>NC_136071.1:954852429-956052429 GCF_964261635.1 Lissotriton helveticus
GTAGGCCTATAGGGAAAAACACACAAATTGCCTACCCTACACAAAAAATGGCCAGGCACCAACCACATGATCACAACAAGAGAACACATGCAGGCCTATCAGGGGGAAAGCACACAGGCTGGCTAGTGGTAACACAAAATGGTCACCAGCCACATGGACACAACAAGATGAAGGAGGCCTAGAACGAAAAACGCATGCAGGCCTGTGGCAAAAGCACACTGGCTGGATACACAAAAAGGCTGCCAGCCACATGGTCACAACAACAACAACCAGCAGTCAGGCATGGCCACATGAAAGAAGACATGCATGCCTATGGCAAAAGCACACTGGTTGGATACACAAAATGGCTGCATGCCACATGGTCACAACAACAACAACCAGCAAGTAGGCAGGCCACAACAAAGAAGACATGCAGGGCTATGGCAAAAGCATACTGGCGGGACACAAAAAATGGCCACCAGCCACATGGTCAAAGACTCACAACAAGAAACAAGAGGCCTAGAAAACAAAGAAGGCATGCAGGCCTATGGAAAAAGCACTCTAGCTGCCTACACTCAATGGCCACCAACCACATGGTCACAAGAAGCAGGAGACCTAGAGCAAAGAATACATGCAAGCCTATGGAAAAATCACACTGGTTGCCTACATGAAATGGCCACCAGCCACATGGTCATAACAACAACAAACAGCAAGAAGGCATGCCCACAGCAAAGAAGACATTCAGGCCTATGACAAAAGTACACTGGCTGGAAACACAAAATGGCTGCCAGTCAAAAGGTCAGGAGGTCTGTAAAACAAAGAGCACGTGCAGGCCTATGGACAGTCCACTGACTATACATAATGGTCCCTGGCCAGGGGCCACATGGCATCTGGAACAAAGGCAAGTGGTTGCCTATGGCAAACACACACACACACACACACACTGGCCAGACAAAGAAGGCATGATAAAAAGAGAACACAGCATTAATTCAGCAATTCCCAAAACTAAAAATCGGGCCTAAAAATTTTTTTTTATAACAACACACATCCTTTAAAGGCATTACCCCACCTAGTCCTATATACTGTTTGAAGGAAGAAAATAAATGAAATACAACATTGAAACACATTTTGTATTCAATCCAACTCCATTCATGGCCTAAATCAGGTTTTAAATTTAACAGACACCACAGAAACAGTTGTTTCATGCACACATGACTAGCACTGGGCCTACTGGCTGGAAGGTCAATAGACAGACTATGCCACACAGTGAATTAAATCAATATTGCAAATGTATTAAAAAAACATCAAACAATGTAGTAACCTGTGAAACATTTTCCTTTACAAAAGAAGAAAAATTAAATGCAAAAAAATCATTAGGTTCCTACTGAAACAATAGAACACCCATCACAATAAATTTAAAAATCCATGAAAAGTGCAAATAAATCCAGGTGCACGTCCCCAATCAAACAAACAACACCAGTTTTCCAACTTGTGAAATCTCAAATACAAAAAATCCTTAAATCCAATGGGACATGCAGCAGACACAAAGAGTGATCCTTCCAGCTCCAAATCCTAAAGAAAAGTGACTAGGAGATGGACAAAGCACTGGGAGGAGGTTGCTGGTCAGGAACAGGAAATTGGAGAATCTGGGGCACTTCCTTCCAGTTTGAAAAAAAGTTAAACAAAAAATAAGACTCCTTGCACACAAAAACCCACCAAATGTCAATTTGAGGAGGGTTTTTACTTCAAATCGTCAGCATGGTAAGATTTTGATGCTTCTCGAGGAGACAATCTTCTCCAGATTACAGCCTAGGGAGATCCTGCGCCTTTGTGATCCCGTACGGCAGGAAATATCTGCCAGAAGTCCCTGGCAAACCTGAATGATGTGTTGGCGACCACAAAATCTCACAGTAGCATCTGGCCGGTTAGCAAATCTCCTGGTGCCTGCAAGAGGCCCTAAAATTCTCATGGATGATTGTCACTGCCCAGCAAATCGTTCCCCTGTGCACGAAATGACATTTCGAATCGGCAGACCAAAAAAAACGTCTGCTCCATTCCAGTGTGCATAGTTTAACGGTGCTCCTCGATCTCCGTAGAATGAGGAGTTGTCAAATGCCACAAACTCCACAAATGGAGCAGAGTTTCATGCCCAGGCTTAATGTTGACCTTAAGATTCATGCTAAAATCTTGGCTGTCCGGCTACGCAAGAGGATCCCACAATGAATCCACCCCTCTCAGGTGGGTTTTGTCCAGGTCCTGCCTACCTCTGCAAACGTTCACATGTTCTATGGCTTTTTAGAGAGGACCTAGATGAAGGAATAGCACTCTCCCTTGATGCCAAAAAGGCGTTTGATCAAGTGGAAAGGATATATCTTTTCAGGATAATGGTGAAATGGGCCTTCTTGATGAGTTCATCTCCAAAGTCCAGCTCCTGTATTATCCCAGACCTCCACGGTTCAATGTGGGGGCTTAGTATTCCAGTGCTTCTTAATCCATGGGGCACCCGTCAGGGCTGCCCCCTCTCCCCATTATTATTCCTATTTACGATGGAAGCCCGCTCAGCTGCCCTGCACCAGTCAGACAAGGTGAAGGGGATTACCATAGGTCCTCTTGTTGTAAAGGCTCTACTATACGCAGACAACATCCTCCTTCTTCTCACTTGACTGCAATCACACTGGAGGCGGTGATGCCCCTCAAAGCTTGTGTCTCTTAACTATTGAGTATAAAATTAACTGGACAAAAAAGAAAAGCTAGGTAATATCTTTACAAGCAAAGTCCACAAGGGATTGCATCTCTACAAATGAGGTCCGGTGGGTTCCCAGAGGGCTGAAATACTTTGCCATCCATATCAATAGGGCCTCTGCAGGATAGTGGAGGATAACCTCCTGCCACTGCTGGAGCAATCTAAGCAGGACATTCTTAAGTGGGACCATATGAACCTCTCACTCTGGGGTCAGCTGCAAATGATAAAGATGACAGTAATTCCCAGATATAATTACATCTTTGCCGTGCTGCCTCTGAAGGTATGCCAAGAACTCATGCTGGGTATATAGGCTGTCATCTGCTCCTACATCTGAAGCAGCAGATGCCATAGTCTGAGGGCCCCGGGTCTGTGGGCCAATAAGATAACTGGTGAATACGCCTCGCACACATCTCTTCTTATTATCTGGCTTTCAAGCTCTCTCAAATAGCACCCCACATGGGTGACGCAAAGCCCGCTCCAATGTGGGTAGCTTTTGAGGACCACCTCAAGGGCTCGGTGTTCCCTACCCCACCATGCTTTCTTCCACCATCTTCCCCCCCTGGAAGGACAACCTGATAGTGACAGCCACAGCTGCAGCTTGGAAATCTACCCACAGCCTTATGGGGATTGATTCTCTCTTCCAGAGTGCAGCACCTGTTTGGCACAATGCTGCTCTCAGCATTTCCGGCTCCCCTTTCTACTAGTGGGTCTGGTGCAAAAAGGGAGGGATACAGATCCACCATCCTCCAGATGACTGTGCCCTCAAGCCCTTTCCTTTGCTAAGCAGGGAATTCAACCTTACCCAAGTGGACTATTGAAATGTCACCAGCTCTCCCATTGTCTCTGCTCCACAATGGGTCCACTGGAGGTAGACCTTCTGATCTCCCCTATCTAATGTTATTTCCATCTGTGGAGGGGCGGCATTGGCATTTGGTCTTGGATCTATATGGAGTTCTTATAGGGGAAGTTCACTCAAAGCCTAAAATGACTGAGACCAGAACCAAGTGGCACATCACCCTGGGTAGAGACTATGCTCTAACGGACTAGTTGGACTCACTCTGCTCGAGCCTTATATTCCTTTATTTCAAGGTACTACACAATTGGTACTGGTCCCCCAAAAACCAATTCCAGGCAGGCTATTTGCACCTGTCACTGCTGGAGATGCCTAGAGGATAGGTATGATGTATTCCATGTTTTTAAGAGCTGCCTGGAGATGCAGCTCACCTGTGGGCCCACCTTGCCTTCCTCCATGATGCTGACAATACTCACTCCCACCGATAGCTCGCAACCACCCTAGCAGTGGGTATGTTATGAATCTTCTGCCAGTGGTGCCAGACAACAGGCCCCACCCTGACAGAATATATGGTAGAACTGCTTAGGGTGACTTTACATGAAAGATTCAGATATAGAATTAATGACAAATAAGAGGTCTTTGAGAGGGTTTGAGTGATTTCCTAGAGGCAGTGGAGCATGTAGTTTGAATCTAGTGATGCTTATACACAACACCCATCACCTCCCAGTGACGTGAGGGAGCAATGTTTCATCATCCTTGCATCGCATTCTTCCTCTTTTTTTGCTGGTCGGCTGTTCACACACTGATGCCAATCTGCCTTTGAATCCTTTATTGTCCTTCGGTCTAACGCAGCCCACTGCACCCACATATCCCCCCTCTCGTTCGACATTCTGAGGTTTTGACCCTCTGTCTTCTACCATTCTCTCCATCTGCCCCTATACTCCCCATTTCTCTCTTCCTTCTCCCCAGCACCCCCCACAGTTGATACTAGTTTTGGTTTTCCTGAATTGACATGATAGTTTTGTCTAGCACATTCCCCACTTGGGGTATGCTCAGTTAGAATGGCGAGATTCCTGGCATCTGAAGCAAGACCCAGGTGGACTCCTACAGTGCAATGCCCTACATAAAACGCTATTGTTACTGGGAGCCACCTGAGTTAAGCTAACTTAATTTACTAGCCCCCACTTCTGTCTTGATCATTGTCAGGTTTTTGATGCTTACTCATTGTGTTTTCTTGGAAAATATAAATAAAGGTTGCAAAAAAAGAAGTGCAATGTATGTTTTGATATATGAACCAGAAGTTCATTGCTGTCTATCTGTCACTGCAAAGCACAGATTCTTGCAGGCAATATAAGGAAGCTACATTTAAAGAAACATTACAATAATCTATAAACACGCAATCATAACTGCCGTACAATAAAACACAGACTGCATTTAGAAGATATCCTTTATGTATGGAACTCATCAAGTTGATAAAATTGATGACATGGCCAAATGTTCTTAAGGCTGATACATTATAGCAAGAGTGTGGTGGACATGAGATTAGTTTTACATTCACTGACCTCACCACTTATTATATTTGTATTAGCTCTTTAAGCAAACTCTGATATGTTTGATCTGATCATTGAGCTCCATTCACACATTATTACTGGGACTCATGCCCAGGCAACTTAGCACCTATCTGTATGAGTGTGTGTATGCATGTGTGTGAGCATGTTTTACTCTTACTGTGATGGCAGGGTCAGTCATCGTAGTGGTGGTAAACCCTGGCAGAACCACACAAATACAATTTCTGTTATGATTAGTACACTATGAAGACCAGCCTTCGTTGCGTTTTTAGGTACTTTTCAGGGAGTGTATAAAAAACTAAAAGTGCATTTATATTTGCTTTGAACGGCTTTATAACTAAGGCTCTCAGTTTTCCATTTTTATAGATTTTTACAGCTAATTACACACAGAACACAATGTGTTTCCTGACTGTATAGTATAAAAATACAGGGAATTGTGCATCTTCTGAGTAAATCTACATGCTGTCCTTCACGAATTCCAGGCCATCAGCTGAGAAGATTGTCAGTACGGGGAGTTAAAAACAGGATCAGATTTTCTTAAACGTAGGCATATGCTAACACATATTTGTGTATAATGGTAATGTATAGGTCTGGGTGTAGTGTTTTATTAAATTTTCTAAAATGTGACAGCCATCCAAGTATAAGTATATGCTTTTCAGTATAATGAATGTGGAACTGTAAAATGTTACGACTACATTTATTCTCAAAGTGCAAATGTAATATGGATAAGTACCAATAGGATGGTCAAAAAATTATTATGGATAGATATAGCTGGGAATGTTAAAAAATCAATACCAAAAAGCCAGGTACCCGACGTATTACCTACCCCTGTATCAAAGCATAACAAAGTATATACCCTACTTCCCAAGGCCTATCAGTTGAATGTGGGAAGGGAGACTGTAATTCTGTTTGGTGCCTTTTCTGTGCGAGAGAGGGAAGCTCAGACTTCTCAACCAGGCGCTGTGCCTGTTCATTATGGAATACATCCGCACTACTACTCTCCAGAATGTATCTTTCCTATGCGTCATATTGAGACCTGCGAAAACATCTGTCAAAAGACAAATGCAAATGTTGGGCTTTGTGATCACTAGAAAAATTAAAGTTGAAGTAGGATTTAATATATTATGTAGCGCAAGTTTATCTCTGAGAAAAAACACTGGGCAGCTTGGCACATCATAATTACAATCATATACAGTTATACTACAAATGTGGTGCAATTTAGTTCCGAATTTTATAAGAATGGGATATGCGAGCAGATGTACAAAATCATTTAATGCATTTTGTGATTGCAAACCCTCTGGTTCACAAAATCCCTGTTTTTTATGAAAACGAAATGCCCATTTCCTATGTATTAAACCCATTTTACGAGTCAGAAAAGTTTTTCTGACTTACATAATGTTTTTTGTGACCCATAACAATTTGCGATTAGGATGAGGTGTAAAAGGGGCATTACTTCGTCATTGCAAATTGGTTTGCTGTTTATCAATGTTTTTTTTACCCCAATTCAGGTTGCAAACCATTGAATAGTTTCCGACACCCCAATAGATGAAATTGATTTGCAAATTAATGGTGTCTCTTTGGGAATTCAAAACACACAAGATGATGGATGATAGCCAGAAACCGGTCCTAGGATGCTTGATTCCTGTCCAGGAAAGACATGGCTTGGCAGTTCCGGCTGGACTGTTCCCATGAGGCACAGGGTCAAGGCTGATTTGCGTATGGCCATGTCTGAACTGGGGTGGTGTGGAGTGCAAAAGAACGATGGATTTAGGCCCAGATCTCTGTACTGGAGTGAATGTATGAAATTGTTCTGCATTCTGTCCATCAACTGTTGTTTTTGTCTTTGGGAATTCATCCCTTTTGGAAACCTTGCTGGCAGCCTCTGAGGAGAGTAAGCAGTAGTACACATGTAAATCTATTATTTTTTTTAAGCAGCACCAGTTCCTTTAAAGATCATGGGTTGTTTAAAAAAAAAGGATTTCCTTCTGGGAAAGCAAACACTTGCACAGTGTCTACTGTCCTTTGAAGGCCACTGGTTCTGTATTTGTAGCCGCTCACGGAGGGTCACCAAATGCAAACTGTATAATAAATATTCATTAGGAAGGTTGATCTGCGACCCCCACGCAACATGACCTATTAGTATATAAGTCACTTCTCAAAATTAGAGTCCGCTTCCAAAAAGTTTGAGCGCAATGTGCAACCACTTTTTGTTAACAGCTTTTTTAAGTACATTTGTCCCATATAGTTCATAGAGCAGTATGCCAAACAGGCTTCCCTTCTTAGTCTGTTTCTTCAACAAAAAAGTAATTTCCCTGTAGGATTTGGTGTTTTTACTCAAACGTCCAACCACTTAAATCATTTTCAAATTTCATTTAGATTTCCAAGGCATTTGACTTATAAATAGAGACATAGTGCTCCTCAAAGCTTGTTAAAGTATGCACAGAATCTATTATTTTCCCCATGAGCATTGCTAATCTCTCTAATTAAGTGTTCTTTCTGGGTCTATTTCCAAAGCTGATAAGCAAACAGCCTATGTACTTTCTTTGCTAGATTAAAATACAGCTACATAGCACTGCGATTTTTGAAGCTGCTATCAAAGTGCGGGAAGATCGACCTGTTCTTTCGTAGATGGTAAGATAACTTTTATTATTTTGGTAATGTTTTCATATTTTACATGTACAAAGTTCAGTTTCTGAATCAATCATATGTAGGATTAACTGACAAAATTTCATTTCCCCTGCTAAATGATTTGTCCCTAGAGCAACCTTATTAACCATCCTGTTTTATTGTACAGCATGTTAGATCAAATGTGAGGACATGTTGAATTATATCTTTCATCTTTAAGTAAATCATTATCTGATAATGCCCCGTTTTTCATTGGGAGGAAACTGATGGATAACCAAATATGATGCTATATCACAGCTGGCTATTGAAGACTGATGTTGCAGAAACTGAAACCAAACCTTGCCTCTCTCACTTTCTCCTTTTCTTGTTCTCTTCTATTTCAATATCCTCTACATATTTAATGGCTGAAGTGAAAATTACTTCAGTTTATGAGACTAAGGGCCAGATATAGGTAGCCAAATACCGGTCGGTAACGTGCGAAAATACCGAATTTCGGCTGTTACCGACCGGTATTGGGCTATTAAGATATAGGAGCCCATAAAAGTCAGATTCGGTAAATACGAGTCGGTAATTTATCAAATTGGAAGATACCGAATCGGATATTTCCGAATCGGTATTTTCCGAATCTGTATTATCCGAATCAGTATTTTCCGAATCGGTATTTTCCGAATCGGTAAATAAGAAATGGTAACAAATGACTATCGAGATGTAGGTAACTTCTAAAATACCGAATTTCATGAAATTCGGTATTTAAGCGTCGGTAATTACCATGGATTGAAAGAAGGTGGTAACTATATGCAGGGTATAAAAAAGGCCCCAAAATACAACATTGTGACCAGAATGGCAGCATTCTACGTGATAGCAAGGCGGCTATGGCTACAGGCAGCAGGAGAGAGGGTCTGGAGACAGGAGGAGCAAGTCTACAGACAGCGGATAATGCTCTTCCAACTCACTGAGGCAGAGATCTTGTAAAGGTACAGGCTAGACCCCCAAACCATCCTGGACTTGATCAGGAACCTGCACCCACTCTTGGACCACCCAACACCAAGGGCGCACGGCATCCCACCCGTGTACAGGTGCTCTACAGCCTACACCTGCTTGCTCCTGGGAGTTACCAGGGGGTGATTGCTGCGGTAGCAGGGGTGTCCCAAAGCTGCCTGGCCCATTTCTTCCACAAGTTCCTAGAGGCCATGATGCAGAAAATGCATCATTATATTAGCTTCCCTGACACCCATGCGGAACTGCTAAAGAGCAAGACTGACTTTTATCAATTGGCACACTTCCCACATGTCATCAGCTGTATTGATGGCACCCACATCCCAATCTGCCCACCTGCTGCCACAGAGTACATTTACCGCAACAGAGTACATTTACCGTCAACACACACCATCATTGTGCAGGTATTCTGTGATGCCAACAACATCATCACAGACATTGTAGCCAAATTCCTGGGAAGCACCCACGACTCCTACATCTTTCAGAACAATGGGATATACAGTTGCCCGACAGCTGGGGAATTCGGAGAAGGATACCTGCTAGGTAAAACACTGTGACCCACCCTGATAGATATTGCAGATGTATGTGTTGTTGTGCATGTGATTAATGGCCCTATTATGTTCCAATAGGTGACAGCACATATGTCGTCCGCTCGTTTATCATGACACCCTACCTGAACCCATCAACGCCAAGCCAGAGACGATACAACGCGGCACAAAAATCCACTAGGAACGTTGTTGAGCACACCTTTGGGCTCCTAAAAAGCAGGTTCCCCTGCCTCCACAAAAGCAGATATTTACAACAAGGGGTGGTGATGGACAGAGTCTCTGAATTAAGCAGAATACTCTCACCCAGTCAAAAGATCAGGGCTAGATCCAACACCGTTTTTTAGCTCATTGCACCATCCCAGTTTCAGAACCTGGCTGTATGCAAATTAGTCTGTCCCTGGCCCAGTGCATCATGGGAAAAGGGCAGACCAGACTACAAAAGCCAATTCTTACACTGGGAAGGAAACAAGCTTCCGGGGACCGGTTTCTGGCATTTCAGCCGTCTTCGGCCCGGCTTGCTTGAATCCTGATGGTGCAATGAGCAAGGGACTCACATCTGAGTATACCCTTCCACGCTTAGGGTGGACAAAAATATTTACAACAAGGGGTGGTGATGGACAGAGTCTCTGAATTAAGCAGAATACTCTCACCCAGTCAAAAGATCAGGGCTAGATCCAACACCGTTTTTTAGCTCATTGCACCATCCCAGTTTCAGAACCTGGCTGTATGCAAATTAGTCTGTCCCTGGCCCAGTGCATCATGGGAACAGGGCAGACCAGACTACAAAAGCCAATTCTTACACTGGGAAGGGAACAAGCTTCCGGGGACCGGTTTCTGGCATTTCAGCCGTCTTCGGCCCGGCTTGCTTGAATCCTGATGGTGAAATGAGCAAGGGACTCACATCTGAGTATACCCTTCCACGCTTAGGGTGGACAAAAATATTTACAACAAGGGGTGGTGATGGACAGAGTCTCTGAATTAAGCAGAATACTCTCACCCAGTCAAGAGATCAGGGCTAGATCCAACACCGTTTTTTAGCTCATTGCACCATCCCAGTTTCAGAACCTGGCTGTATGCAAATTAGTCTGTCCCTGGCCCAGTGCATCATGGGAACAGGGCAGACCAGACTACAAAAGCCAATTCTTACACTGGGAAGGAAACAAGCTTCCGGGGACCGGTTTCTGGCATTTCAGCCGTCTTCGGCCCGGCTTGCTTGAATCCTGATGGTGCAATGAGCAAGGGACTCACGTCTGAGTATACCCTTCCACGCTTAGGGTGGACAAAAATATTTACAACAAGGGGTGGTGATGGACAGAGTCTCTGAATTAAGCAGAATACTCTCACCCAGTCAAGAGATCAGGGCTAGATCCAACACCGTTTTTTAGCTCATTGCACCATCCCAGTTTCAGAACCTGGCTGTATGCAAATTAGTCTGTCCCTGGCCCAGTGCATCATGGGAACAGGGCAGACCAGACTACAAAAGCCAATTCTTACACTGGGAAGGAAACAAGCTTCCGGGGACCGGTTTCTGGCATTTCAGCCGTCTTCGGCCCGGCTTGCTTGAATCCTGATGGTGCAATGAGCAAGGGACTCACATCTGAGTATACCCTTCCACGCTTAGGGTGGACAAAAATATTTACAACAAGGGGTGGTGATGGACAGAGTCTCTGAATTAAGCAGAATACTCTCACCCAGTCAAGAGATCAGGGCTAGATCCAACACCGTTTTTTAGCTCATTGCACCATCCCAGTTTCAGAACCTGGCTGTATGCAAATTAGTCTGTCCCTGGCCCAGTGCATCATGGGAACAGGGCAGACCAGACTACAAAAGCCAATTCTTACACTGGGAAGGAAACAAGCTTCCGGGGACCGGTTTCTGGCATTTCAGCCGTCTTCGGCCCGGCTTGCTTGAATCCTGATGGTGCAATGAGCAAGGGACTCACATCTGAGTATACCCTTCCACGCTTAGGGTGGACAAAAATATTTACAACAAGGGGTGGTGATGGACAGAGTCTCTGAATTAAGCAGAATACTCTCACCCAGTCAAGAGATCAGGGCTAGATCCAACACCGTTTTTTAGCTCATTGCACCATCCCAGTTTCAGAACCTGGCTGTATGCAAATTAGTCTGTCCCTGGCCCAGTGCATCATGGGAACAGGGCAGACCAGACTACAAAAGCCAATTCTTACACTGGGAAGGAAACAAGCTTCCGGGGACCGGTTTCTGGCATTTCAGCCGTCTTCGGCCCGGCTTGCTTGAATCCTGATGGTGCAATGAGCAAGGGATTCACATCTGAGTATACCCTTCCACGCTTAGGGTGGACAAAAATATTTACAACAAGGGGTGGTGATGGACAGAGTCTCTGAATTAAGCAGAATACTCTCACCCAGTCAAGAGATCAGGGCTAGATCCAACACCGTTTTTTAGCTCATTGCACCATCCCAGTTTCAGAACCTCGCTGTATGCAAATTAGTCTGTCCCTGGCCCAGTGCATCATGGGAACAGGGCAGACCAGACTACAAAAGCCAATTCTTACACTGGGAAGGAAACAAGCTTCCGGGGACCGGTTTCTGGCATTTCAGCCGTCTTCGGCCCGGCTTGCTTGAATCCTGATGGTGCAATGAGCAAGGGACTCACATCTGAGTATACCCTTCCACGCTTAGGGTGGACAAAAATATTTACAACGAGGGGTGGTGATGGACAGAGTCTCTGAATTAAGCAGAATACTCTCACCCAGTCAAGAGATCAGGGCTAGATCCAACACCGTTTTTTAGCTCATTGCACCATCCCAGTTTCAGAACCTGGCTGTATGCAAATTAGTCTGTCCCTGGCCCAGTGCATCATGGGAACAGGGCAGACCAGACTACAAAAGCCAATTCTTACACTGGGAAGGTGGTCCCTCACCACCCCTTTTGTAAATATCTACAAAAGCAGAGGCGCACGGCAGTACTCACCACTCATCTGCTGTAAGATCATTGCAACTTGCGCAATGTTGCATAACCTTGCTACTAAGAAGGGCACAGAGGTGAAATTGTGAGAATACCAGGACCATGACGATGATCATGCACTGCCGGACCCCAACACAGCAGGAGTTGCGTCAGCTACAGATGGCAGACAGAGACGGGCAGAGATCACACGCAACTATTTTTGAGTAAGTAAAGAGACGCAGACAGGTGGAGTATGTACCCAACGTAGTTTAATTGTTGGCACTGTGCAGGTACTCAAAGGCACAAATGTGCAACACAAATGGTATCCATTAATAATGGAAGTCCTGGCTCACTTCCTTAATAAAAGTCATGGAGTGTGGGCAGCATCAGTCATTTTCGGCCACGCCTACCAGTGCCAAATGTAATTGGCTGGCTGTCCTCGCTGGGTGTGTGGGAAGTTGGAGCACCATGAAGCCTGCTGCTCCTCCGTGTCTCAGCAACAGGGGGATTGTGATGCTGCTCCTACTGGTGCTTTCCTCACTCTCAGGAACATCCAGTGCAGCAGAATGTGCTGACTGTGCATTAAGCAGCACCTCTACAGCACTCATCACCCTTGCAAGGCCCCTGGAAACCTCATTGCTGCTGTGTGCTAAGCCCTCTTGAATGTTTACACTTCGCCTGCACAGAAGGGAAGTTGCTGTAGCCAGGCGGTTAACAGCTTTGGTGTGTCGCTGTGCTTCCTGCCTGTCCTTCCTCCTTGTTGCTCTGTCCTGATCTAGTTTTGTGTACAAGAGAAGCACGGATTGTGACATGTCCCGCATCCCTGCAGCCATCTCCCTCATAGCTGATGCCATCTCTTTTTTTTCATCAACCAGTGCACTGATGCCCTCCCCAATGTATTCCATGTTTGCATTCAGGTGCCTCATCTGGCATTGCACCGACTGGATGGCCTTCACCTGCATTCTTTGGATCTTTACAATGCTACCCTCTAGCCCACGGAAGACACTGGGACCCTCCATATGTTGTTCATCACTGCTGTGTCTGGGCCTGCGACGTCTGGTAACTGTGCGGGCACCCTCTGCGCTGGACTGCTGTGTGGCTGTGCTTCCTTCACCAGCCAAGGTTGGTGACTCACCCCCCTCCATGTCACCTACTGATGTTTCCATTTCGACTAGTGGGGCAACGACAGGCCTCTTGCTCTTTTGAGGTGCAGGTGTCGTTTGTGGCAGTGACGCAGGCAGTTCAGGTGAGGACAGTAGTAGAGGGGATCCTGAACGCTCTGGGGATGCCTTTAGCTGACGAGACATTTCAAGCTCTTAGGATGGTGGCTGTGTTGTTGGTGCACCAGTGTCCTCAGTGACATTCCATGCACTTGTGACTGCCCCCTGGCTGTCGTCCCTCTGTGGTGCACTGCCTTCCTTCTCCCTGGTACGCCTGCGAGATGTCTCGCCTGTGGACACAAACGTGTACATTAGCTATGTGCTCCTGCCTCACTGCTTATACAATTAAATTCTTCTCATTGAAACACTGTACATATTGCCTCGGCTTCATTATCACTGATATGTGTTGCATAACTTGTTGCTTGGTGTGCTGTATGACATGGTAGGTCTTTACATGACTACATCTCCCATGATGCATTGCTGCTGTATATTGCTACCTCTACTGGAGTGGGGTTAACTCTGCCACAAAGGGGAAAGGGAAGGCAATGGGGTGGGGGTGATTGCTGTGCATGCTTCTTACCTTTTCTAGTGGCAGCTCTGGCTGAGCTGTCTGCATCTCCCAGTCCACAGACGCTCTCTGGTTCTATAGTGGACTCCACCAGCTCCTCCAGCTCAGTCAGGGGAGGTGCACGGTTCCTCCCTCCTCCAGTTCGGTTTGCCTCTTTGTGAAGCTCTGCAATTTTCTTCTTAGTCAAGCTCCTGAGGTCGTACCACCTCTTTTTCAGGTCATCTATGTACCTTGGAGTCACTCCTACTGCATTCACCTTGGACTGTATTTCCAACCAAATCTTTCTTTTGGCAGATTCAGCCACAGTCAGAGACTGCCTTCCAAACAAGTTATGGTGTTCTTTCACCACCTCCTCCACGAGGACCTGCAGCTCCATGGTGCTGAATTTTATTTTTCTCTTCCTCTCTGGGAGTTCCTTTTCACTGGTGTTTGCCATTTTTCAATTTTAAAAGCACAAAAGTTTTCCTGTGGCCCAGGGACTCTGCTCTGCTCTCACAGCCTCTCCAGAAGCTTCTAATTGCTTCCAGCTGTCTGGGTGTAGCCACTTCCTGATTGGGAGGGGGTGGCCAGCCGCGGCCCATGGAGGGAGTTGCGGTGGGGCAGGCAGGAGGGGCGGGGGAGGGGCAGGGTGGGGGGTGATAAACACCATTATCTGTATGATTGCAGGAAAGTAAACAATTAAATTAATAAAAACTAATTTAGTTCCGCGCCCTGCATCGCAAAATGCCACGGGCCGCGGCTGGGGTGGTTGCACCTGATTGGCTGACTCCTGAGTTTTACTTTCTTTTTCCTATCCGATTCGGTATTTACCGAACCGGTATTTACTGATTCGGTATTTACCGAATCGGTAAATCACATTCATTCCTAAGGGCCAAAAGGCCAAAAGGCCAATAAGATTGAATGGGAATTACAGATTCGGTGTAAATACCGATTCGGTAAATACCGAATGGCTGATACCGATTTTTACCGAATCGGTACAAATTACAGAATTTTTACCTACATCCCATTTACCGATTCTAAAATACCGAATCAGTAAAATTCAGCATTTTAGAATCGGTAAAATAGCATTACCTACATCTGGCCCTAACGTCTTTGCTACCACAACAAAAAAAATTGGATTTCCAGAAGTCACTCCTCACCACATTTTAATTAACTTAAGATGGTAGATGTGAATCAACTACATTATAGCTTTATGGCTGCAACTACTACAAGCAAGAAGAAATTAATCGACGTTTTTAAATGATGAATCCAACAGGTAGGTAAACTATGTTTTTTTAGTTTTTTTAAATCTTGCAATAATATTTATTCTTCTGTGAGATAGTTGTTCTCAATGGCAAACAGAAATGCCATGCAAGTATCTAAAATCCCAGCGTCCTACTTTAAATCAGTAATTTTCGTTTGACACTACTATTTTCACAGATTTTGTACTCAAGTGTAAAAAAAGGGGTCAGGATCAGATGTGTGCATGGTATCTTGCTTAAAATAACACATATAATATGATATCTTCAATTTGTTAATGATAAAGACGTGCGAAGGAGGAAGAAAATGGGAATGAATCCTTGCAAAGCCGTTCTGTGATAGAAGCAACTCTTTCCACCGTCGTATAGAACAATCTATCCGTATCCTTCGAATTTAGTAGATTGTGGGATTTTCACTTTTCAGCCATAACACAGTCAGCAGGTTGTGCATTTAGAAAGGTTAATTACTGATTTTGGAAGGTGCCTATTATTGTGCAACCTGAAAGAAATTTCTCATAATTGAAGATGATGTTGGATTTGCTTTTTTTTCGCAGACCTTTAGAACAGCAGTTTGGCAATGACGAATACCAGTCCGCTCTACCATCTGATTTGGCATTTTATATCCAGCCTACATTTCCTGTGATACTTGCACAGTGACTTTTGTAAAGGTGATCTAGCCATGGGCTTGAGTAAACGCTTCGGGGCAGATTTATGATAACTGGCGCATCCCCAGGGATGCGCCAGTTATTTTGCGCCGCTGCTCCGCCCCCCATGGTGCGCCGCATTTACAATGCGGCGCAGCATGGGGCAAAAACAGCACAGATGCATGACACAGCTCCAGCAAGGCTCGGGGGTGCCACATCTTTACAATGCTGCATCAAGACCTACGCCTGCTTCAAGCAGGCGCAGGGTTATGACGCAGCATTGGCCTGAAAGTGACTGAGTGAAATCTTATGGATTTCACTCAGCCACTTTTGCGAGGCGCACCAGCCCCGGAACGCCCACCCTGCGCCGGAACGGCCACAAGAAGCGCCCGGCTTTACAACGTGACGCATCTGCCTAGATGCGTCACGTTGTAAATGGGTCGTAGGGATGCGCCACGTTTACGCCGCAGTTGCGTGACGCAAACGTGGCGCATTCCCAACATAAATCTGCCCCTTAATTTGTTTGCTCACAGAACACATACTACAAGCAACAGTACTTGGGCTATTGTACGAGTCTGGCAGTCCACGGAGTGCCAGACTTGAGGGGGAGCAGTGGTGGCAGTCTTCCAAACACCTCATTAAGACCAGGGCGCTCTGACTGCCCTGGGACCAATGCAACCACCAAGGACCAGAGATCCCTAGCGACGACGCAGTGCTTTTGAGGCAGCAGTATACTTGGCGGGGCCCCTGGAGCCCTGCCAAGCATATTACGAGCTACCTCGCCGCCACACTTTTCATGGTGCTGCAACTACCATGAAAAGTGAGGCGGTGAGGAAAAAAAGGAGACCCTACAGTGCCCCCTTGTGCCTGACACTATGTGGATGTACACAGGAGTGTACAACATGTGCCCCCCTGTGTGCATGTACACCAGTACCTGCATGGAATGGACTGCAGCAGTCCATGCTGTGCAGGTACTGCCTTTGACGTTCCCATTGCGGTGCCTGTTTCATAGGCACTGACTAGGCCCAGATCCTTGTACTGGGGTGAATGTATGACATTGTTCTACATTCTGTCCATCTACTGTGTTTTTTGCAATTTTCACCCCGAGTGTGCTGGGTATGCTCAGACGTGAGTCCCAGGCTCTCCACACCACTGGAGTCAAGCTATCCAGGCTTATGAAGGCTGATAGCCAGAAACCGGTCCTTGGATGCTTGATTCCGGTCTGGGAAAGACATGGCTTGGTAGTTCGGACTGGACTGTTCCCATGAGGCACAGGGTCAGAGCTGATTTGCATATAGCCAGTGTCTAACCCAGGGTGGTGTGGAGTGCAAAAAAACGATGGATTTAGGCCCAGATCCTTGTACTGGGGTGAATGTATGACATTGTTCTACATTCTGTCCATCAACTGTGTTTTTTGCAATTTTCACCCCGAGTGTGCTGGGTATGCTCAGACGTGAGTCCCAGGCTCTCCACACCACTGGAGTCAAGCTATCCAGGCTGATGAAGGCTGATAGCCAGAAACCGGTCCTTGGATGCTTGATTCCGGTCTGGGAAAGACATGGCTTGGTAGTTCGGACTGGACTGTTCCCATGAGGCACATGGTCAGAGCTGATTTGCATACAGCCAGTGTCTAACCCAAGGCGGTGTGGAGTGCAAAAAAACGATGGATTTAGGCCCAGACCCTGGTACTGGGGTGAATGTATGACATTGTTCTACATTCTGTCCATCAACTGTGTTTTTTGCATTTACAATGCGGCGCACCATGGGGCAAAAACAGCACAAATGCGTGACGCATCCGTGCCGTAAACATGGCGCATTGCTGGAGTTGCGTCGCAAGCGCGACGCAGGTCCAGCAAGGCTCGGGGGTGCCCCATCTTTACAATGCTGCATCAAGACCTACGCCTGCTTCAAGCAGGCGCAGGGTTTTGACGCAGCATTGGCCTGAAAGTGACTGTGTGAAATCTTATAGATTTCACTCAGCCACTTTTGCGAGGCGCACCTGCCCAGGAATGCCCACCCTGCGCCGGAACCCCCACAACAGGCGCAGGGCTTTACAACGTGACGCATCTGCCTAGATGCGTCACATTGTAAATGGGTCGTAGGGATGCGCCACATTTACGCCGCAGTTGCGTGACGCAAACGTGGGGCATTCCCAACATAAATCTGCCCCTTAATTTGTTTGCTCACAGAACACATACTACAAGCAGCAGTACTTGGGCTTTTTTACGAGTCTGGCAGTCCACGGAGTGCCAGACTTGCGGGGGAGCAGTGGTGGCAGTCTTCCAACCATCCCATTAAGACCAGGGTGCTCTGACGGCCCTGGGACCAATGCAACCACCAGGGACCAGAGATCCCTAGCGACGACGCAGTGCTTTTGAGGCAGCAGTATACTTGGCGGGGCCCCTGGAGCCATGCCAAGCATATTACGAGCTTCCTCGCTGCCACACTTTTCATGGTGCTGCAACTACCATGAAAAGTGAGGCGGTGAGAAAACAAATGAGGCCCTACAGGGCCCCCTTGTGCCTCACACTATGTGGATGTACACAGGAGTGTACAACATGTGCCCCCCTGTGTGCGTGTACACCAGTACCTGCATGGAATGGACTGCAGCAGTCCATGCTGTGCAGGTACTGCCTTTGACGTTCCCATTGCGGTGCCTGTTTCATAGGCACTGACTAGGCCCAGATCCTTGTACTGGGGTGAATGTATGACATTGTTCTACATTCTGTCCATCAACTGTGTTTTTTGCAATTTTCAACCCGAGTGTGCTGGGTTAGCTCAGACGGGAGTCCCAGGCTCTCCACACCACTGGAGTCAAGCTATCCAGGCTGATGAAGGTTGATAGCCAGAAACCGGTCCTTGGATGCTTGATTCCGGTCTGGGAAAGACATGGCTTGGTAGTTCGGACTGGACTGTTCCCATGAGGCACAGGGTCAGAGCTGATTTGCATATAGCCAGGGTCTAACCCAGGGTGGTGTGGAGTGCAAAAAAACGACGGATTTAGGCCCAGATCCTTGTACTGGGGTGAATGTCTGACATTGTTCTACATTCTGTCCATCAACTGTGTTTTTTGCAATTTTCACCCCGATTTGGCTGGGTATGCTCAGTCGTGAGTCCCAGGCTCTCCACACCACTGGAGTCAAGCTATCCAGGCTGATGAAGGCTGATAGCCAGAAACCGGTCCTTGGATGCTTGATTCCGGTCTGGGAAAGACATGGCTTGGTAGTTCGGACTGGACTGTTCCAATGAGGCACAGGGTCAGAGCTCATTTGCATATAGCCAGTGTCTAACCCAGGGTGGTGTGGAGTGCAACAAAACGATGGATTTAGGCCCAGATCCTTGTACTGGGGTGAATATATGACATTGTTCTACATTCTGTCCATCAACTGTGTTTTTTGCAATTTTCACCCCGAGTGTGCTGGGTATGCTCAGACGTGAGTCCCAGGCTCTCCACACCACTGGAGTCAAGCTATCCAGGATGATGAAGGCTAATAGCCAGAAACCGGTCCTTGGATGCTTGATTCCGGTCTGGGAAAGACATGGCTTGGTAGTTCGGACTGGACTGTTCCCATGAGGCACAGGGTCAGAGCTGATTTGCATATAGCCAGTGTCTAACCCAGGGTGCTGTGAAGTGCAAAAAAACGATGGATTTAGGCCCAGATCCTTGTACTGGGGTGAATGTATGACATTGTTCTACATTCTTTCCATCAACTGTGTTTTTTGCAATTTTCACCCCGAGTGTGCTGGGTATGCTCGGACGTGAGTCCCAGGCTCTCCACACCACTGGAGTCAAGCTATCCAGGCTGATGAAGGGTGATAGCCAGAAACCGGTCCTTGGATGCTTGATTCCGGTCTGGGAAAGACATGGCTTGGTAGTTCGGACTGGACTGTTCCCATGAGGCACAGGGTCAGAGCTGATTTGCATATAGCCAGTGTCTAAGCCAGAGTGGTGTGGAGTGCACAAAAACGATGGATTTAGGCACAGATCCTTGTACTGGGGTGAATGTATGACATTGTTCTACATTCTGTCCATCAACTGTGTTTTTTGCAATTTTCACCCCGAGTGTGCTGGGTATGCTCAGACGTGAGTCGCAGGCTCTCCACACCACTGGAGTCAAGCTATCCAGGCTGATGAAGGCTGATAGCCAGAAACCGGTCCTTGGATGCTTGATTCCGGTCTGGGAAAGACATGGCTTGGTAGTTCGGACTGGACTGTTCCCATGAAGCACAGGGTCAGAGCTGATTTGCATATAGCCAGTGTCTAACCCAGGGTGGTGTGGAGTGCAAATAAACAATGGATTTAGGCCCAGATCCTTGTTCTGGGGTGAATGTATGACATTGTTCTACATTCTGTCCATCAACTGTGTTTTTTGCAATTTTCACCCCGAGTGTGCTGGGTATGCTCAGACGTGAGTCCCAGGCTCTCCAAACCACTGGAGTCAAGCTATCCAGGCTGATGAAGGCTGATAGCCAGAAACCGGTCCTTGGATGCTTGATTCCGGTCTGGGAAAGACATGGCTTGGTAGTTCGGGCTGGACTGTTCCCATGAGGCACAGGGTCAGAGCTGATTTGCATATAGCCATTGTCTAACCCAGGGTGGTGTGGAGTGCAAAAAAACGATGGATTAATGCCCAGATCCTTCTACTGGGGTGAATGTATGACATTGTTCTACATTCTGTCCATCAACAGTTTTTTTTGCATTTACAATGCGGCGCACCATGGGGCAAAAACGGCACAGATGCGTGACGCATCTGTGCCGTAAAGGTGGCGCATTGCTGGAGTTGCGTCGCAAGCGCGAAGCAGCTCCAGCAAGGCTTGGGGGTGCCCCACCTTTACAATGCTGCGTCAAGACCTACGCCTGCTTCAAGCAGGCGCAGGGTTTTGACGCAGCATTGGCCTGAAAGTGACTAAGTGAAATCTTATAGATTTCACTCAGCCAATTTTGCGAGGCGCACCTGCCCCGGAACGCCCACCCTGCGCCGGAACGCCCACAAGTGGCGCAGGGCTTTACAACGTGACGCATCTGCCTAGATGCGTTACGTTGTAAATGGGTCGTAGGGATGCGCCACGTTTACGCCGCAGTTGCGTGACGCAAACGTGGCGCATTCCCAACATAAATCTGCCCCTTAATTTGTTTGCTCACAGAACACATACTACCAGCAACAGTACTTGGGCTTTTTTACGAGTCTGGCAGTCCACGGAGTGCCAGACTTGCGGGGGAGCAGTGTTGGCAGTCTTCCAACCATACCATTAAGACCAGGGCGCTCTGACTGCCCTGGGACCAATGCAACCACCAGGGACCAGAGATCCCTAGCGACGACGCAGTGCTTTTGAGGCAGCAGTATACTTGGCGGGGCCCCTGGAGCCCTGCCAAGCATATTACGAGCTTCCTCGCCATCACACTTTTCATGGTGCTGCAACTACCATGAAAAGTGAGGCCTGAGGAAACAAAGGAGGCTCTACAGGGCCCCCTTGTGCCTCACACTATGTGTATGTACACAGGAGTGTACAACATGTGCCCCCCTGTGTGCGTGTACACCAGTACCTGCATGGAATGGACTGCAGCAGTCCATGCTGTGCAAGTGCTGCCTTTGACGTTCCCATTGCGGTGCCTTTTTCATAGGCACTGACTGGGAACGCCACAGACCCGCCCAGCAGACAGGAGAAAACTCCTTATCTGGCCGGTGCTTTTTACATGGGTTTGGTGTTACGTGTGCAAGGCGGTCGTGCTCCTGCACCGCCAAACTCATAATGAGGCCCTTAGTGTGGACTTTACCTCAAGCAGCAAGACATCCTTTTTTTTAATAGCTGTGGCTGTGCCCAGCTTTCGACCGTGTGACAGGGCCAGATGCAGCTGCTGCTTGTGAAGGATGGCTCACTACATCCCTCCCAATTTAAGTCCTCGTTTTTTTTTTTAAAACATATTTTATTGGTAGTTTGTTGACAAAGTGAAAGATACAGTACAAGTCAATGCTATGTTTCTTCGGATCCGTTCCTAGAACTGTTATGTTCAGCATCTTAAAAGTAATCAATTATTGTATCAGTTCTCCGACTCAAAAATGGCACTCTAATCTATTCGCGGCCCTCACCCTTCTCTCTATGCATCGCCAACCTACCTACTAGTCTACTTCCAACCTCAACTAACTCCCACCCCCCTCCCCACGCCACCGGTGTGTAGCACATGAAGCTCAAACATAAAACACATCTCATGACCCAGCCGCAATTCAAGCGTACCAATAACAGCATTGTGCAGGGCCCCCTGTAGTAACAACTCTCTCTATTTATTCTTCCTCCGTTTGCTGATCAGTCAGGGATTGCACCAGCATTTCCCATGCCGTCGCTGTCTCTAAAGCTTTCTCGTTGTTCGAGCGTCGTGCCTGTTGGAATCTAATAACACTCTCACTACTGGCCCATTTACTTAGCTCCGCCTTCCACCTCTTACTGTTGAGACCGTCCTTCGACTTCCAGTGCATTGTTATCTCTCTTTTCGCTAGTAATAATCCCATATCCACAAATGTACTTGTCACCTTCGTTTTGGGCGTGTGAGGGAACCAATGTAGTAAGCATGTGGCTGTATCAAAATGTAATCGTTGGCCCGCCCCAAGCCCCATTTCCACCTCCGCAGCTCGGGGCCCAGGGTCGCCGTGCCCCATTCACCGGTGCCAGAGAAGGTGCAGCCATTCTTCCGCCCCCTTCTGGGCTGTCACTCACCGTCCCCCTGGGCGCTGGTCCCTCAGCGCTACTCCAGGGAGGCTAAGATGCCACGCTGCTCCCGCCGCCGGCAGCCCTCCGGCCAGGCCTCCACCAGAGTTCACTCAGCCGAACACAAGCCAAACACTAGCCTCCCTCTTGCACAGTCCTGATCTGGACTGCAAGGAGACCCATTCCGCGCCGGTCCTGCCGTGTCACCAGCGCTTCTGCTCACTGGTCCGCTGCTCCGACCTTCATTGTCACCCGGTCTCCGGACTCAGATCCCCCGAGTCACCGCCATCTTGGAGCCCTCGCTCGCAGCAGTCTCGGGGCAGTAAATCACCAAAAGCTCCCAACTGGCTCCGTATACAGCTCCGGAAGCACATTAATTTGGGTCCGCACCGCTTCCTTCACACTCGGTGCTGACAGGTGGGGTCAGGTATCGGGAGATCGCAGGAGAAATGCAGGGATTTGCGCGGAGCTCAGAGCTCACACCGCCTCACCCATCGGCCTCCAAGCTACGCCCCTCCTCCCAGTTAAGACAGCACTGACAAAGTCCCATAGTCTTTTAATGGGCAGGAGTTGTGGTCTGTAGTTTTACTCTGGCTTCTACGATTAGCAGTATTTTGAGTTGACTCCTGGGAATTGCCAGACAGTTTAGGGGTTAATGAGTGTGTACTCCATAGACGATCTCAAAAGCTTTTCCAAGATTAATATCCGTTCTTTTGAATTGTGGTACAAAGGACAGAGCTATTTTTCATTGCAAAAAGGTTTTCTTTATTGTTTTTCATAGGACATGGACAGCCGACACGTGTTTCGCCCCCTCATGGCGATTTGCGCCGGGGCTTTCTCAAGGCTGTAGAAGAAGATGAAATAGATTGTTAAAGTGTGTGATATGATAGCAGTTGACCCCAAGAGGAACAGAGAAATCACCTAGAGTGCAAAAGTGATTGGGATGATTTGTGGTATCATAGCATCAAGGCCTTATCTGCGTTTTCAGGTAGTAGTGAGTCGTGAGTCAGATACAGTTATTGTGACTAAAGTTATATTAAAATAGTGCAAGTTTCAAAAAGTGCAAGGGAACAGTGAAACAGGTGTGTTACCTACGGCAAGGTATTTGAGAATGATTTCTCGATGTTCAAATTTCTTTTGGCAACCCAAAAAAGAGAAAGGGGGAGATGAAGTATCCCAAAATGCCAGGTCAGGAAAAAAAGTGAGTAGACAAGAAGAGATCATAGCATAGAAAGCAGTATATAATAATAATACATAATTTTGCTTTTCTGCCGTAAAATATTTTGGTTTCCAAATAATGTCAATGTCCGAAATATCGTAAATATAATTTTACAGGAACAAGGGTTCTTCTGTCAATTCAAAAAGAATTATTAATACATTAGTTTTTGTAGCCAAGTCTAATGCTTCCGCATAGTATGTAAAGTAAACATTTTTAGCAAATAAGGAGTGCGGACAATACATTCAGTGTTAGTAGCATCTATCTATGGTAACAAGTGATCAGAATGGGTCACATTTGCTCACAGGCTTGGTATTATGTAATTACATTTTGTAGGCATTGCTGTTTTATTCACTGTATCAAGTTTTGTCTAGCCCTGCATGATACCATCTCTACTCATAGGAGTTGGACCTGGCTGATGTGCCTACATAACAGGGATTGCCAAATGAAGGACATGTATTAGGGGGTGGCTCAAGCTGTGAGTAGTTAGAGTAAATAACATTAAAATTAAGCGTGCATATGAAGTAAACAAAACCAAGGTAGTCTATATTTCATAGGGTTTGCTTAGTTTCTATAATCAGGAACACTTAGTTTAAAAATAGCAAAACTGCACACATTTGTTACATTTAAAAGGAGAAATAGTTCCTGTCTTTGATTATTTAATGAGGTTGAACATTATTACGTAAAAATACAAATATTTCACCATGTGTATTAACATCTTGTCAAAACGGCGTAAAAAAGGGCCCCTTGATTTAAGCTAAACCACATTACAGGACAGACACTGTTTTTTTAAAAAGAGCAATTTTACACAAGTAGATGCGACCGGTGGTAAAGCGAGCCGAAAATGTGCAGCCTGCTGTACAGCGCGCAGTGCCCAAGTAGTACGGTTTAAGAAGGAGCACATTGAGTGTGAGTGTGTTCCCCTTCACACCATATTAGTGGTAACAGAAATGCGTGTTAATGCATTTTGTTGGTTACGTAGGCAAGTCGTAAATTATATTGCGTTTAATATATTGCGGGGCAGAGACATCGAACCCACAGATATATTTGGGTCTGAATAAACGGGGACACGATGTATCAGAGTGCGGAAGTGAGCACGAGCACTGCGGTGAACTTTCCGTCCCGTGAGTGAGGGCCGGCATACGAGTAAGTTACACACGCCCGAATAGTCGGCGTTCCCGAAAACTTACTTGTTGGGCTAATGCCCTCTTCGGTCCCTGCTCCTAATTCTCCAACGTCAAAAGTGGTTCTCGGGTTAAATCCCAGCGGTTCCCACATCCGCGGTCACCCTGTAGTTAAAGGATGTAAACCGGAAGAAGATCCGGAGGGCGTGTTGTCTCGGTTACCTAACTTCGCTTTGGATTTGGTTAATATAATTATTAGGGAACCCGATTTGCACGCAAAAAAGAACTGTGCTATATAGGTTTATAAGTACGTTGTGTGAGTTAATCCAAAACGAAAAAATGCTTCGGGATTATTTCAGATGGAAAATGGTTCGCTCAGTTCGGTAGCTGCCATTTGTAAGTGGTGTAGATACCTAATTGCCAGACAGTGCCTGCTCATCTTTCTCCTCCAGGGTTCCAGAGTTAGGATAGACCGAACTTATACAGTCTATGGGTGTAGAGGTGGTTGCTACAGCCTAATTGTAAGTGTCGGTTTTGGACTGCTCCACTTCGGGTCTCTCACCGCTTCTGGGTCCTCCACATGGAGGATTGGGTGTGGTGATAATTTTGTGAACCACAATATGTTCCTTGTCAATATCTCGTTCCCTTTCCCTGCAGTGACCACTGTCCGCTACCACTTCTCATATGGGGTTCAGAACTTCCCGAGTTTTAATTAGGATGATGGTATCTTCTTGCTCTAGCATCTTGTCCTTTGCCCAGTGTCTACTGGTTACTCATTCGTTTATTATTCTGGGTCCTCCACAGGTGACTTTCCGATCTGTGCAGTGATTTGGTTCTCCAGCAGGGTATTGCTGGGAAAACGTTTTGCACCCTCCTCCCGAACAGCATTAAGGCTGGTGTGCACTGTGTCACACAATGAGGTATGCTTCTGTTGCCGAAAATTGTGCAGTGTCCACTCCAGGTCTTCTACTTTGCATTCTCATGAGACTCAATGCTGCCACTGGCTTGTGGCCACCTGTAAGCGATGCTGTGGTGTTTAATACTGAGGCCTATCATGTCCATGGAAAGCAGCCCATTGTACGACCGGTCCTCGAATGGCAGCCCAAAGGTGGTGAATGACTTCCCCATCTTGGGCTAGAGGTGTTCAAATGCTGGCGTTTCCACTTTTTCCACTACTGGAACCTTCGAGTAGGAGACTATGAGCATGAGAACGTTTTTGAAGTCAATGCTCACGTCTGCCCACGGAGACTTGCAGAGGGCTTCGGTGCTGGCAGGCTTTTCAGCAGGCATGCCTGGCACTGTTGGACTTACTCTTCTACTCTTGCATCCATCCCCATAAACCAGAGTTTTTCCAAGAGCTGAGCCTTGATGTTTGCTATGTTCTGGTGTCATTGGTGTGTAGCATTACCAATAGATCTGGCATGGCTCATGGACCGAGGAGCCATCACCACACAATACGAGACCATCTCCTGTTATATTGAGATCAGCCCTTGCTTGCTAGAATTTTTCCCTCGTCCTTCTCATTCTCAGGTTATTCTGGTGCTGCTTTGCCAATAAGGTGATCCACTTGCTTCGTCTGATGGCCGCTTCAACTTTCTCGTGACAGTAATCCTGCCACATAGCTAGGATAAAGTCTTGCAGTGTCAGGGCTTATTTATTTATTTATTTATTTATTTATTTTTTGCACTTATAATGCGCGCAGATACCCACAAAGGGTTTCCCGACGCCAGGACTAAGAGGCCGAAAACACAGAAAGCAACACGGTCAAAGACCGCAATTATTTATTGAAAAGCCAGGTTTTAACGCTTTTCTTAAAACTGGCAAGGTTTTCCTCCTTACGTAGGGCTGAGGGAAGGGAGTTCCAAAGGACTGGTCCCAGATGGGAAAAGGATTTTCCTCCCACTCGGGCCAGTTTGAATCTAGCAACCACAAAGTTTGCTCCATTTGAAGAACGGAGGTTGCGTGCAGGAGCGTAGGGCCTAACCAGTTTTTGCAGATACTTTGGTGCGGTCCCTGCCTTGATCTTAAACATATAGGTCAAAGCTTTGAACCGGACCCGGTTCTCAACCCTGAGCCAGTGCAGGTCCTTAAGGTGCTTCGAAATCCTTGCTGTCCTAGGAATTTTACACAGCAGCCTGGCTGCGGAGTTCTGGACAAGCTGAAGCCGCCTAGTCACGGCTAAGTTGGAACCCAGGTATAAGATGTTACCGTAGTCAAGCCTAGATGTAATCAGTGCATTGACTACGGTCTTCTGGGTATCCACAGGCAGCATCCAGATAATCTTCCGCAGCCATTTAAGGATAGTGAAGCAAGTGCCAGCCACTTTATTGACCTGCTGTTTCATCGATAGTGAATCATCGATGCACACCCCTAAATTTCTGACCTGGGTAGCCGGGATGGGAAAAGCACCCAGGGATGGCGGCCAATGGGTATCCTGCCACAGATCTCTGTTTTTACCTAGGAGAAGGATCTCCGTCTTCTCCCCGTTGAGCTTCAGCTGGTTCGTTGACATCCAGCTGAAGACTTCGTGAAGACCTAGTTTCAGCGCAGAGGGGGATGAAGGCTCTGAGTTGGTAAGAGAAAAAATAATCTGCGAATCATCCGCATAGGTCATGAGTTCTAGACCTACTCGCTCTGCTAGATCGGCGAGAGGGCGGAGATACAGGTTAAAAAATAGCGGACTCAAAATTGAGCCCTGAGGCACGCCATGGGGTGAGAAAAAGGTGTCTGACTGAGCCTGAGAGGACGAGATCTGAAACGTCCGGTTGCTCAAGTAGGACCCAATCCAATCCAGCGCTGTCCCTCCGACACCATCCTCACTCAGCCTGGTAAGCAGTCTGTTGTGTGAGATGGTGTCGAAGGCTGCGCTTAGATCAAGCAGGACAAGAGCAACCGTTTGCCCATCATCCAAGAGCCCCCTGATCTTCTCGGTGACTCCCAAGAGGGCGGACTCGGTGGAATGGCCCGCCCTAAAACCTGACTGGGAGAAATGGAGTAAGTTGTTATTCTCCGTGTATGTTGAGAGTACACCGTGAATGTGCTTCTCCAAGATTTTTGAGAAAGCAGGCAACAGGGATATCGGGCGATAGTTGGCCAGCACCTCAGGATCAGCAGCCGGCTTCTTCAACAGAGGGCTGACCATGGCGTGCTTCCAGGACGATGGGACAGTTGCCAGATGAGAGGGTCACAAGGAGAGCCCGACTTAATGGAAGCAGCCAAGGATTTCAGGGTGTCCAAGGAGATGGATGGCCAAGAGTCAAGCCGGTATCCTATTAAACTTACTGGAGACGGAACTTCCCTGCCATCCCTCACCGGGGGATTAATATTAGCGATAATGGTCTCAATCTTTTCCACAAAATACGTGGCTAGATCTTGACATTTTTGAGGGGTAAGGGGGCGTGCAGCCGCCATAGAATTAGCTCCGGCTAGTTCTTTGACTGTATTAAAAAGAGTCCGCGCTTTATTGGCAGCAGTGTTGATGGTCTCTGTTACATAGCAGGCTTTGGCTCTTGTGCAGGCCGAGTGATAAAGGTTTCTGGCCTTACGATATGTTTCTTTTTTTAGAGGATCATAGTGTTTGCGCCATTTCCGCTCGAGTGCCTTACACTTGGTTTTTTCTAATTTAAGTTCTTCAGTGTACCAGGGAGCCGGGGGGCGGTGAACATTCCCTCTGCACCTGGCAGCAGGCAGACAAGTGTCAACTGCTCTCTCCAGCCAAATGTGGGTTTCCAGCGCATTTTTTTCCATGTCACCATCCAAAACAGGGGGGATATCTTTAATGCCTTCTGC
Organism: Lissotriton helveticus; assembly: GCF_964261635.1. Lineage (NCBI taxonomy): Eukaryota > Metazoa > Chordata > Amphibia > Caudata > Salamandridae > Lissotriton > Lissotriton helveticus. The sequence goes on from NC_136071.1 coordinate 954,881,049, forward strand.
AATTCAGTCAGGTCCAGCCTTTTCCAGTTTCTCATGAGGATCGGAGGCCGGGTGGAGCGTGACTGCTTAGGTTCTCTAAGGGTAATACTAAAAAGAGTTAAAAAATGGTCAGACCAACAGATAGGGTCAGTTTTTAGCCATTTTAGCTCCTGTATGTTGGATATAATGGGGTCCAACAAATGTCCAGCTTTGTGAGTAGGGCCTTCATTTCGCAGTGACATATTCAAAGTAGTAAAATCCTCCAAGAGGTTGACAGCTATGCTATTTGATTTGTCCTCCAAATGGAGATTTAAATCCCCCAATATAGTCAGATTTTGGGCATTCAAAAAGTAAGGCGAAATGAAATTAACCAAATTCGCAGCCCACACACTACTGTTTCCAGGAGGGCGATAAATTAAAAAACCAGAAAGCATAAAATTTGGGTTCAGTGAAATTTTTAAAAATGCTGATTCGCATCCGGGAATGTTAACCATTTCAAGATCACAGTTAAACTCCCTGTTAAAAATCACAGCAATACCCCCTCCTACCTGTCTTTCTCTATCTACTCTAGCAATAGCATAGTTAGAGGGCAAGGCGGCGGCTACATCGGGACCTGCACTATCATGCAGCCAGGTCTTCGTTAAAAATACCGCACAAGGTTTTTCTTCAGCTAAGAGATGATATATATCAGCTTTATGTTGGGGCAGAGATCTGCAATTAATAGTATAAAAAGTGAAAATGCAGGGGTTTTGAACAGGGGATTGGGTAGGTAACTTACGATTGTGTGAGACCTCTGGATAGGGCTGAACATTAGATAGGGCAAAAGCACAATGAGGACATGCTTGTGTGCCCGTTAGGGAAGGCTTTAGGACGGAACATTTACTGTCGCTACTAGGGCGCATAGCCCTTAGCTGATCCGCAGAAATCATACCTGTAGCAGCGTTTCGTGCCCCGTGACCCAGCCTGGCCCGGACGGGCACAGACGGGCTGGTCTTAGGCTCGTCTTTGGCGCAGTCAGAGGTGCCTACCCTGCGCGCCATCGCTGCGCGCTGGGGCCGCCGAGTGGCTAAATACCCTCCAGGAAGCGGAGGTCTAGAGCACTAACCGCTCGACGCTCCGTGAGGTGCCGCCCCTGTCCCGCCCTTGACAACCGCGATTGGCTGGAGTGCCGGTTGCCTTTGAACTAGGCGGAAACAGTCCTCGGGTGACAGTTAAGGATCGCTGGTGAGTGCGAGTAAGTGCTCAAATTTGTCAGAGTGATAATTAAAACAGCATACAGTCACTACATCAGTTCAAACTGGCTTTTAAAATTAGAGCTTCAGCTCAAGTACACAGCGCAAAGTGCGTTTAAAACAATTCACAGCCTCTGAAAACGAGCTGCATTCAAAGTGATTCAGTGCTCGGCGCCCAGCGGGGAGTAGCTGCCACCAACTCTTACCGCGTGGACGTCAGCCTCCTCGCAGCCTAAATACCCTCCAGGAAGCGGAGGTCTAGAGCGCTAACCGCTCGACGCTCCGTGAGGTGCCGCCCCTGTCCCGCCCTTGACAACCGCGATTGGCTGGAGTGCCGGTTGCCTTTGAACTAGGCGGAAACAGTCCTCGGGTGACAGTTAAGGATCGCTGGTGAGTGCGAGTAAGTGCTCAAATTTGTCAGAGTGATAATTAAAACAGCATACAGTCACTACATCAGTTCAAACTGGCTTTTAAAATTAGAGCTTCAGCTCAAGTACACAGCGCAAAGTGCGTTTAAAACAATTAACAGCCTCTGAAAACGAGCTGCATTCAAAGTGATTCAGTGCTCGGCGCCCAGCGGGGAGTAGCTGCCACCAACTCTTGGCTTGAGGGCATACTGTCCGAGTAACCTGCTTTATGCAACTACTCTTTGACCATGGACTGTGGACAGCCACTTTGAAGCAGTGCTGAGGGAAATTCTGCAGGTTTTAGACACCAGGCCGAAACACAACTTTGACTTGGTATAGTTGTAGTTATATCCTGAGTGTTGGGAGGTCCCTAAGAACATATTCATGAACAGTTTGTGATCAGTGATGACTTTGAACTTTTTCCCAAACAGATTGAGGTGGGAAATGAGCACATCCCCTTTCATAGATAGGGTTTATCGCTCTATTTGTGGGTAACTTATTTCCACCACAGACAGTGATTGTCTGGTGAATTCAAAGGGGGTGCCATCACATCCTGCTTTGTTCCTGCAGTAAGATGGCCCAAGACCAACAATACTAGTACAAGCGATTAGCCGTGTGTGTCAACTGGAATCAAAATATCCCATAGTGACATCATGGTGGAGGGTATCTTTGACTTGTGGGAATGCTGTTTTTTGTGGCTCGCCCCACTCCATTAGACTTGGGACTTGGTGAGAACCCACAGACGCTCTATTAGGATGACCAGGTTTTGGATAAAGTTCCATTCCTTGGAAGGTTTGTACTTCAGTTGCCGAGTTGGGTGCAGGGGAGTTGCAGGATGTGGATGTTATCTGACTTACAGGGGTCCACACTGATTTTCTCTGAAAAATAATAATCTATCTGAAGAATCCAACCTGGCATTCAAGAACTTTGCTTTTCTCCTTGTTTAAGGTGCAACTTCTCTTTGAGATTCTTTGCAGGGTTGCTCAGATGTGTAAGTGATGTTTCGCATATGATTTTGAGTGTATCAGCACATCATCCCTGATGTTGATGACCCCTGAAGCTTAAAAAACGTATTCCTCACAGCATTTTGAAACACCTTTGCAGTTGAAGATTCAGCCTTGTTTAACAACTCATTCCCGGATTTGTTGAAAAAAGTAATTAAGTAGCTTCTGGAGGGGTTAAGCAAAACCTTTGGTAGCCAGAATAGAGGTCCATATTTGAGAACCACTGGGCCCCTGTAATATCTGCGATTATGTTATCCATTTTCAGAGTTATATGGTGCTCCTGTTTGATGGCTCAGTTGAGGCACCACATATCGATATATTTTATTTATTTATTTTATTTATTTAAACTTATAAGGCGCGCGGCTACCCGCAATGGGTTTCCCGGCGCCAAGGGATAGACTAGAGAAGAAAGAACTACTAGGCATCAGTAAGCGAAACTACCCAAAGACTGTTCAGAGTTGTTGCTGGAAAAGCCAAGTTTTTAAACCCTTGCGAAACCGGAGAAGATCGGTTTCCAACTTCAGCATCACAGGCAGAGCATTCCAAAATACAACCTCACTCAGCCTACTTGCTAGGGATTGCAGCAAATGGTGTTTCTGAAAAGGATCCGACCATACTAATATCCATGCAGTACTGCAGAATATAAATGAAATAAACTAGCTGCTAATACAAAGGATGCATAAAGTGTAAACAAGGAAACCGGACAAGAAAAAGTTTGCTATAACATTCAGTCAGTCAAATAATCTTTATTTCGGTCATAGACCATAAAAGATACATACATACAATCGTTATCATTAAGGGTATTTACAGCTTCCTAAAAATAGGAACACAATCCAGTTATCATTCAATATACAGAAATAATAAAATGTTTAAAAAATATAAAAACGTTAAAAAGGACACAGGTTTACAATTTTGGGTCAGTATCTAGGAGTCAAAGATTTATAAAAACAAAAAAAGAGAAAAAAAGAAAAAAAATATATATCTTTTTTCCCTCTCTCCTCTTCATTCATAGAAAGGATCTTCGCCTGCGCCACATAGAATCGATAAAGCGCGAAACAGAAAATACAAGAGGGGTAGAGGTATTACACTTCAATATTCTGAGGTCCTCATTATGATATCTAAACCCCAAGTTTCTGCAAAGTTGGACAAGACAACGCTGCCGTTTAGATTTATACTTTAGGCAGAAGAAAAAACATGGGACTCAGTCTCTTCCTTGGCCCCACAGGCCGGGCATTCTATTGACTTGTTAGAAGGCCATTTATAGGATAAAACCCTGAGCGGAAGTGTGCCATATCTGAATTGCAGATAGAGTTTTCTTTCTGTACTAGGTAAAACCTCATCAAGGAAAGGCTCAACTTTGTATTCGTCTTTTATATTAAAAAATTGAAGTGTAAGTGAACCCAACCCAGAATTACCAAGGGTATCTGTGATTCTATTCATGTGATATAATTTAACCAAATCAGAGCGCGACAACTCGGCACAGACTACTACGGGATTAGACCAGAATCCTGGTAGGCCCAGCCTCGTACTTTCTTTTTTTATAAAAGTAAACCAGGGCAATTTTTCAGTCCCAGGGAGACCCATTAACTCTTCAATTTCAGATCTAAAATGCGTCAGCTCAGGGGTTACCCAAAGTCTGCACCAATAGATTGAGGGCCGTAGGGCCACTTCTTCTTCTATTGTTCTAATATCCAGATCCATTCTCAGGGGAAGAAGAGGGGTGCTAGTTGGGAGAGCCAGTAGCGATCTTAAAAATAGGTTTTCAGTTTTGCTGATACATTCTACCGGACGGTGACCCCAGAGTACTGCCCCATATAAAATTGCTTCCCGTGCTTCTGCTTTATAGATTTCTATAATGGAAGCAACAGGCTTGGAGGTGGATTCCCTGTGGAGTTTTAAAATACCACAAGTGGTCTGGGCAAGTTTAAGTTTAGCCTTAGCAAGTTGTGGGCCCCAATCCATTCTATCGGTAAGGGTGACACCCAGGTATTTAAATACGCTTACCCTGTCCAGAACTATGCCATTCAAAGAGGGATTGGCACATCTGTTTTTTGGTGGATTGCAGACCATAAACTTGGTCTTTTGGGTGTTCACCTCCAAACCCCCTTTTATGAAAAAAATTGGCAAAGCTGTCTAGGGCACGTTGGATTCCCATTGGTGATTTTGACAATAAGAGAGTATCGTCAGCAAACATTAATGCCACCACTTGTTCATTTTTTAGTTTAGGGGCATTGATGTCTTTGACCCCCTTAAGGTGGGCAATCAGTGCATTGACGAAAAGACAAAATAGGGTGGGTGCAATCACACACCCTGGTCTTACTCCTCTATTGACTGGGAATTTAGATGTTAAACCTCCCCATTTACCCCTCCTAACTTGGACAAAGTTTCCCGAATGAAGTCTCCTAATGATGTTAAAAAGATATGCTGGCATCCCCATATCCTCCAATACTGCCCAGTGTGTTTGACGGGGTACCAGGTCAAAGGCCGTTTTATGTCGACAAAAATTAAGTCACCCTCTACTCTCACAGTTTTCCAATACAAAAGTTGTAGCCTTAGTAACTGGTCAACCGTGGATGTCTTTTCCCTAAAACCAGCCTGATAGGGACTCAGGATCGACTGTTCCTCCATCCAGATCTGGAGCCGATCAAGAATGATACGTGCAAATAGTGTTTGACTTACATCGATCAGGCAGATCGGACGATAGTTTGCCGGGAGTAATGGGGATCCTTTCTTGAACACTGGTATGATCTCTGCGCCCACCCAGGTATCAGGTAATTTAGACCCCTGAAGTATAGCATTGCACAACAAACAGAGATATGGTACCCATATCTCTGGTTGGTTCTTATAAAGATCTCCAGGGATTTTATCGAGGCCTGGCGCCTTACCTACTGGGAGCCTTTTTACAGGAAGTTCGACCTCCAACAATGTTAGTTTGATATCTATTTTTTCATTGTTATTATAAACTAAGGGAGGTTTATCGGGGTAGCATTTTGACGCCTCATCAGTGTTCAGCGACAATAGCTGTGCAGAAGGGTCATAATAGGGGTTGGCATCTACCAGAGGGGCGTATAGCATCTGATAATGTTCAACCCATTTCTCCGGTTCAATATTTGGATCGTCAGCCTCTTGTCCATCCCTTCTGCCAGATCGTACTATTGTCCAGAATTCCCTCATATCCCTGTTCCCCAGCGCGTTTTTTATGCCATCCCATTTGCTATTTTCCCAGTTCTGTTTGGCCTCGATTAACACTTTCTTGTACTCTAACCTGATACATTTTATTAATGGTCTATTCTGGGTTTTAATTGAGTCCAGGAGTGCACCCTTGGCTTTCTTACAGTTGGAATTGAACCAAGTAGAGGCCTTCATATTCTTCCTAGGTTTGACCATTAATGGATTTATTAGTTCAGCAAGGGCAGACACTAAACCTGCTTGTACATTATAAATTTGATTACAAAACATTTCCCGCCCCTGGTCTATATGACCACTTAATTCAAAGAATGCCTGATGGACAGCTTGATTAAGAGAAATCAATTTATCTTTTGACTTTTTCACCGTTGGCCATTTAAGCCTTCTTCTGTCATTTGAGAGAAGGGGAATCCCTCGGTTATCCACTCTTTCTCCCATAGTATGCATAAAGTGTAAACGAGGAAACAGGACAAGAAAAAGTTTGCTCTAACATTCTCTTTTAGTGCATTTAACAGACAGTAATCGTCTTATGTCCTTCCAAGCTGCATAAATGTATGAAGAGGGCTATTTAAAAATTTACAAATTAATCACCCTCCACAGCATACAAATACAGTCAGCTGAGCTACTTCCTACAATAATCCAGGTGTTAGTATGCAATTTCGCTGGTAGAGTTCCTATTCTGAATCTAATATAGAGAGTTATTTTTATTTCTGATTAGAAATTATCTGGATAGGTTTCATACTCAGACATTGGTTTAAAACACTTGAAACTTGAAAGAGTACTGCAAATTTCTGTTTCAGGTGGGCAATGTTGTAATCCCAGAGCTTCCCTTTTAGCAACTGCCCAATCGCTGTGGACAGGTGATTATACAAGTGAAACCTGGTTGACTGAGCACATGACCATATCTCACACAAGATTTTCAGACAGCTGAAGATTGGTCCTTATTCAAATCCAGTACAAATGGGGTAGAAGTCCTACGTGCTGCTATACAGGAATAAGAACCAGCTCCATCCTGAGGGCATCGATTGGGGTCCCTGGGCCAAGGTGAAGGAGACTTTGTAAAAACCGGTTATCATATCTTATCAGGCCTGTTACTTTGTTATAGCTACATCATTCAGCCCTAATAGTCCTGGAGGCTACAGCTTCTGCCTTCAGGGCAGGGAAATTAGCCTGTTGCCATGTTGTTAAAGAATCTTAGGAAGGCATTAGCTTATTGATCAGTGTAGTTTTTCGTTTTTGTAAATGGCATTCAGACAAAATATCGAGTACAAAATTATCAAGGCACATAAATAATTAATTTTTAATAATGTGATAATAATAATAACCCAGTATTTATAAAGCGTGAACTAATCATCCGTAAGAGTCTCAAGGTGCTGGGGGCCGTCGGGTAGATTAAGTGAGCTATTGCCCAGAGTCACATCATGCTGAGCTGATCTGCCTCTGGCGCTGGGGTATCGAACCATGAGCCCCACGCTCTGGAGTAAGCCGCCCTGGCCGCTTTGCCACTCCTCTCCCCTAATGTGATAGATAAATATCGTGATGCAGGAATATCGTTGACTAGAATACCGATTTTCTAAGGTAAGTAATATACATGTTAAAAATATCTAAGTGTTAAATATTGTTATTCAAAAACATCTATGTTCTTCATGTTAACAAAAACCTAATTGTAAAGAATATTGTTTTTTAAATATCTTTATGTATTTTAGTAAGTGTTTTCATTGTATATTTTATAAATTGTTTGTATAAGTATTGTTAATGTTTTCAAATTTGTACATTTTTTGAATTTTTTCAATGTAATTTTGTTAATTGTAATTTTTTGTGTTGTAGCAGGTTGTGGGGTTTTGCAGAGGTGCAGGGTGGGAAGTAAATTACTTATCACTAATTAATAATTAATTTTATATTCATATTAATTATCTGATTGATAATTAATTATGTACACTCTGTAATTATTTTTTTTTAAGTTATAGTTTATGTGCAGGTTGTGGGGTTTGCAGGAGTGCAGGGTGGGAAGTAAATTAAGGATAATTAATTAATAATTGTTTGTAACTATTTAATTAATAATTAATTAGGTACATTTTATAATTAATTTAATTTTAAATGTATAATCTTTATGCGGGATGTTAGGTTTGTAGGGGTAAAGAGTGGGTAGGTAATTAATGAACATTAATTAATGGTAATAGGTAATAATAAATATTTAATTTAGTTCTATTTCAGGTGAGGGTTGTTGAGTTTATTGGGGTAAAGGGTGGGAAGTTAATTAAATAATAATTTATAATTGTTTAATTGATAATTATGTAACAAAACAAGTGTTACTATTACAAATTTTAAGAAATATTTTAGGTGTGGGTTATTCAGTTTTTAGGGATTCAGGGTGGGAAGTTAATTAAGACATAATTTATTCATAATTAATTATTAATTTGTTATAAAATATGTAATTTGATAATTATGTACATTGTGAAATTATCATATTTGTTAAGTGTGTTGTTTAGTTTGTAGAGGTGCAGGGTGAGAAGTTATTTAAGTAATATGTATTAAATAATATGTTAATTGTGTTATGCTTTTAAATTTCATTTGCATTTACATTTTTGGCTGTTATGAATGTGAGCATATTCATAAAATGATGAATAAATTAACAAATAATAATTAATACATTATGTGAGGTATATTAATAAAATGTATGTTATTTGTTTTAATTTGTAATCTATATTACATTTTTTATAATTATGTATTTCTTACATTTTTGTTAAAACTAGACATATAATTTTTAAATTTAAATATTTATATTTTTTGTTATTTAATAGAGTTGTTAAAATGTGTTATTTGTTTGAAGTGAACTACTCTCTCTCTACTGTTGCACCAACTGGGGTGGGAATAGTAAATTGTACCCCTACTGAGTCCAGCGCTGTACCTACTGTTGCACAGACTGGAGTATAATAATACATTTTACCACTCCAGAGTCCAACGCTTTCGCTACTGTTGCACAGACTGGAGTGGAAATAGTCATTTTACCCCTCCTGAGTCCAACACTTTCCCTACTGTTGCACATTGGAGTGGGATTAGTAATTTTTACACCTCCTGAGCACAACACTTTCCCCTCTGTTACACAGACTGGAGTGGGAATTGTAGAATTTTAACCCCAGGGAGGTGCCAATCCCCAGGGCTGCGTGGTGTGGCCAGACCCCCCTCACACATTATTGTATGTAAAGCTCCGGGGAGGAGGCAGTCCATGGAGCTGTTGGGGGCTGCATGACCCCCCCCAAACTCCAGGATATTAGACCTGGGGAGGTGGTGGTACCTGGGGCTGTGTGGGGGGCTGGAGCCCCCCCCACGAATTTTAAGTTAAATACAGCCCTGGGTAGGTTATGGTCCCCGGGGCTATGGGGGGCCATGTGGCCCACTGCATTCTGTGATTATGCCCTGGGAGGTGGCTGTCCAAGGGGCAGCAGAGGGCCACATGTGACCCCTCATCATTATTATTTATTGGCCCCGGGACCTGGCCCAGCCAGGGGCTTAATTAAATGAAGCACGGCAACACGCACTTCTTTTTTTTTTTTTATCGCCAGGATTCGTGGATCCAAGATTCCTGTCGAAAATAAATAGAATATGCTTTTTTGTCCAGTGGGAGCCCTGAACAGGTCTAGTGGGTCAGTGCGTTTCTACCCTGCCCCCTTTTCTTTTTTTAAAAACTTTTTTTCATGTGACTCGGTTCAACCGAGTCACAAGATGGCTGCCAACACTTCCTGCTTTGAAATGTTGGCAGCAAATCAGCTCTCAGGCATGAGATCGGGAGGGTTCATGGATCCACTGTAGCCACAGGTTTACATCTGAACGGATTTACACCATTTAACAAAAATAGAGCATTCTGGACCTAGAGCTACCTTTTTGCCACATGTGGTGTAATTCCGTTCGGAAGTTCGGGCTGTAGTTGCGTCTAAAGTTTCCTGTGAAAATTAACATGGAGAAAAAGCAGTTTGGGATTCTCCTTTCTCTAGGCCCCCACTTCACGGATCACTCCGAAACTTTCAACACAGAAACTTTTGTGAAGATTCGTCAAACAACCCCAAAGATATTGGCAAATGAAAAAACACTTTACCTATGTAAACTAGGTCATATATATATATATATATATATATATATATATATATTCACTGAAAAAACCATAGGTTATAGACCATATATAGTTAGGAATTAGCATTTACAAAACCTTATTTTACTCACACAAAACCATTGAAATTCCATATATAGTTAGTTGCACTAACTATATATCGCGCACCCGCAATCCACTGCTGATGATGTCACATATTACATCATTCATGACATGGTCAGTGACATCACTGATGACATCACTGATGACATCTCAAATGACATCACTGATGACATCACTGATGACATCACTGATGACAACATACAGTGACTGTATGTTTCTGTAAAGTTAAAATGTGTCTTACATATTGAAGAATGAGTGGAAGTATAAGTGTCTGGACAAAGGATTTAGTAGGTGCATGACTGAATGTATGAGTGAGTGATTAAATGTGTCTCACTGAGTGCATGGGTTAGTGACTAAACTGTCTTAATTTGTGCATCATTATGTCTGTTGTTCTGTAAACTGCTGCATGTGTTGATCAGTAGCTATATGATTAACTATATGGGTTACTGATTGATTGTCCAAGTATTTGTATGGGAGACTGAGTGTGTGTGTGGCTGGCTGGGAGGTGTGTGACTCTGTGCAGATCAATGTGTACTTGTATCAATGATTGTATAAGAAGGTAAGTATGTGTTAGTATATGTTTGAAAATGTAAGGTGCTCTATGTTTAACTGTATAGACAAGAAAATGGAAGTGTCATTGATTCTTTACAGGACTGACTAGGTGTGTGAGTAACTCCATGGATGAGTGGCAGACTGTGAGTGTCTGTATAGGTGTATGAGTGCATATGATAGTGTTGTAAAGATGAGTGATTGTATGTATGAATGATTGTATGGGTGAATGAGTGAATGTGTGTGTAGACATAGGAATCAGTGAGTGCGTATGTAGTAACTAGTATTGGTGTGTCAATGGTTTCAAAAATTATACTCTGCATTTAACACTGGGTGAAACAGAGGTTATATTAAAATGTGAGGAGATGCATTGTATTGTCACATGAATGATATCATCAGTGATGTGGTCATTGATGTCAAATGAGATGTCATCAGTGATGTCATTTGAGATGTCATCAGTGATGTCATCAGTGATGTCACTGACCATGTCATGAATGATGTAATATGTGACATCATCAGCAGTGGATTGCGGGTGCGCGATATATAGTTAGTGCAACTAACTATATATGGAATTTCAATGGTTTTGTGTGAGTAAAATAAGGTTTTGTAAATGCTAATTCCTAACTATATATGGTCTATAACCTATGTTTTTTTCAGTGAATTTTCAAGGTTTTGTAAATGCTAATTCCTAACTATATATGGTCTATAACCTATGGTTTTTTCAGTGAATTTCATTGGTTTTTTAACAGCTAATATCTGTAGCTGTAAAATGTATTCTTCTTTAAATCCAAAAATATATTTTATATGTTTATGAATAATTTTTTTTTTTAATATTTTTTTTTCTTCGTTCCCGCTTCGCGAATCGGGAAGCTTCCCGTTAGCTGACCTTGATGCCGCGAAATAGACCGCGAGCCGGTAAACGTTTCTTTACCGCAACTGCCGCGTTAGAAAACAACATCGTGACGCCTCCCGTCCGCATGACGTTTCACGTTGTCGCGTGATACGTCATATGACGTGCTACGTTAGCGAACTGGTACGCAAAGCGAGTCGCAAAGCGCAGGTTTCTGGAAGCAAACCGGGAGGCCCTGCAAAGCGCTTAACGTAAACACAGCAGGTCATGTGACTTGGTAATAACACTTTTCATTGGTTCATTTCACTTTTGGTTTCCTAATGATGTAAGACTAGGTCATATAATATAAAATGAACACTTTTCATTGGTTGAGAACTCTTGTTTTTCCCAAATGATGAAAATCCCTCCTTCTTTCCTCACTCTGACTTTCATCTTTGTGAGAGAAAGACCCTTTGTTACCAGTGAGCAATGGCTTCTTTAGTAGCTTCAGCTGGTGCTTCCCCACCACCTCCACCACATCCAAGGAAGAGTGGACCACCTGCTCAAGTTATAATTCAACAAGAAGAGGAAGAAGAGGAACAGGACGACGAGCACGAAGAGAGGCAGTTTTTGACTGAGGAGCCCAGGACGTCTCACCGGAAAGAAAACTTCATTTGGCAATTTTTTAAAATTCCCAAAGGTCAGAAAAAAGTAAATGCAAGATACGTAACTTGCCTTATATGTCAAGATAGACTGTCCAGAGGGACCGAGAAAAAATACAGTTTCGGAAACTACACAATGCATCGCCATATGACTAGGTGGCATCCTAACAACTACAGTGCTGCACAGTTTCGGAACGACCTAGATAATCTCCCTATTATGGCCAGAAGATCTGTTGTACCGGAAGTAACGGGACCAGAGGGCAGGGAGATAGTGCCAAATATACAAATGAGATTTGGTGAAGTAAAACACGTCTGCGTACATTGCGATGGATTCATTTGCTACGGAGAAAGAAGCATCACTCTGATCAACAGAGCTATTGACTATCATATGCAAGTTTGTACGAAACGCCCAAAATAATAAATACTTTTTTTTTGTTTTGTTGCTCCTGTTGAGCCCTTTACAATGAATCGTTTTCATTGCCCCCTCCAAGAAAAACCCAAAAAAATATAAAACTGTTCAGAAAAATTCAAAAAAAGTAAAAAAATGTTCAGAAAAATAATAAAAAAAATATAAAACAACAAAAACAATAAAAAAAAAGTTCTTTTCAGAACTACCTCCCCGTTATTAAAAAATTGGTACAATATTTGGAACTGTGCCAACCTCTATTTCTCGTAGTTCGCTTCCCAGTTCGCTCGCCGGTACGCGAACCGGAAGTGAACCAAATTTTTTTTTTTAAAAAAGAACAGTAAGTATAAGGGAAGGAAACAGACACTTATGTTAAAAGAAAGACAGCTATAAGGGAGTAAACTAGAGACACTATTACCCGTAATCCACTGCTGATGATGTCACATATTACATCATTCATGACATGCTCAGTGACATCATCAGCAGAGGATTGCGGGTTTTTTGGCAACGTGCCTTATCCACGGTTTAATAACGCTGCCTTTTGCTTTATATAAGTTTTCAAATTGTATGAAATATATACCAATAGGTCGTTATGAACCTTTAGGTAGTGCTTTTCTTCATGAGGTCTGGTCGCTTCCATACACATACAGATGTTTCAAAGATGACCAAGAAGTTTATCTGAATGGAGAGGAATGCACTGAGACGCCACATCATTCACTAATGTGTAGGCACCTACAGTTACACGGTTCATGCAACAAACACCGACCAAATATGGCTTGCGTGTTGCAAGGCACGCCAGTTCCTGCTATCATCCCCACGTTCAAGTTGTTGGAAAATGGTAGTTATTTGATGCTCAATAATGAAGATTGTTCTGGGTTAATTAAAAGTATTCCTTTTATCGTAACAGTAAGTGAACGGGTTATTTGCTGCAGAAATGTTCTATTTCCTCCCACACATGAACATAGGGAGTTTTCAATCTCGCCACAAATACCAACCTTGGGAGCAGATTTCAACGGCATGGCAAGAATAAGAGCTCTTTTGTCTCAGAGAGAGGTGGCCTTGAGTTCGGCCCGTGAAACTTTCGTGCTTCACATAGCGAACACCCGTACAGAGGTGCAGACCCTTTTCAATACAGATTTGCCTTTCCATTTCAGCAAGATGGTTCGGACTATCTTTAACACGTCCTCCACAAAGGCCCTGGCGCACTTTTTTAAAGTTGTTACCAGTGGTCTCGTGACTTCATTTGAGAAAATCTTTGGAGTCATCCCTGCTTTCTTTCATTCTATTTTTTCCACTCTGCTTCGTGGATTCCCATTTTTACTTGCATTACCAGCGGACGCTCTTGTGCTTTTTTACATTTTTAAATATGGATGTCCCTCCTGTGCAAGCTCCCGCCCTGCAGCTGCTGACACTGTTCCGCAATCGCATGCTAGAATATTATGGCACAATGCCGTTGGCGATATTAAGCACGGCATATGGATTATCTTTTCGATTCTCCTACTTCACCTGTGTCCAGCCTGTATTTCACTGCCTGACCTGTGATTTCGATTGGGCCATTGATTTGTGTCTCTGCGGACCGGTTTCTCCTGACGTCGACTTTAATCAGCTGATGACTCCTATCATTACTCACGAGTTGGTTTGTCCTGGCGAAAGGATTATGGCTGTGGCATTGATGCATGGACTAATTGGTCCCTGGAATTTACTGGCGGCAACACAGTCTTTCTTGGAACAGAGCTTTCTTGAAAACCCACCGAGCTGTCCTCTGATGGTGATAGAGGATCCGGTGCTGGGAGAGCACGTATGTTCTTTTCCGCTTTTAAATTGGATGGCTGAACTCTTTTCGGATGAAGACGGTGACTTCCTATTGGAGGCTGTTGCAGCTTATTTTGCATACACAGTTATGTCATAGACCTTTTTCATGTTTGATATGCTGAGTACTAGCATTTCATTGACAATTCATTGACTTATTTGTCAAGTTTTTATTATTTAGCTTGCCTATTGGCTTAAGACTCGATAAAGTACTTGGCTGTTTTATTTTTCTTTAGCATTACATTTTCCTAGTTTTTAATGCTTTACCTTGCGGACCGTCCACATATAAACTTGCAATCTGCTCTCATGAGATGGCACTTCTATTATCTTATTCAGTTCGTTTCCGGATCATGGGGAGGTGTCATCTAGGTCCTGGATATCTTTACACCGTGTTAAGTTAGCATGGGCTCATTACCGGTTTAAACGCCATTTTTCCTTTTTTGCAACTTCTGCACACGACACTTAGTTGTTGCTTTAGCTTTCAACCTAGTAGTTCATCGTGGTTTACATGAGAATAATATGTTCTTGCTCTACTATCTGCTTTGCTTGTTAAACTATATCTGTACAGCGAGTGCTGAAGTTTCAAGAACAAAACGATACAGAATTGTTATGAGGTCTGATCTCCACGACTTCATACTCATAACATAAGTGCAACTTCTGCCAATTCTGGGCATGAGGCGGGTTTTATATTGCTTTGCCGAACACACATACACAACAGTTGATGCGGTTCACATGAAGAGAGAGCTGGTGTATGCTGATGTGATTCCTTCAAATCTAAGACACTAAAGTATGGGCACGCCCTAAACCAACACAAAGAGACCTTCTTAGCAAATAATATAATATGTGTATTAGGGAGGGTGAGATATAAGCAGCCGCGGGCCGTGGAGGGAGTTACGGTGGGGCAGGGAGGCGGGGAGGGGGAGGGGCAGGGTGGAGCCCTCTCCACCCTGCCCCTCCCCCTCCCCGCCTCCCTGCCCCACCGTAACTCCCTCCACGGCCCGCGGCTGCTTATAAGTGTTGCTAACTCTTATTCATTTACAGCATGTTAACATACTGTCACCATTCGCTTTTTATGTACTAGTAACTATGCTGGTAATTTTGCTACTGATAATATGTGTACTTGTATTATCTATCATACTACGCCTGAGAAGACGGCATTAGTAAATAAACATTTCAAATACACATGTGTTCTTCTTAACTCCATGTTCTGGTTTCTAAGAAATATATAACGACCGACTGTTCATGAGTTCCACGTATCCTGAGGTACTATAAGTTCATATTCTGGATTGTCTAAACATTGAGAGTTTGTTATATCCAATGTGACACTGTACCTAGCTTGCTAAGGGGTTTTGATTACTAAGGTGAGTTCTGGGACACTTTAATTCGCCGAGGTTCCAATCCTCTGTCCACAGTTCTGTGTGAGAACAGAAACCCTGCGACAGGGGCACCCCTGAGCCTTGCTGGAGCTTCATCACACTTGCGATACAACTCCAGCAATGCGCCACCTTTACGGCACAGATACGTCACGCATCTGTGCTGTTTTTGCCCCATGATGCGCCGCATTGTAAATGCAGCACACCATAGGTGACGGAACAGCGGCACAGAATGACTAACACATCCCTGGTGATGCGCCAGTCATCATAAATCTATCCCTATGCTTCTTATCTTGTTAGAGATGAACCGCCATATGTATCATCAAAGTTTTTTGCATTTCCTAAATAGCGAACTTTAAGGAATAAATAGCGATTCTTTACCATTCCTAGTTTGCGATGACCTATTTGCTAATTACAAATTACCCATTCATTTCCATGCAGCAGGAGGCCCATAGGAATGAAGGTGCAATTTGCGATTAGCAATTACCTCATCGCAAATTACGAATTTTTCCGAGGGTGCAGGGGTGTCTCAAGAACACCCTGCTGCACTCCCGAAAAAGAAATTTGGGGGCATATGGCGCACATAAATTTTGAAAACATTCCTTTACCTCAAAAACGATTTTCTTTTTTTTTATATATTCATACTTTGAGTTTCAAAACAGTCTCAGAAACACACCAATTTGTCTTCAGCAGAGCAAAAGGTATGCACTCCAGAGTCTGCAGCTATCAAAAGCACAGAAATGCTGTAATTCCTCACACATATCTCTCATGTCACACCAATCAAAACTCTTCCCTATTTTTTTTTCAAAGCAAAACCCTGCCCCCTCTCTGCTTTTTCTGCATAGCAACCACCTCTTGCAAAACCTCTGGTGTTTCCAAGTTCACACAACAATGTTGCAATTGAACTCTGAACTCTCAGTGCACCTGCATATCCAGAGCATTCTTTCATTTAATGATTTTTTCTTCGCCACTCAAAATACATCTTTCAACGAACTCATCCATGCACACTAACTTTCTGTTTTCAGCAATCAAAATCCACCAATCACTCTTACTGCTTCATTAACACAGAAACTCCTCAGTTTTTTTCATTTTACACTCTCATTTTTTCAACTGCCATTTCATTGCCACACTTCATCTGACTGCAGCAGAACCTTCTCTCGCCATGTTTTCTGTCTGGATTGTTGGACATAGTTATATCTATTGGGCTCAAAGGTACGCTGAAAACAGGAATTTACCTAACCTCAATTTACAAGATGTGGAAATTAAGTGGTTTGGCCACAGAGGATTAAAATGTCACCAATTGATACCATTGGTGAAAACCTTTATGCATTTGCCAAAACCTGACCTGTTAATTGTGCACTGTGGAGGTAATGATTTGGGCACTTTGACTGGGGTAGGTCTGGAAATGCTTTTAAAGGACACCTTTGAGCAATTGATGGCACTTTTTCCTCAGACTGCCTTGGTATATTCAAATATATGCCAAAGACAAAAATGGAGGTGGTCGAACCAATTTTGTCCACAAATTGAGAAATCGAGGAAGCATGTAAACAAATGTGTTTCAGCTTACATGAGAGACCATGGAATGGGCTCCCTGTACAACAATAACTTGCGTTACTACATGCAAGATATATACAGAGGAGATGGAGTTCACTTCTCAGATGAGGGCAACAGAATTTTCACTCTGAATTTAAGACTGTGCATTGGTACCTACTTATAAGTACCTAAATGTACCATAAACCCAAAAGCTCTTCTCAGAGCTACCCTACATCTGATCACTCACAATTATTATTTTACTCTAACTTTTTTCACTAATTTTCAAGAAAGTACGCTCCCCAGAACGCTTCCCGGTTCGCGAACCGGGCGCACTCCACGCAAAAAAACAAAAAAAACTGTATATTTTTTTTTTGCCCTGCGAGACCCTTTCAAAGCCTCCACATCAAACCTAGGGGGTCAGGGACGATCTACTATGCCCCCTTATGGTCATTTGCCCCTTCGCTTTGGCCTCCTCTTGTCTCTCGATCCTACCGAGAGACAAGATGGCGGCCGCTACGGACTGTTTGGAATGTTTACAGACGCCGAAGAACCAATCAGCTTCGCAAACCTCCGTAACGCGAAAAGTACACGAAGCGGAGCGCTATTACAGATATATATCTTTTTTTGAACGTTAATTTCTCAAAATCCACTGGAGCACATATATTGAGACCTAGCAAAGGCACATCGGGCTACCAGTCCCTAATATTTTACCAAGTTTCGTGCAAATCCATTCAGCCGTTCGATTATTATTATTATTTTTTTTTTTTGCCCCGCGGGGCCCTTTTAAAACCTCCACATCAAACCTAGGGGGTCAGCGAGGATCTACTATGCCCCCTTATGGTCATTTGCCCCTTCGCTTTGGCCTCCTCTTCTCTCGATCCTACCGAGAGACAAGATGGCGCCCGCTACGGACTGTTTGGAATGTTTACAGACGCCGGAGAACCAATCAGCTTCGCTTCACAAAGCTCCGTTGCGCGAAAAGTACGCGTCCTGGAGCGCTGCCCGGTCCGCTGTTACAGATATATATCTTTTTTTAAATGTTAATTTCTCAAAATCCACTGTAGCACATATATTGAGACCTACAAAAGGCACATCGGGCTACCAGTCCCTACAATTTTGCCAAGTTTCGTGCAAATCCATTCAGCCGTTCGGGCTAAAAGTGAGGCCAACCGCCCTATGGAAAACTCAATGTTAAAAACACGTTTTGGGACCCCCCTTTTTTCTCGGCTCCCCCTTGACGAACCCCCCCCCAAATTTTCAAGGGCTGCTCAGAAACAAAATGTGCCATTTTCCTGAAAATTTCAGCCAATTCCGTCCACAAACGCCAAAGTTATTAGACATAGAATTTTCAAAAATCCCATAGAGAAAAAATCCTAACTATATATACCTACTGACGACCGCCAGTAGGTAATATATATATATATATATATATATATGTTGTCAGTGACCATTGTGAAAACTTTATTTAAACATGTTGTTTTGTGAATTATGATTATCACATTGACGAAGGCTCTGGCCGAAACGCGTCTGTGCGTCTTTTCCACCTAAAATAAACCTTTCCGTGGTTCATGTACCCTCCTTATGTGCTGCATCTTTTCTTGGAGCCCTGAAAAGCTTGAGCGTGATATATATATATATGTATATATATTTATATATATATATATATATATATATATATATATATATATATATATATTCACTGAAAAAACCATAGGTTATAGACCATATATAGTTAGGAATTAGCATTTAAAAAACCTTATTTTACTCACACAAAACCATTGAAATTCCATATATAGTTAGTTGCACTAACTATATATCGCGCACCTGCAATCCACTGCTGATCATGTCACATATTACATCATTCATGACATGGTCAGTGACATCACTGATGACATCACTGATGACATCTCAAATGACATCACTGATGACATCACTGATGACAACATCCAGTGACTGTATGTTTCTGTAAAGTTAAAATATGTCTTACATATTGAAGAATGAGTGGATGTATAAGTGTCTGGATGAAGGATTTAGTAGGTGCGTGACTGACTGTATGAGTGAGTGATTAAATGTGTCTCACTGAATGCATGGGTTAGTGACTAAACTGTCTTAATTTGTGCATCATTATGTCTGTTGTTCTGTAAACTGCTGCATGTGTTGATCATTAGCTATACGAGAGGCTATATGTGTTATTAATTGGTTGCCCAAGTATTTCTATGGGAGATTGAGTTTGTGTGGGGGTGGCTGGAAGGTGTGTGACTCTATGCATAGATGTGTGAACAGTTTATTCACTAGGTGTATGAGTTCAAGAGTGCATGTGGAAACAGCTACATGGGCAGTTGACTGTGTGCATGAGTGTATTGATGAGTGAATGGATATCTCAATGCTACATGTCATAGTAAGTACATATGTAAAACACAGTACATGTGAGAGTTGGCATATATAAATAACTGTGCATGAGAGCCACTGAATGAGTGAGTGGTTGTATCGATCATTGTGAACTTGTATCAGGGATTGTATAAGAGAGTAAATATGTGTTAGTATATGTTTCAATAAGTAAGGTGTGTTTAACTGTATAGTTGAAGAAATGGAGATGAGATTGTTTCTTTGCATGACTGACTGGGTGTGTGAGTAACTCCATGGATGAGTGGCAGTGTGTGAGTGTCTGTATACACTGAGTGTATCTAAGGTTATATTAGAGTCTGAAGAGGTTTATCGTATTAGCACAAGAATGATGTCAAATGAGATGTCATCAGTGATGTCATCAGTGATGTCATTTGAGATGTCATCAGTGATGTCATCAGTGATGTCACTGACCATGTCATGAATGATGTAATATGTGACATGATCAGCAGTGGATTGCAGGTGCGCGATATATAGTTAGTGCAACTAACTATATATGGAATTTCAATGGTTTTGTGTGAGTAAAATAAGGTTTTTTAAATGCTAATTCCTAACTATATATGGTCTATAACCTATGGTTTTTTCAGTGAATTTTCAAGGTTTTGTAAATGCTAATTCCTAACTATATATGGTCTATAACCTATGGTTTTTTCAGTGAATTTCAATGGTTTTTTAATAGCAAATATCATAAGCTGTCGAATGTCAAGTACGTGGTAAGTGAAAACATTTTCGTGTTTATGCACACTGATCTGCTTTGAATGGTGCCCCCCCCCCCTCATTTCTATTAGGAGTACTCTCTCTTTGCAGATAGTGAAAGGTAGTTAACGCAGGTCTTTGCCCCCATTGTAATCCGTCGTGCCTGCTTCTCTCTCCATTTGATTGATTGTTATCCAAGTATTTACTGTTTTAGAATTAGTTCTCTTTGGTTCATTCTCTATTTATAAACAAACACAGAGTCGCAATACTCTGTTTAGTCTTTGCAGATAACGAAAAATCGTGTAAAAAAAAAAAGAAAAGGAATCGAGCAAAATCAGTAGGCCACTAATGGGATCTCTTTTTGACCTCGCTAAAATAGAAACATTAGGAACAACCCCTCATGACAAATACAAAACTAGTGAGATGAACTGAACTCCACACAATGATGGCTGCAAAACAGCTCGGCTCCGCCACCCACCCCGCCCAAAATAACGATAAAGAACGGCTGCCATGATTGGTTGCGGAATGACCACGACGGAGCTACGAAATGGTGCTGCTCTCATGCTAACCCCAGCTTCAGTCTGAAACATCCAGAAACACTGTAGACTACCAATTCGATCAGTTCCGGTAGCGCCCCAATGTAACCCGGTAGAGAAGAACTAGCTCTCCCCTCTTTGACTGATGGTTCTTGTTGCCTGTCCCTTCTGTTGTCATTTAACAGAACTATTTAGCCTGCTGAAAGGGGTTGTGTTCCGACCGCTGGTTGGTGGAGACATTTTGACTATATTCTGTACCTGCGTTGTCGCGTAATGCGTCATATGACGCGCCGCGTTAGCGCATCCGGAAGTCATCCGGGGCGCGCAGCGCGTAACGTAAGCATAACAAGTCATGTGACTTGTTAATAAAACTTTTCATTGGTTCATTTTACTTTTCTTATTGTAATGATGAAAGGCTTGGTCATATGACCTAAAAATTACGCTTTTCATTACTTCCGAACATTATTTTTTCTTAAATATATGTTATAATGTTCCAGGCTAATGTACTTTCCCGGAAATTTTACAACTGTCCTGCAAGTAAAATATATTCTTTTTTCGAGAAAAAGAGCGTTTCTTCGTCCCATGACGGAGCCGTTGAGCAAAAGAGGGTCGACCTGCTGTCTTAGTCGCCGATACGCCTGAATATGAGATTCTTATCGATCACTTTATGTTGCAGGAATAGAAAACACAACAGCCCTTGACCATTTATCTTTACTGCGTTCCTTCGTATTATACCTTTTACCCTTCATGTAATTGGTCTGCTTTATTTCACTTGCCTTTTAATGATTCTAAAACAGTCACTATTATTAAAAACTTTACCAATGTATATACTACTACCATGTTTTCTTTTAAAAACCTTTATTGTGAAAATTTCATTATACAAATACGAGCCTATAACCACGTGGGCCTGCCACAGAGCAAACTGTAATCGTATATGATGAATAGACATTTACACTGTAGAGGAACGTAACGGGCGGGCCATTAGGTTGCAAGAACTAAGGTGTCTAACAGTTACGGAATCGGTGGACGTACATTTTATAATTAAAATACGACAGGGCCAGTTACAATAAAATTATCTAGATATACATTTGCGGGCAAGTACCATGGGTGACGTTAATTCGAACTTTCAACAGTACAGTAATCAATAACACATCAGAACTTAATATCAATAGGGATGTCGAAATATTCAATCAATTCTCGTCCCCGCCCGCCATGTGCTTCAAAACTGCATACGTATCTCGTGATTTCAAGGTTCTGCAACCAGTACACAACAAGGAGTTACGAGTCCCATTTATTCCGGCGCCATTTTGGGCGAGGACGGGCAGGTCCAGGATATAGTCAAAATGTCTCTACCAACCATCGACTATGATGATGTTCATATGCTGTATTTATTAGAGTAACACTCATCTGTCCACATGAAATTAATTTGCCACAATCTAAACATGTCATTTTAATCTTTCCAAAGTTCTTCTAAATATTTGGGACCGTTTACCTTGCCTCTGAAGCTCTCAGTGCCACTTCTTTGATGAATGTACTAGCAGGTCAGGGGTTCTCCTCCAAATCTCTCTTTTATGCAGCACTATAATTAATTGGTGCCACCTCTCCATATGACGATGCATGGTATAATTACCACAACTATATATTTTTTCGGTTCCTCTGGAGAGTTCATCGTGGCAGATGAAGCGTGTAACGTACCGGGCATTTACCTTTTTTTGCATGTACAGGAAAGGAAAAGAAAATCGAGCGTCCGAGTTCTAAGGTGTCCCAGGGCCATTTTAGTGGACCAGGCCCAAATCCAAAGAACAGGCCGCCATTTTGAGAGTCCTCTTGCAGCCGCCTGTCGCTGTAGCATCAAGAGCAGCCGAAACTCAGCTGAATGGCAACTGAAACGGTAAAGGGGCGCCCCACTACAGCAGACGAGCCTCCACCTAGGAAGGCCCATTCACGCCGGCTCCCCCCCCTTCGGGCACCCCACGCCGTTATTCGGAGCAGTATTGTAGGATGGCCACACCAGTGCGGCAACTTGCTAGACATCACCTCGGTGGTAACCGAATCTCAACGCCTTGTGGTGTCTCCTATTCAGAAAACATTGTTATGCTGCCTTCGACCTATTCGCCGCAAGTGCGCACACAACTCAACTGCATAGCTTGCTAGACACCACCTCGGTGCCATCCGGATCTTGGAATGTCAGCACCTTTTGGTGTCTTCTCTTCAGAAAATATTGTTGCGCTGCCTTTGGCCCCATTCGCACATCGGTCCGCTACTGACGCCATCTCACAGGCTAATGGGGCGCCCCACGCCGAGTTTCAGCATTGTAGAATAACCACACCAGTACAGCAACTTGCTAGACATCACCTCGGTGCCATCCGGATCTCGGCGCCCCACTGCAGATGAAGTGCCTCTCAACTATGAAACCACCACGGTGACATCCGGATCTTGGCGCGTTGTGCTGCCTTCGGCCTATTCGCACATCGGTCCGCTACTGACGCCATCTCACAGGCTAATGGGGCGACCCACGCCGAGTTTCAGCATTGTAGGATGACCACACCAGTACAGCAACTTGCTAGACATCACCTCGGTGCCATCCGGATCTCGGCGCCCCACTGCAGATGAAGTGCCTCTCAACTATGAAACCACCACGGTGACATCCGGATCTTGGCGCGTTGTGCTGCCTTCGGCCTATTCGCACATCGGTCCGCTACTGACGCCATCTCACAGGCTAATGGGGCGACCCACGCCGAGTTTCAGCATTGTAGGATGACCACACCAACTTGCTAGACATCACCTCAGTGCCATCCGAATCTTGGCATCTCAACGCCTAGTGGTATCTTCCATACAAAAAATATTGTTACGCTGCCTTTGGCCCCATTCGCACATCAGTCCGCAACTTAGACATCACCTCGGTGCCATCCGGATCTTGGCATCTCAGCGCCTTGTGGTGTCAGTCAGAAAATATTGTTGCGCTGCCTTTGGCCCCATTCGCACATCGGTCCGCTACTGACGCCATCTCACAGGCCAACGGGGCGCCCCACGCCGACTTTCAACATTGTAGGATGGCCACAGAAGTGCGACAACTTACTAGACACCACCTCGGTGCCATCCGGATCTTGGCGCGTTGTGCTGCCTTCGGCCTATTCGCACATCGGTCCGCTACTGACGCAAACTCACAGGCCAACGGGGCGCCCCACGCCGACTTTCAGCATTGTAGGATGGCCACACCAGTGCTGCAACTTGCTGGACACCACCTCGGTGCCATCCGGATCTTGGCGCGTTGTATTGCCTTCGGCCTATTCGCACATCGGTCCGCTACTGACGCCGCCTCACGTGCCAACGTATTTTCTCCGCATTTTATACCCTATGCCGCATAACAGGTCATGTGACTTGTTTATAAAACTTTTCATTGGTTCATTTTACTTTTGGTTTCCGAATGATGGAAGGCTTGATCATATGACCTAAAAACAACACTTTTCATTGGATGAAAACTTTTTTTTTCCCCCAAACGATGAAAGCCCCACCTTGTTTCTGGATGTTTCAGACTAAACTGGCGTCAGCATGAGAGCACCACCATCTCGTAGCTCCGTCGTGGTCATTCCGCGAGCAATCATGGCAGCCGCTCCCCACCAGAAGCCTGCAGGAGTCGGGCCCCCAAAACTTTTGATGAATTCTCAAGGCGGAGGGGACGCTTTCGAGAATGGGGTCCAAGACCTAGCAGACAAGCGTCCGATTTCCAAGGTGTCCCAGGGCCATTTCAGTGGACCACGCCCAAAAAGGAAAGAGCCTGCCGCCATTTTGAGAGTCCTGTGGCAGCCGCCTATCGCTGCACCGCAAGAGTGGGCGCAACTCAGCTGAATGGCGGATTTTGACACAGTGGACCAAAAGCGGACGGAATGGCAACTGAAACGGTAAAGGGGCGCCCCACTAAAACAGATGAGACTCCACCTGGAGAGGCCCGTTCACGCCGCCTCCCCCGGGGCGCCCCACGCCGTTATTCGGAGCAGCATTGTAGGATACCAAAACCAGTGCGGCAACTTACTGGACATCACCTTGGTGCCATCGTTCTGCTGCCTTGGAACTATTCGCACAACAGTTTGCTACTGATGACCCACCCCCCGCGACGCCCCACGCCGTTATTTGCTGGGTGGCAACTTACTAGACATCACTTTCGTGTCATCTAGATTTCGGCACGTTCTGCTGCCTTGGAACTATTCGCACAACAGTTTGCTACTGATGACCCACCCCCCGCGACGCCCCACGCCGGAAATCTGGACGTTGTGCTGCGTTGGGACTATTCGCACAGCCGACCGCTACTTCGTTGTTTTTCCCTAAAAATGTTTATATGTTATTACTATTTTTGTTTTCTTGTATATATTTATAAATTATTAAAGTTTTATAATCTTACTACTTTGTCGGAGTGCTATATATTTTTAATGTGACACATAATTGTAAAAACTTTGATGTACAAAGAGTCATCCCTGGAATCTTCCGCTTCACGCTCGGTCCCCTCCCCAATCACAATACAGGATGGTTTTCAGATAATAGCAACGCTTCTGCTGTGACGGATCTCATCGAGTGTGGGCCTTGATCTACTATAACTCCTTTGAAGAGGGGTGATTCTTTACAGCTGTGGCCATAAACTACATCTGCAGGGCTAGCTGATAGCCTAGGACCGGCCTGGACAATCGGACACAGAGGAAAAGGAGTGTCAGAGGGTGCGGTAGTGAATAGGGCGAAAGGGAGGTGTCGGGCGGGCACAGGGTGTGATTCTCAGGGAAGAGCAGCGCAGATGGGGGGAGGTTTATTACCCATGCATAAGACAGAGAGCGGGGGTGACCACTGCCTGGGTGAGATGCTTGCGAGGGTGGGGAGCCATGCTAAGGATCGACAGCGTGCACAGAGTGGGTCTGGTCAAGGCATCTAAAATGGCTGCCGTGCACGACAAAAGTGTGGCATTTGAAAAAAGACAAGATGGCGCACACAATGTTTTTCAACAATTCCTGATTTCCTTCGAATCGAACGTTAACAGACGTTGGGGCATATTACCAAAGTTAAGCGATATTTATCCCTAACGATGCATTGCAAAGATTTTTTTACCGTCAGAAATTATCGCAGATAAACCTTGCTATTATCAAGGTTTATCGCAAATACGATAAAAAACGAGCGCAATGCATTAATATCGCTGAAAACTCCGCGATATTCATGCATTACCGAGCTAATGCTCTTAGCCATGTTATCCACCTCCCATTGGATAACATGGCTAAGAACTGCTCAGGGCAGCTGTTACTTTTTGGAGATATTCGCGCTTATCTCGAATATTTCCAAAAGTTGATAATAGGAGATAGCGATGTTAGCGACTGTTTCCAGTCGCTAACATCTTGGCATGCCCACTTTGCATGTCATTAGTGATAAATATCACTCACATGCAAAGTGGGACCCAAGATGGTCGCTATCTCCTACTAGCCGTCGCTAACTGGTGTTAGCAACAGCTAGGTAATACAGATATAATTTTATCTCCACGAAGCGGAGCGCTGTTACAGATATATATCTTGTTTTTGAACGTTAATTTCTCAAAATGCACTGAAGCACATATATTGAGACATAGCAAAGGCACATCGGGCTACCAGTCCCTAGGAGATAGCGATGTTAGCGACTGTTTCCAGTCGCTAACATCTTGGCATGCCCACTTTGCATGTCATTAGTGATAAATATCACTCACATGCAAAGTGGGACCCAAGATGGTCGCTATCTCCTACTAGCCGTCGCTAACTGGTGTTAGCAACAGCTAGGTAATACAGATATAATTTTATCTCCGCGAAGCGGAGCGCTGTTACAGATATATATCTTGTTTTTGAACGTTAATTTCTCAAAATGCACTGAAGCACATATATTGAGACATAGCAAAGGCACATCGGGCTACCAGTCCCTAATATTTTACCAAGTTTCGTGCAAATCCATTCAGCCGTTCGATTATTATTATTATTTATTTTTTTTGCCCCGCGGGGCCCTTTTAAAACCTCCACATCAAACCTAGGGGGTCAGCGAGGATCTACTATGCCCCCTTATGGTCATTTGCCCCTTCGCTTTGGCCTCCTCTTGTCTCTCGATCCTACCAAGAGACAAGATGGCGGCCGCTACGTACTGTTTGGAATGTTTACAGACACCGGAGAGCCAATCAGCTTCGCTTCGCAAAGCTCCGTAACGCGAAAAGTACGCGAAGCGGTGCGCTGTTACAGATATATATCTTTTTTTGAACGTTAATTTCTCAAAATCCACTGAAGCACATATATTGAGACCTAGCAAAGGCACATCGGGCTACCAGTCCCTACAATTTTGCCAAGTTTCGTGCAAATCCATTCAGCCGTTCGATTATTATTATTATTTTTTTTTTTTTGCCCCGCGGGGCCCTTTTAAAACCTCCACATCAAACCTAGGGGGTCAGCGAGGATCTACTATTCCCCCTTATGGTCATTTGCCCCTTCGCTTTGGCCTCCTCTTGTCTCTCGATCCTACCGAGAGACAAGATGGCGGCCGCTACGGACTGTTTGGAATGTTGACAGACGCCAGAGAACCAATCAGCTTCGCTTCACAAAGCTCCGTTGCGCGAAAAGTACGCGTCCTGGGCCGCTGCCCGGTCCGCTGTTACAGATATATATCTTTTTTTAAACGTTAATTTCTCAAAATCCACTGGAGCACATATATTGAGACCTACAAAAGGCACATCGGGCTACCAGTCCCTACAATTTTGCCAAGTTTCGTGCAAATCCATTCAGCCGTTCGGGCTAAAAGTGAGGCCAACCGCCCTATGGAAAACTCAATGTTAAAAACACGTTTTGGGACCCCCCTTTTTTCTCGGCCCCCACTGGACGAACCCCCCCCAAATTTTCAAGGGCTGCTCAGAAACAAAATGTGCCATTTTCCTGAAAATTTCAGCCAATTCCGTCCACAAACGCCAAAGTTATTAGACATAGAATTTTCAAAAACCCATAGAGAAAAAATCCTAACTATATATACCTACTGGCGACCGCCAGTAGGTAATATATATATATATATATATATATATCAAACAAGCATTTACAATGCAAGGGTCTCGCCTTTGTAAAAGTTAGAGCTATTGGCATTGTAAATGACAAATTTTGTATTTATGTGTTGGTTTTGAAAACAGATAAATAAATGGCATTGTCATTAAGCATGGGCGGATTTTGCGGATTGGCAATCCGCGAACTTGCGTATTTACGGATTCGCAATCCGCGAAGATCCGCGAACTCTAGCGGACTTGCGGATTTTTCCGTTTTTTGTGTTGGCGCGTGTTCGCGCCGATTTTGGGACAAGTTCGCAATTGCGAACTTACTTTTCGGCTTGCAACGGCCGCGACTATGTTGTTTCTACGTCTGGTTTATCATCACAGGTTCACAGCACCCTCTGTTTCACCACTGCCACCCTCTGGGACACCCATGCCACCCTCTAGTACATCCTCACAGGCACCTATTAGGTTTATTTATTACTGTAGATTATGGTGGTTGAAAAAAGCTAGCACACCTGCCCTTCTTCAACTGCCATCAATTAATTTGTGTTTCATTAATGTGTCAGTAATTTTGAAAGTTCCAGTCTGGCTGGCACCTGCTTCCTTCCTTATCTGTAATTTGCTATTTGTTGCAGTGATTTTTTTTTTTTACAGGACCTTTATGGTGCTATTCTATGAGCCTGCTGTTTGGGTCATAGCAGGGTCATAGAATTGTTGCAAACTCTGGAGGGGCCCATCAGGAAGCACTACCTTGAATGTTACTAATGTTAAGTTTGAACTTTTGCACCTGCTCATTGCTTTCATTTTAGCTAAAATCGTTTTTTTTGCAATTTCGCGCGTTATTTGGGGCGCGAATCCGTGCGAGATCGATTTCGGAAGCCGCGAATACGTGCGAATACAAAATTGTTTTTGTTGCGACGTGTATGTTCGCGTGATCTTGCGCGTGTTCGCGAGGCGCTTCTAGCTATTCGTTTGCCAAGTTACCCTATCGGTCGTACACGGGCGCGGCCATCTTGTTGGCGTGACGTAATTCCGTTTCCGCCCGCTATGTGTAATCTCGCAAAGTGTGCTGCTCGCGAGTACAAGTTCGCGCGTACTCGCAAGGAAAATCTCGCGCGAACTTACCCACGCGGTCGTGAACGGGCGCGGCCATCTTGTTTCTCATTCATTGCTATGGTTCTGGGCATGCTTTCTCTATCCTCTCTCAATCTCTGCCATCCTTTGCTTGTTTGAAGTTTTTTTGATCTAATTTTACTTATTATCTAACCCTCTATTTTTCTAGCTCTATATTTTTGTGTTTTCTGCAGCTTTTAGTTACTTTTAAACTACTTTTTTAAACTCTTTTATTTTCTTCTTCACTATTCTATTTCTTCTTTATCATTTAAGTTTATTTCTGCCCAGACCATGGTAAAGGGAGCCGGGAAGCACCCTGAGAAGGGGAAGGGTCCCGCACCCCGTGCCCGGCTCCCGTGCGGGCGTTTAAGGGGGGAGCAAGTGGTCCCGAGGGAGATCTTTAGCGCGGAGGAAGTGGCGGCACTGATCTTCCATGTCCAGCGCCGCCTCCCCAAGACGATCCTGGGAGGCGGCAAGATCGCGACCGGCTATGGCATCCGGGAGCGCCGCCAGCGGTGGGAGAAGGTGTGCCGGGCCATGTACAAGATCTCTGGGGTCCGGCGCACGTATAACCAGGCCACCCACCGCTGGACCGATGTCATGGACCGGGAGCGGGACTTGCTGGACGCGCTCGGCGTAGAGGTCCCCGGGCTTGGTGAGTAGTAGTAGTAGTACATTTACTACTCTGTTTTATCCGGCTCTGTTATTTGCAAATCTTTGTTCTTTACCAAGAGCAATAATGCTGCCGATTACATTGAGGTAAATTATATTTCAAAATCTTCTATGCATTTCATTTTCAGGTGCACTGCTCTCCTTCTCAGTAGCCTTGCTTGCTACTATGCTTCTTTGTTTTGTATGTTGTGTTCAGAAGCATTTCATTGGCCTGAGAAATTATGTATCAGTGTACTGTAAAGAAAAGAACTGCGTAATGCTAGACAGTAAGGGTCATATTTTCAATTACCGGCGCATCCCTGCAAAGTAGCAGGGATGCGGCAGTAATTGTGTGCCATGCCACCACCACCCATTGGCCCAAAACGTCACAGAAGCCTTACGCATCTGTGCCGTAAAGGCAGCGCATTGCTGGAGTTGCGTGCCAACGATGGCGCAGCTCCAGCAATGCTCTGGGGTACCCTATCTCCCCAATGCTGCATCAAGCCGTACGTCGGCTTCAAGCGCGCAGGGTTTGAGTCATGCATCATTGTCATAAAAATGACTGATTGACATCTTGTAGATTTCCCTCAGCCACTTTTAGGATTCGTTCCTGCGCAGGTACGCCCTCCCTTGCGCCGGAACGCCCCCTGATGGCGCAGGGCTTTACAACGTGATGCATCGCCCATATGCCCATATGTGTTTTTTTTTTAATATATACGCCGCACCAACACCATGGCGAGTCTTTTGTTCTGCCGCTGCGTCAGAAAAGGCACGCAACAATGGAGGAAAATCAGCCGCAACTTCCGCAAGGGACTTATAAATCAGCCCCAACAGACTGAAGTCCAGTGTCCTTCCTTTAGACAGTCACATGGCTATCAGAAGAAATAGTGGCGGTGGTGGCGGGTGGATTGATAGTTTGAGTATTCACTGATCTGCAAGCAGGATGGACTTTGTCTGTCACGTGTTGTGCACTACTGCCTGCAGTGCCAGGCCTAGGCAAACCTCTTTAGTAGTCTGTTTATTGAGTTACATAGGAACTTTCTAAGTCAACGTTCCGCAAATCAGGCAATACGAATAACGTAGTATACCACATGAGATAGATCCCGTGGAATAGTTGTCTATCTATTTGCTATTTTTCCAAAATATGTTGTTATTGTTCTTTTGAAATGTTTGATTTGGTTGAAAAATCTCATCCATGTTTTATGGTTTTTCTTTCTTTCATGTTGTACATCAGCTCCCCCCAAGGGCAAGAGGACACAGGAGGAGGGTGCTGAGGATGCAGGCCAGGATCGGGCAGGCGAGGGCTCCTTTGCTGGCCCCAGTAAGTTTACATTTTACTAAACAGTACCTATTTTTTCCTAGCGTTCCTCATTCGATTTTTTCTAAATCGTCTTTGATCTTCTTGTAGACTGAATATAAATTCTTATCCTGCCTCGAATATGATGACTCCCTGTGGTATTACTAGACTATTTTTATTAGTCTGTCTGTGTAGCTAACTAAGATTGGACATTTGGCAATTCCATTGGACTCCCATTATATTCAGCAATACCTCTATGCACTGTCTCCTTACTGACTAGATAGTGTGGCAGAGTCATTCAGCTCCCGAAGTCACCGATTATAGATCCCCAATGATCTCTAGATTATCGTACGCAGGACAAGAGAGTAGTACGGAGTCACAGCACAGTCAAGAAGTGTCAGAGGCACTCATGCTTGCAAAAATTCCAAAACCTTTAGCTCATCCACTCTAGTCTAGAGGAACAAAAACCACAGAGTCTATTTAAGTGTAAAAGCTTTATTAAAAGTAAACACATTTATTGAAATCTACTTTGTCATAAAACTATTTAACTGTAAACGGAAAAGTGGTTAGTGCTGACGATTAATTGGACACATTTCTTGTGGTCGAGCCGAACTCTCACCTACTTTGAACTTGATCCTGGTCGTGTTCTTAGGACTCAGGAGTCAAGCTTCTGTCTGTTAGGAGAAAAAGTGGTGCGTGTTAAAAATCAAAAGCAAGCATTCATCAGTTGTGCATAAAAGTGCAGCAAGACAACAGCCTTCCCTGGAAAATGGGACATTTTTACTATGGAGTAGACAGTCACAAATTATTACATTGTATTCTGTTTTTTTAACATTTCTCCTAGACCAAATATTATATAGTAGTGAGTGGTGTATTCTAACTTTCTTAAATGTACTTTGTAGGTGTAACATCTGGTGACGGGGCCAGCGCGGAGGTGGCTGATGTGTTGGACTTGGACTCGGAGGCCTCTGGGGAGGATGCGGCGGTAGAAGAGCTGGTGGCCGTTCCTGTGGGGGATCAAACGGTGGTGGCGGAAACAGGTAAGCTATATATTCCTTACTTATTGAGATTGAAGACTGCATAGTGTGCTTTCTGCACGGGTGTATTACAATTACAAATCAACCAGGTAGTAGCCTCCTCGAAATGTACTTCGACTTAGCTGTGAAGTTTTTGGTGAGAAGAATCCCAATAAGTTCTTAGACGAACGTGATGGATGGGATGAACGAAAAGCGAAAGAAGGGTGTAAGTAAGTGGGACGCGAACTTGTATGCTGGCTGGCAAAGAAGAACGATATGTGTTTGCTTGGACCCAGAGGTGGCTGGGAAGGAAAGAATATGGTATGGTGCATGGCTGGGTCAATGATGAAGCAAGGATGGGTGGAAGGACAGCAGCCTGGGTGGGTGAAACAGAAACTGTATGTGTGCGTATACTTTGAATGAATGGATGCCTGGAGCATGGTATTCTCTGACTCTTACATAGCAAATGTGTATCTAGAGAGAGTAGATGGTCGCCAGGTGAAGTAAGTGTTACCTTGAAGAGCATGTACCACCGCACCCGCACGTCCGTCCCAGTGCAGGGAAGGCAAGGAAAAGAAATTGTAAATGTGTCCAATACTTCCATGAATAGTAGCAGTACTTTGTATTGCGTTTGCATTCACAGCATATATCTGGTTATTACGGTGGACACTCCGTACCTCTCTTAATAACTTTAGTTTACTTGTAGTACGTCATTCATGTGTGGGTGTATCACTGTGTTCACTCAATATTAAGCAAAGCACCTAAAGTCATCTCATCTGTCATTAAATACGTCCCATGTGAAGTGATAGATAATCAAATTAGTTAGCTTCTTCAGTTTCCTTTTCTAGTACTCATTTGCACTGTAGGGTGAAAGGTAAATTAATTAAGCAGTAGCCCTTGTAACAGAGTATTCTCAGTGCCACCCGTAATAGAAAAGTAATAGCTTCACCACCTGCATGTACTGGACCGGTACAGTAACGCAAGTCTGTCTCCATCATCATGGTGTGCAACTTTTTTTCTCGGGTGCAACTTCACTGTGCTGTGTCCATGTCATTCTGCCGGCTTGCATAAGATAACGTACCCATTTCCCTAAACAAGAGAGAAGAAGAAGAATAAGACTGGTGTACTGTCATAGTCGACTGTAATGGAAGTCCATAGTGGTCGTAGAATTAGTTCATTAAACTACCACTACTGTTAGAGCAAGGATGCAGAAGTGGGAGGGTTACATAGATACTGTCCTCAATAGTTATGTACTGTGCTTTCAATTTGCTACTTGTACTCTGTGACCCAACTTTCGGCTCAATCACTTTGTGTTATTAATAAGGAGCATTGGTTACAGACTATGTCTTTCTTTCTTCATATAGTTGCTCCTTCTTCCAAATCAACAACAAGGAGGGAGCAGGCTAGATTGGCCCGGCAACGGAGGCTGGAGGCCACAGTCGCCGAGTATCGGCGGCTGGTGGCCCTGGAGGAGGAGGAGGACACGCAGTCGAGCGGGGCAACATCTTCGACTGCATCCTCCTCCGTGACTAAACCAGCGGGACCGAGCCGGGCTAAGAAAGCCGACCGCCACCGCCAAGCACCGGAAACACCAGCTGCCCCCCACAGGAGCTGCAAGGAACGCCAACACCGCCTCCGAGTCCGCATGTCCAACCTGGAGCAGGAGGTCCTGAGGTATAAGACCTTGGTTAAGGGCCTCCGCTCCGAGCTTGCCACCCTCCGCAAGGAGTATGATGCCCATGCCGCATCATGCACCAGCACCAGCACCCTCCAGTAGTGGAGTGTCCCTTGCCCTTTTTTTATAGACTTTTGGGGGGTGGGATTTGGGAGTTGGGATCGTTTTGGGACGTTTCAGAGACAATCGTTGGGGTTAGGGTGGGTGAGGGAGATTATTTTGTTAGGGATAAATAAATATATTTTTCAACTACTTTATCTGACCATACCTGTTTTTTACTGCTTTTCAGTCTGGTGGGTGGGGGGCGGGGGTGTAACAGTAACTTTGTTTTCCTGAACAGTCGTAGGACTTTAGTAGTACAACCGTCAAACTCTTGTCTACTCCGAAATAATACTCCATTATACTACCTCCCACCAAACGCTTATCTTACCTGTAATTTGTGTTAGAAATTAGGGCTAGGCCCAGGGCTGGCTCCAGGTGAAATGGGGATTAACGTTGTCATTCCTGGGCGGGTGACATTTCCTCATTGCGGTGTTACTAGTGGTGTGACACAGTGGCAGTTGCATGCCTATGGAAAAAAAGAAAACGAAACCTTGTTTGTACTCCTTACTGTAGCATTACAACGGTTACGGTACGATCGAGAAAATAGCAGGTGACAGTACACTAGAACAGTGCCATAATGTAGCCTAACAAATGGTAAAGTATTGCAAGTATAACTAGTACTTGCGTTGAATTTATTTGACATTGGCTACTACTACTAGAAGATATAGTACTGAAGCTGAGTAAGTCTAGAAGATATCCTCGTATTCCTTCACCAGCCTGTTGCTGCTATCACCTTATCCTCCCCAGCAAGTGTGTGGAATTATTGATGTCATTTTAGTCAGACATCAAGCAAAACAACACAGCCCGGGGGAAGAGGGTTAGGGTTTGTAAAATGGATGGGAATGGGGGTTTCTTTTTGGGTAGGTTTTGTTGAGAGAAGAAAAAAAAAGCAGAGCATGGACAAACAATAATTGAAGATACAGAGTTTACAGACAATCTTTGGTTACAAAGTAAAGGTAAGCACATGCAGTCACACTCATAGAATAAAAGACAACAATGGATACTGTATCTGTATTGCGTATGTTGTTGGAGTTGTCCTGTTGAAATTGGTAAGTAAGTTGCATGCAGCAAACAATTCCTCTTATTGGCGGCACTCCTCCATTCCAGCTGACGCTTCGTCCATCAATGTGGTGGTGACCACTGACAGAAGAGACACCCTGTCCACTGCCTGCCTGGCGGATGTTGACTGAAACCCGGCCTGTAATTATTGAACGGAAAACAGGAAGTGCTATTACAATACCACTGATAAATAAATAAAAGGTATGTACGCTGTGTGGTTCAAAAAGTCACACTTTGATGATGCCTAGCAGAAAAATGGTTACAAAACGTACTTTGAAAGTAACAGTAGACCCAAATACAGACCGTGGATTGTATTCAAACCACTTGCCTGCAAGCAAAAGTATCCATAGCCAGCATCGCTCCAACAGTGCTCTACAACAACAGAACCGCGTTGCAATAGAACCCCCCTAAACACATGCAATCCTGCTGCTAGGGCTAACCCTAACGAACCCTAACTTACAAAGTGCCAAAACTGGTGTTTCCTTATGGATTTTGTCCAACTAACTTCTAGCCGGTATTAGACCTTCCCAGGAATGCCCCAGGCAAGACCCGCCAACCCACCCGCAAAAAAACACCCGACACAACACCACCAAACAGCGAAAAAGCTAAATCTCATACTTACAATGTCTCTCGGCCTTCGGTCCAAACGCGGCGCTGTGCAGCTAGGTCGTCATCATCATCAATCATCATAACTCCTGTTTTCCACCACGGATTTCCTGAAAAGCAAATGCAATCAAGATTAGACTGTCGCAGCAGTGCTTCGACAGAGACCCCGGCCGCAACCCACCCACGAACAGCAGGAAGCCCCCCAAAATGCTACATTGAGCAAGATGTCTGAAGAAATGGCAAAAAAAAGGCTGTTCCTTATGGATTTTGTCCAAAACACTTGTATCCGGTATTAGACCTTCCCAGGAAAGCCCCAGGCAAGACCCGCCGGCGCCAACCCACCCGCAAAAAAACACGCGACACAACACCACCAAACAGCGAAAAAGCTAAATCTCATACTTACAATGTCTCTCGGCCTTCGGTCCAAACGCGGCGCTGTGCAGCTAGGTCGTCATCATCATCAATCATCATAACTCCTGTTTTCCACCACGGATTTCCTGAAAAGCAAATGCAATCAAGATTAGACTGTCGCAGCAGTGCTTCGACAGAGACCCCGGCCGCAACCCACCCACGAACAGCAGGAAGCCCCCCAAAATGCTACATTGAGCAAGATGTCTGAAGAAATGGCAAAAAAAAGGCTGTTCCTTATGGATTTTGTCCAAAACACTTGTATCCGGTATTAGACCTTCCCAGGAATGCCCCAGGCAAGACCCGCCGGCGCCAACCCACCCGCAAAAAAACACCCGACAACACCCCCAAACAGCGAAAAAGCTAAATCTCATACTTACAATATCTCTCGGCCTTCGGTCCAAAGTAACGCGCTGTGCAGCTAGGTCATCATCAATCATCATAACTCCTGTTTTCCACCACGGATTTCCTGAAAAGCAAATGCAATCAAGATTAGACTGTCGCAGCAGTGCTTCGACAGACACCAAAAATTACACACAAACCCCCGGAACCCCGCCAAAGAGCACCTCAAAGGCAAGCAAGTCAGCAAAAACGGCAAGAAATTTTCACCTCATATTTGGTCCAAAACACTTTTGTCCATTATTAGAGCTTCACAGCAATGGGCCCAAAACCGTCAACTCACCCGCAAAGAAGTACAACACCCCCACAAGTGCTGAGTCTTTCTTCATTGTGCGTAATCCAGCACTCTGCTTGGAGGGAAATCGCAGTCTGGAGGAGGAGGATAGAGGAGCATGTTCTTCAGAACTTGTGAACCTGAGGAATGTAGACTGCGGCACCTTCAAATCAATAAGCAAACAAGTGAAGACAGTACTGATGATGGTCTTCTTTTTGGGATTAGGTGATTAAAGTTTGAATTAAATTAACTGTGCAAAACAAAGAAAGAGAGACACAAAGCACACAGGAATAAAAGTGAATAAGGACGAAAAAGAAAGTTCTTGATTGATTGTCTCATTTTCAGGGCTCGGTGTCAGGGAATAAGAACAAGATTTCGTCATCATACTCTGCGAATTCAGGCTGGATGAGGTCAGTGGCACCGAACAGAGAAAAAATCCCCTCATCTACGTTGCTGTCCTCATCGTCTTCATGTGGCGTGCTTTCTCGCACTTTGTAATCTGGTGGTATGAGGTGCTGATTCATCTTGATCATTGTCAGCCGCTCCACATTTTTGGGCGATAGGCGGCTCCGTTTGGCAGTTACAATGCCACCAGCAGCACTGAAAACACGTTCAGAAGACACACTTGCGAGTGGGCAAGA
The DNA here is from genome assembly GCF_964261635.1 of Lissotriton helveticus. Classification (NCBI taxonomy): domain Eukaryota; kingdom Metazoa; phylum Chordata; class Amphibia; order Caudata; family Salamandridae; genus Lissotriton; species Lissotriton helveticus. The sequence continues at coordinate 954,918,119 of NC_136071.1, forward strand.
CAAATAGTTTATAGCCAGGTTGTAGAGCTGTGGCCACAATTGTTTTTTGCCATGCCAATACTGCAATGGCTCCTCATTAAGAAAGACCACTGTTGAGTCATTCAGATAGTCCTGCACCATCGACTCAAGGTCATCAACTGTTCCTCCACTTTGCTTACTTTTTGCTGTGCCTGTGACATTTTTTAGAGAACCATACCCCATCAAACTTAGCCAATCCTCCTCCCCAGCCACTGTTAGTGTTGTCATTGTGTGTGGTGCAGATGATCCAGTTGCCGGTGTCTTTAACGGCTGAGAGGTCACTTGTGCCCCAGCCACAGGTGCAGAAGTGGATTCTTGTGACTGCGGATGGCCTGCTGATGCTGATGCTGATGTACTGGCTTCTCCTTCAATAACCTGCCGTTCTTTTTCAAACCTCTTGGCTGACCAGGCTAACCAATGTTTGTACTTTTGAACATCTGCATCAGCGAAAGGAAAGAATGCGTTGTCTGCCAGCGCCTTTTTGTAGCGTGGATCCAGAATAGTAGCACAAATGTAATGCTGATCTGAGTTGATGTTTTTAAGACGTTCATCACCACGTAGGCGATGTAATAATTTCTCAGACAAAATGAAATGGTTTTTTTTTTTTTCATCTTTTTCAAACTCAGAAGAAACCGCCATCAGTTGGTGCTCCAGTATGCACAACAATGGGATAGCTTTTCCCAAATTACAGTCCTCCTGGCTGACTGCACGCGTGAAGAACTCAAAAGGACGAAGCATGTCTGTCAGGCTTTTAACTATGGCCCATTGCGCCTTACTCATCCGCAGGTCCTCCTTCTGAGATGTAGCCTCTGTCAAGAAATAGTGATCGAGTACCGTATACTGCTCATGCAGACGCTCAAGCATGTAGAAGGTTGAGTTCCAACGTGTTGCCACCTCCTGGATGAGTGCTTTCACTGGCATTCCACGTTGAAGTAGCAGTCTCCGCAGATGCTTCCGGGCCTTAAAAGAATGGCTGAAATGGTTGCACATTTTGCGGCAGGTGGCCATTACCTCGAACGCTGGACTCTCTTTATCACTCAAGAATTTTTGAACTACCAGGTTGATACAGTGCGCCAAACACGGCACTCTAACATGGTGACCCTGTGACATGGCCTTAACTACATTGGCGCCATTATCCGTGGAAACATAACCAATCTTGCGTTTTAGGGGGGATAGCATTGACAACACCTTTTTGTCAAACTCTTCCAAAAGGTTTTCTGCTGTGTGACTTTTCTCCAAGGCAAACATGGCTAGTGTTGCATGTTTCCGAGCAGCTTTGAAAACTTGGTCCGGGTCAACACCTGCGTTTAGCTTTGCTATAACACCTGAAAAAGAGACCCAGTGTGCAGTGATGCACATGTAATCATCGCCTGGGCCACTGGTCCACATGTCTGTTGTCAGATGTATTGTGTGAACAGCACTCTTCTGCAAAGCTGCCCCAATCGCCTGCAGCACATCTTCATGTAGTGCTGGAACCGCAACTCTGGCAAAATAGAACCGGCTCGGAACCTTCCATTTAGGGCAGAGCGTTGCAACTAATTCAAGAAAACCTACCGCTTCTACAAAAGAAAAAGGTAGAAGGTCCACAGCTAGCATTTTAGCCAGCTTAGTGTTATACAGACGCGTCAGTGGGTGGTTGCGTTCATATGGCACGTCTGAAGTAAGCATTGTTCTAATGTTGCCCTGGACCAAGCATTTACGGGCTGATAATGACTTCGTTGACCCAATTTTGCTCGCTGGTGAACTTTTGTGCGTTGGTGTCTCACTCGCTCCAACACTCTTAGTGTGCCTCACATTGGGTGTGCTGCTGACAGGGGTACTGGGTGTAAGGGAAGTGTTTGACACGTCTTCTTCCTGCTCGTCATCATCAGATGAAACATCAACGTTTCCTTGAATTTGGCCTTTCTTGATCGCATCTAGGTGCGCAAACCATTTGACAGTGTGCTGTCTCCTAAGATGACCTCTCTGGCCTCCGGTACCATAGTTGGTACCTGGCTTACCACGACTAACTGCTTGCTTACAAATGGTACAAATGGCAAACTTTGGATTTTTTGGACAAACAGTAAAGAAGTCCCAAACGGGGGACTTGAAGTGTCTGTGGGACATGGAGGAGGCGGCGATACTGGTGGTGGTGGTCATGAAGCTAATGCCAGATGAAGTGGAGGATCTGGATTGCCCAACTTTTGTACGTTTTGCACTTTCACCGCCACTAATTAAGGTCGAGGTTGACGGAGGTCTCTTCTTGCCAGAAAGAAATATGGAAGCGGGACGAGTTGGTGTACTACTTAACTCCAATGATTGTGGTGTTTCCACTGCCTCCTCATCGACAACATCATCATCATCATCACGCTCAGCAGCTCTTCGGGCTAGGGTCAAAATGTCTGTTTGCTGCATGCCCGCTGGGGCTGCAGTGACCTTTATGATGACTGGGTCGTCGTTGGCAGAGTCTTCATCAGCAGCAGTATCCGCCACTTCTTGTTGAGCCTCATCACACTCCATAAGTCTGAGACTTTGGACGAGCTTCCTTTTACGCTTAAGTACCTTTGTTGGATCATGGTGTGCCTCACTCTCAGACGGCTGTGGTGCTGGTTCCCAAGTTTGATCCGTATCATCAGAAGGAGGTGTGCTTGAAGAGGATGTAGACACCACCCTTGATCTCTTCCTTGCTAGGGTTGTGGAAGACAATGAAGGATCATCAGGAGGAGTGGCTTCCTCAAATGATACCTCGCCTTGATTGTCGATTTCCTGATGTGCCCCTACTTCGGGAGGAACAACTATTGTGGGCACTTGTTGTGACCCTCCATGCACCTCTGCATGCGCATCTCCTTGCGCTGCCTCTCCTTCCACATGTACTTGGGCTTGTACTTGCACATGTGATTGTTGTTGCCGCTGTGGTTGTTCAACACTCGTCAGATGAGCTACAACAACCTGTGTTGATTGAGGGACATTGCTGCTGCTTTCTTGCGATGAGCCAACATCACTGGTCGATGGTGATTGAAGAAGTATACTGGCTGCCTCTGCAGCACTCAAGGGCTTGGACTTAAGTTGGCGTGGTGGTGGTGGTGGCACTGAGCCCAATGGAGCGGGGGTGCTGCTGCCAGCTTGGTCCCCAGCAGATCCCGCTGCAGCTGCTGCAGGCATACTTTTTTTTTTACTCACAAAAAAAGGGGCGGGCGGCACACCAGTGTCCTTGGTAACTTGCTTCTTCTGCTCCTTACTGGCACCTTTCTTGCTTTGGGGCCATCTTCTTCAGAGCAGGTCAGCAGGCAGCAGTTGCACGAGTTGCAGAGGGTTCTGTGTCCAGACGTGACGTCGCGTGACGTTATGCTGCACACACCGCTGCAGGACTTCTTCCTGGCACTGGTGGTTCTATTGAGTCTTCTTGTGCACCTAAAAGCAATGGAAGACAGAGGAACATCAGTTCAGTTATACACCCCAAAAAATCGACAAAACACAGAAAAATGAGCACAATCCCATGCCATCCATGATGTTTACATTGAAGACACCCCACAGAAAGACTAGGGACATGCAAGTATGCAACACTCACTACCCCTGGGCATAAGGGATGAAAAGTAGGCAAAATAAGTGCAGGCCTCAGACACTGCCTCTCCTCAAAATGGCCCCCTTACACCCCAAGCACATGTTGCTGCCTGTACCAGCCAGCACTCAAGATGGCCACCACCACCACCCACATGGCCAGTCCACATCAACAGTACACCCCCAAAAAACAGAAAAACAGCCAGAAATCACCACAATCCAATGCCATCCATGATGTTTACATCAAAAAGAGTGAGACAACACCACAGGCACACTCAGTCCATGCACCACCACCACCCCTGGGCAAGCAAAAGGCCACACCAGCAGCCCCCCAAAAACGACAAAAAACAATAAAATAAGCACAATCCCAGCCCATCCATGGCCTCAATTATGTTTAAATTCAAGAAGACACCCCACAGAAAGACTAGGCCCATGCAACACTCACCACCCCTGGGCAAAGGGCCACACCAGCAGGCCCAAAAAAACGACAAAAAACAATAAAATCTGCACAATCCCAGCCCATCCATGGCCTCAATGGTGTTTAAATTCAAGAAGACACCCCTCAGAAACACTAGGCCCATGCAACACTCACTACCCCTGGGCATAAGGGATGAAAAGTAGGCAAAATAAGTGCAGGCCTCAGACACTGCCTCTCCTCAAAATGGCCCCCTTACACCCCAAGCACATGTTGCTGCCTGTACCAGCCAGCACTCAAGATGGCCACCACCACCACCCACATGGCCAGTCCACATCAACAGTACACCCCCAAAAAACAGAAAAACAGCCAGAAATCACCACAATCCAATGCCATCCATGATGTTTACATCAAAGAGAGTGAGACAACACCACAGGCACACTCAGTCCATGCACCACCACCACCCCTGGGCAAGCAAAAGGCCACACCAGCAGCCCCCCAAAAACGACAAAAAACAATAAAATAAGCACAATCCCAGCCCATCCATGGCCTCAATTATGTTTAAATTCAAGAAGACACCCCACAGAAACACTAGGCCCATGCAACACTCACTACCCCTGGGCATAAGGGATGAAAAGTAGGCAAAATAAGTGCAGGCCTCAGACACTGCCTCTCCTCAAAATGGCCCCCTTACACCCCAAGCACATGTTGCCTGTACCAGCCAGCACTCAAGATGGCCACCACCACCACCCACATGGCCAGTCCACATCAACAGTACACCCCCAAAAAACAGAAAAACAGCCAGAAATCACCACAATCCAATGCCATCCATGATGTTTACATCAAAGAGAGTGAGACAACACCACAGGCACACTCAGTCCATGCACCACCACCACCCCTGGGCAAGCAAAAGGCCACACCAGCAGCCCCCCAAAAACGACAAAAAACAATAAAATAAGCACAATCCCAGCCCATCCATGGCCTCAATTATGTTTAAATTCAAGAAGACACCCCACAGAAACACTAGGCCCATGCAACACTCACTACCCCTGGGCATAAGGGATGAAAAGTAGGCAAAATAAGTGCAGGCCTCAGACACTGCCTCTCCTCAAAATGGCCCCCTTACACCCCAAGCACATGTTGCCTGTACCAGCCAGCACTCAAGATGGCCACCACCACCACCCACATGGCCAGACCACATCAACAGTACACCCCCAAAAAACAGAAAAACAGCCAGAAATCACCACAATCCAATGCCATCCATGATGTTTACATCAAAGAGAGTGAGACAACACCACAGGCACACTCAGTCCATGCACCACCACCACCCCTGGGCAAGCAAAAGGCCACACCAGCAGCCCCCCAAAAACGACAAAAAACAATAAAATAAGCACAATCCCAGCCCATCCATGGCCTCAATTATGTTTAAATTCAAGAAGACACCCCACAGAAAGACTAGGCCCATGCAACACTCACCACCCCTGGGCAAAGGGCCACACCAGCAGGCCCAAAAAAACGACAAAAAACAATAAAATCTGCACAATCCCAGCCCATCCATGGCCTCAATGGTGTTTAAATTCAACAAAACAGTTGTATCATGCACCCATAACCAACCCTGGTCCTACTGGATACTGTGGCTACCCACAATATAATTTATTTAATTTTCTGAAAAAGTTCCAAAATTGTACTTGCAGCAACTGTAATGCCCCAAACAAACTTACTTGTGAAAGTTGATTTCTAATCCAAAAGTGATCCAAAGACAGTCAAAAAGGCCTCAAATCCAAATATCCAGCAGCACCCACAAAAAGTAATCCTTCCAGCTCCAGATCCAAATGAAAGTGACCAGGAGATGGACAAAGCACTGGGAGGAGCCTGCTGGACAGGAACAGGAAGTTGGAGACTGTGGGGCACTTCCTTCCTCCCCCCCCCCCAAAATGGACTCCTTGCAAAAAAAAAGGCCATGCAAATGTCAACCTGAGGAGTGATTCTGATAAAAATCATAATTTTCTGAAGGTTTATCCTGTTTGCTGGTGATTTTCTTGTGCGAAATTGCAAAATCTCTATTTCGCAAGTGCGAGATTGTTCCTTTCCGCCGCAACTACATGTTCGCAATTGCGAACTCTCGCGAGGTGTGCTGTGCAAGGTGGCAAGCCGCGAGTACGTATTCGCGGGCGACAAACTCCCGCGGGAACACGCAGCAAGATCTAAAATGGCGCGTCACTCGCAAAGAAAAACAACTCGGCAAACGCTAAAATGACGGAAAGTGAACGCCGTGCACCACGCCGCGCGCCGCAACCAAGCAAAAAATCCGCCGCGAGCGGATTCACGGATTTTCGACAAATTCGCGAGCGTTCGCGGATTGCGGATTTGCCGAAAATCCGAAAAATCCGCGAGCGGAGCGGATTTTACGCCCATGCTTAATTGTCATTTACAATGCCAATAGCTTAATCTCTCACAAATGCGAGACCTATTGCATTTGCACACACACAGAGCCACACACACACACACACACACACACACACACACACACACACACACACACACAGACAGAGCCACACAGACAGCCACCCACACAGTCATTCACATAGAGCCACCCACACACACAGAGCCACCTAGACAGAGCCACCCTCACTCACACAGAGCCACCATCACACAGACAGAGCCACCCACACATAGAGCCACCTACAAAAAAAGCATTGGAAATGCAATAGGTCTCGCATTAGGAAAGTTTGAGCGATTGGTATTGTAAATGACACTTTTTTTATTTATGTGTTGGTTTTGAAAATAGCAAATTTAATAGCTTTGTCAGTTACAATGTCAATAGTTTTAACTTTCGCAAATGTGACACCTATAGCATTTGTAATGCAATGTGTGTTGTATTTACGTGACTTACATGTATTGATATTACAAATAACAATGGCTTTTAATTTTGTAAATAATTAATACTTAAATAAAAAAAATTGTAATTTATAATGGCAATAGCTTAAACGTTTGTAAATAAATTGTGTGAAGATTATGTTCAGTGTATTTTATTGTGACGAAAATCCAAGAACATTGCATTTGCACCTACACACACACACAGAGCCACACACACACACATATAGATGTGGTGGTGGTGGATCTGGGGGATATGGTGGTGGTGGATGTGGTGGTGGTGGTGATGGTGGATGTGGTGGTGGTGGTGATGGTGGTGGATGTGGGGGTGGATGTGGTTGTGGTGGATGTGGTGGTGGTGGATGTGGTGGAGGTGGTGGTGGATGTGGTGGAGGTGGTGGATGTGGTGGTGGTGGATGTGGTGAAAGTGGTGGTGGATGTGGTGGTGGATGTGGTGGTGGTAGTGATGGTGGTGGGTTTGGTGGATGAGGTGGTGGATGAGGTGGTGGATGTGGTGGTGGATGTGGTGGTGGTGGATGCGGTGGTGGTGGTGCATGCGGTAGTGGTGGAAGTGGTGGTGGATGTGTTGGATGTGCTGGTGGATGTGGTGGTGGATGTGGTGGTAATGGGTGTGGTGGATGTGGTGGTGGATGTGGTGGTGGATGTGGTGGTGGATGTGGTGGTGGATGTGGTGGTAATGGGTGTGGTGGATGTGGTGGTGGATGTGGTGGTGGTGGATGTGGTGGTGGTGGATGTGGTGGATGTGGTGGTGGATGTGGTGGTGGATGTGGTGGTGGATGTGGTGTTGGATGTGGTGGTGGTGGATGCGGTGGATGCGGTGGTGGTGGTGGATGCGGTGGTGGTGGTGGACACGGTGGTGGTGGAAGTGGTGGTGGATGTGTTGGATGTGGTGGTGGATGTGGTGGTGGATGTGGTGGATGTGGTGGTGGATGCGGTGGATGTGGTGGTGGTGGATGCGGTTGTGGTGGTGGATGTGGTGGTGGATGTTGCGGTGGATGTGGCGGTGGATGTGGTGGTGGATGTGGATGTCATGGTGGATGTGGAGGTGATGGTGGATGTGGTGGTGGATGTGGTGGTGGATGCGGTGGATGTGGTGGTGGATGCGGTGGATGTGGTGGTGGATGTGGTGGTGCATGCGGTGGATGTGGCGGTGGTGGATGCGATGGATGTGGTGATGGTGGATGCGGTGGTGGTGGTGGATGGGGTGGTGGTGGTGGTGGATGGGGTGGTGGATGTAGTGGTGGTGGGTGTGGTGGATGTGGTGGTGGTGGGTGTGGTGGTGGTGGCGGTGGATGTGGCGGTGGTTGTGGCGGTGGTTGTGGCGGTGGTTGTGGCGGTTGATGTGGCGGTGGATGTGGCGGTGGATGTGGCGGTGGATGTGATGGTGGATGTGGTGGTGGATGTGGTGGTGGATGTGGTGGTGGATGTGGTGGTGGATGTGGTGGTGGATGTGGTGGTGGATGTGGAGGTGGAGGTGGAGGTGGTGGTGGATGTGGTGGTGGATGTGGTGGTGGTGGATGTGGTGGTGGTGGATGTGGTGGATCATTGAGGTCTATTTTGCATCAATGTATAAAAGTTTCTAAATAACTACACAATAAAGTGAAAAGGTGGCGCATAATTTGTTTCATTCACAATGTACCATATAATTTGCTTTTCAAAGCCACATAATAGCGCTGTCGGATAATTCGGCCCGGAGTTGCAGCATTTTGTCAGTCTCCTCCCCACCCTGCGGGTCATCAATGACATCGTTCAGTACCGGGATCTGGACGAAAACAACTGACAGTGATTGAGGGGAGACGGGGGGCGGCACGTGGCCAATTTGTTCAAAAGAGAAGAAAGGGTAAGCTAGAGCAGTGCAGGGTGCGCAGAGTATACGTGCTGGAGAGAGACTCAGTGCTCAAGGTGCTGGTCGGGGTGAGGGGGGCTGGAGATGTGGTGACAGAGGGGAAAGGGTGGGTGCAGGGCTGGACTGGGAACTGAAAGCAGCCCTGGCAAATTTTGCCAGACCAGCCTCCGTCCGGCGCGTAGCGAGCCAACCAAAATGGTTAATTTTACAACACTTTTTTCATTACATATTCAAATTGTATCAACTTTCAAAGCACAGTAAATAGTAGATGATGACCTTAAAGAACATCAGGTTACCCACCCAGTCATATGTACCCATAGCCATTCTTTCAGAGAGCACCAAAAATAGACACAAGTAGTGAATCAGAGAGAACAAAGTAAAAGTAAAACCAGCCCCCACATGGTGTGTAGCGAGCAAGCGAAGTGAGCAACCACTACTAGCTGGGAGCATGAACAAGCACTGACTGCGGCAATAGGTCTGGCTATGTTTTTACGTGGGGAGGAGAGGGAGACAGAAGAAGTGAAAGGGAGAAGTAGAGGGAGTAGAAGAGGAAGAGAATGAGAGAGAAGGAGTGAAATGAGAGAAAGATGGGGGGAGGGATGGAAAGAGAGAGAGAGGGAGGGGGAGATAGAGGGAGAGAAAGGAGAGGGGGAGAGAGGGAAGGGAGGAAATAGAAGGAGAGAGATGAGAGATAGAGAGAGGGGAGAGAGAGCGCATGAGGGAGCGAGAGAGAGGGAAAGAGAAATAGAGAGGGGGATGGAGGGAGTGAGAGGGGGGAGAGAGAGAGAGGGGTAGGTATAGAGAGAGTGAGAGGGATAGAGAGCGCCTGAGGGAGCGAGAGAGAGGGATAGAGAAATAAAGAGAGAGGGAGGAAGGGAGGGAGAGAGAGTAAGGGAGTGAGGGGCGAGAGAAAGAAAGTGGGAGAGAGGGAGAAAGAGAGGAGAAATAGGGAGAGGGAGGGAAATGGGGAGAGAAATACAGGGATAGAAAAGAGAGGGAGGGATAGAGAGAGGGAGAAAGAAAAAAATGATAGAGAGAAAGAGATTGAGAGTGAGAGAGGAACCGAGAGAGATATGGGGATAGAGAGGGGGGATAGAGGGAGAGTGAGAGAGGGATAGAGAGAGAGAGAGAGAGAGAGAGAGAGAGAAAGAGGGAGCAAGAGAGGGAGCAAGAAAGGGAGAGAGAGAGGGAGAAGGAGGGCGAAAGAGAGGGGGCGAGAGAGAGCGAGAGATATCACACTGTTCCTTTTTCTGTCGGCATTTGTCTTTTCTTCTTCCTTTCATCTCTACACCCACGACTGGCTCTGCTTCAGCCACCTATGGGGCAACACAACATGCATGCTAGACAGAGCACGACTGTGCTACCTGTACCTCCCAATATTGACAGCAGGCAACAATTAAACCAAAAGCTCCATAGTCAAAGAGACGTTTTAAGGTAATGGACATGAGATAAAGGCACATCCACTGAGTCTGAAAAGGAACACATTACACAGTCTGTGCTTATCCGAACACCAGCCAAGGATCCAGCCTTCCTGGACCAAACTTGGACGCCTCTGAGTCAGCATTTCAAAACTTGTAAACTGTTATGTTATGTTATGTTATATAGGCTCTTCTATAGCGCACGGCTACTCCAAGGAGTGTCCCGGCGCTTTGGCGAAGAGAGAAAGGGAAGAGTACACAACATAGCAGTGCTCTGAGGCCAGCGCAGATTTTACAGAGAGAAGAGCCAAGTCTTCAACTCCTTTCTGAAGACTAGCAAATTGGTAGTTAGTAAACTAGTAGCTAGTAAGGCTAGTAAACTGCAGCACATCCAAAGGAAGAGACAACTTTTTTTACATCACGTTTGTCAGCCTAACTTTCCTTTGCTCCTCAAAGTGCAAACAAATGTGTGATCATACGATTATTTCCAAGGTTTAAACACAACTGGGTTTTTAGTCAAAAATAAGTAGATTTCACTGTTAGGAGTTATCACTAAGCCACATGATATGGCAATTGCTGATTACTAATATTAATCCAACCCATGTCTAGGCCGTGATTAAAGTAGGAGAACGAATAAAGCAGCCAGCCAGCCTGCTGCATTACCTTACTTCAGTTCTCCTACTTTAATTGCGGCCTGCCGGCCTGGCCGCCCGCTCCAATCGATTGGAGTACTTGCTGTTTTATGTACTATTTTAAAACTTTACATTTTGTTATTTTTATTATGTGTGCACCTGCCCTTCCTTCATTATTCGTGTTGACCTCCCACCCGCCCTCTGTCCACTGCCTATGTTGCCCTAACCCGCTCGCCCGCCAATGTCCATGTTCACCCCACCTGCTCTCCCTTCATTGTCCAAGTTGCGCCAATCCACCCTCCCTCAGTTGTCTCAGTCTGTGTTGCCCTCCACCCACCACCCCCTTGTTCTCCGTATTGACCCCCAACACACCCTCCACTCTGATGGTTGTGTTGCCTATCCATTTTCTGTGTTGCCACTGCACTCTGTTGTCCATGTCTCAACCCCTCACCTGCCCTCTCTCTGACTGTTGCACATGTTAGCCATAACCTGCTCTACCTCCATTGTCAATGTTGTGCCTGCTCCACCGTTGTCTGTTTTGCTCCTCCACCCTCAATAACAAAAAAATGCACTATAACGCTGGCGCTGCTGCCCGCATCATCACTTTTTTCTCACACACTGCATTGTCTGTGCTGCCCTCCATGCTCATCCTTCCTCCCTCGTGGTCTCTCTTACTGCCCTATCTCTCACAAAAATGAAAGTACAATGTCCTATTGCTTTACTTTCTTTTTACTTTCAGTCATGCTGCCCTGCAGCCCCGCTGCTGTGTGACATGGCTAAACAACGTTGACAAAGCCAATACCTCTCACAGGCGAGATTGTCTCTATATTTTTCCATCTTAGAGATACGTTTAGTGAAGATGTAGATAGTATCACTTAAATTGCCAGGTGACGAGTCAGGTATCATCAAGTTTATGAAGGGCGGGTGAGAGACTTCACTTCCCCGATGGCGGGCGTTACATTTGCCCCCTCACTTCTCCTAGTTTTGTATGCACCGTAGCTGAGGTAGGTAGGCATGTTCCCGCTGACCGATGTTCAGCAGTCAGCACTGAGGCTGGGTGTACGCGAGAACATGGCCAATCACTGTGTTACTTCATGCTCTTCCCATCACACACAGCACCAGTGATGGCCTTGCTTGTGAAGTTGAAGAGAGCAGTTGTTTTGTCTCAGCCTCCCCAGCACAGGACGCGTGCTTCCAGGTCCTGCACGAGTGGCTGTTTTTTGTTTCTCTTTGATTCTCTCTCTCCTACCCACGCACACATTTGCGCTCTTGTTTCTCACTTTTCTGTCTCTCAGCCCCTGGCCTCATTCCCTATTTTTTTCCAATACTGAAAAAGCACCGTTGACAAGGCAGCGACGGTTTCTGTTAAAGAATTTATGGCCATTTGGGGAAAGTCACGCTCCCAAAAATCAAAACTCAACCTATAACAAACTATTAGGGATGGACAGGCTGGTGGCATTTAAAAGCAAACCGCCTGCAAACCGGGAAATGTTCCAGTGCGAGTTCACATAGAAATAGTAGTGGCTGTTGTTGACCCTGTTCTGTGGCCTTTCTCCCAAGAATAGTGAGACGTCACGCCATCCATTTTACGGTGCAGTTTTACAAATTCATCTGTTCTTAGTGTACAATGCATGCTTTGCAGTGATATGTGTTTCGCCACCTAGTCACATGCTTGGAAACCCACAGGGCCCATTCAGTCTTTCATCCCACCGAGGTCTAAAGAATGAGTAACCGCGCATTTCTTTTTTTTTCCCTTTGGGTGAGGGCTTGTAAAGTCCTTAGGATTTAGGAGAGCACTTTAAGAGCCGATTTGGAGCGATGTGAGTGATTTACGGGCACCGTGACCCGGTTACTGTTTCCGGAGCGGAGATTAGAACCATGCTTCATCACTCAGGCTGGGTAAAGACCAGGGCGGCCCGGCGAAGACAATAGGAGCATTTCCTGATCAAGAGAATGTGGGTAACTTTAACTAATTGAAGAAGCAAGGAAGGCTGAACAAGGGCAGACTCTAGCTGGCGAGCGGTGTACCATACAGAGCTGTGCATATACGGTCAGTGCTGGTAACTGTCGAACTCTCCAGACCGGAGACCACCACCACTGTGCGACGCCCGGCAACTGTTTGTGAATGTGAAGGCAAACATTCATCATGTCATGATTAATTGATTTGGTGCCGGGGTCAGCCCAGGGCGGAAACACTTACCTCCTGCTGTAGGTGGCAGTGGCATAAAACAGGCTAGCCAATTAAATTATGGCCGCTCCGGTCTACTCCGCTCGCCACTTGTGATGCTGCAGCCTGTAGGGCACCAGTCACGCGCAGTTTTAATTGCCCAATGCGCAATTGCGCATGCGGGAATTACATCAGCCGCACCCTAGAGAGGCGCGTAGACGCGCCGGACGAGGAGATAGGGCATAATTCTGCGCGCTGCGCACAGACACCTCCTCCTCCTCCTGAAACGTGTTTAGGTTGCACTGCAGTGCACACGGTCACGGGTCAATCAGGCTGCTGCTGAGTGACGCGACGCTAGTATTATTTAGTATTCACTCAGGCCTGTGCATTGCAGCTTGGAACTTGGAACACTTGGAAAGCCTGAGACTGTGAGAGTCTCAGACACGAATCACACGACACCTGGTGACTGACGTGAGTAACGCTGTGACGGTCGGACCGAAAATCGGCCCCCCAGCCACAAAACCGGCCCCCTATTTGAAAACCGGCCCCCACCCCTTCCAGCCGACCGGGGGATTGCCCGGTGCCCAAAAGCACCAGTCCGGCCCTGGGTGGGTGAAGGAGCGCAAGATAGTGCTGGAGAGAGTGGCAGGAGGGGAATAGAGGTGTTGGAGATGTGGAAGAGAGAAAAAACAGAAAGCTACTCCTGGATGACGGGCGTGGGAGGGGGGCGGTGCTGGAGGATGGGGGGAGGTAATCGAAGAACAGGGCGAGAGAAAAAAAAGTAAGTGCAAAAAAATTGACAGGAGAAAATACCATTACCGGAGAAAGGAAAGGCTACAGTCTGAACCCGTGCTCAAGGGGGGTGGGGAGGGGGTCAGTGGTGAAGGGGAAAGGGAGATTGAAGTCGGTGCCGGGGAGGGTGAGAGATAGGCGGGAGCAAGATCGACGGCGGAGTCGGGTTCAACGTTACAGCTGGTTGTGGGCAGAGAATGGAGAGTGCTTTGATGGAGAGAGTGGCAGGAGGGGGAATAGAGGTGTTGGAGATGTGGAAGAGAGAAAAAACAGCAAGCTACTCCTGGATGACGGACGTGGGAGGGGGGCGGTGCTGGAGGATGGGGGGAGGTAATCGAAGAACAGGGCGAGAGAAAAAAAATCTAAGTAAGTGCAAATAAATTGAGAGGAGAAAATACCATTACCGGAGAAAGGAAAGGCTACAGTCTGAACCCGTGCTCAAGGGGGGTGGGGAGGGGGTCAGTGGTGAAGGGGAAAGGGAGATTGAAGTCGGTGCCGGGGAGGGTGAGAGATAGGCGGGAGCAAGATCGACGGCGGAGTCGGGTTCAACGTTACAGCTGGTTGTGGGCAGAGAATGGAGAGTGCGTCCGGGGAGGGGGGTCGGTAGCGAGGGCTGAGGAGCAAGAGGGGTGAGAACCAGCGGTGAGGGGCAGAGTGATCCAGTGCTGGCAGATGAAACAAGACGGAGGGCATTGCTGAGGGGGGGAGTAGAAATGAGACACGGCGGGAGGGGGCAGAGCGGGGAGAGCGGCATGAGGGTGTGAAGCAGCAGGGGCCTTTGAAGTGAAGCTAAGCTTCACTTCAAAGGTGTGGGAGGAGTGCTGCTGGTGATTGGCTTGCGCATTGACCTAAAAGCGCACGGGCACAGCATCAAATCGCCAGTCAATCGCCAGTCTAGGTAAAGCTTATTTAAGCCCCTATATATCTCGCTCCCGTTCAATGCGCATGCGCATTGAGATAGGTCGCTCGACCTAAAAAGGGTGTGCCACTTGTTTGGAACGCACACAATGACAAGCCGGACTCCAGTGTGTTTGAAAGCGTCCTTTATTCCAGCAGGTCAGTATTTCTGAATTCCCATTAAAAACGCCCGACGCGTTTCGAAGCTGACATGCTTCTTGTTCAGGGGCTGGTATGCAAATGAGGCAGTGATTACGAGCTGGAGCCGTCAGTCATTATGATTACTTTTTCCCGCCCCCTGGTGGGCTTGCTCAGGTGCATACTGGAAAAGCATTCTGGAACTAACCACATTACAAAACTTCCATGCTTGTATGATGGATGTGCATTCTGGGTGAGAAATACCTCTTTACAATTTAGTGCTGAAAAAACAGAGATCTTATGTATTGGAAGTGGGAGAGTGCCCTACTCCCTTCCGACGGATTTTTGGCCTATTCTTGCTGATCCTCCTCTGGTATCGTCTAAAATGGTCCACAACTTGGGGATCTGCTTTAATGAGAAGTTGACCTTGGAAACGTAGGTCAACAAGGCAGTGGGGAGCTGCTTCTCCCTTATTCCCTTCTCCCTTATTCGGGCCCTTAGGAAAATTCTTCCTATGCTTCCAATTTCAATACGCGCAGAGGTAGCCAGGAGCGTCATCATGAGCAGACTGGATTACTGCAATGCGCTACGGTTGGAATCCCCAAAGTATCTGATTGGGAGATTACATAGAATCCAGAACGCGGCAGCTAAACTGGCCTTGTTTAGACCTCGCCAGTCATCTGCCTCTCAGACCCTGATTGAAATCCACTGGCTCTCTGTTCTGCAGAGGATTTATTTTAAGTCTCTCTGTGTCGTGTTTAAGTCACTGCATGGTCTAGGACCCTTACCGCTGCAAAAAAAATCAGATGGTATGCTCCTTCCCGCTGCCTCCGGTCATCTTCGACCAACTGGGTGAAGGTACCCCCGACTTAAAGAGCTCGCCTGGGGGGACGAGCCTTCAGTGTTGCTGCAGCAAGTCTTTGGAACAACTTGCCATGGATCTGTGGCAAATTAATGACCTATTGCTATTCAGAAGGAAAATAAAGACTTAGCTCTATCCCAGAGCGTTAGACTAAATTACACCCCTGTCATAATTTTCCCGTCTCAGAGCGCCAGGATACCCGTTAGGTCACAGTGCGCTATACAAGAAGTACTTACATTACAGTACATTTAAGTTTTACTTATTTTAACTACATATATAGTAAAAATATATATTTGTGTACATATTTTTCGATAGTATAAAACAATTTTTTACTATAATTTTTGTACTTACCATTATATGTATAAAAAAACTATATTTTTGTGATAGATAATTTTGACACAATATTTTGGTATCACAATATTTATGGTTTCGATATTGTGTCAGTGAACCTTGGAAATGGAGTAACAAGAACATGTTTCCATCAAATCGTATCTCAGAGAGTTACAGTGCTTCACACACTCCAACCGAGTTCTGTAAATCTTAAATTCTTTACTGGACCTGGCTCTCTTATTTAAAATCATCATATACTTTGTTTTCAAAGTATTGATCCAGAGCTTCTTCACATTACAATAGTCCTCAAATGCAATGAGAAGTTTGTGCACAGCAATTTAAGTGCAGGACCGTAGGACAGCACCATCAGCAAATAGCAGGATGGCCAGTTTTTGTCCACCACCGACTAGTACATCAAGATTTAAAGCATGCAGAAAGTTATCAACATCACTAATGAAAAATTTAAGCAAGGATTTTATTATTTATTTATTTATTTCATTTATAAAGCGCTCTATCACCTAACGGCATCCTGGCGCTGAAAAGCACAGAGGGGTATGTAGCAAGAAAAAAAGACAGGAAAGACACGGGCAGCTGGTACAGAATGGCAACAGTTACACCCTCGGAAAGAGCCAGGTTTTTAACCTTCTTCGAAAAGGTAGGAATTGGCTGATCTGTCTTAGTTCCAGAGGGAGTCCGTACCAAAGTCTGGCCGCAGCAACCGTAAAAGTTCTGCCGCCAGTTCTAACTTTCCTAAAGCTGGCCACCTTAACCAATCTGGCTGAGGCGGAAAGGAGGTCCCCAACTGGGGCGTACCACACAAATTTCCTCTGTAGCACAGCCGGGCCCATCCCATGCAGAGCTTTAAACATGAGACAAAGGGACTGGAACTTTACTTTCTGTCCCATCGGAAGCCAGTGTAGCTCTGCAAGGGCCCTAGAGGATGAGGATCGTCTCGGCCAGCCCAAAGCAAGCTTAGCTGCAACAGACTGGATTCTCAAAAGCCTGTCCAGCAGGGCTTTGGGGGATTCAAGCAAAAGGGCGTTACAGTAGTCCAGTCTACTCAAGACTGAACTCTGTACGACTAGTGCCTGTGCTTGAGAAGGTAGTAAGGGGAGAATTTTGTGTAGAGACCTAATGATCACCACACAACTTCCCACCGTTTTGGTGACTTGGGCCTCCATAGTCAGTTTGTTATTAAACATAATGCCTAAATTACGAACCTTCTCAACTGGTCTCACTGCAGTTGACATATCACTAGGCCAGAAATTGCTCGGCAGCGCTGAAGGAATCCTGTCCACAGGACAGAAGAGGATCTCCGTCTTACCGGCATTAAATTGTAGTGAATTGTCTTTCAACCATTGAGCCGTGTCTCGCAAGCAGCAATGAAACTCCTCAATAGATACAGAATGTTCACCCTCCAGAGAGAAAATGAGCTGCGTGTCATCGGCATAGTTAGTAATGTTAATACCATGCTCTTTGACAACCGCAATCAAGGGTTTCATATAAATATTGAAGAGTATCGGGCTGTTAGCCGAGCCCTGAGGTACCCCATGAGAGATGTTAATCTGTTCGGACCAATATGGAGGAAGGGACACCGCCTGAGTTCGACCCGTAAGAAAGGAATGAACCCATTGCAGGGCACAGACCTTCACTCCCACCTTCTCCAGCCTGCTCATCAGAGTTCCATGGTTAACCGTGTCGAACGCGGCAGACAGGTCAAGCAGGATAAGAACCGCTGTCTGATTCCTGTCTGCACGCGACAGATGTTCATCCAACATACCCACCAGGGCCGACTCTGTGCCATGGGCAGGACGAAAGCCGAATTGCACCTCATCTAGCAGTTTATGCTGCTCCAGGTAGTTAGAGAGGGTTGCACTGACCACTTTCTCCGTGATCTTAGCCGGAAAGGGTAGGAGAGAAATCGGCCTGTAGTTGTTGGGGCATTCTAGGTCCAGAGTGGCCTTTTTCAGCAAAGGAGTTACCAAAGCATGTTTCCACTGCAACGGAACTACCCCGTTATTAAGAGACTGATTACAAATACGCCTAAGCGTGGGAAACAGCTCTGTCTCAAAGGTCTTCCAAATTTTATGAGGAACGGGGTCAAGAGGAGAACCGGACGAAATGTCCTTGGCTATTTTACAAAACTCCTCCATGGACAGCAGTGCAAACCTGGTTAGATCATTTTCGCTTTTACTGTCTAGATGGTCAGCCACAGTGTTCTCTGCCTCGTTTTCCATATAACTTCTACCCACCAAGTCAGAGGTGCCCGACATCAAAAGATCGTTCTTCTCCCCTAACTCGTCGATAATAGCTTTGATCTTAAGATGAAAAAAGTTAGCCAGATTATTACACAAATCCTGAAAAGGGGGTGTCTGTTTTTTTGTACATTCCGGGTTAGTAAGATTCTTTAGAATAGTAAAAATACTTTTAGCAGCGTTAGGGGCATTCAGAATCAGACTCGCAAAGTGTTCAGCCTTGACTCTAACTATCTCCTTTTTATAATCCGCAATCTTGGTTTTCCAAACTAGTTTATCCAACTCAGCATAGTCCCTTCTCCACTTATTCTCTGCCTGCTTGCAGTCTTGTTTCATAGTTTTTAAACTGTCATTAAACCAAGGTTCCGAGGGCCTACCTCTAGTTCTATGTTTTTTCATCGGAGCCACAACATCCAGGTCTGCCGTACTCTTTGCACACAGATCAGAATAGTTCTCACCTACTGATTTGGAGGCTGAGAAACAGTTATCTACTGCAAACAGCGAGACAGAGCCTCGCTTGCATAAAATCCCCTTCCAGTCACGACCCACATAAGTCTTTGTAGCCCCACTTAAACGGGGGTTCTTTTTGACCATGTTCACTGCAAATTTAATTAAAAAATGGTCTGACCAGACCAAAGGTGAATACTCACTAATAGTAAGAAGATTCTCTTCAGCAAAGATCAGGTCAAGTGTGTGGCCTCCCTTATGGGTTGCTTCAGACATCTGCTGAAAAAGACCCAAGCCCTCACATGACTGAAGAACATTAAGATAACCTGAATTAAGGGGACCATTCATCCAAAGGTTGAAATCCCCTAATATCACAATTCTCTGATGAACAGCAGCCATATTCGTTATGGTCTCCAATAATAGCTGCTGTTGCAAACATGTGAAGACCCCCGGGGGCCTGTAGCATATAATCCCTGTCAACATGTAGGCATGGGCATTTTTAATGGCAAATCCTAGCAGCTCTATTCCTTCAACCTCACCAATCTCAATAGTGACCAAATCCCAGGTATCCTTGTAAATTACTCCAATACCCCCCCTCTCCCATTAAGTCTAGGCTTATGACAGAATTTATACCCGGGTGGACAAGCCACCCCCGGGTCAACCTCACAGTCCGGGCGAGTCCATGTTTCAGTTAAAAACAGAATTTCCAACCCATGATGCTCCAGCAGCAATTGGATTTCCGCCCCATGTTTAGGCAGGGATCTTACATTCAAAAGCCCGCAGGATAACAAGTCGCTGCTAATAAAGTCTGAAGTCGGAGAGGCTGTTGCCTCAAGTCTAATGGACCCCCTACCTCTACCCAGCACCCCTATGTCACAGAGCTCAGCCGTGGTATACCTTATGATGGGCGTGCCCCCGATATCTTCCAGCAATCCCCAAAGGATGGGGCCTGAACACAATACTGTCTGACTCCAACCATGATATCAAAGCTTGTGGTTGTTTCTCATCTCGAGTCATATCTGACTGATGACAACTTTCCATCATAGAGGAGTTTGATTGCTGATACTAGTTTTTCACACAGCCCAATGAGGATAGGTTCTGCTAAAGCAGATGTCAATCAACAGTATCAGAGGATGTTTTATGATCAATAAATGAAATAAACAATCATGTTTCCTTTATGCTTGTATATTTTAACCCAATGTTGCCAAATTAAATTGCTTGATCCATTGTGCCTTCGCAGTTTCTGAAGCCTGATTGTGAAGCAGTGATAATCCCATTGTCCCTGGCCCAGTGTTCTAGATGGGTAAATCTTGAATGAATCTTGTCAATGGGCATCAAGCAGAGAGATTGGACAGTAATTAGCAGGGTCATTCCATGGTCCTTTCTTGGGGAGCGGTATGATGATTGCTGTCTTCTTTGAGGCGGGAACCTTCTTCTGGAGTCAGAATGCATTATAGGCAGTCATTACTATGAGTATCCAAACAGTAAGATCACATCGAAATACGCCATCCAGTACCGCATCAGGGCCAGGAGCCTCATGTTGATTTTGTTTAAGAGTGGCTGGTCAAACCTCCTGCATTCAAAGAATATGTTAGAATGCCAGGCAAACAGAATTCATTCGGAGCACGACCTGGGCTCACCGAGTTAGGTGGAATTCTGTATCAAACTGAATTATACATTGTTGAAAAATAAGTATAGTGAGAGTCAGGAGAAATGCTGGTCTCCAAATTTCTTGCATTCCCGTCAGAGCCGATCTGACTAGTTCACAGAAATATTTGGTGTTCTTGCATCTCAGCAAAGGCTTATGGGGCTGCGATTTGAATTTTATATGCCTTTATATGAAGACGGCTTCTTTTATGTTTTATATGACGTTCATAATCCTGTCTGAATGTTTTAGATGGCGTTCCCCTTGTGGAGCAAAATGTCTTTGCTTCATGTAATTTTCGATAACAATTGTTTTCGCTTACGACATTCAACATTGAACCAATCAAACTGCAAAAAAATGTTATTTGCAAGCTTATGCAATGAAGTAAGTCATTGGACACTGTGGGCCAGATGTAGGTGGCTAAATACCGGTTGATAACGCCGAAATTTCAGCGTTAACGACCGGTATGTAGCCATTTCTAATGTAGGTATGGAATCGGTAATACCGATTCCTTAAATGCAATGTAGGAAGCACATTAAGGAGTGCTTTTGAGCCTTAAGAAATCGGTAATTACCACCAACTTCTAGTTGGTGGTAATTACCGATTTCCCTTAAAAAAAACCTTTTTTGCTTTTTTTAAAGTGCCATGTGGCACATATCCATGCCCTTAGGGCATGTATGTTCGCCACATGTGCACACATCCACATTTCAGGGGTGCAACAGGGTGTCGGACACCCTGGCACCCTTGAAATACCTCCCGGTATTACCGATTCGGTAATACCGAATCGCTAATACTGAATGTCTTCACATTCATTCCTATGGGCCTCCAAGCACATAGAAATGAATGGGTAGGTATTCCTTATTACCGAATCCCAATCACCGATTCTGTAATAAGGAATAATAAGGATTCAGTATTTTTTACCGAATCTTTTCCTACATAGGAAATACCGAATTCTTATTAGCGAATCGGTAAAATT
Organism: Lissotriton helveticus; assembly: GCF_964261635.1. NCBI lineage: Eukaryota > Metazoa > Chordata > Amphibia > Caudata > Salamandridae > Lissotriton > Lissotriton helveticus. The sequence continues at coordinate 954,939,389 of NC_136071.1, forward strand.
CGATATTAAGAAATCGGTATTTCTGATTTACCTACATCTGGCCCTTAATCTTTGGGTCGATTTTGACACCTTTTTTAACCTTGAAATTGCCTCTGGGTCACATACGTCTCTGATTTGAGTTGCTTTTGGTGGAGGGCTATATGGAGACCAGAGCTTGTGGAGCAGGTACTTCACCAGGCAATGGATTTCCGATTTGTTGTTACATGCAATAAACGATTTGTTTCTGCTCGATGTAGATCTTGCTTATCAGATGCTCCAGATGAAAGTCTAAGACGAGCTATCAGCGGGTCGTGATTGCTTTCAATCCTTTGCTCTACTGCAAAGTCATCAACCATCTGCCCTTATTCTAGTAAAACTAATACATAATTAAGGCACCTGGTTTTCTGTTTAAACTGATTTTTACACACAAATACAGATGGAAAACTATTTTTCCTTTGTCTGTATTTATATATAGAAACAGAAAATACTGACAAACCTGAGCAGGTCTTCTCTAATTGGCTTTGACTGTGAAGACTGCTCTCCTCCCCCATCCCAGTGTCCATAAAATGCCAGTAGCTGAGTGGTGGTCACAAGAACAAAAGAGAAAAGGAGAGTTTAGAATTGTCAGGCGCCAGAAGACACTGCAAGGTCATAAAGTGTAGTTAATGGGGTGCTATCTCTATTTTCTTTCCTTGGAGGCAGGAACACATCCTTTCCCTGTTGGAGTGGCCCCAGGGCTCATTTGAAAGCAAAGGAAGCTTTTGAAATGTGCCCCACAAAGTTTCAAGGACACTTTTGGGATGCTCTGAGCCCCAGCACCTGATTGAAATTAGCATGGCTGGTGAGAGGGGGCATGAATAAAGATAATTTCAAGGAGGTCTGTGGGGCAAAAACAGTCTTAGCATTTACTAGAGAATGTATGCTGGCATATTTATGTTCAGCGCTGATTTATGTTTCCTAAGAATGAACGAATTAATATGTGTTTTATATAGTGCATAGCTACCTCTGTAGGGAGTGTCTCAGTGCTGAGCAGTCAAAAGCAAACTGAAGAGGCAGAGGGAGGAGAGACGAAGAAGAGCGAGGTATTGAGGTTTTTGCAGAACTAATGCTCTGACGGAGAGAGTGCCTCAGCTGCAGCAGAAGGGAATTTGGAAGCAAGAAATCAAAAGATATTCCGCCAGCATGAGCTTTCTTGATTCTGGACACTTGCATAAGTAGTGCCAAGAAGAGAGTGGAGATACAAGAAGGGAGTGGATATCTGTTTTTATGGTCAAACACCCACGTTTTTGACCTTGGGGCTAGGCTGAAGAAAGGGACCCAGAGACTCTGGACACCAAGCTGAATACTAAATCAAGGGCTGCTTGTAAAGAATCAGGACCTCCCTCTTACCTGTGTTTAACTTCAGGCAGGTAAGGTCCATCCAGTGGGATACCTCAGACAGGCAGGCCCTCAAAGTCACGTCAGCAGCAGCTGAGTTATGGGACAAGGTGATGATCAGCTGAGTGTCATCGGCATAGAATATTAATTTAAAGCCATGCCACCCAAAGATGGCTGACTAGTGGCGGATGTACAAATTGAAAAGAGTAGGGCTCAGAGAGGAGCAATATGTTTCTTTTTAAAGTCAAAAGCAGACTTTGGGGCCGATTAGGATGGCGGACGGACTTGCGTCCGTCCGCCATCCCAGAGGTGGAGGGACCGTCCGCATGGGCTGCGGCGGTCCCTCCGTGCAAATTAGGATGTGACCGCCACCCTGGCGGTCACATCCTGGATATTTAACATTGCGGCGGGTGCTGCTTCAAGCAGCACCCGCCGCAATGTTAAAAGTGCATGTTTTACATTTACATGCACAAAGCGGCAGGCACCGCGCGGTGCCTGCCGCTTTGTGCATGTAAATGCTGGGGGGTACCATAGGTACCCCCCATGTGCACCCCCCACCCGTCCACACCCTGGGGGCCCGCAACGGGCCCCCAAAATCAAAAGTACACATGCTTTTCCACGGCGGAAAAACCGCCGTGGAAAAGCATGTTTACAAATGTTTCCTAATTTGGCTGGCGGTGTCTGATAGACACTGCCAGCCAAATGAGAGCTTTTCCGCCGCGGTTGTAATCCGACCGCGGTGGAAAAGCAGCGGACAGAAACCAAGACCCACCAGCCATCGTAATGCGGCGGTGGGTCTTTGGTGACTCCGCAGAGGATTTTCCGCCTCCTCCGGGCCGGAGGTGGCTTCCGCCGGCCCGGAGGAGGCGGAAAATCCTCCATCCTAATCGGCCCCTTTGTTTGGAATGATTAGTGCAAGTAGTAAAGAGGTATTTGTTAAATTAAAGTGTTTTTTATGTTGGAAATATAGCAAAAAGAGTGACACACACAGCTTCTTGAACTGTAAAGTTTTCTCTGGGTGAAAGGCATCAGAGTCTGCGCACATGTAAAATTCCAGTTCAATGTATGCAATTTTTATCTGGTGTTTACACCGCTTTGGTACAGGCTGCAGTGTTCCTTCAGAATGTTCCCTAATTCTCCCTCCTCACTCTCCCTTTCAACAGAGGATACAATTGGAGTAATTAAGGCACATTTCAACATGATGTCACATTGCGACATGATAGCTCTACCCACAGAGTAGCCATTCACTTACTGAAGCTGTGCTGTGCACCCTTTTGGCCTAAAGGGAAACTGTTTCACATGTTTATTTTTGGAGTGCATCTTGGACACTCACAGGTTTCTTTATTTTATTTGAATTTTTTTAATTTGTTTGGCTTGGAGGCTGTTACTGTAGGCTACGTAGCTCTTCTGACCTCTGCAGAACAGCAAGTGATTTTATTTTAGGACAGAGGTGTTGAAAGGGTAAAGAGTGTTGCAGAAGCCCAAACCATTTGCCTTTTACCACATAATTGCCAATCTTGAGGGGGCCAGGCATAGCCTCTTGTGAGTCCAGGACCCTCCCCAATAGTAATTAAGAGCATAATATATTCTGCACATCTGCATATGATGTGTGTACATATGTATATATATGTGTGTAATTTTTTTTAATTTCTTTTTCTTAACACAAAAGACGAAAGAGTGTATGGCCCTAGTAATGATGCCGCATGAACAATAATTTGTATCTATTTGGAAATATATGGAATCACATTTTTGGGTAAGCTTGGTCTCTGACCGTTGATCTGCAGAGGATTGCGGGACACAAGTCCATTATACATAGTTTAAACAGTTATGAACAGTGCCATTTGATTGTGCAACACTTCTGTCCTTCTCAGTTGCAACCACAGTATATCACCTATAGTATTGTCTCGTCATCTTGTGCTCTTGGGGCTGTACATGGGCTGCCTCTGTATATATCCCAACTTCCCCACTCCCTCTCCCATTTTCTGGCGTATCCCCTGCTCTCGTACAATGATCTCACCGCCACCATGCACCAATCCATGTCTTCCTTCCAGTCGTTCAGGGAGGGAGTAGACGTCGCCCCCCAATTTTGTGCAAAGTTGTGCTTAACTACTATCATACCCAACGTTATCCACATTTGGTCTGCTTGTGTCAAGTCTTTGGCTTCCCAGAATTTGAGCAGACATAGTTTGGTCGATGATCTTATAGTAGTATTGGTGACTTCACTAATGCATGCTAACACCCCATTCCAGTATATTTGGACCATTTGGTGTTCCCACAAGATGTGAAAGAAGGTCCCCACCCGGCCACACCCCTGAAGGCACCCTGTGTCCATGTGCCTGCCAATTTTAACCCATATGGTGCAGGAGAGGTAGACTCTGTGCAGGATCTTCAGCTGTATTAACCAGAAACAGAGTCTCAGAGCAACCCCTAGCGGAGAGGCAAGAGCCTCAGCCCAGTCCTCCAACAATAGGTCTTCTAGGTCTGCAACCCAGCATTGCTAGAGCTAGGCAAGTGTGACTGGGGAATTGAAAATGAGCTTGCGGTATGTGAGCGAGGTTAGCTTGGTGGAGAAGTGCTCTTCCAACAATTTATCCTCCAGAGGAGACGATTCTGATAAGGCTTCATCAGGTGGAAGTACTGCCAGAAGAGCGTGACGTATCTGTAGGTCACAAAAAGCTTAAGTAGGGGCTAGTTTGTATGTACTTTATAGCTCCATGAATGGGTTTACCACCCTGGTAGTACATATATCTTCCACAGTGGAGATCCCTATCAGATCCCACCTATTAAAACCTTGTCTTCGAGCCATCATGCCCAAGAGTTCTGAGTCCCATAGGGGGGTGGCACATGTAACTCGTCTCTCCCACCCTAGTTTTCATATGATATAATGCAAGGGGGCAACCATTAGGGGCGTTGGTCTCTCTAAGGATAGGCGATGTGGACTAGTGTATAGTGCACGACCATTACCCCCAGGCTGGAGGACCAGATGGTAGATGCAATAGGCAGGTTCTTCCCTGGGATGATGGGTGCAGTAGTTGATTGTTGTCAATTGGGCTGCTGCGTAGTACGCTTGCAAATCAAGGAAGACAATCCCCTGTTCCTACCAACCCCGGGTCAACTTTGAGAAAGCTATACGAGGAGGTCCTCGATTCCAGAGAAGAGTCCTGAGTTCACTATTGACTGTCTTGAAATAGGTATCTGGTATTGGAAAGGGAGAGTTCTGCAGGATGTTGAGGAAGCCAGGCAAAGCCATCATCTTAAACAGTAATAAGGAGAGTGGAAGGGATCTCCAGTGCCGGATATCACTTTTGAGATGCGTCAGGAGGCCCGTAAGGTTTTTGGCAGTAAATACCTTGGGGTCAGTGGTCACGTGGATATCGAGGTATTGAAAACTCTCCGAGGCCAATTGGATCTCGCTAGCAGGAGGAAAGTGGGGTGCCATACTGTGAAAGATAATTATCCCCGATTTAGACCAATTAATTAGGAAACTAGAATATTCCCCAAAGATTTACAGGATGCCCTTTAGCCTGGGGACAGTCGACCTGGGAGAGGATATTTACAGGAAAGTGTCATCAGCATACAATGAGGGACGGGCCTTCTCCCTCAGACACCTGTTGCGTACCATAGAGTGTCTCCGGACATGGTTGCACAGTACTTGCTGACCCATCCCTGCCCTTCGATAGGGGATTTAGAACAGGATCTTGATTCCTTTCAAATATGGCTAGTGCAGTGTCTTGGGGAGTTGGCTCCTCCACAGCGGACTCCTAAGAACTTTTCTCGCGCCTCGGCACCGTGGTTTACGCCAGCGCTCAACGCCAGCCGCTGGCTCTGTAAGAAGGCTGAAAGAGCTTGGAGATCTAATTATGACGAATCTTTGAAGGAGGCCTATAGGCGGTGCATTAAGGCATACCACAAGGATATCTATCTGGAAAAAAAATCCTATTTCGCCAGGAGGATTGAGGAGGCCATTAACACCAGCAAATAAATCTTCCTGATTGTGAAGGAATTTACATCTCCGGCCTCTATCACTCCTAAGTGCTCCTTCTCGGAACCTTGGGTCACTCAACTGGCCAGCTTCTTTGCTAATAAGATCATAAGCATTCAGGCAACTTTTCCTCCTGTTGTGATGGTGGCTGTCTCGGATATGGGGCTTTTTCCCCTTCCGCCCGCTGAGGAACAGCCCATTTTGGCAAATTTACCTCCCATCGAGCCGCAAGTCTCGCTGGAAATTCAATCTAAAATGAGATCTGGCTCGCCTTTGGACCTCTGTCCCGCCAAGCACCTAGCCAAAATGGCCTCTGTCATTAACCCCATTATCAATCCAATTCTGAATCACTCTCTTGAGATAGGGGTAGTGCCACCAGCTTGGAAACAAGCTTTGGTTTTCCCTCTATTAAAAAAGCCGTCTTTAGACCCAAGCATTCATGCCAACTATCGGCCTATATCATTGCTCCTGGCCCTGGCTAAGGTGACGGAAAAGCATGTGAAGACCGTTCTTGTGGACTTTGTGGAGTCACATGGTGTTCTCCATCACACACAGTCCAGTTTTCGGCCAAACATGAGCACTGAAACGGCTCTATTAGAGGTGTCGGAAGTAATCAAGGAGTCGCAGGATAATGGAGGGAAAGCACTGTTGGTGTTGTTAGACCTGTCGGCGGCGTCTGACACCGTTCCCCATGACCGTCTCCTGGCTAGACTCTTGGAGATCGGCGTGAGGGGAACGGTGTTCAGATGGTTTAAGTCTTTGCTTTCTAACCGACAACAGACAGTCTGGGCCCCTCCGTACTCGGCGGTGGTGCCGCCTCTGGAGGTGGGAGTCCCGCAGGAGTCGATTCTCAGCCCCACTCTCTTTAATATCTATATGTCCCCTTTGGCGGCGCTAGCCGAGTCATATGGTGCCCAGATTGTCTCCTACGCCGATGACACCCAGCTTCTCTTCACCTGCGGTAAGAACAAGGACTTCGACTGTGATCTCATTACGAGCTGTCTGGGTGCTGTTTTTTGCTGGTTTCAACAAAACCAGCTGAAATGTAACTCTGATAAATCGGAGGTCCTCTTCTTTGGTTGTTCACCGTACCCCTGTTGGAAGTCCTGGTGGCCGGCGTCTATGTATCCTCCCTCTGCCGATACCAGGCTGGTTAAGAATCTTGGAGTTAGGATCGACAATGGCTTGACTCTTAAACCTCAGATTCTAGGCCTGGTTGGACAATGCTTCAGGATACTAAAAATGCTCAGGAAATTTCTCCCTCTCTTATCCATTGCCCACAGGAAGAGCACGGTGCAAGCCCTGGTGTGATCTAGACTCGACTATGCTAACGTGCTCTACCTCGGTCTTCCTGAGTATCTCCAATCACGCTTGCAGGTGTTGCAGAACTCGGCTGCCCGAGCAATCTTTGGCCTCGGCCGGAGGATCATGCGACGGGACTGCTGAAATCCCTCCATTGGTTACCCATTCGGAAACGTATAGAGTTCAAGGCCTTGACCACTGCTTTCAAGGCACTTCATGGCACTGGCACTTGCTATTTGAGGAAGAGGATCGGATTTCATTATCCGTCCAGAGCCTTACGTCGGCGTCTCTGTCCCTGGCCACAGTCCCGGCAATTAGGCGTGCTCGGATCGGGGGTCGCTCTTTCAAATATCTTGCACCCAGGCCTAGAATGCTCTGCCTCTGTCACTACGAAAGAGTGAGAATTTACTGTCTTTCAGGAAAGATCTTAAAACGTGGCTGTTCAGCAAATACTCGTTCTTCACCGTGGGGGCTGTGTTGTGTTGAGTCTGATAGCGCCAGAACACTCTGCATGAGTAGCTGAGCGCTCAATAAAACTCCAAATAACATAACATAACATAACAATTATATTCTATCCTCCTAGTCCTCCATCCAGCGCAAGCCAAGAATCAAGGGGTCCTCTCTGACCCAAGCCACAAATGGTTCGAGAAACAAGGGAAATACCAGGGGAGAAAGGGGATAGCCCTGACGCGTCATCTGTGGAGCGGAAAACCCTTTGAGTCTCTGCCATTAACTACCACTCATGTCATCGGTTGCAAGTAAAGCATTCGTTGCCAGGAAAGAAATTTTGAGTTGAACCCCACACTGCAAAAAGATATGGCCATTTAACTGTATCAAAGGCCATGCTCACATCAAGTGACAGTATCATTGCGTCTTCTTTGATTCTGTGTACTCGCCCCAAGACTCCTTGGAGTCATCGTGAATTCAGTGTTGTACTGCAGTGTGGAATAAACCCATATTGATAAGGATGACCGGTTTCATCATCAATGGAGTAAAATGGAGTGCAAGGGTTTTAGCTAATATTTTTAGCTCTGCATAGAGCAAGGTTGGCCCCCTTTGCATATCACATCAGACAGGGGCCTCAATGATCACTACTCTGCGACTATCTCAAACATCCCAGACGACTTAGCCTAAACTAAACTGAAAAGAACCCAAATCAAAGACAGAAACCCCATGTTCACCGGATCCCTCAATATTGAGAGGAGAGCCCTACAGCAAGCTGAAAGATCCTGGAGACAGCAACCCTCTACCTCACATCTAAAACTCTTCCGCCAGGCCAGAAATGTCTACAACAGGAACATACTCCATTCAGAACAGAACTAGAGAAAGCCAAGAACAGACCCCACAAATTCTTCAAACTAGTCAAACACCAATTTAATAAACTGCCCAAAACATCAAAAGAAACCCCCAAATCGCTTATATCTGCAGAGGAATTCTCCTCCTTCTTTGCTGACAAAATCTTAGGCCTTGGAAATGAACTCAATTCCATCACACTCCCTCAACCCCTTCCTGACCCGCCGCCTTCCACCTCGTCAGACCCACAGGCTCCACTCAAAAATTCTCACTGGACTGTCTTCAAAGACTACGACGAAGACTCCATCTCTAAAATCCTTGCTACCTTAAAACCGAACAACCATTTTAATGACCCGCTCCCCGCCAACTGCCTAGCTGCCGTCGCCCAATCCATTATTACCAGCTGGACTACAATAATCAACGCCTCTCTCCAGCAGGGAACAATGCCAGACTCTCTAAAAGACGTCCAAATCCTCCCCATATCGAAAAAAAGTTGCTGGATCCAGCCTCCCCTGACAAATTCAGACCCATCACCAACATCCCACTCTTAGCTTAAGTCCTGTAAAAATGTGTGCAACAGCAACTAAGTCACCACATCAACAACTTCCACCTGCTTGACGATTTCCAATCCAGATTTAGACCAGGGCATAGCACCGAAACCACCATGCTCCATATTGTGGATGATGCCCTCCAAGGCCTTGACCAAGGCAAAACTTGACCCCTAATCCTTCTGGACCTATCTCCGGCCTTCGACACAGTAAACCATTAAAAACTTCTCGAACGCCTCAAACTCAGGATGGGATTGGATGGTACTGTTCTAGATTGGTTTAGGTCCTTCCTCCACAACCTGTCACAGAGATTCCTAATCAACGGCTACCTATCTTCACCTTCCCTGGTCATGGTTGGAGTCCCACAAGGATCAACCCTGTCCCCCACCCTTTTCAACCTTTACCTAAAACCGCTTACCGAAGTGGTACGCGCAGCTAACATATGTAGGCAGATAACACCCAGATCTACATCAAAACCTCTTCTCTTGAATAGTCAGTCAGTCAAAAAGCTTTTATTCGATATGCAAGATATCTTATAAGCACACATGCAATACAAACATTTTCAATTATACAAAAAGCATCACTTAAAGAAGTCAGTATAAAAAGCACATTTAAAAGGGATAAAAGGACATAGATTGTCCGCTGATAAATTAGCTAAACAGAATTAAATCGCTACTGACAATCTCTTGCAACGAATAAGCCAAAACTGTTTTAAAAATTTTGCAGTTCCACATACAATCAGGGGGGATGTGTCCGTGGTTAGGATACGTAGAGCTGTTAAGTGGCTACGTGTGCCCATATTTCGGCAAAGGGGCTTCAACCAAGTGCCCCTAGGCCTTGCATAATCCGGGCATTCAAACAGTACATGCGCAACGGACTCTATCTTACTTGGGCAACAGGCACAATTCGGGGACTTACGGGCCGTGGAGCTCCAGTTAGATACCAGAGCACCAAGAGGTAGAGAACCAACTCTAAATTTAAAATAAAGGGCACGATCAAGGGGAAGAGTAATTAAATCCAAATAGGGTTCAAATGCCACGATGTCTTTAACAAGTAAAAAGGCGGCAGTAGATTTACAATGGTTCGAGTTTGTAATGAGTTGCTCCGCGACCCATTTCCAGAAAAGGGCCTTTACAACATCTTTCGGCGGAGCTGAACGCGATGACCAGTAGTCTCCCAAACCAATTTTCTCCATCAGGTTTTTGGTATCCCTTAGCCATCTTATCTTTGCCCAACCCCCCAGGCTCATAATTTCCCTCAGGCCGTCAGCATAGGATTTTAACTCCTCGCCCCTCCAGATTCGGGTCCATAAAAGAAGAGGGCGAAGCAGAGCTTGATCCTTAATGCTTCTGCAGCCTGTGTCCAACAGCACAGGTACAGATGGGGTGCTCAGGGGGATGGCAATGATTGATTTCAGAAGCTTGGTCTCAGCTGTTACCAGAGTGTCCAATCGGGAGTGGCCCCACAATTCAGCCCCGTACAAGGCTGATGTCACTACCTTGGTCTTGTAAATTTCAATTACCGGGGTAAGCGATCTCCTCGGTGAGGCTCGGTACTCCCTCATAAGAGCTCCTCCTACTCTCTTATGGTTAAGGACCATTTTATCTATGTGATTTCCCCAGGACATTCTATCCGTGATCCGAATTCCGAGATAATCGAATTCGGATACTTTTTCTAGGGCAACAGAGTTAAGCATAGGTGGGCGGCCCAATTTCCGTGGGGGGTTTAGGACTAAGTATTTAGTTTTGTCCACGTTTATTATTAGCCCTTTTGCAGCACAAAACTCCTGGAAGCGCGTTAGGAGTTTCTGGAGGCCTTGGGGAGTCTTCGAGATCAAAAGCGTGTCATCCGCAAAAAGCAGGGTGGGGATCCGGACTCCTCCAAGACAGGGGGCGTCGGCTGGTTCTTGTTGGAGATATTCCACCACCCCATTTAGATAAAGTGAGAATAGGGTGGGCGCCAAGACGCAACCCTGTCTTACTCCCCTAGACACCGGTATTTTTTCAGTGACCTCTCCGTTTTTACCCCAACGAACCTGTGCATAGGTATTGGCATGGAGGCTAATGAGGAGGGACAAGATATAATCGGGCAATCCCAGTTTGTAAAGTACCCTCCATAGTTCTTCCCGGGGGACCAGGTCAAAGGCAGTCTTCAGGTCTATAAAGGCCAAGTAAAGACTACCCCTACCTAGATCCACCACCTTCCATCCCAATAGTGCCAACCTAAACACCTGCTCTATTGTCCCCATTCCTGCCCGGAAGCCTGCCTGGAAGTCTGATAGGATTTTATTTTCCTCCACCCAGTGGAGGATCCTTCCGAGAATAGCTTTACCAGCTATCTTTTGGGTGGAGTCTATCAAACTTATTGGGCGGTAGTTCCCCGGGGTTTCCCTACAGCCTTTTTTGTAAATTGGGACCACCACTGCCCCTTTCCAAGATTCTGGTACTGCTCCTCCCATCATGATGTCATTGAGGAGAGCAGCTATCACCCTTCCCCATTCTACGGGATAAGCCTTCATTAAGTCCCCCGGGAGGCCATCTGGGCCCGCTGCCTTGCGGGGAGCTACCCACCCTATGACCCCCTCAATTTCTACAGGGGTGAAGAAATCATAGGACTGAGGTTCAATTACTAGTGAGAAGTTTACCCCCATGTTCATGTCCCCGTCTGGAGGGAGGTATAACGCCCCAAAATGATTTACCCAATTTTGGGGCGGAATATTACAGGGTCTCATAGTTTCAGCGGGTTTATTCCGTGAAGCTATAAGATTCCAGAAAGCCCTTGTGTCCCTACTTTTACTCGCTAAGAGCAGGTCTTCCCAGAACTTATCTTCCCACTCCCTCCTAGCATTTTTAAGGGCTTTATTATAGGTCTTCCTTGCGACCTGAATCTCACTGGGGGATTTAAACTTTACAGCCTCCACTAATTTTGACTTATACGCCCTACATGATTGGGTATACCATCCATCAGCGGGCTTTATAGATCTTTTATTGCCCGGCTTACTAGAGTATGGGGTAAACACATTAGTCAACGCCTCTATCAGGGCGACAAACAGCCCACTCGCTCTGCCCACTCCTTCAATAGGGGACCCAAGGGTTGCCACTGCGAGGTTTAGGAGAGATGAAATTTCCCCTACCCTTGCCTCAGAGAGGACCAATTTCGCCCATTTTATTCTTCTCCCACAAGGGGAGACTTCAGACTCGTCGGGAGGAGCAGGTACCGGGGTAATATATCCCTTTTCTCTAGGGCGCCACCACTGGTCCATTTTTAGGGAAAGCGAATTATGATCGCTTTCAGTCGCAGGGACCACCAGCATGTCCCTTACATGGGGCCATAGGTGTACGTCTATCAACAAATAATCGATCCTCGAGGTGTGCCCTGGTCTATTATAAGTGTGGGCCCCCACCCTGTCCGAATTTGTCCTCCCATTTGCTGCCCGTAAGTTTAATTCGAGACACAAGGAATATAGCTGGAGCGCCACTTCTGACCACCTCCTGATCGGAGAAATTTCCAATACAGGAATCCCCCTTCTAGCATCCTCCTCATCTTGGTCAAGGGCTACGTCCGAGCCCAAGGGCTCGAAAGTACAATTCATATCTCCTGCAACCAAAGTACGCATCTTGTGAGGAGTATTTTTTAGGATGGTCTCAAGAAGAGATATTACAGGAGACTTCCGTCCACCCTTGGTCCCACGAGCATAAACATTATAAATATTTAGGACCAGTCTCCCCCTTTGGTCTGTTAAGGTGATGTTTTGAATATCCGGGCAGCCTGTGGGGAACTCCTCTACTCTACAATCTAGAGAGGCAGCAACCCAGATAAGGAGGCCACCCAAGGGACGCCCTCTCCCTGTTTCCGAGGTTTGAGCGGGGACAGAATGGGAGGAGAATCCCACCCTATGGGCCGGGGCCAAACTCCATGTCTCTTGAAAAATACACACAGAGTGCTCATCAACCCAAGCAGCAAAATCCGGTTGGGCCAACTTTCTTGCAATCCCTGCGACATTCCAGCTGAAAACCTTAAAAGCCAGGTCCGTCACAGCTGGAATGTCTCTGGGTGCAAGAGTATTCTCGTCTATGGGCCTCGCCATGGATATCTTAGGGGAGCAGGGGCCATGGATGCTAGTTTTAGTGGCTAGCGTCCCGCTAGTCAAAAGGATTTGAGAGGGCAATTCTCCTGTTGGGTACGCTCTACTCCCAAGTTCCAGTCAGTTCGAGCTTGGCGCCCACACGTGATTAGCCCTCGTGCCTCCCATTTTCCCTGCCCAGGAAACCTCCCCAATGTGTCCCAGCCCAGGGGAGATTTGGCTTTCTCCAGTTAGTTTTACAACTTGCCTAGGGTAAAAATAAGATAAGTCTACCACTTTAATCCCTGGAGCCCCCATGTTTTTAATAGGAGAACAAATGGAGGGCACTACTCTAGGGTCTTGAAAATTTATAATTATACAGTCCCCTTCCTGTGTTTTTCTCCCCTGCCCTACCCACCCAACTCTACGAACGCTTAAAATAATCCCATCTACGTCCAAGGGAATAGGCTTATATGCCTTCAGCCAGTGGATACACTTGTTCTTAAGTGATTGGTGATTTTCCATCTGGCCTTCCTTTAGAGGGGGGACATTTACCATCACAGCAACAAAAGGTTGACAGTCTGGCGGGAGGTTTACAGGCGGGATCCGACGCACAGGATTTCTGGGGACCAATGGAGTGGGAGCCGGGACTGTAGACTTAACCCTAGATCTGGGAGTTTTCCCTATCACTGGGCCTTGAGTTTTATTACATGTACCAGCCACTTGTGGATCTTCCACTTTGCCTCTGGTTGTCAGTGGCTGCTTTTGTGGGATAGGGTTGGGTTTACTTGCGACATGCACAGGGCATGCTGGAGAGTCCTTACGGTTTAGCCCTACTTTGGGAGGAGGAGAAGTTTTAGAAGATGAAGTTATTATATTATTAGGATCAACCTTCTTTGAACAGTTTAGGGGCTTAGGGTCTCTCTGAGGAGGTGGTTCCTTCCCCTTTGCACCAATGTCCCGGTTTTCACCCACTCTAACTATTTGCTTAATTGTAGTTTTGAGTGAGTGGAGTCCGTCAAGGGTTGATTGCTCTAATGTGTCAATCCTCACCCCCAGGCCCTTAACCTGGGCTAAAAGAGGCCTCAGGAGACTATTTACCTTCTCTAGGATATTTTCAAGCGTTACAGGGTCAGCAAGGGCAGGAACGTTAGTAATATTGACATCTGTGCAAGTCCCCGTAGGGGAGTCCACAGCAGGCCCTTCTATGCCGCCCTCACTCTCTAACAGCCCAGCCTTTGTGATTCTCATACCTTGTCCAGTATGCCTTCTTACTCTTTGGTAAAGTGCGGCCTGCCTAACAAGCCTACCCTTTTTACGTTTTCTTGCCTTTTTACTTTTAGGACTATTGTCCTGCCTAGTTTCGGGAGATTGGATGTTGACAGAAGCACCTTCTGGGACCCCGTCTAATGAGACTAGTGTGGGGGTAGGAGATTCTGGTGAAGAAGGGACACTAATAGCATCACTAAAGGATTTAAATATTACAGTTGGATACAGGGAATTAAGGTCACCATCTTCTACAGAAACAGAGGGGATGGACGTAGCCAGATTTTCCAACCTAGTTATATTTTGCCCTATTTCCTCCAACTGGGGCGTATCTATAGTGTCTATAGTAACACCTGAAGCACCGGGTAGGGGAACAGAGTGAGCCTTCTCACTAGTCGGTGTGAGCGACTGGGCAGCAGCCCCCAATGATGATCGTCTTGAGGGGAGATAGATCTCAGATAGGCGCCGCTCGGACATCGCTATCTCCTTTTCTATCACCGCTGCTACCCTGGTAATGAAGCGGTCCATTGTTCCAATCACAGGGCTCCCAGCAGTAGATCCTCTCTCGCCTTCACTCCTGATGAGTTTGCCAGAGCGGGTAGACATGGTTTGAGGATCGGTACAGGGCCTCACCCAGGCCGTGTGATGCACCGCCTTTGAGGGGCAAGGGACGTGGCCCAGCCCGGCCTCCTACGGCCCCGGACGGCCACAGACGGTCCCGCCCTTGTCCCGGGCTTCTCCCGGCGCGCTCCCGCACGCTCCCGCGTAGCGGCTACTACGCAGGCCAAAGTACACAGGGCCTGTTTGTTGGTTGGCTGATAGGCAGGGGGGCGTGGCCAGCGGGGAGAGCAGCCCAGGTGTCACTGATTGGGCGCGCAGGGGCTCCTGGATACTGGAGTCCCTGCTTGGCACTCGCAACCCCGCTGGTCCCAACGCCTCTCTCGCGCTCCTCCCAGCACTCTCAGCAGCCTGTGCCCAACCGCCTCCTCTGCCTCAGGCGCGCTGCGGGACCCGCGGAGCGGGTCCGGCGAGTTGTTCACGGAAGCCGCCTCCGCCCAGCAGACACACCAGAGCAGGGTGCACGACGTGGATCCTGAGAGCAAAACAGCAAGTAGCAAGGGTCCCAGGTGGGTGAGGGAGGATGCCGATTTTCACTTCCTCGGCGGGGGGGCGTGGCCAGCGGGGAGAGCAGCCCAGGTGTCACTGATTGGGCGCGCAGGGGCTCCTGGATACTGGAGTCCCTGCTTGGCACTCGCAACCCCGCTGGTCCCAACGCCTCTCTCGCGCTCCTCCCAGCACTCTCAGCAGCCTGTGCCCAACCGCCTCCTCTGCCTCAGGCGCGCTGCGGGACCCGCGGAGCGGGTCCGGCGAGTTGTTCACGGAAGCCGCCTCCGCCCAGCAGACACACCAGAGCAGGGTGCACGACGTGGATCCTGAGAGCAAAACAGCAAGTAGCAAGGGTCCCAGGTGGGTGAGGGAGGATGCCGATTTTCACTTCCTCGGCGGGGGGGCGTGGCCAGCGGGGAGAGCAGCCCAGGTGTCACTGATTGGGCGCGCAGGGGCTCCTGGATACTGGAGTCCCTGCTTGGCACTCGCAACCCCGCTGGTCCCAACGCCTCTCTCGCGCTCCTCCCAGCACTCTCAGCAGCCTGTGCCCAACCGCCTCCTCTGCCTCAGGCGCGCTGCGGGACCCGCGGAGCGGGTCCGGCGAGTTGTTCACGGAAGCCGCCTCCGCCCAGCAGACACACCAGAGCAGGGTGCACGACGTGGATCCTGAGAGCAAAACAGCAAGTAGCAAGGGTCCCAGGTGGGTGAGGGAGGATGCCGATTTTCACTTCCTCGGCGGGGGGGCGTGGCCAGCGGGGAGAGCAGCCCAGGTGTCACTGATTGGGCGCGCAGGGGCTCCTGGATACTGGAGTCCCTGCTTGGCACTCGCAACCCCGCTGGTCCCAACGCCTCTCTCGCGCTCCTCCCAGCACTCTCAGCAGCCTGTGCCCAACCGCCTCCTCTGCCTCAGGCGCGCTGCGGGACCCGCGGAGCGGGTCCGGCGAGTTGTTCACGGAAGCCGCCTCCGCCCAGCAGACACACCAGAGCAGGGTGCACGACGTGGATCCTGAGAGCAAAACAGCAAGTAGCAAGGGTCCCAGGTGGGTGAGGGAGGATGCCGATTTTCACTTCCTCGGCGGGGGGGCGTGGCCAGCGGGGAGAGCAGCCCAGGTGTCACTGATTGGGCGCGCAGGGGCTCCTGGATACTGGAGTCCCTGCTTGGCACTCGCAACCCCGCTGGTCCCAACGCCTCTCTCGCGCTCCTCCCAGCACTCTCAGCAGCCTGTGCCCAACCGCCTCCTCTGCCTCAGGCGCGCTGCGGGACCCGCGGAGCGGGTCCGGCGAGTTGTTCACGGAAGCCGCCTCCGCCCAGCAGACACACCAGAGCAGGGTGCACGACGTGGATCCTGAGAGCAAAACAGCAAGTAGCAAGGGTCTCTTGAATAGATTGTATCCCTGAACGAAGCCCTGAAACTCACTGTCCAATGGCTCGCATCCAATCAACTTAAACTTAATGCAAACAAAACAGAATTTCTCCTGATCTCCTACCCCAACACCAACCTCGAGACGCATTCCTGGATTAAAGCCATCACAGCCTTAACTTGCCCACCGACCATTGTGAACTCGGCTAAATCCCTGGGAATTACCCTTGATAGCAGCCTAAACATGCGGGACAACATCAACTTGATGGTCAAAACAGCCAGATTCCACCTGAGTTATTCCTCGATGCTCCCGAACTGAAAATGGCAGTTCAGGCACTCGTCATCTCTAGACTGGAATACGGCTGCTCAAGCCTCTCGGGTTTACCTAAGATCTCCCTGGCACGTCTTAAAGCCTGCCTCAATGCGTCCACCAGACTACTTACGGCACAAGGAAATACGATCGTATTTCCCGAAACCTGAAAGCTCTCAACTGGCTTCCCCTGGACGCAAGAATACAACTCAAACAAGCATGCATCACGAACAAAGCATTACACTCTAACTCCCCTGCTTATCTTACTCAGAAACTTGTGATCTCCGGAGGAATTAGAAATTCCCGATCTTCCAGAGACCTCTTGCTCCAACCTGCACGCTTTCTGAAGAAAAAAATGTACAATCGGGCCTTCTCAGGGGCTGCTCCAAGAATATGGAACTCTCTCCCACCCGACATCAGAAGAATCCCCTCTCTGTCTAGCTTCAAAAATGATGCCAAAACCTTCCTTATGGGCAAATTTCTCAGCCAATGATTACATTATTCACCGCTATGGCCCAACCTATGGACATCCACTACCTCCCCTTGGACTACCTTGTCATCCCTTCAGAACCTTGGGGCATGGCTTGAACAATTGTAAACGTAATCTGTGAATATTGTATTTCGTCTTGGGTAACTGATTATGTAAACTGTGAATATGTGCTCTTCTTTCCCTAGGTATCTTTAAAATCTTCTGTATATTCCTTTGCTCTCCTGAAAAGCGCTCTGATACCCTAACGGGTCAAGTTTGCGCTCTATAAAACACATAAATAAATAAATAATAAATAAATTACCACCACTGAGGCCAGTCGGTGCTCCTCCAGGACTGTGCCTATTTCTATTCTCTCTTTGAAAATTTTCAAGAGATAAGGTACAGTTGTGGTTGCTATTAGTTTGTACAGTTCTACGGGCATTCCATTGGGCCCCACAGCCTTACTCTGCTGGAGCGACCAGAAGGCTAATGTAAGCTCATCCTCTGTGAGGTCGCTTTTCAAAAGTGCTGCCTCCTCCAGAGATAAGGTCAGGAGGGGCCTATCCGCTAAAAAGGTGAAAGAGTCTTGCTCTGATGTCGATGCATCAGAGGACTATATTTGTGAGTAGTAGGCAGCAATTTCTGTGGGTCTCTCAGGCTCCCTCTGTCCGGAGATTCCACTTCCACCACCCATCTGTTAGCTCGATCCCGCCTCTCTAGCCGGGTGAGCAGTTTCCTATATTGGTTCCCCAGTTCCTAGATCTTGTGCTGGGTTGCTTTGTGCTTATTCCTAGCCACATCTGTCCCCAAGTCCATATACTTCTGCTGTTTCAGTCATAGGCCATGTTGTGTGTCTGCTGGTGCTTGTAATTGAGAGAAACCTTGTTTATTTAGACCACAGTCTTTTAAACAGTACAAAATGCAATCAAGATCAAATAGTGTAAACAATCTAATTTCTACTACATAATAAATATTTAAAATACAATACATATTAAAAGAAGGTAACACCCTCAGCACCTACAGTTCATTAAACACAATTTACAGAACTCTCTAAGTTTCTAAAAGAAGAAGAATTCACATTTTATGGGAGTCCTATAAACAATTAAAATCATTGCCCCGTCTACAGTTTTTCTCTTACAAATTATTTTATAGCCTTCTGGAATTTTCCCAATCATATTGCAATTTCCAACGAGGGCATATCTGTAAGTAAATAAGCTGCTTGGGCACGTGAATGTATCTTATGTGATAAAAATATTGGGCCTAAAAAATGTTTCCGTATGGCAAGGACAAATGTGCAATCAAGAAATATGTGCAACATGTCATTTCTTAGACCTAGCCCACAGTTACATTTACCATCTGGGCCAATCAATACAGACTTTATTTTTTCATCTATCTTCCAAGGATTAATCCCAACTCAGGTCCTTAAGATTTCATATCTTAACCCTTGGTTGGGCAATATATCCAAATACGGAAACCAGGCTTAATTTTCCCATGAGTTCTTTAACCACTGGACCGATTTTTTCAATAACATATAGTCAAGGTCCTGGGGCCTTGAGGAAGCCTGGCCTTGTTACCTAAGCATTCTCTTTGTGAAGTCGGCCACCAGGGAGTGCTGGGAGAGTCTCACGTTAAGGCACCCTGCTACTTTCTGGAGGGTTCTTCTCACATCCTTTGCCCAACCAAGGCTACTTGTTTGAATCTCCTCTCTACACCATTGTGAGACCTTCTGTGCAACTCCTGGGTCCTGGCGTTTCCAAAATCTTAGCAATGCCATTTGAGACTGCACACTCCAGGAAGTTCTCCCTAGTTCCATTCTGATTGCTTTAACCATTGTGCAGCTAGGTAGAGACATTAATATTTTTAAATTTTTTCCTTCTTCCTGATCTCACCCCTGCTTACCACTCAAGTGTAATACCTCTGCCCATACAATACTTGCGGGGGGATCATTGCTTCAAATGCCTTTAGCATTGGTCTGTCTGTCATATCGCCATATTCTTTGTTAAACTTTTTTAGCCCACATATTGACGAAAAGGCTTTAGCTTTTTGTGCCTCCAAGTGGGTGCGCCATTTTAGCGCGCTATCGAACCAGAGGCCTAAGTATTTATATTCTTTAACTGCCTCCAGTTTGTCGTGCCCCAGGAACCAATTAAAATTCTTTCTACTCTTCCCAAAACATAGAACCTTACAGCCTGATTCATGAAGCGAAATAGCGCCCGCAATGGCTGCGAAAACGCAATTGCGGGTGCAAAACACGGAATCGGCATTCAAGTACGAAATAGCGAAATCGCTAAAAAATAATAGCGATCGGAATAGCGATTACGCTGTAATAGTCGCAGACTCCGGGAAGTCGAGCATTAGCGATACGGAAATAGCGACCAACCACGGAATCTGCGAAATGAATAGCGAAACGCAATATTGTCTCAATCGGCATTCATGAAAGAAATACATTAGCGAAAAAGCGCTAAATCGCACGTTTGCGCGGCGCAATTTAAGGACAACTCAAAGCAGGTGGTAACCATAAAAGCCATGATTAACCAAATTTTGAAAAACTGTTAGCCAATCACCAACAGGTCCAGGCCTGACCAATCACACATAAGGACATTCAGCAGCAGCATTAGGCGTTCCACAATGCCTGGGATGTACATGGTGGTGAGGCGGCGAAGGCTACAGCGAGCAGCACGGAGGAGACGCATGAGGCAGGCAAGGATTTACCGGCAGCGGGTCACCTTGCTGGGCCAAACCAGAGAACAGATTTATGCAAAATACAGGCTGAATGGGGAAATGATCACCTGGCTGATACAAGAACTCGACCCCATCATGCAGCACCCAACAAGGCGAAACAATTCTGTGCCCACACATGTGCAGGTATTGTGCAGCCTGCACCTCCTGGCCTCCGGCAGTTTCCAGGGCATAGTAGCCGCTGCTGGGGGGATATCCCAGCCCACCATGTCACGCTGCCTCCACACTTTTGTTGACGCCATGCTCAGCCAGCTCCACCGGCACATCACATTTCCCACGAGCCAACAGGAATTGGACCTGACAAAACTACAATTTTATAATGTTGCCCATTTTCCCCATGTCCTCGGCTGCATAGACTGTACCCACGTCGCCATCTGCCCACCAGCTGGCACGGAGTATATGTACCGCAACAGGAAGTCCTACCACTCCCTCAACATACAGATGGTCTGCAATGCCAAGACCATCATCACTGACATTGTGGCCCAGTACCCAGGGAGTACCCATGACTCCTTCATCTTCAGGCACAGCGGACTCCACACACGACTGATCAGGGGAGAGTTTGGGGAAGGACACCTACTTGGTAAGTACACTTTGTCGACAATGTCACATTGCTATGAAGTAACTGCGCTGCACAGGCAATCAACATCTGCTCCTCTCATTCAGGTGACAGTGGCTACGCCCTACGGGAATACCTCCTGACCCCTTACCTCAACCCTGCCACACCTCAGCAACGGCGCTACAATGTTGCGCACATCCGGACAAGGAACTGTATTGAAAGGACATTTGGCCTGCTCAAGAGCAGGTTCCGTATACTGCACAAGACAGGTGGGGCCATGTATTACAGTCCTGCAGCGTGCTGCCGCATTGTGGCTGTCTGTGCAATGCTTCATAACATTGCAACCAAACGCCGGATACCAGTTGACATCTCAGGCAGTGAATCTGAGGGGGACGACCGGCCACCAGCACATGCGCACCATGCACGCGGGGAGAACCCAGCTGAAGGCCACAGACGTCGCAACCACATCACAGCTAACAATTTCTAGCCCACCCCCTTCCCCCACCCCACATATCATAATTGCATGCAAAATGTAATGATTACACAAGGCGAATGTGTGCAGCAAAATAAATGTAATTGTTTGATTCACAAGAAAAAAGGGTCTTGGTAACAACTATTTACAAAATGCAGTATTCCTGCATACTGCATGGGAAGGTTCATGGCAGGCTTAGCTTCAGCCTGCGCCTGTGTCCCTGACACAATGTCATTGGCGCCTCCGGCGCACAATTCCCAGGCGCCTGTGAGGCTCTTCCTCATCCTGGGCAGCTGTACCAGGCGTAGCCCTGGTGCTGCGCCTAGGTGGGGGGGCCTGCGTGGCAGAGTGGCTGCTCACACTGGAGGCACCCTCACTCGCATCGTCTCCCCCCACAATGGCCGGTAGCACAGGTGTATGCAGTGCGGTAACGGCGGTGGTCAAGTGCTCCAGCACCCGGGTAATGTCCTCGCAGCACTGGACCAGTTGGTGCTGCTGGGTCAACGAGCGCCGCGACAGCTGGGTGGTGGCATTTGCTGCCACATAATTTGAGCGACTATAGGTGGACAGCCGGCTCAACAGCTGGTGGTGGCGCCTGCTTGCAACACTGCGGTGCTTCACCAGCGCTGCAGTATTGTCCTCCATTGCCGCCGTCATGCGGTCCATGGCCGCCGTCATGCGGTCCATCCGCTCGCCGACTCCCGCCACATTGCGGCCAATCTTATGCAGCTGGAGCTGGATGGCTCCTTGCTGCTGCGACTGGCGCTGGTGTATTCGGAGCATGCGGCGCTCCACGCTCATGCAGGCATGGAGATGCCCATTGCCCCTCCTGCTGTGCGGCCGCTGTGTTGCGGATGTGGCTGGCCCAGGTCTGGTTGGACGAGCTGCAGGTGGTGTAGCAGCTGGTGTTGCAGGTGCGGCAGGCACTGGAGGCACATTGGTGGGGGCTCTGGTGTTGGCAGCCGGTGGGCCTGCAGATGTTGCAGCAGGTAAGGTGGGGGCTCTGGTCTTGGCAGCCGGTGGGCCTGCAGATGTTGCAGCAGGTAAGGTGGGGGTTCTGGTCTTGGCAGCCGGTGGGCCTGCAGATGTTGCAGCAGGTAAGGTGGGGGCTCTGGTCTTGGCAGCCGGTGGGCCTGCAGATGTTGCAGCAGGTACGGTGGGGGGCCTGGCTGCTGGTGTTTGCGCAGCGGCAGGGGCTGGTGGCTGGGTATCGGGTAGGGATTCCTCCTCCTGGGCCTCCTCATCGATCAGCAGCCTCTCGCTGTCACTGCTATCATCCGCACCTGTGAGGGTAAGTGGATACTCATTAGGTGCATGTGACTGTCAGACGTGCAGATGTTACATGCATGCTGGGTGTCATTCCCTGGATGGCTGTGGATTTGCGCACTTTGGAACCTTTCTGGCCACATTGTGGTACTACTACATTGTGGACATACTACGTCTCCCACAATGCTTCAGGGCATTTCCTGATGCACAACATAGGCATGACTAAGGGCCAATGAGTGAGCCTATTTGGTCAGGGGCGGTCATAGGGGACAGGGTCGCAGTCGCATGCCACTTACCTTGGGTGTCTTGGGTGGGGCGGGAGGAGTCCAGAGGGGTCACGCCAACACACGCCTCCCTCTCCAAGGTGTCCTCTACCTGGTCCTCCAGGGGGGTGTTGGGTGGGACAGTCGGTCCACCACCTCCGGTGCCTGATGCCTCACCAAGGCGCTCCGCCACCCTCTCCTTGGCACGCCCCCGGAGGTCGTACCACCGCTTTTTCAGCTCCTCCAACGACCTGTCCGCAACGCCCACAGAGTTGACGCTGGAGGCAATCCCCACCCAGATCCTCCGCTTCTCCTGCTCTGGGACCCTCCTTGAGTTGGCACCAAACAGCTGGTCGTGGTTGGCCACCACCCCTTCTATAAGGTTCTCCAGCTCCTGCTCGGAGAACTTTAGTTTGCGCTTGCGGCCAGCGCTGGTGCTGGGGCCAGGGAGAGGTTCGTCGGACATGGCGGTCGCAATTTCGGCAGAGTCGGGAGTCGCTAACGGAGGTTTAGCGGCAGCTTTCCGTCGTCAACACTCGAATGATAGCGTCACTGTGGTGTTGGGGGGTGGGATTTGGCTGCTTCCTGGTTGTGATGTCATCACGGTGCTCGGAATGCGTCTTCCCGTTTTCCAGATCCCGCGAGAATGCGACTCGCAATCCCGATCGCACGGGATTGCGAGTCGCAATCTCGTGCGATCGGGATTGCGAGTCGCAATCACGTGCGATCGGGATTGCGAGTCGCAATCCCGATCGCAGGTGGCCGGAAATAGCGAATTTTCTGCGTTTTTTGTAGGTCGCTAACGGCTTTAGCGCCCGCGTGCGAGTCGCTATTTTTTTCCCGAAAAGTACATGAATGCCGTTTTGCGTTTCCTCAATAGCGAGTCGCTATTAATCGCTATTAGGGACATGCAAAACGGCCCGTACATGAATCAGGCTGTTAGTTTTTTCCATATTTACAGTCAAAAATGTCCTATTGCAGTAGTGTTTGAAAACATTTAGTTTCCTTTGGAGTCCTATTTCTGTTTGATCCAGAATCACTAAATCATCTGCGTATAGGAGGCAAGACACTTTGTGACCGATCATTCTTGAGCTAGCACTTCTTTCAACTTCTAATGTCGCAGGGAGATCTGCCAAGAAAATTGAAAATAACAGGGGTGCCAATACGCACTCATGTCTTAGGCCATTCCCGACAGTTATCTTATGAGTTAATGAGCCCTGGATGTCTTTGATTATCTGGGACCCATTCCCACTATGTAATTCTTTTAAGATCATCAATAGGCCATCCGGAATTCTATATTTTATCATATCTTCCCAGAGTCTACTACGGTCCACAGAGTCAAATGCTGCCCGAAAATCGACAAAGCAACAGTGTAACTTCTCATTTTGCTCTATCGATTTCCGAGCTAGGGCCCATAGAGCAAAACAATGATCTATTGTGGAAAGGCCTTCTTTAAATCTGCCTTGTTCACTGGGATAATCGATCTTTCTTCTGCCCAAGTCTTTAACCTACCTAATATTATTTTAGCAAATATCTTTTCACCAATATCAAGTAGGTTAATTCCTTGTCTGCTGGTGCATTTTGTACCACTTGTGCTTCCAACAATATTATTTCTTGTTCGAGCTTCTCCACTTTCGCATTTGTGTCTCTCTTATGTCCCACCATGAGGGACAGGGCCTGTTCCCCAATCACCGCCTTGTAGGCTTCCCAGAGTGTTAGAGAAGAGGTAACAGAGTTTATGCTTTCTTGGAAGTAATGGATGGTGTGTTGTTGAAGCCCCTCTCGTATGGCAGGGAGTTTTAAGAACCACAGATGTATGGGATGGTATCCCTTACCCTTGGATTGCCTCCACAATATCTTGCCCACATGGGGGAGTGGTCCGATACTCCTCTCGCTAAATGTTTCAACTCTCTAAATTTTGTAAGCAAAGAGGCAGTTAAAATGAGGAGGTCAATTTGAGACCTGCTACTGTGGGCCCCTGAATGAAAGGTGAAGTGCTGTGCAAACGGATGAAGGGTCCTCCAAACATCTACCCGCCCTCGTGCTGTTAGGAAGTTTGCTAATTGAGTGATTAAGGGGAAGGCCTGCCGTGGGTGGTGTAGGTCCACATTATCGTCAGTGTCATGTTGAAGTCACCCCCCATTAAGACCTCCCCATCTGACATTTGGAGCAGGGGCACTCCCAGATCTGGGATTGTAAGAGAATAGAGACCAGGAGGCACATATGCTGATATTTCCCTTCGCAAACGCCTGATAGTGTGGTGAACCTGACTTGTCTGTCTACCCTTGACTCATGATTGGAGAGCTCTTTTTAAGGAGGAAACCGGCCTCTCGGGAGCTAGAGGTATAACCCGTGTGGACTGGCATTTTGTATCCCCAACGATCAAAACCACTGCATGTGTTTCCCAGGAGGTGTGGCTCCTGCAATAAGACAATGTCTGGGAAATGTTGTTTAATATACTGTATCACTATCCCCCTTTTAATTTTGTCGCCTAATCCATTCACATTCCATGACAAAATGTGGAGCTAAGTGAGCTTTGTGTCTGTTCCAGTTGTCATTTGCCTATATGTGAGTCTTATTCCTCCCACCAAAGCCCTACCCCTAGATTACCAACACTGTTATTGTGTGCCTGTTTTGGACCTGTCAACCTATATTTGTACAGAGACAAGGTGGTTCTACCCAAAGATGTAAGCAACCATGTAACGAGATAACATTCCCCGAAAAAACGTATGCAAAAACCTTCAGGGCAAAAAAAGCCCCCTCATCTCACTTCCTGCTTCCCTGCATGATGGGCATGGAACTGTCTGCCCCCTCAGCTTAGCAGAATGCCTGTTGCCCGAACCCAACATTTAAAACTTTTGGGGTAGTAGGCCATCCCCACAGCCCGCCACACATCCCCAAGTTGAATATAATGAATAGCACCCATTGAAACAATAGTTAAAAGTCTGACCTTAGAAGATCATGCTGGTCTGCTGTGAAGCTCCCAAAGCTCGCCCTGCATTCCCAAGCCAAACTGCAAGTTTCAGTGTCCCTTGTAGAACTGTTGCAATGTTCCTTCCGAAGGGACTTGAATTTTCCAGGGATCATTATCTCCTCCCAAGTCCGTCTTTATAAATTTGCTCTGTTTCCTCCCTCCGTGAAAGGGGATTTCTTTCAGTTTGTGGACCTTGTGTTCCCTTGATCCTCCCACGGTTCTCACGTCTCGCTCCACCTATCATGCCACAGATGGATCACCAGCACTCCAACCACTTGCCTGTCTCTTCTGGCTTTGTAAAGAACCAGGTCTTGCCCTCTGATTCAATGCGTAATCTCGCAGGGAAGAGCATTGAGTATTTCACTTCCTTTTCTCGCAACACCTTCTTAACTTCAAGAAAACTCCATCTTGATGCTGAACCTTTAGCATGAAATCTGGGAAAAAGGGTATGAGAGTGTTTTCATATAGGACTGGTGGAGTTATTCTTGCCATTTGGAGAATGGTATTGCAGTTTCAATAGTGAAAGAGCCGGGCAAGCAGTGGTCGCGGTGGGCCCACGGACGGGGGTGACCCCGGCACTCTGTGCGCACTCTGTGCGGAGATAATTGAGGATGAGGTCCTCCACAAACAAATCTGCTGCAGGTCCCTCTGTGTGTTCTGGGACCCCAAGATGCGAACGTTGTTGGGCCGGGATCTTCCTTCATAGTCCTCACGTCATTCCTCCAGGAGTTTATTAGAGGCTTCTAAGTCCTTTCTTTGTTCTTTAAGGTTGCTTGTCTCTTGCCCTATGGTGAACACTGTGTCCTCAATTTCTTTAACACAGGATTCCAGGTTGCGGAGGTCCGCACGCATGAGGGAGACTTCTGTTGAGACTGTGTCAATCCGGACTTCCAGGGCAGTACGGACTCCCTGTATTGCAGTCATGATGTCCTGTGGGGAGACTGAGGAGTCTTCCGGCTCCTCCCACGTGTCGGAAACTAAGTGACACTGAGGTCTGGCAAGTTGATCACTTAGACTGGGTGAATTTGCCTGTTTTTGTTTGGTGCGACCCCTTCATGGCCTTCCCACCTGTCATTCTGCTGGGACAAGGCTCCTGGTCGAGGTGTTGTAAGTGTAGTTAGGCAACGTGATGTCCTCAAGAGAAGGAATGGGTTTGCGGCACCACAGCTGTACTAGGTAGATGCACCACCACCTCTCACCACCCAGGACCCCACTCCTTCATTTAGTGACTCCCGGTCTGACCATTTAGAGTTGGCGTCAGGGACACAATACATTCCAATCGTGTCCAGATGCATCCGGGTAGGCCTGAACTCGATGGACACTCCCCTCCAAGAAAGGAGCCAAGCTCACAGGTTGATACCCTCTGATGCCCTTTGGGGGTGAGGAGTTGCCAGTCCTTGGGTGGGCACCTACTACCTCTGTCCCAGGCCCCTGATTACTTGGCAGGCCTGCAAGGCCCACCCCTGTGCACTGCGTGGCTCCAAAGTCTTCCCAAAAAGCTTGAACAGGTCAAGTTGTTGCTGGGTACTGCCCTGCCTGTTTAGGCCTGATGGTTGTTCATTGCCCCTTTGCTGCAGCTCTGTGGGGGGCAATTGTTTTCCTGGTCACCTCACCCCAACAATGCAGTGTGTGGGTAGGGGGGAGGAGGAGCTCCCCTCAGAAGGAGTTAGGGGGGATGCCAGACACACTAGGGGCATCACCAGTCACCCCACCACACCACCGCCACCCCGGGCCCCGTGCACCTCTTGGACCTATGGGGGCGTGGCTGCACTTGACATTATCCCACAAGTGGGGAGGCTGGTCAGTCTTTCACCATTACCACCCCCCTGCGGCCAGGGCCTCCTGACAGTGCCGATCCAGGGAGAGGGGGGACAGGTAGTGCAGCCTGCCGGGCCTTCCGCTGGCGCAGCTGCCTTAGTCTGTGTGTGTGTGTGTGTGTTTACATATTGCATAGGGTATAAACGCAATAGCAATAATTTACACAATAATTAGGAGTGTGCATTGTCTACTCAAATAAATATGAAGAAATGCTAGCTGCAGCATCTTCGTTTGCATGCAAAAAAATAAATGTGAATAAATACAGATAAAATGACAAAAAAAAAAATATGGATAGATACAGACGGAAATAAGAAGATAAATACCATAAAACCGGGAGCCCTATACATAATCTATCAGACTCTCCCGATTCCTAGAGTGAAAGGTATATTGAGCAGACAAATCTGAGGGCTTGCATTCCTTTAGGGGACACAAGTCATTGTTTTTCAGGAAGAACACAAATTCACCTCCTCTCTTCAACTTTTTGATGGAATGGGAGGCCGGGAAACTGGGATTCTTTACATAACATCTCAGAGACCATCACACACAGACAGTGTAACATCCAGTCTAGTGTTAAAGTCAACGTACACAAGAATGATGCAGCGCTTCGCTCAAAGCCGACTAGAACACTGTTCTGGCAGAGAGTGAATGCGAAGAGTAGCAACACATGTATCTAATTCCTGGAGTTCCACTTTGAGGTCCACTGAATTCCCCGGTAGGAAATAAACATTTAGAATGTCTAATTTACAACTCATTTGAATTCGCAAAAGCTGAATATTAATACTATTATGGAAATGAGTCTGATTTTCCAAACCTAGACTGGTATATGCTCAGATTGTTAGCCCTCCTCTTGGCTTCCCTTTTCTTTCTTTTATTGCTGCTATTCTATACAACGCATAACCGTCTAGGTCAATCTCGTGCATTGCCCAGGTCTCCCGAAAGCAACCGATAGAATGGGATTTCACATATGCTATCCAATCCTTTTTCATGCCTGCAATATTCCAACTTAACACTTTTGTCTAAGCATCAGGTGGTAGGACGGGAGCTGACTTCTATGAACAGTATATTGCATCAATGTATGTGTCTGGGAAGGATGAGTCTGGAGGCTTGATCCAGGCATTAGAGATATTCTCATGTTGCATAGAACTTCTGGGGCTGCATTACAGAGAGTTCCCCGGGAGCTCAACAGGCAGTTGCGCTCACTTTGCGTGCTCCCTGGGCACTTTGGAATTACAAAAGGGCCACAGACGATTGTCTGGCCCCTTCTGTAAAACCAATAGCGCTGGTGCACCTGAAGTACCAGTACTATCTTAAGGGGGTATTCCCTCATTTGCATGGGGCCTGCTCCATGAAAATGATGGTATCCCTTTGCCTCTGCCCCCTGCTGTATTAGAGACAAGGGAGCAAAGGCAAAGAATTTGTCAGGAGGCATACTGACAATGCATCACGTAAAAAGTGCGCACTGTCAGTGCGCCCCCTGAGAGCAGTCTTCTGCAGGGGGTAAATTCCCCAGACATCCCCTTGCAGGAGGATGACTGCACTCACCTGCAAGGTGATCGCTAATCCCCTTTCAAAGTGCTCACGGGTTGCCGCTTGCACAGCTGCTTCAAAGCCTCTCCGTATTGCACTTGAATGAGCTTCTCCCAGGGCAGCACGTGTGTGCGGCTGCCCTGGGGGCAGCACATTCTAACTAATAGGGCACACTTTCTCTGTATGCATCCGATGCAACTGGTTTAAGGTGCGACAGAGGCAAACGGGGAAAGTGCGCCCTAATAGATATTATTAATTATAACAAAATCAAGAGCGACCCATACGTCCCTGTGAACTGCGTATAGCTGATCAGTCAAAAATACAGTTGTTCTCAAGGAACTCATTACAAGGAGAAAATGAAAGTCTGCAAGAAGTATTAATTTCTTGCGCCTAAACTAAAAATGCAGAGTGATTAAGTATAAAATTCTAACAATATCATTTCATTGACAGTAGTAAGGAATCTATCTCAGAAGAGAAAAATTAAAAGAAAAGCCCACAGACAACAGAATTTCTATTGTGCCCATTTTAGCCAAAAAATCAGGGTATTTTTAATTTGCAATAACAGTACTTAGAAAAATAGAAATCTACTGTGTATTCACACTATGTACAAGATAATATAAAAACGTGACTGATGTGCCCCAGTGGAGTGTAGTGGCCATAACCAATAGTGAAGTAGTTTGCAGTGACAATAAAAAGAAGCGATTGGTTATTGGAATAGTAAGGGAAGTCCTTTAGGGAATCTGATTTCAATCCATCATGCTAGAGATTATTTCTAGTATTCTGGAACTCTCCCGTTTTGTTGTAGACAATGTTTCGACCCTCCTGTGTTACGGGGTCTCTTCAGGGCGGAGATTCTGGGGACTGGAGTGAGACATATTATTAAAATGAGAGAAGGGGATAGTTAAGGGCTGTGAGTTGGAAAAATCAGAGAAAGGGCTTACCCTGGGCATGCAGAATTGGCCGAAGGTGTGGTTGGTTCAATCATCCTTTAATAAACATAGAGAATCCAACTCAGAGGTAGGGTGAAGTGTTCAACAAATGGTGTTGGAGCACTTAGTGTTTTGTAAAATACCCCTCACACACCAAAAGGCCCCTTGGAGTCATGCTTCATCATCGGGGCCTTCGCACCCCTCTAAAGGGATGCGTCGTGCTACGACCTACGTCTACATGGTAGCACTTATAGTTTATGACTATATGTGGTGCATGTGTTTTGGGTGTATTTACAAGTGAGTGGTGGGACGTGGTGAAGGTTAAAAAGTACCTGGCACATAAGTATACTCGAAAACAATGTTATTCCTAACTCCGGCTGGTACTATTAAAAAAAGTGCAGTGTGAGATCAGATCTGTCGTGTTTATGGACGGGACCTCAGGTGTGCGTCGACATGTTTCGGAGGCAGAGCTCCTTCTTCAGGACGGGGGCACAACTGATTCAATCATCCTACATTAGTCTCAGTTGTAGCCAGTGTTGCTAATTTCCTAGTGGGTCAGGGGTAAGTGTATTAATGTACAATTTAATACAAGTATGAGAAACTTAAGAAAGCCACAAGGAGCTAGTTCTTACCCTATTGGTGTTAAGTTGTGGGCTCTGTGACTCTGCTGGTAAATCAGAGTAATATGATCCTTGATGTAGGATTCCTGTGAGATAATGTCTGCATTAGGGGCACCTAAAATGCAAGTTAAATGATACAAACTAGAAGGGAAGGGGAAGGCTTCCCGTACTCACCAGGTGTCAGGATCGCTGAGTGAGCGATGTCACTGTGCACGGATTCGGAGACAACAGTGGTATTTCAATTCCTCACACTGTTGCAGCTGTACATGCAGGTCTGCAAAAACAGCACGATTAGTGAAGAACTGATAGAGTGTGGGCTTCGTAACTACCGGTTGAAGGGAGGCTTACCTAAATAGCACGTACATTCATCCGTCTGTGTTAGGGGATGAATTACACTAATTAATGCCAAATTGAATCCAACCTAATTACTCGCATTGGAATAGCACGTAGCAAGTGCATCGCTCTTGGGACACATGTGCAAAAGCATCTGTAGTCATGGCCACCACTGTGAAGCGGTACCGCTACAGAGAGGAGGAAAAAGAAGCGGAAAAGCATGGTCATGATGGAATGGAATCCAAGGTATACTTATTATTGTTAAACAACCGGCATAGCTGGTTTCCTCAAGATAGTGAGTGCTCCATGACGTGCTATCTAACATTTAAGGCATGAGCGTGGAGGAATGATTATTGCCACTAGTAAAGGATCGTGGAAACACCAACATTCCTGACACAATGAGGATGTGAATGAGGCGTGCGCATGTGCGAGGGCACCGAGGCGCCTGGGGCCTCATTTATGAGAAATGATGCATCGTTGCGTGAAAGCAGCGATGCCTCACTTCTCAGTGCGCACTCCTTGCGACATGATTGATGCGTCATATTTAATGTATGACACATCATGTCGCAAGGAGTTACAGATATTTCAGTATTTCTGACGTATCTGTAAGCGCAAAAGTCACGCATTGCTGGGGTGTGTCACAAAAGTGACGCAACTCCAGCAATGCGTCCTTTCACATGGGGAAAGCCCCATGTGAAAGGGCTTGCATCAGTCTTACGCCTGCTGTGAGGCAGGCGCAAGATTTTGATGCAACAGCGTCCTAAAAGTGACGCAGTGAAATCTCATAGATTTCACTGCGTCACTATTACTTGGCTTTTTGCAGGGGAACGCCTCCTCTGCACACATTACACCTGACGCAGATATAATGTAGCGCAGGGGTTTACAAAGTGACGCATCTGCTTAGATGCGTCACTTTGTAAATAGTGCGCAACAGGAGGCATGTTTTACGCCGCCGATGCGTCACAAAAAGTGACGTATCGGAAGCGCAAAACTGACGCAAGGCCTCATAAATGAGGCCCCTGGTTCTTAGCATTTATGGTTGGCATAGTATTGAGAATCATTAAGGGAGTAGGTCCTACATTCTGTAACCCTAGGTAAGGGGAGTGTCCAGAGTGGGCATCTAGGTAATTTAGAATTGTGTTTCCATGTACATTACTGTATCACTCAGAAAGGTACATGGAGGAAAGGTCAAGGCCTCTGTTGAGGGGTGTAAACAAAAATCTTTCAGTTACAATTTGCTTTGTAGTCATGAATACAACTCTATTGTGGGATAGATGCATCTCGGACTATTTCCTCAAAAGGGAGACATAATTACACAATTCCTCATTTAATTAAGCCACCATATAATCATGTGACTTGAATTTACGGCACATACATGTTTTTTTTGGTGCTAGATGTTTTTAGTTGTTTCCTTTTTGTGGTTTTCTGAAGAATTTAGACATTGGTTGTCTACAAAATGTCTTCCTCTTTGCAGGTTCTAGTGAGCACCTTGAAGTCTTGTATGTGTTGCTATTGGAGAATGGTTCTCTCAATGTTATTTTGGTAGTGCCAAGAGTGTCCACTACCGACACGTGTTGGTCCAGTGTGGAGGGTTCAATGGCACAGTAATGTAGGAGATATTTGTCTCCACATTTTCGGCTACATGTACTGTCCCAGTGATTTTCTTTTCCACAGCCAGCCAATATAGAATTAATAGCTTCTGGAACCTCTGTAAGCTTTGAGACAATCAGAGAAAAGTTCCTTATCTCGCTTGAGAAGTAGATATAACAAATTGATTCCTTTACTGCGTTCTCTATGAAATGCATTTGTGAATAGATAGTTGCTGAGGAAATATTGCTAAGGATTTTAGTTGGATCATCTAGCTCAAGGATGTGAGATGTTAGATTGTTTGCATAAGGTCCAATGTACTACACATAGTGTGCATGGTGGCACAAATCAGTTGCGCGAGGGCAGATTATGTCAGGAGATGCTTAGCCTCTTTGGCGTTTGTGGGCCAATATGTCAGATTTAATGAGGTTGCCGATTTCAAAGTACTATTTAGACATGTATTGGTGGATCCAGCGCCCTATGACAGGCATCCACACAGCAAAGTACCTCTTCATCCAGTTTGAAGCAGCTGTACCTTCCCTCCTGACTAGTCCTATCAGGTGTGCCCAGGGACAAAGTATTACTAGATCAACTGGCAGAAATCTGCCTTTGGCCTCTTCCTCATGGTCCTTCTAAATTACTGCAGTAGTTGCTATTTGATTCTTGGCCAATATAGGTTGTTCAAGGTAGGGAATCTGACTGTCTCTGTCGTTGCAAGGGTCAATGCAACAGATAAATCCTAAATGCGATACCTTGAGCCAGTTGAATGAATACAAACAGTGCCAGGGTCCACAGGTGACATTCTGCCTGAGCCCGCGGTGGCCTTTGGAGATTTCTTGCCTATTGTAAGGTCTAAT
The DNA here is from genome assembly GCF_964261635.1 of Lissotriton helveticus. NCBI lineage: Eukaryota > Metazoa > Chordata > Amphibia > Caudata > Salamandridae > Lissotriton > Lissotriton helveticus. Next base: position 954,972,387 of record NC_136071.1, read on the forward strand.
AATGGGCCTTGAATGTTTAGAGGGTGATACCTGTGTCACTTTTTCAGGGAGAATGGTACATAGGAAGCGCCTGGCTGCTAGTTGGTGATTTCACTACTTGCCAAATAATAGGTAATTCTGTTTACTGAATACTGGATAAGCATAATGTGAATTAATGCATGTTCGAGACAACTAGAACATGCCCAAGGTTACACTGGTAGGCCTGAAGCCATGTTTTCCCTCTCACACAAGTGGATGGCACAATTAGTGCTGCGGTAAACAGGTGACATTTAACTTTCCATGTTATGAGTGTATTTCTGCACCATGTACTCTGGCCTTATATGAAAATGGTTTTACCGCATTACAACGCGGGCTTTTACCCCGCATGCCATTACAACGCTGTTTTTACAACGCAAGTCGTTACAACGACTTGCGTTGGGGGGCGCTGGATAGTGGAATAGTTTAATTTTCTATTCCAACTCCAGCCCACGTTGACAGTAGGGAAGGTGTTGGATAGAAAATTAAACTATTCCCTATCCTACAGCGCCCTCCAGCGCAAGTCGTTGTAACGACGTGCGTTGTCATAGCAGCCTTGTAATAGCAGTGCGGGGTAATGCCCGCATTGTTATGGATGTTTCCCATGAAAATTAAACATGTCAATTAGAAGTTAGCCATTTTACCACATTTCAGGGGTCAGAGCACATGCACTTGAGCCTGATTCTCAGTGTCAAAAAGACAGAGTAAAAAATACAGCAATATCAGTTCAAAACAAATTAAGGATGATTACGCCAAAAGGGACACTTTCTCACAACTTTAACAAAATGGTTCTTTCAAGAAGAAAAGGTCAAGGAAAATTATAATTACAAAAGGTTGGTTGGGGTTCTTCCTCTAGTGATAATTAATGTCAGGTAATGAAGTGGAGATGATGTAGTGGCAAGTGATAATGTGGCAGTAGGTGTAGCATCCATTTTCCTGTTGCACTCTTAAAGGTTTTCTACCACATACACGTCACTATTTACAGTGTCATTGGGGAGCTTGTGTTTTTCTGCTACTCGTACAAATCTTCTGCACATATACAAAACTTATTGTGAATGTAAGTCCTAATAGATTAACTTTTTTCATGCTTTGCCTTTGCAATTTTGCAAATCATCTAGAGTTTGTGCAGAATAAATACACTTGCAATTATCATTATGAAACTTAACTTTAATGGCTATATGCTCTAGAATGTTAAGTAATCAATGCATATAAATACTGTTAAAGAATACACACTTGAATTCAGTATCTGTATTTTAAGCACATAGCAAGTGCACCACACATTCATATAATTGCTAAAATGGTGTTTTCTGTTTAAAAAGCCCTGATTTTCCAACAAAACAATTGTGGTTTAGGTTTAGGAAACTCTTCTTAGATTACCGTTTACTGTTTAAATATTGTGTTTTAATTATTTGTAGCAAAATTATAAACAGAGAAACCATTGTTAACTTGCAATATGCACAAATGATCAAAAATACAGCAAGAAAATATTGCCAACCAATTGCTGAAAGTAGGTATTGAATGAAAGTACAATGCCCAAGCTACAGAAATCCAATAAGGGGAACCAGAGTCAGTGGTTTTACCTTAAGACTTACGGCCTAATTTACATTGAGGCAGGTAGCCCACTTCTCCAATAGGGTGACTGAGTAAATTTGTTGGAAATGGCCCTTTTTGCAGGGTTCTCCTCAAACTTTTTGCTTCTTCCTCCTATTTTTTCCTGTCCTGTGGTTGTTGGCTTTAGTACTCTGGGCACTTTAATACTGCTGATCAGTGCTAAAGTGCATATGCTCTCTGTGTAAATTGTTATTGTGATTGGTTATCCATGATTGGTATATTTGTTTTACCAGTAGGTCCCTAGTAAAGTGCACTGAGTGTGCCAGGGCTGGTAATTCAAATGCTACTAGTGGGCCTGCAGCACGGATTGTGCCAACTACATGAGTAACCCCAAAGAGATGTCTCAGGCCTGACACCGCAGTGACTTTGCGCAGTTTGCTAATTGCCAAGTTGACCTGGCCTGTGTACCCACTTGCCAGGCCTGACCCTTCTCTTTTCTTACACATTGGAATCCTCTATGATAGGCCCATTGTACCCCCCCTGGGCGGGGTGCAGTGTATGTGAAAGGTAAGACATCTACTAGTGTGTGTAACATGTCCTGATAGTGAAATACTGCCAATTTCATTCTTCACTATTGAAAGGCTATCTTGCCCATAGGTCAGAATGGGAAATGCTGTGTAACATGTTTACCTGCATATCTTCCCATAGGAGTGAGATAGAGACTTGGAGACTATTTTCCCTGAACTCAGAATTTAATAACACATATTTTAGGAAGGATAGTTTTTAAATTCAGTGTTTGAAAATAGCACTTTTAAAAAGTAGCTATTTTCTTGTTCAGCCTTTCTGTGTGCCTCTGTCTCTTTGAGGATTGACTGTCTGGTTTGAGAGTGACAGGGGCTGGGGTGGCTCCAGGAGTATGGGTGAGTCAGCACTCGGCTGAATAGGCTGATCTGCATTTGGATTGTAGGAGTGAGATAGAGACTTGGAGACTATTTTCCCTGAACTCAGAATTTAATAACACATCTTTTAGGAAGGATAGTTTTTAAATTCAGTGTTTGAAAATAGCACTTTTAAAAAGTAGCTATTTTCTTGTTCAGCCTTTCTGTGTGCCTCTGTCTCTTTGAGGATTGACTGTCTGGTTTGAGAGTGACAGGGGCTGGGGTGGCTCCAGGAGTATGGGTGAGTCAGCACTCGGCTGAATAGGCTGATCTGCATTTGGATTGTAGGAGTGAGATAGAGACTTGGAGACTATTTTCCCTGAACTCAGAATTTAATAACACATCTTTTAGGAAGGATAGTTTTTAAATTCAGTGTTTGAAAATAGCACTTTTAAAAAGTAGCTATTTTCTTGTTCAGCCTTTCTGTGTGCCTCTGTCTCTTTGAGGATTGACTGTCTGGTTTGAGAGTGACAGGGGCTGGGGTGGCTCCAGGAGTATGGGTGAGTCAGCACTCGGCTGAATAGGCTGATCTGCATTTGGATTGGTGGGAGGAGTAGCACCTGGGCCTGAATGGGGCTGTGCCTGCCTTCCACAATGCTGGCTCAACCTCCTGTGGTGTGTCTGATGACCCTGGCCCACACTGACAAAAGAGGAAGTTGTGCACTGGCAGAGTGCACATAGAACTGGTTTGGACAGGGTCCAGGGCCCCTCACACATAGAGAACAATGACTTTTGGGGTATAAATATGAGAGCTGAAGCCCCTGAATTCATGATCAAGAGGAACCTGTTGCCAAAGAGGACATCTGAAGAGACTGAGGAGAAGGACTGCCCTTGCTGTGTGTATGGGGCTAGCCTGCAGTTTGCTGTTTCTGCCGAGGAGAGGATCAAGGGATTTTGCTCTGTGTTGTGTCCCCTGCTTGAAGAAGGACTTTGTTGTGTGCTGTGTCCATCTGATGAAAAGTCTCAAAGGGCCTGAGAAGAGCTGGCCTCCTATTTCTGAAGTCCCAGGCGCAAAAGAGCTTTACCCCCAGCTTCACTGACTTCTTTGCTGGAACTTCTGACTTGCCCTGAGGTGCCTGTAACTGTGTGTGAGGTCCTTGCTGCTGGGAGCTGGAAGCATGACGCAACGAGGGAGAAGCGTGATGCTGCCACAGCAGCCGCCATCGCATCACCAAGGAAGTCTGTCGCCGCTGCTGCTGTTCACTGTCGCATCACCGGAGAAGATTGTCGCCAGTCCGTCGCATCGCTAAGGAAGCGTGTCGCCGCTGCCGCAGATTGCAGTACCGGAGAAGCGTGTCACAGGGCCTGTCGCGGCTCAAGAAACCACAGATTTCACCACACGGCTGTCAGGTGTGCACGCATCACATCCACCTAATAGCATCAGAGATGTCAATTTGCCGCATCGCACCGGATCATTGGCAACACATTGAGGATCCATCGTGTCACATCGCAGCCAGAGCGTAGGAAGGGTCAACGCATTGCCTTTTCTGCGACCCTTTTGGTTGTTCTACGTTATGCATCTAAGGTACTTTGAGAGAAAAGTGTTGCATTTATCATCTATCTGTTTATTTTCACAACAACCCTTTTGAAGACATTCTACTGAGTATCTGTATGTTGAATTTTTGCCATTTTGGTCTTGTTTAGTTTAGATAAAGATATTTTATTCTTCCAAACTGGTGTGGTGTCCATTTGTGGTGTTTTCACTGTGTTACTGTGAGTGTTGGTACAAATACTTTACACATTGCCTATGGGATAAGCCTGTCTGCTCGTGCCAACCTACCAAAGGGGTGAGCAGGGGTTATCTAAAGTGTGTATCCCCCTTACCCTGACTAGAAGCATGGGTCCCTATTTGGACAAAGGTATCTACCTCTGCCTACTAAAGACCCCTAGTTCTAACACTCGCCCTGAATAAGGTGCTGCTCGCCAAATTTGGAAATGACAGTCATGCTGGTGGTTATTTCTGAATTATTGGCAGGAACGGCCATCACAGTGGTTCCTGCCAGTGCTGTTTACAGTTTGGTGTAGGGCTCTATCAACATGACAGATGTTAGGGGTGTGACAGTTCGTCTTACATAATCCAGGTAGTTATGGCAGTCAAAGCTGGCAATCTAGCATTGTGAAAATTATTTAATATTTAATTTCAAACAAGGGAGTAATAATTTTAATTTAATCCAGTAAATCTTGTTGAATTGAAATCAGAGTGTTAAAATTGATTTTGACAATGTTTGATTGGTAACTAGTTATTTTTCAGGCTTCAGTGCTGAGAGGTTTAGATTGTAAGCTCGTGAGGGCAGGGCTCGCGCTATTCCTCGAGGCTGGCTCTCGTGACAGGAGAGCATCTATAAATAGATGCGATTCCCAACTGTCACTGCTTCGTCTCGTGTTGTTTTCCCTGTTGGACGCTTCTGACCGCGCTCTGCTGAGGAAGCCCCTTTGTGTATTAAAACCGTGATTTGGTTATTCCTTAATCCTTTGAGCTTTCGGCTCTTAGTTTTTCCCCGCCCTGCATCGTCTGATATTGCCTGCCTGTTACTAGCGTGGAGGCTCTGTTTCCCCTCAGCGGACCCGGCTGAGAACAGCCAATTCATTTCCTTTCCGTGCGTCTGCGGGCGCTTTCAGTCTTCAGTCGACGTGTGTCTGCGCGGAGGCTTTCTCATGAAAAGCGAAACTCCGCATCTTCCCGTCAGGTCAGCTGTGGGTGTGTAAATCCTTCCCTGATGCCAGAAGGCAGTTTTAAGCTCCAATCCTCGTGTGTCTGCGCGGAGGCTTTCTAGAGAAGAACGAAGCTCCGTACCTACACACCTTCGCCGGCTAGTAGCTGGAAAAGAGCGTTTTCCTTCCTGGATGCCAGAAGGCAGTTCGAGACTTCTCTCCTTCGCAGAATTTTGTGAAAAGGACAGTAAGATTTTTCTAAGTTAATCGTATTTGGTTATTTGAGCCCTGAACTAATATAAACAGCAACTTTACAAGTATTGTTTTTTAAAAAGGGCAGTAGGAAAAAAAAGATTTTGATTTCTTAAAGGTGCACAGTCTTGCCAAGATAACAAGCTTTGGCAAGACAAGACAAAAGGTGAATAGTCATTGAGCGTTTGGAATTTCTAAGAAGCTAGAGACTTTGGGACTTGATATTTAATAAAAAGTAAACCTTGGCAAAGCCAAGGAAGTTATTGTTCAATATGTTATAAAGAGGTTCCATGTAAATTGAGAGAGAGTTTAACCTATAGACATTTATAAGTTGTTTTAAAAATTGACTGCTGATGCTTATGTTGGACAAATTGTAAGATAGATGTGGAGGAGAGTTGTGTTTTCCTTCTTATCACCCTTCTGCAGTTATTCATATGTAGAGGAATCCGCAGAAGACTTCAGGTATGAGAGTTTGCATGAAGGTTTCTGTTAAGTTCACTAACCAGTTCCATAGTTAACGCATGTATTAAGCAAAGTCATGTTGTGACATCAATCTTATTTCAAAAAAGGTCAAGAGAAAGACGCTGAGCAATTCTGAGTAAATTGTGTGAACAAGGGCCACAAGAGTTAATGGTCAGTAGTTGGGTATATCTATCATCATATTTTTAAAAGAGTAAATTTAGAGTTTATTGATGGTAAATCTTTTTACTTCAGAACCTATGTGGAACAGTAGCACGTATTAAGTAAACTGTTGACGGCCTGGAGCACAATCAAGAGAAAACAAGTACTGAAGACAACATTTCTTATTTGTTGTATGTTTGTTTTCTCGGTCCACTTCCCCTTTCCCTTCGGGGGAAGTTAAATCAGTCAGTGTTTATTTCCTGACTGCGTTGACTTAATCCTGAGGGAGTTGGGAGTTTGCAGCGTGAAGGAAACGTCAGAAGTGCTCGCAGGGCTACGCAACAGAAGACGAAGCCTCAAAATTTAAAAAACGTTTCCTTCATTCTCTGCAAACTCGCCCTCATGGATGTTTCACAGTTGTCGCAGTTAGTGCAAAAGATGACTGGGGAGATGGAGAATTTGCGATTGGAAAATCTATCGCTTCGCCAGGAATTGGAAAAAACTAAAGCGGAATTTTCAGTCTGGAGGGATCCTTCTAGGGAGAAAAGACCAGTCCTAGCGCCTACAAGATTTGGAGTTGACGTTGGTCAGTCGCATTCCTTGGGAGATCAGTTAGAAGGGCAACCTGTTCAGGTCACTGTAGTTACTCCTACACCTGTTCCATTGGCAAATCCTGAAAGGTTTTCTGGGGATAACAGTAGGTTTGCAACATTCTTTAGTCAGTGTCAATTGCATTTCATGTGTAAACCCCAAATTTTTTCTTCGGATTCGTCTAAGGTAGCATTTATTATTTCTTATCTTGGAGGGGTAGCTGCTAATTGGGCTATGCCCTTGGTTGATAATAATGATCCACTACTTCATAATTTGCAAAATTTTAAGTTAGCCATGTCCAATTTGTTTGCAAAACATACCTTGGTTCAGGCATCTGATAATGAGCTGTTGAGTCTTCGTCAAGGGGCAAAGGAGCTCATCTCCTATATAACTACTTTCAATAGACTTCTGACTGAAACTCATTGGCCAGGAGAAAAAAGAATCAGATGTTAAGAGTACTTTAACTGAACCTGCTCCATCGGGCGGGTTTAAGGGACCACTAACTCCTGAAGAAAAAGAACGTAGGCGAAAGGGTAATTTGTGTTTGTATTGTGGTAAATCTGGACATTTTGCTAAAGACTGTACTGTTAAACCCACTAAGAAAAAAGTCTTAGCAATTGATACTTCTGTGGTAAAACCGTCGGAAAACTAAAATTCTCGAGGAAAGCCGAGGTCGTTTCCTTGAGAAATTCTTCGTCTAAGATCTCTCAGTTTGTTACTAATATTACTACACATATTCCTAAACATTTCACTATTCGGATGGTTTTTATTCTAACTACACTTCAGAGACATAGTATTCCTGTTTTATTGGATTCTGGGGCCACTGGAAATTTTTTTGATATTGGTTTTGCTGAGAAATTGAATTTAAAATTCATTGCCAAGAAAGAACCAGAGCCCGTGAGGGCTGTTGATGGTTCGGTTTTATCTTCTGGAATGATTAGATTTAACACCGAACCATTGACTTTAGTGGCAGACAATGGTCATACGGAAAAGGTAGTCTTTGATCTAATTGATGCGCCGACCTTTGGAGTCATTTTGGGTATTCCTTGGTTGGAATTACATAATCCCAGGATAGATTGGATTAAAAGAACTGTTACTCTTGAGTCTTCATTTTGCAAATTACACTGTTATCAGGAAACTAGAGATCCGGTGATGCCGCTTTTTTGTGCTACTCTTAATGCGGAGTTGAGTAGTCTCCCTATTGAGTATAAGAATTTTGCTAATGTTTTTGATCCAGTTGAAGCAACTAAACTCCCACCTCATAGAGTCTATGATTGCAGAATAGATCTGGTTCCAGGAGCTGTTCTACCTTGTAGCAGGATATATGCTTTAACGGAGCCTGAAAATGATTATTTGAGAAAATATTTAGATGAGCTTTTAGAGTTAGGTTTTATTCGGCACTCCACTTCTCCCGTCTCGTCTCCGCTCTTCTTTGTAGCTAAGAAGTCTGGAGATTTGAGAGCTTGTATCGATTACAGAGCTGTTAACAAAGCAACAATTAAAAACAGATACCCGTTACCATTAATTCCTGTACTTCTTAATCAAATCAAGGGTTCCAGCATTTACACCAAGCTCGATCTGAGAGGTGCTTATCACCTGATTAGAGTTAAAGAGGGTGATGAGTGGAAGACCGCCTTTCGTACGAAATTTGGTCTTTTTGAATATACGGTCATGCCATTTGGTCTCTGCAACGCCCCTGCTGCCTTTCAGTATTTTATTAATGAGGTTTTACATGATTTATTGGATGTCTGTTGTATAGTTTATATTGACGACATCTTAATTTATTCAAAAAATTCTGAGGAACATGTGCGACATGTTCAAGCGGTTTTACAGAGGTTAAGAGATCATTCCCTGTTTGCTAAATTTGAAAAATGTGTATTTAATGCTTCCAAGGTGGAATTCCTGGGTTATTGTTTATCTCCAGAAGGTATTCATATGGACCCTAAAAAGGTAGAAGCGATTATAACCTGGCCAATTCCAGTTACTATTAAGGATACACAGAGAATTTTGGGTTTTGCTAATTTTTATAGACGATTTATTGCAAAATTTTCTGAAATCGTTACTCCTATTACTCAATTATTGAAAAAAGGGAGAAAATTTTCTTGGACAGAAGAAGCAGATCAAGCCTTTTCCTTGTTAAAAAAGGCTTTTACTTCAGCACCGATTTTAGTTCATCCGGATCCTGATAGGCCTTTTTTCGTCGAGGCTGATGCTTCTCAGACTGCTATTGGTGGGGTGTTGCTTCAAAAGGATTCAAATTCTGGTCATTTACACCCGGTTGCTTTCTTTTCTAGAAAACTTTTAGTAGCTGAGCAGAATTATACTATCGCTGAACGGGAACTTTTAGCTATTAAAGATGTGTTTCAGGAATGGCGACATCATCTTTTAGGTGCTAAACATACTATCACAGTATTTTCTGATCACAAAAACTTACAGTTTTACTCCACTGTGAAGGCCTTCACTCCTAGACAGATGAGGTGGTTACAGTTTTTTAGTGAATTTGATTTCTTGATAACTTATCGGCCAGGGAATAAGCAGTTGCTGTCTGATACTCTGTCACGGTTAGTTTGTCAGAAAGATTCTAATTTTGTAAATGAACCACCAAGCATTTTACCTGAGGAAAAAATAGCTGCTGAAATTCACTCTGAAAGTTTTTTAGAGTCTGTGAAAGTAGAATTAAAAAAATTTAACACTCAAGTATGGTTATCTCAAAAAGGAAATTCAGTCAGAGAAGGTTTATTTTTTCATGATAATAAATTATTTGTTCCCACTAAAAAATTGCAAGATGAAGTTATGCATTGGAATCATGACTTGGCTATTGCAGCGCATCCTGGCATTAATAAAACATTAGATCTATGTCAGCGTCATTTTTGGTGGGAAAAAATGATTCTTGCAATTCAGCTATTTGTAAAATCTTGTCCAGTTTGTTCAAGACAAAAAGCTTTACATGCAGTTCCTATGGGTTTACTTCGTCCAATGACGATTCCTCCTCAGCCTTGGCATACCATCAGTTTAGATTTTATTACTGATCTTCCTAAATCTAATGGTTTTACTACTGTTTTGGTGGTAGTTGATTTGTTGTCAAAAATGGGACATTTTATTCCATTACATAAAATTCCCACAGCTGTTGAATTTAGTGCTGTGTTTTTATCAAACATTGTTAAGCTTCATGGTCTTCCTTCTAAGATTATTTCCGACAGAGGCCCTCAATTTATATCAAAATTCTGGTCGCAATTATGTAAACAACTGGGAATTGAGTTGGCCTTGTCTTCTTCTTTTCACCCACAAACTGATGGTCAAACTGAAAGAGTTAATCAGCATGTTGAACAGGGGTTACGATGTTTATTAGCTAATTCCTCTGGTCATTGGGATGAAGTTTTGCCCTGGGCTGAGTTTTCCTATAATAACACCACCCATTCTGCTTTGGGTTGTTCCCCTTTTTATTTCCTCACTGGTCAACATCCCAGATCTCTTCCTATTCTTTTACCTGAGGACCAGCAATTCATGCCTGCTGTGTCTGATAGGTTGACAGAATTGTTGAATATTCAAGAAAAGGCTAGGAAACAATGGATTAAAAGCAAAATAACTATGAAAAGAACTGCTGATTCCCGTCGTAGATCTTCACCTATTTACGTGGAAGGTCAGTGGGTTTGGCTGTCTACAAGGAATATTCAGTTGGAGGGTCCCAGAAAGCTGAAACCTAGATTTATCGGGCCTTTTCAAATTGAGAAAATTCTGAATCCTGTGTCTTTAAGGTTAATTTTGCCTGATGAATATACTATTCATCCTGTATTTCATGTATCTCTTTTGAAACCTTTTGAACCATCTACTCGACCTGATAACCCACCCCCGCCTGTGGTTATTGGTGATCATGTTGAGTATGAGGTAAAAGCTATTTTGGATTCAAAGAGAATTCGGGGTACCTTGTTTTACTTGGTTGATTGGAAGGGGTATGATCCTTCGGAACGATCTTGGGAGCCTGAAAGGAATGTTCATGCTCCTAGAATTGTCAGGTCTTTTCATGCTTTACATCCTGATAAACCTCGTCCTGTAAGACGACCTTTGGGGGGAGGAACTGTTAGGGGTGTGACAGTTCGTCTTACATAATCCAGGTAGTTATGGCAGTCAAAGCTGGCAATCTAGCATTGTGAAAATTATTTAATATTTAATTTCAAACAAGGGAGTAATAATTTTAATTTAATCCAGTAAATCTTGTTGAATTGAAATCAGAGTGTTAAAATTGATTTTGACAATGTTTGATTGGTAACTAGTTATTTTTCAGGCTTCAGTGCTGAGAGGTTTAGATTGTAAGCTCGTGAGGGCAGGGCTCGCGCTATTCCTCGAGGCTGGCTCTCGTGACAGGAGAGCATCTATAAATAGATGCGATTCCCAACTGTCACTGCTTCGTCTCGTGTTGTTTTCCCTGTTGGACGCTTCTGACCGCGCTCTGCTGAGGAAGCCCCTTTGTGTATTAAAACCGTGATTTGGTTATTCCTTAATCCTTTGAGCTTTCGGCTCTTAGTTTTTCCCCGCCCTGCATCGTCTGATATTGCCTGCCTGTTACTAGCGTGGAGGCTCTGTTTCCCCTCAGCGGACCCGGCTGAGAACAGCCAATTCATTTCCTTTCCGTGCGTCTGCGGGCGCTTTCAGTCTTCAGTCGACGTGTGTCTGCGCGGAGGCTTTCTCATGAAAAGCGAAACTCCGCATCTTCCCGTCAGGTCAGCTGTGGGTGTGTAAATCCTTCCCTGATGCCAGAAGGCAGTTTTAAGCTCCAATCCTCGTGTGTCTGCGCGGAGGCTTTCTAGAGAAGAACGAAGCTCCGTACCTACACACCTTCGCCGGCTAGTAGCTGGAAAAGAGCGTTTTCCTTCCTGGATGCCAGAAGGCAGTTCGAGACTTCTCTCCTTCGCAGAATTTTGTGAAAAGGACAGTAAGATTTTTCTAAGTTAATCGTATTTGGTTATTTGAGCCCTGAACTAATATAAACAGCAACTTTACAAGTATTGTTTTTTAAAAAGGGCAGTAGGAAAAAAAAGATTTTGATTTCTTAAAGGTGCACAGTCTTGCCAAGATAACAAGCTTTGGCAAGACAAGACAAAAGGTGAATAGTCATTGAGCGTTTGGAATTTCTAAGAAGCTAGAGACTTTGGGACTTGATATTTAATAAAAAGTAAACCTTGGCAAAGCCAAGGAAGTTATTGTTCAATATGTTATAAAGAGGTTCCATGTAAATTGAGAGAGAGTTTAACCTATAGACATTTATAAGTTGTTTTAAAAATTGACTGCTGATGCTTATGTTGGACAAATTGTAAGATAGATGTGGAGGAGAGTTGTGTTTTCCTTCTTATCACCCTTCTGCAGTTATTCATATGTAGAGGAATCCGCAGAAGACTTCAGGTATGAGAGTTTGCATGAAGGTTTCTGTTAAGTTCACTAACCAGTTCCATAGTTAACGCATGTATTAAGCAAAGTCATGTTGTGACATCAATCTTATTTCAAAAAAGGTCAAGAGAAAGACGCTGAGCAATTCTGAGTAAATTGTGTGAACAAGGGCCACAAGAGTTAATGGTCAGTAGTTGGGTATATCTATCATCATATTTTTAAAAGAGTAAATTTAGAGTTTATTGATGGTAAATCTTTTTACTTCAGAACCTATGTGGAACAGTAGCACGTATTAAGTAAACTGTTGACGGCCTGGAGCACAATCAAGAGAAAACAAGTACTGAAGACAACATTTCTTATTTGTTGTATGTTTGTTTTCTCGGTCCACTTCCCCTTTCCCTTCGGGGGAAGTTAAATCAGTCAGTGTTTATTTCCTGACTGCGTTGACTTAATCTTGAGGGAGTTGGGAGTTTGCAGCGTGAAGGAAACGTCAGAAGTGCTCGCAGGGCTACGCAACAACAGAGCCCTGCACCAAACTTCTGTTTTCTTTTTTTTTCAAAAAGAAAATCTCAAAGCTGGATTTTTCTTTTTTTTAAAATAAAAAATACAATGCCCCACCCACCATGGGAGTTCTCTCACATGGCATGGGGATCATTTAGTAGTTTTCACTACTGCTTACCAGGACTTTCCTGGCGGTGACCGGCAGTGAAAACTAAAAACTAATTCTGCCCATTTATATAAGGTAGGTGGACATAGAGGTCAGCCACTTACAAACCTTACTTCATAGGGCTGTCGGAGGGGTTTAATAACAGCAGAGAAGAAGTAGTCTCCGCCGTCATTAAACTTAATGACTTCTCACACATAAATTTGGCGGGCAGACCACAGTCTTGGCAGCATAGATACTTAGTTGCCATTGCGATGGAGTATGTATAGTGCCAAGATATAAATCAAGCCTGTATTGCTTTTTTCCTAGCAGCCAAATACTTTGGCGGGGCAATGAAGCAGACTGGATTTGAGGAAGTCTTCACAAAATGGGATAGGCATTGAATGAGATACCACTGAAGTTTTTGGTTTTAGCAGGGAAAAACTCAGAATGAGAGAAATTGAAATTTCGTGTTAGGGAAATCCACTCACCTGTCTGATACTTTAGTGCCTTCTCCCATTCTTTTGACTCAGTCTCTTTTTTGGAGTTCTGAATCCTTCTGTGGAGCAACTGTGTCCGACATTGAATACCACAAGGCTAGATACCTTCTTGTTGGGGTCCACTGAATCAGATGTAATGCTGTGGAGAAGCTTTCAAGTGGGAGAAACCTGATTTCTTAGCCTAACAAGATCATGCCTTGGTCAGATAGGCTGGGGTGGTTTGTCAAACATGTTTCTAAGTTGTAGGTTTTCAGGGGGGTAGGGGACATCTATTTAGACATATCCAAGAAAGCCAAGGACCTCATGATCAGCTCTTGGTGGGCAGACCTCACTCCAGCAGAGGCCATCTGCACAGTCTAGGTAAGGTCCAGTTGGAACTGTTCCTCTGGGCCTCTTGGGAAAATGTCACTTGCAGCTTTTTTTGCCTGTCGCTACAGAGGAGGTCACCCAACCAACCCTTGGAGTCAACTTCATTGTCCTGAGCACATGAGGGTTCAGTCGTTCAGGGATTCTCCCAGGTCACAGACAGCAGGTCTATCCCTCTTCTGTTGTTCCGCAGGTCCAGCAAGCGTTCTGAGACAGGTGCCTGGAGATGTCTTTTTTATGCCTGGCACTAACTTGTGAGTATGGGTGACTCCTGGCTCCTCCCTAACAAACTGAATAAAGGCTCTCTTGTTTCAAAGGGCGATCCGACCCACTTTATCGGCAGTTCTTGTTTGACTTACTGCACACAATCTCCCAGTGCCCCTAACTCACAAAATCGAAGATGCATATGGCTGATTTAAGTTGATAGTTATTCCGAGTCACAACTTCTACACATGGACTTGTTGAATTGTTCTTAATCTCTAGAAGCTGCATCCTACAAGGGTTCCTTAAGTTTAGGGTGATATTGCAAGAGAATTCATTCAGCAACATTGAGTTATTTGCAGATGTCATACTCGGCCACTGCATTTCCTAATGCCACGTCTGAATGCAATCAACAGATATGATAATGGAACCACCTTCTCATTTGTGGATAGAGGTTCCTGTTTTAAAATGTAAAGACGCAAAGCCAGTTCACCTAAGATACATATCTCCAGGAATTAAATCTTCACAGAACACAAGTTAAGTGGCCATGACCCCAGTGACCCACGCATCCTCTGTTGTTAGGCACTCCTAAAGTCCAAGCACTTTAAGTATCCATAATTAAGTGCCACAAAGGGATCCAACAGTACATAATAGATTATTTCACCCCAACAGAATTAGACCAATTCCACTCAGTATCCTAGCACTTCCAGTTAATTCGAAATCATCATCCTGCATACAGCTCCCTCTGTAATTATGAAACTGTCGACAGACAGTTTCCAGGCACTACCTTTACCAAGAAGACGAAGCAAAATGTCCACAACAAATTGAGGTTTCTCTATCTGTGGATACCAATTTGGGAAACTGACTTTGCCAGTTGCGAGTCAAGTCTTTGAAACAGACTTCCAAACCAGTGGTAGGAGAACCTTTGCTTCTTTATTTGCAGATAGCTAAGGATTTTACTCAATACCTCATGGGCAAAGAATTCTGTTAAGATTCTAGGAAATGAGTGATGGAAAGAAGAGTCTAAAGTAAAAATTGATGGCAGAACGGCTCCTAGTAGAGGCAGTGAGGGTAGAAAGGAGTCCAGTAATCTTGGAACTTGGCCGATATCTTCTAGAAGGTGCAGGAAGCTCAGAAGACTTATCACTGATGACTCCTAACTTCCCCTTATGCTCGTTGGTGTATTTATATTTGCATTTATATTCATTTTGTGGTACTCGTTTTATTAGGTTTTTGTCTAACGAGTTACCCTCCAATAACGTTACTAGATATATATCTTAGTAGCATTTTTAATAAGGGAGAGGCATTGTTATAATTGCTGCGTTGAAATACTTTGCTGTTCTCTTTTACAAAATGAAGTTTCATACTCACCTTTATTCAATGCAAAGGTTTCTGTAGCACATTTTTGAATGCCTGCAGCACTCTAGGGTTAGTTGTTTCCTGGCAATGTGTAAGGACTATGGTATAAATAAACATCGCTCAACTCTAGTGGACTATGTGTCTCTTTGTACCACCACACCTTTTTTTTCTTATCTGGGGAAGAGTGTTTGAGCCGGGTATTTTAAAATCGTGGCACATTATTAAAAGGTATCATTATCCTATCCTATGGGAATTTCCATGTCCTTTAAATAACCTATCGTCCCACATTTCTTTCACCATGATATTAAAGTACATGTGGTGGGACACAGCCGTATACTTCATACTTAATTGGGCTGCTACGTCCAGACGCTGAAGGAAACATAAGTCAAAGAACTGTTTTAAGTTGGCATAGATTTCAGGCAGACCAAATCACGCCTTTTAAAAGTTTTTTCAGCTGCAGATTACGCAAACAAATTTTACTACTGAAACAAATTTCTGATAAAAAATGAAAGAGCACCCATAGGAAAGTTTCAATAATTTCCCTATGAACAATGTAACAATAGACTTTTATAGGAAAATGGAACTTGGCTTCTCCAGCGACAAATTGCTTTTGACAAATGGTTCCCTAAACAGGTACAGCAGGGGCAGCAATACCGTGAGCTCCCATCACTCACTCAACTGATACAGCTGGCATAGACGTTTGCAAACTTTAATAATTTCCTCAGATTCAGCATAACAAGGACAGCATCACGGAAAACTCCCTTAATACATATTACGCTTAACTTCAGCCTCATGGCAGGTGACACTATGATAGGTTGAAAGCTACTGGCTTTTGGGGAATTCCCATCAGTGATTCAAAGTAGCTTCCATAAATGGAAAAACCCAGTCATGAGGAACTACTGACGGGGCGTGGCTAAGCACGCAATGGCGGCAGACGTGCCTGGGTAGAGCTCCGTGTGAGACTCCCCTACCACAGGCCAATTCTCCGTCATTTTAGCCTGTGACAGACTGAAATTGCTGCAGAGTGCCTGCTGGACGCTTTCCTGCTGGCTGCCAAAGTTTGAGACGGCTGGTGCGCTCGTACCTGCTCTGGTGGACACGGGAGCTGACGGCCTGCTCTGTGCTCGTCTGCGGAGCGGCGTGGGGACCTGCGCGAGGCCGGGGATTCGGCCGGCCTGGTGGGCCCGCCGGAGTGGACTGCTGCCTTCCGCCCCTTGGCCCGCGACTGGGCGCTGCCGAACACTCTCTTGTGGGGCCCGACGGGGAGACCTGAGCGGCGGAGTGTGGCTGGCCCCTGCTGGCCCAGGTGCGGGTGCAGACCGAGTGACCGGACCGGCCTGGGGGTGCCCCGCCCTAGCCGCGGTGACCGGGCGGATTAACCCGCAGCTTCCCTGAGGCCTCGCGGGAGAGGTGCCGGCTTCCTTGGGGGTCCCACTGTGAGGTTGCTGCCCGAGGCCCCTACCGCTGGGCGGACGGGCCTACCTGTGCCCGGGGACGCTGACAACAACACCGGATCGAGCGAGGTGAGGAGCGCAGTGGGGCATCCACCCCCTTCCTTCCCCCCCTTCTCACACGGAGCTCCCGGAGCCACCGACACAGCACAGGGGAACTACACGGAGGTGGGGGGATGCGGCCTACACACTGGTACTAGTAGCGGAGAGAGCAGTGTGACACGCCACCGTGCCGCTTGCCCCCCCACCGATTTCCAACGACCGCGGCGCCCTGCCGGATTCTACGGGCTGCACGCGCTGCAGAGGGGGTTGGACATTGGCGATGTCCTGCTGAACCTGGACGACCTGCACTACTGTGGGGGTGCCCCCTGACTGCACATCGCCGACTCAGCACTGGCCTGGCACTGAGTACTGACGCTGGGAGTGCAGTGCTCCATTACCCCCACTGTGCCGAGGTGAGGAGACGAAAGCAGCTCCAGACCGCGATTTGCCTGGCGAAGCCGCATGCTTGCTCATGGAGCGGTCTACCACAGCCCCGATCTGCCCGGCCCAGGCGGTGAAACCTGCGCGATGCACGTGGGTGATGTGAGGACTTGGAGAGCGCGCCAGTCTGGACTGCTTGGACTTATTCTGCCCCCCCCTTCTGGGAGATCTCCTGTCACTTGTGCCACAGTGAGACTTATTGCACTGCACCACTGACTGGCCACGACGCAATCGCTCATGTCGGGGGGACCTAAAACCAGGGCTGTCACTGGCAACGCGCAGGTGAAGGGGAAAATGGCGAAACAGATGGAGGCGGACCACACAGCATCCAAGCTGGACACGATGTTGGCGGCCATGGAAAGACTTGAGGAGTCGATGCAACAGACCCGGGCCTCCTTAGAAACTAAGATCGACAGCGTGGCCATAGACATGACACATCTTCGAGCTAACTACAAAAAACTGTCGGAGAGGACGACGACGTTGGAGACCGCAGTAACAGACCTGACTCCCAAGATATCCCAGATGGATAAACATGTGCAGAACCTTCTCAACAGAGTGGAGTTCCTGGAGGATCGCGCGGAGGATGCGGAAGGACGGGCGAGGCGGAACAACATCCGCATCGTGGGACTACCGGAGAGATGGGAACCCCGGGAGGCCCCAGAACACGTGGAGCGGTGGCTCAGAGACATTCTCCCGGAAGGTACCCTCTCGCAGCATTTTGTAGTGGAGCGCACTCATCGTGTGCCGTCTAAACCCCCCCCTGAGGGCTCTAAACCTCGGACCATGCTCATCCGAGTGCTGAACTATCGAGACCGAGATACTATCCTGCGGGAGGTCAGGAAATTGGAGGGGGTCAGGGTGGATAATGCTACGATTATGTTCTTCCCGGACTATACGATACAAGTGCAACGGCAGCGACACTCCTTCATGGAAGTTAAACAGCGGCTCCGCCGCATGGCATTCAAGTACTCCTCGCTCTTCCCAGCTCGTCTGCGCGTTGTAGCCCAAGACAAAACGTATTTCTTCAATACTCCGGAAGCTGCTTAGTCCTGGCTTGACTCGGGAATTGTTCAGGACCCGGGTGGCCCAGCCCCGAGATCCCGCCGCGGAGGAGGACCTCGTCGACGCCGGCGCAGGAGGCACTCGACGGCGAGTTCGGTGCGCCCAGAAGTGAACATTGGTCCTACTCCGGAACACCGCCAGGAGGAGCAACAAGAGGCGATCCGCAGAGTGGCAGAGATCAGCGGGTCGCAGCAAGATGCCCCGGCCATTGGTGCCAGTCCTGGCGCCACGGGGAGTGATGATGACTATATATATGGCATACCGGATTCGCAGGTGTCTGTTGAACTCCCAGATGTCACGCCGCAGACTGCAGACTTACTCAACTGACATTGCAGTGAGCTCACTGACTACTGGAGAAAAGGGAACTACATTTACCCGCGCCTTCTGTGCCTCCACACCATTGATGCAAGGGGAGCCTGCTGTGCCACCTCGAGGGACACTGGGGTGCAACCAGAACTCGGAGACTCGAGCGCTGAGCGGACTGATGGCTCAATGAAACGAGACTGCCCTGCTGATGGTGGGTCTTGAGGGGGGGGATGGACGCACTGCCCCCTGATGGTAAGTCCTTGCAGATGGATCAGCTGAGGAATCTGTGGGCCTGTTGCTACCTTGATAATGCTTGGATCTGTGCGCCTTCACTGTCATTGGGCGCTACGAAACGAGACGCCTGTGGCATGGGGGGAGAACCCATGTCCTTCTTGTATGTAATTTGAGTGCATTTAATTCACGTGCTTAGTGAACCCCCCCTACATTCTTTTAGACAGTACGAACAGTTAGTGCTCACTAGAGCGTTTGGACGACGGCATGTTTTGCAGTAGCCCTTTTGGCATTATTATTCACTGTTTCATGGTTACAGGATTGGTACGATTTCCCCCTCCCCTTAATGTGTGTAGGAGACTTGGAGCGGATTGGTGGGCAATGTATCTGATGTTATGTGATGGTTTGAACTGGTGGGACGCAATTAGCAGTGTGGCGGGTGGGTGGGGATCCGGGGTGGTGAAAAAGAAATGTTCTAATGGCTGTGATTAAATTTTGTACTTGGAATGTACGCGGTATGCACACCCCCTCGCGTCGTTATCAGGTGTACTCGTATCTCAAGCGGCATCAGGTACAGATAGCGCTATTACAAGAGACGCACCTGACAGGATCAGAGACACATACCCTGTGCTGGAGAGGGCAAATATATGCTACAGGTTACTCGGCTTACGCGCGTGGGGCTCTCATATGGATTCGCCCTGGGGTCCCCTTTGCTATGACGCATAGCCATATAGATGAGGAAGGTAGATATGTACTACTGCAGGGCAACCTAGACGGCCAACACATAGTCCTGGCATCTATATACGCTCCCAACATCGACCAGGGCCACTTTCTCACACACCTGTCGTCAGCACTTGCAGCATGGCCGGGAGTGCCGCTCCTGCTAGGAGGCGACTATAATTGTGTCCTGGACGTGGTGTTGGATAGGTCCACCCCTCCTTTGGCAAATGCGACGATGCATGGTACATCGCGCCCATTTGCTGACTGGGGAGCGCAGTGGGATCTCGCTGATGCTTGGCGCTGCCGTAATCCCACAACACGGACTTACTCGTACTATTCCGGCGCCCACGCACTCCATGTCAGAATCGACAGGTTCATGCTGACCAGCGATCTCTTACCGTTAGTCAAGGACACTCAGTACTTGGGTCGCACTCATTCGGACCACAATCCACACACGCTTGACTTTGCCTGGGAGCGCCCGCACCCACCGATACCCACGTGGCGACTCAAACCTGACGTACTATTAGATGCTCCCTTCCGGGAACTGCTCTCGAGCCGTATCTTACAGTATTTTGAAGACAACACTGATACCGCGTCTACCCCGCAGGTTGAATGGGATGCATTCAAGGTGGTGATGAGGGGCCACTGTCTGGGAGCGCAGGCGGGAATACGACGACAGGTAGATAGAGAACTGACACAAATAGAGACGGAACTACTGTCGGGCGAACGGGAGGCGGTGGAGGGAGACGACTCGACCTTACTAGATGCGCGCGGCAGACACGTGGTACTCCTCGATAGGCTGAAGAACTTGAACTATGCAGCCCATTCGGCGCGCATGCATCACGCTGGAGATAAAGTTGGCAAACTTCTGACTTGGCTAATCAGAAGGGACACCCAAACACTGCCAGTGATGTCGATCCGCACGATGCAGGGAGATGTGGTCTCCACTCAGAGAGCTATCCATGGGGCATTTTCGGAACA
The DNA here is from genome assembly GCF_964261635.1 of Lissotriton helveticus. NCBI lineage: Eukaryota > Metazoa > Chordata > Amphibia > Caudata > Salamandridae > Lissotriton > Lissotriton helveticus. Next base: position 954,992,692 of record NC_136071.1, read on the forward strand.
CTACAGGGCCTTGTACTGCTCTCGCTTGCGGGTGACTGCAACAGAGATCGCTAAGTACTTATCGGACCTCCCACTGCCGACAGCCACTAATGCGCAGTGCGAGGAACTGGGAGCGCCGTTCACTGCAGAGGAACTCCGGTCTGTAATATACTCTCTTTCGAACGGCAAGTCCCCCGGGCCCGACGGCCTGCCGGCGGAGTTTTATAAGGCATACTCCACCATTCTCATTCCTGAATTGCTGCGGGTGTATGCGGCGGAGATACGAGAAGCAGTACTTCCTCCGTCCCTGAACAAGGCCAATGTGATCTCCCTATTGAAACCTGACAAAGATGCGTTGAACATGGGATCTTACAGGCCACTGGCCCTCCTTAACACGGATTATAAGATCCTAGCATCTACGCTGGCCCAGAGATTAGCACCCTTGGTCCCTACACTGGTACACGCAGACCAGAACGGATTTGTTCCTACCCGCAGTACGTCTTACAATATTAGATAACTCTTTCGAGTGCAGAGTCAGGCTGTGTCCCAGTGGCCACGTTCGGGGTGTGTGATCCTCGATCTTGAAAAGGCATTCGACTCGGTAGAGTGGCCCTACCTAGCGCTGGTGCTGGAGAAGTTCGGACTGGGTGCGGCCTACCTCAGAATGGTGGAACTCCTCTACTCTGCTCCTGTGGTACGGGTTAGAACAAACAGGCTCTTCTCGGACCCGATTCGTGTCCGCAGGGGCACGAGACAAGGGTGTCCTCTGTCCCCACTGATATTCGCGCTCGTGATGGAACCACTGGCGACACTACTACGAGCCTCTGGCGAGACTTGGGGGATCCGGCTGATGGATGGGATGCACTCGGTATCGCTATATGCCGATGACCTGTTACTCTATGTCAGGGACCTGTCCTGCTTCCCATGCGCACTAACAGACATATTCAGAACTTTTAGCGAAATGTCGGGGCTGCGCGTCAATTGGGCAAAGTCGGGAGTGTACTCTTTTGCGGCAGACGCCCCTGAGTGTGATGTCATGGTAATGGGTGAGCGGCTCCTATGGTACCCTTCAGTATTCCGATATCTGGGGATTCGTGTAAACCGCGAGCCAGCGGACCTGCTGGATGGCAACCTCACGAGGGCGATTTCCTCGCTCACAGCGCAAGTTTCCTTCTGGAACACTCTTCCGCTGAATGTGCCCAGCCGTATAGCTCTGGCGAAGGCGATCGCTTTGCCTCGGCTACTGTATTACTATGCGAACCTACCGGTCTATGTCCCGGTTCGCACATTTCGCGAGCTAGACACTCTGCAAAGGCGACTGATTTGGAACAAAGGCCGTCCTAGAGTTGCGTTGAGAACCCTTTACGCTGCGACCGAGAGTGGTGGGCTGTCGGTCCCGAACCACGAGCTGTATTATCTAGCTGCACAACTGCAGTGGGTGGCTTACTGGCTGAGCGGGCGTAATCTGAGTGACACGGCCACTACGGAGACTATTATGTCGGTCTCCCAGGTCCATGCACTGTTCCATCCCTTGGCTAGGTCCCATGTTCAGAATCAGCTCCACCTTGAGGTGGCGCGGAAGTGCTTCGTTAGGGGTCTGAAACTCACTGCAGTGATAAAGCCGTACGCACCCAACTTGCCCTTACTGGGTACGCCCTGGGGATCCGGGATACTCACGGCTCCTCTACTGGAATGCTGGGGAGCGGCTGATTTAGAAAGCTTAGGCGACCTCTTTGAGGAGGGTGCACTGCTTTCTTTTGAGGCACTTGCAGAAAGCACGGGATTACCGGCAGGGCAATTCCTGACTCACGCAAAACTACTGCACACTTTGTCGAGGGCTTGGGGACCGCTGGCGGAGGAACCACCGATCCATCTGCTTATCCAATACTTACATGTGATGGGCCACGGCTCTCATCTCATACATTGGATTGCTCAAGCGTTGCACACACACACACAATTCTCTCCTCAGCGTCTACGGGACAAATGGGCGACGGATAGAGGACGGGACTGGACTGACAAAGAGTGGGCGAGAGTGCTGGCTGGATCGCTACATGTACCGCGCAATGCACGCTTCAAGATCATACAGTACTATGTGATCCACCGAGCATATCTGTCCCCGGACAAAATTAATCGGTACTTTGGACTCACTGCGACAGCCTGCCCTAAATGTGGCCCTGTGGACGCTCAGTTTTTGCATGTTCTCTGGTCCTGCGCTTTGCTACAGCCCTACTGGACTGCAGTGTCTTCCGCCTTGGCGAAGGCGACAGGAGGCACCTTGACAAATACGTGGGAAGCTTGCCTGTTGGGGTTATTTAGAAGAACGAAACAAACGAAGGTACAAGCGAGATTCTGGGATCTGGGGCTAATTACGGCAAAACGCCTTATTACTAGGCGTTGGAAGCATCATGTGCCCCCCCAAACGGTGCAGTGGCGGCGCTCGTTGGATAATTGGGCGAGGGCTGAGAGTGTGGCATTGCACCGAGAGGAGACGGCGGGGCTCCGGATGTATCCTATTGTGCTGGAGTGGGATGGTATCCTGACGTCCTATCACCAGGTGTGTTTGCAGGATGGGATTACGTGAGCATATTTCCCACGCTCTCCGGTACCACTGCTAGAATTACTCTCCCACCCGCCCCCCCCCCACCCTTGCTGCCTCCCTCCCTGACCGCCCCCGCCCCCCCCCCTTTATCGCCACGGCATTTCCCACATGCCCCAGTGTACATGAGAAGACTACCGAGATCACCATGTTCCCTCTGACATGTCACCCCTGGTTGCACTCCATTCGGTATCACAAGCTCCACACGTACACACATGATCACAGTTAGGCACCGCCTGGTTTCTGATTTTCTATATGTCTAGAATTGTTCTTTATGGTTTATAGTTTTTTTTTTGTTTATGCAATTTTGAATGTACAGTATCTTAGCAATGTGAACAACTGACCTGATTCTCCGGTCATGGTGTACATTGAGAGCTGTATCGAATGAGACTGGGCTATGCAACTACTATACAGAGGTCCTTTGCATCAACGCTAGGCACTGTCACCACTGAACGTTAATGTATCATGCATATGCTGGAGCTATATGAAACTGTCATGCTGTTTACCTGTACACCTGATCAATTGCCCCCTTTGCTGCCATACCTCCGAGGGGAGGTGATGATCCGAGAAGCCTGGGACTTCCTGTCATATGTAACAGCGCCGTTTACCCGATATGACTGCATTTGTGTAATACTGTACGATGATAAAATGCAATAAACATATTCAAACAAAAAAATGAGGAACTACTGACTATCAACACTGGTGCACTCACAAGCGGGCACTAAGTTGCATCAGGGCATACAAACACAAGTGTGGCCAGTATCCTTTGTGATTCCGGGGTGTCACCCAAGAAGACAGTTAGTCACGGACACTCAGTACTTGTCACGGACACTCAGTACTTGGGTCGCACTCATTCGGACCACAATCCACACACGCTTGACTTTGCCTGGGAGCGCCCGCACCCGCCGATACCCACGTGGCGACTCCAACCTGACGTACTATTAGATGCTCCCTTCCGGGAACTGCTCTCGAGCCGTATCTTACAGTATTTTGAAGACAACACTGATACCGCGTCTACCCCGCAGGTTGAATGGGATGCATTCAAGGTGGTGATGAGGGGCCACTGTCTGGGAGCGCAGGCGGGAATACGACGACAGGTAAATAGGGAACTGACACAAATAGAGACGGAACTACTGTCGGGCGAACGGGAGGCGGTGGAGGGAGACGACTCGACCTTACTAGATGCGCGCGGCAGACACGCGGTACTCCTTGATAGGCTGAAGAACTTGAACTATGCAGCCCATTCGGCGCGCATGCATCACGCTGGAGATAAAGTTGGCAAACTTCTGACTTGGCTAATCAGAAGGGACACCCAAACACTGCCAGTGATGTCGATCTGCACGACGCAGGGAGATGTGGTCTCCACTCAGAGAGCTATCCATGGGGCATTTTCGGAACACTACAGGGCTTTGTACTGCTCTCGCTTGCGGGTGACTGCAACAGAGATCGCTGAGTACTTATCGGACTTCCCACTGCCGACAGCCACTAATGCGCAGTGCGAGGAACTGGGAGCGCCGTTCACTGCAGAGGAACTCCGGTCTGTAATATACTCTCTTTCGAACGGCAAGTCCCCCGGGCCTGACGGCCTGCCGGCGGAGTTTTATAAGGCATACTCCACCATTCTCATTCCTGAATTGCTGCGGGTCTATGCGGCGGCGATACGAGAAGCAGTACTTCCTCCGTCCCTGAACAAGGCCAATGTGATCTCCCTATTGAAACCTGACAAAGATGCGTTGAACATGGGATCTTACAGGCCACTGGCCCTCCTTAACACGGATTATAAGATCCTAGCATCTGCGCTGGCCCAGAGATTAGCACCCTTGGTCCCTACACTGGTACACGCAGACCAGAACGGATTTGTTCCTACCCGCAGTACGTCTTATAATATTAGACAACTCTTTCGAGTGCAGAGTCAGGCTGTGTCCCAGTGGCCACGTTCGGGGTGTGTGATCCTCGATCTTGAAAAGGCATTCGACTCGGTAGAGTGGCCCTACCTAGCGCTGGTGCTGGAGAAGTTCGGACTGGGTGCGGCCTACCTCAGAATGGTGGAACTCCTCTACTCTGCTCCTGTGGTACGGGTTAGAACAAACAGGCTCTTCTCGGACCCGATTCGTGTCCGCAGGGGCACGAGACAAGGGTGTCCTCTCTCCCCGCTGATATTCGCGCTCGTGATGGAACCACTGGCGACGCTACTACGAGCCTCTGGCGAGACTTGGGGGATCCGGCTGATGGATGGGATGCACTCGGTATCGCTATATGCCGATGACCTGTTACTCTATGTCAGGGACCTGTCCTGCTTCCCATGCGCACTAACAGACATATTCAGAACTTTTAGCGAAATGTCGGGGCTGCACGTCAATAGGGCAAAGTCGGGAGTGTACTCTTTTGCGGCAGACGCCCCTGAGTGTGATGTCATGGTAATGGGTGAGCGGCTCCTATGGTACCCTTCAGTATTCCGATATCTGGGGATTCGTGTAAACCGCGAGCCAGCGGACCTGCTGGATGGCAACCTCACGAGGGCGATTTCCTCGCTCACAGCGCAAGTTTCCTTCTGGAACACTCTTCCGCTGAATGTGCCCAGCCGTATAGCTCTGGCGAAGGCGATCGCTTTGCCTCGGCTACTGTATTACTATGCGGACCTACCGGTCTATGTCCCGGTTCGCACATTTCGCGAGCTAGACACTCTGCAAAGGCGACTGATTTAGAACAAAGGCCGTCCTAGAGTGGCGTTGAGAACCCTTTACGCTGCGACCGAGAGTGGTGGGCTGTCGGTCCCGAACCACGAGCTGTATTATCTAGCTGCACAACTGCAGTGGGTGGCTTACTGGCTGAGCGGGCGTAATCTGAGTGACACGGCCACTACGGAGACTATTATGTCGGTCTCCCAGGTCCATGCACTGTTCCATCCCTTGGCTAGGTCCCATGTTCAGAATCAGCTCCACCTTGAGGTGGCGCGGAAGTGCTTCGTCAGGGGTCTGAAACTCACTGCAGTGATAAAGCCGTACGCACCCAACTTGCCCTTACTGGGTACGCCCTGGGGATCCGGGATACTCACGGCTCCTCTACTGGAATGCTGGGGAGCGGCTGATTTAGAAAGCTTAGGCGACCTCTTTGAGGAGGGTGCACTGCTTTCTTTTGAGGCACTTGCAGAAAGCACGGGATTACCGGCAGGGCAATTCCTGACTCACGCGAAACTACTGCACACTTTGTCGAGGGCTTGGGGACCGCTGGCGGAGGAACCACCGATCCATCTGCTTATCCAATACTTACATGTGATGGGCCACGGCTCTCATCTCATACATTGGATTGCTCAAGCGTTGCACACACACACACAATTCTCTCCTCAGCGTCTACGGGACAAATGGGCGACGGATAGAGGACGGGACTGGACTGACAAAGAGTGGGCGAGAGTGCTGGCTGGATCGCTACATGTACCGCGCAATGCACGCTTCAAGATCATACAGTACTATGTGATCCACCGAGCATATCTGTCCCCGGACAAAATTAATCGGTACTTTGGACTCACTGCGACAGCCTGCCCTAAATGTGGCCTTGTGGACGCTCAGTTTTTGCATGTTCTCTGGTCCTGCGCTTTGCTACAGCCCTACTGGACTGCAGTGTCTTCCGCCTTGGCGAAGGCGACAGGAGGCACCTTGCCAAATACGTGGGAAGCTTGCCTGTTGGGGTTATTTAGAAGAACGAAACAAACGAAGGTACAAGCGAGATTCTGGGATCTGGGGCTAATTACGGCAAAACGCCTTATTACTAGGCGTTGGAAGCATCATGTGCCCCCCCAAACGGTGCAGTGGCGGCGCTCGTTGGATAATTGGGCGAGGGCTGAGAGTGTGGCATTGCACCGAGAGGAGACGGCGGGGCTCCGGATGTATCCTATTGTGCTGGAGTGGGATGGTATCCTGACGTCCTATCACCAGGTGTGTTTGCAGGATGGGATTACGTGAGCATATTTCCCACGCTCTCCGGTACCACTGCTAGAATTACTCTCCCACCCGCCCCCCCCACCCTTGCTGCCTCCCTCCCTGACCGCCCCCCCCCCCCTTTATCGCCACGGCATTTCCCACATGCCCCAGTGTACATGAGAAGACTACCGAGATCACCATGTTCCCGCTGACATGTCACCCCTGGTTGCACTCCATTCGGTATCACAAGCTCCACACGTACACACATGATCACAGTTAGGTACCGCCTGGTTTCTGATTTTCTATATGTCTAGAATTGTTCTTTATGGTTTATAGTTTTTTTTTTTGTTTATGCAATTTTGAATGTACAGTATCTTAGCAATGTGAACAACTGACCTGATTCTCCGGTCATGGTGTACATTGAGAGCTGTATGGAATGAGACTGGGCTATGCAACTACTATACAGAGGTCCTTTGCATCAACGCTAGGCACTGTCACCACTGAACGTTAATGTATCATGCATATGCTGGAGCTATATGAAACTGTCATGCTGTTTACCTGTACACCTGATCAATTGCCCCCCTTTGCTGCCATACCTCCGAGGGGAGGTGATGATCCGAGAAGCCTGGGACTTCCTGTCATATGTAACAGCGCCGTTTACCCGATATGACTGCATTTGTGTAATACTGTACGATGATAAAATGCAATAAACATATTCAAACAAAAAAATGAGGAACTACTGACTATCAACACTGGTGCACTCACAAGCGGGCACTAAGTTGCATCAGGGCATACAAACACAAGTGTGGCCAGTATCCTTTGTGATTCCGGGGTGTCACCCAAGAAGACAGCTGCTGGGAAACAAAACAGGAGTTGCCAGTTCCTACTGAAAGTAAGTTTCAAAGCCCAAAATATCTACAAAAATAACCAAGTGAAGTCAGAAAGATTAGGGGATTAAGGCAAGTGCCACCGCCAAGGCGACCACCCACACTTTACTCAAATGGACTAGCAAGGAATTAAAGGGCTCAGATCAGTTTAAGATGATATTAGTGATTTGAATGCTGCTGTGATTAAGGGACAAATTATTTTCGGTAAGTGAAAAAGTATCCTTTTGCAGACGTGAAAAGGCATGCAGAGTGCCTTAAAATGCATTCAGGCCTCTGGTGGTCATTGGGTGACACAGAGGCCCTCATTACAAGCTGGCCTTTAAATTCCGATATGCGTAACAGCTGTTGCAGCACCTATTGGAATTAAGAGTACTGAAAAAAACGCACTTTCTGGATACATTTTTGCCAGTCAACTCTTGCTGATAGTTATCAAGAAAACATAGGCTGGACTTGCGGATTTCGGTGCATTTTTCCTGCTTGTTATCCCCCATTCTCGCGGAAAAACTAATAACTGGGCAGTATTTATCGCATCCAATGGATTCCCACTCATCAGAGTCGGATTTTATTGGGTGAGTTAGATATGCTAGCCCACTCGTGAGGAGGATCAGTGCATAAAACACCCGGATTTCTACCTCCAGGCCCTATGTCCAGACTCGGGCGGAGTTCGGAACCAATAAAGGATGCAGGAAAGCAGGTGCCAACAATGCCAAATAATTTCTGTATTCCAATCAGGACTAAAGAGCTAGCACCAATCAAAACGGAAACATTTAAATTCGTTGGATTGACTAAAACGTGATAAATAACAATTGGCGTGATGCTCCTTGCAATTTTCTATTTCTTTGAAAGAAACATTTGCGATCAATCACGAGTCCCGGTGCTCACAGCGGGGGCACAGTCTTTAAAAAGTGTCAATAATAAATGAAGGGCTCCATGTTTGTGTTGCAGATTATAATGTATTAGATGCGTGCAGCTAGCCATATCATCCGCATAATAATGAGAGCTTTGATGAACCTCTTAATTTGTTTCTGCTGCGTTTGTATGTTTCCACGTATCGCGGAGCATATTCCATTAGCTAATTTTCAAGATACACAATCTCAAAGTGAAATTACCATCGATGCTACTGCTGATGCATGGTGTGTGTAAATGGAGCTCCGCGTCAACCCTGGGGAAGAAGCTACGAAAAGCATGAAGCGCATTAGGAAGTGCCAACCCATGGAGAATTGAGATGCAGGATATTTGAACAATGTATGGAATATTTAGAATATTGACACGGTCCGGGATTCCATGCTTAAATGGGAAGGTGATGAGCATCACGTTCATTTGCTGACTTGGTTGTCTGCAAAAATCTTGCATTTCTTAATAATGTTATGTTGTGCTTCCGAAATATTTGATTTGCATTTTATTTGCCTGGAATAATATTTTGTTACATAACTGCAGAACAGAAAGAATGCCTTCCCGTGTTCTGCAAGCTGCTCAGATTTTTTCAAACCAAAACAATTAAATGAAACAAATCAAAAAACCTTCACATTCAGATAAGCGACCTTTGTAACAACAAACATAAAGATGAGGTGGAAATTCAATTCATATGTTGATACAAGGATGTAATGTACACCGTCCAAAGCAAACATTGTCCCAAAGAAGAAATAAATCAATAGATTCATTGAAATAAACTGGTGGAAATAAAAGTGTCATCTGCAGATGTATTATCGGACACAGAGTCCAAAGCTCAGAGCCCCCTGGTCTAGAGCCAAGCAGAAAATGTCGACACTAGAACTCCCTGGTGCAAATAAAGTATGCACTTGACATCTCACGTGTCCGCTCACAGGATGCAGTCTAGGACAAAAGGGGAAAATACAAGCAAACCTACAATGTATGCATTAATTTAAAAACATTTGGGTCCAGGTTTTGAGAGCATAGGTGGCAAACCGAACTATTGTCTGTAATTTACTTCTACCATCATTATGAATGGTGGAATGTCTCTCAGTCAGACTACTTGTGGTCCAGTGTTTTCAGACGGAACACTACACGGTCCAAAAAATGCCAGACCACAGCCTCCTCCCAGCCCAAGTGACCAACCAGTTGTCTGCCACAACCCCCACTGGCCTCTGGCTTCGAGCGGGTCACTTGTGCCAGTGGTATAGTCCCAGGAGTAAGAAAACATGCAATTTTCCACCGGGAATTCCCAAGTCCATCTAGGTATTTCCCTTTCCTGGGACTATAAATCATAAAGATAAGATCTGGCTGCGAGGATACCCGCCAAAATCAGAGAATCTGGGTCTCGGAATGTCAAAGACAAATTTGTCCAAGCCCTACAGTGGCTTTGGGTCTGCCTATTTCAACCACTGCATTTTTGTGACCACCATCTTTTATCCATTTTTGCAGTCACATCGTATCTCAGACACGAGGAGTATCTCCATCATAGCACCAAAAGCTAATAGCAACTAAGGTGTATCTCTCTGCTTCTAATGGTGCGTGTGCACTGAATTTCATGTGGGCCTGTTTTTAAACTATAATTATCACGCCTGTCGGCTCCTTGATGCTCGTTGACACCCCTTCCACTTTCCTTTCTTGTGTCCACGTCTGCTGGCTCCCTTTTGACCCTCCCTCTTTCCTGAGTGGTCCTCATTCTCCCACCATCTTGCTACTCCCCTCCCTCTTTCCCCAATGTACTTGTCATTTCTCTCTGCTACTCACTCTCATTTTGCCTTCTCACCCCTCATTGTTCCACCTGAGTGCTCCCCCTCCCTCCGCCGCCACATCCCCTCTTGTTCTTCCCTCCTACCCCTCTTTCCCCTCTATGTATTGGCAGCTGCCATTATTTTCGAGAAGTTCTCTTACTTCCTTAAGTCAAAATAAAGTTGTCTGGGGGGGCAACCATTATACTCCTTCTTTTTTTTTGCATATCACAGTAACTAAAGAAGGAATACAATGAAGGCTCCCTTGCCATCCAAACGTAATTTGTCATAGAAACAAATCTCTAGTGAATGCACGGGTGCCTTCAATATAATCCATCTTTAATTTTTGGGTTGAGGCATTCGAGACCTGTTGTAATTCCTTATGTTGGCTTAAAGCCACCCCCCAGCTTTTGATTTGTTTGTTTCAGTGTCCTTCAAAAATCCTTGCTTGCCAGTGGTCAGTCCTGCCTCGTTGTCCCTCCTTTTTCTCTTCTGTACCTCCCATGCAGCAGGGACTAACTACTGCCTCCTTTTGCTATTGTTGTTTATGTGGTCTTAGGGGGACCATTTTTTTCTTCGTCTGTTACTGTTTCCCTATGTTCAGCTTTGGTGCCATTGCTGCTTACATGGAAATATAGCATCCCTCCCATCTCCTTTTACTGCCCCAATTCTGTTGGTGCTGGCTCAGGCACTGTGCCTCTCGCTATCCCGCTCTGTTTATTGTATTTATTTAGCTTATTTAAACTTTTCATTGTCCACGGCAATTGGGATTCTTTCTGGTAGGATTTGCTTTATTTATTTATTTTTTTTAAAAAGGGGATTGGCCTTGTTTTTCAATTGCATACAAAGAGCTGCAATCATGGTTGCAGCCCAACCAGTCTATGAGCATCGCTGAATGGGAGCATCTAGGTGTCTTTTATTGGAATGTAAGGGCCCCGGTGAGCAGCGCTCTCCCAACACTGCTTTTTTTTGCCATTTTATATAGTGCAAACATGACCCGCTGGTATGACAGCGCTTTACATGAGCAGCCGTGACATTAAGGGATATGTTTTGAGTTAAAGGAAGTTTTCTCTTACTGCCGTTAGGCTACAAAAACATGGGGGAAAGAAAGAGGAATTAATTGTTATTAACCTCCCATTTAAGGACACTAACTGGAAGCCGTGCCCTTCAAACTTTGGTGCCGACTGCAGCTACAGTGTCTCACTCTTTTCACGAAAGGCAGAAGGCGGTGGCTTGCTTCTGCTCTGGGACGTGCCCTGTGTCTTTCCACTCAGCACGTGGGAAGTGCTGTGGACAGCCCCTTTGGCCCAGAGTGAGCGATTAAAGCTTTATTTTTATTCTTTGATGTAAAATCCATCACTATAGTGTAGCATCCTGCTACTAATTAATGACAGACACAGACGGTGTTTTCACGGAGCCTTTATTCCGGACTTCAGCATTCGACCTCGTCCCTACACTAACTGTCCCTAGTCCGTCCCACAGCTCCTCCTGTTCCTGTTCCTTCCCTGAATCCACCCCAACCACTAGAATGCATCCCGATATTACATCTCCCCCCTTGTTAACAAAATAAGTTTAGCGCCCACCATGTCTGTAGTTCCTCAATCAGCCACGCGGGTCTGCAGGTCGCCCGTTTAAGCTATGAGGACGCGTGTCCAGTTCCATGGCGTGGCTTTCTCTTGCCTCGACAAAAGTCTCTTTGACTACAGGGGTGCGTCTTTGAGATTGCGAGATGTCTCGTGTGATTTTCTTGTTCCCAGATTCATGGCGGTTTCCCATAGGATTCTGGGTTGTCCACTCATCTTCAGTCTCCGGGGCGATCACGATTTCCCTTCGTGAGGTGACCATGAAGGGCTCCGCATGATGGCAGCAGTCTGTCTTCCTTTGGGGCTCTTGTTCAATTGACTCGTGATTTCCTTCGTGGGAGGATGTCGTTCTGGTTCTCTTCCGAGCACCTGCATATAATTTTACTTCCTTTTGTCTTGTCCAGTCGAGGGCAGTACTGTCCCCCGGTTCAGCGTCATGCATACCAGATGGTAATACACCGTTTGGAAAGATCATCCTGGTTTGATCCGGGGACTCATTTGCTGCCGCTGGTTGATTCACCCACTCCCACTCGCGTTTGGGACTGGTGAACCCTTTGACTGTCTGAACATGTGCAGGTTTCTCTCTCGTCTGATGATGATTTGTCTCTGTCAACATGTCAAGTTTTTCTTGAGGAGTTACTGGATAGTCCTTTCTCATCCTGTGTGTAATGTCCCTTATATCTGTTTTCATTCGGTAGGTCCTTTGGGTCAGCCTCGCTGACCCCATCAGGGGTGACGGTATGTTCTTTATGTCTCGACACACCAGTGACTGACCTGACAGATTGTCTTGTGGTGTGATGTTGTCTTTGGAGGCATTGGTGTGAGATGTTTTGCCCTTGACGGGAAGAATGTCCTTTGATTCAATAGGGTGTTTGAGCGATTGATGCCACGGACGTTGTCGGAAACATGACTCGGTCGACCAGAGGGATCGAACAGACATGCTTTCTAAATCGGAGGAGTCTTGTGCTGATTTCCTTCGAGAACGTTCCTTTGGGTGTGTCTTGAATGGTAGATTTCTGACACAGGTAGGCCGTGACGAGCCGCTCCTAGCGTCGGAGTTCTCTTTGGGATGTTTCTCTAGGTACCTTTCTTGAAGTGGCTTCGGCGCCATCTAACTGGAGAGGTTGTTTGCTAACCACATGTTTATTTCTGGTGTTTGATCCCAGGGTACTTCGTCTCTGCCTCGCTCGTATAATGATAATGTCCTCCTCTCAGTTTCCTCGTTGTCTCGAGTGTCATGAGTGCATTTGTCTCCGCCTCTCCGGTGTCTGAGTGAGTCGCTCCGCTTTATGTGGTTTGCTTCGTCTTCTCGTTTGTTTGGTGCACTGGCATCCATGCCATGGGGATGATGTGTCCCACTGCTTGATGCTTCCTCGGACTCATCTGCAGAATTTGGCGAATAGTGGGATGCTCGGGGTTGTTTGTGCGCCGAATTCCAGTGTTGACATGATTGGTCCTATCTTCTATAGTTTGTCTTTCTTACCCGCTTGTTGTGTAGGCTGTCATCTTGTCCATGGGTGTGATCTGTCCCACTTGACGCTTCATCCTCGTCAGAATAGGTTGTGCCATATTCTGAATGACTCCATGAGGGTGAGCAACTCCTTGAGATTGTCTTTTGTATCATTGATTTGAAGTGTTTCATGTCTCTGTCGGAGTATTCATGACTTTGTCTCTCCCGCTGTCTCATTTCTGGTCTGCCTTCAACCTCCCTCTTTCTTGTTTTGTTTGTTGCTTGATCTTTATTCCCGGACATGAGGGATGTTCCTTTCCGGGTATCTTGGTGTCTTGCAGTCGGGTGCAGTTCCTTTGATCTGTCTCTTGCTTTGACCCGCACTCCAACTTCGGCCTTCCTGATGATTTCCTTTAGTGACCAGTGCCCTCGAAGGATCTTGCGCTTCGTGACAGGACTTGAGCATTCTTCGATTATCCGGAGCCGAACCGCTACCTCATTTGTAAAGGTGTTAAAATGGCAGCATTGTACCAGACTTTGCAACCGGGTGATGAAGTTTGGCAATAGTTCTCCTGGTTTCTGCCGTGCTGTGTTGAAGGCCATGCGATCATGATCCACGTCTGCCTGTGCGTTGAAATAGGCACGTAGCTTCTCTTGGAGTCTTTCATATGTCTCTGTGTCCTTGTCAGAGAATGTTCTGATTAAGCATCGGCCCTCATGACCCACCAGCTGGAGGAGTAGTGTCAGACATTTTCCATCTCTTCGTTCACCGATTGTGTCAAGAAAATCGTCCAGTGATTCCAGCCACCGGTTCCATTTGGGACCCAAACTCTGCATGTCAGTCTGTGTCACTGGGGGTGGTACTTCAATGCAGGGATTGGACTTGTGTGTTTCTTTTCTCACCGACATGATGGTGGAATGTGCTAGTATGACAATGTTACGGGACTGTTCACTTTGCTTCCTGTCTTCTTTTGCCGACCCAGCTCGGGCGAGAGCCTTTGTTTGGTTGTTTCCTTTGATTGTGGTAAGATTCGCCGTTCCCAGGTGACTACTGTATGTTGTCCGCCCTTGGCGCGACTGTCTCGGTATGCTTAAGTGAGTTAAGCTTGGATTTCCTGAATTCAAAACAGCCACCATTCAGTTGCACGAGGCGTGACTCGTGGCTCAGCGAATTCCCACTTTCTTTGGTGTTGCGTGCTAATTGCAGGTGGTCGGTGGCGCTTCCGCAATGACACGTGTCAACGTTGACATCTTGTTCTTGCATTTCGTTCCAAACCAGTGCAGGTTATCCAGTCACTTAGTTGATGAGAGAAGGCTTCTTTGATATTTGTTTACTCCTGCTCTGGATCATTTGTTTTCTTAGCTCTTCTTACTGTTGATCATTTACCTTCGCGTGGTGCTGGAAGTTTACTTCGGTACTTGCCTTTGCTCGTGTTTGTTACGTTCAGGATCTGTATCTGCTTGGTGCATTCAGGATGTGCACTTGCTTGTGCTCACTGACTTTGGGACTTGTATTTGTCCGTGCTTGGTATGTTCGGGTCTGTGTCGGCTCGTGCTTGTAGCGTTCTGGATTTGCATTTGCTTGTGTTGGTTTCATTCGAGATTTGTGTGGGCTTGTGCTTGTTTACGTCGAGGCTTGCATTTGCTTGTGCTTGTTTATACTCAGTGCGATCTTCGCTTGTTTCTGGTACTTGCTTGGGCTTGGTGCGCTGTAAATCTTGCCTTTGCCAGTGCTCGTTGCTAACAGTCACTTTTGTTCATTCCTCTTTTGGTCACTTGTATTAGTGTTTGTTTGTGTTTATCGTTGTCTTTATTTGTATCTTGCATTTTCTCATGCTCGTTTTGTTGCACTTTTTTGCATTTGCTCGTGTACTCGTTTCCTCTCTTGCCTTAGTTTGTTCTCGTTTTTTATTTCCCTTTTGCATTTACTCAGGTTTGTTAACTTTGCTCTCTTGCAGTCGCTCGTGTTTGTTTACTTTATTGTTGTCCTTACTTGTGCTTGTTTGTCTTTACAGTTGCTTTTGCTCGTGCTTACTTTCTTATTCTATCCCTTGCATTTGCATGTGCTTATCTATCTTGCATTCACCAATGCTTGTTTTATTACAGTTGTCAGTGCTTGTTTTCTTTGTTTGTCAATGCTTGTTGCTTGTTTTTGTCACTGCTCATTTCAAAACTTTGCTTGCCTGACTTAAAGATGGCCGCCCTGGATCCCTGACAGGGGATGGGAGCAAAACTGCCTGACTCTAAGATGGCCGCTGTAGTGGAAATCTCGTTTCCGCCGAGATTTGGCTCTTTCTGCTGCTTCTGCTTCCAAGCCGATGTTCACTCACCGGACCGATAGCAGGCAAACAGGACGATCGCGGAGGCCAGGACCACTGCTCCTCAACGCAGATGAGTCTTCAGACGCTTCTTGGGACACAGGTAGGACCGGGGTGGGCTCCCGTCCTCGGTGTCTTTTCTCTCTTCAGTCTTGCGCCGATCCTCTTCGAAGCTGGGGTAGGCACCCAGACTTCAGCGCTTCTCTAGCGCTCACAACGGCCACGCTCACAACGACTTTCCACTCGTAGAGCCTCGGCCAGGGACGCGCTGCCAGAGCTCCTTCCGCTCACGGCCCGTGCTTCATGAACAGACAGCAATGCAGGGCATTATCGTCGCGACGGCGACTCCACCCAATTAGGCTTCTACGCTGGGTCCAGATATCGCTCGGGAGGTAGTGCACTTGCACAGCACTACGATCCCACCCTCGTCGCCAGCTGTAGCATCCTGCTACTAATTAATGACAGACACAGACAGTGTTTTCACGGAGCCTTTATTCCGGACTTCAGCATTCGACCTCGTCCCTACACTAACTGTCCCTAGCCCGTCCCACAGCTCCTCCTGTTCCTGTTCCTTCCCTGGCTCCACCCCAACCACTAGAATGCATCCCGATATTACATATAGGTACCATTGCGGCTTCTGTTTTAACTGCGAAATACAAATTTGCAGGGGCTGCCCCAAGCTATGACTAAACATGTTTACAGACTGAGAGAGCTGTCGGACTTCCAAACTCCGAAGAATGCCTTTTGCGCACACTCTACAGCACACCAGGCGACTCCCTCCCAGCCGTGTATTGCATTTTTCCATCAATGTAAAATGAATCTTTTTGCAAGCTTAAAAGCAGCAGGGTTTGGTCCGCTTGCTGCAGTTCCTCACCCTAACCAAACAGGTATCTCTCACCTGTCAAAATGTATTTTCTGCACAGATATCTGCATCAAGCAAGAAATGTTGATGGTAACACATTTTACTAGGGGATTCGTTTGCTAAACTATAGATGTCTTCACTGCACTGTAATTAATATTGGCAGCCCACACTGTAGTGAACTGATGCCCTCTCATGCCAGTTACACTGCCCCTTGGGAGTTTTGGTCACTGCGGAGAGAGACAAGACTCGGTTCTACGCTACTCCCACACCAACAGCATCTGCCTTGGGACACCTATGCATAGAGGACAGCCTCCAGTGAGCCCCCCCCCGCTCCCCGCGTGATCTCCATCGGGCACATCTCCCCCTCAGCAGAACTCTGTACCAATTCACAATTTACTTCTGCAGATCCGCCCAAAGCATCTCTCTCTCTGGGCATTTGATCAATCCTCTTGAGCACCCCCAGTGTACATCTGAGGTTTCATCCGATCCTCGGCTCTGTTCATCTGTACATTTCCTCTGGATGCCATGTATTACGATATTTCATCCTCTAGATTTCATACCCTGCAGATCTCATGCCTGTTGGTGTGTTTTTTTCCCAAGCAGTGATGCATGCACAGGGATGCTATGTGCAGGGACACAGAGGCGACCGTTGAGTGGGCTTAGTGTGGTAATTGTTTTTTTTAAAATCATTATTATGAGGGATACACATGCCTGAGAATGCTTGTTATTCCATTCATCGACAAAGGAGTACAGCGCGTATTCGGTTCTCAGTCCATGGAATGATGGAGTATATGCACTAGTGAGACCTTGGTCTATGCAGCGACTAAGCGCTATTGCACAGGAATGACCAAACACTGATGAAATATAGCTTGGGTCTGATCTTCAGTGCTTCCAGTGACAAAGGAGTGTATAGTTCAGTGTGATCTTAGTCCATGCAGTGACAAATGAGCGTAGCACGTGTAAACTATTCGGTCCTTACAGTAACCCAATGAGTGAGCTCGGATGTAGATGCCTGGTGATGCCCAGGGGTGTGCCTTATTTCAAGCAGTAAAGAAAAAACGAAAATGCCTCCTCCACCCTTATTCAGAATTTACTTCGAAAGTCAAAATACAATTTATATAGTTTGAAGGTATTTTTATTTATACTAACCAATTTTATGTTTTTGGATTGTTTTTAAAGATTCATAAATGCAAAAAAAGACCACTGTACATTGATCTATTTACAACACTATACATTATCATTGGAAATATACATGTAACACAAAAGCAAATCAAAAATCAATTAATCAATATCAATCATTCATCCCGAGCAAAAACAATGTTAAACAAAACAACACATTATGTACACTTCAAATGTCAAATTGAATAGACAAACTGAAACAATGAGGAGTTCAATTAATGAAAACAATATATCTACACATCAGGTATTATTCATTGATACTGTGATAAATTATTTACTCCTCCCCGTTTGCCGACGTGTTTCGATCCCGGGGAACCAGTTCCCGGAATCTCATCAGTGTTTTGTCATTATCATAGTATGGACATAAGAGGGTTGTAAGTAAGCTTCCTTTATTTACAAAACTGGCATGGATATCTTCTATAAGAATTCAATCTTTCATTTGGATCGTACAGTCCTGCTCCGATCTGTTCTGCCACACACCAACCTCGTGAGTGTTTCTGCCAATAATCAAGAGGATTTCTTTTGTTAATCTCTTAATGGACAGCTTGTCTGTTTCACTCGGCGTTCACCGTTTTGGTCTTAGTGCAAGCACAAAGCTTACCTTTTCTTCATGAACGCCACAGCCAACAACCCGGTTAATCCAAGATGGCGGCCGGTTGTCATCTACGCTATTTATATGAGTTAGTGCTCAACGGTGAATTATGGGATATGTAGTTTTCCCAATGTTGTAGCATTTTTTGGCTAATGATTGTAGACCACAACTGATGAGATTCCGGGAACTGGTTCCCCGGGATCGAAACGCGTCGGCAAAGGGGGAGGAGTAAATAATTTATCACAGTATCAATGAATAATACCTGATGTGTAGATATATTGTTTTCATTAATTGAACTCTCATTGTTTCACTTTGTCTATTCAATTTGACATTTGAAGTGTACATAATGTGTTGTTTTGTTTAACATTGTTTTTGCTCGGGATGAATGATTGATATTGATTAATTGATTTTTGATTTGTTTTTTTGTTACATGTATATTTCCAATGATAATGTATAGTGTTGTAAATAGATCAATGTACGGTGGTCTTTTTTTGCATTTATGAATCTTTAAAAACAATCCAAAAACATAAAATTGGTTGGTATAAATAAAAATACCTTAAAACTATATAAATTGTAGTTTGACTTTTGAAGTAAATTCTGAATAAGGGTGCAGGAGGCATTTTCGTTTTTTCTTGATTAAATAAGGTCCAGCCTACTCCATGCCCTGAAGGACCTAACTCCATAGATTTACATTATTTCAAGCAGTGGCACAAGAGCAGTTCAGTTCTAAGATGAGGGTTGTGACAATGGAGACTACAAATTCCAGACGCCAGTGTGAAAATGTAGGACTGACTGCTTTACAAATGTACCCAGGCAGAGCAGTACACTCGCTTCCCCAGTTCTTTTGGCATGGCTAGACAGGAGCAGTACCAGCCAAGCTTTTTGAGATGCAGGGCCTCTACTTTTTGCAGCTGAACTACACAGAACCTCGTACTGAGAATTCCATTGCCACCCTACCAAGAAGCCAGACTCATTCATTCATTCATTAATAACTTTATTCGGTTATTAGACAAAAAACAACCATAAAAGTACAATTAATAAGTCACATTTAAAATATATATAAAAACAAAAACAATGATAACACAGTAAAATATACTCATCTCATTTCATGGAATGATTGATTTTCGAGATCTAAAAACATTTTTAAGAAACACAGAGACAGATGCAACAGTTAATATGTTATCTAATCTTTGAATAGCTAAAAAAGCAGGACGACACTGATTAACTTCCATGATCTTCAATATGGGCACAATCCATCTTCTCCTAGGGATTGTATAAAATTACAGAAAAACAGAATATGAATGTCTGACTGGTCAGGCAGATCATCACATGGGCACTTACTAAGTTGTTTTGACCAGTTATTCATATAGGGGAAACTAAGAGATCTAACTAAAAAGTTTAACCTAAAACGCGTTAATAAAAACCTTTCGAAATCGCTCATGTTTAGCTTAACTTATGGTTGCATTTTGCTTGAGGTCATTATTAATTGATGCGCGACCACAGATGTGTTTGTCATTTCTACATTGATTCTGCGCTCTCCCAAATACCTCATACAAATATCCCTAAGGGCTTTTCTAGGGACATGACACAACAATGCAGGATCGTCATAATAATCCGAATAGCCTATATTTATAAGAAACGTCTTTACATACCTTAGCCATCCCATCTTGCCACCGTTCTCATGACTCATCACGTCCCTCAAAATAGAGCGATTAAATACACACTCCTCGGTGGTCCAGACCCTATGCCACAGAAGAACCGGTGCAACCTTGATGATATCTTCTAAGTATGGTTGCCCTAGTTCAGCGTGACAAACGTATTTAGAGACGCTATCCGGGACTGCTAAGAGATATTTCATAAAGATGTTTTCCACCACCTACAATGATTTCACATTTGCATATCCCCATATTCCTGCACCATATGTAGCGATTGCTACGCAGGTCGCTCTATACACAGTTAAAAGCTCCCCGATTGTTTTTTTGCCCATCTTTTTACTGAAAATTTTCAAGGCCATTATAGATTTGCAAAACAATAGCCTCCTTGTCTTTATTGCACTGTGCCATAGACCAGATTGATCAAATAATACACCTAGATATGGGAAGGTTGGGCTAAAATCCAGTGGTTTCGAATCAATGTACATTACTTTTTTCTTTTTATCTGCCCCCGGTCCACAGTTCATGCAGAAAGTTTTAGTACAATTAATTCTCAAGTCCAGTTTGGTCATAAATTGTGAGAAAGATGTACCCACCCTTTGCATGGCCAGGGGTGTCCTGGCCACCAGGACCGCGTCATCAGCGTATAACAGCGCAGGGACAGATCTTTTAGCAATCATCGGCATGTCCCTGCACTCCGTAACAATGATCTCTCCAGATCATTGATATAGATTGTGGTTTTTTTTAAACTTTATTTATAATTCTTCAAACAAAAAGTAACACAGAAATATACCAGATCATGGACACAGTATTAATGAGCACAGAAATAAGTCAAACGATAAAAACAAACAAATGTTAAAAATAAAAAATACCAAACCATTAAATCAATATTGATTGTAAACATAAACATCTTAGTTGGGAAAGATAAATAAATTCTTTCAAAGCATTGACCACTGCTCAAAAGGGGCCCAGATCTTAGAGGCCAACTGACGCCGTCTTATCCCCCTTAACAAATATATAGAAGACTCCAAATTATACCATCCTTGCTCTCCAGTTAAAGAAAGTGGGAGCCTCCGGACTTAACCACTGTGAGGTTATACAAAGCCGTAACATTGCCATGGCTACAAACAAGAATGCTCTGGTATATCTAGATCTTTCAGAGACTTCTGGATGTTCACACCCCAATACAACTAAACCTGGAGAGATCTCCACCGGAATATTAAGTACTCTTTAATAAAGACCGAGATATCACCAAGAAAATCACTCAGATTTGCACAAAGATAAAACATATGGATTATATCTGCTGCTTGTAGTCTACACCTAGAACAGGAGTCTCCCTTCCTCCCCCCCACTTAGCAGTCTTAGATGGGGTATGATACAAATCAAACATAGCCATATAGCTTTGCATACGCAAGCTGCCTGAAACTAAGGCATAGCTTGCTAGCTCAAGAGCAGGTCCCAAATCCACACCCGGGGTACCCAATTTCCCCGACCACTTAATGTTCTGAGCATCCAGGTCATCAGAAAGATCTGAGAGAAGACATTGATATATAACTCATATTCTAGCCCTCGTTTTAACGAGATCAATTAAAACAGTCTTGTCGAAAAGTATGGAGAAATTATAGCAATGTCTGTTTAAGAAACTCCTGACCTGAAGGTATTTAAAAAAAATCATTGGAATGCAGATGAAACCGTTCCTTTAAATAGGTAAAGGAGGCAAGCTGTCCATCAGATCCCAAGTCACCAATCGTTTTTAAGCCCATATTCTGCTATTTGAAAGTAACATTATCCCGAAAAATAGATGGGAGCACATTTGTAGCATTAAAGGTAGTATAATAAGTAATCTTCGGAAAATGGAGCCTATGACGGATTTTTTGCCAAGCTGAAAACATGGCCCAACTGACCTTAAACCATATCTTTTTAAAGTAGCTCGGCTCAAGGACCCGTGTTAGAACGCCCTTGGCGGTGTCGCCTAGGGCTATCTCATATATAGATGGCCTAATACATAAAAGAATATCAACTCTATTCCCCAACAGTGGCAAACCCAAATTCTGTAACATAGCAGACCAATAGTAATATATAACAGATTGGGAACCGCCCAGCCCCCACGTGCCCTAGGAAGACACATCCACTTCGCCGCCCTTCGTACCCGTCGATAACTCCAAAGAAAGCGAAGACAAATCCTTTCAGCCCTTACCAAGGTGTTATATGGAAGCAACAGGGGGATTGTCCTAAAAAAATATAAAAACTTAGGCAAAATTAGCATCTTCAAGAAGTAACAACGCCCAAACAATGACAGATGTAAGTGATCAAGCCTCTAGGACACATGTAAGTGATCAAGCCTAGCAGATGTAAGTGATCAAGCCTCAATATAGATTGTAAAAAGAAAAGGGGCAAGGACGCAGCCTTGCCGCACTCATCTTGCAACGATGAATGGCTCGGTGCACTCTCCGTTCTTCCCATACCTAACTCTGGCTAAAGCCCCCGAATAAAGTTCCCTGAAAAAACGAATTATATTTTTCTCTACCCTTAATTTCTCGAGAATCAGCCAAGGTTTACTGTGGGTGACGCAATCAAAAGCTGACGTTAAGTCAACGAAGGTTAAAAATATGCGACTACCCTTGGCTTTGGTGTATTTATCTAAAAGAATGTGCAAATTGAGGCACTGGTCAATAGTACCCAAGCCTTTTCTAAAACCATATTGTACATCGCTAATTATCGAGTGTTCATCAGCCCATAATTGTAGTCTATTTAAAATCACACGGCCAAAAATCTTAATGGTTGAGTCTAATAATGATATAGGGTGATAGCATAAGCAACTTGCTCTATCTCCCTTTATGAATATAGGTATAATTATCGACTCACACCAAGAGGGTAGCAAACCATTCAAACAGGATGCATTAAAAAGTTGGGTAAGAAGCGGGCCCCATAGGTCCATATTGTTTTTATACAGATCAACCGGAACCCCATCAGGGCCTGGGGCTTTTCCTCCTGAGCTTGCTTTTATACTTGCAATTACTTTGTTCAGAGAAATACCCAAATCCAGTTTAATATTAATGTGTGTGATATCCTCCACCCTAATATTCAGAATTAGGAGTTGCTCCAATGAAATCGGAGCACTGTATAAATCTGCATAATGCTTTACCCATTCAGTCTGAGTAATGGCTATTTCTACCCTGGCCTTAGTTTTATCTTTTAAAAAAGTGGCATTTACCGCTTGCCAAAAAGCTGCAGTGTCTCTGCTCAAAGATGCCTCGCACAATAAATTCCAAGCTTCCTTTTTGAGGATGTCCTTTCTCCTTTTCATGGTCCTCTTATAATCCTTTCTTAGCTCCCTGATTAAGATCCGATCTTTAACAGGGGCATTTAAGGCATGTTTGAGGTTAGAATAAGCCTTGGTACAAGCTGTATCAAACCAACTAGATGTATTCTCCTTAGAATTTTTCATTTCCACCCAAAGGCTATTTTTGATGTGTGAGGCAATAATCAAGAAATTTTTAATAACTACAAAATCACCTGCATTTTCGTCCAAGCAAGCATCGATACTGGATTCCAGACTCAAGTGATGTTAGTACAAGGGTTGATGTATTCTGCTTCTTGATCTTTAAGATTCTCTGGTCACTGAGCTAATGTTGTGAATGGGTGGTTTAGACCTGGTGGGTGCTCTGTTCGACAAGTGGTGGAACTGCTTTAAAAAATGTATACCAACCAGGTGTTTTTTTCCCGTTGAGAGTGGGCAGATAGTATTTGCTGAGGTCTGAAGATAATTATATTACATCTGTTCAGGGGAGCAAGTGTTATTGTGTATACACTGGGGGGGTAACAGTTCCTCAGAACTCAGAAAGTTGTTACCAAATTATGGTACCTAAGACTCATGACAGGTTGGATCTACATAAGTGATGGGGGAATTTCTCCTTTTAAATGTAGTGCCCTCACACACCCTTGCGAGTGTCATGCTTCATTATAGGGCGTTGCTCCTCGTGGGGGTGTCGCTGCAGTCCATCACAGGACTCGTGAGAGGGCTCTTTTGCAGAAATCTTTTAAGGAGACACCGCAGATGTGCATGCGGGTGAGTGGGCCTCGTAAAAAAGGTGAGTGGGTGTTTTAACCCCTTCGCTGCTGGCAGCATTCCCCTGCTGTGCTGGGGGGAGTGGGGCGCGAACAGCGCCCCGGTGCTCATGACAAGCTTAGCTCGTCATGAGCCACGGTTCTCTTGTGCTCATGACGAGCTGAGCTCATCATGGCCACCCTCATTTCAATAGAACACTCAGCACAGCAGGGGAACTATCCCCGCGTGTGAGCGTTCTAACGGCCGTGACGAGCTCAGCTCGTCATGAGCACACAAGAACCGTGGCTCATGACGAGCTGAGCTCGTCATGAGCGTGGGAGGGGTTAAAATTACCGAATGGTACCCAGAACCTATCTTTATTCAGGGGTTCATATGGTAAATTAAAAGGGTGTGGATCCTGGAGCTCCTCTTAAAAACAAATACAGAGGGCAGATGTGCGACTAACCGCTTCTCTCAGGATGTGTGCTGTAGTGAAAATACATAATACATAAAACAAGGTCAACATGTTTCACGCTCTCAAGTGGTCCCTCAGGGATCCCATGGTGCTTTATCAGGACCGGAGTGTGAAGTGAAAAAAAAACCAACATGAAAAAGGTCCCAGGAAAGAGAGAACCTTATTCTTAAGGAGTTCAGCATCCTTGCGCTGATAGGGACTCTGAGACTGTAGGTACCTATCCCCAACTCCTCTATTAAGGAGATCAGGCTCCGTCAGCACCTTCTGGGTTGAAGGCTGAGTAAATGTGCTCACCTATTTCGGGTCCAGTAACCTACCCCTCTGTCGTTGTGTGCCGGAAACTCTGTTTCATCAAGCCAGTATTAATCACTAAGAACCTGAGTATTAACTCAAATTAATTGAGATGGCGGGAATTACTCATAAAAAGCATTCCGCCAATCGGAATCGAGGTTATTGTTGGAGAACATAGACGAAACATGCAAACTTGGTGA
The DNA here is from genome assembly GCF_964261635.1 of Lissotriton helveticus. Classification (NCBI taxonomy): domain Eukaryota; kingdom Metazoa; phylum Chordata; class Amphibia; order Caudata; family Salamandridae; genus Lissotriton; species Lissotriton helveticus. The sequence continues at coordinate 955,017,396 of NC_136071.1, forward strand.
ATGATCTTGCAGTAAACCGGGTCAACGAATGGAAAAATATTAAGGAGATTAGGATACGAAGGAAGCAGATTGTTTTGGAAGAGCGCTATGAATACCAAATAAATGGTTTTTAAGAGTGATTCCCCCATCTCAATTAATTGCAGTAAACTGGGTCAACAAATGGAAAAATATTAAGGAGATTAGGATACGAAGGAAGCAGATTTTTTGGGAAGAGCGCTATGAATACCAAATAAATGATTTTTAAGTGTGATTCCCGCCATCTCAAATATTTAAATTAATACTAAGGTGCTTAGTGATTAATACTGGTTCGATGAAGATAACATAAGACAAAAGTTGTGAATGAGGGTTTATTAAAATTACACCAGCAAATTTTAAAGCCCGGATGAAGCACGTAGGCTGAGGCTGTCAAGAAATATTCTTGGAATATTATGAATATATCGATTGATCAACAAATTTGTGAAGATTATGAATTTGATTTAATGAACTTAAATTAATAAAATACGTTTCAACAATGAAAGAAAATTGGCCTGTGGATTGGAGTAACTGTAATAATACCCAATAATTGATTGATAATTGTGATTTATACATTTTAGGCTCCTTTCATTGTATATAGGTCTCACATATAGGCGAGTTTGAGCTATTGGCATTGTAAATGACAATGCCTTTATTTAAGTTTTGGGTATTAAAACTTAAATAAAAGGCATTATCATTTACAATGCTAATAGCTTAAACTCCCACAAAGCTAGACCTATTGAATTGCAAGTGTATGTTTAAATTTGTCTGGCTTCAATGTGCGTAGGCTGCACGTTACAGCGGTGCAACATGTTAGCACATTAAATCCAGATTTGCCAATGCTTCTTTTGGTTTTTCCTTTGCTGTTTCCCACTGCTGAAAGCAGTGGGAAATGTAAGTTCCAAACAAGAGAGAGCACAGGGTCAGACTGGGACAGAAAATAAACACCCCGAAAAATAGACTCTATTAGTCAATGAGATAGCTAAAAAAGTGGGAAATTGGGGGAAATTGGGCTGTTTTGAACTCGTACCAACACACTTTGCGTATGTATTATGCAAGAAAGGGAATACTGCATGCTTTTAAGTTGCTGTAGGAAATGGTTATTTTACTATCCGTGAAATTAACAGTAAAACAAAGCACAGCAGGCCATAAAACAGGCCTACAAAAAGCTGAAAAATGCCCACTCCCATTCACCTCTCACCCCAGCTCTTCAAGCACTGCCTGTTTGACTTGCAGGCTAGTCCAACCCTGAACAAGCACTAATAGTGCTCAGTTCTATGTGTAAACAAATGGTAAATGCCCACTGTTTTTGACTTTGCCTAACCATTGCTGGTTCTTATTGCTGCCATTTAAATGTAAGATTTTCAATCTCTAACTCTTTGCTGTTTCACAGATATTACTTGAGGTTTGTGTCCCTGCCTTTATGAAACGATTTGAATTATGGCTTTGTATACAAAGGCTTTTTATCATTCATCCTGAATTTTTAAGAGTGATGACAACCTACAAGATGAGTGCTAGACTTTGCCAATTTTCCAGGTTTACCCCCAAACTTTTTGCCTTTTGCCTTCTATTTTTCTGGCCCTGTTTTTTTAACTTTAGGACTCTGAGTTCTTTATCACTGCTGACCATGACTAACGTGCATAGGGTCTCTGTGTAAACTGTGATTATGATTGGTGAACCATAATTGGCATATTTGATTTACTGATAATTCCTTAGTAAAGTGCACTGTGTGCCCAGGGCCTGTAAATTCAATGCTACTAGCGGGTCTGCAGAACTGATTGTGCCACCCACACAAGTAGCCTTTCAAATACAACTCAGACCTGCCACTGAACCTGCTTGCCAGGAACCAAACCTTCTATTTTCTTACATGTAAGTCACATTTAAGGTGGGCCTAATTTACCCCCATGGGAAGGATGCAGTGTATGTGAAAGGTAGGACATGTACTGGTGTGTTTTACATGTTCTGATAGTGAAATACTGTACTATTCATTTTTCACTATTGAAAGGCAGTCTGTCCCATAGGTTAACATGGAAGCTGCCTTGTGACGTTCCATTGAGAGAAGATAAAGAAATGGAGTAAAGGCTTCCTGAACTCAGAATTTAATAAACACACCTTTTAGTAAAGGTGTTTTTTTAAATTGTGTGATTGAAAATGCCACTTTTAGAAAGTGTAGAAAAACAATCAAGGGCCTTAACTCACCTCAGTAAGGCTGAGTCCGTATGACGTAAAAACGATACAATTGCCAGTACTGAGCATAGATCATGAAAAACTTTTTTCATCTGCATGTATGAAGAAAACATATCAATGCACTTGGAAATTAATCCATCAATTATTGTTTTTTATTTTGAATCCAGTTAAACCATGTATCAAAAGCACTTCATAAACATGTGTAGAAAGACAATGAATCCAACAACAAAGACAATATTTTATATACAACTAGCTATCCTTCAAAGTGACATTCGCACCCATTCGCAAAACTATCATTCACACAAACATTCCCACAATCTTCCTCTAACACACCACATACTCACTCTTGTCATCCATCTCACAACCCAGTCCTAATTAAACTGGTAACGGACACACTAATCCCTATGTCAAATCAAAATTCAAAACAATATGAACAAATGCAGGAATAGTTCATAAATGGACAGTTATCCCAACAACAACGTTATAATTCCTGGAGTTGAACAATGAATTTATAACCACAATTTATTTGACAGGGACACAAACAACCGGGGTCCAAAAATTATTTGACAGGGACACAAGTGGTTTGTGTCTTTCTACACATGTTTATAAAGTGCTTTTGATACATGGTTTAACTGGATTCAAAATACAAAACAATAATTGATGGGTTTTTCCAAGTGCATTGATATGTTTTCTTCATACATTTCATGATCTATGCTCAGTACTGGCAATTGTATACCACACTTTTAGAAAGTGGGCATTTTCTTGCTTTACCATTCTGTGTTCCTCTGCCTGTTTGTGTATTCACCATCTGGTTTTGGAGTGGCAGAAGCTGGGGATCTGCATCCACTCTAGACAGTCAGAAGGGGGGTTGAGCTGTGCCCTGCCTTTACTGGGTGAATAATAGCCAGGCTGAATAGACCTTTCTGCATTTAGAGTGGTATGAGGAGTTTTCACTAGCACCCGAACAGGCTATGTCTCCTCTGCACAATGCTGTCTTCACCCCCTGTGGTCAAGCTGGACCAGGGAGGACAAAACCGATTTGGATTGAGCATAGGAACTCGTAAGTACAGACTAAAATGAGAAAATGTGGTATAAATATTGGGGCTCTGACCCCAGAACTTTAGATCAATTCTGCTACCAAGAGGACTGTGTCAAAAAGAAGAGCTGGGGAGCTGTGTGAGGAGTGCTGCTCATTTATCTGTGAGGGGTAGGTTAACTTGCAGTTGCTGCTTCTATCTGTGAGCACAGGAAAAGGACTGGACTGTTCATCGTCTTAAAGAAAGAAGGAAGCGTGTGGTGAGCGCTTTAATTCCTGGTGCCCTGGAGTGCTGTGTATTACGACTGTATCTCTATGCTTTAACCCAAGTAAGAATGTGTTGAGCGTTTTACCCATGAGAGGCACGTGAGGAACACTATAGAGTAGCACACTGTGGGTACCTCTGACCTCATTCAGGGAAAACTGTGGTGCATGCAGAGGAAGACCGAAAATCCACCCATCAGGTAGAAAATGTGCCGTCCCATTGCACCATCGCCTATTGCTGGCTGTCGTGAACCCCCTTCAGTGCAGCAACAACCACACTGCCGAGAGAAACCAGCACACATCAGAGGGAAAGGACCAATCCCAGTGCGGCCCACCTTTGGAGCATGGGTCGATGGGGAGAAATCAAAGTTAACCGGTCTCGCCATACTGAGCACCTAGCCTTCGTGCCTGTAGCAGCCCGTGAGGGCACAGAGAGACCCTCACCCACAAGAAGGTGAGAGCAGCCTGGGGTCTGCTCTGATGCTGCCTTTGTTGCGGCTGCAGCGCCACTCGTTAGTGGGCAGCCTCCTTTTCCAGTGTGGTAAGTGTGGAACTCCTTGAGGGTTCCCCACCGGAATTCAGTTGTATGTCTGCCCTCTCCTCATAACTGCACATCCCTGGGGGCACAGTACCTGGTATAGAGAATGGGGTGAGTCGTTGACTTAGGCCCCCCATAGTTCTCAGAAACTTCCATATAGTGCAGAGTCAGCACCCAGGTTCCTTGGCGCCCTACAAATTGTATTGGCAATTTATGTGCGTTCACCACTAAGCTGCAGGCTTCTATGGTGGTTGTTAAAAATTGCATTTCTGGTTGGCTAGGGTGTACACCTAAGCCAGGCAGAACCCACCACTCTAGTCAGGGTAAGGGGGCTATACACCCAAGATAACCCCTGCTCACCCCCTTGGTAGCTTGGCAGACCAGTCAGGCTTATACCAGAGGCAATGTGTATAGAGTTTGCACAACACACACACACACACACAATAGTGACACACTAGGCACACCACAAAGAGGATCCACACCAGGTTATAAAAAAATATATCTTTTGTATTGTACCTAAAAACATGCTAGACCACATTACAATAATCAATGTGCCACTAGGCACTGGTCATGAAAAGGCATATAACACACATAAGACCGCAATTACATGAATCACGACTTGAATCACTATGCTACTCGGGCAATTGTCATAATCACATAGACCATACAGCATTTTGTAGTAGGCGAAGCACATTAGACCCCATCACATAAATCACTCTGCCAACTGGGCAGTTTGTCATCACCTACATAAACTATAAAAATCACTTTTGCCACTAGGCAATGGATGGTCATGACTTGCACTGGTCATAACAACACATCATTGCATCTCTTGCGGTTGACCAACAGGTTAGCTGAGCAGCGGCAGTTGGGAAAAACAACTGGTGTTTGCTGCGAAGCAATGATGAGCAGTAAGAAAAGCAATGGTGCGGTGAAGAAACAACTGAGGGCAACACAGGCAGATGCACACTCATCCGATCATGTGCTGCTGGGGTGGCGGTGCCATGTTAAGCAGTAGTGTAAAGCACTGGTGCCGGAAGAAAACAGCCAATAGCAACACTGGCCGCCGCACAATCACCCAATCATCAGCTGCTGGGGTGGCGGTGCCGTGACAATGAATAATACCAAGAACAACGGTGCCGGGAGAAAATTGCTGAGACCATGCAGGCCTGGAACGCTCCTCAGGCTAGGGCGCATCCCCACTAGCTCATGTCTCCACGTGGTGCCCTGCTGGGTGGGGTGAAGTCGGGCATAGCTCTTTTTTCCCTTGTGGGAGTTCCTCACAGTGGGGGAATTGAAGCCGCCAGGTGCACAGAAGTGGCGGGAAGAATGCTCCTGGGGTGCTGGCAGAGCCACAAACAGGCAGGGCTCAGTAAAGGCAGTGGAGAAATGCTGGCAGAGCCCAAAGACACACAGGGCTCCGTGAAACTAGCAAAGAAATGCTAGCAGAGCCCAAAACCACACAGGGCTCAGTGAAGGTAGCAAGTACTTGGACATTTTGATGTCCCTGAGTTTCCCAGAACAGGAGGCCAACACACAGGCCCTTGGAGATTCTTGTTAGGCAGGATACCACAGCAGGGCAAAAAGAGTACGTTGTTTTCCTCCACCGTAGACAGAAGCTGCAACTGCAGGCCAACCCACCCCTCACTCAGAATAGGCAGTGCTCTTCACACAGTCCTTCCGCTCTTCTTCTTGGTAGGGTACTCTTGTTTCTTGAAGTAATCCAAAGTTCTGGGATTTTAGGTCTAATACTTGTAACCCAAAATTTCTTTGTCCTCTTTGTGGCAAGGGTCTCTGGACCCAGTCCAAATCAGTTCTGCATTCACTGGTGCGGCATGACCACAGAGGGCGGAGACAGCACTGTGCAAAAGGAGACACAGCCTATTCAGGTGTAAGTAACTCTCCTCCAACCACTCTAAATGCAGACCAGGTCTATTCAGCCCTGCACTGAGTCATCCATGCAAGCCTGAGCACACTTCAACCCCCATTGGTGACCTTCTAGTGTGAATACACATCTCAGCTCCTGTCACCCACATACTAGACGCTTAATACACATATAACCTAAGGCAGCCAGAATGGCGAAGTAAGAAAATGCTCACTTTCACTTTTGTGGGCAGGGAAGAGGCAGCAAAGCAGAGGAAAGGGAAGAAGAGAATGAGCAGGAAGAGAGAGGCGAAGGTATCAAAAAGTGCGGAATAACACATTGGACAAAAGAGGAAGCTACTCCCAAGGAGAAACTCAAATCTTCATTCCTTTAAGAAAAAAGAAACGAGTATTGGAAACAAGGAATAAACATGCGTGAGGACACTGAGTACACGTAAACAACAAGAAGAGAAGTACATAACAAGAGCGAGCGAATTTGATGAAGACAAGATTACACCGTGGTCCTGCCCTGACGATAATCCGTGAATGTATAGGGAGATTGGAAACGCGTCGGCTTTTTCCCTGTCTGTCTACGAGGGACTCACATTGAGTGGGACTCTTGGGAGGGTGTAACAAGATATAATATACCCCCTGAGAGAACTATAAAAGGCGTATTTCCCCGTAGCGAGTCTGCCTTTGTGCGTTGCAAAACAAAACAGTGAAAATAGTCTTAGCACAGGCAGGCTGTCTATTTATAGTATTGACTGGTGTAATTATAAAAATCGCAAAACAACTGTTACAGTGACATGGTTTTAATGTCTTTGGTCATTTACTTTTGTATAATATTTTTTTTTATTAGATAAGAAAAGTATGTTCTGAAGAATGAAATGTGTAACCTTGAATGCATTAGGTATGAATAATTATTGTTTAAAGGTGATTTGAATAAGATACAATTCATAAAGTATGGTACAATGACTAAATGTATTGTATTGTCAATCTGCTGAATAAATAAGCAGGATATTGAACTGGAGGGCAGGTAATTTCTATTTTATAGCAGTTTGGTACGTCCTACCAGGCCCCCATAATGGACATGACCCTATGGTGTAAAACAAAACACTTTCTAAAAGTGGCATTTCCAAACACTGGATTTAAAAAACACCTTTACCAAAAGGTGCGTTCAGTTCTGAGTTCAGGGAGTCCAAACGTGATTTTCCTATCTTGTCCCTAGAGAAAGTTACACAGGTAAATATGGTACAGTGCAACGCCTTTATAAGCCTATGGGACAGATAGCCTTCCAACGGTGAAAAATGAAATATACAGTATTTCACTGTCAGGACATGTTAAACCCATCATGACATGTCCTACCTTTTACATACAATGCACCCTGCCCATGAGGGTACCTTGGGCCAAGCTTAGAGGTGCCATACATGTACGAAAAGGGAAGGTTTGGTTCTGGCATGTCGGTGCACTTGCCAGGACAACATGGCAGTTCACAACTGCGCGCACACACATTACAGTGGTAGGTCTGAGATACATTTACAGGCCTACTCATGGGGTGGCACAGCCAGTGCTGCAAGCCCACTATTAGCATTTGATTTACAGGCCCTGGCACACACTGTGCACTTTACTAGGAATTACCAGTCAATCAAATATGCCAATCATGGATAACCAATCATTGTCACAATGTATACAGTGTGCATAAGCACTTTAACATTGATCAGCAGTGGTAGAGTGCCCAGAATCCTACAGCCAACAAAAACAGGGTAAAAAAAATAAATAGGAGGCACAAGTCAAAAAAGTTTGGGGATAAGCCTGTCAAAATGGTTAGTTCTAACACTGGTCATTTATTTGCGTACCTGTAATGATGTTTTGGGGGTTCTATGTGTTTCTCTCCCTAACCTAACTGTTGCATTTCATGCCGTGATGTGTTTAGGTAAGTAATTTATGCAATACAACGACAGGATGATGGGCATTATTTGAGGTGTTGCATGCATTTGAGCAGTAATGGTGTGTTGATGATATGTGCAGATAAAAACCTTTCTTTTATTGCACGCAGTGTAATGTTTTGACAATTGCCTAATTGACAAAGCGTTATTGTGATATTTGTATGTTTGATTATTATTGTTTTTGGTCTTGTCAGCATTAGATAAATACTTTATTTTTCTAAACTAGTGTGGTGTCCATTTTGTGGTGTTTGCACTGTGCTACTGTGTGATTGGGTACAAATGCTTTACACATTGTCTCTGAGATAAGCCTGTCTGCTTGTGCTAAACTACCAAGGGGATGAACAGGGGTTATCTAAAGTGTGTAATCTCCTTACCCTGACTAGAAGGAAGGCTCCCTACTTGGACAAGGTGTACACCTCTGTCAACTAGAGACCTCCATTTCTAACAATTAGCCTTCATCATTCCTGTCTATTGTAGTAGTTATAGCAGTAAGCTGCAGGGCATTGACAGGCCTTATGCATGAAATTGAATTAACATTCACAGTGGGTGGATGACCACCAAAGAAACAATCACAACTCTTGTAAGGGTGAACCATCAAAGTCACGGTTAGACCTGGTGTCCTTGGCATGGTTTTCCCCTGTATTTTTCCCTCAGCCTCCTGTATTTTTGCTGTGTGCTGAATTTCATTTTTGCTGATCTAGACGCTTGGGGCACTTTGCCACTGCTGATCAGTGCCAAAGTGCAAGTGTTTCCTCTATAAATTGTGAATATGTATCGGTGTTTCCATGATTGGCTCTTTGACTTACCACTAAGTCCCTAGTACAGTGTACTGTGTGTGCCCAGGGCCTGTAAGTCAAATGCGGCTAGTGGGCCTGCAGCACTAATTGTGCCACCCACCCAAGCAGCCTTTTAAAGGTTTCTCAGACCTGCCACTGCAATGTCTATGTACAGACTCTACTGCCATGTCGACTTGGCAAGTGCACCCACTTACCAGGCCCTAACCTTCCCTTTTCTTAAATGTGAGTCACCCCTAAGGTAGGCCCATTGTACCCCTGTGGGCAGGGCGCAGTGATTGTGAAAGGTAGGACATGTCCTGATAAGTGTTTTTCACTATTGAAAGGCTATCGGTACCATAGGATGGAATTGGAGTTTATTTATAACATCTTATAAATATAACTTCACATTGGGACACGATTGGAAGGTAAAGTTTAGTATGCCTGAACTCAGAATATAAAGATGCATCTTTTAGTAAGGATGATTTTTACATTCAGTGTTTGAAAATACCACTTTTAGAAAGTGGGTATTTTCTTGCTTAGCTATCCTGTGTGCCTCCTCTGGGTTGTGAATTGACTGTCTGACTTTGGAGTGACAGGAGCTGTGGATCTGCATTCACTGTAGACAGCCTCTGGGGCGGGTGAAATGTGTCCTGCTGTAGTATGGTTTCGGGCCTCTTTTTGTGTGCATGTTATGTTAGCATTGCTTATTAGCATTTTAAACGCCATTTTACCTTTTACTGCTTTTTGCACATGGCACTGCTTAGCTGTTTTTGCAAGTTATCTTTCACGAAGGTCTATACATGAGAAAATGTTTGTTTTTCGACATCTCTAGACATACATCGTGCCCCCAGTCTGTACAGTGAGTGCTGAGCCGCCAAGGTTATCATAACATGTGAGCCTGTTTATCGGCATGTCCGTGTAACACATTCTGGACACAACATTTTGGCAGCTGCGAGCCGAGCAAGATTCTGGCGCCTTTATCATAGCACACTTGCCATAATTTCACACACTTGGAAGATTCCAAGGATGCAGAGAGACTACCAGATCCAGATGTAATTTACACCTACTGAGCGGACAGGTATTGGGGTCCACCCAAACAAGCTCAAGAGACCTTCTATAGCTTATAATACATAGGGCCCGATGTAGGTCGCCAATTACCGGTCGGTAACGGCCGATTTTGGCCGTTACCGACCGGTATTTGGGTTTTGCTATGTAGGGGGCTGAAAATTACAGAATCTGTATATTTACCGATTCGGTAAAATTACCGAATCGGTAAATATACAGATTCTGTAATTCCAAATGTAGGTGCCACAGTTTACAGTGCCACAGGCCCTTAGAAATTTGTTATTTACCATGTAATACTGTTGCATGGTAAATTACGAATTTCTGTGTACATGCACATCTGTGCATGTACACCTGTGCAATGTGGCACACATACATGCCCTAAGGGCATGTATGTGTGTCACATTGTCCACAAGGCAAAAACTGGGGTGCTACAGGGTGTCAAAGTGACACCCTGTCCCCCTTAGCAATTCGGTATTTTTACCGATTCTGTAATTACAGAATTGGTATTTGCCAGTGATTCCTATGGGCTTCAAGGCCCATAGGAATCAATGGCAAATACCGATTCTGTATTCTGTAATTACAGAATCGGTAAATACCGAATCACAGCGATTCGGTATTTTTTACCGAATGAATACCTACATCAGATTTACCGATTCATGAATACCGAATCGGTAAAATTCGGTATTTATGAAGCGGTAAATCTGATTTACCTACATCTAGCCTATAGTTCCTATATAGAGAGGCTGTTTAAACTAGGCGCTATATCACCTGTTTGCACTATCATTGTAATATGATTCCTCTTTTTGTATTTTATGGAGTTGTAACCATGCTGACCATATCATTTATAATCATATGTCTGCTTACGTTGACTAAAATACTGTGCTTGAGATCACATTGTTAAAATAAATAGTTTAACCTTACCGTGTCTCTTTTTTACTCCTGTTGTGGACTGCTATGAGCGCATAACAAAAGAGTGTTCTCACTTCCCACCATTCCTGAGATGGTCCTAAGTCGCATGTTCTAGGTTGTCTAATCATTGGTTACTTTGCTATAGGATGAAGAGCTAACGTGACACTGATTGCTAGCTGGTTGGGGTTTCTAGGTACTGAGGTGAGTTTCTGGTAGACCACAATTCACTAATGTCCTAGGTCTCTGTGCACAGTTCTGTGTATGAGCAGAAATCCTTGCAACATGGCGCCGCCAACGAGTGTGGTCTTATTGTGAGACACTTGAGTAGTGCTTATATCAGTCTACGACCCCCTCACTGTTGTTTCCGGTTGACAGTAGTGACGGATAAGACCAACCTATAGTTACATAGGTTTCTTCAAGCTTGATAATTTTAAAACGGTTTTCTGTTTGAATTACTACCCAGTTGTGCCTTATTCTATGACATTGTACTTCTCTATTACTGTTTCGATATGGCTGCGGTCAATATCCCAGCACACAGTCGTGTGGCTGTGCGGAATCATTTGCAGGAATACCTCGTTTCTATGGAGGGACAGGCAGTGGTTTTTGTTGTTTCAGCTGACGCGGCGTTCGCGTTTGAGTTGTATTACGCATGGGTTACGTTTCCCACGGTGGATGCTGGTACTGGTGTGTTTTACACTTACACACCTGCTGTTGCTCCTGCGGCGTATGTTCCATATTGGACAGTGGAAATTCCGATTTCTGCTTGGCAGCATGCCGTTTGGTTTAATGGCACCCTCCCACACATTATTACAGCGGTCAGACAAGGGCGGCTACATGACCTGTTTTAGCTGCTTACACCCCGCATCCTCAGGAGGGGCAGTTAACAGCTCAGCAATTAAGACCCCTATAGTACCGTCATGGTTAATGCGGTCATGGGCAAGCTTTCCCAGGATAAAGAGGAGATGCCTTTTTGGCTTGCCGAGAAATTCAACCAACTGGAAGCAGTATTCCTGAATACTAGTCCTGTGGAGAAACACGGGATCCTTACAGTTAGTTTGCAGAAAGACTTAGTGCCAGACGTAAATGAATGTACAACTTGGGGTGTGATTTTTGCAGCAGTCTACACTAGGTGCTTTGGCACCCCGTCAATGACTGTTCTGCCCTCTGTGATCAAGCGTGTTCAGGATGAACATGGACCAGAGGCGGCTGTAGAATTGGGAATTCGACTCATGGGAGCGTTTGACATGGTACACGATCTCGTCCTTGCTAATTTCAAGGGGGATGCGGTAAGTTTCCAGGTCTCTAATGCTTTGCGCGATGTCCCCGACGCAGACAAACCCCGTCAGTTACCGAAAATTATTACGGAGGCTTATAAGACCGTTGGCCGTAATAGTTTGGGTGTTAAGCTTTTCGCTGAGAAAGAAAAACAGCAGCAAACTCAACAAGCGTCCTCTGAAAAAGATGACCGTCCAAAAGTTCAGAAACAAAATTGGAGTTAGAACAAAAAACAGGGGAAGCAGCATAAACAGGGGTCCCGTCCCGCTTCACCTACACCTGTCCCTGCTGAGCGTACATATGATTTGCGAGACCGCAGTACTATTAAGTCACCTGATAGATTTCAGGTTCCTGAGCAACGTGTTCCTCGCTCTTTGCAGGAAACATCGGTCACAGCCACCGGTGGAGGAGGCGGCGGCAGAGGACAAGGTGCCCAACAGAGTCGTGAACAGCCTCGTAAGGCTGACGGAAAAGGCAAGCAGGACGAAGCTCTGCATCAAAGGCCCCAGTTTCAGAAGAAGAAAGTTGCTGCGGTAACAGCGAGATATGCCACAGACAGTGAGAAGGCAGCTTTGGAATCTGACATGGACAACGCGGCGGATATTACCATCGTTCTAGAGGCGCTGCATCCACTACTGAGGGTGACAGCGACTGACACCTTCGTGGTTGTAGAGACAGCTGACACTAGAGTGGCTCCCCCTGATAGACTTAATTAAATTGTCCTTGTAATTAAAGGTGACATAGAACATACCATAAAAGGTTTTGTTTGGGAGAATCTATCAACTACCTATGATATTTTGTTGGCAGAGGTCGATTGGCCCCCCGCGCACACGGTGCCAAAGGAACAGGCTCTACATTTTGCAGAAGATTGGGCTAAGGGGTTGTACTGAACTCACTGTGGATGGGACACATTTTCCCCTCGACATGAGATTCCTTTGCGGCTGATGCCACAGCCTCAACCCCACAATTGGAATATCAAGGTGTAAATAAAACGTCTGTGTCTCTGATGAATAACCCACTTTTTACTGTGACCAAGCCAGATGGCTCGTACCGTTTGGTATTGGATTACCGCCACTTAAACTCTCATTGTCGTACATGCGCGGTGCAGAATACTCATAGTCTCATGCGTAAACAGTTTAAAACCACACTTGACATCTCCAATGTTTTTTTTGCCCACAATATGTCACCTCTTAGTAGTCAATGGACGGCTTTTACAAGTGGTGGCAAACAGCGTCACTTCCTTCATTTGGCTATGGGCTACAAGAATAGTTCAGGCATATTTGCCGCCCACATTGTCTCTCTCTTGGAGAGGCTCGACGCAGATGCATGTTCGTATGTGGATGACATTTATCTCACAGACGACAAATTATGGCTGCATCTGTACCGTGTAGACCGCATGATTTGCCGTTTTGCGGACATATACTATAAATTTAACTTCGCAAAATCACACATTGCAGAGTACACAGTGTTGTTCCTGGGCTACGAGCTCAACAATGAAGTTCGAGGTTTGGCTCCTCACTTCTTGGAGAAATGCGCACTTTTGCGAGCTCCCACAATGCTGAAAAATCTACAATCTTTACTGGGCTTTTTAAGTTTCGGACGTACCTACATTCTGAAATATGCACAGCGTATCAAGCCGCTTTATGCATTGATGCAACCTTCTTTTTCCAAATCGTGCTGGCTGCCAGAACATTCAGCCATCTTGCAATCTTTGCAGGCTCATATTCTCGAATCTAAATACTTGTCGACTCGTGATAACCACACCAACCTGGTGATAAGAATCGTACCAGGGGTGGTGGGTTTCATGTACCTCACTTTTAATGAGGGTAACACAGTCCCTATCGCTTACAAGTCACACTTGTACACTTCGGCTGAGTTGCGGTTTTCCATTGTGGAAAAGTTTTGACAGCAGTGCAAATGGCAATTCTTAAGGAATGTGCACTGTCACAGGGAAAACGCATTTTGGTTGTTACTCCGTATCCTGCCTTAGAGTCAGTGACAAAATCCAGTGTACAGAATTCGAAAGCTTTGCACCCTCTTTGGATACAGTGGGCTACATCCTTGACATCCCCGGATGTCACATTTATTTTCGATTCCTCCCTGCAGACTCAAGAGCACTTGCAGAATGAACGTGTTCATCCTGCTCCTCTGACTATGCGCCCACTGGTGGACGCTGATTTCAAGTCCGATGTCGTGCATACACAGACATTAGAGGACTGTACCACCCAGTTGGCAGAACTTCGTGCTCTGATGCTTGCATTGGAGTATGCTGATCCCAGTGTGACTACTCTCATTGTGAGTGACTCTTACTACCGTGTTCAGTCTTACAATGACAATCTCCCCTTTTAGACTCAAAATGATTATCATGACTCCAAGGGTCGCACAATAAAACATAAAATGATCAGGGTTCGAGTGGCTGAGCTCAAAGAACGACTTCCTATCGCTATTGCCGCAACTGAGAAGGGAGGTAATCATCATAAGGGTTTCCCTTCGAAGTACTCTTATCATTTAAGTCCTGATAAAGTTCCTTTTGTGAGAATTAATGACGTTGGTGACAGGAGGATTCCCAACGCGGACCGCAGACAGGCTTTGATAACAGCAGGCCACGCCGGGATGGCCTCGGCGCATGCCGGCGTGTCAGCTACTGTATCTCTTCTCCAGCAACGATATTGGTGGCTGGGTTTGTACAAACAGACACGTGATTTTGTCCTTCAATGCGGCATTTGTTAGCAAATTAAACCTTCCTCTGCTGTACACCCGCCCCAAACTCAGTTGTACATATCTAATAAACCACTTGTGTGTGTTTATTTAGGTCACTGCGGTCCTTTCTCCTCTGATACTGCGTATCAGTACATCTTAGTAGCTGTTGACTCTTGCACGCGCTTTGTCTGGGTGTGGCCTCAAAGGAGCACTGAATCACGGAACTGTCGAAAGGGATTTGCGTGTCTTTGTGGGAATTTTTGCGTGTGATACCTTCCATTCGGACCAGGGTCCGGTGTTCGCCTCTAAGGAGTACAAGGATGCCATGGCTTCATTGGGGGTCCAGGTCAAATTTTCGTCTCCATACCGGCCTCAGGGTAATAGTAATGTGGAGCGAATGAATCGTGACTTAAAGCAATCCTTGACAGCGAAAGTTTTAGGTGCTGGCAGAGACTGGCTATCCCATCTCAATAGCGTTCAACGTGCACTAAATAATCTCCCTAGAAGGTCTCTGGGTGGGCAGACCCCATAGAAAATGCTCTTTGGCATCAAGATGTTTGTCCCAGACCTTGATGAACTAGACATGGCGGCGGGAGCCACATCCTTTGACGTAGATGAATCATTCTAAGATTTTGCAGAAACTACAAAAGACCAGAGACAGTCTTGCAAAGGAACACTTGCCCTCCACGTCTGAAGCTGCATTGCAGATTCCAATAGTCGGCTGGCTACCCCAAATTGGAGAACTCGTCTGAGAGAAGATCGACAACAAGAGAGAATTTGGTCCTCCCTATCGAGCTCCAGTTGCCGTGCTTGGTGTGCAGGTTACAAGAACAGTCATTTTACCTCCTCGTCCTGGCCAAAAGGGGAACAGGTACATTTCAATTGACAATGTCAAACCACACAGGGTGGCCTCTTCTCCATAGTATGATGCCTGCGATTTTGTGTCCAGCAATGGTGCGACACTCTGTTTTGGCCCTGGATCCTGTCGTCGGGCCTGATGTTGCCATTGAAATGAGTCAACTTACGAAAGCTTTATTAAATCAACCTGCTGGTGATCCTCTTAACCCCTTCCATGCTGATGACGGCCCCCAGCCGTCATGCACTACAGTGCTTGTGTGCTGATGACGGCTGGGGGCCGTCATGACCGCAGCCGCACTGAAATCTTCAGCACAGGAGCAGAATCGGCCCAGCATGGAAGGGGTTAATGACACTGAATATATTTACCCCGCTGACTTGTCTATGCCTGATCTGGAGACCCGTGTGGCTAATCAATCCTGTTTTTCATTTGACGCTGGCTCTTCCACATCTAAGTCCCCTTCAAAAGTTTAGATTCTTGCTACCTGGTTTAAAAAACATTTTTTGATTCCCCCTTGTACTTACATTTGGCTTTTACTTCTTGTAATTTTTTTGTTCATGTCTATAGGATTTGTGGTGTATTTTTTCCATTTTATCAATGGACACTATGTTAAGGAAAGAACTTTAATTCGAGTAATTGATGGAACTTTGGCTTCCCACTCCTCTTCGCACATCATGAAGAGGGACCAGACATTTGTGAATATAACTGCTTGGCCCGTTTTAGATGGGATTGTATGGGGTGGGGTAAAGTTCCAGATTCATGGTCCCACATAGGTTATTAATGTTCCCCATGTACTCCGTGTTTCTATGGGGGATGTGGTTAAACAAAATATTCGCTCTGATGATTGGGACGTTAAAGCTGTAGAAGCTTTGTTTTCAGATTTGAAATACTATGCTGCTTTCTAGGCTGAAGATTTATATTTGGAATCCGCAAATCATGGTGATTTGTACTGTTACCAGCATTTTGGCAATCACTTTCTGCATAAGACAAATTCATTTAGAAATATAGTTAACTACACACAGTGGGAGCACTGTCCCGCACCAGTGTAAGGAAGCTCAAAAACATTTTTGAAAAGTTTTCCTATTTTACTGATTTTGATCAATCAAATCCTAATGCATTTTATTTTAAGTTGACTGAGAGGTCTTCTTCCAAGGTTGGACTTACCCACACTAAATTACTGTATTCGAAGTCCATTATTGACCAGTTGGCTGTTGGGGGCTATGAACTGTAGAAAGATACTATTGATCTTAAATCTGTTTAGGGTTCTAAAAGTTGGCAAGTGCAAGGCACTGAGGCTTTGCATCTTTCATGTCTCATCCCAAACCATATGTTGTTTCTGAATGACACTATTTCAGAAACCACATGCTTAGGATTGGCAACTTCTAAAAAATGAAATGCTCCTGCATTTCCTGATCTGGAATAAGTATACCAGTATAAGTATACCAGTATTTCCCTTAGCGACTTACAGGCCCTGTTGAGAAATTCCTCTTTTAATGTCTCCAGCATTAATCCTGAAGGCTGGTTGCTATGGCAAAAAAGTGTAGATTCCTGCCAGCACCGTTCTCTGGGTCTGACTCCTAGCTATACAGAGTTTAGAGTTGATCCCCGCTTTCAGACTCAACATTTAGTAACCACCTATTTTGTAGGCAAATTGTGCCGGAGTTGGCTCAGACATTCGTCTTTGGCGTCTGTTAAGCTGCAATTAGTCAAACTCACTGACACTGTCGATTTACATGATTTTGTTGAAGGTCCTGCAACAGGCAGATCGAAAAGATGGATTTATGCTGCTTACAATGAAGTTTGGAAACTGTCGCAATTGAGGCTGCTTAGAGCTATAGATCAGGCTAATTTAGAAAAAGTGCTTGCAGTTGTAGATAATAGCATTAATACCCTTTCTTCCCAAATTTATACTCTAGATAATATTGTATCATCTGTGGTTGATATTGAGCAAGAAGAAGTTGCTGTACTGTATCATGGGCAAAATCAATTGTGTTCTGTTTTGCAGCTTGCATGGACCCTAAAAACGTTGAAAAATGGTCGAGTTCCATGGGATTACATGAATACGAGTTTATTATTTCTGCCTTTCAATTCGACTCTTATACAGCAATTTATGTCAATAAAGGATGCCACGTTTTCACTGTTGCATATTGAAAAGTTAGAACCTTTACCCTTTTCGGTAGCGAAGTCCAATTTGGCAGTTTGGTTCATCCATGGGTTGATAACTCTACCTTTTCCCCTTTTCAAATTTGAGTCCTGTATGAAATACTATGCGATAGGCAGGTTTGAGCCCCTGGGTGGGGCGTACCTTCATGAGGTCTGGAATCTCCCGTTCACATATAGGTGTTTGAGGGATGGACAGGAAGTTCATTTGAATGGCGAAGATTGCACCATGACACCAGATCATTCATTAACATGCAGAAATCTTCAATTGCACGGTTCTTGTAATGTGCTTGCACCAAACTTAGCCTGTGTTCTGAAAGGTACTCCAGTCCCGGCCATTACACCGACAGTCACATTGCTTGCAAACAGTAGTTATTTATTGTTAAATAATGAAGATTGTTGTGGGATGCATGCTGGAATTCCTTATATCGTTACGGTTTCCCAGCATGTAATTTGCTGCAAGAATGTGTTGTTCCCTCCTCCGCATGGCAGGCTCGATGTTTCCATCTGGCCCTCTATTCCGACCCTGAAAGCAGAGTTCAACAAGACGAGTAGAATAAGAGCTCTTTTGTCCCAGAAGGGAGTCCCCCTTACATCTGCACGTGAGACATTCATCCTTCACGTTGCAAATACTTGTACTGGGGTAAATGCCTTGTTAAACACAGACCTGTCCCTGCATTTCGGTGCTTTGATTCACACTATCTTAAATGCCTCATCAACCACTGGCCTGGCACATTGTTTTAACGTGGTATGTTCTGGCCTTGTGACCTCATTTCAAACTATATTTGGTGTGATCCCTGCATTTTTTCATTTGATTTTTTCGAGTGTCTTTGGCGGTTTACCTTTGCTCCTGGCTTTAGGCGCGGGCATACTGCTGTTACTTTGTTTGCGACAAAATGGATGCACAGTCTGTGCCCCACGACGGTCTGTCCCAGCTGCTTTACCTTTGTAACCGAATGCTGGAAAACTATGGTTTGCTGTCTCTGGTGACTCTGAGTGTGGCGTATGGTTTATCTTTCCGGTTCTCATTCTTCACTTGCGTGCAGCCTGTTTTCCATTGCCTGGATTGTGGATTTGAATGGGCCCTGGATTTGTGTCTCTGCAACACAGTGTCTCCTGAACTGGTTTTAATCTACTTAGTCCCTTAGTTGCTCATGAACTAGATTGTTCTAGTGCCGGGATTATGGCCTGCGCAGCGGCTCATGGGGTTCTAGGCAATTGGAACATTTGGACTGCGGCCAATTACTTTCCGGCGCGCAGTTATCTTGAAGTAAGCCCGAGTTGTCTGCTGATGGTACTAGAGGCTCCGGCAATCGAGGAACATGTGTGTTCTTTCCCTTTACTTAATTGGATGGCTGAAATGTTCATGGATGATAACAACGACTTCCTAGTGGAGGTAGTTGCATCATATAGTGCTTATACGATGTTGGATTGAAGTACAGATTTTTTTTTCTGTTTCATGAACACATACTGAACTCGTGAATATTTTTTTTTTTTAATCCTTAATTATTCCTTACATGTTTGCGGTCTTTTTTCACACCTAGGCCGCCCGTGATTGGGCTCACTGACTTGGTTATTTTAATTCAGATTTTTACTCCCAATTTTCAAGTTTGGCAAAGTTCCTGAACTTGGTTCTGTCTCATTCAAACTTGAACTCTGCGGTCTATGAAGTTTTCCCCAGTTATTGTACGTTCCCCGAACAAGGGAGGGTGTAGTATGGTTTAGTACCTCTTTTTGCGTGCATGTTATGTTAGCATGGCTTATTAGAAGTTTAACTGCCATTTACTTTTTGCTGCTTTTTGCACTCGACACTGCTTAGCTATTTTTGCAAGTTAGCTTTCACGAAGGTCTATACATGAGAAAAGGTTTGTTTTTTGACATCTCTAGACATACAACAAAACAACATCAGAGTACCCAAAAAAAAGATAAGCTCAGACTAAAACTGAAAATGGAGGGATAAAAAGCTAATTACCACCACCATAGAATGGAAGAGATATACCAGAGAATGTAAAGAAACCTCAGTGAGGAAAAAGAACCCTCAGGCACCAACTAAATAGTTGGTTGCCAGTTGTCTTCATTGGGTCCTTATTGTCAGTACGTGAGATACTACGTAGCAGAAAAAAGGGGGTGCACAATAAAAAGAGTATGGACTACTCCCCAGACCAGATGATTCCTTTAATATGGGGGTAGCTCTAACTCTATTAAAAACAATAGTGCAAAGTCGGACATGTAAGAGGTTGAGTTAATTTGAACCAAATGTCCTAAAAGGTCGACATGTTTCTTGCAAGATACTGCTTGGGGGTATTTTTAGAGTTCAGATATCAGGGGCGCACTGCCTCAAATCTTACGTTAATGTGTGTAGTTCGAAATTGGTAGCTGTGTAGTGCGCTAAGAGCAGACGGAAAAACACCCTTAACCGTCTAACAAGTCAGAGACTCTACGATAATTATACAGCTGTGCTCTCGCAACTACAATAGAGTGTTACACAATTGATTACAATAGACAAGTATCAATAATGAAATAGAAGCAGATTCTTTGGTGTGTTTCTTGTCCCAGCAGGGTGAAGATTTATTGTATCCAGACTTGAGGAATATCACAATATGCCGACACGTGTTTCGTCGTGTGCCGTTGAGTCAACACGACTCTTCAGGGCTTCAGACTCAACTCCTGGATGTGGGTTGAGAATAGTCTGGAAATTATGGTAATGTTTCACGTGGGTGAATTAGAGAGAGACACTAGGATTGTTTACATTCAAAACTGTTGGTAGGTACTGTCGTGAACGGACAGACGGCCACCGGGAACCAACGGAGGAGGGATACTAAACTACGGCATACCGCCTATCGAGAAAACGTACCCGTTTTCTGAGGTTTTCTACTTGATGGATCCCCTCCCGGTCAATACCTGAAACACACCGCTATTCAGCGCTTTAACCCTGAAGTCTCTGACACACCCAAAAAAGGTGAAACAGAGCAGATAAAACGCGATCTTGCTTCTAACTCCACTGGATACTCCACTACTACCTACCAACAGTTTTGAATGTAAACAATCCTAGTGTCTCTCTCTAATTCACCCACGTGAAACATTACCATAATTTCCATACTCCCATGACCGGTTCTGTGATCGTGTAGAGCACACACCAAATACAGGCAGAAATGAAGAGATAAATAAATGGATTAGAAATAAGAGAGTAAATAGGGAAGTGCAGCACAGCCAACCTCAACTCAGCGGATCAGAAGAAATTCACAAGCTGGCAATCTCAGACATTTCGTTCAGACCGGAGTTAGATGTATCGAATTTCAGTATGAGGTACGCCTCCTTCTGGGAAAGGCGAAGGTCAAGGTCACCAGTACCACCCCTGATGACAGCCAGAACAGTCCATCTGATGTCAAGGCAGGAATGTTTTTGTTGCAGGAAATGTGAGACCAAAGGAGCTGTCATGTTTTTATTATTGATCCTTGACCGGTGTTGAATGATTCTCTGTCGGACCTCCTGCGTAGTTTTTCCGATATACAGCTTCTTGCACGGGCATTGTATGGCATACACCGTGTACTTGGTCTTGCAGTTCGTGTGTTCATTGTGACGCCAAAACTTGTTACCGTCAGTGAACAACGAGCCTTCTATTGTGAGATCGCAAACGGAGCATGTCCCGCATTTGCGATGCCCTTTGACTGGATTGCTTCCAAAAATCGTGCTTTGAGAGTCCCTTTTCGGAGGTGGTCTAGTAGATGTGATCATTTCACCAATACTCCTGTTCTTTTTCAGAGCAAAGAGAGGGACACCTATGTCTGGAAGAATTTCTTGCACCAAATGCCAGCTTTTCTTGATGATGTTTTGGAGTTGGTTAGTGTGGGGGCCAAAGGTGGATACACATACCATTCTCTCAGTCGCTACTCTTGGTCTCTTCTCAGGAAGATGTTCCCTGGGTGTCCATCTCGCTCTCTTCATAGAGTGCTTCAACAGTTTACGAGGATAACCCCTTTCTTGTAGCTTTGAAGTCAGGCCTTGTCCATGCAACTCAAACTGCTGAATAGAGGAGCAGTTCCGTCTAACCCGGAGGTACTGTCCATAAGGGAGATTATCCCTTAAGCTCCGCGGATGGTAACTCTTATAATGCAATGCATTATTCTTGTCTGTTTTTTTCTGAAACAGAGAGCATGAAAGCACGTCATCCTTAGCTGATATTTCGACATCCAGGAATGGGAGAGATTTTTTGTGGTAGGTCAAGCTGAATTTTATATCTGGGCTTCTATCGTTCAGCCATCCATGGAATTCTTCCAGTTGTCTCGACGTCCCATTCCACACACACCACACGTCATCAATATAACGTAGCCATTGTCCAATATAGCCTCTGTATGGGTTGTTGTTCAATACATATTTCTCCTCATATTGGCCCATGTATAGAATGGCCATTTCAGGGGCAAATGGACAGCCCATTGCTGAGCCTTTGATTTGTAAGAACATCTCGTCCTCAAAGGTAAAGAAGTTCTTCTTTAAAGCCACGGTTGCAAGTGAAATTATCAATTCGGTGGGGACCCTGTGTGGACGCGGACGTCTATCCGGATACAGTTCCATTACATCCAAGCCGTCCTGCTGAGGAATCTGTGTGTATAGGGATGAAACATCCATAGAGGCTAGCAGTTGACATGAAGAATCAAATGACAGGCCTTCCACCTTATTTATAAAATCCATGGTGTCCCTTAAGTAGGATGGCACTTGGACCACAAGTGGTTTCAAGAAAACGTCCACGAATTTAGAAATGGGCTCAAACACAGAGTCACAACCGGACACGATAGGGCGTCCTGGTGGTATTTTGGGATCTTTGTGCACTTTTGGGAGAAAGTACAAGTGCGGAGTCCGTGGATGTCGCTTCATGAGGTATTCAGATTCTTTAGGTCCAAGAATCCCTGCTTCCTTGGCGGCATTCACAAGTCTTCCGATTTCATTTTGAATCTGGATAGTAGGATCATGGGTGATACGGCGGTACCACTCCTGATTGTACACATGATTGCGACCCTCTGTACGATATAAATCTTTGGACCAGAGGACAACCGCACCCCCCTTATCAGCTTGCCTGATGACAGCTTCCTGTTGGTTCTTCAGCCCCTCAATTGCTTCTTTATGTTTTTTCGTGATGTTTCTAGGAACAAAGGGACGTTTCTTCTCCAACACGTTCAGAGATGACATTACTGAGCGTTCAAAAGCTAAGATGTTTTTAGAAACATTGTGGTTGGGAGGACAAAAGGAGGATTTGTTCCTTAGCCCGGAGGCCTCGGTAGAAACTTGATCGGTCGCATCCTTGAAGAACCATCTCAACCGTACCTTGCGGAAAAATTCCATTACTTCAAGTTTAATTTTTGTGAAATCCATAGCGACCCCGGGTACAAAGGAGAGGCCCATCTCTAGAACTTCTTGCTCGGCTCGTGACAGGATCTTTTCAGAGATGTTAATGATAGCTGATGACTTCACGAGTTGTAATGTTTCTTGCGTGTGGTCATCTCCCATTGGGGTTTGAATCTTGTCCGCTTCTGCTGTTGGCCCTGGCCTAAAAAAGGCCTCTTTGGAGTGTTTCTATTCTGTTGGTTCCTGTTCGAGGTGCCCTCTCCTGCATCAGAGTCCTCCATCGACTCCGAAGAAGATGTCTCGGAGAATGTGGTGAATCTTCTTAAAGGGGCAGATACTTAATCATACACAACTTCCCCTTGTTTTTTGTATTCGATTTGCAGAAAACTTTATTACTGCCTCCCAAACAAGTCCACAGCATGGAATTGGATCCTACGTCTTTAAATGAAAAATAACGTATTCTAGGAGCAGAATATCTTCATTAGAAGATTTGTGTGTCATAAGTGCTCTAGTTGTTTTACAGACCCTAACATCAACATGAAAAATTGCCCTTTCTTAAGTAACTCAACAATAACAAAGGGATAGTCTCATTTCAGCTATATCGATAAACCCAGTTAAAGAACAAGCTCAAAGAACAAACTGATCTATCGTCGCATCACAGAGCCCCACGGTATATCATCATTTAACCCTTGTGAATGCGTGGATAAATGATAAATCCATCTTTGCTCTTTTTCAAAGATAGTGCTTTCACTGCCCTGTTGTATTTGTTCTATAACTGTTCATCTGATGTCATTAGGACAGTGTCTGTGTTCCAAGAAGTGAGTAGTTAGTTTTGTTGTTCCTTTACGACACCGTACATTACTGCGATGTTCGCAGATGCGTAACTTTATTTTCCGTGTGGTCATTCCCACGTACTTAAGGTTACAAGGGCATGAGATTAAATTAATGACATTTGTAGAATTACAATTAGTGTGTCCCCTAAGGTGCCAGAGCTTTCCTACTTCCAAACTTAATATCTTGGTGGCAGTCGTCAGATGACAGACGCTGCATCCACCACATGGAAAATGGCCAACAACAGGGGGCAAGCCCCAAGTGTTTAAAACACTATTGTCATGTACTTTATCCGTGTTGTTTGGACGAGTATGCACGAGTGCATCCTGTAAACTTCTCTCTCGTTTATAAGAGAACAGGGGTTTCTGCCATTCCCACCCATTGCTGTTCAGGATTTTCCAATGCTTACCAATGCAGCGACTAACCGCATTTGAGATATTGCTATAAGTCGTCACACAGGTCAATGGGATTTCAGTTTCAGAGCCCCTAGCATAGTCCTCCAGTAGGGCCTCCCGATTTTGATTGCGGGCCCTCTTACAGCTTTGTTTTAGGATTTTGGTAGGATAACCTCTAGTGTGCAACTTGTCGGTTAGATCTTGGGCTTGTTTCTCAAAATCTTTCACATCACTACAGTTCCTACAAATACGTAAGTACTGGCCAAATGGAAGGTTGATCCGTAAGGGACGTGGATGGAAGCTCGAAAAATGGAGAAAATTATTTTTGCTGATGGGCTTGTAGTAGGTTTTTGTGGTCAAATGATCTCCTACTCTGGTAATGATGACATCAAGAAACACAATGGATTCCCGGTGGTACTGATGAGTAAATTTCAAATGAGGGTCACAGGTATTGACCCAATCGAAGAAGGCCAAAAGACTTTCCTCGGACTCCTGCCAGATTAAAAGCACATCATAAATGTACCTCTACCACAGGATCACATTGAGAGCGTAGGGGTTCGTTGCTGCCAAGATATGGGTTTTTTCAAAATTATACACATACAACCCTGCTATACTTGGAGCAAAAGTACTGGCCATTGACGTCCCTGTCTTCTGGAGATAAATCTTATCTTGGCATTGGAAAAAATTCCTTTTAAGGGCCAGTGTGGCACTATCGATGACAAAAGTGTGAGAAGTAGTCCCACGTACCCTGGTCAAAGACATCAGCCAAAACTTTGAGAGTTGCATCCTGTGGGATGCAGGTGTATAAACTCTCTATATCTAGAGAGACTAGGAAGCACAGCTCTTCTGGCATTTTGACAACTAAAAGCATGGCTAGTAAACTTTTGGTGTCCTTAATGTAGGTACTTGTGGCCTGAATAAGTGGTTTAAAGAAGAAATCGCAGTACTTGGAAAGAGGTTCCAATAAGGAACCTATTCCCGAAACTATTGGTCTTCCGGGTGGGGGAAGACGATATTTGTGAGTTTTGGGTAGACAATAAAAGTACGGGATCCTACCTTCAGAAATCATTAAAAAGTCTTATGAAATCATCGCGCTCCGCTGTCATTACCAATTCAAATATTTCATCTTTCAAGAAGGGGGAGGGATCTTGATCAAGAACCAAATAATTTCTGGTGTCATCCAGAAGGCATCTGCACTCCTGGTCATATGCAATGGTATCTTGAATAACAATGCCACCCCCCTTGTCAGTGCTTTTGATCACAATGTTGGGGTTCTTAGCAAGGGATTCGATGGCGTTGTATTGGTTTGCTGTCAAATACACTTGCCATAATTTCATACACTTGGAAGATTCCAGGGATGCAGAGAGACTACCATATCCAGATGTAATTTACACTTACTGAGCGGACAGGTAATGGGGTCCCCCAAAACAAGCTCAAGATACCTTCTATAGCTCATAATACATAGTTCCTATATAGGAAGGGTGTTTAAACTAGCCGCTATATCACCTGTTTGCTCTATCTTTGTAATATGATTCCTTTTTTTGTATTTTATGGAGTTGTAACCATGCTGACCATATTATTTTTAATCATATGTCTGCTTATGTTGACTAAAATACTGCGCTTGAGATCACGTCGTTAAAATAAATATTTTAGCTTTACTGTGTCTCTTTTTTAGTCCTGTTGTTGTCCGGTATGAGAGTATAACAAAAGAGTGTTCTCACTTCTCACCATTCCTGAGATGGTCCTAAGTCGCATGTTTTAGGTTGTCTAATCATTGGTTACTTTGCTATAGGACGAAGAGCTAATGTGACACTGATTGCTAGCTGGTAGGGATTTCTAGGTACTGAGGTGAGTTTCTGGTACACCACAATACACTAATGTCCTAGGTCTCGGTGCACAGTTCTGTGATGAGCAGAAATCCTTGCAACACTGCTTTTCCTGGATGAGTCAAGGCCGGGCTGAATAGACCTGTGCTGCATTTAGAGTAGGGGGAGGAGGTTTACTTTCACCTGAATGGGCTTGGTTTGTCTTACACAATGCTGTCTACACCTCCTGACAGGAAGCTGGACCAGTGAGGACAGAACTGGTTTTGACTGAGAGCAGAGGCTCTCTGCCACAAGAGAACACAGACAAATTGAATATAAATATTGGGGCCCAGACCCCAGAATTTTAGAATACTTGTGGACTCAAGAGGAACCTCTGCCAAGGAGAAGAGATGGGAAAGATGAAAGAGAAGTGCTGCCCCTTTGCTGTGTGCTGTTTGGGGTTGGTCTGCAGTGGCTGTTTCTGCCAAGGAGAGGGCAAATAATTTGAAGTGTGCTGTGTATCCTTCTTGAAGAAGATCACCAAGGGCTTGAAGTAGAGCTTGCCTCCTGTTCTGAAGTCTCAGGGGCACAAAGACTTCATCACCAGCTCCCCTGAACTACCTTGCTGGGAGTTATGACCTGCCAAAGGATGCCTGTTGCTGAGTTGGGCCTCTGGAGGTTGTTCCTGCATTTGGGAGCTGGAAAAGAGATGCAACTACGAGAAGCGTGAGGCTACCGCACCTGTTTCTGACGCATCGCTGCCATGACGATGCAGCGTAAGCCCTCGGCTGGAGAAATTACCACTTGCCAAATCCATACACCGATCTCCGAAATCTGAGATCACCACACCGATTCCATCACAGGCCCTGTTATGCAGCTGCAAGCACCAGCACATCTGGGGACTGCGGCTGGAGAGACCAATGCAGCGCGGTTGCCGCCGCATCGAGAATCGGCGCATCCCCGATCCCAACACATCACATCGGGGCGCCACCTCAACAAGGACATTAGGGCCGCAGTAAGAAACCAACACATCACCTCCATGCACAGTAACAAACTGACACATCACCTCCCCTTCAGTAACAAACCGACACATCTCCTCCCCTGCATGGCAGTAAGGAACTGACATATCACTTCCCCTGGAGTAAGGAACCAACGCATCAACTTCCCTTTGGCTGTTTTTGTTAATAATTGTGAAGCATCCGAGGTACTTTGTGTTGAAAGTGTTGCATCTATAGTTTGCTATAGATATAACTATTTTTACCTTCTAAGAAGTGCATTTTGAATACTGTATTGGGGATTTTTGTCATTTTGGTCTTATTTCGTTTAGATAATGATTACTTATTTTTCTAAACTGGTGTGGTTTCGATTTTTGTTGTGCTTTTACTGTATTACTGTATATGTGCACACATGCTTCACACAATGTCTCTTAGATACGCATGTCTGCCCGAGCCAAGCTAACAAGGGGGTGACCAGGGGTTATTTTAGAAGTGTATCCCCCCTATCCTAACTAGGAGAAGGGTCCCTACTTGGACAAAGGTGCAAACCATTCCTAACTAGAGACCCCCCTTTCTAACAGTGACTAAATTATTCATGGTCAACCCACTGATAGGTATGTGACAGAGCAGCCAGGTGTAAATTAGGGTGGTATGTAGAGTACCAAAGAGGTAATAATGTCAAAATGCCAAAAAATAAAAATACCAAAATAAATTAGAAAGATAGAGTAACAATAAATAAATAAAATGCCACCTAAATGACAAAAATCATTACGTGGAATTAAAGATCTGAATTTTAAAAGTTTTAAGTAAAAATAGAGCCAAAAAAACACAAAGCACAAATGATAATAAATGATTATGGTAGATTGCAGCCTAGACACAATTTGAGTTTGACCTCGATGGAGCTTGGGTCTGATGCACCAAACAAGTTTTGTGCTAATCAAATATTTTACCAATCAACTTTAGGAGTACACTTCTAAGCCTATCTTGAAGTCAGGGAAGGGCACTTAAAGACTCTCTGGGTAACTGACAAAGGTCAACAGCAAAGTCCAGCCCAAGTCCTGTTGTCACTGGTCAGCTGGCCACATTAGGAAAAATGACTCTTGCAGCTTGTGATGTCCCTGTAGCCACACAGGATGTCAGCCAACTTGCCCTAGGAGCCAACTTCTTTATCCTGGGTACAAGGCTAAGCAGGTCCAGCCCTTCTGGGCTCCTCTCAGGTCACAGACACAGATCCAGTTCTGTTCTGTTCTTCTGCAGGTCTAGAAGTGTTCTGAAGTGTATGTCTGGAAACGTTTATGTCTTACTGCAAACAGGTCGAAAACGCCATGTGTCAGGGCATTATCAAAAAGACAAACACCTTCTGCCTCACTAAACTTGGGTTCTGAGGGCACTGGTGTGTATGGAAGTGTCATAAGGAATTAACCAGTGTCTTCCCACTTCTGACACTTAGCTCAAATGTGAAGCAGGCACTGTACACACAACTCTCCAGAGACCGATGTCTGGTACGACAAAAGAAGGGTCATTTAGCAACCAGACAGGGGGTCCACAAGAATTTTCTCTGCATCCTTTTCTCTCCCTTTCAAATATGCCAAAGGGTGACGTGTCAAGCGGGATTTGACACTGCATATTTTGTTGACCTCACAGACGCCATCTTGTCAGAGTTGCCCCTGACTTGTAGAAGAAAGTCCATTCCTGTGTCATCCGCAAATCGAAACACACAGTAGGAGACATTTTTAAACTCTGTAAAAGGATACAATTTGTCAGCCTTGTTAATTTCAAAATGTGCAACATCAAAGTAAAGCATAAGAGGTAAACGACTGGTCGTAGTATTTATTGTAAAGCGTTCTTGATGTTAATGACAGAAAATACAAAAGATAAATGAAAGAACGATAATTCTGGTCACATTATGATGCATCGTTTGTTTGTAGTGTGTTTCAAAATGTGCAGTTAGCATACTTAACATTGTATTTTAGTTTTGCCCTTTGAAAATTGAAACTAATCACAAGATGTCATGCGATTAAGGAAGATTTTGCCTGCAATCCCATGCTTAATTTGTGAAAGATGGAGTGCCAGTGCCTGAAACTCTGGTCAGAATTCCACAGCCGGTGCAATAAAATGTTGGCATGCCGAATACTAAGGGGCCCACTAGGATCTCGGGTGGATTGCCACCGCCCGCATAGCGGTGGCGATCTTCCCGAAATCCAACCCCACCCGCCACCCATTTCCTCCGCCATATTACAATGGCGTGGGGGACCGCGTAGGACGGAATAACCGTCCGCCGCATTTTCCGCCCGGTGAACAAGTTGACCGGGCGGAAAAGAGTTTAATATGGTGGCGGTGTCTGTCAGACAGCGCCAGCCATATTATCATGGGGGCGGAAACATGCCTTTCCGTGGCAGCATTGATGCCACGGAAAGGCATGCGGTAAATGCTTGCGGGGGCCCGATGCGGGCCCCCAGGGACTCTGGGGGTGGGGGGTGCACATGGTTGCAGTTCCATGCACAACATGGCAGGCACCGCGCGGTGATACACAAAATGTGGCCTCACCCTCTAGACACTTATTCCTATTATTGTGACGAAAACTGGGTTTTCAATAATTTCCACAATACCCTTATGTTTGTATAGTCCAATTACTCATTTAAGTCACAGTGTCATTTTTCACAAAAAATATTGAATAAAATTGTCCACTACCATTCAGACTCCCCAACTTCCATCCAATGAAAAAATGTGGGAGAAGAGAGAGAGTACCTCACGGTAGAATGGCCAACGGGGTTACTGGCTAACAATTACCAGTATACCCACTTCTCATCATAGGTAGCTCCCTCTCTTTTAAGTGAAAGAAAAGAATGAGAGAGAAGAAGTGAAAGAGACAAAACAAAAAGAAACAGTGCTTGTTCGCCCTCTCGAGAGCCACAAACAGTGCCGGTCACTCGTGTAATAGTAAGGCAAGAAAGACAATGCTTACTATTGTGTGTACATATATACCAACAGAACCCCAGTGAGAAATGACACGTGTAATTCTCACCACTAAATTGCAGGGCTTGCTGGCCACTCACACTTTATTCTGGGCTGCAGGCACTCCAAATTAAAAATGGTTCCTATTAAACCATATCTAATAATCCATTGCCGTTGCCAACATGTTTCGTTTCCTGCGTTTTTGCACAACTTCATCAGGGCCAACAGGTGTTTATCTTCTCATTCATTCACTCTTGTGTTTAATTATAACACCTGTGTTGGTAGACAATGACATAAAACGGACTTCAGCCAGTCGTAAAAACCAACAATTGCCTGTAACCCAGACATGGTTAGTCATTATAAAATGTGGTGGCACTTGGATCATTTAGAGTATAATTACCTGGGGGTTGCGACATTACTGCGTACCTGCAACCCTTGTCCCTGAGTCACACGTGTCAATCGATCACGCGTCCCTATGAAAACCATCCACAGTCTGGTATTCTGCAATTGTACATAGAGACAATATTAAGCATGTCATGTGAAGTGTATCCATCACCTCCATATATGTGAATGCCCTTCATTGAATAATGACTGCATCAATATCTTCTTCAATCTCACTCTCTTTAACCACTCTTAACCTAGATGTGTATTCGTAGTGCCACGCGTCAACCCGATACACAGGCTCAACATCACTAGATCCCGTACTGTCTAAAAGGATAATACCACCCGGTCGCTTCCCTCTTACCACTGCCGAGTTCCACCGGCGCAGTTTAGAAACTCCGACTCGGAGCCCCCCGAGTTTCGCGTATTTGGCTGCTAATGTGGTACCGCCCCACGTGAGCGTCAACATAGTCACATGGTACCCGGTATCCACAACAGTGGGCAAAAAGTGGCGGCCATGTTAGAATGTAGTGAAGCCCACTAGTTACAGTGATGCAATTGATCCTATAGTTCCCGCCCGGGTACCGGGCCTGATTGTATTGCAGCACAGTACTTAATATTTAATGCGGTGCCCGTTACGCGGAACAATTCTATTTCAATTTTAAAAGACGGGTGGAAAAATGGGTGGAGGCGCCGCCTAACTCACCCCAACCTTTTCCTTCAAAGTAATCACCGCTACTGTCGCTGCCTACGGATGTGCACTTATACGCTCCTGTTTATCAGTAGAAGCCTTATATACTACACATCCCTTGCTTGTCATATTGTACTGCCGGCCATCTTGGAACGGGGTCTCCACCTCAATTAACTTTACATTGCACACAATATCATAGCTCACACCTTTGTCACTTTCTCAATCCTAGGGCAAGACTTCTAGGGGGGAACAAATCTCGATAGTTCACTGTGTCATCTCGCTCCCTTATTCCTTCATTCAGGTCCGAAAATAAGGGAGGAATGGTATAAATATGCCAAAGTGCAAAATAGCCAATTAAGGTTCTCATGAGCTTGCGCACCTGTCACAAATACTGTGAAGAGAGATGACAGGATATTATTACAGATATATAAATTAAGATGTACAAAACATTCAAAATGTACTGATCTTATTCCACTCGATAGAGTCATTCAGTCCTTCCCTGTCCACTTGTTCTACAAAGATCCATCTGGCCTCTTTTCTTGCCAGTATATTCTCAATGTTATGTGTTTCTCCCAACACCCTCTCCAAGAACACCCACTTGAGATCCCTTGGTTCGTGTCCTTTGTCGCTAAAGTGTTGTACCAAGCGTGTCGAGAGTTTTTTAGCTTTAATAGTGCTAAGATGTTCCTGTATTCGGACCTTCACCTTTCTTGATGTAAGGCCGATATAATGAAGTCCGCAGCTACAAGTCAATTTGTAAATCACATGGGATGTGTTGCAGTTAGTGAATTTCGTAAGATGCCAGGTCCTCCCATCTTTCAACGTAACCTCTTTTGTTGTTTGAGTCAAACTATATACAGAGCAGCTTGCACACGGGTAGTGCCCAGCTGGAAGGGAATTCACATATGGAGCAGTGGAAGTACGGGTATGGACCAGCTTGTCCTTCAGGTTAGGAGCTCTTTTAAAGGCAAAACGTGGAGGTGGCATCTTGTTGGTCGCGGTGTCAAGAATGGACCAGTGTTTCCTAACAATTTGCCTCATCTTGGTCGAAAGGGGATCAAAGGTTGTGACCACTGGTATGCAATCTTGCTTCTCCTTAGCATTTCTTTCCAGGGGTGCTTCTCGGGGGGTATTCAAAGCTTGCTTCCGAGCTCGCTTGACTACTCTCATGGGATAATCTCTCTCCGCTAGTTTGCTCACCAATTCCTCGGATTGTTCCATAAAGGATTCAGTTGTCGAGCAATTGCGCCGGTAGCAGGAAAATTGGCCCACAGGGAGATTATCCCTTAAAGCTTGAGGATGAAATGACCGGTAGTGGAGCAGCGAGTTCCTTTCCGTTATCTTGTGGCGGACATAAGTTGCCAATCTCTGTTCCACTGATGTAATGTCCACATCAAGGTAAACAGCCAATGTATTGCTGATTGACCAGGTAAACCTGAGGCAGTCGTCAGCTTGGTTAAGTCACATCAAGAATCTGAGCAAATGGTCCTCTGTACCTGTCTAGATACAGAGGACATCATCAATATACCTCCGCCACAGGGAGATATGTTCCCTGAATGAATTTCCGGGAAGGTGGACCACATTCACCTCAAACTGGCCCACATAGATGCAGGCCAGACTTGGGGCGAATGTGGCCCCCATCGAAGTTCCAGACACCTGCAAGTACAGCTGGTTTTTATATTCAAAAAAGTTTCTTGTCAATGCCAATTCGGTACTTTGCATGACAAAGGATGGAGGTGTGTCATAAAACCATTCGAGATCCCCCAGTGCACGCGCTGCTGCCACCAGCGTGGCATCCTGGGGATGCTGGTGTAAAGTGATTCAATGTTAATAGTCACCCGCAGCTGGGACTTAGGGTCAAACTCAACATCCTTCAAGATATTTAAAATGTCAGTGGTATCCTGTACATAGGAATCTTGTGTGATCACTGACTCCCTCAAAAAGAAATCTGCGAATTGAGACAAAGGCTCCAACACAGATTGAATGCCCGAAACTATCGGGCGTCCAGGAGGTGGGCGCTGAAGTTTGTGGATTTTTGGCAGGATGTAAAATGCCGGTGTCCGTGGCTTCTTATTGACAATAAAATCTGCCTCTTTAGATGTAATCCACTTTTTTTCTACTGCGTTTGCCACCATTTTCATATTTGTGTCCATAAGTTCAGGCGTGGGGTCCCTAGTGAGGGGATGGTAATTGGTGCAAACCCCCAGAAGTCTCAATACCTCAGCGTCATAATCACATGAATTAGGCACTACTACTGCCCTGCCTTTATCGGCCGGCTTGATTGTTACC
Source organism: Lissotriton helveticus (assembly GCF_964261635.1). NCBI lineage: Eukaryota > Metazoa > Chordata > Amphibia > Caudata > Salamandridae > Lissotriton > Lissotriton helveticus. Next base: position 955,050,662 of record NC_136071.1, read on the forward strand.
AACTGATTATCTTGTAAAGATTTCACAGCTGACTAGTCCTCCTTACTCATATTGCAGACATGGTGCTGCTGTTGTGATTGTTCTAGATTTTCGATATCATGAAGCACACACTGTTCGAAGCCTGCCACCTCTGGACCCAGTGACGAAGTTGGGGGACAAAAGCTCGATGGGCGATGCAGGTTGGTGTCAAACACTGATGGACCAGTCCTTTCTTTACCAGAAAGAACTTGTGGAGTTTTATCTTTCTCATCATGTCAAACAGTTCCATTCTGCACGTAAAGGTATCATGTCTAGGGGTCAGAACAAAACCGAGTCCTTTATTAAGAACTCTCAACTCAGCTGATGTAAGAGTATGGCTTGATAAATTCACCACAATATCACTAGCTCTTTCACCGCCCCGATTGGTCTCATGATTTTTGACTGGAAGGTTCTGCCTCTGCTGCGTGTTATCCAGGGGGAGTATGAATGCCATGTTGGCTGAAAGTGGGCCCTGCCCCTGCCTCTTCCTCTCTAGGTTGGCCCCCTCTCCCCCCGTGTGCCTCTCTGGGTTTGCCCTAAAAAAGCTCTCAGCAGAACTCCTAAATCCTCATCCGATCTTGTGTCAGGTGTGAAGTTAACTCTATTTGAGTTTGATGTAGTAGGGCGATTGGAGGATTCTTTCTCTTCACTGCTAGTGTTGTCAAACACCCAGTTATTCGGTGTCCATCTCTGATTTCTTTGCCCCCCCGATTGAAATTCTGACCCCTTCTTTGAAAAGTCCGCTGTCGTGGTTGGTCTATAGGTGTTTCGTAATATTGATCCTCACCATAAGGGAATGCCCATTCATGCGGTGCCTGCCATGTTGTGCATGGAAGTAGACAACATGCCTTCCTGGCATTGTGGCGGGCGGTGCTGAGTGCACCGCCCGCCACAATGACAGGAATGCAGGATGCGCCCACCACTGTGGCGGGCACATCCTAATGTCCTCCATGGGACCCCCACCCATATGGCGGGAGGTCCAATTTCCCGATAGGATGGCTGATGAACAAAGTCCGCCCGCCATCCTAATGACCCCCTAAGTCTGGTAGTGTCTAATTCAATCCCAGGCAATACCTGATCCTTTTTGTCAATCTTGTAGTTTCCTGATTTGTTACTTTGTTATGGTTTTGGCGTGTTTGTCTTCCTTTGTCTTTCTGACCTGTATGATTTTCTATATGAACTCTCTAAAGTCCAACACTTTCTCCATTCTTGTTAACTTTGGAGAGGGGATAATGAATCTAACCTCTAAAAAGTCCAACACTTTCTCCAAAGTGGTTCAGTTTCGAATGGGAGTGGTAAATCTGCCCTTGGGCCCTCAAACTCCAACACTTTCCCAAATATGGTTACGTTTGGAATGGAAATATTACATCTGACCCTCCCACCACCAAAGTCTGACACCTTTCCAATGTGGTTAACTTTGGAGAGGAAGTAGTAAATTACGCCTTCCCCAAAGTATAAAACTGCCTCCAATGTGGCCACATTTTGAGGAGAATAGTACAAGTAACATCCATAAATTGTTAGCATGTATTTGTATTTGTTTATTGTATATTAAAAGTTGTAGTAGTTTATATAATGTAGTCTTTGTAAAGTATCTTTTTAGATGTTATTATTAACTTTGGGGCATATTATCAAGCGTGGCGTTAACATTATCGCCGCTTAAGCGGCTGAAAACTGCCGCTAAAGTGGCGATAATGGGCTTGATAATACGCCGTAGAGAATTCCCATAGAAGCCCATGTTCACACCAGAACATGGGCTTCTATGGGAATTCAGAAGGACGTATTATCAAGCCCGTTATCGCCGCTTTAGCGGCAGTTTTCTGCTGCTAGAGCGGCGATAATGTTAACAGTTTCTTGATAATATGCCCCCATATTTTTAAAAGATCTCTTTTAGTGTACACTAGTTTTTACTCCACATTATTTTAGAATATTCACATATTTTTGTAATATTTTACTTACAAAAAATATTTGGTTTTTAGAATAATTACCATCACATATATGATAACGTTGTAGTGTACATACATTTTTATTTGTAGTTATGCAATTTTTTATACATGTTGAAAAGTAATGTTTAAGAAACATGTAGTGCTTTACATCACTAACATATATTTTTTTGTTTAAAAATATTTCTAACTAAAAATTAGGGGATGGGTATGATCTCAAATGCTTTCTATTATTTAATTGTTGGTTGTAGTTCTGCTGTGGCATGAGTTTGAATAACATTTGGTGCATTTCTAGTGTGTTTTCTCCTCAATGGTGGTGCTCTTGTTAGTCAGGTATATCCTAATTTAGTAGCACCTTCTCTTTTAGGGATTTGATGTATTTTATTATTTCCCATATTTTCCCTGTGGGTTTAAGAGTACCAAATATATATATTGATTTGATAATTTATGTTATGATATTTATTGTAACACATTTACATTGCAGCTGCTCATTTTGATTAAAACTGTGGGTGTTCTCTTTACTTTGATTTAACTGTAGATTTTTGCTTTGCAGACTTGTGTGTTGTTGTTTTGGCACAGTTGTCATTTTTTGTAGTCTTTTTATTATGATTTAAAAGGTAGTTAACAGTTTGTTTGTTTTTATTTCATTTTTTAAATATCGTAAAGCTTTATCTGTGCTTTACTTTATTTTCATGATTGAGTTACAATACTTACTTTTGAGGTTGTCTCCAATGTGCCTGCCGCTTGAGCTCGGTTCGGTGTCAATGTGTTTTGGCTAATCTGCACTCAATGCCCAGGGACACATCTGTTTCAGGTTCCATAACAGTGCTGTCTCCAGTTTCATGGTGTTCCATTGTGATTCTCCAACCAGTCCCATGCCACCTAAAGAAAAAAAAATTTCGGCTAATTTTATTTTTAGCTTGGCATGGAAGAGTAAGACATACTTAATTTCCATCTCTTATAATTTGTGTTTCACTCCTGCGAAAGATGTTCAGTGGAATTGAACTGCCAATATCTGGTGCAGGAAGATACCATGAACATCTAGCCACTCATAAGATGGTATTGCAGTCCCAGAAAACGAGGAGCTTAGCCACCAGTGTTCTAGGGAGTGCTCTCAGTGGCCAGCGGGTACGCAGAGACCCAATGTGCATGCATGAGTGAGAAAAAGAGGAAGAGCCCTAAGGGCAGTACCTTAGTGGTTAGTCAATTTTCCAAATAAACCACCATGTCCTGCTACTGCATGCTCTCTAGACCTCCACCCCACATTCTAAGAAATGGATGTAGTCCTTGAGCTCCTGAATACTATGAGGAAGGGCTTTAGTTTTTGGCCGGAATTGCTGCAAAGAGGTCTCCATTTAACTGACCCTTTCCCGTTGTTTTCTCTGATATTACGGGGGCTCAGATCTATTACGACCACATCAATCTTCACCTCAAGAGAGCTTCTAGTAGAGCCCGTCTCCTCCGGTATCACATCCAATTTATTTGTGCTCATAGGTGGTGTTGCTGAGATGCTGGGCCCTGACCACTCTGCATCTGTAACAGTGTTGGGATGCAGCGGAGATAACAATGGTGGGTTAATTATCTGGGAATAACTCTTGCAATCCACCAGAGCAATGAAAGGTATATGCAAGACACCAGGGCTCAGGAACAGATGGAATGCATTTGTAAGTTCCAATGCTTGGTGGCTAGCCAATGGATAAGGGCCGGCATACACCTGTGCACATAGCCAAAACTGTCTCTTTCTGCCTTGAGTGACTAGGGTGTAGAGTTTATATAGAATACATAATTGCAGCACCAGCATAAGCCAAAGAAGACACAGTGCCAAATATGGCCAACATCTAGAAATGCTGCACAAACTTAAAGGAACAGAAATAGTTGTGCAGTGTTAGCAGCTAAAGGAAGCTATGAACTTGCATGTGGAATTCTCTCTGTTAGGTAAATATAGAGGGAGACAGAAAAGGCATGATATGATAGAGAAAAAGGAGCAAAGACCCATAAGTGTTTAGACATTCTCTTCAAGGACAAAGTGGGAGCCTTGGTTCAGAGCTATATTTCGATCTGTGAAGGAAGGGCTGGTGTGCCATGGAGTATTTGGCAGAAGGATTTCCTGACAGCTTTGTGCAGGGAGAAGTGGAATAGCTCAGTAGGTTGAGGCATTGTGGGTGAGAATTGGACCTAACTGAGTTATATATGTAGTACATACAAAAGGATATATAATTTTTCCCCCAACATTTATCACTCTGGGATTGCTGATTGGGCCGGTACGGGGTGGTTGCACCTACCAGTACTCTATCAAGCATAGAGTTGGAAAAGATCTGTATCTGCGAAGCTAGAAACTTCAAGTAGGAAAGTAGGATCTGGTTTTATGGTTACCCCCACTTTTTGCCTGGTGTCAGTATGTTTTTTAACTTAATTTGCTAGGTTACTGCTAATCAGGACCCCAGCATCTGTGCTCTCTCTAAATTGTCTCTGGTAAGTACTTTGGTACGTCCATAATTGACTACTGGTGTACCCTTAGAAGTCTCTAGTATATGGTACTGGGGTACCCAGGGCATAGGTACAACAAGGGTCTCCCATGGGCTGCTGCATGTATTGTGCCACCCATGGGACTCCACTTCAACTGTGACTACAGGCCTTCCATTGCAGCCTGTGTGAGTTGGTGCTTGCACCTCCCATACCAGAATTAAGTTTACTTATGTTTGAGGTCACAGCTCTTAAAACCTATGTCACCCCTACGTTAAGCACTTCAGTCTGGACAGCAGGGTTCTTAGTTACACATGGGAGGGTGCTGCTGCATAAACAGGACAAGCCTACAAACCCAGGTGTCGATTCTCCAGGCTTAGTAAGTGCAGTCAGCCATTTTAAGGTATATAGTGGACATCAGTCATTATGAGATGTCTAACTATATAATGGCCGCACCAAACCTGTTTTCAATTTCAATTTCAATTTCAAAATACTTTATTCGGTTTTACAAGAGTAAAAACCATAAAAGTGACAATACAACAATGGGCTTAAAACACAGATAAAACATGTACTTTAGCCATGATTGCAGTCCTTGTAAAATTCATTCCATTACAAAAAAGAAACAAGATGTAAAATGTAACAAACACCCGAGAAATACATGTAGACTTTTTTAAAAAGCGGCTACAGATATAGTGGCTAGAATTTATATAGCTATTAGTTCTCCCTACAGTTTCTGGATTTTGGAGCTGATTTCAAGAAACCAATCACAAATAAGGTGCTTTCGTGTTTTAACATTTGTAAATAGCAAAGGGCTGGGCGGACCTGGTTAAAATTAAACATTTTTAAAAGGGGCTTAAAAAAAACCTCCGGGGAACATCATAGAGGGAATAAACAAATAAAAAATACACCAGGTCCTGTGGAGACACATTGTCGCAGCCGCAGGGATGTAATACCTGACCTCTATGGAATCCCCTCGATACAGCTAGTAATAAATGAAAATAATCCAGCCGGAACCTTGGTAACAGAAACCGCTCATGGCTTGTTATGGGCCATGATGAATATGGCTCCAATAGTGGCGTGATTTTGAACATCACGAATTTGCAGATGCTGGGTTTTGCCATTTCCACCCGATCTCGATTTCGTTTTTTCATTAATATAAACAATTTTTTTACAATCTCCACATCTGCGGTGACAATCAAATCTGGATTTAAAAAAAGGTCCGGGCGCCCTAGCTCAGTAAAGCAGCCTTTTAGATATTTTAACCATGGGATATCGAGCATATGGTCCAAGGACAAAGCTTTTTTTAACAGCTGATGGTTGAGGACCAGATCTTTATTTAACCAGCACTTCAGCCAAAATAATAGGGGACGTAGTGCTATGGTGTCGCCGATGAAGGGTAAGCCAGTTTCCTCATGAGCTATTAAGTTAGAGGTTCCCTTGGGTACCCCCAGAAGCTGTTTTAAGAAGTTGTTCTCAACCACCCGATACCTTCGGCTGCTGCATACCCCCATAGTTCGCTGCCATAACTACCCAAAGCGACACTTTTTGCCTGGGAAATCTTCAGCAATGCGGCGACTGGACGCTTGCCCATATTCGTCGCAAAGTTGAGGATGCCGGTATGTGCCCGAGTTATCTCCCCTCTTTTCCTTTGCACCAACGGTCCCCATTTTAGCTGGTCGTCGAATAAGACTCCCAGCTAAGAAAATGTTGTGGTCAGGGGAACCTTCTCTGCATTTACCACAAATGAATACTGTTTCTTGGGACGCGCCACAACCTGCATAATGTAGGATTTGGTGTTATTGATGGCTCGATCAGCCATGAAACTACGAAAAGTATTCAGTAGGGACTGCAGTCCTCTAGCAGTTCTAGCCAAGAGGACGGCATTGTCTGCGTATAGCAGAACGGGCAAACCCCTGCACCCAACGTAAGGGAAATCAACTCCGGTTTTAACCAGGAACGCATCTAGCTCATTGATGTACAAATTAAAAAGGAAGGGGCCAGGATACAGCCCTGCCTCACTCCCCTTTCAACATGAAAATCCCTGAATACCCTAAGGTCCTGCGAAAATCTAACGTTGGTTTTTGTGTCCTTATGAAGGTCCCTCAGGAAGTTGACCAGGGTGGCCTCCAACCCCATGGTGCTCATGGACTCCCACAGTTTTCCCCGGTTGACACAATCAAACGCAGAGGAAAGGTCCATGAACGCCATGTAGATGGTGCCCCGTTGGGCTACGGTGTACTTCCCGAGAACCATATATATAATTTAGGCATTGTGCTAATGTAGAGTGGCCTGGGCGAAACCCATATTGGATGTCGGATATAACCCTGTTTTCTTCAGCCCAAATTGTCAATCTATTTAGCACTACACCTCCCACAACCTTAACCACGGAATCAATTAGGGAGATCGGTCTATAACAGGTGGTGCTGTTACGGTCTCCCTTCTTGAAAACCGGGACGATTGCGGAGGTACCCCATGGCCTTGGGCAGTCCAATACTGCTGCTGCTTTAGGCACTGCCGTGACGACCGGCACTCATAATGCCATTTTTGATTTAAAAAGATCTGGGAGCATACCATCTGGGCCCAGTGATTTATTACTCGTCAGTCCTATGATTCCTTTTTCAACTTCTCTTAAAGTAAAGTGGGGTAAAATGACATCATACCCTCCACAGTATAATTCTAGCTGAGGGGTGTTACTCTTAAATATGGAGCTGAAGTGAGATACCCAGTCGTCTTTAGTAATGTTGGTACCGACTTCATGTTCCCCAACCATATCAAACAGTGATCTGTTAATTTTGCCTCAACATTTCTCACTGTTATTCAAAGTGCTGGGGTCTAGGAGTTCTTTCCAAACCATCTCCTTTAATTCAGCTTTTTGCTTTGCCAATGCCTTTTTATAGGTTAAACGTAGAGATCAAATCTGTAAGTAGTCTCTTGGGTTAACTTTCAAGGCAGCTTTTAACTCCCTAGCAGCTTTTGAACATGTGTGGTCAAACAATTTAGGGTCCCCAAGCAACGGGGAAGTTATAGGGGTAGTTAGTAAAGTCCCCACTTTAGAGACAATCCCCTCAAAATCCTTAAGGATATCCAAGGGGAGGAAAGCAGGGGACGCACAGGATATCAGTTAGGGGGCACAAGAATTGTGGATACTATTGTAAAGTAAATCCGGGTTCACCTTTGACCACTTAAGTCGGCGCCTTCTGTCCGTGAGTTTCAGCACGCCGGGGGTTGTCGACTTGTCGTGTAAATTCAATAAGTTACCACCCAAATGGATACAAACAGGGTTGCGATCGCTATAAATACTTTCCAGAATTTCAAAGCCCGATATAAGGGGTCATAGGCCCTTCGAGATTAAGATATAATCTATAAAGGACCCCCCAGTATGGCCCTTAAATGTGGGAACAGACTGTTTACTACAGACATCCACCACGGACATGGTGAAAACCATATCGTATTCATTATGTAGATGATTCAGTGCATCACCCCGCACAGAGTGTTCAAATTGCATCCTATTTCTCCCATAGCGGTTTTCATCGGGTTACCGCACGGATGGACATTAAAGTCCCCTGTTAACATGATGCAGTGGGAGACATTTCCACAATACTGTTTAACAAAATCACTCAACTGGGCAATCCTGCAGATCCCTGTAATATTCACTGCATTGTAGAACTTAATCAGACACAGCTTTGCATTCCCTCGCTTTCAAATAACTGCTTGGATATCAGTGTTAGGAGTGGATATAGAATTGATTGCACATTTCAAAGCTAGAGCAGTATATATAACCAAACCTCCTTTAGCTCTGCCGCTGGGTGATGGTGTAGCCGGGACAAAAAAAGCTTTGTAGCCCTCTAAGAATAAATTACAATCCACTATCCAGGTCTCTTGTAGGCAGATCACAGGGAATAGACTGATAAACTCTACCCACTTTGGATCTTGAAATTTCCCCACCAACCCGGCAGTGTTCCAAGAGATGACATTGTGGGCCACTTGCCTAGTTGGGTCTACGGTGGGGGCCATTTTTAGACTCTCGGTGGGGACAGCAGGGCACTCCCCAACCGGAGACTGTCCAGGGAGACCCTCTCTTATGTACTGAGAATAGAAAGGCGATGTGGGCTCTTTAGAAGCTGGGGGTACTTTCAGTCAATTACAATCCTCAAACGTGGAGAGAGCTGCAAATCTGTTTGGCATTTTGCGGGATAGATAGGTAAAGGATGAGAATCCCCCAGGGTACTATATTTTGCCGCGTGGGGAATCAGATGGCTGGCTCTAGTGACTGCTGCCGGTCCGTGTGTCTGCCATCTAGTGTGTGAAGTGAAGTTATTGCTGTTTGATGGCTCAGGTTGATAAAAATATCACAGGGGGAGGATCTGGATTCCAGAGCCAATATTAAACGAGCCAACTCTGATCTCTCTGAATATATTCTTGATGATCATACGGTCATTAAAGTTTACAATTATACAGTTGCCCCCTCCTGACTTTCTTGAATTTCCCACCCATTCCACTTGATGAGCCATTATGATGTTACGGCCTATTGCTGGGCCTGCTGAAGTATTGTTGGATAGCCAGTGAATCACCTTGTTCTTAAGCTGGTAATAAACTTCGGTGGAGCCGTGGGGAATAGGTGGCACATTCCCAAGAATGACCACCAATGGTGTAGATTAGGGAGGTAAGTCTATTACTGTGGGGTTCGAGATATTGGTGAATGTTTCTCCCTGACTCCTACTCCTATTGTTCCTTGGTCCCTGGGGTGTGTGATTAGGATATGTCGTTGGGAGTGGCCTGTTAGATGTAATACCCTCGATAGTACCCCCCACCAACTTCGCTGATGTTCCATTGCCCGGGCAGCCTCCATGAGGCACGCTAGTACTAGGTGGAATATCATAAATAGGTCCACCTGAAGCTTGTAGGGGGTCAGCTAGAGGGGCGGGGTTGGTTGGCATGCTACTTGTGGTGGCTGAGGAGCAAGATGAACCCTGGTACCTAGATAAGGCAGCAAGGCTATTCTCTATTTCATACAACTTAGACATGATGGGTGCCAGTCGTTCCTCCAACAGCTCAACAATAATTTAAAGGTGTCCAATGTTAGTTTGTCAGCCCCAGAGGACCCCCCTGATGCAGAGGTTAATATTGGCGGATCGTTAGGTTTATATTTTTTTTCTTGACCCACAATAGTTTTGCACTTTCTCTTGAGGCTACCTGCTGGGTGGCCGGTTACCCTTGAAGATGGGGGTGGACTAGGGCCTTTGAGAGCCTCAGAAGTGGCAACAATGTTCTTTCCGCCATGCCCTCCCTCTCCCGTGGCGGCAACATTCACAGGGCCTTTTCTGTTAACAATTCTTATTGCGTGGGACAAGGGCTTTGGTAAAACCCTGCCCGTAACTTCTAAAATATTAAGAGGTGAGTCCGTAGCCAATATTTTACTATCTGTGCCCGAACAGTGTTGGGTGCCCTCTAGTTCTTCCAACTCATCATTATGGCTGTTGTTAGTAGGGCCTACCCGGGATTGATGAAGAGGACCAACTGGCGATCTGGAGAGATGCCTATTCACCAGCTCAATCTCTTTATCAATGACTGAAGCCGCCCTCAATAGAAATGCTTCCATTTTTGTCACTGTGGATTTTGTTGCAGCTATAGACCCTACGGGTGCTGTCTGTAGCTTCCTTCTAATCATAGTTACTACCCTATAGGACGATAAAATAGATTCACTAGGAAGAAACTAACAGACTAGATGTAACAGCCAGATAATTAAACAATATACAATAACAATAACTGATAGTGTGTACAGGTTAAAATTCAATGCACGGATAAAAAACCAACCATGTGAGGACTATGGTCAGAAAGCTAAATAACGTGGCCCACCCTGGCCTCTTCCGGCCCCTGATGGCCTAAGAAGGTCCCGCCCTTGTCCCGGGCTTCTCCCGGCGTGGCCCACGTGCGTCCCACAACGCGGGGGCCCTGCATTCCCTTTAAGCGCCTCCTGGCGCTTCCACCCCGCGCCGGTGTCATGTGCGCCACAAGTGCTGCTGGGCAGTGTGGTTCAAGCCCCGGCAGCTGTGAAAGTAATGGTCCGCAGTGGCCTCAGGAGGGTCCCGTGCACTCCCCGTCAGGTGGGTCAACAATAATTTTCAGAATGAGCAGGGCTCCCGCACCACCGGAGCCCCGCACTCCCTTTAAGCGGCTCCTGGTGCTTCCGCCCCGCGCTGGTGTCGTGTGCACCGCAAGTGCTGCTGGGCAGTGTGGTTAAAGCCCTGTCAGCAGCGGCAATGGCGGCGGTGAAAGTACTGGTCCGCAGTGGCCTCAGGAGGGTCCCGTGCACCCCCATCAGGTGGGTCAACAATAATTTTCAGAATGAGCAGGGCTGTTCATGTTTGGTGGGAAACTGGACAAAGGACAGGGGAGTATCCTACCCTCTGTCTAGCCCCTCCTATAGGAGGGACCCCTGAGTCGTTCCAACCCTTTCCCTAGGGTACTTAAGGGGCACCTTTGTGGGTGGACCTTAGATTCACCATGGAAAAAGACTCACCTCTGAAACCAAAACACTCTTCAACTGTCTGGACACCTGGAATTGGTTGGACTTCAACTGGACATATACAACACAAGACCTGTCCCTATAGTGGGCTTGTTTCTCCTGATGCTGGCCAACCAATAATTATTATTTAGTTGGAATAGTGGCTGTACAATCTAGCCATCTGTTTCTAGATCAAGGTCACCCTTTATTAAGAAATATATTTAAAAAAAAGAGTGTGTTATAGTCTCTGTGCCTGTTTTCTCACTCCCTCCCCCAACAACTATCTAGAACTGGAACCAAGACTGTATCAAGGAAGACACCTGCTGCTCCTGGTCTCGCTGTTCTTCAAGTATCTTGCGGCATCTGTGTCTGTGCTTCATCCAGCTTCTCCAGAAGGCCTGTGGGCATCAATAATATCAGATGTAATCTACTGTAGAGTGAAGGAGTCAATTCCCTGCATCTGCAAACACCGCAACAAAGCTGACCGGTATGCTGCTCCTGTTGTCCTATGGATTTCCAAGGTCCAGAAACAGAGGTAACAGTTCTGCAGGTACCTGGAGGCGCACAACCTGTCTTCTCAGTAATTGTGAGGACAATATCCCTCATCGGAGCCGCTGCTAGCAAACCCCTGTGCACCGAGTTGACTGGCTGTTGCTAAGGCTTTTTGGATCTGCTCTCCAGAGATCTTCAGGCTACAAAAAATACCAGCCTTCAGCACCTCATCCCTTGAAGATCAGCATCCTGGGCTCCCTTACTTTCTTGGGGCCTGCTCTGACTCTCCTGTAACTGATTAGTCCCTTGGACCTTGCTGGTCCCAACATTTGCATCTTTTTGCCTGCCATGTCATTTGCAGCTACCAAGGCTTGTTGGTGCTCCCGCTGGATACCGACCACCTAGACACTGACATGCAACGTGGGACAGCTTGAGCACAGCTCCTGGTCTTCCTCAGAATTGCCTGGTCCTCACAACTGCATTGACAAGGTCACCGTCTTCCCTTTTGAACCTCCTGACATTGGTAGGCATTGTGCTTCCTTGCCTCCAGGTCACCTTTGAGTGGCATAGACTCTATCCCCTCTGCTTGCAGGTTCTGCACTTCAAGAATCCTCTCATGGATTCCACCAGACTCCTTCACTGGCTTCTCCAGAGCCATCTTCTTTGAAGTCTTCCATTGTCGTCTAAGGCAGGTTCTGAGGTCACTTCACCTGTATGTACCCAGCTCCCCTGGTTCAGGTATCCTGGTTCCTGGGACATCTGTGGGTGGGAGGTCTCTCCAAGCCTCCATCCTCCAAAGGGTTTCTTCTGGGTACTTTGGGAAGGGTCCTTCTTCTTTAAAACTGCAAGTGCTACTTCTCCATTGACTTCCATTAGGCACACAGCTGCGTTTCCACTCTACACCCAGCCTCCCTGGGATTCCTGGATACTTACGTTGGATGGTTCCTTGTATCCCCAGCTCCTCTGAGTCTTCTGGTCCAAGTCCTATTCTCCTTTGCAGTTCACATTCCACTTTCTTAGTATATGGTTTCGTCTACCCCAGGAGACCAGTGTATATTTGTGCTCCATACTTCACAGATTGTATGGGAATTATGAGGTGGCCTAGAGGAGCTCTGCTCTGCTCAATAAGGACTGCCATCTTTACCCTCAGGCTGCACCCCGTATTAAAAATTAACATTTAGCACACTAAAGCTACAAATTACAATAGGAAAACGGTTGCATTTGGAAATACGCGTTGTGTAATGTAGGCAAACATATATTTACTGCACTCTGTGATGTGGATGAATGAGCAAATGGAATTTCATGATAAATACCTCAGGGTTTTAGTGCATCAAATGAATGCTTAATTTGGAAGGTGTTTACTTTACCATTAAGAAAAGTAAAAAACAAATGCTTTATTTTATAAGAACCAATTTTACGTTTAGAACAATCAAAGATCATTAGCATAGAGATTGAACATTCGTGGCATATTTATTTCACAATCCACTCTAGACCTCTGCTTTTTCTTTCTTTTAACTTTCAAATCGCTTGCTAAAAAAATCACTTTAGTTTAAAGTTGATTTTTTTACATCACATATTGAGAAGAAGCTGAATATTACAGCGATAAAAAACGAAAGACGATTGAATAGTACAACAATAGATTACCTTGTCAAATGCATATCAGACTTCTTTATATTATTTGGAAACGACAACAACAAAGCAATTCTTCATCGCATTTTTTATGTTGTTAATTATAATGTGCTAAGAAAGCATTAGTCATTTCCCAGTTCTTTTTATTCCTATACTTTAACTTACTCTTTCAACTACTATCCTATTTCTTCGAAGTTAATTTCTAGAGTAATTTCACATTTTATCTAGCACTTCTTTGTCAACCTGGATTCGCTGGTGCTCTAAAAATTTGAGGGATTTATAATCTCTCTCTCTCTGGCATCATAGCTGAAGATATGAAAACCCCAGGAACTCACAATAAAATATGTATTTTCAAATTCTTAACACACATTTTGGTGGTTTTAAAAGGATGGTAAAAACTAAAGCATTGTGATCCGGTCGCAATCCCATTCCTTCCCCTCTACTTTCTGTTTGTCACTATTCCTACTGCCTACTTCCTACTTGCTGTCCTGCCCATGTAACACCGTTATTGCGTAGACTGTACTGCATCAGGTAAGCCAATGCACTTTGTATACCCTGGCACGTGTTTAAAACTGATACAGATGCAGGGTGAATAAAGATACAGCCTGAAGAATGTTGCTTCCTTTTTATTATCACAGAAAATAATTCAAGAGCGTGCACATGTGTGCACTGCCAGAATTTGGAGTTTTAAATATTGCCCGACAAAAAAAATAGCGTATCCAGAACACTGAGAAGGTTAAGTATAGGGTTATATGAGAAAACATCAGAGGCAAAAACATCGAAATGTAGAAATAGCACCAAACATTATCGAGGGCAATAGTATTATCTTCATGTACTTTATATGTAAAGGACAACATATTGCATATAACAATCTAGAAGACTAAAATATCCTCACAACATAGTGAAGTTTATGAAAATCTTAATATTATTCAACAAATAAACTTTCAAAAATATATTTACTTAAAAACTATTACATATAAAAAATATTTAAAAAATCGAATTTACAAAAATAAATATATTTCAATTTAAATGTAAAATTATAAAATACACATAATACATACTTAAAATGAACGGTAATTAAACACACTGTATATCAAATACTTAAACAATACATACACAATCCAAAAATTAACATTTAAAAAGCACAATTCATTATAAATATTACATCACAAAATAAAAATGTATAGTTAAAAAACAAAAGTTAAATAACTTAAAACAAAATCACAAACAATTAAAATATTAAAAACTAATAATTCACATAACAATGACAAAATAAAAACTAATAAAACATAACAAAATAATGAAAACAATAGTATATAGAACTATATTTAAAAATAAAAATAGAAAAAACCTAAAAAAGATATATTCTTACCTTCTATAGTCTGTCCCACAAATGTTTTGACATCATTATATTATTATACAATATTTGTGTCTCTATTTTGGCAGAACACCAACGCTGATATAGGTGCTGCACACTGATAGCAAATGTACACCAGCACAAACAAATGAGCATTACATTGCCAATAGTCTCAAAATCAAGTAAGATACTAATAATGTAGCTGGAAGTATTTGCTGAACTCTGATATCTGTCTATCGCACAGGGTCCCCTCCTTCTGCCTGTCAATGCACTTACCACTCTTGGGTTACTCTTTGACAAAAAACGGACTCAATAAATAAAATAGTTGCTGGAGCTTTTATAAAAGCAGTTGTAGATATCATACAGGTTTTTCTGTGGTATTTCTATAAAATTTCAAGTCCCCAGGCGTCTTATAAATTGCCTGCATATGCTACATGATGGAGCAGCTTTCCTTTGAAAGTGACTGTCGCTTAGGCAATGTCAGTCTGAACATCTAGTAGACCTCCATTGGATTATGGTATCAAAAAGTTTATCAAGCGGAGCCCCTTGGATGGCATATAGATCCAACAGAATCATGGTCCATCTTTTCTTTAGACACATCTTGTAGAATAATTTCCATCGCCAGAATGCTTCGAGAGAAATCATCATGCCCCATCATGCTGCATGATTTAAATAAGCTTCCAATGGTCCACAAAAGAAACAAAACTAGACAGGTCTTTCTCTTACCAAGTGCCAAATTATGGAAGAGAGTTCCAACACCACTACGAATACCAAAATAAATGTGTTCTGTCATCCATAATGGTATCTCAGCACAGTTAAATTTCATGTAATCTGAAAAGTAGAGCAAACCATTATGCGTTTGGAAAAAGCTGAAAACTTGGTTATAAATGGTGTGGGTTCTAAAGTTCCAAGACTATCATATTCAGTAGGAGAAATGTGCATTCAGAAGGGCATTGGGGTGTTGTGAAGATTAGGTTTTTTTAATTCTAGGAACAGCTCTTAGTTGGGTTTGCAGTGTATGTTCAGACCTCCAATTTGAACTTAATTTGATTGTTTTTATATAAGTTTCATTATTCGAACTTTTCCTTCAGCGACCGCAGTATTGAGTTAGTTGTGAATCCATTGCTGCACATCGAGGAATGCTGAGAACATGGGACCAATGTGTCCTAGGTTGCATACTGACTTTGGGCTGAAAGCAGTTGAAAAGTATATACAAAAAATTGCAAAACTTTGAAATAGAAAAATTATGTCATTTCATTGACTCCAAAATAGATTTGCTCCAGAATTAAGGATATTTCTGGAGTTAGGAAAGGCTTTGCAGCTAACAAACAGTTACACTGTATTTAAAATATCCCACTTGACATTTGTAGGAAGACTTACACCGATAAACCTGTAACTAAGCTTTAGAGGAGCAGGAAGCCTAACGTAAAGCCAACCCTCATTCATTTATAATTCAATGTAAAATCTACCATTTTCAAATGACTTATTTCAAAGTTCATGCCTAATCTTTTAATACCTATTTTTCACAAGTTGAAAAGGACAACCAAATGGCATTAGCTCCCCGCAGGTCATAACGCTCTCCTTGAAAGATTTACTAGAAAAGGCTATGATAGCTTTAAAGAGGGTTAACTTATTATAATTCTTTAAAGCTCAACATGGGGTTTCCAGTATATATAGAGTAGGCTATGTGTCTCTTGTCCCTGATTATCTTAGTTCCCTGATTCTGATTCAAAGTCTTTCCTCAGTTTTCTTGTGACAATTTATCTCACCAAGGCTCTTTTTAGTCTCACATTGTTCTGATGGGATACTTTGGCCCTCATTTATGAGAACTGATGCATTGCTGTGCCGTGGCAGCGAAGCATCAGATAAACTTGCACAGCGACATTTCCAAATGCCTTCGATGTTCCGTATTTGCAGTATGGCACACCATTGCAGAAGGTCCCTTGGTTCATAAATAAAATGATGCTTCCCTGGGACGGCTCCTGCACAGAATACTGACATGTGCAGATAAAGCAATGCAGGGCTGTTTTGCGGCACGTAAAACAACACAAATCACCCTAGCGCCTAATAACGATGTCTGACCAACATCGCGGCAGGTTGGAAACCGACCAACATGTAGTCGGTTGGAAAAATTCCCTATTCCATTGCAGCTTATGCTGCGACCCGGAAAATGGCTGCAGACAATCTAAAGTGGAAAAGGGGATATTTTATAACATCCATGCCCTGTGTGCCAGGCGCCAATTGGGGCCTGGCATATGTGGCATGGATTTTGAAGGGGGCACTACAAGTTTCCCTCAGGCCTCATAGTGGAGGGCCACTGGGGATGGGGCCCTGAGGGTGCCCAAAAATTCCCTTTTCCAACAGCCTTTCCATGGAAAGGCTGTCAGATAGGGAAATCGCAATCCCAGAGGCAGTGCCTGTGCAGGCATCAATCCTATTGTAGAGATTACCGTCAGAACGATGGCCCGACATGCTCCTCGAGCTTGTCGGAAGCGTAGGTCAGGCCCTCTGACCACAGCGGTCAGACCAACCACATCCTAATGTGACGGTCGGATCGCTATGCTGGATGGCGGGGAAACCGACGGCATGTCAGTGTCATTCCGACCATCATGCTAATCAGGCCCTAGCATCACACTGGGGTGCATCATGCGTGAACAATCCATTCAAAAGTGATACATTTGACGGAAAAACACTTTTACATCCCTCTAAAGGGATGTAAAAGTGTTTGAACATCAATCCTTTGTCACCTCCAAATTGTCATTAGGGAAGAAAGAGGCCATTTGACAGTCCATAGTGGTAAACATTTACACAGCCATGGCCTGTGGTAGGTGTAACTGCAGGGCGGTGACGTAGGGAGGGGGAGGGGTAGGGTGGGGGTTGTAATGTATGGATTACGGACATTAACAGGTAAGTAAACATATAAATAAATAAAACGAATTTCGTTGCGCGCACTGCATCGCGTTTGGTGATGCAGTGCACACAACAAAATTAGTTAGGTGGAATCAGTCATACTAACAGAGTTTGTTGCAGGATTTCCTGGACAGGACAGTGCTGGCTATGAGGACCAACAAGATCTAGAGTACGTGGGCACAAGGGACAATATGATCAACATGTTCATGCTCTGAAACATAGCAAGCTACATTCCTGTGCTGCACTGAGCTGAATGTAAGGGAAAGGGATGGAAGTGCTCACATGTCCAGTCATACATCATATAAATGTTTGTCAAACTGCCCAGTCACATGTTGCATAGCCCAATCCAGCTCTATCAAGTTTGTCCAGTCCATGTGTGATGTGCAGCATGAGTCCAGGTTCACCTTTGTATCCTTGGACTTTTAGTAGAATATATAACATTAGTGACCAGGATTACAACTAACACATCACAAAACAAAAAACTTGGACTGGAATACCACATCATGCATGGACACTGGAACCCTGCCCACCTTGACTTTGAGAATGCATACCCCCTTGCTCCATGAGGCTTGTGTGTTTGTCTTGTGGCCATGCAGCCAAATTTGGACTGCAAAACAATGGAATGGAATTGAGTTACCAGAGGATTAACTCCTCACCTGGGAGGGGTTCCAGGTGTGGTGTATGTGAAGAATCAACACATAGGAAAATGCAAAGAGCTACATGCACAATCACTAGCATGAAACTATATTGCTTTCAGCTTTATTGATGTGCGGGGTGAGAGAACACAGGTGCCGGCTGCCATGGTACAGATTACCCTACCTCCTTTCATGCACAAACTGAACCTGGGGGTGGGAGTGACTGAAAGTGAAGTACACCAGAAGACCTTGAGAATTTGTTGGAAGAATAGATGGTGCGTGAGCCTGGTGGGCCCCTGGTAGAGTAATGTAATGCTGGTGTGGCTGAGCATAATAAATTGGCACTGCGTCTGAATGGGGAGACATTGCATAGCAAGGAGGCGAGATCTGATGTGTGTGCTGAAAGGATGCCTGACCAATATTCATGCACTGCTGTTTCTGATAGTGTCACACTTGTGATGCAGTTGGGAAGGGATGACATATAAGAGGGCATTGGTATACTACATACTACATGTGATGAAGACCTTGGTAAGGATATAGTACTTGCCAGAAGAGAATTGGAAAGGGAGATGTCTGACAATGCCACATATGACAAAGCAGGAGGATATCAAGCAGGGATTTGTGAAGTGGCTGGATGAGATCGGTGTCCACGCAATGAGCAGGTCTTAGTGATGTTTGGAGGGAGAGGTGTATGGGACTAGTTGGGTGGCCAACCAGAGTAGGTACATGTCACACTATATAATAACTACTAGTATGTGGGCCACAGCTTCAGCCATGGCCCTCAGATACAGGCATCCATATTGCTCAATTGCAAATGGTGGCTAACATTGGGGGTGTTGGTGTTACATGAGAGTCAAATGATCATGTGTGCCGTCAGTGTGTGGTAGAGGTAGAGTCCATGGGTCTAGTAGAGGAGTGGTAGAGGAGTCATGTACACGTACAAGTGAGCAGGGTGTGTTGAGCAATGTGCAATACGCTGCAGATAAACAAATCTGACAATTAAAAAAAGGGGTTAGTGTTAGTGGTTGCAACATTCCCAGTTTCAATGGGCCTATCCCTCAGAGTTGGTACACAGTGCCTATGGTACAGAACCATGGAGACAACTGTTTCTGTACTGAAATCAGATGAGTTTCAACAATTAGGAAAATCATGGTAAGCACATGGACTTACACATAGCTGCAGTGTAACAAGGTTGCTAGCTGTCTAGAGCTGTGTGGATGCATCTCAAATATAAGCCCTAGGCCACACCAATGCATAATGTGCATGCCAAACAACAGAACAAGGAAGAAGGGTGTGGTGCATTGTGTGAAAGGCAGAGTGCAGGATCAACAATAATACATGACCAAAGCCACATCACTTACCCAGGAGCTTGCAGCCACAGGCAAAACAGACATCTTGGTGACTCGGTGCAATGTGCACAGCAGGCCAGGACAGCAAAATGTGTAACTGTGCTGTGGCATAACACAACATATCATGCTTGTCCTGTAAACAATGTAGAGATAATGCCATCTGAAAGGCAACTACAGTGACTCTTGGCACAATTCCTATGAGTAACATATGTCCTACACATCAACTATGAACTGAAAGTGAACGAGTATAACAGCTGTATCTCAGCCAAGTTAACTCATGTCAACATCTAGAATAGATCCCCATTAAAATATTCCAATTTCATTGCAGAGGGAAAAACAACACCCCCTGCCCTGCAGCCTGTCATGAATGACCAATCCTTTTGCAATGCCACCCTGCCACCCCATGGACAATGATAACTTTCAGCAACTCCTGGACACAATTGGAACAGCTTTCCTGGTCACAGCTTGAGGTGCCAACATCCCTGGGTCTCCAGAGGAACAGCCCACTACAGAACATGCCCCATCTGCCATCCAAAGCTCACGCTTGGACCCCGAGGCCCCCCCAAGTTGTCTTCCACCGGCGAGTGGTTGGAGTCCAACAGGAGCTGGTAGATGAGATGCCGACGGGGGATGGAGGCCATAGTGGACATGGACACCCTCGATGCAGTCCATAATTGCTTCAGCCCCAATAAGGACCACTCTGAAACAATCAAAGGCTCCTACCCGGGGGCGTGGCCAAACCGGCAACCAAGATGGCCACAGGGCAGTGAAGCTCCAGGGCCCTCATCTACATATATCTGCCTGCCTGTGCCATCCTGCCAACTTCATGTCTCCTGCGGTCCCGCTCCAGTTCCTGCTGACATCGGGAGCTTAAATCAACTGTTTGGATACCGCACACTCCTGCAGATGAATTGCTTTCTGCATTGCTGGCTGCCACGGCCTGCCACGGTCCTTGGAGGCCCCTTGCTGACAGGGTCCGTGGGTGAGCTTGAGGACTGAGCTGCCTCATGCATGGGCTATGCTACATTCTCTGCTCCGGCAGGTTACAAGATCCCCTATCTCGTATGCTGGGAAGAGACTGTTTTTGAACTCAGCCTGCAGTCTAAGCCCTGTTCCGGTAATGGGCCGAAGCGTGATGTCTTGATACAGTGCCCTAACCTGATTGGAGTTGGGCTGGAGGATGTTGTTCCTTGCCTCTGTAGTGCGGCCAGTATGACCTGCCTGATGATGGCTCCAGACTACACACCCTATCCCTGATCGATGCTCTCCCCTCTCAGCCTTAAGCTTTGGTCTTCTTTCATTGCTTCCTAGGGGGCCCTGGTAGTGGTGAGTCGGCGAACATTTGTTCAACTGTTGCTAGTAAGTCTAGTGCTGAGGGGGGAGAACTCCTTTCTATGCCAGAATCTGCAGTGTTACAGAATGGTGCAACAATGCATGTGGGCTGCTGCTTGCTCAGAATGTCCGGAGTTTTCTGTGATACGTGCTGCAATCCTTGGTTTGACCTCTGGGTCTGCGACCTGGTGCATTCGATTCTTATATTTGCGCTGGTTGTACCTGGAATGCAGGTGTTTGGTGATTGCTGTCTTATCGCTCTGGTTGCCCTAGGACCCTCTTCATCGTGACTTACTGGTCACTGATCTTGCTGTCCATTTGCCATCACCACAGCACCTTGCCCACATTGTTTTGCAGATTGCGCTGAGACAACTCTGCTTCTACATTTCCATTACATCGCTACATTTGCACAATGGAGTGCAGTGACCCTAAACAGCGGCAACTGTCCTTTGACCCAACGAGAACCCCATGACACCAGGGTGCGGAGGGACCCATGGATGGGGACTCAACTATTGACAAGGAGCAGCCCCGATAATGGCGGAATTGATAGACTTATGCTTCAATGACCTTACTATGAGACTGGACGGCCTGCATGAACGTATAGAACGAAACGATACCAGGTTGAAAAATGCAGGGCAGCAATTATCCGATATAGAGGATGGCAGTACGGGCATAAACAAGACCCTGGAAAGAGCAGTAAACCTTCTGAAAGTGATGGCTGCTAAAAATAAAGATTCAGGGGCGCGATCCTGCCGCAACAATATTTGCATTGCAGGGGTGAAGGAAACTACCAACACCTGGTGTACGGATACTTTGCTGAAAATCTATTGGTGGAGCTGTTTGGCAGAGAATCGTTCACTGACACTTCTGTTATTGATAGAGCCTGCGGGTCACCTGGTCCATGTCTGATTCTGGGGACGTTCTCACGCCACATTATTGCTCGGTTACTCAATGAGAAGTGTGGCTCAATGGTTAGAGCGGCAGACCCTGATGCAGAGGTCTAGCCCAGGACCAGGGTTCAATTCCCCGCCTCGGCGGGTCTTGGGCTAAAAAAACAAATTCCACGGACCTGATCATTCTCGCCTCGGTGCCTAGTCTAATCATGGGTCCCACTCTGCAACTCTGGGCAATAGCTTGCTTAATCTCCACAACGGCCCCCACAAAACTAAGGATGCCTGACTGCACCCTGGTGGTGCCCAGGAGTGGACACCTCACAGGGAAAGCCAGGATGGGTTCCACAGTGGTATTCGTACAAGCGCCTTGAGACCCTTGCGGGTGAGTAGTGTGCTATACAAGTATCAATTTACAATTACCGGGACCATGATTCGGCCCTGCATTTGGCCTTTGAGAAGGGGACATTAGAATATCAAAGCATTACTCTATCCCTCTATCCTGATTTCACACAAATGGTGCAGGAGGCTCAAGTTCAAGTTCAAAAGACCTTTATTCGAATTTCATAAAATTCATAAAGTACCGTGATTAAAAAACAACAATTCATTTACATTATACATTAGTTCAAAAGATTTCATAATAAATATACAATACAGTTATACTCTTTTGAGGCTAATTTCAAGGGTTTTCCATCGTTTTGCGCACTCTTGTTATCAGTCTCAGAAAAGTGCTAGTACGGAAAATTAGTTCATCAGAATCCAGGGAAACCAACATTCTATAGGACTCCTTAAGTGACAATGGTCTGTGTTTCTTAAAATACGGAGTTAAAAACCATTTAATATATCTCACATAAAATTTGCAAAAGAATAGGAAATGCAAATCATCCTGTAGACTGACACCATCGCACGGGCAAGGTTAATAGTCAATACTATGACAGTAACCCAATGGAAAAGACAACAAAAATTGTACTGAACCCGCCCTTAAACGGAACAATAGTGATCTCTCCCAGCTAGTCATAGGTAGGGAGAGATAAGGCGGGAGTGGTTGCCTACACAATTCATTTCCCAAATATTTTGCGACAGTTGATTTTGATGATTCTCTTTCCATCCTTTCAGAGTTGTAAAGTGCATACAGTGCATTTTTGACCTCAACTTTATCCTTTGGCTCGATCCTGGTTGGGTCTGAGAATAAATTGCCTCTGTCCACGGCGCACAATGTTTTAAAAACTCCCGAGAGCCAAGGAATCGCCATACCATGATCGCAATTTAAGCAGTCTTTTATAATATTTTGTGTGAGGATGGCTGAATCATTCCTCCAGACTCTGATCCAAAACAATGCTGGTCTTGCTCTAATAAAATCACTAACATACGGGAGGTTTAATTCATTGTGGCAAATATAATCAGAGGGTGAGATTGGAGCGCCCAATATTTTCCTGCAAAAACGGCTTTCTTCCCGTTGAATGCATGAGCTACCTCCAAGTCCCCAGACCTCCACTCCATAAGAGGCAACGGGTAAACACTGTAGTTTAAAATTTTTTAAAATAGCTCTGGTGGCACCTATTTTCTTCGGGCGGGGCAAGCTCAATATAGAATTGGTGGCTTTCGAGAACTTGCTCGTGGCGTGGGACAAATGCCCACTCCACGAGCCGTTCGCAGCGAAAACCACTCCTAAATAGGGAAATGTGGGCACAGATTCAAGTTTATCTGTGCCTATCTGTATAGTATTGAGCTTCCTTTTCCCTGGGCCACATGACATTATAAAAGATTTTTTAAAATGTACCCGTAGATCTAATTCCTCCATAAAATGAACAAAACTATGGACAAGAAGGCGGAGGGCATTAGGTGTGCGGGCCATAAGCACCGCATCATCTGCGTATAAAAGTGCTGGTAGAGGGGTTCCCTAAGATTGTCGGGACATCGCTGGTGACTTTCGTTAGACTGCTAGATAGACCATTAATATAAATGATAAACAGCAGGGGTGCTAAAACGCACCCCTGTCTCACCCCCCTGCCAATGTCAATGTCTCCAGAGACTTCACCGCCCATCCCAATTCTGACTCGTGCTTTCAGATCAGTATGGAGATAGGCCAGGAAGCCAACAAGAGCCTCATCTAGCCCGTAGTTCAGTAGGATTGTCCAGAGTTTGGATCTATTCACTAGATCAAAAGCGGATGAGAGATCCATAAAAGCAAGGTAGGTGGGGGACGATCGGGCAATACTATACTTATCGATTATTAATTTGAGATTTAAGCATTGCTCCACTGTCCCCACCCCACTCCGGAATCCCATCTGGCACGGGTCCAGTAAGTCTATGTCTTCAGTCCATTCAAGTACTCTATTATAAATTACTCGTCCCAGAATTTTTAAAGTGTCGTGCAGAAGGGAGATCGGGCGATAATTAGCCGGTTCCGACCTGTCTCCCTTTTTAAAGATTGGGACGATAGTACTGGTTGCCCACATGACGGGCATGGCTGCTGTTGGTAAACTATTGAAAACATTTAGGAGAATTGGTGCCCATAGATCCAAATTATATTTATTAATGTCAATGGGCAAACCATCAGGGCCGGGCGCCTTGTTTCCAAGGCTCTCGTTTATAGCTATTTTTACTTCATGGGCCTCGATCTGTAGACCACGCAATTGCAATTGACCAGCAATTGGGGTCGACATTTCCTCAGGCGATACAGCATAAATATTTGAGAAATGGGTCTCCCAGGCACTACTAGTTATATTGCAGCTAGTCGTTGTAAGCTTCTTGCCCATTTCCCTTGTTTTCCTGACCGCGGACCAAAAGGGTCCGCTGCCCCCCAAGTTTGTGCTGGTCACTAGTGAATCCCATTGTTCAGATAGTAGAGTAGCCTTTCTGTCCGCTATTTTGGTTTTATACTGTTTCCTAGCTATCTGGATGGTCATTTTACATCTAGGTTTAGTATTGAGTGCCCTTCTTAATTCCTTATTCGCAAGTGAGCAGGCTGAGTCAAACCACCTAGGTTCTTTATCTTCCTTAGGTAGTGGGACTGACAGAAGAGTTTTTATAGTTAAACACAGTTTTCCAAAATCAGCAATTATCCTACGGTGGTTGCCGTCCGTGGATAGGCAGGACTTAATTAGGTACGGGTGTTTAGTTTGTACACTGTCCAGAATTGCCCCGCTATCAACCCCCCTCCATTTTAATCTCCGTCCATCAATTGAAGGTGTAATATCCCTTGCACCAATTAGATTCGTATAAACCGGGCTGGGGGCAAAATTCAGAGTTACCACAATTGGATTGTGGTCGCTGAATGGTGTCACCACCACAGTTGACTTTACTATACAATCTGTCAAATGGAGCGACATAAAGATATAGTCAATGGTAGAGCTACTGTCCCTTCCTATGAACGTTGGGGCGTTGGGTGCACTGAGACTGTAATTTGTTGTCATAGCATCACCAAGAGCAAATTCAGTCAGTATGCTAAATAATTCAGTGCCCCTATGTTCAGCCTGATCTAAGTAAGTCTTATCCTCAGTTCCGTTAGTCTTTGATAACTTTGCGTTAAAATCGCCCCCGATTAGAATCCCTGATCCTATATCAATTAGAGGGCTAAATTCCAGATTATGGAGAACCTTTGATAAAGCCTCAAAATTCTTATTCGGTACACAGTAAAAATCATTATTATAAAAATTGATTAAATAAATCCTCGGATTCCCAGTGGACAGATCTCTGATTAAACCACCAGCCAAAATCCTAATCCCAATGAACAGACCACCCACTGCTCGACCAAAACTAGGTTTGGGTGATGTTATACTAAAACAGTGGTAGCCCTCTATGTACAAATTCCAGACAGCCCACGTTTCCTGAAACATGACAATATCTATACCATCAATTATCTTAGCCCATAAGGGGTCTGAGAGTCTAGATTCCAATCCCACCACATTCAAGCTAAGGATTGGTGCAGGAGGCGCGCTGTAAGTACGCTGATGTTGAGCTAACACTACAGAAATGTGGCCTGCGCTATGCCATGCTATACCCGACATGGTTGAAGATCCAACTTAATGTCAAATAACATGTGTTTGACTCACCTACATATGCCACACTTTTCTGCAAGCAACACTCACTTGGATCAACTTTGCCTGGAAGCCGCTCACCAGTCAGCTCACCAGCCCCATTGCCACCTGACCATGAGGATACTACCTCAGCTTGACAACTCGCTGATATTGTGCCATGTTTCTTATATGGCTTTTATTCCCCCAACTTTCTACAGTCTGATGCAAAAGAGAACTATAC
This sequence comes from Lissotriton helveticus, assembly GCF_964261635.1. NCBI lineage: Eukaryota > Metazoa > Chordata > Amphibia > Caudata > Salamandridae > Lissotriton > Lissotriton helveticus. The sequence goes on from NC_136071.1 coordinate 955,076,442, forward strand.
ACAAGTTGCATGGTATGTTGATGTCACCAGCTGGCAGACTTCACATTACAGCAGACCATCTCTGCATTATGGCGACTCTCCTCTCTAAGCGTTGTCAAACCACAAAGCATAAACTGCCCTGCTTATGTCTTTGGGTTGCTGGGATTCGTCAGTGTTACTTTAATCCAGTGTGTGTGTGGGGGGGGGTCTGGGTAACGGTCTTTTTGTGATGAGTTATTTTTTTTCTCACAGAAGCTACACTGTTGTTTACTTCATCACCTTACTTATTACATATGCTATTGTTTCATCATACACTCGTTGTTCTTTAATTAATGCCACTGCCCAGGACTGATTGCTCAGTCTCTATCTCCTTGCAACACCAGTGGCTTATACAACACACACAAAGGAAAACAGGCATTTACTTATCAAAATAGACAGGCAGTTAGGTTGGCCTTCTTGTAAGAAAAATATATAAATCGGACGGTGCTTGGATGTTAATTGAAGCTGGACAGGTACGCAGAGCTTATGTGCATGCCTAAGACCCCACTGGCTGTTATTCTTAAGTGGGCTTGGATTCTTGAACTCTGCGGTAACAAAGCCGGCAGTAGGTGATGAGAGCAAGGTCATGGTGGATGAGGCAGTCCAGAAACAAACTTTACACTGTATACATCTATGTGCGATCTCATCTTAAGGCTGGGACACTCCAGGGGAAACTGGTGAAACTTTTTTGATTTGTAAAAATAAAAATAGGAAGTTTAGGAAAAAGGTTCAAGAATATCATGTCCATGTCTACAAAGATGTGAGGCATTTTTCCTCCATACACAGTGCAATACATTTGAGGATAACACGATATAGAAAAAGGTTGATATTCCTTGATTTTTTTTTTTTTTTTTTTTTTTTTTTTTAAATCTGTTTTATTGAAACTCTTGGTATACAAGTACAGTTCGTTATGTGCATAATTCAAAGGGGAAACAACAATCGGAATGGTTCGTACAGTATCAAAGCAAATACAGTTGATGGTTAAAGGTCCGATAATTGCGTATATACATAGAAAATCTCCACTTATCGCCTCATGTGTGGGCACTGCATGCGTTAGACCATTCATTCCATTGTCTTGTCTCGGTGTGCCTCGCAGTGCCGTTCCCACCAGGACATCCAATCCCGCCCGCCCAGATGGGTAGCTTGGTGTCCAGCCTTCCCCCCGGCGTTCGCAGCCTTGTGGTCGGTAGTGAAGTGTGGTGACTCCCTACAGTTTGAACAGCCATCCAGGCCCGACTCCGGGCGGCATGTGCGAGTGCTGTGGACGACTAGATTGGTCAGGATGTCGGCACCATGGGGTGGAAGGTCTCGGCAGTGGCTTGCCTATGTGCTGCACTCCTGCGTGTAGTCTCTGTATGCTAGAAGTGAGGGTGCGAGTAGGAAAGGCAGGTCTGGTGCGGTCAACTGGGGGGCGACCTCTGCCGTGTGTGTCGCTATTCCGATCTAGGGAAGAACAGGAAAGAAAGTGTGGGTGCAACGAACCTAAGCTTGGGGGGGGGTGCTGCAGTGTGGGCCTTGTCTCGTTGGTTTCGGGCGGAGTAGCCTCATAGGGTGCTGCCCCGTGGTGCTCGCAGGAGGGTGTTACAAGTGGTGCGTGATAACTCTGAATCCCGGGGTGGGAGTGCATTAGCGGAATCGCCTGTGTGCGTGTAGCCCCCACTGACAGGCGAGGGGGGGTGGGGGGGGGGGGCGCAAGGGGGGCGGAGCGGGTGGGGAAGCGGGGGGGGGGGGGAACCAGGGGGGGTGGGAGGGGGCGGGCGCGGGGGGGGGGCGGAAGGGGGAGGGCGGTGGATCACGGGGGTGGCGTTTCTCGTTCATCTACGCGCGGCCTTCGTTACTCCCCTTTCTCACTACTCTCCCCCTACATCACCCCTTTATCATGGCAGGCCCTGGCGAAAGCTCCAAGGAAACCCTCCCACATCTGGGCTATCGGTATGGCCCTCCGCCCCGCCGTCTCCTCCCTGTTTAGTACCGTGCCCTCTGCGGTCGCCCAGTAGGTGAGGGAGGCACTCCAATGTTTTGTCAGCGGTGGTGTTGCTGCCTTCCAGTGGCGGGTTATGAGTCTTTTGGCGGTTATCAGCCCTAAATCCCAGAACCTCATGTGCGGTTTGTTGTGTTTCGTCCTGGTGAGGAGGCCCAATACACAGGTGTCCCAGTCGTGTCGAGCACTTAGCCCCGTCCCTTTCGCCAACAGCGTGGTGACATCGTGCCAATACGGTTGGAGTTTGGGACATGCCCATAGCATGTGTAGGAGATCCGCGTTCAGTAGCGCGCAACGGGGGCATTTGGACGTGTCCAGGCTAAAGTAACGATTAATCTTGTCCGGGGACAGATATGCCCTGTGTGTTATGTAGAACTGTATGATTCTGAATCTCGAATTGCGGGGAATGTGTTGCGGCCCCTCTAAAATCCTTTCCCATTCCTTATCCGACCAGTCCTCCCCCCTGTCAGTGGTCCACCTGTCCCTGAGCGACCGCAGGGAACATGTAGTGTGGGATCTCAGCGCCTGCGTTAGCCAGTGTACTACGTGCGTGCCCGCCCCCATTACGTGCAGGTACTGTATTAAGAGGTGTGTCTCAGGTTCCGCTGACATACCTCCCCAGTGTTCCGTCAGGACCCGTATCATTGATGCATGCGCCAGGAATTGACCCGCTGGTAGTCCAGGATTCTCCACTAGCCCCTCGAACTGCACCAGGGCCCCATCGTCATAGAGGTCCGCCAACGTTTCAAGTCCCACCTGTGCCCAGTCTTGCAGGCGCGCTGCCGTCACCACTCCTCCCGGTCTGGGTAGTTCCTCCAGTGGTAATGCTGGGGCGTAGGGTGTAGTTTCCCTGGTTAATGTCAGTGCACGCTTGTAGCATCTCAGGGCCACCGCTACATGTAGTTGCGTCTCACGTGTCACTCCTCTGAGGGGGTGGAACAGCGCGAGAGCCCCCGCATGGGTCAGTGCTGGGGTTGTTGAGGCCGTATCGCTTAAGTTTCTGCCCGCGAGCCACGCTACCACCCATTGGAGCTGTGCGGCGAGGTAGTAATGCTCGTGGTTCGGGACCGCTAGTCCCCCCGAGGCCGTCGGGGCATATAATTTTTTCAGGGCCACCCTCGGTCTCCCCGCATTCCATATGAGGGTTCGCGTTAGGGCCTCCAGGTCTTTGAAGACCCGGGCCGGGACATATACCGGCAGGTTCGAATAGTAGTACAGAAGTCTGGGCAAGACTATCATTTTGGACAGGGTGATCCTGGCCGGGACATTAAGCGGGAGCGTGCCCCAGAATCGGATTTGTGCCCGCAAGGAGTTTATGGCTCGAACCAGGTTGCCATCCAGTATATCCGCCGCGTTCCTGTAAATGTGTATGCCCAGGTACTTAAAGGTGCGGCATACCACGTCAGCGTCGTGTCCCCTAGCCGTACTACGCATTCCTGCATATCTGGGTGAAAGGGGAAAACCCCAGACTTCCCCCAGTTGACCCTTAGACCCGAGTGCGTCGCGAATTCGCTGAGGGCACTGGTGAGTTCCGGGGGTATCCGCGTCAGGTCCCGGACGTAGAGGAGTAAATCATCGGCATACAAGGAAACCGCGTGCTCCCCGTCTGTCAATGGGATGCCCCACCGGGCGCCCTGCATCCTCAGAATCTCCGCCAGCGGTTCCATGGCCAATGAGAAGAGTAGGGGCGATAACGGGCAACCTTGTCGCGTTCCCCGCCTCACCTGTATAGCGTCCGAAATCAGGCTCCCTATCCGGACCCGGACGGTGGGCGTCTGGTATAGGAGTCCCACCATTTCCAAATAGTCGTCTCCCAGACCAAATGTTTGTATAACCGTTCTAAGGTACGGCCACTCCACTGAATCAAATGCCTTTTCCAGGTCTAATACTATGCAACCCGATCGTGGCCAAGGGTCTCTCGCGTACTCCTGCACCCTGAATAACCGGCGGATATTGAGCGATGTGCTGCGTGTGGGTACGAACCCGTTCTGGTCCGGGTGGACCAGGAGGGGCGTGTATTGGGCCAGTCTCCTCGCTATAGTGGAGGCTAGTATTTTATAGTCAGTGTTTAGGAGGGCGAGTGGCCTGTATGAGCCCATAAGCGTCCCCTCCTTTCCCGGTTTCAAGAGGGAGATCAGTGTGGCTTCGCTCAGGGAAGGGGGCAGGGAGGAATCTTCTAGAGCCGTCTCATATAATTTAACGAGTTCAGGAATCAGGAGGTCCTGGTAGGCTTTATAAAACTCCGCTGGGAGTCCGTCGGGGCCAGGGGACTTGCCGTTTGAGAGCGCTGCTATGGTCTCCCGGAGCTCCTCAGGGGTGAAGGGTGCCGCGAGGATAGCTCGTTGGGCGTCGGTGAGTGTCGGCAACGTCAACCGACGGAGATACTCCTCCGTATCCGGGGCGGGTGTGGGCAGGCAAGAGCGATACAGCGCTCCGTAGTGTGTAGTGAATGCTCTATGAATCTCTGACTGTGTGTGTAGGGGCGTCCCAGTCGCATCTAGCACCTTTGTGACTGGTTTCGTTCGGTCTTCACTGGCGATGAGCCACGACAGCAACTTTCCGGGCTTATCCCCCCTATCATGTGTGCGTGCCGCATGAGCCGCAAAATTCAGGCATCGGAGCCTCTCCAATAGCCGTTCGTGGGTCGCCTGCGCATGTCGAAGGCCAGCGAAATTTCCTCCCGTCGAGTCCCGCTCATGTCGACTCAGTTCCTCCTCCACCCTCTGTAGGTCCCTCTCCACCTGACGTTTGAGATTCCCCTGTGTACCTAAACACTGCCCCCTAATGACCACCTTAAACGCCTCCCATTCCATTTGTAGAGAGGTGGCTGAGCCTGCGTTGTCCTCAAAGTAATGTACTATATGTGCAAACAGTGAAGCTCGGAAGGGCGCGTCTAGCAGGAGGTCTGGTTGCAGCTTCCAAGTGGGGACAGGGGGGCGGGCACTCTCCCTAGTGATGGTTAACATATGTGGGTTGTGGTCCGAATGTGTCCTACCCATGTAATGCGCATCCGTCACTAGCGGGAGTAGATCATCCGTGAGCATGAATCTGTCCAATCGGGTGTGTAGAGTGTGGGCTCCCGAATAGTACGAGTATATCCTGGCCGTGGGGTTCCGATGGCGCCACACATCATGTAAGTTCCAGTGTGAGGCCCAGGCTATAAGAGCTTTCATGGCGCCCACTACTGGCGCATTGGGTAGTGGTGGGAATGAGCGGTCCAGTGTGGTGTCCAGTACACTATTATAATCCCCTCCCAGCACCCAGGGGACCCCATGCCAATGTGCCAGTGTCGCGGAGACCGTCTCGAGGAAGCCCTGTTGGTCCGTGTTAGGGGCATAGAGCGACGCCACCACCAGCGGTCGCCCGTCTAGGCGCCCCTTCACTGCCACAAACCTCCCCTCCTTGTCTACGTGGGAGTCCTCTACCTCAAACGGGAGCCCCGGTCTGATCTATATCAGTGCCCCCCTAGCGTAAGAGGAGAACCCAGTTGCATAAATCTGTCCGCGCCATCGCCTGCGCAGGGTGTGTACCTCAGGGGCTGTTAGATGTGTCTCCTGGAGGAGCGCTATCTGTACCTTGTGTCTCTTTAAGTAGGAGTAAATCATGTATCTGCGTGCAGGTGTGTGTATTCCGCGTACATTCCAGGTACACAGTACTACTTCAGCCATCAGCATATAACAAGTCAGTCACACCCACTCCCTCCCCACACCAAGCGCCTCCCCAAGGGGCCCTCCACCACCCAGCGTCAGAGCATCCTCAGCTTTTTTCGAGCAGCACCCAGGAGAGCCCAGTGAGCACCCCCATAGGTCATGTATGCAGCGTTGCACAGTAGGGAAAGGGGGGGTAAACATTAACTGGGGGGAATACCATCGGGTCGGTTGCCAAACGTGCAGCCGTCCAAACTTTTTGCAAAAAGTACGAACAGTCCATGCTGGGGGGTCGCTGCCCATCGCGCAGTCCAAGTGCCCAGTGAGAGTTCGCCGAGCGTGAAGGCGTGAGTGCCCTCCCAGGGGGGTGTGTAGTGTAGGCCCGATCGGCCATCAGGCCGGCCCACTGGCTGGTTAGTAACATGTCCAGAAAGTCATGGGGTGTTTGCCCCAGCCGAGCCTGGTGTCGTTAACTATCGCCCACTTATAGGGATCCCGCAATGTAGCGGCCCTCGTGGCAGGGGTGCCACCGGGCAGCTGCTTCGTAACAAGTTACTGCAAACATGACATTGTCTCAACTTACTGCGTGTTCCGTGTCCGTCTCCACCAGGCCTCGCTGTGTCTTCACCTCTATCACTGGTGGCCCCGTGGTATGGCACTCCTCCATTAGCCAAACAGGTCCGATGTCTGTGGAGTAATGTCGGGCAGCCCATTCGAGAGCTGCGAGTCCGGGAGTCCATAGATCGCTTTGTCGTCGCTTGGTAATACTCTGGGGCTGTGGGCGGGCGGGGAGCGTTGTGAAGGGGAGCCACTGAGCTCCGAGACCATTCGCAGAGCTTCCTGTTGTTCCCTGCGCACCTCCTCCTCTGGTGGGCTCGCGCTGTGTTGGGTGCTGCTGGCCGCTGGAGAGGGTGACCTAGCTCCACGTCTCCTGTTAGACCTCCTGCGTTTCCTTGGCCTGTCCGGGCGACCCGACCTCCCGGTGTTTTTATCCGTCCCATTGTCCAGCCAGGCTTCCACATCCTCCGAGGAGTCAAAGAAGTGCGTTTTCTCGTTCGCTACCACTCTGAGTTTTGCTGGGAAGAGGAGGGAGTACGTAAGTCCCAGCTGTCGTAGCCTCCGCTTCACCATTAGGAATGAATGTCGTTGGCGTTGCACCTGGATCGTGTAGTCTGGGAAGAACATTATATTCGCGTTCTCGACCTGTATGGTGCCCAATTTCCGAGTCTCTCTCAGGACAGCATCCCGGTCCCTGTAATTCAGGATACGGAGCAGGAATGGGCGCGGGTTGGAGCCGGTGTGCAGTGGCCTTGACGGGACTCTGTGCGCCCGTTCCACCACGAAGTGCGGTGAGAGGGTACCTTCCGGCAGCAGGGTGCGTAACCATTCTTCTACGTGGGTGGTCGGATCCTTGCCTTCCCATTTTTCGGGCAAACCCACTATGCGGACGTTATTGCGTCTCGCCCGCCCTTCTGCATCCTCTGCCCTGTCCTCCAGGAACTCCACCCTGTTGAGGAGATCTTTAATCTGCTTGTCTGACTGGGCGACCCGAGGTTCCATGCCCGTCACCGTGGTTTCCAGGGTTTTGGTGCGCTCAGCCAGTTTCTTGTGATCTTCCTTCAGGTGCGTTAGGTCAATGGCGACTCCGTCTATTTTCGCCTCCAGGGACGTCCGGGTAGACTGGATGGAACTTTCCAGGCGTTCCATGGCTGCCAGCACCGAGTCCAGTTTAGTCGCCACCGGATCCGCGTCCGTTTGTTTCTGCGTCTTATCCATTTTGCCCTTTTGGGACGCGGTCCCCGTTCCTGTGCGTTTTCCGGCACCCCCGGACATGGGCGGGCGCTGGCCTTCGGGGGACCCCGGCGGGGTGTCGGTTTGCGGCCGCGGTACTTGTCAGAGCCACCGGCTGGGGTTCCGGCAATGTTCCTAGGTCGGGGAGTGAAGGAATGTCCACCCTGGAGTCTCCCGTGAGGTTGGACTGCGCGGGTCGGATTCCGGCCCAGGCAACGTGTGGCTCCGTGTCGCTTCTGTGGCGAGGCGTAATTTAAGCTCCCCGTCGACTCCCCGTTATGTCGGGCGTCTCGTTATGGCGCGGCCTAGAGGGCGCCGAAATCCTGTGGCGTTCAGCTGTAGCGCGTGTGGTGTGCAGTAGGTAGCGTCTTCCTGCGGCGTCCGCCACACCTAATAGTCTCTGTGGACCTGTGCCCGCGGCCTGGCTGCCGTTAGCAATGGCGGGTGGGTTGGGCAGTCGGGTTCTAGGTCTCCCAGGTGGTCCGCGGCTTCCGCCGGCTCCGCCCCACCAGTGCCTCGTGGTGCGTGCTGTAGCGACTGCCTGCGGTGCCCCCCCTGGATGTTTCGCTGCTGCCTGTTCTCTGGGCCCGGTTTGTGGCGCCGCACGGGATTAGGCCCGCGTGCTCCGCGCTGCCGTGAGTGGCGGATCTGCGCTCAGGTGGGCGCTGCGTTCTCTGCGCCTCGCGCCTCGGCACTCACCGTGCAGGGCTGGCCTCTGACCTGGGGGGGTGTTCTGGGCTTCTGGTTGCTGCCCTGCCGGAGCCTGGGGGGTGCAGCCCCTCGGGAGTCCGAGCGTCACCCGGGTCCGCGTTCTCCAGCGCCGGTCCGCACCTGTGACATTGGGCGATGGGGGATGGGCACCTCTCCGCTCCTCGGTTAATCGCGACAGTCCGGATGGCGGTCCTCTGCGGCGCCGCACTTCGCCGTCGGGACGCCTCCGCCTTCTGTGGCCTGCCGGGGGGTCAAGTACCGACTGTGTGTCCTGGCGTCGCTGCCGTTTGGTCGCGTCTCCCAAGGGTCCCGTTCGCGCGGCCCTCACTTCCGGTTACAGCACCGGGCTTTCCTGTTGGGTCTCGCCGGCGCCGTGAGCACCTCCTCGGCTGCGTCGGCCTCGTTGGTGCCGATGCGGTCTCGGGGCTCATCGAACTCCGATTTTCGGTCCAACGCTGCGTGGGCACCTTTCGGTCACTCGCTGCTAGCCCTGGCCGGCCAGGCGGTGAATTTCACGGATAAATTGACCCCTGAGTGTGGGATCACGCTGGAGCTCCGCTAGGGTGCAGCCAGTCTCGCTGCGCGCGTAGCCACGCCCCAAGGTTGATATTCCTTGATGGTTGTGGCGCTTCGCCAAATATCAGCAATGTTCTATTTTTGCTCCCGCTATTTTGGTTATTGGGTGCCTAGGTATGGGTCATCAACCTGACCCACTAATGATCCGTAGATACAAAGTATTTTTCTCAAACCTATCACACCAACTTAGAATATTTCAGGGTGATACAATTGTACAGATTAATCCACACAATCAAAATTAAATTAGATGGCATATATATAAAGTTCATTTAATCCACAAAGTTTTCTCCAAGTCCAGCCAACACGTGTTTCGTCGAGTGGGCAGATACCCACGACTTCATCAGGGCTGGGAAAAAAATATAATACAAATATTTGTTGTAGTCCCGCCGTACATCGGGCATTATGAAAATTTAGATAAAATATTTTAGTCACATTGTTGTCATGCAAGTGGGAAATTATTTTACATATGGAGAGTCCGCCTGTTGTTAATTTCTGTGAAGTTGGTCTAAAACAGGTGTCAACAGATTTATTTCAATAAGTGTGTTTCAAAATCAGACAGAAAGAAGGGAAAAGTAGTGTCCAAAAGGAGAATGTAAAATTGCCTTCCCTGAGGCAGATAGAGCGCCCCACAGTACCAGAGATTCCAAATAATAATCCGGTAATATTATGCCTCCCGGTGTCACACCTTGATAGTGCCTCACCAATTAAAATTTCAAAACCATGTGCATCTGTGACAATCATAGTTTATATATTTTGTGCTATTATTGGGTATTTGATGAAGACTGAGCAAGCATGCTCAGGCTTACCTGATAGCCAATTCCAGAAAAGATTATATGCCTGTAAATGTCATACGAACAGTTTAAGTTAGTATCATAGCAATAGATGTGGAGATCATCTCGTTATATAATTAGATCGACCCAGAAACGTACCTTCTGGCTGGCTATAGTTCCGACCCAGCCTCACGTGGCTGGGTTGATATTTTCTTTAGTAAATATTGGTCCGTACAATTTGATGCAACTGTAGGAAAATATGTATATATTATCCATACAGTCGTGAATTATATGGGTATAGAACAACAAGCTCGATATAACAACAGGTTCACCATTGTTTTTAGTGGTACATGTTAACTTATTGCACCCATAATTTTAGTTAATTATTATGCCTATGTTTTTTTATCCCGAACGCTTACCTTCACCACGGTGCATCTATATATAAGCTGTTTGTCGTTTTGTGTCGCTAAATTAATCTGAAATGTAGTTTTGATGAGTATTCTTCACGTTGGTTTACATCTACTGGCCCCAACTGAAATTAATACGAGTAAAGGAAAATAATCAATAAAGACGGTTCCGAAATCCATTATTATTATGTGTTATATGAGACTATCTATATTTGCGTGCAATGTGATTCCATTATCTCACCTTCGTATTTTGAAGTTAAGGCGGCGATCTCGGAAACGGATGAAAGCGGTCTCTCCGTAATTAGGATGAACCGCGTTTACTAACCCGGAAGTCTATTTGAAGTTAATTGACCTTCCGGCAAATGTTGATAGAATGTCTACGTGTGCGTATGACGGAGTGTTAGGTCCGCCATTTTGGGAGGGTATTATACGTGTTAATAAACAGTATATAATAGGAAGTATACGTATCTGTATTGGTATCCTTATATCTCCCTTATAATAATATTGGTTTGTAGTACATATTTGTAAATTCTGTACTACGGAGATCCCAAAGTGTATAAGAATAAACAATGAATAATTAAATTAAGTCTGACATCCGGGAAACATCATTACCGGCTCTGTTAGGCACTGCTAACTGTGGGGCCAGAATAGATACAAGTGAAATACAGGGAAAGCGTTATATAGGCTGAAATACAAATTGTCTTTAAGATCAGTACAAAGAATATCATGAATAAAGAATCTAAATTGAATATGCAAATAATACATAAAAACATATGATTGTATATACATACTGGGTGAGGCATATACATATTATTTTTAAAAATATTCATTGGTTGATTACTGAGAGAGGCTAGAAGGTATATTAACATTGCTTGGTGATTGTAGTTTCATCATGCACCAATCACGTACACGCTATGCAGATAGACCTTTGATGGTGATATTATTGAGTGAACATCTATTCCCCCAAAAAGTAATGTAATTCTTGGTCTGTATTCATCCCTTGTTCCACCGCCCGCATAGCGAGTATCCAAGAAGATTCTCTGTGTCTGAGAGACAATTCTCTATTGCCCGCTCTAGGATCATTTTTGACTTGATCAATGGCACAATATCCGATTGTTTTGTTTGTGCCTTGACTAGGACATTCATTGACATGTGTTGCGGTGTTATATCTTTTGTCACAATGTCTAATCGCTCTTACATGTTCGAAAATCCTGTCTTTTAGTGCTCTTTTTGTACTGCCAATATAAAAGCTTCCACATTTGCAGGTTATCATATATATGACAAAACAGCTGTTACAGTTTAACATTTGTCGGATTTTAAATTCTCTTCCCAAATAGTTACGAAAGGTTTTGGTTTTGTTCATGGCCATCGGACATAATTTACACATTCCACATTTATGAAAACCCATGTTGTTTTGGGATAGCCAGTCTGATGTTATCCTGGGTGGTGATGAGAGAGTCTTCACTCAATAATATCACCATCAAAGGTCTATCTGCATAGCGTGTACGTGATTGGTGCATGATGAAACTACAATCACCAAGCAATGTTAATATACCTTCTAGCCTCTCTCAGTAATCAACCAATGAATATTTTTAAAAATAATATGTATATGCCTCACCCAGTATGTATATACAATCATATGTTTTTATGTATTATTTGCATATTCAATTTAGATTCTTTATTCATGATATTCTTTGTACTGATCTTAAAGACAATTTGTATTTCAGCCTTTATAACGCTTTCCCTGTATTTCACTTGTATCTATTCTGGCCCCACAGTTAGCAGTGCCTAACAGAGCCGGTAATGATGTTTCCCGGACGTCAGACTTAATTTAATTATTCATTGTTTATTCTTATACACTTTGGGATCTCCGTAGTACAGAATTTACAAATATGTACTACAAACCAATATTATTATAAGGGAGATATAAGGATACCAATACAGATACGTATACTTCCTATTATATACTGTTTATTAACACGTATAATACCCTCCCAAAATGGCGGACCTAACACTCCGTCATACGCACACGTAGACATTCTATCAACATTTGCCGGAAGGTCAATTAACTTCAAATAGACTTCCGGGTTAGTAAACGCGGTTCATCCTAATTACGGAGAGACCGCTTTCATCCGTTTCCGAGATCGCCGCCTTAACTTCAAAATACGAAGGTGAGATAATGGAATCACATTGCACGCAAATATAGATAGTCTCATATAACACATAATAATAATGGATTTCGGAACCGTCTTTATTGATTATTTTCCTTTACTCGTATTAATTTCAGTTGGGGCCAGTAGATGTAAACCAACGTGAAGAATACTCATCAAAACTACATTTCAGATTAATTTAGCGACACAAAACGACAAACGGCTTATATATAGATGCACCGTGGTGAAGGTAAGCATTCGGGATAAAAAAACATAGGCATAATAATTAACTAAAATTATGGGTGCAATAAGTTAACATGTACCACTAAAAACAATGGTGAACCTGTTGTTATATCGAGCTTGTTGTTCTATACCCATATAATTCACGACTGTATGGATAATATATACATATTTTCCTACAGTTGCATCAAATTGTACGGACCAATATTTACTAAAGAAAATATCAACCCAGCCACGTGAGGCTGGGTCGGAACTATAACCAGCCAGAAGGTACGTTTCTGGGTCGATCTAATTATATAACGAGATGATCTCCACATCTATTGCTATGATACTAACTTAAACTGTTCGTATGACATTTACAGGCATATAATCTTTTCTGGAATTGGCTATCAGGTAAGCCTGAGCACGCTTGCTCAGTCTTCATCAAATACCCAATAATAGCACAAAATATATAAACTATGATTGTCACAGATGCACATGGTTTTGAAATTTTAATTGGTGAGGCACTATCCAGGTGTGACACCGGGAGGCATAATATTACCGGATTATTATTTGGAATCTCTGGTACTGTGGGGCGCTCTATCTGCCTCAGGGAAGGCAATTTTACATTCTCCTTTTGGACACTACTTTTCCCTTCTTTCTGTCTGATTTTGAAACACACTTATTGAAATAAATCTGTTGACACCTGTTTTAGACAAACTTCACAGAAATTAACAACAGGCGGACTCTCCATATGTAAAATAATTTCCCACTTGCATGACAACAATGTGACTAAAATATTTTATCTAAATTTTCATAATGCCCGATGTACGGCGGGACTACAACAAATATTTGTATTATATTTTTTTCCCAGCCCTGATGAAGTCGTGGGTATCTGCCCACTCGACGAAACACGTGTTGGCTGGACTTGGAGAAAACTTTGTGGATTAAATGTACTTACTTTATATATATGCCATCTAATTTAATTTTCATTGTGTGGATTAATCTGTACAATTGTATCACCCTGAAATATTCTAAGTTGGTGTGATAGGTTTTAGAAAAATACATTTGAGGATAATGATAATCAATATTGGGTTGGAAAACAGATGGATCTAACACAAAACCAACAAGTCATATTCAAGGAAGTGGATCATGAAAACGGAGCAAAACTTTGAGATTCGATAAGGCTTTTACCAACGTCAAAATTAGCTTTTCCCTGTAAAATGGTACCACACAAAGCACGTGGAAATAAAGGACATGAGGAAGCACCACAAATCCCACATGCGAAAAAGGTCTTCTCTTCTGCTCTTTCTTCAAAATCAGTGGCTTCCACGCACTTTCTACCTCGCTCACTGCCTCTTTTGCATTTCGGTAAAAATTGTTTGGAGTTTATATGAAATGTAATGTGTGGACCATGTAAAAAGAAGACAATTCCAATCAGGTCTCATAGAAAGGCGTATCATACACAATGAATAATCATTGTAAAAGACCGCCCGCCTAACTCATCCCCACTTTTTAATGATTTATTTCTCCCATCATATCAGACCTATGTACAAGATACAAGAAGATCGTGATATTGGGAGATTTTAATATGCACTGGGATAGACCCCAAAGGGATCTGCCAACATGCCAACTGGACACTACCATGTCCGCTTTGAGTTTTAGTCAACTCGTGGAAGTACCCACACACATCAAGGGTCATACGCTTGACCTAGTATGGACCACTGACCCAAATGTTATTCTTAGGGATGTGGTTCCCTGTGTCTGGACTGACCATTACCTGGTGACCTGCGAGGTAAATGTTAAAGATTATTTAAAGCACCTACACCGAGGTACCAGAAGAACCCGCAAATGGATCGAGGTTGATTTAAAAACCTTGACCTCGGTGCTCCCTGAAATGGCTTGTCTGACGAATACAGATGGAAGCCTGGATGTTGAATATGCGGATCTAATCCAGAACTTGAATAAAGCCATTGACCAGATAGCGCCGGAAAAAACTCAGTTAATCAAAGGACCTGGTAAAGAGGCTCCATGGTTCACTCCGTTGTTAAGGGAACAAAAAAGAAAACTCCGAGCCCGGGAGAGAATCTGGAGGAAAACTAAGCAGGATTCAGCAAAGAACCAATATAAAGACTCACTCCACCTGTATAAAAAACTTATCTCTCAAGCTAAGGCGGAGTATTATGAGTCTCGCCTACAGAAGGCTAGGAATACCCAGAGGGAGACTTTTCAAATCCTATCGGAGTTAAGCAAAAAACAGGAGAATTCTGAGTCTCCCATAAACTGCGACACCTTCCAGGGGTATTTCTTAGATAAAGTAAAGACCATTATCCTGGAAATTAAGAATAGTATGGTGAATAGTGATACTATACACTCTGAGGTTCATAATCCTGCTCACTGTTCTATAGTACAGTTCCCTGAGATGGATGAGCTGAGCCTAGAGCAGCTAATGGGTAAAACCAAATCTGGCTCCCCAGCGGACCTATGTCCTCCGAGTGTTTTCCGTGTGGCACGGCCGCTATTGGAAGCTCGGATTATTTCTCTCCTTAATAGGTCTCTAGAAACAGGACATCTACCAAGTGATCTCAAGGAGGCGCGTGTCAGACCCCTGCTGAAGAAATCAGGCGCAGATCCGGCTGTCCTGAAGAACTACAGGCCGATCTCCCAGTTGCCCTTCCTTGCAAAGGTCCTAGAGCAACACGTGCTGAAGTCCCTGTCCCTGTACCTCGAATCCCATAGCTTATTGCATGAGCGACAGGCGGGG
Organism: Lissotriton helveticus; assembly: GCF_964261635.1. NCBI lineage: Eukaryota > Metazoa > Chordata > Amphibia > Caudata > Salamandridae > Lissotriton > Lissotriton helveticus. Next base: position 955,091,476 of record NC_136071.1, read on the forward strand.
TTTCGAGCACACCATAGCACCGAGTTAGTGATGCTCTCGGTGCTAGACGAACTGAGAGGCATGGCTGACAGCGGCGTTCGATACCGTCAGCCATGACCTACTCCTGGGAAGACTGGAGGCCTTTGGGATCAAAGGCTTGGCCTTTAAGTGGTTGCAATCCTTCCTTTCGGGAAGGACACGGAGGATACAATTGGGGGAGTCGATATCTGAGGTGGGGCTCTTAGAGTGCGGGGTACCACAGGGTTCCGCACTGTCCCCACTTCTGTTCAATCTCTATCTGCAGCCTCTGGTTGCGTCCTTGGCCGAGATGGGCTGTAGAGTCTTCAATTATGCTGACGATACTCAGCTTGTGCTGAGTATCGATAACACAGGGACAGCACAAATCCAAGCTCAAAACATCTTGAGGTATACCGTGGGGTGGATGACGGAAAACCTACTAAAGATCAACCCGGATAAGACCGAGGTACTGGTAATCCCATCTACCACCTCACCATGGAGTGATCTGTATTGGCCTGCTGAGCTTGGATTAGCCCCAAAACCTAGTGCCAACGTAAAGAGTTTGGGGATTAAAATAGACTGTGATCTGTCAATGTGCAGCCAAATTTCCACCGTTGCTGGAACCTGCACGAACATCATTAGACAACTGAGAAAGCTAGCCCCCCTCCTCTCTCATTCTATGATGCGCTCAATTGTAGCAGCAACCGTCATTTCACGGATCGACTATGGGAATGCCCTGTATCTTGGCCTCCCAAAAACATTGACAAACAGACTCCAGGTCGTAATGAATGACGCCGCACGACTGATCTTCGGATTACCCAGACGAACAAAGGCCTCCCCTCTACTTCAAAACCTTCATTGGCTCCCTGTTAAAGAGAGGGTTGAGTTTAAGAGCCTCTGTATAGCGCACAAGGCGATCTATGGCCATGCGCCGGCCTATATCAAAGCTCGTCTGGAAGTATACAGCCCGAAGAGAACACTTAGATCATCGGATGCTCAGCTACTGGTCTGCCCCCGCTACAAATTAGTGACTAAGGGAGGGAGAGCCTTCTCTGTTTTGGCCCCTCAGTTATGGAACAAGCTGCCTGAGGGGCTACGCAGGGAGGTGAATCTCCTACGGTTCAGGAAATAACTGAAAACACTGCTGTTCAGAAGAGCCCTGATCGCAATATAGTCCTGTAGCTGTGTCTCTTGGAGGAGTGAAGCTAAGTTATTGTAACAACATCTATTTCCAATACGCTTAGAGACCTGTAGGTGATTGGGCGCACTATAAATCTAAACTAACAATAACTCAGCCACGTGGCAAAAAAAAATAGCACATCACCATATCCATCTCAGCCATTGATGAGAAATTGCGATGCAAACTACATGCTGTGCTAAAAGACAATGCTCTTTTCATCACCTCTCCAGACTGCATGCAAGGTTATGTGAGTAATGGCATTTCCAGTTCAACAAACCATTACATCAACTTCCTTAACCCTGGAGATTAAATGCCCCCGCTCTGCATGTGCATGCCTGGAAATGCAGCGTTAATACAGCTGTAGATATTATTATTATAGGCTTTTGTAGCGCGCTCTGTTACTAAAAAAATAGTATCCTGGCGCGGAAAAGGTAAGAAACAGGACATAGGAGGATTTTATGCAGTGATGTTAAAAAGGTGGGTCTTCAATCCCTTTTTGAACAGGGCGCTGGATGGAGCTGTTCTTAGCTGCTGCGGGAGGGTGTTCCATGCTCTCGCCGCTCTGACTGAGATAGATTGGCCGCCGAGCCTGCTATATTTGAATTTGGGGACCGTCATCTGGTGCAGATTGGCTGATCTGAGGGGACGGTTGGGAACATATAGGGAGAATCTTTTCCTCAGGTAGGTAGGACCAGTTTGGTGGACGGCTCGATAGGCGAGGACAAGGATTTTAAATAAAATCCTGTGGGCAACCGGAAGCCAATGTAGGGTGCGGAGAGATTGGCGGACACTTGAGCTTTTTGGAATATTGAACAAAAGCCGTGCAGCGGCATTTTGTATAACTTGGAGGCGATGGATCATATAGGCAGGAAGGCCGCAGAAGAGGCCATTTACATAATCCAGTCTGGATAATATAAGGGCACGGATGACGGTCTCTTTTGCCGCTCTCGGGAGGAGTGGAAAGAACCTGCGTAAAGTTTTAAGTGTGGAAAAGCAGATCCCGGTGAGTCTTTTTATATGATCTTCAAATCTGAGGTCATTATTAAACCAGACTCCAAGATTTTTGGCAGGGCCTCCGATGGATGTGGGGCAGGGTAGATCGGCTGGCCAGAGAGAGTTGCCAAAATTATCTGGGAAGGAGCCATAAAGTAAAATTTCAGATTTGCTTTCGTTGCACTTTAATTGGGCGAGGGCAAGCCAACGAAAGACAGATGACAAGCAGGTTTGGGCTCCAGATGTATCCAGATTGTTTTTAGGCCACGTGAACAAAAGTTGAGTGTCGTCCGCGTAGGCCATTATTTTTGCTCCCAGTTGTTCAGCGAGGTAAATGAGCGGGGTTAGATATATATTAAAAAGCAGAGGGCTGAGGGTAGAGCCCTGAGGCACACTCGTTGCAAGTTTCTTAGGGGAGGAGGCGAAAGGGGGCATCCAGACTTGTTGGGATCTATTGTCCAAAAAGGATGTTAGCCAGTCAAGGGCAGAGCCTGTGATGCCAATGGCCGCTAGTCTGATGAGCAGAAGGGAGTGAGGGACAGTATCGAAGGCGGCAGAGAGGTCTAATATAATCAGAGCCGCCCTGCCACCTTCGTCCAAACACTCTCTGATGGCCTCGGAGATTTCCACCAACGCCGTCTCCGTACTGTAGGCTGCTCTAAAGCCAGACTGTGCTGGGTGAAGGGCCTGGGAATTTTCAACGAATTTGTCTAGCTGAGTGAAGGCAACCTTTTCGCATACTTTTGCTAGGGCCGGCAGCAATGATATAGGCCGGAAATTAGCGGGGATAGCAGGGTCTAATCCATTTTTCTTTAAAAGTGGGAGCAATTTAGCTTGCTTCCAACAGGTCGGGACCGTAGCAGTGAGGAAAGAGCAATTGATAATGTGCGTTACCTCGTTGCCGACCGTATCTGCGAGACGCGCAAGCACTCTGGCGGAACAAGGGTCAGAAGGAGATCCTGAATGTAGGGAAGCGAGGATGCTGACAATGTCCGTATTATCTACCGGGGTGAACTGGTGAAACCTTTCCGTGTGGGTGGGTAACACAGGAGATGGGGTGGCCGTTGTGGGTGGGAAACTGTTACAGGCAGAAAGTAGGTCATCCTGGATTTTAGTGATTTTGTCAACGAAGAAAACGGAGAGTTCTTCACACCATTTCTCCGTGGAGGCAAGTATGGGTTGGGCAGCGCAAGGTGAGGTGAAACTTTTCACTATAGCGAAGATTTCTTTACTGTTGTTATTGGCATTAGTTATGCGCCCTTCGAAATATTTGCCTTTAGCGGATCTAATCGCTGCATAATATTTCTTTTGCGCCGTCCTTAGATTCTTTTTTGCCTCGGGGAGATAGGCTTGTCTCCATGTCCGTTCAAGTTGTTTACAACCTGACTTAAGGTCACGGAGAGTGGGGGTGAACCAGGGTTTGGAAAGAGTGGTACGCATTCGGCGAACCCGGCCTGTTTTTGTTGATGCGGCCGACCCGCCTTCTATCCAGGAGTTGAATATGCTAACGGCCGACTCAATTTCCATGGGTAGAATGGGGCGGGCGGTGTCAAGATGTTCAGACATGAACTCTACATTGATTTTATGTTTATGGGCAGTTGAGTCGTTGGTCTTGGCCGGGCGCGTAAGGGTCCAAGAAAATCTGATTAGCATGTGGTCAGACCAGGTCACAATTTCGGGATTGGTTAGATTAATGTCGAAATTAGTGCAGACCAAATCGAGGACATGTCCACCTGAGTGAGTAGGAGTTTTTACCCATTGTATAAGCTGGGCCATGGCAAAAGCTTCACTTAGGCGAGACGTGTCAGGGAGGTCCAGATTGTCTACATGTATATTAAAATCCCCCAGGAGAAGATATCTGGAGTATCTCAATGCTCGTGGGACAACTATGTCCTCCAATGTACCTAGAAATCTACCAACGTGGCCTGGTGGTCGGTAGACCAGGGTACCCCCTAGAGTGTCAACATTACAGGTATTTCAGGGCAACAGCCTCAAACTAATTTTCTCCTATATGCTTGAGGAATATGCTCAGCCCTGCGGCCTCTCAGTTCATAACTCAGTACGTAACTGACCGCACAATGTAATCTAATCATTAACCTTCTACACAAAACAACAGCAGAAAAACTCTTATTACCTAAAATGCCCACGTAATCTAGCAGAAGACAATTAGTAAATTACAGCAGTGCTGGTAAATGCATATTTCCATAAAAGCTGAATGACACTATATTTACATATATATATTTTAGGAGATCTGGGGCTTCATAGTTTTCAATTTGCTGGTATAAAATAGTTTTATGACAGGCCTTACTCAGTAAAAACCACGGTACAAGCATGAACAGCTATTAGAACAGGCTCAACAGAGCACTCCCTGTCAAATGGGCCTGGAGCTTGCTGCTAAAACCCTTCACTGCTTTAGGAGCTTATGCACTTTACTTATGTATAATGCACATTCTGTATGCTGATACTGCTCAGAATCAAAACAAACACAATGCATGAACATCTGGGCAACAGCCTGGGGTGGAGTCCAGATTATTGCTTTGTTAATTATGACAATGTAACACAGAGCCAATACATGCAAGGAATTTAGTGGGGCTGGGATGGTAGACATAATGCACACTTTAATTACTTTCAGGCCTAACACAGAGAGCACTGCGGCACTTCTGTCATCTGTGAAATGGTAACAAAATGAAAAAAAAAGGTTTTGAAATATGAGCAAGGAGGTAATGAGATCAATAAATGTCAACTAGAAAAAGTAATCACAACTCTTGAGACTCACTGACCTTTCTGAAAATTCCAGAAATAATAGACTGGCTGGTGATGAGGAGTCCTTTTACAAGGAGTACCAGCTACCTTTACACAAAGAAAGAGTATTAAAGGCCGTCCTATTATGCAGGAAGCACTGTCTTTCAGGGACATTTTGTCATAATAATTAATCCCCTTGTTTTTTCTTTTGTTCGAAGAGTCTAACCCACATGGATTTGTAACTTGACCCATGGCTTTCAAGAGCACAGTAAAGTTTAATCACCTCTTTGTAATTTGAATGTCACAAGTCAAAATGACAGGAAAAGAGGACACGCTGCAGTAGTTCTTGTCTGATTGTGTGTCTTGCACAATAACTTACAGTAATTGGGCCTTGAAAATGATGAAAGAATTATCACTGCTTCAAAAGGAATAACGTGCTCTCTAGTGCAGTGCTAATGATTTGAAGCAAGAAGAGTTACAAGCAGCCCAGGGACACAAGATACTAACTATAGCAAACAGGAACTGGAAATTGAGGTCGAAATAAAACCAAGATCCACATAGATGTTAAACGAAAACCATGCTTTTAAGTTAACGTGTTCCCTAGCGTTATGCCTATAGTTGTCCATTGTTAATAAATAATTGTTTGAAAAATCGCAGCATGAAACCTATTAGGCCCGATAATTCTTGATGAAACAACCCTACTTGACACTGGCATCGGTTATTCATAAAATTCTCAGTTTAATTGAGTCAACACAAATTCTGCATCCTCGACCGATCACCCAACATACTATAAAATGCAAAACAGCAAACTAATGCATTTATTTCCTATGCGGCATTCTCCAGCTAGGTCACTCTTCCTCGTCGTGGCCACTTCTTCTTCCTCACCCCACAGACCAAGGGCGGGCGTCACTGTCACCTTCTATAATTTGGCCACTCTGTCCTGATTCTAGTCTAACGTACCCAAATCCACTGTTATGTTCTTTCACTAGTGTGTCCCCTCACTCCTGTAGCTGCCTCATGTTAGTCATCAGCTGTGTGTTCTGGAATGTTGACAGATGACAGCTGATGACAGCGGCGACCAGACGCTTCTCCCGGAATCGCCTCACTGACCTCAATTCTGTAAATGTGTTGGAAGCCTCAATTGAATAAACTTTATTCAAACTCACTTCTCGTGTGACACTCCATCTTTACACATTGGAGACAACCTTTCAACACATCCGGACTACCCTACTTGGCATTTCCTGGCCATTCTTCAACGTTTGTGACTGGTGGACCCTGCACCCTCAGAAATACGCTCAGGTCAGTGATATTCCTGGATTTACACTCTATGGGACACATGTCGTAAACTTCTTCTACATTCCTTAGCTGCAGCAGTGTTTATCACAATACAGGCATCAACTGTCATTTCAACTGTCTTTGCCTCACGAGATTCAATGGCTTCCAAGCGTTGCTGGGTTACCGTGTGATGTCATCCTCATCACTGGAGGCCATCTTAGGGGTAGCCTCCAGTTGTTCCACGTCTGCGGCACAGTTGTTCCACCACACCTCCATGTTAGGCAGGCTCAAAGCGCTTTTGTTTCAACAAGAAGTCACTGTCACATCAGCCCGTGAGACCTTCGACTTGCCGGTGGCGCGAACGTCCAGCAAGATTCAGTAACTGCTAAACACGACTCTCCCTCTTCATTTTGTGGAACTGATACACCAAATATTAAAAGCGTCTGATACTGAAGGCCTTGCACATATTTTTAAACTTGTGGGCTATGGCCTTGTTACTTCATTTCATACTATCTTTGGAGTACTACCAGGTGTCATATATTTAATTTTTTAAGTGTATTTGGCGGTTTACCATCACTCCTTTGGCTGTTCTAATGGCTGGCCGTCCTGTGGTCCAGGCCAACCCCGGTCAGTTGCAACTGTACCGTGAATGAATGCAGATTATTTATGGATGTTTGCCATTAGCTGTGCTTCGCATCAGTTATAGGTTAACCTTCCGCTATGCCTATTTCACCTGTGTGCAACTTGTGTTCTATTGTTGTCGATGCCCCTTTCAATGGGCCATGGATTTCTGCCTTTCCAACACATCTCTTGCTGATCTGGATTATGACCTGTGGGTGAGTCCTTTGTTGGCCCATGACCAGGAATGTTCCGGTGATAGCCGTTTATGGGATGCCAGCTGCGCCTTTGCGTTTGCACAACATCTCCTGTGCCATGCCTACATCGAACCTCTTCCAGGTTGCCCTGAAATACTCCTTTCATCTACAGGGTGCGAGGAGCACATCCGTTCCTTCATACTACTGGATTGGATGGCAGTCCTTTTTGCTGAAGCTGATTCTGATCGTCTTTGGGAACTGCTTGCCTTTAAAGCTGCAAGTGCTTTCTTGGATTCGTAACTACTTACCAGCATCCGCAACTGTTAGGAGCTATTTCAATATTGATTTTACCTTTTCTCGCCTCCTTCTGAAATTTAATTTGATTCATCTAAAAATGTGTCCCTGTCTGCATTTGCTTTGACTCTGCTTACCTTTGTGGTCTGTTTCGCTTGGTACCACAGACCTGAGCAAGGGGAGGTGTTACATGTCCATTGTGACATTGTCACCTAGTATGAGCCTGGCTACCATTATGCAGCTTTAGTACATGTTAATACATGGCTTTGTTGTTTTGCAAAGAGCTTCATTTATGTCTTTCACTTGAGAACTGTCTGCAGAGCTTGTTCTCTGCGCTGTCCTGGAGTACAGTCTGAACATCATGTCCAAGGTCGGAAAATAGTGTCCCTTGTTATTCTGTTCTGGTCAGGCCCTAGCACCCAGACTCAACAAACTCTTGCAGCTGCTAGAGACCACAGGTTTCTTTTTCATATTACGGGGAGGTGGGCTAGGTGCCCAACACCTGGAGAGGGATCCTTCCAGAGAGAAGAGCGACACAGCACATGTGATGTCCATGTCGCCATCTATAGGCTGAGGAATGGGATCTGCTGACAAAGCCCAGATATCTTGGGGTACATAATGAGACTTCTTCTAGCAAGGGGAGGGGGATATGCTTGTAGGTCTTGACCTGAGAGCTTATTAATATGACATCTCCCTTCATGATATGCGGACATGTTTCTATGCTGACTGTTTTTGAATTATGCTTTATTCTGCTTGCTGTGGCATGAATACTGCACGTTAGTTGCAATAAACTTATGAAAACGTTTCTTGTCTTCAACTGATATTATTGTGGACAAGTATAAGAGTGAGGGTGTCAGGGTGTGTCTTGTTACCACGATTCCTGAGAGATCTGAGGGTGTTGTGTTCTGGGGTGTATAAGGGCTTGTTTCACTGTCAGTGAGTAGGAGAGCTAGGGAGGCACTATAACTAATCAGTCCTGTGCTTAGGGGGACTCAGGTGGTAGGATGACTTAGTCCCTGCCTGCCCAAGTCCTATAATTCTGTGCATAGATCTGTCTGTGGGCAGAATCCCTGCAGCAAATCCTCCAAGTTTGGGAGACAACAGCAAAGCACACAGACACAGTCATAGTTGCTCAATGCTAACTTACGGGAAACATCCTTTACCACGCAACTTTTACCACGCAGTGCTTTTACAACGCAGGTTTTACAACGAAAACCATTACAACGCATTGCACTGGGGGGCGCTCTAGGATAGGGAATAGTTTTAATTTACTATCCAACACCTTCCCTACTATCCACGGGGACTGGAGTTGGAATAGTAAATTAAACTATTCACTATCCAGCACCCCCCAAAGCAATACGTTGTAAAGGCTTGCGTTGTAAAACTTGCATTGTTACAGCGTGCGTGGTAAAAGCATGTGTTGTAACAACATACATCCCTAACTTACACTCAATGGAAGACTTCAGTGATGAGCTGTTCACGCAGGTCAAGACTTTCTTCATCGCCACTATCATCGTCACTGAGCAGGTGTGGGTTTGCAGCGGGGGTCTGCTGCTGCTCATCGTCGTCCTGAATCAGGGGGATCTCTTTGCGCAATGCCAGGTTGTGTAGCATGCGGCATGCGACTATTATCTGACACCTTCTGGGGTGAGTAGAGAAGTGCACCACCACTCTTGTCCAGACACCTGAATCAAGACTTTAGAAGTCGAAAAGTGCACTCCACCACATGAACTGTACTCCCATGTGCATCATTGAAGTGGACTTCCCCAGGCGTAGTAGGATTCCTCAGTGGGGTCAGCAACCACAGACACTTGGGATACCCTGAGTCACCTAGTTGTGAGAAACACAAACAAACAATGTAATAGTAATATGTGAGGAGAGCAGCATGTCACACATACAGTACACTCATTGACAAAGCCCACTCACCAATAAGCCAGGCATGCTCTGGGTGAAGATAAGCCATCAATTGTGGTATGCTGCTGTTCTGCAGAATGTATGAGTCATGTGCCGAACATGGATACTTTCCACACACGTGTGATATGATCTGATCTGCTTGGCTTACCACTTGCACAATAATGGAGTGGTAATGTTTGCGGTTAAAATGAATGTGTTCACGTGCCTGTGGTGGAACTAGGCCAATGTGGGTACTGTCATTGGCTCCCACAACATTTGGGATGTGTCCAAGATCATAAAAATCCCATTTCACAGCTGCCAAATAATTTCTCCTTGGAAAGTGTATATAGCTGTCCTTGTAGGTCATGAATGCTGACAGGACATCATGCAACACCATGCTGAACATAGGCTGTGAAATCCCACAGGTGCTGGCCATGGTGTACTGGAAAGACCCGGTGGCAAAGTAATGCAGTGCAGCCATCACTTTTACTGTAGCAGATAATGCAGCAGGATAAGTTCTGTTTGGCTTCAAATGGGGCTCCAACTGAGCACATAGCTCTTGCAGTGTAAGGCGATCCAGACAGAATTTCTCGATGATTTCTATGTCCTCCATCATCGCCCGGTCTGGGACAGGGCGATAGATAGGGGGTCTTCTTCTATGTACTCTGGCAGGGGACACATGCAAAAGATGAAAGTAGAGATGTGGGAAACAGCTTAACCAAAGACTCGCGCAGCCACAATATTGACAGGACTCTTGAACACGTGAAATGCACAAGTGATATGCATACAGACCTTTATTTTCTTCACTCACTCAACATACTAAATACGTCAACATCAAAAAGTCGATGTGTATGACATATGGTACACTGCTACATCAAAGTGTGAGCAGCCCTGTGGGTAGATGGCACAGCACATGTGGTTAACAGCATCAATGCTGAGTTGGATGTATCTGCTGTCATTGCACGACCTCTACCTTCAGTCCCACAACACAAAACAACATTACAAAATGAGGCCAGTAAGTGTCAGCTTGGCAACAATACATGAATATGCAGCACAGTGGACAGACAAATATGAACATTATGGGGTCAGTCCATCGTGTAGGATTTTGCGTGACAGATATTGCCATGTTCACCAAAATGATACACAAATACACATTGGTTGTGTATACATGCACACATGGCTGAAAATGACAGATGATGTTGGCCAGAGAGATGTTTGTTTGTAACACATGTGCACTCCTCTGAAATGTGTTAAAAGATAGGCAGGCAATGGCAGCTAGGCACACTGTATGCTACAGCAGTATGTGTGTTGAAAGGGCCAGAGCTTACAAGTATGTCTGATTTACGTACAATGGACACCTTTAAATGTCAGCCAACATCACTGGCCCTTCATAAGACAACCCATGGCCAAGAAATCAACTGTCAAATTGCAATGGATATTCAGACAGTGTTCACAGGTTACATGTTTCAATACACAACATTAGTACAGTGTGACAGGCCTTTGTCCTTTTTCACTACTTAACTAATTTCATTCCATGCTGGCCACAAGACATGACAAGGAATGTTATTTCACTCTCGCTTTCTTGGACATACCATGTGTGTGAAGACTTAACCCAAAGGGCACACTCCATAATACCTTAACAGGGTGCACAAATCACTTTAGGCAAATGTATTGGGAAGAGTGATGCAATTAGCAAAGCGACAATTAAAATGCAAAATGTGTTTACAGGCGCTGTAGCTGCTGACATCCAAAGCGGTGACACGCATTGACCCCAATTGAATGATGCAGAATTGCGGCAATTGCGGCAATGCTTCCTGACCTCCGCGGTGCGTCACCGCCTATGAGAAATAGCCATCAGCCAATGGGACCCGCCAGCGGATTACATTTTTTAAACTCGCGGTAGACGTGGCCCGCCACTGCGGAGCTCGGCATTGCCCCCAATTGAATGATGCCGGATTGCGGTCAACACTTCCTGACCTCTACAGTGCCTCACCGCCTATGAGAAATAGCCATCAGACAATTAGAACCGCAGGCTGATTACATTTTGTGAAACTCATAGTAGGCGTGCTCTGCCACTGCAGGGCCCAGCATTGGCCTCAACTTAATGATGCAGGATTGTGGTTGACGCTTCCTGACCTCCTCGGTGCGTCACTGCCTATGAGAAATAGACATCAGCCAATGGGAACTGCCAGCGGATTACATTTTTGAAACTCGTGCCCGGCATTGGCCCCAATTGAATGATGCAGGATTGCGGTCGATGCTTCCTGAGCTCTGCGGTGCGTCACTGCCTATTAGAACTAGACATCAGCCAATGGGAACCGCCACCAGATTACATGTTTGGAACTCGCGATAGTTGTGCTCCGCCACTGTGGGGCCCTGCATTGACCCCAATTGAATGATGCAAACTAGGCTGGCCAATGGTATCAGCAGAGCAACACTGGAATGAGCCCCGGGACCTATATATATATAGAGACTTGGGAGCATTAAAACTACCTTGAAAGAATTTCTATGCGTTGCTGTGGTCTGTACCTGCGTTGTTGGATCGGCGTCCAGAGCCGATCAGTGGGTGTGGTGAACGGATATATATATACGCGATTATAGCCAAGGGAGAGTATTAACATTCTCTAAAAAATATGATGGTGTCAGAGCAGCTATGAAGAACAAAGCAGGAAACAAACTGCCGAACCAACAGTGGAAGCAGCAACTTCAGAGTCCAGTGTCACTGATGAGGAACCCTCCGGAGATGAAAATCCGGGAACGACCAGCCAATTGCGAAAGAACCCTTTTCATTTGGAGTTCAACTTAATCCAGAAGACGTGGCTGAGAGGGGGAAAGAGCAAACCCCCAGAGGACGACGACGCACAAGGAGGGGCGGCTGGCAGAGGAAGAGGAAGAGGCAAAACTGCAAGTCACAATACCCGCAAGAAGGGCAACAGGTGGTAGATTGCGATGACAATCTAACAATAATAAATCTCACCGATCATGATCTATCGAATGTTGAGAAAGACACTTTGCAATTGGGCCTCACCTTTTGTCCCAGTGACAGACTGGAATTCACGCAAACAAGAATCGACCTGTTCAAACTAGTAAGAAAAATGAAGTTACACAAGTTCCACAAGATGAAACCCAGTGTCGTGGAGTTACAACATAAAACAAAGAAGAAAAAGAAAATTGCTGCACAACCTACTGACACCTTAACTGTGAGAGATTTAAGCTCTGTCCAAGTACTAGAAGACCTTAGAGAAGAACAAACACAAACAGTGGGAATACAAACCGGAATCGAGCAAGAATCACCTCAAACTAATTTCCGAGCTGTTTCACAGTTTAACCCTCAAATGCCCTTTGATGCGATAGACACTTTCTCAGAGGCAGTCATACAGGATCTAGTACATTATAGAATGGATAACAATAAAAAGTGGAGTGTGAAAAATAAACATAACTTGACTACGGAACAGCAATCCGCCTTGGAGAACATCCAGAAGAATGAGAAAATGATATTGAAGCCATCCGACAAGGGTGGAAATATCGTTCTGCTATCGAGAGAACAGTACTGCAATGAATCTCTCCGCCAATTGCACAATCGGGAAAATTATATTATTACCGATGAGAGGGAGTATGAATGCAGTAAAAAGGCATATCATGATCTTCTGACAAAATGGCGGAAGAAGTCCATGCTGGATATGGATGAGTTTCTGTTCCTGCGGAATCCCGAACCCATTACTCCCACGTTCTATCAGCTCCCAAAAGTACACAAAGACATAATCAACCCTCCGGGACGACCGATTGTATCATCCAAAGGTGGACTGACGGAGAATTTGTCAATATACATCGACCACTTTTTAGCAGAATTTGTGGGAAACTTAAAATCGTATGTGAGAGATACGAAGCATTTCATAGAACAGATTGAACTTATCACTTGGGACAACTCTTTTCTGCTCATTACTCTTGACATCACGAGCCTATACACCTGCATAAGGCATGATTTGGGGGTGAAGGCCGTTAAATATTTCCTCGATATGAGACCTGGGAAATATAGGGAGAATGGTGTCATGTTAACAGAGATGCTGGAATTCTGTTTGCAGAATAACATATTTTTATTTCAGGATACCCTGTTTAAACAAATCTCGGGGACGGCTATGGGAACCTGCTTCGCCCCCAGCTACGCGAATTTATTCGTGGGCTGGTGGGAGGAGCAGGTGGCCCTTGCCGGTGAAAACAGCAAATGGGCAGATAACATTGTGATGTGGCGTCGTTACATTGACGACCTGTTTGTGGTGTGGAGGGGCTCCTCCACAGAAGCAAACAATTTTATCAGGGATCTGAATAACAATGATCTGCATTTGATATTCACTGCCGATGTCAGTAGTGAGGAAGTCCACTACTTAGATCTCAGAGTATTTGTAGAGGAAGAAAAGTTGCAAACTGCCCTCTACAGAAAACCCACGGCAGGGAACAGTATCCTCCACGCTAAGAGTAGTCACCCACCTAGCCTAGTAAAAGGCATCCCTTACGGTGAACTGCTTAGGCTAAGACGTAACTGTTCCCGTGATGAGGATTTTACAATAGCAGCAAATGAGTGCATGCGGAGGTTTCGCATAAGAGGGTATGCTCCAGAATTACTCGACTTAACCTTGAGTAAAGTGTCTAGGATCCCCAGGCGACAGCTTCTAACATGCAAACCAAAGAGAAGGGAAGACAGTGAAAAGATCAACAAATTTAGAATGATTACCACATTCTCAGAGGGAGCGAATGCCCTTAGAGGCATGCTAACCAAAAGTTGGCACATACTACGCACCGATCCAGTGATTGGGTGTGATGTGCCGGAGAGACCACTCATCACTTTCCGGAAATCACGTTCCATCAAGGATATGGTGGTACAGAGTCATCTAACACCCATGAAAATCACCGGACAGGGCACATTGAGAGATATGGCTGGATTTTTTCCTTGCGGGAAATGCCGCGCATGTGAAAACAGCCGGAGGATACTCTCTTATTCTGTCTCAGGCCTGAGCCAACCAAAGAAGATTAAGCATTTTATCACCTGCACAACACCATATGTGGTGTACTGCCTTTTGTGTCCTTGCGGGCACAAATATATAGGGAGTACAATTAACGGGGTAAAAATGCGTATCTTAGAACATCAACGGGCCATTATGAACAAGGACATAACGTACCCTGTGGCAAGGCATTTCGCCCAATCGCACCAGAGCAACCGTGAACTTCTCCAATATTTTGGGATAGATCATGTCCCCCTTAACCCTAGAGAAGGGGACAGACTTACACGTCTACGCAGACTAGAATCACATCATATAATTGACATGCAGACGAAACAGCCTGGGGGTTTGAATATTGGAGAGGAACTGGGTGTCCATTTGGGGAAATAAGCATAGATCTGAGGGATCCGAAAGTAGTCCCCCCTCTGAACAGAGCTTGGTCTATGTATCTATGCAGGAGGTCCTGAATGTAGTGTGAACCTTGGAACCTGCAGTTATCATTGCCTGTACATACTTGCTCTATGTTGTTCTTTCGAAACATGTATTCTTTCCATCTGGTACATGTGTCTTTTCAGTCATAGTCAGACCATATTTGTCTGCTTTGTAATTTCTTCCTCTCTGTTTACTTTGTATATATTTTTCTATATTTTTCTTCGTTGTTCTTCTTCTTTCTTTTCCATTCTCATTTGCCTTATCCCTCCCACCATTGACTTACCTTTTTCCTTTTCACCTTTCTCTTTTGTTCCTCTTCCAACTTTACAGTAGAATGTTGGCCACTTGCATAGGCTGATGCATTATGTTGCACTGAGCTAAATGATGTAGCATAATATAAATAGATGATCCAGGTTGATTATCTTAGCCTATCCTATATCGAATATAATTCAATATGAATGATATGGAATGATATGCAGTGGTGATCTTGAGGAATGAACTTGTACATATTGTATATAATGGATTTTGTTTTGATCATGTCCTTGCCGGTCTGCCATAGTCGGTGACACGCCGATACACGGCGAGATTTGGTTGCTTTTTAACCGACTTGGGTTTGCATCGAATGAAATGCAAATAATGATGATTTACATGTAACCCCTGGCGCAATGGGTTTATGACCATTAATTTGATATGGTATTATGATACTTGTGTAAATACTCTGTAAATAGGACTGTCAAGATTCCATAATTTGCCGATCCACGGCAAGATCAATACTATTCACTGTAATTAAGTGAATCAGGAATCAGTATATACACATTGCAGAAATAGAACTGTGTGTATTATCAGACTCACTCAGAAATGGCCGCTCCATTTACATAGTATGTAATGGTGTCTGTTTTCCCTCCACATGTGACAGGAAGTGAAGTGTGTACATAGGGTGCTGGGTAACACTGCATGCATTGACACTGACGAAGGACTTGTAGTCCGAAACGCGTCTGTTTGTTTTGTTGGAAAAGCCGAAATATTAAATTTTGAGCATCACACCCCGTGAGTGCGTGATCGTTTTCTTGGAGCAAGGGACGGTTGGAGCTGGAATATATACACTGGTGCAGTAAAAGGAGTTGGATCACCCCAACCTGCAAAAGACATTGGAACTGTGGCTGTACTTACTTGCCCCCCACACCACCGACCCAGCAGCATGATCATGTTGTCTGCTGGGAGTTGGAGTTCATTCATGCTCACATGACCTCCAACAGGTGAGCTTACTCAACTTGGGGAGGAGTCCGATGCCGACCGCATCATTTAGCGAAGCAGGATTGTGGGAAACATTGCGAGACTTCCAGTTGATGCAGGGCGCTGAGGAAGGCAACAGATATGCCGAAATGCATTCGCCGCCATTAATTTATGCATTTGTGAATTAAAGAACCTCCAAAGAACTCCCCTCTGGCCTCCGCCCTTTCTTTTCCGGGAAAGGGGTTTCTTCATGTATTCCGCACACAGCCAGGAGCGTGTTACGGATGGCCCCGCTGTGTAAGTGACCCGGACAAGACTGGCAAACGCACTGCTTGCAGTGAATTCATTGTCTCGAGGGATCGAGATGTCCGGTGTCCACCGAAGCAAGTGAGGAAGAGAAGTGCGGTAGGTGGTATTTTACCCCCGTTAGGACGTTGTATAGCGATACGGCTGTCCCCGCACATGGATTTCCCTGTTTGCAAGGTTACAGCGGTCCGAGGGGACCCGAGGAGGCGCTTTGGGACACTGGTGCAGTAAAAGGAGTTGGATCACCCCAACCTGCAAAAGACATTGGAACTGTGGCTGTACTTACTTGCCCCCCACACCACCGACCCAGCAGCATGATCATGTTGTCTGCTGGGAGTTGGAGTTCATTCATGCTCACATGACCTCCAACAGGTGAGCTTACTCAACTTGGGGAGGAGTCCGATGCCGACCGCAAAGCCTGCGGGGTAAAATGAAGGTATTTGAGCATCAGCCAAAGAACAAATTGTCAAAATAAGGCTTATTGTCATAGGGTAAATGAAAGAATTTAATGGGCCACCGCTTACCCACGTAGGTAGATGGACAGCCGGGTATTCACTTTTGAAAAAATAGCCAAGATTCAGGAGGGAATATGCCACGAAGTCCGAAGGAAAGCCATGGATACTTTAGTGATGTATAGGGGGCTTCCCGGGCACAGAATTGGTTTTAAAATACAAACAACCCACTAAATCTAAGGAAAACACAAATACATGCCCATGAAGGCATGTAGATGTGTCTACAGACAATAGGATGTGATGTTGAGATACCAACACATGTCCAGCAATTTGGCATTATGAACGCAACATGGAGCATGACTGTCCAATAAGCATGTTAACTTCCTTCATATGATCATAGAAATACTTTTGACTTATGCAGACAGTACATGGAGAGTTAAATGTGTGCCTTGAGTTCAAGCATTTTGGTTAATATTGCCTAACATGTTTGTGATCCGGCCACTTCACTGAACAGTATCTCTGTCTCCTACAAAATCTAACGGGTCAGAGAAGGAGAGGGGCCGGAAACAGTTGGTGAAGCTACTGGCATCACTGCTCCGCTGGTGTACAGCAACACTGAGGGGACCAGTGCATCAAAGGGGGACAGGAGTGCACTAGAGGAGTCCACTCCAGAAACGCATACCTCCACTTCCTCACACTCCAGCGATGGCTCATCGGTGTTGTCGGGCAAAGGAGGATCGGCCTCATTCATGGCCACCACACCATGTCATGTGTCCACCCTCCCTTATGCTGTCCCAACTGGTATCTGGGCCCGCTGCCCTAAGAAGGGTAGGGTGAATGTCTGACAAAAAGTCGATGCTAAAAATATCGACATACAAAAATATCGCAACAAAATTATTAATGTCAACAATATCGGCATCTTATCTCCAACAAGGTAAGTACAAAAATATTGAGAAAAAAAATATTGAATGTCAAAAATATCGTAATTAAAAAATAATCGTATTTTTAACTTTAAAAAAAGTAAAATAAATTAAATAATACATATAAATGTGATAAACATAGTTACAAATATTTTATATTTAAAATTAACATTTAATATACACACTTCAATAAAAAATGAATTAAACATATACATATAATACATAATATATATACTTAATAATATTTTTTATTAATTCCTTTAATAACTTTAAAATAATTAAAATTATTATGAATTACAATACCATCTATACACATAAAAGGATAATATAAATGAAAAAATAAATAAAAATGTTTAAAAAAATAAAAAAAGTAAGGAGAATGTTGGATAGTGTAGGGGTAAAAATTACTATTCCAACTCCGAAGAATGCAACAATAGGGAAAGAGTTGGATAGCATAGGGATAAAAATTACTATTCCAACTCCAGAGATTGCAATAGTAGGGAAAGTGTTGGATAGCGTAGGGGTAAAAATTACTATTCCAACTCCAGAGAGTGCAATAGTAGGGAAAGTGTTGCATAGCGTAGGGGTAAAAATTACTATTGAATTTTCGACAGAGCAACATACAGTGTATATCCTTGGATGATGCGTGTATCCCACACAACACACATATACATAAACCAATAGGATGCATTTACTGTGAGAAAACATTTCCGTACATATTCAAGCAATACACTAAGAGAGAGATACACCCCAACTCCCCCCAATCCTCCCACCTCCCCCCCAAAACATCCACCAGGCGATAAGAGTACATCAGAGTCCCTTTCCAAGGAGACTCAGCTAGATCATGTGTTGCATAGTGGCCAGTTATAACAGGTAGCATCATTATAACAATTCTAGAACACAGCGTTTGGGTCTAAGAGTGAAGTACTTTCCAGTCGGTGATAGTACAATAAGAGCGTCTGCAGCAACACCATGCATGTAACAACGCTCCTCAGAATACCTCAGGGTGCGCCACCATGTATGCAGTTATAGGGCTCCAAAAATCTTTAGGGCGCGACGTTTCGGGTAGCTCCTCCTCATATATTTGCAACTGGTCTCTGCAATAGGCTAGGTCTGTAAGCCACAGTTTTATAGTAGGGGCGGACCTCGATCCCCATCTCCTCGCCACAACCCGCTTTGCCGTCAAAGTGGAGACCGCCACAAGGCGTCTGTTAGCAGGCTTCAAGCGGTTCATATCCCTAAAAGACATAGTTCAAGCTCCCAGGCAACATGCTCTAGCACCACCTCAGTTAATATCCGAGCCACTTCTGTGCAGAATGCGAAAACTTTCCCACACAGCCAAGCCACATGATAGAAGTCCGCATCAACATTGCCGCATCTCACACACCTTGCCGAGTCCCTCAGACCATACCTATGGAGTTGTAAAGGCGAATAATAGATTTGGTGCAGAAATTTAAAGTGAATGATCCTGAGGTTGCAATTGGCGGTAAGTCGTCCTGTGAGTTAACAACATGCCGACCATACCTCCATCGAGCTCGGAATACTTATCGCGGCTTGCCAACGTTGACGCGACTGGTGATCATGGAACTCTTGCTCCCGCTGGGAAGCATAATAAAGCCTAGTAATAAGTCCCTTATGGCTCCCCCCTGCTAACATTGTCTGTAATGCCCGAAGAGTTGTAGGCTCTCCTGTGGAAAGTCCGGATAAGCATCCAGTACGGCCTGCCTTACTCTAACGTACGTGAATCGAAACATAATGGATCGATTAACTCCATTCTGGGCCTCTCCAAGGGTTTTGAAGCAGACCCCCTTGAACAGGTCACCCATCCGACCAATACTCGCAGACGCAAGTTCCTTTAATGCAGCAGGCTCCGAGCAGCGAAAATCCCCAGGTGCGTAGTTATGGGCAAAAGAGGGGCATATAAATATGGGAGCTGTACTCTAGTGGCCAGAGCTCTCCACACCCAGGATGTACACCGTGGGGGGTTAACTTCTTGCCGAGGCTCACCCGAGCCGCTCGATAGAACCATAGCCTGCACTGCGATGGGACGGACCGCATCTGCCTCAATGGCCACATGTGGCTGAAACCCCTGCGGAAAATGCCAGTAATGGGCAAACTGCGCCCGTGCACATATGTAATAAAAGCGAAGATCTGGAGCCTCAAAGCCGCTCCGGTCAAAAGGCTGCACTAGGAGATCCCATCGGCATCGTGCTTGTTTACCCCCCCAGACAAACGTAAGCAGCGCCGTCTGTAATGTTTGGAATAAGGCCACATTCAGTTTAATTGAGATGTTTATAAAAAAATGCAGCTTCCTAGGCAGGAACACCATTTTTACAACAGCGATCCTATCTGCCAACAACAGAGGAAGACGCGCCCATCGCTCCGCCCGTTCCGTTATACGCATAATGGCGCGCCCATAATTCTCGGTGACCACTACAGCCTGATCCCTATGAATCATCACCCCTAGATACTTTACGGGCTCAGAATTCCAATACAGCGGAAAGTCCAGCTCAATCTCCCGCGTGCGCTGTGTTATTGGAAGGACCACAGTTTTGGACCAATTAATGCCCAAACCAGAAAATCTCTCAAATTGGACATATTCCCTCAATAACGGCGAGAGATAGATTGATGGTTCCCGTACATAAAGGAGCATGTCGTCCGCATATAGCGAGACAATAAGCGGGCGCTGTCGAAACCGTAATGCAGCAGCAGAGTGTTTTTGACAAAGCTTACAAGCTAGGGGTTCTACTGCCAAGGAGAAGAGTATGGGCGACAGGGGGCATCCCTGCCGCGTGCCCCTTTCTCTAGAGAATAAGGACGAGACCCTTCCATTGACTCGCACTCTAGCGACAGGCCTGCTATAAAGAACCCGAATCTATTGTACAAAGAAGGTGTGAACCCCATTCTACTTAAGACCGTAAACATATAGGACCAGTGCACGGAATCAAACGCCTTTGCTGCGTCAAGCAACACAGCAACGGCTTGGAGGTCAGGTTCAAAGTAATGCAGCGTGGAGAATAATGTGCGGAGATTGTGCGTGGTAGATCTTTCCATCACAAAACCAGATTGATCTTGTAAGACCAGCAAAGGCACAGGGGGTTGGAGTCTAGTGGCTATCATTTTTGCTAATATTTTGGTATCAATATTGATGATAGGGAGTGGCCTATACGATCCTCACTGGTTAGGTGGCTTATCTGGCTTCAACAGGGTGACCAGTAAGGCCTCCCGGAGCATCCGTGGCAGAGTCCCGCTATCATATGCCTCCGCATATACCGCCAGTAGCCGCAGAGCCAAAACCGTTGCAAACGTCTTATAAAATTCACTTGGCAGACCATCTGGTCTAGCTGCCTTACACGTAGGCAAAGCCATTATAGCATCTCACACGTCCTCCTCACCAAAAGGCTGCACTAGATATTCGCAATGCATTTTAGACAACCAGCCCAATGCCACATCGTCCAGGTAATCATGCGTTTCCGTAGCTGAGGGAGATTCCCTGGCAGCATATAGATCTGACTAGAATTTTAACAGTATATCATAGAGTTCTTCCGTCGAGTGTCGGGACGTGCCATTGTCATCAATGAGCTCATTTATGGGCTCCTGACTTTGGGGCTCCCTCAGTTTCTGGGCGCGAGAGCAGCTTCGACACCCACCCTCCCCATAATACCGCGCTAACCGGCGCTGGGAACAAGGCCGCAACTCCTGGTCTACGGTGTCATTGTGTTCAGTGACAAGATCTTGAATGTGTGCCAGCTTATCTGCAGATAGAGCATCATCAAAGGCACGCTCCAGGAGCCTAAGGTCTGCAGCCAGCTTCCGTATCCGGCACCTGATATCCCGCAGAACTCCCGCCTGCGCCCCTATGCATGCTCCTCTGATGATGACTTTGAAGGCTTCCCATAGGACCCCCGCGCTGTCTACTGTGCCTTCGTTTTCCTAAAAAAAAAGGAAAACGAAGCAAACTGTGGCGCCATATATTCCGGCAATGTCAACTCCATAAGCACTGGGGAGTGGTCGGAAAGTGTTCTGGCAGCATGAGTTACACTCTTGACCCAGTGACCCACCTCCCCCGAAATCAACCAATAATCGATACGTGACCATGAGCCATGCCCCGAAGACACACACATACACTTGCATGCCTCCGGATGCCGCGAGCGCCAAATGTCATGCACATGTCCAGCCTCAATAAGACCCCACAACATATCCGATGCTCTCTTTTGCCGATTCTCACCAGTACCATGCTGATCCTTGAAAGTGTCCAGATACACATTAAAATCTCCTCCCCAAATGATTTCAGCCAGAGGAAACAGCAGGATCCTGTGCCACACATCCGAAAAGAACGCTGGGTCATCCACATTCGGTCCATAAATGTTCACCAATAGCACGCTCTCACCACCCAGTCTACCATGCAGAATCAGAAACCGACCACAGTCATCCATTTCGACTTTAATTTCCGTGAAGGGAACACCTTTTTTTCACAATGAGCACCGCTTTTGCATATGAGGAATATGATGAAGATGCTCGCACACTAGCCCAGCGAGCCCCAACGTTCGGCACTGACACAGCGCTCAAGTGTGTTTCCTGAAGGAAAGCAACACTCACACCCATTCGATCCAAGCCTGCAAACACTATCCTAATCTTCCATGGCAAATTCAAGCCTCGGACATTCCAAGTGACAAACTTAATCGAGTTACCCATTAACTGGTTGCAAGAAAATCAAGCCGTAATCGCTATATTCATAACAATGTAACCTCAAGCCGCAGCAAATACTGCGCATCATATCTGTACGTCTGTTAGAAAACAAAGAACAATCTCCCATCCCCAATCCCACCCATACACACCCACTACCCACTTCAGCACCCCAACCATGCCAAAGCCATCCCAGAACCCAACCTAGCCCTCCCCCCCACAACAACAAAGATCAAAGTTTGGCGTACACCCATATGAAGAGGGCATAGATGTGCGGGTCTCCCGCATAGCAGGAGTTGACCGAGCAGGCAATATTTAAGTATCACAGCTACACTCGATAACTATGTGCATACTAGTGGAGTAGGAGAACACAACTGAAGCAAGTACAGAGGCGAGCCCACAGGCCTCGGCTACAAAGAAAGGGGCATATATGAGTTAGGCTAGATCAAGCAGAAACCCCATGTAGACAGCAGGATTCACATTAATCAGAGAGAAGTAATATAGGCAAGCCTCCTAATTGGTTATAAGGCAACGGTCAATCAGACCTTCCCCAGCATTTCCCCACTTGCAAAGACCTTCTCTGGAATGTGATGCTGTCCGTGGCAGGGACAGTTACCGCCGCTGGTTAATCTCTGGGGACAGTCTCAGTGCGAGGGGGGTTAAGGGGAGACTCACGCTGCAATTTGGGCCATTTTTTGTATGAAATTGCTTGTCAGATTGTAACGTTTTTAAATGTGTATGCAAATTTTATAATACTAAATGTAATATTTGGTGCGAGCTTGCTTTGCTCTTAAGTTTTTAATCCCTACCTGCTCCCTGATCCCGCCCCGTTCCGCCGCGTCCATTGTGGGCGTTTGAGCGGAGGGTGAGGAACCCACCACTTCCCGACTCACCAGCGCTCGGGTTAGCGCTCTAGTTTTTCGCACACCTACCCCTATTTAGGAGGATGGGCCAGCGACAGCGCAGCGGACGCGCGCAGCGGGCGCGCCGAGTGCACGCCGAAGGCGCGCACAAGGCAAGCCCGTCTGCGCCCGTCCGCGACTGGACGCGGCCAGGGGCCAGTACCCCTGTTGTTGTTACTAGTGAGCAGGTAAGAGATTTGCAATACTCCTATGATGATTTAATCTGTCTCCGCCCTAGTCCTAGAGCCGTATGTGCTCATAGGATGATACCTGATTTCATGCCCCGCGAGTGTAGGGAGTGCCATTTTCACCCATTCAACGACTCAGAGACTGTGAGTGGGACTGATCAACTTGCCATGTTTTTATTGAACTGCCGTTCTTTTACAAAACACAGTTTCAATATTCTGGATATCCTTGTCGACTATCAACCTGACTTGCTGTTTCTTACGGAGACCTGGTTAGATGAGGCCTCTGCTCCTAATATTCTGGAGGCCCTTCCCTCAACATACGGCCTACTAAGAATCGACAGAGGAATTCAAAGAGGGGGTGGTATTGCCATTGTTTATAAAAAAGAAATTGAGTGCTCCTTGGAGCAAGTAAATATCAGCAATTGTGAAGCAGGCTTATTTTCCATCAAAGCTTCCCCTGTGTGTACCATCAAGGGCTATCTTATCTACCGCCCTCCTGGGGGGTCTTCACAATTTGCTGAAAGTCTTCTGGAAACGGTGACTCAGCCAGCCCTACGGTACAGTAAACTCCTCATAGTAGGTGATATCAACCTGCACTTTGAGGATGCAAACTGCACTGAGGCACAAACTGTAATTACCTCCTTGAAAGCCCTGATGATTAGATTGTCTGATGTAAGGCCTACCCATCAAGCGGGGCATCTTCTTGATCCCATTTTCTCTAATCGGGATGATGTTAGAGTGCTCCCCCCTATTACGATATTATGGTCTGACCATTATCTAATTCCTTTCACTGTCTTGGGTATTTCTAGAGGGGAAAAACCCAAGCGACCTCTCTTACCCAAGCGCAGAGATTGGAGAAAATTCAGCCATGAGGTATTTGATTCTGCTTTAAGCCAGGAAGCCCCTCCGCTTAGTAAGACTCTTATGGTAGCTTGGAAGGACTATGAGGACTGGGTAGTTAAGGCTCTAGATAAGGTGGCCCCTTGGACACATAAAGCCCCAGTGCGCAGATCTAGATCGGCTCCTTGGTTCAGTGAGGATCTGCGCGCAGCTAAGGGTAAATGTAAGGTCCTAGAACGCCTTTGGCGGAAAGACTGCAACCCTGTCCACAAAGATTCCTATAGGAGCAGTCTGAGGGAATACCATAGTCTGATAAGAAAGGCTAAAAGGAATTATATAAAAGAGAGGATTGATTTATCTGATAACTCCTCCAAAGAGCTTTTCCTAATCTATAAGGAGTTAACTTCTCTTACGGCGACAACGATAAAAGATCCTCCTTCCATTGAGTTGTGTGAAGCCATTGCTGACCACTTTGTGAGCAAAGTGGAGAACATCTATGTATCTTTTCAGCAGAGCTCAGCCGAAGACATCTCGGCCGGGGAGACCTGTCATGGGCCTATGAAAACTGGTTGTCTCATGGAATTTAAGGTCCCTCCACGGAAGGAGTTGACAAAAATAATTATGGGTATCCATTCTGGATCTCCTATGGATGTCGCCCCTGCTAAGATCCTCAGAAGTCATCTACCTCTTTTGAGTGATTATATAGGCAACCTGGCGACTCTGTCCTTTCAAGAAAGTTTGGTGCCTGAGGAATGGAAACTGGCCCAGGTTGTTCCCATAAAAAAAAAGCCAATATGAGTATGACTCAGTTGGATAATCTCCGCCCCATTTCCCTCCTACCTTTTTGCGCCAAAGTTGTGGAGAAACTGGTTAATAACCAACTAGTTACCTTCGTGGAGGATAATCTCCTTCTTCATTCCTCCCAATCGGGTTTTAGGGCGCAGCATTCTACGGAGACTGCCCTCCTGTTTTCCACTGAATTGCTCCGTCGCAAAGTAGATGAGGGACAGACAGCTGCTTTGATACTACTAGACCTGAGTGCGGCGTTTGATACCGTATCGCACTCAGGGCTCCTTGCTCGCTTAAGTGAGATGGGGATAGCCGGCCCAGCCTATGAATGGATGTGCTCCTTTTTAGCTGACAGGAAATTTCAAGTGCACTGCCCCCCATTCAAATCCACACCTCGTTCTCTCAGGCAAGGGGTTCCACAGGGCTCTATATTGAGCCCCACGTTGTTCAATCTATACATGGAGCCCCTGGCACGTCTGGTAGAATCTTATGGGGTGGATATTGTGTCATACGCGGATGATACTCAACTGGTGGTCACTTTATCTCATAATCCAGTTGAGGCAGCTGAGAATCTCTCCGCTTGTCTTGTGGCACTTGCTGGCTGGATGAAGAAAAACTGCTTGCGCCTCAACGGGAACAAGACAGAACTTCTAATAATTGGTTCGTCTCCCTCGATCTGGACATCAGCTTGGTGGCCAGCGGATTTGGGTACTATGCCATCTCCCTCTGATGCAGTGAAAAACCTGGGTGTTTTTCTGGATTCCAATCTTTCATACTCCCAACATGTTGGAATGGTAGCCGGGAAATGCTATGGCATACTAAAGGTTCTCCGCAAAATTCTAGATCTTCTTCCCATCAAAGCACGGAAAACCCTGATACATGCCTTAGTTACCTCCCATCTCGATTATGGGAACTCACTTCTCTGTGGAATCAGTAAAAAGGGCCTAAACCAACTCCAATGTGTCCAGAATGCTGCGGCTCGATTGGTCTTGAACCTACCCAGGAAGTCATCTGGGAAGTGAGCTTTACAAACCTTGCACTGGCTTCCCATGCAGGAACGTGTTCGGTTTAAAACCATGTGCATCACCCATCGCATAGTACATGGCCGCGGCCCTGTCTATCTCCAAAATATGCTGACTATATACCGTCCCAAACGATTGCTTAGATCCATGGGCAGCATGCAGTTGGTGGTGCCCCGTATCCGCAGAGCACGGATGGGAGGGCGGTCTTTTACGTTCCTAGCCAGTAAATACTGGAACGAACTTCCTATTGAACTTAGGATGGAACCATCTGAACTACGGTTCAGACTGAAATTGAAGACATATCTGTTCCCCAAAGTCTAGTGATTGTAATTCCCTTGTGTCTTTTCCCCTTCTGCTTGGCTTGTTTTGGGAGTACTGATGGATTGCATTCATAGCGCGGGGACGCACTGTTTCTCTGTGTAACCAGGCGCTTAATAAATGTTTTTATTATTATTATTAATAGCAGAGATGCTAGTAAGGCCCGATCAACAGAGTAGCAGGATATTATGGAGGCACACACAGAGTCAAATATGAACAGTAAACTCCAGAATAAGGGGCACAGTGCTCCCCAAAATAGAACCATCAACATTCAGCATCCTCCTGCCCTTGCCCTTCAGGTGGCTTAGTAGAGTCCCAGTCTTGCGTTTCAGATTTTTTGCATAATCCATCGCAGCTTTTGCGGAAGAAAAAATCTTGTTCTCCGCTGCAGGGCCGATGCAGAGTTGGGCCGGATATAACATGGCGTACGGGACCTCCTCCTTACGCAAAAACTGCTTCACAGTGCCGAACTCTCTCCTTGCGGCCTGGACGGCAACCGTGAAATCTGGGAAAAAAGCGAGTGTGTTCCCTTGATGTTCAATCTTCCCTTTCTTTCGTGCTAGACGCAGAATGGTGTCCCTGTCCGTATAGTTCAAGACCCTAGCTATTATGGGGTGGGGGGTGCCCCAGGGACAGGGCGAGCAGACAGTGAGTGGTGGGCACGCTCCACAATGAACATATTAGACAACTGTTCCGTGCCAAAAATGTCTGTGATGTGGCGATTCATATAAGTCTCCCTCCTGCCCACATTCGTGGACTCTGTCAGTCCCGTAATGCGGTTGTTGTTGCGTCAGGACTGTGCCTCTAAGTCCTTGTTCTTCGCCTGTATGAGAGAAAGGACTTTGTCCATATTCAGTGCCTTATCCGAGACTGTGGTTAGACCATCCTCCGCGGCAGATACCCTTTGCTCCACTTCCCCCACGCGAGCATTCTGTTTTTCTAGTTGAGATGACATGTAATCAAGTCTGTGATTGACCGCTGCCATAGCGCCTTCTATTGATTGTAGAGTTCGCTGCATGGCCACCAGGGTGGCCTCCAGCGTGGGGGGCCCATCAGTTGCCGCGTCCGCCTCCGAATCCAAAACAGCCTTTTGAGGGGTCTTAGGCATCCACCGAAACTCAAAAGAGAGTTTAGATAGATTTTTATCTGTCCGGCCCTTTACGGTCTGCAAAATCCACGAATTTGCGGATTTCTTTTTTTTTGCGTGTTCGCTGGTTTTTTTTTCAGCACGGCTACCGCAAAGTTACCCATTCGGTCGTACATGGGCGCGGCCATCTTGTTTTCAGTGTTCGCGTTGCGTATTTCTGTTTCGGGGCACTAGTTGCATGCTCGCGTTGTGTATTTCCTACGTGTGGGGCGCAATTGCGTGTTCACATCCGTTTTTGCGTCCTCACGGGGAAAATATCGCGTGAACTTACCCAAGTGGTCGCAATGGGCGCAGCCATCTTGTTTTTCATTCATTGCTATGGTTCTGGGCATGCTTTTTCGATGCTCCTTTAATCCTTGTAATCCTTTGTTTGTTTGAACGTTTTTTTAATCTTTTTTACTCATTATCTATCTCTTTATTTTTGTACATCTATATTTTATGTTTTTTTCTACTTTTGGTTACTTTAAAACTACTTTTTTTAACTCTCTTTCTTTTATTAACTTTTTTCCTATTCTTTCCTATTTTATTTTCCTTTAACTGTCCAGGACCCTGGCAATGGGAGCCGGCAAAAACCTGAAGGGGAAGGGTCCCACACCCCGTAGCCGGCTCCTTTGCGGGCGGTTAAGGGGGGAGACAGTTAGTCCCACGGAGATCTTTACCGCGGCGGAGGTGGCCGCACTGGTTTTCTTTGTCCAGCGCCACCTCCCCAAGACCGTCCCGGAAGGCGGTAGGCCCGGTACTGGGTACGGGCTCCGGGAGCGTCGCCAGCTATGGGGTAAGGTGTGCCGGGCCATGTATCGGGAGTCTGGGGTCCGGCGCACCTACAACCAGGCGACACACTGGTGGTCCGACATCCTGGCCTGGGAAAAAGACCTGCTCGACCTGCTTGGCGTCGAGATCTCTCGGCTTGGTGAGTACTAGTAGCTATTTAATCACTACTTTGTTTTCATCTGCTCTGTGTTATGATATTGCAAATATTTGTTTTTTCCAAAGAGCAAGAATGCTGCCGATTACATTGCAGGTAAATTATGTTTCAAAAGCTTCTGTGATTGCAGTTGCTCGCCTGCTCACTGGCGGTGCTACCATGCTTACTTGTTTTCAATTTTGTGCTCATTTGGCCTGAGTGATTATGTATGAGTGTACTTTCAGAACTGCGAAATGCTAGACACTAGAGACTCAAGTCCAGTCCTTCCTTTGTACTCCTGCCACTAAGAAGAGATAGTGGTGGTGGATTGATAGTTTGAGTATATTATGACTGGTTATTTAGTAGGAAACTTTTTAGTGGTCTGCAATCATGACGGACTGTGTCTGCCACTTGGCGTGCTGAGGAGTGCTGCCTGCCAGTCCTAGTACAACCTTTTTGTAGTTGGTTTAGTGAGTTACATAACTTTCCAAGTAGACGGTCCGCTAATCGAGCAATACTAATATCCTAGTAGACCACGTCAGATAGGTCAATAAATTTAGTGCAATTGTTGTCTATTTCCCCGAAATAATTTGTTATTGTTTTTTGAAATGTTTGATTTGGTTGACAACAATTATCTATGTTTGTGTCTTTCTTTCATGTTGTACATCAGCTCCCCCCAGGGGCAAGAGGACAGAAGAGGAGGTAGCGGCGCCGGCGGAGCAGGAAGGCCAGGATAGGTCCGCCGAGGGCTCATCTGCTGGCCCCAGTAAGTTTTCTTGTTAATATTATTAATTATACTTCCCTATATTTTACAGCACCTATTTATTCCAAACGTTCCTGATAATTGTATTTTTTCCGAAATCGTCTTTGATCTTCTTGTAGACTGTTTCTAAATTCTTATCCTGCCTCTACTATGACTCTCTGTGCTACTACTAGATTATTATTAGTCTATCTGTGTAGCTAGCTAAGCTTGCACAGTTGGCAAAAGGTGTTAACTGTGAAAACTCCTATTCAGCAATAGCTCTAGGCACTGAGTTAACTCCTCTGGGTTGTCCGTCATGTCTTTTGGAGTCTTCTAAATGTTTATGCTTTGACAATTCAAAATATTAAAATGTCAATGGCCACCAAGAATAAGATACTAGTTTACTTTTTGATTGGATAGGAGGACATACTACTTCTGTTGCAGGGACTATTCTGCACATACAGAACTATGGACAAGAAATAGGGCATTGGTGATAATAGGCGCAGTTAAACTTTCCACATACCTCAGTCATAACATAAGATGAACCCCCAATCTCCTCACTGACTAGCTAGTGTGTCAGAGTCATTATTTAGCTCCCGAATGCAGTGATGATCCCCAATGACTATACAACCCAGAACATAAGACTACGGAGTCAGAGTCCCAACCTCTCAGAGTCACAGACTCATGCTTGCAATTTGCAAACCCTTTGGCTCACTCACTCATGACCAAAAACCACAGAGTCTATGTAAGTTTTAAAGCTTTATGAAAAGTAAAACAAGTAGCTCTGTGTGTACTCTGTATATTAATTTTCAATTGTGCATTAAAAACATTTACTAAAATTAACTTCATAGAAGATAAACGGTGAACTCATGAAAACTGAACAGTGGCTGATTTACACAGTAATTGTGGGAGACCCCTCACCTGGTTGGAACTTAAAGTCTTGGTGGTAATGATGACGACTCTGACTAACATTCATATGATCTTGCTCTTGTTCGTAGAAGGGAAGCTTCTGTCTGTTATGAGAAAAATGGTGCGTGTTAAAAAGCAAGCATTCATCAGTTGTGCCAAAAAGTGTAGCATCACATGTTTGGCTAAGCATGAATCAAAAACACCCTTCCCTGAAGAAAGGGACATTTTTAGTTTAGACTAGAAAGTCACAAATTATTAAATTTGTTTATGTAGTACTTGAAATATATTTTTTCATTCCTAGACAAAATAGGGAGTGGTGTATATGGCATCTAAAAATATTAAATGTATTTTCTAGGCGTAACACCATCGGAACCACCAGTGCCGGGGCCAGCGCGGAGGTGGTCACTCCAGGGGCGAATGCGGTGCCACACCCAGCAGGAACTGCTGTGGGGGATGCCACGGTAGTGGAGGGCAGTGGTAAGCTATTATATTCCTTACTTATTGAGATTGCAGAGTGGGCTCTCTGAAGGGGTGTATATGTTGAACAGTACAAGTACACTTTAATGTTAAGAAGACTTACAAATTTAGAACTAAGTTTTTGTCAACCAGGTAGAAGACGTCACCCTTGACTTCGAATTAGCAATAGCATTAGCTGCAGGAGTTGACGAGTAACCAATGGCCTCTTCTAAATTTGACTTCAACTCAGCTGTGAAAGTTTTATCGAGAAGCCAATTCAGATCAGAGATGAACTTGATGGATGGGATGAACTAAAAGGGAAAGAAGGGTGTAAGGAAGGACCAGCGAGTTAAAATTAATGACTGGCAAAGAATGATACATGTTTTTGAATGCTGCCCGAGGTGGCTGGGTATCTGATGCATGGCCGGTTGAAGGCTGAAGCAAGGATGGGTGGAAGGAGAAAAAAAAGAGGGCTGCCTGGGTGGGTGAAACAGAAACTGTATGTGTGCGCAATATATCCTTTGGTTCGAATTCAAATGCAAGTCAAGCACGGATGGATGGTTGGTTGTTTACAAAATAAAATAAAAAGGTTGTTTTTCAGTGAGAAAAAGTAAGGTTTGTCATTTGAGACATTAAGAAGAATGATTGACATTTACTTTGAATGGATGGATGCCTGGATGGTATCTTCCTCATAGATAGCATAGGTGTATGTAGGCAGAGTAGACGTCACTGGATGAAGACGGTTACTTTGAAGAGCATGTAACACCGTACATCTGTGCCAGATAGCAAAGCCGAGGAAAAAAGTTGTAATTTTTCAGAACACTACCATGACTAGTAACAGTAGTTTGCAAGCACAGCATATATCCGTCGATTACCGGGACCACTCACTACCTCTGTTAATAATTTTTTTACAACTCTGTCATTCATGTGTAGCCTATCGGTGTTCACTCAATCAAAAACAAAGCACCTAAAGACATGTAAGCAAATATCCTGTGAAAGGATAGATGATCATAATATTTATCTTCTTCATTTTCCTTTTGTAGTAGTCAGGGGCAGGGTAGGGTGAAAGTTGCGGAAGAAAAAATCTTGTTCTCCGCTGCAGGGCCGATGCAGAGTTGGGCCGGATATAACATGGCGTACGGGACCTCCTCCTTACGCAAAAACTGCTTCACAGTGCCGAACTCTCTCCTTGCGGCCTGGACGGCAACCGTGAAATCTGGGAAAAAAGCGAGTGTGTTCCCTTGATGTTCAATCTTCCCTTTCTTTCATGCTAGACGCAGAATGGTGTCCCTGTCCCTATAGTTCAAGACCCTAGCTATTATGGGGTGGGGGGTGCCCCAGGGACAGGGCGAGCAGACAGTGAGTGGTGGGCACGCTCCACAATGAACATATTAGACAACTGTTCCGTGCCAAAAATGTCTGTGATGTGGCGATTCATATAAGTCTCCCTCCTGCCCACATTCGTGGACTCTGTCAGTCCCGTAATGCGGTTGTTGTTGCGTCAGGACCGTGCCTCTAAGTCCTTGTTCTTCGCCTGTATGAGAGAAAGGACTTTGTCCATATTCAGTGCCTTATCCGAGACTGTGGTTAGACCATCCTCCGCGGCAGATACCCTTTGCTCCACTTCCCCCACGCGAGCATTCTGTTTTTCTAGTTGAGATGACATGTAATCAAGTCTGTGATTGACCGCTGCCATAGCGCCTTCTATTGATTGTAGAGTTCGCTGCATGGCCACCAGGGTGGCCTCCAGCGTGGGGGGCCCATCAGTTGCCGCGTCCGCCTCCGAATCCAAAACAGCCTTTTGAGGGGTCTTAGGCATCCACCGAAACTCAAAAGAGAGTTTAGATAGATTTTTATCTGTCCGGCCCTTTACGGTCTGCAAAATCCACGAATTTGCGGATTTCTTTTTTTTTGCGTGTTTGCGGGGTTTTT
This sequence comes from Lissotriton helveticus, assembly GCF_964261635.1. Taxonomy (NCBI): domain Eukaryota; kingdom Metazoa; phylum Chordata; class Amphibia; order Caudata; family Salamandridae; genus Lissotriton; species Lissotriton helveticus. Next base: position 955,123,837 of record NC_136071.1, read on the forward strand.
TTTCAGCACGGCTACCGCAAAGTTACCCATTCGGTCGTACATGGGCGCGGCCATCTTGTTTTCAGTGTTCGCGTTGCGTATTTCTGTTTCGGGGCACTAGTTGCATGCTCGCGTTGTGTATTTCCTACGTGTGGGGCGCAATTGCGTGTTCACATCCGTTTTTGCGTCCTCACGGGGAAAATATCGCGTGAACTTACCCAAGTGGTCGCAATGGGCGCAGCCATCTTGTTTTTCATTCATTGCTATGGTTCTGGGCATGCTTTTTCGATGCTCCTTTAATCCTTGTAATCCTTTGTTTGTTTGAACGTTTTTTTAATCTTTTTTACTCATTATCTATCTCTTTATTTTTGTACATCTATATTTTATGTTTTTTTCTACTTTTGGTTACTTTAAAACTACTTTTTTTAACTCTCTTTCTTTTATTAACTTTTTTCCTATTCTTTCCTATTTTATTTTCCTTTAACTGTCCAGGACCCTGGCAATGGGAGCCGGCAAAAACCTGAAGGGGAAGGGTCCCACACCCCGTAGCCGGCTCCTTTGCGGGCGGTTAAGGGGGGAGACAGTTAGTCCCACGGAGATCTTTACCGCGGCGGAGGTGGCCGCACTGGTTTTCTTTGTCCAGCGCCACCTCCCCAAGACCGTCCCGGAAGGCGGTAGGCCCGGTACTGGGTACGGGCTCCGGGAGCGTCGCCAGCTATGGGGTAAGGTGTGCCGGGCCATGTATCGGGAGTCTGGGGTCCGGCGCACCTACAACCAGGCGACACACTGGTGGTCCGACATCCTGGCCTGGGAAAAAGACCTGCTCGACCTGCTTGGCGTCGAGATCTCTCGGCTTGGTGAGTACTAGTAGCTATTTAATCACTACTTTGTTTTCATCTGCTCTGTGTTATGATATTGCAAATATTTGTTTTTTCCAAAGAGCAAGAATGCTGCCGATTACATTGCAGGTAAATTATGTTTCAAAAGCTTCTGTGATTGCAGTTGCTCGCCTGCTCACTGGCGGTGCTACCATGCTTACTTGTTTTCAATTTTGTGCTCATTTGGCCTGAGTGATTATGTATGAGTGTACTTTCAGAACTGCGAAATGCTAGACACTAGAGACTCAAGTCCAGTCCTTCCTTTGTACTCCTGCCACTAAGAAGAGATAGTGGTGGTGGATTGATAGTTTGAGTATATTATGACTGGTTATTTAGTAGGAAACTTTTTAGTGGTCTGCAATCATGACGGACTGTGTCTGCCACTTGGCGTGCTGTGGAGTGCTGCCTGCCAGTCCTAGTACAACCTTTTTGTAGTTGGTTTAGTGAGTTACATAACTTTCCAAGTAGACGGTCCGCTAATCGAGCAATACTAATATCCTAGTAGACCACGTCAGATAGGTCAATAAATTTAGTGCAATTGTTGTCTATTTCCCCGAAATAATTTGTTATTGTTTTTTGAAATGTTTGATTTGGTTGACAACAATTATCTATGTTTGTGTCTTTCTTTCATGTTGTACATCAGCTCCCCCCAGGGGCAAGAGGACAGAAGAGGAGGTAGCGGCGCCGGCGGAGCAGGAAGGCCAGGATAGGTCCGCCGAGGGCTCCTCTGCTGGCCCCAGTAAGTTTTCTTGTTAATATTATTAATTATACTTCCCTATATTTTACAGCACCTATTTATTCCAAACGTTCCTGATAATTGTATTTTTTCCGAAATCGTCTTTGATCTTCTTGTAGACTGTTTCTAAATTCTTATCCTGCCTCTACTATGACTCTCTGTGCTACTACTAGATTATTATTAGTCTGTCTGTGTAGCTAGCTAAGCTTGCACAGTTGGCAAAAGGTGTTAACTGTGAAAACTCCTATTCAGCAATAGCTCTAGGCACTGAGTTAACTCCTCTGGGTTGTCCGTCATGTCTTTTGGAGTCTTCTAAATGTTTATGCTTTGACAATTCAAAATATTAAAATGTCAATGGCCACCAAGAATAAGATACTAGTTTACTTTTTGATTGGATAGGAGGACATACTACTTCTGTTGCAGGGACTATTCTGCACATACAGAACTATGGACAAGAAATAGGGCATTGGTGATAATAGGCGCAGTTAAACTTTCCACATACCTCAGTCATAACATAAGATGAACCCCCAATCTCCTCACTGACTAGCTAGTGTGTCAGAGTCATTATTTAGCTCCCGAATGCAGCGATGATCCCCAATGACTATACAACCCAGAACATAAGACTACGGAGTCAGAGTCCCAACCTCTCAGAGTCACAGACTCATGCTTGCAATTTGCAAACCCTTTGGCTCACTCACTCATGACCAAAAACCACAGAGTCTATGTAAGTTTTAAAGCTTTATGAAAAGTAAAACAAGTAGCTCTGTGTGTACTCTGTATATTAATTTTCAATTGTGCATTAAAAACATTTACTAAAATTAACTTCATAGAAGATAAACGGTGAACTCATGAAAACTGAACAGTGGCTGATTTACACAGTAATTGTGGGAGACCCCTCACCTGGTTGGAACTTAAAGTCTTGGTGGTAATGATGACGACTCTGACTAACATTCATATGATCTTGCTCTTGTTCGTAGAAGGGAAGCTTCTGTCTGTTATGAGAAAAATGGTGCGTGTTAAAAAGCAAGCATTCATCAGTTGTGCCAAAAAGTGTAGCATCACATGTTTGGCTAAGCATGAATCAAAAACACCCTTCCCTGAAGAAAGGGACATTTTTAGTTTAGACTAGAGAGTCACAAATTATTAAATTTGTTTATGTAGTACTTGAAATATATTTTTTCATTCCTAGACAAAATAGGGAGTGGTGTATATGGCATCTAAAAATATTAAATGTATTTTCTAGGCGTAACACCATCGGAACCACCAGTGCCGGGGCCAGCGCGGAGGTGGTCACTCCAGGGGCGAATGCGGTGCCACACCCAGCAGGAACTGCTGTGGGGGATGCCACGGTAGTGGAGGGCAGTGGTAAGCTATTATATTCCTTACTTATTGAGATTGCAGAGTGGGCTCTCTGAAGGGGTGTATATGTTGAACAGTACAAGTACACTTTAATGTTAAGAAGACTTACAAATTTAGAACTAAGTTTTTGTCAACCAGGTAGAAGACGTCACCCTTGACTTCGAATTAGCAATAGCATTAGCTGCAGGAGTTGACGAGTAACCAATGGCCTCTTCTAAATTTGACTTCAACTCAGCTGTGAAAGTTTTATCGAGAAGCCAATTCAGATCAGAGATGAACTTGATGGATGGGATGAACTAAAAGGGAAAGAAGGGTGTAAGGAAGGACCAGCGAGTTAAAATTAATGACTGGCAAAGAATGATACATGTTTTTGAATGCTGCCCGAGGTGGCTGGGTATCTGATGCATGGCCGGTTGAAGGCTGAAGCAAGGATGGGTGGAAGGAGAAAAAAAAGAGGGCTGCCTGGGTGGGTGAAACAGAAACTGTATGTGTGCGCAATATATCCTTTGGTTCGAATTCAAATGCAAGTCAAGCACGGATGGATGGTTGGTTGTTTACAAAATAAAATAAAAAGGTTGTTTTTCAGTGAGAAAAAGTAAGGTTTGTCATTTGAGACATTAAGAAGAATGATTGACATTTACTTTGAATGGATGGATGCCTGGATGGTATCTTCCTCATAGATAGCATAGGTGTATGTAGGCAGAGTAGACGTCACTGGATGAAGACGGTTACTTTGAAGAGCATGTAACACCGTACATCTGTGCCAGATAGCAAAGCCGAGGAAAAAAGTTGTAATTTTTCAGAACACTACCATGACTAGTAACAGTAGTTTGCAAGCACAGCATATATCCGTCGATTACCGGGACCACTCACTACCTCTGTTAATAATTTTTTTACAACTCTGTCATTCATGTGTAGCCTATCGGTGTTCACTCAATCAAAAACAAAGCACCTAAAGACATGTAAGCAAATATCCTGTGAAAGGATAGATGATCATAATATTTATCTTCTTCATTTTCCTTTTGTAGTAGTCAGGGGCAGGGTAGGGTGAAAGTTAAATTAATTAAGCAGTAGCCCTTGTAACAGAGTATGGCCAGTGCCACCCGTAATAGAAAAGTAAGAGCTACACCACCTCCATGTACTGGACTGGTAAAAGTAACTCAAGTCTGTGTCATTGCTTGCGTCTGTTTTTCTCTGGTGCAAGTTGACTGCGCTGGCATTATGCCGGCTTCCACAAGTTTACGTACCAATTTCGCTAAACAAGAGAGAAGAAGAAGACTAGTGTACTGTCTGAGTCTAATGTAGTGAGTCCATATAGTGCTAGGGCAACCTTTGTCCCTCCCTCCAGGCTAGGTCGCCCCCACGCGCTGCTGCCTTCCAGCCAACCTCCTCTGCCTGAATTCCACTGCTGCTGCCGCTACCTGCCTGGACGACCCAGCCGCCTCTGAGTCGCCCACCTCCAGATTTTTCTCCTTCCCGCCGCTGCCTCCCTGCGGCCCCGCCCCCCGCCGCCCATTCGCCGCCCCACTCCCGCCACCCAGCTGCTCCTCCCTCCCTGTTGCATTCGTAAGGGGACCGCGTAGCAGGCGAAGGGAGCGACCTTTGTCCCTGCCTCCAGGCTAGGTCGCCCCCACGCGCTGCTGCCTTCCAGCCAGCCTCCTCTGCCTGAATTCCACCGCCGCTGCCGATACCTGCCTGGACGACCCAGCCGCCGCTGAGCCGCCCACCTCCAGATTTTTCTCCTTCCCGCCGCTGCCTCCCTGCGGCCCCGCCCCCGCCAGCCCATACGCCCCCCGCCCCCGCCACCCAGCTGCTCCTCCCTCCCGGTTGCATTCTTAAGGGGACCGCGTAGCAGGTGAAGGGAGCGACCTTTGTCCCTGCCTCCAGGCTAGGTCGCCCCCACGCGCTGCTGCCTTCCAGCCAGCCTTCTCTGCCTGAATTCCACCGCCACTGCCGCTACCTGCCTGGACAACCCAGCCGCTGCTGAGCCGCCCACCTCCAGATTTTTCTCCTTCCCGCCGCTGCCTCCCTGCGGCCCCGCCCCCGCCGAGCCCATTCCCCGCCCCGCTCCCGCCACCCAGCTGCTCCTCCCTCCCGGTTGCATTCTTAAGGGGACCGCGTAGCAGGCGAAGGGAGCGACCTTTGTCCCTGCCTCCAGGCTAGGTCGCCCACACGCGCTGCTGCCTTCCAGCCAGCCTCCTCTGCCTGAATTCCGCCACCACTGCCGCTACCTGCCTGGACGACCCAGCCGCCGCTGAGCCGCCCACCTCCAGATTTTTCTCCTTCCCGCCGCTGCCTCCCTGCGGCCCCGCCCCCCGCCAGCCCATTTGCCGCCCCGCTCCCGCCACCCAGCTGCTCCTCCCTCCCGGTTGCATTCTTATGGAGACCTCGAAGCGACCGCGCGCATCCGGCGCACTGCTGGCGCGCCGAAGGCAAGCCAAAGGCAAGCCCGTCTGCGCCCGTCCGCGCCTGGACCGCTCCCAGCACCAGGACCCCTGGCCCCCGACGACGCCAGACCACACGATGGACGTACGATGCCGCCACCCTCAACACACTCAACCCAGGCCGGAACCCCACCTGCTACTGAGCCACCCCGAAACGCACCCACGGAGCCTTCACCTGCCATGCCTGCAAATTCACCTGCCTCCAGACCAGCACTGCACCCGGAAGGCCAGGCACCAGCAACACACACCTCAAGTGCATCCTGATCAACACCCGCTCCGTCCACAAGCACGCCGTCGAACCCTGGAACCTCCTCGACACAACCTTACTAGACGTCGCCTTCCTCACAGAAACCTGGATGAATGCCTCCTCAGCCCCCTGACAACGCCATAGCCATTCCAGAAGGCTACAAGATCACCCGGAGGGACCGCATCAACCAAACCGGAGGAGGCATCGCCATCATCCATAGAAACACCATCCGCATCATAACCAACTCCGACGACACCCTCGCCGCCGCCGAGCACCTTCACTTCCAGATACACACCGACCCCAAGACCACCCTCAGAGGCACTCTCATCTACCGACCACCGGGACCACGCACTCAATTCAGCGAAGCCATCGCAGACTTCATCTGCCCGCACGCCCTCACCTCCTCAGACTACATCCTCCTAGGGGACCTCAACTTCCACCTGGAAAACAACATTGACAGCAACACCACCACCCTGCTGGACAACCTTGACAACCTCGGTCTCAAGCAACTGGTGAACACCCCCACCCACTATGCCGACCACACGCTTTACCCCGTCTTCTCCTCCAGCAAGTACATCTCCTTCAGCCACTCCACTGGACTACACTGGACTGATCACAGCTGCGTCCACTTCAACTTCAAGAGAACCATGACCCACCACCACCCGCAACAGGCTCCCCGCAGAAGCTGGAGCAAGATCACCCCAGACCAGCTCACCACCTCCCTCAGCCATAACCCTCCCGCCATCACAACGGACCCAAACGAAGCAGCCCGCAACCTCACACAGTGGCTCACCAACTGCGCCGATGACCTCGCTCCACTGAAGAACCCTCCCAGCAGACCCGGCAGCAAGAAAGCCGCATGGTTCATCAACGAACTCAAAACCTCCAAGAAAAACTGCCGCACCCTCGAAAAAGCCTGGCGCCACGACCAGACTACAGAAAACATGACAGCCCTCAAGAACGCCACCTGCATACACCACCAGCTGATCCGCACCACCAAAAGGACTACATTCAAAGAACGTCTGGACAACATCACCCACAACAGCAAGGAACTCTTCAGCATCGTCAAAGAGCTCTCCAACCCCAGTGCCTGCAACAACGACATCACACCCTCGCAAGACTCACTCACCTCGTTCTTCCACCACAAGATCGCTGACATACACAACAGCTTCGGCGCACAGACCACGCACCCAACCACCGAACCGACGCGCCCCACCACCACCCTCTACAACTGGACCCCGGTCAGCACCGAAGACACCACCTGCACGATGAACACCTTCTACTCGGATCCCCAACCGACCCCTGCCCTCACCACGTCTTCAACAAGGCCGACTCCATCATCGCATCCCAACTCCGGGACATCATCAACATCTCCTTCGCCACCGCCACCTTTCCGGAAAGCTGGAAACATGCCAAGATCAGCGCTCTCCTAAAGAAACCCACCGCAGACCCCACGGATCTCAAGAACTTCCGCCCCATCTCGCTCCTCCCTTTTCCTGTCAAAGTCATCGAGAAGACCGTCAACAAACAACTCGCCACCTTCCTCGAGACGAACGGATCCCTCAACCCCTCATAGTCCGGTTTCCGAGCTAACCACAGCACCGAGACCGCCCTCATTGCAGCCACCGACGACATCAGATCCCTGCTTGACAACGGGGAAACAGCTGCCCTCATCCTCTTGGATCTCTCAGCAGCATTCGACACAGTATGCCACCGTACACTAATACAGCGCCTCAGCAATACCGGAATCCAAGGGAAGGCACTGGAGTGGATCATCTCGTTCCTTGCCGGAAGAACCCAGAGAGTCCGCCTCTCCCGTTCCGATCCGCGGCCATCGAAGTCATCTGCGGAGTACCTCAAGGATCCTCGCTCAGCCCCACCCTCTTCCACGTCTACTTGGGCCCCCTCGCAGCCATTTCACGCCAACACAACTTAAACATCATTTCCTACGCTGACGACACCCAACTGATCCTCTCCCTCACCAATGACCCCGCCACCGCCAGAGCCAACCTCCAGGAAGGAATGAAAGACGTCGCAGAGTGGATGAATACCAGCCGCCTGAAACTGAACTCAGACAAGACGGAAGTCCTCATCCTGGCATCATCCCCCTTCCGCCTGGGACGACTGCTGGTGGCCCCCTGCACTGGGCACTGCACCCAAACCAAAGGACCATGCACGCAACCTGGGCTTCATCCTGGACTCCTCCCTCACGATGACCAAACAAGTCAACGCCGTCTCGTCATCCTGTTTCAACACCCTGCGCATGCTCCGAAAGATCTTCCGGTGGATCCCCACTGAAACCAGGAAGACGGTCACCCAGGCCCTCGTCACCAGCCGTCTGGACTACGGGAACACCCTCTATGCGGGAACCACAGCCAAACTCCAGAAAAGACTCCAGCGCATACAGAACGCCTCTGCACGACTCATCCTGGATATCCCCCGCCACGACCACATCTCTGATCATCTGAGAGACCTACACTGGCTCCCCGTCAGCAAGAGGATCACCTTCAGACTCCTCACCCATGCACACAAGGCTCTCCACGACTTGGGACCCAAGTACCTCAACAACCGCCTCACATTCTACACACCTACCCGCCAGCTCCGCTCGTCCAACCTCGCCCTCGCCACCGTCCCATGGACTCGCAGAGCCACCGCCGGAGGAAGATCCTTCTCCTACCTGGCGGCCAAGACATGGATCTCCCTCCCCATCCACCTTCGGCTGACCCAGGACCATGTCTCCTTCAGGAAACAACTTAAGACCTGGCTATTCGAGCAGTAGCGGACCCCCCCCCCTCCGAGCGCCTTGAGACCCTAGCGGGTGAGTAGCGCGCTTTATAAATCTGCCTGATTGATTGATTGATTGCTAGTAGAATTCCTGAAACTCCCACTAATGTTAGAGCAGAGGCCGACGAAGTGGGAGGTTAGATAGATACATGCCACAAATGTTATGTACTGTGCTTGCAAGTTGCTAGTGCTACTGTGACACAACTTTCTGCTGAACTTTTTTGTGTTAATCTTAAAGAGCACTGGTTACAGTATGTTTTTCTTTCTTCATATAGATAGTCCTTCTAAACTAACAAGGAAGGAGTTGGCTATCCGGGCCTGGCATTGGAAGCTGGAGGTAATTGTTGCCGAATATCGGCGGCTGGTGGCTCAGGAGGAGGAGGATGACACACAGTCAACAACATCCACAACAGCTGCATCCTTCTCCACTGCCCCTGGGTCATACAGCCAGCGCAAAACTCCAGCGGTACGGAGCCGTGGTCTGGCAGCCACCCGCCGCCACCGAGCAGCAAAAACATCAGCTGCCCCCCACAGTACCTGCAAGTGCAAGGCTCGTGTGCACCGATTGACCCTGCGAGTGTCCAACCTTGAGCAGGAGGTGATGAGGCTGAATGCCCTGCTCAAGGACCTCCGGAGAGAGGAGCGTGATCACACGGCCAAAGGACACCACCGGTGGAAGTAGAGAGACTGTCCCTTGTCCCTTTTTTAAAGACTTTTGGGGGGGGGGGAATTGGACGTTGGGGTTTTTGGACTTTTGGGGATTGATTTCATGGACATTGGTTGGGGTTAGGGAGGGGGGGTGGGTCGGGTCTTCTTGTGGCATAGTTTATTTTTGTTAGTGCTCAAATTATTGTTTATTTCAACTTAAATATAGCATACGCTTTTCTTACTGTTTTGTGGGGGAGGCAGGGGGGGTTAACTGTACGTTTGTTTTCCTGAAACTTAACTGGCTGGTTGATTCAAATTGTCTAATCGCCCAAATTTGTACAAAAGTGCCACTGACAGAGTTAGTAAATTCAATTGTCCTACTACTTTACTAGTACTACCGTCAGTCTCTCCTCTCCTCCTACTCCATTATTCTTCCTCCCCCAAAATGCTTATCTTAACTGTGATTCGTGTTTTAGAATAGGCCTAGGCACAGGGCTGGCTGCATGGCAAATGACGATTAAGGTTGGCTATGGAATCCTGGACGAATGAAATGTCATCGTTGTGGTGGTAGTAGTAGTGGTACACACTGACAGTAACAGCATATGAAAAAAAAGGAAATGAAACATTGAGTGGCCTGAGCGGAGCATTAGAACAGTACGATAGATAGTACAGTACACAAGAACAGTGCCATAAATTAAGCAATGCTAAAGTGTTCAAAATATAACTACTAGTTGCGTGGAGTATGGCTACTGCAAGAAATAGTACTGGTGAATGAAGGACACAGCAGCGTAAGCATTCGTCAGGTGTAGGAGGAGGATGTTGTTGATGATGAATCCACTCAATGGCGCATATGAAATTCTGATTTGATTTGCAAATACTCATGTGTGTGTGTCAAGCAGAATAAGAATAATAATATATCCTCGGATTCCTTTACCAGCCTTGAAATTGATTTTCTGTTGCTTTGACCTTATCCTCCCCAGCAAGTGTATGGAATTATTGTTGTCATTTAGTCTGTCACACCTCAATGAAAACCACACAGCCCGGGGGAAGAGGATTAGGGTTAGAAAATGTAATGGGAATGGGGGTTTTTGGGAAAGTTTTGTGGAGAGAGGTAACAAAACACAGCATGGACAAACAACAAATGAAGAAAAACAAATCTTTGGATACAAAGATATCCATAAATCTTTTAAGGGACATAAAGGAAGTGCACTGCATGCATGAAGTTGTGTGCTAAATGGATGGTTAGGTTACTGAAAAGTAGTAGTTACTACAACTTACTAACTATGAATAAACAATTTCACAGTACAGGGCTGCAGTAATTACGCATTTTCACGTGCCTATCTGCCCTCAGAGAGAATAAACATGTATTAGTACATTAAAAAATTAGTTTTAAAAATAGCAAAGAAACTTATCAAATAGCTGTAGGGATGAATTTTAAGCAGAGAGCAAACGCACAGAGTCGCACTCATAGACGTTCACAACAATAACATTATTTAAAAGATAAGGAGAAGTGAAGAAGATACTGTAACTGTATGTTGTAGTTGTCCTGTTCAATTTGGAAAGTTGCATGCATCCAGCCATTCCTCTTGTTCGCGGTACTCCTCCATTCCATCTGACGCTCTGTCGAGCAATCTTGGTGACCAGACACACTGTCCACTGCCTGCTGGCGGATGCGGAATTGCGGATTGCTATGGTAAGCTTGAGTTCATGTTTTTCCCATCGCACAGGGTAAAAGGAAAGCCGGCCTGTAATTGTCGATGAAAAACAGGAAGGGATATTAAAACAACACCGAGAAAAAATATATGTTAGGGTGTGTAGTGCTTATAGAACAATCAACAAGACCCTGTCCAGGGGCGTCAACAGAAGTCAGTAGGGAGGAAGAACAGTCATTTCGTACTGATAACTACTCGAGCACCACACAAAAATTGTGGGGGTACTTACACTGTTCTGCGCCCAAATTCCTAAAAACCAAATTTCCTTGGCAGAAACACTGAACACCCAATCGTATGACCCACCTAGGTCTATCACCAAACTCCACCCTCAAGGTGTGGGATCACATTCTCATGTGAAAAATGTGTGAAAACCAAGTGACACCACGGAAACACCACCAACGGGGTAACTGGTATGTAATTTCCAGACAAGCCCCTGTCTCATCATCGGTAGTTACTTGATTCTCAAAGAAAAAGAGGAAAGTGTCCAAACACAAACAACACAAATATGTGACAAATTGTGAAAAGCAGAAACAGTCTGCTAGTGACAAACATACAACATAAAAAAGTGCATAAAACACACAGCAACTAGTTCCCTTAACCAACTTTATTCATAGGGAAAAAGTTTAGATGCTGTATCAATAAAAAGGCTGGTAGCTAGTCATGCATACCATTACCTAGTGCCAGTGCCGACATGTTTCACTGCCATATACTTTCAGGCAGTTTCATCAGGGCTGCACTATATGCTGCCACTCCACTTTGGACACTTGTTCTTTGTTTACTGCCAAGGAAAAACAGGTCAACAATACAAATAAAACCATGTAAACCCCTTTATCAATGAATGTAATGACCGTGTTAAGTGTGTAAACTTATTTACCCAAAGACCACCTGGTTGATCATACCGGTCGCCTAAGGGATGGACGAGATGTATGGAACTCCAGACGTGAGATCCTACCTTCCCTTTAGCCAATAGTTTTTTACTGGGAAAAACAAGGACACAGATCGTACGCCCGGGGTCAAGCATCAGGGCCCACTTGTACCGGGTTCACAACCTACAGACTGTTACACCACCATGCAGCGCTTGGGATGGTTGGTAAGGACGTGTCCTGTAATGCTAAGTACTAAAAACCAACATTACAAGCACCCACTTCGAGCAGACACCCATAGCTACAGTGAAATGCTCTTTACTCGGTTCCAATATGCAGAATCACATTAGAATGTGCATCCCAATTGTAAGTGCACTGGTAACTTGTATTTACTGTCTTCAAGCCGCTAGGATAGAAGTGAACAGATAAAATGTGCGTCAAACAGCACTCAGCAGTGCAAATACAACAGCCCCTGGGACGCACAGTTCGAGTGTAGCAGCTCATATTACGGAACCAGACACACACCGAGCTTCACTTTCAGCCAGGCTATCCGTTCATTCTGTGTGGGCAGCTAGGCACGGTATAGCCACTAATTCAACTCGCACTCAATCCACAAACGTACTGATACTTCTCACCGTAATCGCTCAATTGGAGCGCATTGTCTCATCCATTCAGTGCCCGTGCGCCCGGTCAACTGATAACCACCGGCGGTCACATGACAAACACGGCAAAACGGGCGGCCATCTTGGAGTGGCAGAAAATGAAGCTGCATGTATTTAACCCCAAGTTTAAAACAATGCCAGTCTCAATGTGTAGACCCTTACGTGAGTTAAAACCTACACTTGGTAAACACGGGCATTCGCCATACAGTAAGAAAACCAAATAGACCCATACAATCTAAATCGCCGGCGGCGGCCATATTAAGCTAGTCACACAGTGACTCTCAGTCAGTGCTGTGGCAATAGGCTCCAAAGGTGGTAGAGGATGCCTAACAGATCTCGATTCTCATTCTGCCAACTTGTAAAGGGGCTGGCAAAACTGTGTCAATCCACACCAATCTACCCTATAAGCATAAACTATGCATTTACAAGTGCTTGAGGGAAACAAGTGTATTCATGATGGCAACACATATGTGCCACGCCACATTTCATAGGACAGCTCTAGGACCAAGTGACTCATAACCTAATCTTGTTCCATTCAATAATTTCATTAAGCCCCCATTGATCAGTTTGTTCACTATAAATCCAGCGTGCCTCCTTTGCGAGCAAAATTCTTTCTGCATTCTGGGGGGTACCCTTCACCTTCTCTAACACTGTCCAAGTGAATGTGTGTTTCTCTGTAAAACAGTGTTGTACTAACTTGGTCGTTAATTTGCCCGCCCTTATAGTGCTTTGATGTTCTTGCACTCTCACTTTGATTTTGCGTGATGTGAGACCTATGTATTGTAAACCACATTGGCACGTCAGTCTATACACCACCTGAGTGGAATTACAGTTGCTGAACTGATTGAGGAACCATTCCTTTCCTGAATTGAGGGTCACACTCGTGCTTTTCTTGGTGAGCGGGCACACGGAACACGATCCGCAGGGATAGTGGCCTTTAGGGACAGTAGATGTAACACTGTTTAATTCAGTAGGAACTCGAGAGTGTACAAACTTGTCTTTTAAATTGCCAGCTCTTTTAAAAGCGAATCTGGGGGGCGGCATATGGAAATCATTGTTCGATAACAATGACCAGTGCTTTCTGATAGATTGTCTGATTTTAGTCGCCAACGGGTCATACGTCATCACCACCGGTACACATTCCTCCCTCTGTTTGACAACGGTGTGTAGTGCAAAAATAACACTTTCACTTTCAGAGGCGACAGTATTACATACAAGCATCATTTTTAAAGTGCGTACTCTGAGTCTCCTTTTCAAGGATAGTAATTAGCACACAGCAGGCCAGGGCCATGCAGACAGTCAAGGAAGGCACCACTGAGTGAACCAACCTCCAAGTAGCATACCTCTCTGACACAGACAGACAAAGCAGATCTAATTTTATGCAGCAAGCCACATAGCCGCAATTTTACATGAACTGCTGTCTGGACTCTGGCATAACAACACTACACTGGCTCAACCACTCCATACCACGACTAGACAGACATGTAGTTCTGCTGTGGTTGTTGTTGACTTGTTTACCAGTTTGCCACTCACGAAATGGCCATAGTTCTTCCGTAAACCGACGATGATGATCCATCCATCCCAGTGAGTGACTGTAAAGATATTAACTTTGATCATCAAGAATCATCATCATCATGGTATTGACAAACTCAATGTTGTTCATGCAGTCACAGTCTACACACAGTGAGTCCAAGGACATTTTCCATATTAAAAAATGCAACGTAGTGGCCCCTGCAGTAGAAGTAATAAATTGAATTCAACAAGGTGAAAACAGAGTAGACTTGAGTTACATTTAGTGTGTAAAATATTAAATAATAACAGAACACATATGATTCATTCCATGCACAACAAACAAACAGCAATTGCTTTCATCAGAGCCAGACAGCCAGTGTTGTCCACTGCATGCCATCTCATTATTCATTACCTGTTCCACTTTCTGTCCGCATCTTATTCTTCAAGTGAAGGCCCACAGGGCAGCCTCTCGTGTCAATTTTAGAAGTAACAGTCAGCATATAGTTAGTAATTCCAGTCCCAGTTCTTTTGAGGGGACTCGTCTACGAAGCGACAGTTTCTTGATTCTGCGTAATGCAGCCATCTGCCTTGAGGGAAATGGATAGGGGGAGTCTGGAGGAGGAGGATAGAGGAGCATGACTGAGTTGTGAACTTGTGAACTTCAGCAATGCAGACAGCGGCACCTTCAATTAGGAAATAAGACGAAGACAGTGCTGCTGATGGATTTGTTGTGATTAGAGTTTTGTTGTGCTAAAAGTTGCAAAAGAAAGAAAGACATACAGGAATAAAAGTGAATAAGGACGAAAAAAAAAGTCAGTATTTCAGGGAAGTAGAGCTCGTCCTCAAACTCTGTGGACTGAAACGGGAGTAGGCCAGCTAACAGAGAGGAACTTCCGCCACCTAAGTCGGCGTCCTCTTCTTCCTGCGTGGATTCACCTATTTTGTAATCTGGTGGTATGAAGTGCTGATTCATCTTGATCATTGTTAACCTCTCCACTTTTTTGGGCGAGAGACGGGTCCTTTTTGAAGTTACAATGGCACCAGCAGCACTAAAAACACTTTCAGAAGACACGCTTGCGAGTGGGCAAGACAAATAATTTAGAGCCAGCTTGGTGATCAGTGGCCATTGACCCCTTTTCCCATACCAATAAAGCAATGGGTTCTGATCAAAGAAGACCTCTGTTAGGTCATCCAGATAGGCCTGCACCATCCACTCAAGGTCATCCAGGGGTGCTCTACTTTGTGTACCATCTGTGGCCTTGGCATCAACACTGGAACAAGCAAACCCTTGATGAGTAATCCATCCAGCTTCCGACAATATTATGGCTGGGCCTGGTGCAGGTGATGATGATGATACGGTTGCTGGTGTTAGTAATGGCTCTGAGGGAAAGTGATTGCCTTCGGCCACAGAAGTGGACCTTGACACCGGATGGCCTGCTGATTCAGTAGTACTTGTGGTGGTTTCTTCAATTTCCTGCTGCTCTTTTTCGAAATGAGTGACTGACAGAGCTAGTCAATGTTTGTACTTTGAAACATCTGCTTCATTAAAAGGAATGAATGTATTGCTGGCCAGTGCCTTTTTGTACAGTGGATCCAGAATAGTGGCGCAAATGTAATGTTGCAAAAACAACAATTGATGGACAGAATGCAGAACAATGTCATACATTCACCCCAGTACAGAGATCTGGGCCTAAATCCATTGTTTTTTTGCACTCCATACCACCCCAGTTCAGACATGGCCATATGCAAATCAGCCTTGACCCTGTGCCTCATGGGAACAGTCCAGCCCGAACTGCCAAGCCATGTCTTTCCTGGACCGGAATCAAGCATCATAGGACCGGTTTCTGACTATCAGCTGTCTTCAGCCAGGATAGCTTGACTCCAGTGGTGTGGAGAGCATGGGACTCACGTCTGAGCATACCCATCCCACTCGGGATGACAAATGCAAAAACAACAATTGATGGACAGAATGCAGAACAATGTCATACATTCACCCCAGTACAGAGATCTGGGCCTAAATCCATCGTTTTTTTGCACTCCACACCAACCCAGTTCAGACATGGCCATATGCAAATCAGCCTTTACCCTGTGCCTCATGGGAACAGTCCAGCACGAACTGCCAAGCCATGTCTTTCCTGGACCGGAATCAAGCATCCTAGGACTGGTTTCTGGCTATCAGCCGTCTGAACTGGGGTGGTGTGGAGTGCAAAAAAACGATGGATTTAGGCCCAGATCTCTGTACTGGGGTGAATGTATGACATTGTTCTGCATTCTGTCCATCAACTGTTGTTTTTACAAATGTAATGTTGTTCACAATGTATTCCTTGCATTGTCAAGTAGGCGGGTTAATAAGCTCTCCGCCAACTGAAATGCGTCTTGCTTATCAGCATCATCTTGGAACGTTGAAGACACCGCCTTCAGTTGGTGCTCGAAATACATTACTACATTTCACCAGTAACCATCCCAGGACATTAAAAGAAAATCTCCCATATAGGCAATTTCTCCGTATTAGAAGAAATTGTAGTAACAAAGATGACTATTTCTCAAATGCGGAAAAATTGAAAGAGAAATTACTAGCACGGGGATATCCGAAAAGATTAGTAAAAGTAGCTCTGAAAAGGGCGTGGTATACCCCTAGAGAAACTTTGCTCATTCCCAAAGCAAAGGACAAAGAAACTCCACTTACTTGCGTCATCACCTATGACCCCAGGGCCAACGAAGTTAAAAAGATTGTTAAAAAAATTGGAAGATAATTGAACATTTAGGAATCCCTAAACCACTTTTTGCGTTTAAAAAAGGCAAAAATATTTGTCAACGGTTGGTGAAAACAGCAGGAAAATCAAAACCTCCTCAAAAAATTTGAATGAATTACTGAGTTTACCTCCCATAACTGGCCACTACCGTTGTCAGAATTGTTTAGCATGTAATCTGACTAAAGACTCTAAAGAGGTACACAAAAATGATCAAACACATGTTCAAAGAACTTTTTCCAATTGTAATTCCAGAAACACAGTGTACTGCATAAAGTGTCCATGTAATAAATTTTACATAGGTCAAACAACTCAAATGATTAAGAAACGGATTTTGCAACATAAATCTCGGGTGAAATGTCAAGTGCTAGGTGCACCGTTAGTGCACCACTACCTATCAGCCAATCATACTGAAAAGGATATAGAATGGTCAGTTCTATGTACGGTGTGTACATCTAACACAAAGGAATTAGAGACCAAATTGAACCAAGACTAATTGAAAAATACCACACAGCTAAGACAGGACTTAATGACAGAGATGAGATCTGGGCTCTTTTGCAGTAACGATATATCTGATGTTTTTTTCATGATATTATACAGATTGTTTTCTTGATACTATACGAGATTGTGAGGAGTGGAGGCATATTCACGGGGCTAAAGGTTGTTTCTGTTTAATTCCACAGTTTCATGGTGTACCTTTTCTTTATTATTTACATTATTTGGTGACTACTTCTTTAAAGTTGTCCTTGGTTTATGTTTATATTTGTTCCCTGCTGCCATCGGATTTTACGTGGTTTACATACTTGATGGGTCCTAGGGCGCCCTATTGTCCTTCAATAGGCTGTCTTGAAGCCATTTTAAATGGGTTAGTTCATAGACTCCCTTTTCTTAAATTGGTGGTCAAGACTTTTCCTCGCTGACTTTCCCAAAGTGTTTATTTTGGTTTTGGACATTATTGTCATCTCTGGTGGGCGGTCTCCCGACTCTGCCTTTTGCCCCTTTTGATTCGTATCGCCTGGTTCTGCAATGGCGATTTGTTTAGACCTTGGAATGATCCATGACTAGTCCCTTGTTTGTTTCGATATCCCGAATGGATATCTTGGGCACTTCTGTACACGTGATGTGTATTCCATGGACTATACGCTATGCCGATTCCTTGGGACGCGGATTTACAATGCGGACAGGAGAGAATTTATTTTTTATTTTTTATTTTAAGGGTTTTGTAACGCGCTCTGTTACTCGGAAGTATCCTGGCGCGGTAGGCAGAGGATAAGGCGTGCAGAGGGGAGAGAGAATTTAAAGTAAATTTTTTGACGTGGTTTTGGGGGGTAGTTTATTTACACGGTCGTAGTCATTATCGGGACGGCTTCACTGATACGTCGTCTGTTTTTTTGTTTAGAAGTTGGTCATTTGTTTGGCACCATTGACTACAGTACTTCGAGAGGACTCGCATTTTATATTGAAGGCGAGTGAAGAGTCATACTCCAGGTAGACTACACAGTGTTGGGGAAGAACGTTTTACTCTAGGCACTATCGGACATTGCCCATATATGTAAATTTGGTGATAGTTATTGGTTTACATTACTTCTTTTCAGTCTTGATTTTTGAAAATTGGAATAGCTATTTTGAAATCCTCAGCAGATTTACAGATTGATACGTGTTGCTGGTATTCACGATTTTTGGCCTTGATACCCCTCCATCATTCTTGGGGAGTTTATTTCTATCCTTTTGAAATTGTTTGGGGATGGTTCTTTATCAACACATGGATATGTAACTCTGATTGGTATTATTTAAAGCACTTGAATTTCACTCTCCTCTTTCATATAGTTGTTCAAGCACGGAAATTATTCACTTTTTGTCTGTGTTATTCACCTTAGGCACAGATGGGTGTACAATTATTATCTAATGCCTTTCCACTTCAAGTATAATGGTTTTTTTAATACTTAGACATCATTGTATATAGATAAAAAATATTTTCCCCCGTGTATATAGTATATATATAAGGTAATTGGATATTTGGATATATTTGTTTCTTTAGACCGAACCACGGACGCCCTAGTCCTGATGCTGCCAGAAAATGTAAAAGGCTGAAACGCGGCGACACCTTCTGTTTCAAAGGCACCACCTAAAAAATTGTGGAACATTTAAAAGAAATTTATAGGGAGTATCTATAGAAAATAGAGATTTATTTTGATATCTCTCACTTTCCCTTGAGAACGGTGACCTTTGGAGGAATGCTTTTTTGTTTAACAATAGGTTTATAAGCATCCTTCAGCTGAAAATTACTAAGGGCGAATATATTTGTAGGTTCAAGATACTATATGAGAAAAATATATGTATGTTATTATTCTTTAAGTGGATTTGCATATATTGTATGTCTGTATATTGTACGTGTATAATGTGTATATATATGTATATGTGTAATATATTTGTATAGAGGTATGTATGTGTTTTCAAAGTAATTACAAAAGACACTACATTTGTTGGTTGGAAAAAAGAAGGTAAAATAAATACCACAAATAATTTTTAGGTTTGTTTAATTCTCTTTCTGGTTGTCATTAGTTAGGGATTAAGATTTATAGATTTATTTCTTGAGTGTAATTACACTTTTGAAAGGGATAATTAATGGTATCTCTTTTCCATATTTGTTCAAGCTATTGATCCCTAGGCTTAATTTTTTTGTACCTTGCAGTTGGTGCTCTAGCATGCGCAACAATGGGATAGCATTGCCCAAAGTACAGTCCTCCCTGGTGACTTCACGCGTGAAGACATCAACAGGACGAAGCATGTCTGTCAGGCTTTTAGCTAGGTCCCATTCCTCCACCTCTAGCCTCATGTCTTTCATAGAAGCACCCCGTGCGTTAAAGACATACTCATTGATTAGCAAGTACTGCTCAAACAGACGCTCAAGTATGTAGAAGGTTGAGTTCCAACGTGTTGCCACCTCCTGGATTAGTCCTCTGATTGGCACTCTACGGACACGTTGAATGATCCTCAGCTGCTTCCAGGCCTTAAAAGAATGACTGAAATGTTTGCAGATTCTTCGGCAGGTGGTCAGTAACTTGCTGACTGTGTTTTCTTTTTTCAAGAAATCTTGAACAACATTGTTAATACTGTGCGCCAAACACAGCACTCTGAAATAGCCACCATCAGACATGGCCCTAACTATATTACTGCCATTATCCGTGGAAACATAACCAATCATGCGCTTTCTTGGATGCAGCCATTCAAAGACCTTACTGTTAAACTCCTCTAAAATGTTTACTGCAGTATGAGTTTTCTCCATGGCAAACATGGCTACTGTTGCATGTTTCCGAGTAGCTTGAAAAATTGTGACACTGTCAACACCTGCAGCTATCTTGTCTCTAACCCCCGCAAAAGTGACCCGGTGTGCAGTGATGCACATGTAATCAACGGCTTGGCAACTGGTCCACATGTCTGTTGTAAGGTGGATAGTGTGAACAGCACTCTTCTGCAAAGCTGCCCCAATCACCTCCAGCACATCGTGATGTAGTGCTGGAACCGCAACTCTCGCAAAATAGGACTGGCTAGGAACCTTCCATTTAGGGGAGACTGTTGCCACAAGTTCTAGAAAACTCACCCCTTCCACGACAGAAAAAGGCAGAAGGGCCAGCGCTAACATTTTAGCCAGCATTGCATTATACAGTGGGTGGTTGCGTTCAAATGGCGCCTCCGACCAAAACATGCTTTTAATGGTGGTCTGGACTGTTTTCATATGTGACGAAAATGCAGACTTCTTCAACCCAGTTAGGCTCAATGATGTACTTTTTCGCATTGGTGTCTCTACTAGACTATTGGGCCTCCTAGATGTTGCTGGGCACTACCACTGCAGTGCTGCTGCCAGGGGTACTGTGTGTACCAGAAAAAATGTCCCTCGGTTCTTCACCTCCCCCCTGCACGATCAGCTCCTCGTCATCAGATGCAATATCAATGGATACATTTGGATTTGTACTTTTTGCTTTCCTGATGTTACTTAGGTGCGCCTCCCACTGAATAATGTGGTGGTTTTGGAGATGGCCTCTCTGGCCTCCGGTACCATAGTTGGTACCAAGCTTTCCCGACTAACTACTTGTTTACAAATCGAACAAAAGACTAGGTTTTCCACCTTTTTGCTAATACTAAAGAAGTCCCAAACTGGGGAGTTGAGATTTCTGGTGGTGGTGGAGGTGCTACTTTCCATGCCAGATGAAGTGGAGGATGGGTGAGGCTGAATATGACTCTGTTGTGCACTTACAGCACCACTACTTGAGGTAATGGAGGTCGAGTTGGATGGAGGTCCCTGCCGGCCCTTCTGACGAGAAAATATGGAAGCTGTAGGTCGTGTTGGTGTAGTAGTTACCTGTGTTGGTGGGGGTACTTCCACTGGTGCCACGCCACACACATCCTGCACAGCAGCATTTTTGGATAGGGTAAATATGTCTGTCTGCTGCATGCACGCTGGGGCTGGAGTGACGACTGTGATGACTGGGTCGTCATTGTCAGACTGTTCATCAGCAGCAGAGTACAACACTTCTACTTCTTCTTCGTCATCACCCATAAGTGAAAGTCTTGCGGGAACCTTCCTATTAGCTAGCTTTGTCGGCTCATGGCGTGCCTCCCTTGCAGACTGCATTGGTGGGTGCCAATCAAGATCTAGATCATCAGAAGGAAGGGGGCTTGAAGAAGAACGTGTTCTAGCCCTCCTTGACCTTTTTCTTGCTGGGGATCTGGAAGACAATGGATCATCAGGAGGAGTGGCTTGCTCAGATGATACCTCCGCTTGAATCTCGATTTCCTGATGTGCCCCTACTTCTGGAGAAACAAGCATTGTGGACAGTTGTGCCTCTCCATGCTCCTCTACTTGCGCCTCTACTTGTCCCTCTATTTGCGCCACTCCTTGCGCCACTCCTTGCGCCACTCCTTGCGCCACTCCTTTTGCCACTCCTTGCGCCTCTCCTAGTGCCACTCCTTACGCCTCCCCTTGCGCTTCCCCTTGCGCCTCTCTTTACGCCTCTCCTTGCGCCTCTCCTTGCGCCTCTCCTTGCGCCTCTCCTTGCGCCTCTCCTTGTTGCACCTGTGGTTGTCGTTGCAGCTGTGGTTGAACACTCGTCAGATAAGTTACACCCTGCGTTGATTGGATGCTACTTTGCGATGAGTCAACGCCAACATCACTGGTCGATGGTGAAAGAGCAATTAAAGAGGCTGCCTCTGCGGCACTCAAGGACTTGGGCCTAACTTGGCGTGGTTGTACTGAGACCAATTAAGCGGAGGTGCTGCTCCCTGATTGGTCCCCGGTGGACACAGCTGCTGCAGGCATCGTTTTTTTTCTCCCAAAAAAGGTGTCTGTCGGCACACCAGTCTCTTTAGTAAATGGCGCCATTTGCTTCTTCTGCTCCTTCTTACTGGCAGTGGCACTGGCAACTTTCTTGGTAGAGGAGCTACGGCCTCCTTTCTTTGGGCCCATCTTCTTCAGATGTCAGAACAGCAGGAAGCAGTTGCAGGAGTTGCAGAGTTGTCTGTGGCCACCACACGTGACTTCACGTGACCTTGTGCACACACCGCAGCAGGACTTCTTCCTGGCACTACAACAAGTGATGATGATGAGGATGATTCCTGGTTGTCAGTCTTTGTGCACCTAAAGCAAAGGAAGCTAGAGGAACATCAGTTAAATAAATGTTGCAATATCGTGCTTCAATTAATATTTGCAACTAGGCATTTATTATTATTAACACAACACACCCAAAAACGGAAAGACCCAAAATAAAAATTGCAATTCTAATCCAAAATGGATCTTTAAATTAACAGAAGAGAGACTACACAGAGAGAGTTGTTTCATGCACCACTGAGTACCCCCGGGTATAATGGATGAAAGCAAGGCAGACTGGGTGCAGGCCTATGGCACAAAGCACACTGCCTGGTTTCAAAATGGCCCCTAGACCCCCATCCACATGACCAGGCCCTGGACCAGGACCCAACACCCAAAAAATCGAAATACACTCAAAAATCACCCCAATCCAATGGCATTCATGCCCTAAATGATGTTTAAAATTAAGAGAACACACAGAAAGACTTGGCCCATGCTCCACTGACTGTCCATAGGCATGATAATGGATGAAAGCGAGGCAGACTGGGTGCAGGCCTATGGCACAAAGCACACTGCCTGGCTTCAAAATGGCCCCTTGACCCCCACCCACATGGCCAGGCCATGGACCAGGCCTCAAAATGGCCCCCACCCACATGGCCAGGCCCTGGACCAGGCCCCAATAACACCCAAAAATTTCGAAATACACACATAAATCACCCCAGTCCAATGGCATCCATGTCCTAAAGGATGTTTAAAATCAAGAGAACACACAGAAAGACTTGGCACATGCACCACTGACTGCCCCTGGGCATAATGGATGAAAACAAGGCAGACTGGGTGCAGGCCAATGGCACAAAGCACACTGTCTGGCTACAAAATGGCCCCTAGACCCTCACCAACTTGGCCAGGCCCTGGACCAGGCCTCAAAATGACCCCCACCCACATGGCCAGGCCTTGGACCAGGCCCCAACAACACCCAAAAAATCAAAATACACACAAAAATCACCCCAGTCCAATGCCATCCATGCCCTAAATGATGTTTAAGTTCAAGAGACCCCACAAAAAGACTTTGCCCATGCACCACTGACTGCCCCTGGGCATAATGGATGAAAGCAAGGCAGACTGGGTGCAGGCCTATGGCACAAAGCACACTGCTGGCTTCAAAATGGCCCCTAGACCCCCACCCATACGGACAAGCCCTGGACCAGGCCTCAAAATGGCCCCCACCCACATGGCCAGGCCCTGGACCAGGCCCCAACAACTCCCAAAAAATCGAAATACTCACAAAGATCACCCCGAACCAATGCCATACATGCCCTAAATGATGTTTAAATTCAAGAGACCCCACAGAAAGACATGGCCCATGCACCACTGACTACCCCTGGGCCTACTGGCTAGTGTGGCTTTAACACGCACCCCAAAATTACATAAAACATCCACAGTACACATATACACATATAATAACAGTGAGCCATTCAATTCCATGCCATAAATGATATTTAAGTTCAACAAAACTCACAGAAACAGTTGTATCGTGCACCCATGACTAACCCTGGGCCTAGTAGATGCTGTGGCTACCCACAATATATTTTTTTTAAAGTTGTGAAAAAGTTTATAAATTGTAGTTGCAGCAACGGCAATGCCACAAACACAACTACAAAAGTGATCCAAACAAAAAGTCCTCAAATACAAATATCCAGCAGCAGCCAAAGAGTAATCCTTCCAGCTCCAGATCCAAATGAAAAGTGACCAGGACATGGACAAAGCACTGGGAGGAGCCTGCTGGACAGGAACAAGAAGTTGGAGACTCTGGGGCACTTTTTTCCTCCCAACCCCCCAAAAATGCACTCCTTGCACAAAAAAGTGCTGCCAATTATCAATCTGAGGAGCTATTCTGATCCAAATCATCATTTTCAGAAGGTTTATGCTGCTAGCGATAGATTTCTTGGGCAGAATTGCAATTTTTGCTATTTTGGGAAAGGGAGCTGTTCAAATCTCCTGCCGGATGTCAGCTGCATGGCGCATCTACGTGTTCGCAATTGTTTACTCTCGCGATGCGTGATCGCGGGCCCTTATGACGTATTCGCATTCGGAAAGTCTCCCAGTGCAAGATGGCGGGACCCTATGGCATACTCGCGGTCGAAAAGTCTCGCGTGATCACACAGCAAGATCGAAAATGGAGCAGCGCCACCAAACCGGGAGGAAAACAACTCGGCAAACTCAGAATCACGGTAAGTCAACGCAGCGCGCGCGAGATTGTATTTTTGAAGCGGGACCAAGCAAAAAAATCAGCCGAATTGCGAATTCTTTGACAATTTTGCGGGATTTGCAGACCGCGAAATTGTCAAAAATTCGCAAATTCTGCGAGCGGAACGGATTTTCAGCCCACACTTACCGTAGGCCACGTCGCAATTACCTACGCAGGAAGAAGGCAGGGACCGGTAGCTTCAAGCTCAAGGGGCCTCTCAAGATCCGCCTACGCCACGCCAGGCTAGAGGAGACAGCGCAGACCCACCCGCGGCCTCAGCAGTCGCACAGCACCCGTAGCTGACTCCAAGCTTAAGCACCACCACAGCAGTCCCCTAAGCACTCGGATATTCCTCTATACCAGGCCGCCACAAATTTCAGTCAGGCTACCAGGCCTTGTCCGGTTATACAGCAGGTTTTCAGAAATGGCACTTGTCACCCAACAGCGAGGAAGACTGCAGCCCAGCAAAGCCAATATAGGGCCAAAGGCAACGCAGACCCAGAGCAGGACAGGAATAGGTAAGCGGCAGGCCCATGGAAACAGCTAGGCCACAACTCAACTCCCCTGCAGCCTCCAGTCTACGGGTGGTGGAGTGTGGTGATCGGAGACTTGCAGTCAGGTCAGAGTGTCAGTAACTCTACAAGCTCGTTGAGGAAGCACTGCTTTATTTTAACTTATTATTGTTGATTATTTATTTATTTATTTATTTTCGTCCTTACCCCCTTCTCTGTTTATTTGTTATCTCCAGGGCCGCTCAGGAGCATCGAGGGCAGCAACAACAGCCGCTTTCGGAAGGGCCCTCCACTCAGGCAGCAGTCAGTACAGGCCACGCCCCAGCCCCACTCACCACAGCCGGTGCCGACGGGCGTCCGGAATCACTGTGTGCCCTAGCCGGCATCAATCTCCAAGACGGCGATCGTAGCCGCAGCAGAGCTCACACAATGCAGTCCTCGCGGCTCCCTCTTCTCGCCGCAAGATCGAGCAATTCAGATCACTTACGTAGCGGGACACCAGGCCCTCCGCAGAGAATGCAGCCCCCACAGCAGGTCGCAGTGCTTCAAAGCTCGAGGAGCGTCACCCAGGGATCTAGGCCTTACAGCGTTACGGCTGCCGCCATTTTCCGGGCCGCGATGTGAAAAACGGCTCTGCATCGTTCGGTCACTTGCAGCGTCTTCCCAAAGCTGCAATCGCCACCAAAGGACTCCGTAAGGCAGCTGGAGTTCCCACAGGGATTTGGGAGTCACCAAGTTTGCTGGATATAGCGGATATTGGGTGGATTGATGCCCGATCGGGCAGAGCCTCAGAGAACTGTGGCCATCTTGCCAGGCGCCCTCTAGCGCCCCCCTGTCCATTGAAATTATTGGCATCGATATATTGTACAATCGAAATTAAAACATCAATATTATTGAATATCGATATTTTAATTTTTATATTTTGGGTACTCACCGGGTAGGGTATCTTTCCCCCCAGGCACCGGTGCCACAGCCCCTGTGTTCCCTGCTGCCCTCAGTGAGGAGGCCATAGACATCATGTGGCAGTTGTCTGTGGGGCAGACTTTGCTCCTGAATGCCCTCCAGGATCATGGCAAAGGTCAAAGGTTGTTGCGTTCATGGAGGGCATTCATTCTAAAATCGGTGGCCTGCACAGGACTGTCCAGTCTTTGGCCTCCACATCCTCCGGCAACCATTGTGCAGTCAGAGGCTCACAGTCCGGCTCCTGTCCCTCCTGCAGTCACCCTTCTAGTGACCCCACCTGACTAGAGGAAATACACACAAGAGAACTCAGGCACCAAGTCATCCCCACGCAGCACACGACAACAGCAGTACAAGCGACAAATACACAAGACATCAGCCCCAAGGTACCCACGGAGCACACATGCCAGCCCAACCACAAGCACATCACTGGACACAGAAATGTTGAAGCACAATAAACATGCATCCACATTGCAGACCTCACATTCCCCACCCTCCAAGAGCTCTCCAAGATCCAAAACTGATCCAGAATCAGCACTGGAGGTTGCCCTGGCTGCTGTGGGCCTTTTGCCTGCCATAACTGCCCCCTCCCAGTTCAGAGGGCTGTTGTGCCCAAGACTTCCACTCCCACTGACCCACCCCCTAGGGAGCATGGACAGAGAAGCAGTGAGTTAGTGGTAGCTCCAAAACAGGGGAGGCAGGGTAAAAGCCCCCACCCCCCCAGGTGTACAACCAGATCCGAGGTTTCAGGGAAGAATGAAGCTGTTGCGGCCACCTCACCTACCCCTTGGTGCAAAACTCTTGGGGTCTATAGCATCCCCCAAGCAAGTGAGGCCCAGCCCTCCCCATGCAACATCAACCACGGAGTCTCCCCCACTGCATTTCTCCACCTCCTCATGTGACGACTCCACAAGGTTCAGCCAGCCCTCAGACTCCCACATCTAGGGTCCCTCTAGCTCAACCAGTTCTCCCCCCTTCCCAGGTCGAGTCCTCCGACTACCCCAGACAGTCATCCCCCACCCAGTTCCAGTACTCCACAAATTTGAAGCAGAGTCCCCCTTCCCACCCTATTCCTCCCTGAGCGGTGCCTGATCTGCCCACTTGCTGGCCATATCCTGGTGATATTCCCATGGCTGTGGCCTTCGTTTCAATCATCTATGTGGAATTTCAAGGCACACAGGAGCGGACTTGAGTTTGGACTGGCCGTTGCCCTTAATGGTTTGCACTTTACATGCTGACACTAAGTTTATGTAATAAAAAATATATTTATGTTCTGAGGGTTGTCACTGGCCTTACTAATGATGCTGTACAGTGTATGTGTATATTTTCATCTGTTCCATGCTCCGAATTAACACTTTCCCATTGGCATGTCGTTAGGTTGATATTGTAGGTGTTATCAGAGGTTCCAGCAACTAATGTCCACTTTTGACTCTGAGGATTGATGGGGTGAGCTGCTTGTCTGTGATGGTTCACTCTGGTCCTGTTCATTATTTTGGCTGAGCTCTACTTATTCCCACATGTCATATTTGTTTGATCTCCATCATGAGAATCTATTCCAATTTACATGATGACTTGAAGGATGGACAGTGTTCAACATTTCTGTGTCATCTATGCTGATGTGTACACACCAGTGTAGGTGTGTTGTCATCTTGGTCAGGTATGGCTTCATAGTCAAATGGATGGATGTACATGTGCATACTGGAGTCATCAGAAAGTGTGAGTGTCCTGTCATTAGCAGAGGTGTCCATGTGTATGTGCCCTTGAGCATTGCCCTGTCACACATGTATAATCCAGTTGATGAGTGCATGATTGTTTCCATGATCAGACACCCTGTGGAGTGTTTGTGGACATGTTGGGTTTGTTGCCAGAGCAGTGTGCAGTGTGTCATGGTAACCTCACAGTCCTAGGGTACACCAACTTCTTATCCACATCATTTGTGAGTATGCAGAGTGTGCCACTACAATGTCTGTGTTGTGTTGTCTGGCGTTTGCTCACCTTTGTTCTCACTGTGCTGCATGTCTCTGGGATACAAACATGATATGTGAGTTTTCACATGCATTGCTAACACTGTCCACTTAATGGGCTCCAATATGTGTAGGTCTGGTTCATAGCAGTCACAGTCATCCCATTGAGGCATATACAATGTGAGACACTCCACCATGGCTTTTTGCTCTATACACTTCTCACGTGTACAATTCATGTGTATACACCATTTCAGTCAAAATATGTACCACTCCATGTCCTGCACATGTTTGACCCTCCCCACAACTCCATGGTGTGACAGTGTGCTGTGTGCAAATGATTTGTATCCAGAAGCATTGTGGCCCTCACCACTGTTTCAGTATGTGATATGTGCTATTTGAGCCTGCTTGATTTCAGTCATGTTTGCTGATGTACAGTTCAGATGGATTTCCAGCCCAGTACTCTTGTCTTGTTCCAGCATGGATGTTTGCCTGAGTTGTGTAGCAGTAGGTGATAGCAAAGGTGTGTAGCTGTTTGCTGTGACACTGCTACCCATCCTGGTCATGCATCTTCTTCACTTTGCAGTCTGCAGTGTATACACTCCCAGCCCCCAGGCAAATCTGCCACCTTGTGCCTGATCGGAGCTGTGTGAGAGGTGCTTGTAGGTGGGGGGAGAGGGGCGCAGCTTGCACAAGGCAGTCTTCGGGAGCCCTGAGGGTGTCACTCATGTAAATTGAGGGAGCCCCACACAATGCTTTTCTCATGTTTCCCCAAACATCGTAGAGCTGGCCCTGCCTGCATGCTTGCTGGGAGTTATTGTTGTACCGGGGTTGCATGCGTAGAGATGTTTTGGACGCACCTCTGCTGTAGAGGGCCGCGCCATCTTATTTCCTTGTGATTCATCAGGTAGAGAAGCGGAAAGGCCTGTAGAGCAGCTATGCTCATATGCCGGTGTTCTGGTTCGATTTTTTCTCTCTGTAGTTGTGCTTCCGCCATCTGCAATGAGGTGGTTTTGCCACTGCAGTGGGATTGGCTGTTTGATACATCATAATCTGGTTGGTGGACCGTACGTGATTCCACATGCAGATCTTGCTCTGTAGGCTCTGTCTGCCACCCTTGCGTAACATAAAAACGTGTGGAGCCTGAAAAAGCGCAGCGTCAGAAAATGGCCTATGTTAGCCCATTGTAATATGGCGGTCGCAATGACCTCATCAAGAGCGGAAAAATCAACGTTTTCCTCCACTGCCACCACTGCGGATGCACTTCCGTCTGCCATTGTAATGAGCCCCTAAGTCTTAACTTGGAAATCTTCACCAGATAAAGGTGCTAATAGTATCTGCCAATGAGGGACCTTCCTAGTGCAAGAAATGTATATTTTTCCCACTTGAAGGTTTCCTGCTGTAAATCAACAGCTTCACTACGACCTTGTTCCATGGCTATCTTATCTCATGGAGCTCTTCTCATCCACAGTCTGCTACCTTGCCCAGCTGAGGAGTTTTGAGTTCCATCTCGAAATCATAGCTAGATGGTAAATCATCCAGGGCCAGATGTACAACCATTTTTTTGCGGGCAAAAATGGGAAATCGGCCCATTTGCGAATGCATAATGCATATGCCCCATGTACAAACCCGAATTTGTGAGTGGTAACCAATTGCCGACGCACAAAATAGGGTTCGAGACTTGCTATTAGGAAGGGGCATGCCAAGGAAGCCCCTTCATAATAGTAAGTCACACTTCAATGTACGATTGTTTTGCAATCGAAATTGCGGTTGCGAAACACTTGCAGTTTACCACCTGCTAAGGCACTCATAAACAGGAAGGGGTCTCCAGGTGACCTCTTTACCTTTGTGAATGTATGCAAACTTCTTTTTTAAGAGCAGGCAGTGGTCCTATGATCCTACTCTAAAAAATGAAACAGAAATGTTTCTTTTTTTTTTAAATGCATCCCGTTTTCCCTTAAGGAAGACGGGATGGATTTAAAAAAAAACTGCGTTATTTAAAAAGCAGTCACAGACATGGTGTTCTGCTGACCCCAGCGGCCCACCATCCCTGGGAGTGCTACCCATTCCCAAAGAGGTCACAAATTGCACCTGCCTCATGAATATTAATGGTGAAGCCAATTTGTGACCCTATTAGGAATCGCAAACCGTATCTGAGATACAGTTGCAAATTACATTATGCAAGTCGCAAAAGTACGCAATTTGGGACTCTCAAATTGCAAGCGTTGTATATCTGGCACCCAATCATTACAAACCTTTGTTCTGTATTTGACCAGCTCTCTGTCATGGGTGGCCCTAAATAGGACCTAAGTCCTGGTCATTGACCATGGTTGGTGCTTAATACTTTTTCATGCTATTGCCATTTAAACTTTACAAATTCATATCTCTGATTTCCCTTATTGGATTTTTGTTGATTTTGTTCATAACATGACTCACAATTTTTATACATTGGAATGGGATTTTTATTGTGTTATGTTTTTGACTGTTTAGCTGTTTTGGTACTCTAAATGTTTTACACACTTTATTAAGTCTATCTGCTCTGTGCTAGCGCTATCAGGGTTTGAACTCTTGTTTACATTTCTGAAACCTTTACTGGACTATAAAAAAATTGTCCTATTATTACATGTGATTGACTTCCATCCACCCCAACTAATAATCCACTTTCTCACATTAACGGTTTAAATAGCTTTGGTAAAAGCAGATGGTTATGAATGCCATTACAGATATGAAAACTGACTGCACGCATGCACAAATCTCTAGGTCCATCCAAACATGTATAATTTGTAAGATTCTTGAAACTATAATGATCCAAAAGTTGAGAGAAATGCTTGTAATATTAGTGCATACTGGGTGCTTTCTGATGTTTCCAGGGATGAATTTCATAGTGCTGTTTCATTTATATTGACCAAGCTTTGATGTGCCTTCACTCTTTAAAGAAATTAAACCAAAGAGGCCCACATACAGAGGATCATACAAGCTTTGTGGTGGGGTTCACCTATTATCTTCTCCAGGTGTTGAAACAGCCAACAGGCGTTCATGGGTGAGAATGGAATGTTGCTGATAGGTACTGATTAATCAAAAAAAAAATTCTCTGGTTACAGAATAGTTGGAGCCATCTCTATACATTCCAATAAGACTATATTTATGATTCAATTTGCTATGTAGTAATTATATGATTTGGTTTTACCAACTAACTTAATATTGGGTAGAACACAAATGAAGCTATTACCAATCATTGTCCTAGGGAATTCTCATGTTTGTGAGCATATTAAATGCACCGACTGTGTGACGGCAACACTCTTGCCACTCTTAAATTATGAGAGATATTGTTACAAAATTTAACATAGCACATATGTGTTCATGGACCTCACTGTGGGGCAATTCTTCACTCCCTCCTGTAACTCAGATGTTTACATGGCACTTTGTCACAAGCAGATGTCAAGATAGGTTACATTTGAGCACCATTCTCCACTAGGATATTTTGAAATGTCATTTTGATATGGATCTCAAACTTCAATTAGGGTTACAATCTTTACATTGGATTTGTTTCATGTGGTTACGGAGGAGAACGGAGATTGGCAATGGCAATTTTAATGTTCATTGAATTGAGAGTTCTTTCTATCTCTTTATTCTACATTTTATCTATTTCCTCTTTTCTATGGTATTGAAAAAGTATGCACATGATTCAGCATGTGCAGCCAATGTAATGCCTGGTTTTGGCAAATCTTTCTATTCCCCTAATGAATAGGGCATTTCAAACACCCAAATAAGCACTTCAGTACTTTAACACTTAAGATCGTTGTTTTAATTATGCTATACCCCCTCAAGCTGTTTTGACTGAGGAACCATAGGAATGTGACATGGCCATGACTTTAGGAAGTTAATCACTATTTAGGATAAGTGCTGATATATGCAAATAAAGTTATATTTATACTAGCAGTATGTGGATGTATCTGCCCTCTTGTCGTGTGAATCGGAAAGTGCAGTTTCTTTGAATGGTGGTTGGGGAATATGCACATGCATATAACTGTTATTTGGTGGTCTTTATTGAAGCTTCTATTTTCTTTCAACGGGGATTTATACTGTACAGCTTTGGACTTATGCCACCAATCCAATAAAATATTCAACAAATGGCAGAATCTCTAATAATACTTCAAATCAAATCAAATCAAGCTTTATTTGGTTACATTTAAAACCATAAAAGCACGGCATAAATAAGACAACCATAATCATTAGAATTCTGTTAAAAATACATAATGTAAACAAGCTCACCATATACGCCTCAATCTTACGATAGTTTTTAAAAAACAATAAATAAGGAATTCATCAGACAACAATTGTAAAACCATGAGAGCAGTTTGGACTTCAGTAAATTTCATAGCCTTCAACAAGGGAATAATATAAGCTTTCCTGGGCTCATCCTAGAACCAACAAAACATTGCAAACTGCTTAGGGGAGACACCTGGTGGCAGCTACAAGGAACCAATGAGCTTAACTTGTACCATCCCCTTGGAGATAATAACAAGTGTAACACATTAAATCTATATCTAGCGAGCAAAAAATGCTCACTACTCTTTGTCACAATTGTGAGATATGGCTCCATTATTTGAATCGTGTTCAACAAAGCATACCCATGTACTGTTCGTTTTTGCAATTCCTCTCGTTCCCTGTCCAACACCCTTCACCTTAAAAAGTGTTCCTCTCTCCCATTTACAGTCATCCTTTAGCGTATATATCATTATTTAGCAGTTGCCAACATTAATTACTTCATTGTTGATTGCCAAAATAAACGGGGCAAAGGATAAGGCAATTAGTGGCCCCCACCCATGTACATAGGCCTCCCATAGTTCTACAAATCGTTAATTAATGTGTTAAATAATCCAAAGCCTTCTGCAACACAACTCCATGTATACCTCACTGTTACTCAGCCAGTCATATAACACTCTTCTAATTTTCTGGTCAACGTTGCACTACATTAACCAAGTCAACACAATACAAGAAGAAATCACTTCACATCATAATCTCTATAATTCTACACCCCATACACTCTTAAAGAATAAAGACCACTAACATTTTAACAGAAAATGCTTTTAACAACTTTTCAGTACGGTACAACAACTGCCTCTCTACATCAACATGATCTCCTTCGGTACCTACACCATGACTGTCCACATTAAGAGGCATATTTATGAGCCCTTGAGCCACTGTAGCATCACTTGTTGTGTGCTCTGCCGGAACAAACTATACAATCATATTTTTTAGATCACGCAAAGCTACTTTGCATGGCTTTAAATGGGCTTCATAACCACGGAGTAAGGCAAGGGAGAGCAAATCGATGTGTTTCCTTATTCTGCGGTAGGGAGGATGTTCCATGAGTGTTGGGGTGGGAGTTCCCTACGCGGTTTTACAGTCAAAATATCCCCCTAAAATATCAAGGTGCAGAAATATTAAATTTGAAATATCATGATGCAGAAATATCATGTGCAAAAATATTGTTCTTAAGAATATCGAGTTTAAAAATCTATATTGTTGATATCAATGTTAAAAATATCTATGGGCCTAATTACGACTTTGGGGTGCTTCGCCAGCTCTTGGCCAACAGCACCGCCAAAGCCGCCCAAGGACTACCTGCATTATTACGAGTTGAACTCATGTAAGGTGGATAAGCCTTTGCCTTTCCCATGGCAGTGCCTGGAAAACAGGCACTGCAATGAGAACAGCAAAAAAAGGTCCAGCACGGCATGGACAGTGATGTCCATGTCATGCTGGAGTTTTAGGGGAATACAGACGGGACACATGTTGTGCCCCCTGAATGTATCCCCAGAGTCAGGAGGGCATGGGGGCACTGTAGTCACCCCTATGTTCCTGCACCACCAGCTTTTTCATGGCGTGGCTCCTGTCATGAAATGGTTGGCGATGCAGGAACTCGTAATATTCTTAGCGGGACTGCCCCAGTCCCACTGAGGATCTTACATTGTGGCACAGTTCCGCCACAGCCAAGGAACCAAGGAGCCAAGGAACAACTGTTCTGAGGCGCAGCTAGTCGTTCTTCACCGCTACGACTATATGTAGTCATAATACGGCTGACGAACACCGAACTTGTAATCAGGCTCTTAGTTGTTAATATTGAGATTATAAATATGTATGTTGTTAATATCATTGACAAATATATCATTGTTAATAGTTTCTTTGTTTGATCATTTGTATGTATTTTAGTATATATTTTAATTGTATATGTTATACATTGTTTACATAAATCTTGGTAATGTTTTTTAATATCGTTTGTAAACTTTTAGTTGTTTTTAAAGTTAATTTATTAATTTACTTGTATTTTTATTGCTGTAGTGAATTGTGGTGTTAATGAGGTACAGAGTGGGAAGTAAATGATTTATAATTAATAATGAATGAATAGTAATTATTTAATTGTTTATTAGTTATGTTACTTGTATGATTTTTGTATTGCGTTAAGTTTAAGGTGAATTGTGTGGGGTTTGTAGGGTATAGGGCAGGAAGTAATTTAATTATAATTAATTATGAATTAATATTAATTATATCATTGATAATTAATTATGTTAATTGTGTAGACTTATTTCTTTAATTGCATTAAGTTTCAGGTGCAGGTTGTGAGGTTTGTAGGGGTATACATTGGGAAGTACATTGGGAAGTAATTTAGGGCATGATTAGGATGCCGGTCAGACAGAATTCAGTGGCCCTGTTTGATGCCGTTGGACCCCCAAAGGTCTTGTCGGAAGCGGTCTGTCCGACCGCCAGATTATGATGCGGTCGGAGAGAAACAAAGCCATAGGGCTGTACAGCGAGATCCGACCATCGTCCGGATTACGATGTGGCCCTCCAAGGACCAAACACGACTGTGAGAGTCCATCCATCTGCCTCGAGTCATCAGGAATGTTTTTGAATTTTTTCACTTTATTTGTTGCAGCTTGTAAGTTATTGTGCATATGTACATTTATATTACATATATATATTTATCTGTTACTTCTATAAAGATTACAAACATTTGTAAATTGTAATATAAATGATAACAATATTTTTGTCTTTGATATTAGTATATAACGATTTTTTAAATATTTTTGTTAGTTACAAGTATTGGATAACGATATTTTTGTACTTAATATTTTTGACTCAATATTTATGTTCCTCGATATTTGTGGTTTTGATATTTTGTCAGTGAACCTCCCACACAACACCTATGGATTATGACGCTTCCTCAGATTTACAAAACCATTTAAACCTGGGTATGTACCAACACCTTACTCCTCCCCAGGGGAAGCGCAACTAGGATAAACAACTTTATTTTTCCTAGTTTTTTCCTCTTTCACTCATTGAAAGAGCAAAAAACCTCCCAGGATTCTTTTTGTGCTGGAAGGTGCTCCTCATGCACAAAAACAATCCTCCAAACAACAAAGGCACCCTTGCACCATGATGCAAGGGAGCCTGCGTTGGCGCTAGGCAGCTGAAACTGCACCAGCACAATGGATAAATACGGGGCATTCCTGGCCTTTGACTCTGATGTGGGGCAGCGAAGCAAGATAACTTTCTTCGCTGCCCTACGCCAAATACCCATAAATGGGGTCTTACATGTATTTTCTTTATTGGTAAACGTCCTGGATCAGCACACCATTTTTACCATATTGCACTTGTATGGTAGTTTATGAAAACTCTTTTATTCTAATCGTCTATGAGTCTTTAAAAAATATTCTACAGTAAAAAAGCTCTGAAACACCCAGACGACGACAGCCATGCAATGCTTTATAGCAACAAATGGGTCATATTTATTTATTTTTTTACTATAATATTTACGCAGCTAAACATTTTTATTCCAGTGCGCAGTTACATGATTAATATTAATGCAGCATTGCCCAGTAATATATAAAATACTTCCATAACCTATTTAGAAAACGCACATCTGCGATTTTCCTTTTGTCATAGTAATACAAGCATGTGCTGTTAATTATAACATAACAATTAAGAGAAGCAAGCAGAGCAATCTAGTTTTGCGAATGTTCAGGGAAACAAATCTGCATAATTCATATTCCATACCAGACACACGTGTTGAGCAGATTAGTGTAGCGATATATATCAAATAACTGAGAATGCTTGTAACATTCCCTTCATTTGCATTTAACAGCATAAATGTAGTTTAAATCTGTCATATACAAGGTATTAATCTTAATGTAGCAGCAGCAGACTGAATTATTTTATCATAAAGCATTACAGGGGCAGAAACTATCTAGTTGATATTAAAGACCAACAAACAAGCAAACTAGCATATATGACATATTTTCCTGCATAAATCATTGTGGTGGCGATGGTATAGTAACTCCTTTTCAACCTTATAATTATTAAATTGTAAACATAGAAGACCACGTTATTTATTAGTAATCTCCCCTGTTCGGGGTACGAATTATAATAAATAATATTGCATTACTAGCATTTCGAACATGTTCCAAAAGAAGAGTTTGGTTTAATGATCTAGATAACATTCAAAAGTAAAAGCTCCTACACACTACACAATGTGAGTATTTCATACTAGGGTGAGTTAGTTGCAAATTACTGTCATCCATCCACACAACACACTAGTGTACATAACTTGAATGTAATGTTGTGTGTCATAATGTCAGTTGGTTAACATATCAACTCTGGCTTCCTGCTAGTATGTACAGAAAATACTGAATCCGCCTTTGTGACAAAATCCCTCTTTTTAGCGTGGTCATTCTATTTGTTGTTGACTGGCGTTGCTGCTTATTGAACTATGCACAAAGGGCTACTACAGTTCAGTACCCAGTGTATGTGATCTGACACTTAAAGCATGCTAAATTTGGACAATCCCAAATTGCCATTTTTGACTTTGTAGTAAGGCCATTGTATATGGTCCAGGGAATACACCAATGGCTGTTTGGAAGTCCTATTGACTGAAGAATATATTGCGATCATCTATGCAGACAAGGAAAACATGGCCTCAGGCCTACATGTGTATTCTGATTTCTGCAGCTCTTAAACCTAAAGGCTGGACCTGTCAAATTAACCCTTTTGACATAAATGAATCCTACTTTTAGATATTAAATCAGTCACCCCTAAATAGGCCCTCTAGCCTCAAAGGTAGGTTGCCAACTATTAAAGAGAGAAACGTGTAAGAAATTAGGGTTGGCATTTTCCTTCACTGATTAGTCTCCAAAGGGCATGTTCACTGTATAGGGCTTACGGATTTTGTATGAGAAAAGCGAATGTACGTTTTAAATAATATGTTGCTAATTTTTATTTGGAATAAGCTAGAGTCCATTCACCCTCTGTTTTTGATACTTAAAAATCAGATTCAAAGTAGAAGGTGTATGTAATTTAAATATGCAGGAAAAGTAACAGTTAAATGTTACACTTTGTCTGCTATAATATTGGTAATTCTGATGCAGACTTTCAGATAATAATGTGAATACGCCCCCTGCACAAATAAGAGTACTTTTGGAAGAAAAAATCCTACAACGAAAGTTAGTGAGGGCAAGCAGCTACTTATCCTGCTTGTTGGACTTGGACCTTTTTGGCAAGTTCACCCTTGAACTTTTTGCCTTGAGCTCTGTCATGATGGTAGTGATTTTTGGCCTCTGCGCACTTTAGCACTGTGGCCCAGTGTAAAGTGCGTGCGCTCTCTGAGTGGGTGTGGTGAGAGTGGCCTGCCCTCCCATTGGAATGCATAGGGGATATGTGTGTCCGTGGTAATTCCTGATGTGAGAGGAGTGCAGGGGCGAGTTTAGTATGTGCAAACTCGTGAGAATAAATGCTGTGCAATGGTGTGCGGAGATTTATTGTGACTAGTGGGGAAGTGCCACTTTTAGAAGTTGGCATTTCTGTGTGCAGTGTGTCTGCCTGCCTGATGTGAATTGCCTGTCTGGCTTGTGATTGACAGGTGCTGGATGATGTGGGTGGCTCCAGGAGCCAGGATGAGTCTGCCCGGTGGGGAATAGGGAGATCTGCATGAGATGGGAGGAAGGAGTTGCATCTGGGACCTGAATAGGGCTGTGCCTTCCCTCCACAATGCTGGCTCCACCTCCTGTGGTGCGTCTGATATCCCCGGCCTGTTGTGTGAAAGGGAGAGATGAGCTGAGCAAAACAAAGTGCTCAACAGGTCCCCTGAACCAGTTGTATCTGGTTCTCCCATGCCCTACACTGTTAGAACAAAGGAAAATGCTGTATAAAAGAAGGGGCTGTGACCCCATGAAAATGTTCTGCTTTTGGATCCTGACCTTGCGGGGCGTGCTGCTGCTGGGGCCCAGGGGGGGCTGTCAGTAGGGCTTGCCTCCCTGGGCCCTGCTTTGACCTCTAGCGCCCTGTGAGCGATTTGCTTCTATTTTCCTGGAAGCGCTTTCCCCTGGCGCTGTGCTCCCTGCAGCCGAGAAGGAGCACTACTATTATCCTGGAGGGAATCCCCAGCTTTGGGATTCCCCCCGCATCGCGGCATTTAATTGTTACCTAACGGGAGCTTACCCCGCTCATTTTAATAGCTAAAATACGGGTGCCCAACCCGCTTATTCATCGCCCAAGCGGGTGCCCACCCACATTCTTGGTGAGCTCTGCAGGTGCCCACCCCGCATTTCACAGCCGCAGCCCGAGCAAAGGACGGCTGCTGACCCGGAAGCCAGGCGAAGTTTACCTGCTTCTGGGCGGAGCCGGGGGCAGGAGCGGAAGCAGTGCAGGCGGAAGGAAGGACAGAAGCCTACCCCGCCTCCCCCAGCATTGTGGTAGAGCCCTGGGTCCCAGGAGGGGGCCTGGGTGAAGAGAGAGAAGGAGCGATGGGGTTTAGGGTGGTCGGCGGGGCTCCCATGAGCTGAGGGAACCCAGCGGCATCCTGAGAAGTCCCGGACCCAGGAGAGGGACCGGGCGAAGTGAGGAAGGACAAGGCGGCACCGGAAGACCCCTGAGAGGAGCCTATGCAGCCCCGGTGAGTGGGGCTAGGCCGTCCTCTGTTGTTCCTTGTTGTTGGTGCCCATGAGGCACCGGGGCTCTCTGATGTGGTCTGGGCAGCCACAAGAGAGAGCGGGCCACCCCCATGATGGGCACAGTAATTAAGAGAGGGCCTTGGGGGGCCCGTGCCCACCAGTTTCTTTGTAGGGGCATGTAGTTCCACAAGAGCCGGCGCGCTCCAATGCTTGGGGCACTAATTATCTCCAGAGCCTGTGCATGGCTCCAACAACTTGTGCATAATTGTTTTTAGAGCCTAGGTGGCTCAGACGATGGCCTCATTATTTTAAGAGGGCCCAGAGGGTTCCATACTGATACCCTGTTGTGTGGCCACACTTCACAGCTGCCCTGCTTGCGAGAGGGCGGCTGCAACATTGGTATATTGTATGAAAGGGCACAGAGGTGCCAGGCCATCCCCATTATTTACAGCTGCGCAACAATTAGTGCCAGCTGCATCGCTTAGGCACACAGTTCTTTGGGGGCATGTCTTGTGAAGTTAGGAATGAGAGGCACTCCTTTGCCCCATACTTTATGAGCTGCCCAGCAAGTAGTGGGCAGCTGCCACGTTTAGGTTTGCGCAGTGCCGCACCTTGACTTTCGCTGCCTAGGCAGCAGCCCTGACTCTTTGGACATAGGGCATTTGAGCCCCTGTTTGAGATGGCCAGTTGGCCTGCGGAACTGTTAGAATTGTAGGGCGCCAGGCCCTAATGTGATGTAGTGCTAGGAAATGTAATGTGTGTAGTATGTTTTACGCACCCTGTTTTATACCTCTAAACTGTGGTTTATGATTATGAGGTTGGTCTGCATATCATGGTTTATGCTAGTGAGATTATGTTTCACTGTGTGATTTACTCCCCTAATGTGAGTTATGTTTAGGAGGTTAGGGTCTAATGCGTTTTAGACTAATAAGAGGATTGCATAATGTGTCTCTGATGGTGAGGTTGGCGCAGAATGTAATTCGCGCCTGATGTGAGAAGGTGCATAATGTAGTTTATGTTACAGGCTAATGCAGTGATTACCAGTGTTTATTGGTTGTACGTTTATGATCTGTTTTACTTTTACTA
This sequence comes from Lissotriton helveticus, assembly GCF_964261635.1. Taxonomy (NCBI): domain Eukaryota; kingdom Metazoa; phylum Chordata; class Amphibia; order Caudata; family Salamandridae; genus Lissotriton; species Lissotriton helveticus. Next base: position 955,163,711 of record NC_136071.1, read on the forward strand.
AGTTCACTTTGTGATGGTTCTGACAGTGGTCCATGTGGCCCTGTCACGTGTATATAATCCCTTGTAAATATTGCCCAGTGCCAGTTGGCACAGTGTACATGGTGTGATTACTATTCTAATGTGTTTTGAGAATACAAAGGCTATTGTTGATATAACCTGGTGTGGAGTTCCTTTTGTGGTGTGCCTGGGATGTTGTTGCTGTGTGCGTGCGCAAATGCTTTACACATGGCCTCCGGGATAAGACTGACTGCTCGTACCAAGCTACCAAGGGGGTGAGCAGGGGGATCTTTGGCGTGCACCTCCCAAGCCATGACTAGAGTGGTAGTCTCTGCCTGGCTTTGGCGCAAGACTTAGCCACCCAGAGATGCCATTTCTAACACTGCTGTTTGTGTTTTGTTGCATTTAGAGCTATTTTCTTAACACAAAATGCATTCCCATGTCCTTTTAACAAGCAAGGGTGCATTTTGTGCCAATAAACAGGTGCTTAATGCAGGGAGTAAGTTAGTGGAAAATCCTACCCCAAGTGCACATTTAGTGACTGCCTGCAGTGGCTCTTTCTGCTATTTATCTTCTGCTCAATTTAGTGCTACTTCTTATTGCAAAATGCATCCTCACATCGGGGCATTGTTCGCTAACAAAATAACACTAAATGCAGAATTACTCTTCATGTGTATTTCCGCGTTTTAGGTAATCCACATTATTGCACTACAAAAAATTACACAAGTTACACTCACAGGCGATTTGAACTTTCCCTCTTTGAGATTTACCCAGCAAAACCAATGGCTTCAGCAAGATCTTGGTCTATGGGTATCCAACACCGAGTGGACCCAGGTGGATTCAATATTCAAACCTGCCCTGCTCAACTTCTATAAAAAAGACTAAGGACCTGATTACGAATTTGGTGGTGTGGGACAGGACTGCCACACAGTCACCCCAAACCCACTCCGCCAAACCCGTGTGCACACCAGCTACCAGATTATGACTATTTTAGTCACTGGTTCTTTCGTGTTTCCACAGCGGTTTCTATGAAACAGGCACATCAATGGGAACGTCATAGACAGTTTCTGCACAGTATTGGCTGGTGCAGTCCATGCCGTGCAATTACTGGGGTGAATGCACACAAGGGGGCCCAACATGTGCCCCCTGCATAAACCCCATGGACCAGAGGCAGCAGGGGGCCCATAGTTTTCGTGGAGGAGAAACCGCCAGGAAATCCATGGTGGAGACAATAATATGCTTGGCATGACTGTGGCGATCCCACCAAATATAGGGCCTCGTTACAAGTTTGGCAGTGCAGGAGCAGAACCGCCCGTTCTCGTGCCACTAAACTCATGTTTGAACCGCCTTCCAGAGGAGTTGTTTTCTCCTGTCTGACAGGTGGTCCTTTTGTTTTGAAAAAGGCACCGCAATGGGAATGTCAAAATCAGTACCTGTCCGGCATGGAATGCTGAAGTCCCTAAAGTGCAGGTACTGTAGTGCATGCACATAGGGGGTCACAACATGCGCATACACCCTATGGTCCTGAGGCATGAGGTTTCCTCTCCGCCAAGGTTTTCATGGCAACCTCACCACCATGAAATCCGTGGTGGAGAGGAAACTTGTAATATGCTTGGCAAGACTGAGGCGCTGATACTGCCTCACGGTTGCAACGTTGCAATGGCAGTCCGATTGCCCTAGCTGTAATACAGTGGCCAGAAGACTGCCACTGCTGTGCCCCTGTGAGTCTGGCTGCCCGTGGACCACCAGACTCATAATCAGGCCCTAAATCAGAAGGTTAAAATTTAGACAAGACCCACGTATTATATCTGAACTCTGCTCCATCCCAGTGGGTTTACTAAGTAGACACCTTGAATAAAACTGCTGCTATCATGTTTTAATTTATTTTAAAATTAATTTATTTTAATTTATTTTAATTTTATTTTAATTTAATTTTAGTTTCCTTTATTAATTCATTTACTCTATTTTCATCGTTGATAGAAGTGACATGTGATATATGTGAATGAAGTTGATACTTAATGGTCACTGCTCACAGAATGTCACAGCCACAGAGTCACTTCTCTTCACACAACCACAGTGTGCTCACGGTCAAGAATGGGAAACTGTTGTCCTTGTATTTTGGTAACTCTTCCTTTTGTCTCCTCTAGGCAAGAGCGGTTAAAACCAGGTAGTACAACAGTAACAATGATGTTTATAGGTTGACACTTTATTAGGTCTTTCCTTGTGATAGATGTACAATTATATAAGGTCCTGAAGAATCGCAGCATAATTGCAGAAGCGAGAAACATGTTGACCTCACGGAACGCTGTGTAGTCCTAGATCGTGATACAGAACCTAATCTCTGGCGATCATAGGCTACCCACTGGTTTTATTTATAGTATGGGAACCACCAGAATAAATTGCTCTCCGGTATCCCTTGCTATATTTTAACACACCCACCTACACTATTCACTTCTTACCTGGCCCTTCACTTGCACTTCACCCACAGGCTGTTGGAAAAAAGATCTCCGATAAAGAGCCCCTCCTAGAGGTGAGCCCGTTGGACATTGCACCGCCTGTCCAACGAGGAGCAACGGCCGATGATGAAGCATGACACTTGCAAGAGTGTGTGAGGCCATTCATTCCAACTAATGGGATGCCCAGGGTAGCCCTCCACTGAGCACTACCCTCTTATCAATCTTCTTCCCTCCTTGACCGTATTACTCTTCTCCTAGGAACAACTGAGTCCCCTTTTTTGTCAATCACTGTAGTGCATGCACATAGGGGGTCACAACAAGCGCATACACCCTATGGTCCTGAGGCATGAGGTTTCCTCTCCACCAAGGTTTTCATGGCAACCTCACCACCATGAAATCCGTGGTGGAGAGGAAACTTGTAATATGCTTGGCAAGACTGAGGCGCTGATACTGCCTCATGGTTGCAACGTTGCAATGGCAGTCCGATTGCCCTAGCTGTAACACAGTGGCCAGAAGACTGCCACTGCTGTGCCCCTGTGAGTCTGGCTGCCCGTGGACCACCAGACTCATAATCAGGCCCTAAATCAGAAGGTTAAAATTTAGACAAGACCCACGTATTATATCTGAACTCTGCTCCATCATGGTCAACTTGAAAACACACCTAGATCCCAGCCAACTGTGAACAGTGACTTCTGAATGGTACTTTCCTTTTTCACACTGCTTTTTGCCCAAATAGTTAAAAGATTCACACCACCAAATAGTCCACTGCAACTTTCTCACAAAAATAATAAGTGGCCTTCAACAAACTCTTACACTTACAACCGGCCACCTGGTTGTGGGTAAATCCATTTTTAGAGATGCAATGGTTTCCCAGAATCAGTCTTATCATTAGCATGGTACACCACTGTATAAGGTTAAGGCCTTTAATTACCTGGGACGCCCTTTTAATGCTACTCCAAACTTGGCCCTACTTTTAACTTCTAGACTGCAACAATTTAGCAGAATAATTGGGGCAGTTTTTCTTTTCCGTCACAGGCTAGGCCACAATCCACTGAGAGAAACAATACAGATTGATAAGAGTAAATGCTTGTCGGTGGGGCTGTTAGGAGCAGGAATTTGGGCATATACAAACCTAGAACTTTTACAATGGCTTGGAGTACTGCCTAATTTCTATTCAATGCTAAGGTAAATTTAAGCCATATGGATTAATGGCTGGTGCAAATCTGAGGCGGGTCTGGTGTGGGTATTTTTCAATAACTGCCTTGCTCTTGATAATGTGGGTCAGATTCCCTGGTTTGCTTATATGAAGAAAGTTCTTAACTTGGTAGGCCAGAACTCTTCAACTCAAACATGCTTAGCCCCTAGTTTGAAAGAGAAAGTTAAACGTATTTATTACAACCACTGTTTAAGGGTTTAGCAGGAAAAGCCCAATCCATGAAGATGTAGAGAATGATATTGCTGTGTCCACCTCGATGGGAACAGAACCCTATTTAGTTCTAATATCTAAAACTACTTATAGAAACTGTCTTACCCACTCACCTCTGAGCACATTGCACTTTCTGGTAGCATTTCCATTACAGTGACTTTGGTCTCTGGACCTCCCTAAATGCCCATGTGTTAATGTCTCAAATCAAAGCACTACACACATTAAGCTCTTTTGCACCCTATAGTCTACCCCTTGGGCTTCTTTATTGGTGCAAATCTTGTTTGAAGCCACCATCAAATAGTATCAGATCGGGACTGCTTTTTTACAGCACTTAGGATCACCCATTACCTGTTAGTAATAATTATCTTCATTAGAAGTACTCTTATGATCAGAAACAATGTGGAGCATCCTGAGCACAATATAAATTGAATGATATGAGGAACTATTTACTTTTTAATATGTTAATTATTCTTTTTAATGTTCCAGACATGTTTTGAAAATGACATCAGTCTATTAACATCTTCAGTTTGCATTTTCTACTGAAACCGTGTGTTTTAAGTATACTTTGAAATATTTAAAAGGGATTCACTTTGTAACTTTAATCAAATCTATGTGTCTCAGATAAACTTCATTGTATTTTGTTGATCATTATGTAATTATTTGAAATTTTATGAACTATATTGACTTTGAAATTTTAATATTGTATGTCTTGTCAGCCGAATAAAGATCAATGACTGACTGACTGGACTAGCGTAAAAGTTGTAATTCTACCTGTCAAAATAAATTCTTTTGACAGGTCTAAACATTCTTTTTACATATTGGTTAGTCATCCCTAAGTAGGCCTTGTAGCCCACAGGTCAAGGTGCATTACATTTAAAAGTAGGACATGTAACCATTTGATGTCCTTTCAGTGACTAGCACTCAAAAGCTATTTTCAGTGCAGAAACATTGGAAAGCAATATGCAGTGTTAATTCCACTATTTCAGGACAGGGCCACCAGGAAATATGACTAAACAACTCATTTTATTGTTTAGTAAATGCCTGTCCCAGTGGTGAAGTTGGATTTTCAAAAAAATAACAAGGAAAATTTACTTTTAGAATGCTTCCTTTTCTATAGTTTTAACTTCTGAACGCTAGCTTACATGAGCCTTCCAACTGTCAGGCAGATGGTGGATGGCCCCAGTATGAGGTGTGAAAACTGCAATTAGAGCAGAGACAAAGGCATGAAAGTGGGGCGGTGTTTTTTATTCCCTTGAAAGGATGACCATTTGGGTTGTGCCCAGGAACTTAATCTACATCAAAGGGTTGCTTTCTCTCACAAGCAGATGTCAGATAACACCTGGTTAGGCCCCTTCTTTTGTCCCCCCCAGCCAGAAAGGTACCAATTGCAGTTAAAGGGCAGCTGGAGGGGCTGCCCATTATCCTGGCCACACTGCTGGGGCATAGATGCTCTGCACAAGGGGAGCATGGTTTCATTATTTTGAAATTTAGGAGTAGGGGCACTGTGGGATTGTTTGCATTAGACAGAAAAGAACAGCTGTAAATTTGGTTAGGGCTACCCCTGGGAACTTTTACCCCATTGGCTTGGGATGGACTAGAAATCACCTGCACCCATGTGCTAGTGTCAGGCATAAATTAATCATCCTGTGATACTCTTCAGAATACTACTGTACTTGAGGAAGATCAGAAGAGGAGAGGACCTGTTGTCTGTGACCTGGGAGAAGCCCTGAAGGACTGGACCTTCTCCCTCCTGTACACACTCCACAAATGTGGACTCCAAGAGGCATACGGATGACCTTCTTTTCCAGCTACAAGAGTACACCAATCATCAAGAGCCCTTTCCTGCAACTGACAAGCTGACCAGTTCCAACTGGACTGGCCCTGAACCCTGCTGTTGGACTCCTCTGGAATCCTGACCCCCAAGTGGTGCTTCTGAGGTTGTGGAACTCTTGGCTGTGTCTGACTGTATATCTCCTACCACCCCTAAAAATCTGGGATATAGAAACTCTTTCAATCTCAAAGTCTCTGTAGGACCAGGACTAACCTGCCAATTTGATCTACCCAAAGTGTTTTGCCACTTGACCAAAGCTTAAGGTTTCTGCAGCTCAGAATTTCTCCACAGGCGTGATTCTGATTCAGCTGGACCTCCTAGAGGAGTTATCTATCATTGTGATGCCCTCTTCATCAATTGCAGCTTTGCCTCACTGAAAAAATCCAAGCTCCAAAAAAGTGATTAAGCACAAATGGGGAAATCATGATTGGGTGAAGGTGCCAAAGGTATCAGGACTGCTAGAGGACTTTCCCAGGTGCACAATTTGGAATTCTCATGCTCAGAGCATTTCCCATCAAAACCAAGAGCTTCATCAGGACCACCTTCAATGGCTTCCAACCTCATGGAGCCCCCTTCAGCAGCAGCCTACTGCCTTTCCTCACGAAGATTTTGGACGTCCATTTTTTAAACTAAGAATGTTGGTGGAAAGTGTATCCATCTGCCAACGGAGTACATTTTCGACTCAACTGCATTATTTAGAGTCAGGTAGACCTTCAGTATATAGTTTGGGGAGACTACTCTGTCTCAGGCATCTACATGCACCTCTGATGGCCCGATGAAGAAACCGCCAGTAGAGGGTCAGCCATGTGTCTGCCCATGCAATTTAGATTGGGCAGACACATGGCCAGTTTTCACTGCCATGAAAAACATGGGGATAAGGGGCAGTGAAAACCTTTAGATGACTTCCCACACCATGGGAGAATGTTCCCATGATGAGAGGGCCATTGTTCTTTTTATTTTCAAAATGATAATTGTGTTTTTGAGGGTATTTTTTTTAAACAAACAAGTAGTGCGTTTGATGTTCAGCTTGGTCATGTTGATGGAGATGTCTTTCAAATTTACAATGCATTTCCAGGAACCACTATGTCAGCGGTTCCTGGAAATGGTAGAGATGGTCACAGGGGCAGTGGACATCTATCAATATGGTGGAAGTAAAGTCAACACCCATGGTGATGCTAATTATAGCAACCACCGTAAACAAATCAGCAGTTTACGTCCAAGGTAAAACCACTGACAGGGTCAAACCGGATTCTCCTGAATCTCACCCCCACTTCATTGCAGTCAGTCTCAAATTGTGACTAGGTCCCAGTTTACAGAGACTGGTTGACCATGGTTGGCGGGCAACGATTTTTTGAGCACTTTTCATTTAAAAAATTCATATCTCCAGTACCTTTTAATGAATATTTGTCATTTTGGTGACATTTTATTTATTCAAATTACAAAACATGTCTAATTCAGTTTGGGATTTTATTTGTGTTGTGTTCTGACTCTAATGCTGCTTTGTCATTGCATAAATACTTTACCAAATGCCCTAAGTTAAGCCTGTCTGCTCTGGGCCATAAATACCAATGGGTTAAGAGCAGGTTAATTTAGGGATTTTAGGGGTTCACTCTGAAACAGATTGTGATTATTACTTAAAGTAGGTAGTCAGCCCCTCTTGACCAATAAACCTATTTCTTACATTGCTGTTCAGTGGTGGGATCCTGGACTTATGTTTTGCAGTGACACACAGCGATTTGAGTTGAAATAAAAAAAAAAACATTTATATTGACAGCAAAAATTAACTTTTTGGATTTTTTATTTGTCTTTGATTTTTATTGGATAATTTTTCATTATTCCTAAATAATTCATGTCCTCAATTAATGCACCATAATTGTTATGATAACATGGAAGTGCAACTGACCACCATGAAGAGCATCAGCATGGCTCGGCTAAGGAAGGTGTGCAATGAAATGGGGCCCAGACTGAGCACTGAGTCCAAAAAGGAGGGGTACCAGATTGCCCTCGGAGCTAGTGTATTCCAATTGGCATGAGAATGAGGAGGAAGAGGGAGACAATGATGATATTGAGGAAGCTCCCATGCCAGAGGAGTGTGTAACCCCAGGAGCAGACTCGCCTGCATTGTACAGGGCAGGAAACATTGTATGAGCCTACAGTTCGTTCCCATCAGAGTGGGACCGGCAAAGTTGGCTTTTAAATTTCAGCCTCTCCTAATTAATTTTTTTTCACTAGCAAGATTGAAAATACAATACATACATACACCACACATATCACTAGTACAATTTGGATACTAGAATAGAGTAGACTGTATGTCCTATCAAAAATAATAAAATATCCAGTTGGGCATTTTGATGGTGGCACTTTTCGAAAAGCCTCTTAAAAGAGGACAACACAAAGGACTGGACTCAGAGGCTAGAGCTATTGGTGAACCTGAGTTTTTAGAAAGAAAAGAATTGGCCAACTAGTCGGACAATCGGACATGAGGTCTCTCTTGGTTGGACAATATAATGGTGCCCTCCTCCTCATATTTCTTTCCAGCCATGGTGGACGGTAATCAGTTGTTTACCATCAACTACTGCTAATAAAAATAGTACTAGGCCTAGATGAGAAAAAGTAAAATACACCACTTTGGGGAGTCCAACGTGACTATCATTTTACTAGCTGATTGAGCATGGGTAAGTAAAAAGAAAGCTTTCTAATCTCAATAAACTTGTGTAGAATACCTTACTTGGTCATGCAATCTGCACAGAAGTGTACTAGTACTAGTATTAGTAAGGGCCAATGGGTTATCTGAGTCGTACAGTACCACCACTAGGCAGTACACACAATATAAAAGGGGAGAGGGAAAGCTCAGTGAAAAACTAGAATAAAGAAAGATACAGAAAGACTAATAGTACAGAGTCAGAGGCAGTTTGATTTGATGTAAAGAAAAACAGACACTAGAAATATAAATAACTAAGTTGGTAGGTAATGCAGGGATAACAAGAATTTAGAAACAGATAGATCAAAGAAAATTTGGTAAAAAATAGAATTAGGAAACTGAAAAAATTGTTCTAAAAAAATAAGGTGCGATCAAAGTTAGGGAAATGTATATATTAATATTAACAACAGGAGGACTTACTGGGGCCAGCAGAGCCATCTGCAGCAGAGGAGCAATCCTGCTGGGAGGCAACTCCAGCTCCCACCTGTCTTCTTCTTGCCCCTGTATGCTGATCATGTAAGACATAGTTATTACGTCATGGTGGGCATGTGCGGAGGACCGCCGGGGACCGTCCGAACCACTCTTACCCTTTATTTCACCCGCACAGCGGTGGAATTTGCGTCGTGGTCAACGGGTTAAAAGGGACAAAAATTGATTAGTGTGAAAAAAATATAAAAAAATCACTCCAAAACATTTTTTTACAGGAAACGGCAATTGCAATAAAATGTACCTATCTAATCAGATCAACAAGTAGTAGACTCATATCCCTGTCGCGGACCGTCCTATCTTTATTATTCCACAGTTCCATTCCGATTCCAGAATCTGAAACCTAAGTTCCTAGCCCCCCTATTCCAGAGATATTGAAATGAATTGCAAGAAAATTATAGATGCTTCTAAGTTTCGATCTCATTCACAATCATCTCAACACCGTCTGATGGGCCAATTCATTAAGCCTGCATTTATTTTAGCCTTCTAAAATGCATAGATTGACGCACGCATATTGCATACACCAAATTGGTTGGTTGTTGAGTTGCTATATTATTCACTCACTCACACAAAATGTTCTACTAAGGACTAATGAGTCAGCAGCCTGTGAAAGGAGGACACTGGCCACCAAAAAAACATACCGACTAATACTAAGTAATTGACAAACTACCTACCACTATCTTAGTGACAGGACAAAGGAAAGGAGTCTCTTAGTCTGCATTACATAACCTGAGTTTGATAACCTCTCGACCTCTCCTACATAATTGGTCCAAGCGAGCGCAAAGTTGCAAACAAGTAAGATTAGTAGCACAGAGTACCTGTCTAAATGAATAACAATCACATACTATAAGATTTTTTTATGTAACATACCTGCATGTAAGCAGCAGCAGCATTCTTGCAATTTGGGAAAAATAATAATATTCCCATTAACACAGAACAGAACACACAATAGTAATAGAATCAGCTACTCACCAAGTCTCACAACCTCAACCCCTAGCAGGTCCTGTTCCCAGGCCATGATGTCGGACCATCAGTGGGTTAGCTGGTTATGGGTGCGCCTGACCTTAGAGCAGATAAACACTGCCTGACGCACCCTAGCCCACCAGCGGTGACTCTCCTGGATCCCCTACCCAGACTCAGGCCTGCCGCCTGCTACCAGGGTTAAGCGGAGGTGGTGCTGCACAAAAAAAGAGTGCAGCAACCTCCAACTCGGAAAATAAGGCTCGGGCTTCACCCCTTCCAGGCGCTGCCTTCCACAAGGAACGCGGCTCCGGTTTCCCCAGGTTGCACTTTGCGTAGTACTCTTCTTGGCCATGGATCTGGGATGAGGGGGTGGAAAAGAAAATGTAGGAAATGAGAAATTAAGTCAGGTGAAAATGAAGGGAAGTAAAAGAAATAGAAAATCAGTAACAAATGCTGTAAAACACACAAAATATACACTTGGGAAGAGAGAGGGATAGATATTCAATAAAAAAGATCAGACAAAAAAGCTTTAGGAACAAAGGATTGATATAATAGAAGCAAGATGGCGGCCGCTACTGCAGCCGTGTGAGGAGCTGCGCGTGTTTCCCTCGGAGATCTGTCCCGTCCTGGCGTGAGAGAGGTGCTCTGCCGCCGCTGCTGATTGCTTTGTGGAGCCGAGACGTGTGACGAAGCTTTTTTTTTGTGGCACCGAGGAGTAGGAAGAAACGAGAAGGGTCGGCCGACCCTCGTGTACACTGCTGAAGCCGCTGGTCCCGGCTACCGGACTGTGCTAACCGCCTTCCCTGCTGGCTGGTGGGAGGGCCTGAGTGCTTTTCAAGCGCCCGCGGCGTTTCTCAACCGCGGCGCCCGTAGGATGAAATCAGCTGTGGACCGGGCGGACTGAGTCGCGGAAATCGCTGCGGAACTGCTGTGTGAGTGTTTGTAGCCACTCGGGACGCCTGCTGCTACATTGCGGACATTGTGGATACTTAGTTGCCAGTACCAATTCACGAAGGATCCGAAGGATTTGGATAATGGTTTTGGCCGCCGCGTGAACACGATTAAGGTGTATAACGACAGTACTTGCAACTCTAGCGGTCCGCAAGTGTGGTAACTTTCTTCCTTTCTTCCTCTCGCTACATACCCATTCTTCTACAGTGAGGTACACACTTTTTTTTTGAATTTGCTATTCTGTGCTATACTGTCGAACTGGTTGCACGTAGTAAAATACTTTTTGTGCAGTTAGCAAAGCCCAGCAAAAGTTTGTACTTTTTAGATTGCACTGGGAAAAGAAGATTTTTCTTGTATAGAAATATTCAACATGGCTCCCAAAGGCAGAGTTACTAAAAAGAATGCCTCTAACTTAGCCAATTCTGCAAATGCTTCGAGTACTGCAAATGCTCCAACAAGCACCACAGTAGCATATCTGGAACGTCGTAATTCACAGTCTAATGGGGTTGTAAAAGAGCCCACAATACCTGAGCTATTCAAGAAAAAACCTACGACTACCTTTAATAAAAGCTCTACAACTGAAGCGACCCCTGCAAGGGCTACTGAATGCTCTAACCTTGATAAATCCAATGTGAACCAACCATCCAAAAATGATACTGGCTTAGCTGGAGCTAACTTCAACGTCAATGAAGATGGTGTAAGGGGGGAAGGTAGCAACGATGACGCAGTATCAGAGCTTTGCCTTGCAGTAGAGGGAGTTAGAGTCTCACCCAGATCAAATGACCCACAACAACAACATGATACAGAATCGGTAGAATCTGGGGGCCAATTCTTTTCTATGTCTGATCTATCTGTTGCTTCAGAAGGTGATATGGAGGAGGAACTCCTCAGCGAAGAAGAACACTCTCAGGTCAAAGATTGGGCGGAGGAGTGTAATCAAATTACAGAGGAAGATATGCTAGGCCCTGACTTCCTAACCAATGAAGGAGTCTCAAACACAGTTCGCAAGGTCATAGAGGGAAAATCTAAGGAGAAAATATTAGTTATGGACCAACCTCAATGGGACGGGGCCAGTGCTAATAATAATGAAGCGGTTGATGAAAACTCTGAAACTCCTGAGTTACTAGAAGAGTCTGAGGAGATTACCTTAAAATCTATATACAAGCTACAGGCCTCCATGTATCGTATGATACTAACTCATAGAGAAGAAACCAAGGCGGAAGGTCTTCGGACTCAGGGAGCAGTTCGAAAACTTCAAAATGTAGTACGACGCCTGGCTAAGTCTAGCACGGATACTAACGTGAGAGTGCAAGAGATGGAAACGCGTATTTCAGCAGTAGAAGATGAGTTAACGCTACATAAGAATTCAATCAAAGATCTGGATAGCACCAGGCAAGAGGTGGACTGGAAGCTAATTGATTTAGAGAATCGCGCCCGACGTAACAATTTACGTGTCCTGGGAATTGGAGAAAAGTCTGAAGGGAAAGACACTCGACGCTTTGTAATAGACTTGTTTGCTGATGCCTTTCAGGATCTCACTGGTTGGGATTGGGATAAGGAGATTATAAGAGCTCATCGATTTCCATTTAACCAAAAGACTGACCAGGAAGGCAGGAACAAATATCCAAGAGCTATTCTCATTTGTGTGCAGAATTATCTTCTCCGTGAGATTCTGTATGACTTAGCAAGACCTTCGAAACCCAGAAAAGGCTTGGGGCATGAATTTTTTGTGAGACCAGATTTCTGTGCTGCAACTGTCCAACAACGCTGGAGACTAAAACAACTGATGGCACCAATGCAAGCTAAGGGGGGTCAAACTTTCTTACTCAATCCTGCTAAACTTAAAGTTGTGCATAAAGGAAGAACTATATTTTTTGTATCAGAGATAAAGGCTCAACAATATCTAGAGACTATGTAGTAAAATGCTGTAGGAACAAAGCTATGTTTAATCGGTTGTGATTCAGCTACTCCAAACAGACAGATCTTCCTAGCAGTATTGGGTTTTGGTGCTTTTTTTTTTTTTTTTTGGATTGCATTTCTTTAGGCTTCCTTAGGCTACTTTTATCAGGAGGGTCAGATCCGAGGGCAACTCACAGCTGATACTCACATACCATCAATGAGGGCATTAGCCCTTACGCTTCTGGTGGGGGGTGGTGTGGGAAGGGAGGGGTGGGGGGGAACAATGGGGTGGGAGGGTGGGAAGATTTTTTTTTTTGGGGGTGCAAGGCTATACAGCTGGAATGTTTAGTTGACTTTTGTATAAGGCTTATTTTTGGCAGATATCGAATTATGGCAGATGTTGCTCATATGTTTATGTTTAGCTTAGTTTATTCAAAAATATTTTATAATGGCTAAATTATCAATATATTCCATTAATGTATGTGGTTTGAATGATAAAAGGAAAAGAGGTATACTGGCCCAGATGTTATCAACTATGCGGGTGGATGTAGTTTGCATTCAAGAGACTCACATTGCTTGGTCCAATAGAGGGACCCTAAAAGATCTTGGGCTGGAAGTGGTAGGATGCACTCGTCATGGTTCCACTACACGTGGGGTTGCAATACTTAAGAGACGTGGATTGGGTGAAGTTAAAAGAGTTAAAGAGAATCCAACTGGACGGTGGGTAATTGCAGAACTTAAAATTGGAGGTTTGGTAGTTACTATATGCTCCTTGTATGGATCTATACTAGATGATTCGGGTGCATTGGATTTTTTAAGTATAGAGCTGGCACAATGGTCACCCAATATTATTTTTTGTGGAGACTTTAATTTGCACCTCGAAGAAACTTTTGATATTTATAGTAGGGTTCCATATAAGGGGAGGAAGAAGAAGGTGTTTACAGCACTTAAAGGGATCATCGAAGAGTATAGACTAGCTGATGTAGGGCATGAGAAGCGAGGAAACATATTTGGGCATACCTTTTTTTCTGCACCGCATCAAAGATTTTTCAGATTAGATTACTTTTTTGTTTATAAGGGATTATATGATGATTTAGTACAAATGGAATTTGAGGTTCTTCCAAAAGTCATTTCAGACCATAACCCTCTAATACTTAAGCTTGTTTTAAATATGGCTAATACTACCCGTGCATGGTCTTTTGACCGCAAATTATTGTATGACCCTGGTTATGTTGAGCGTATGAATGCTTGGATTCCAGAATTTTTTCACCACAATAAAGATTCTACATCATTAGAAATAGTTTGGGATACTTTTAAATGTGGGGTTCGGGGCGAAACACTTAGTTATTCTTTGAATAAACAAAAAGAGACCCGAAATCAGGTAACTTCTGAATTTAAAAATCTCAGAGCTTTAGAGATTCAACTTATGCAACTATGTAAGCAAGGGTCATCTACGGAAAATACCACAAAGAAACTAATAGCTCTAAAAAATACGATTTATCAACGATATGCTACGAAACTTGCACAACAGATCTCTGCATTCAGGACAGAGCTATATGAAGTGGGGGAAAATTCAGGAAAAATTTTGGCAAAGAGGGCAAGGCAGAAGGCAGCTTATGCTAGTATTGATAAAATCGATAATCATTTAGGGACAACAGTTAGCAGAGCTGAAGATATTCTGAGAGTTTTTAGAGATTTTTATTCCCAACTGTATACGGACGAAGCTCGTCCTGAGTGTTTAGACCAGATCAACCAATTTGTCAATCCAGTACTGAATAGTATTCTTTCTATTGAAGAGAAGGAGAAATTAGATTTGCCATTCACTTGGGAGGAGGTTGAACTCTCTTTAATGTCCCTAGCCTCAGGAAAAGCTGCAGGACCTGATGCCATTCCGCTAGAATTTTATAAACACTTTAGGAAAGTATTAAAAACAGAACTATTAGATTTATGCTTAAACGCACAGCAAGGTAACTCTCCTCAATCCTGGCATGAGTCTATCATTACGGTGTTTCTTAAAAAAGGGAAACCTCCTTTATTGCCCTCATCTTTTCGCCCTATCTCACTTATAAATTCCGATAGTAAAATTTTTTCTAAAATCCTAGCGGGTAGACTCTCTAATATTATTTCCCCTTTAGTCTCTAAATACCAACATGGTTTTATTCCAGCTAGAGACACCGCTGATCATATTCGACGTGTGATTTCTTTTTTGGATTGGTCTCAAGCAACTCGGTCTAATATGGGACTAGTATTTTTAGATGCTGAAAAAGCTTTTGACCGGGTTGCTTGGGATTATCTTTGGGAAATTTTGCTCAGGAAGGGATTAGGTCGGGGGATTGTTAAAGCTTTGAAAACCTTGTATATTACCCCAAAAGCGTATATTCGAATTAATGGACAATTATCTTCACCTTTATCAATTTCCAGAGGTACCCGTCAAGGATGTCCCTGTTCCCCTTTACTTTTTGCTTTTTATATAGATCCCTTAATTAATCGTTTTTTTTCGGAAATGGATATCAAACCCATACATTTAGCCAATATTAATTACCGAGTCCTTGCTTACGCCGATGATATTGTGATTTCAACTACAGACGTTCAAACAGCTTTACCTATTATTGATTTAATTGCCAAACAGTTCGGATACTTTTCGGGCTACAAACTTAATCTAGAAAAGACCCAAGTTTTGTGTTCTGGAGAAAACCTACCTGCTAATATCCCCACTTCTTCAGAAGTTACTTATTTAGGTATTAAAATCTCACTACCTATAGAAAAAATTGCAGAACGTAATTTAAATCCTATTATTGCCCAAATTAACATCCTACTACAGCGTCTTGATCATCTGCGATTGTCCCTCTTTGGCCGTTCCAACATCTTAAAAATGCTGGTCCTACCGAAGGTTTTATATTTGTTTCGCACAATTCCTTTGGATTTCTCATTACACTCTCTCAAAATCTTAGAAAGAACCACATTTCGCTTTCTCTGGGGCTATAAACGCCATAGAAAAGCAGCTAAAAAAATGATTCTTAGTAAGGAATGTGGCGGCTGGAATGTACAGTTTTTTCTTTTTTATTACTTTTCTGCTGCTTTACAATATATTGGTCCTCTCATTTTAGGTGAAAGAACTGAGCTTGCAGAATGCCAGACCCCATCAATTTACCAACTGCTTCTAGGCGAGAAAGTTAAGGGTAGCTTTTTGAGACTAGTAGAACCCAGCTACTACAAAAAAACTAAATATAAGACTTTGAAATCTGCTTTTGGAGTCTGGCAGAAAATCCGAAAACATATTAAACTAGCGAAATTAAATCTCTATACTCCTCTTATATCAACGGAGCTATTTCCAGAAGTCTTTTTTGATTTAACTATGCACAGGTGGCAGCAGAAAGGAATTAAGTACTTGGGGGATTTATTTTGCAATGGGCAAATGATCTCGTTCCAGGATCTAATGGCCAACTTTTCCGTGGGAAGAAATGATTTTTTTAAATATCTACAACTACGTAACCCTGGGCGTAGTTCGCGGAGCCGCACTCCGCGGAGCTACGCGAAGACGCAGTTGCACTCCGCGACCTTCGCGTAGCTCCGCGGACATGCGTAGTAGCTTGGTAGACCCGTTCGCGCGCCGTTTTTCGTCTTCGGGAGCGCGGTGCGCGTGTTCGGGGCGCTGCCTGCATGCTCGAGATAGCTGTGTGTTAGACATGTTCGGGAACTCATCTTCTCGTTCGCACTGCCAAAGTGCGTGATCGCGTCAAATATCGCGCGAACTTACCCCGGCGCACGCGATAATGTTATTCAGCGCGCGAGAACTACGCTACGCACCGGATCGCGGAGTAATCGACAGCTTCGCGTTCTCCGTAGAACGCGGAGTTGCCAAAACTCCGCAAGCTCCGCGAACGGAGCGTAGTTCTTCGCCCAGGGTTACAACTACGTAGTTTCCTACAGCGCCACCCTGTTACTCCATTGATTAAAAATTCTTTATTAGAGCTTTTACAAAGAAAACCTCGCATAGGTCCTATATATCTAAGCCTAATGCAGGAATTTGGTGATGATCTAGGCCAATGTCAGACCAAATGGGCCAATAGCCTAGACATAGTAAATGTTGATGTTTTATTGTCAATTAGAATGGCTGCAGAATGTCTCATAACTGGGATGATGAAATCTCAACACTTTATGTGTATTCACAACCTTTATTATACTCCCAAAAAAGTAGTTAAATGGAGCACGATGGCAGGCACGAATTGTAGCCGATGTGGATTGTATGCAGCTGATGAACTACATATGTTTTTTTTTTGCCCTAAGCTAGTGCCGTTGTTTCAACAAATTGAAATTTTTTTGTCTATTATTTTGAAAAGTAATATAAAGATAACCAATGAATTAGTATTGCTTGGTATAGATCATACTACTACTCGGCCTAGACCAATCTCTTATTTTCTTTTTCTGTGTATGGCCGCAATTAGATCTTGTATCACCAAGGAATGGATTAGCCAGGAACCCCCTACTTTTTTGATGTGGAAGGAAAAACTATTATTTATGTTTAATATAGAGTCGGCTATCTACAAGCTCAAGGGGGTTAAAAAAAGAATTATGGGAGAAAAAATATGGGCACCAATTGCCGAGTGGATTTGATTTAAATCTATGTATTTTATAGTTGCTATTTTAATTTGTTTTCTGCCAAAATCCTGTCATATAACTTGCTTTTCTCTGAAAATAATCTGCTCTTTTTGCTTACATGCTTTTTTTCTGTTTATGTTGTTGAGTATAACGTTTTGCTGTATTTCCTTGCAATAAAACAATAAAACTTTAAAAAAAAAAAAAAAAAAAAAAAGGAACAAAGGATTGAAAAGATTTAGGGATCATTACAAACAGGTCCAGAACCATAACCAGACAAGAAAAACAAGATCGCCACACCAATGTGCGACCGCGTGGTGAAATACGCGCAATATTTCCCCCAAAACACGCAATCCGCATTGCCGAACATCAGAACCCTCTCGCGACCATGAGGAACAAGCAGCTCCGCATGCTAGCAGAACTCACGTAGCGCTGTGGAGTTTTTTGCAAAAAGAACACTTGATGGACAGAATGCAGAACAATGTCATATATTCACCCCAGTACAGAGATCAGGGCATAAATCCATAGTATTTTGCTCACCATGCCATTCCAGTTTGAACCCAGCCAAATGCAAATCAGTCTTGACCCTGTGCCTCAGGGGAACAGTCCAGCCCAAACTGCCAGGCCAGGTCTTCCCTAGACTTGAACCAAGCGACCTAGGACCGGTTTCAAGGTTTCACCCCTCATCAGCAAGGATAGCTTGACTCCAGTGGCATAGAGAGCACAGGACCCACGTCTGGGCATACCTGTCCCACTAGGGGTGAAAAATGCAAAAAGAACAATTGATGGACAGAATGAAGAACAATGTCATACATTCACCCCGTAACTAAATATGGGCCTAAATCCATTGTTTTTTTGCTCACCATGCCATTCCAGTTTGAACCCAGCCATATGCAAATCAGTCTTGACCCTGTGCCTCATGGGAACAGGCCATCCCGAACTGGCAGGCCAGGTCCTCCCTGGACTGGAAACAAGCATCCTAGGACCGATTTCAGGTTTTCACCCCTCTTCAGCCAGGATAGCTTGATTCCAGTGGCACAGTGATCCCAGGACCCACATTTGGGTATACCCGGAGCACTTAGGGCGAGAAAGCAAAAGACACACAATAACTAACCAACTAACATAACTAGGGTGAAACCGGTCCTGGGTTGCTTGTGTTCCGGTTCAGGAATAACCTGGCTTGGCAGTTCGGGCTGGACTGTTCCTATTGGAGCAGGGTCAAGATTGATTTTCATATAGCTGGGTCAAAACTGAAGTGCCATGGAGGTGGCATAGTGTGCAAAAATTATGATGTATTGGAATGCAGCCCAAGTGATTACCATTAGCTGAGATTATGTCAAGCATTCCATCCATCACTGTTTTGTATAATTATCTTCCTTAAAGTGGCATTTCTAAAATAGTACTGTTAAATCAAACTTTGCCAACAAGGAGGATCTATGATTACCATTCCAATTATATTAAACATGATAGAGCTACTTGTTCTCATTTAGGAAATACAACTTAAAAATGTATTCCCAATGTTATCCTATGTTACGGGTAGGCCTCACAGTAGTGAAACATTAATATAATTGTTTTTTTACTACCAGGACATGCAAAACATATAAAGTGCATGTGCATGTGCTACCTTTTAGTTACATAGCACCCTGCCCTATCGGCTACCTAAGGCCTATGTTAGGGTGGAATTGTATGTAATAAAAGGGGAGTATAATGCTTGGCTAAGCATTTTAAATACCAAGCCCACATGACATTGTAAACTGCACACACAGGATCTACAGTGCCAGGGCTGAGACATGTTTTAAATGGCTACTTACGTGAGTGGCACACTCACTGCTGCTGTCAACTAATAGCATTTACTTTCTAGGCAATGGGCACAGGTAGTGAACTCTAGTAGGGACTTACAGAGAAATTAAATATACAAAACGTGGATAAGCCAATAAAATTATGATTAAGAGAGAAGCACATGTATTTTTTGGACTGGATATCAGTGGTAAAGTGCTCAGAATCCTAAGGCCAACAAAATAAATACAGCATAAAGAGGAGGTAAGCAGGCACAAGGTTTGAGGGAAGACCACCCTAAGGCTGTCAGGCCTAACAGGGGCCATCC
This sequence comes from Lissotriton helveticus, assembly GCF_964261635.1. Classification (NCBI taxonomy): domain Eukaryota; kingdom Metazoa; phylum Chordata; class Amphibia; order Caudata; family Salamandridae; genus Lissotriton; species Lissotriton helveticus. The sequence goes on from NC_136071.1 coordinate 955,183,121, forward strand.
AGAATGTATGATGTTGGCTCAGAGAGACTCTGATATGTATCCCACACTGTACTTATAGATAGGTTGCGTGGGACTGGGGTCAGAGGAAGAATACTGGCAAAGTGTTATAAAAAATTCTTTTCACAAGCCTGTAAGCCCAGTCATAGAGATCTATACAACCCAACTCAGGAGTGCTTTGTATTGGGCTGAACTTTGGGGACATTGTCTCCCCAGGTCCATTATTAAAACTGAGAACAGTTTCCTTAGACAGCTGTTCTGCTTACCAGTGAGCTCCCGATTAGTCCTGCTGCGATTGGATCTAGGGGTGAGACCCATTGCAGAGGAAATAGGTTGCAGACCCCTACTACTACACAAAAGATTCGTACTAGGATTGGACAGCACAGAAGTCGCATTCGATGCGGAACCCCAAATGCCCCTCTTGTGGAACACTATGCTGCTTCAAGACACACAGAAGATGACATTAAATGGACAGTACTGAAGGTACTAAAACTACCACCAAGAGGTGGCAATATGGCAGCATTACTTAATAAAGAGGAACTCAAATCAATCATCCAGTTCAACTCCATTCAAGATGGACTGAACAGATCGGAAGACTGGACCAGCCTGCTCTAAAGACATTTAGCCTTCTACTTGCAATGATGCCAGTACACTTGATGAGTGGCCTCCCAGGCAAAGGACTGTTTAAGACACAGAGGGCCCATTGTACATTTATGCCTCCCATGCTCTTCTTTTCTTCACAGCTATTGCAACTGGTACAAGTCTCTCCCGACTGGCACCTTAGACAGACAACTAAAATTGCATGAAGGACCAAATGCAATTCGCATACTGCAATGTATTATTGTGCTCACCGTCATTTATCACAGTATTTACACTGCCAGTTCAACTAGTGGCTGTTTATGATGTACTGGTTTTATTATTTATTATTATTTTTTATTTTCATAACTCTCGGTCACCCTTTCACCACTTCACGATGTCTGCCGTACTTTCACGAAACCCTCACCTTAACTAACCACTCCAACATGGCGCCCATCTGAATGACAAACTGTCGAGACTAGTCCTTTCACTATCTTCACTACTCGACAGCAGCATGCTTCTTAAGATCTCGCGCACGAAGGTTCGGCTCCTCAGCCACTGAGCAAGACGCCCGAGACCAAGCTGCACACGCGATCTTATTACGGTAAGCCTCCTCGCCTCACCACCCTGGCCACGTCAGAATGCGACACCGCTCTAGTCCCCTTATTGAATCCTTGACCCTTTCACTTCCACAGGTCTAATACAAGGCGGACTGCCTCACCCGGCAGCCGACCCCAATTTCCAACACCCTCAGGGCCTGGACAATTATCCTAACAGGTAATTCGTCGCTTACGCATGTTCGAGGCACGACCCCTCAATTCCCTGCAATTTCCCGCCTCATGGTTTCTCTTTCATTCCAGGCTCCACACATTGAGGACGCCCATAAGCCCCCAGAAGCCGCCCCAGGCTCTGGCTGCCCATAACCACAGCTTCTCATCGGTTGTGCGTTGCAAACCTTACACGCATCCGCGTGCTTGGCTCTACGTGAGGACTTTCAAGGTAACCCCTCGCCCGGCCACCCGACCACCGCCCGTCCCTATTCACGGTCGTTGCCACCCTCCCTATGTAGACACCACTCAGGACCTAACACGTCCAATGAAAGTGGTCACAACAACCACCCAGCTTCACAATTGTTGCATGTTCAGCACTTGCTTCACGACCCTGCTTGCCTTTATACGGGCACCGAGTAACTTGCAAATCTGCTGTGCCTGACACTACTGCTTCACCCTAGCCCGCAATGTCATTAGATGACCACGACCCACTGAACACGTGCACCTGCATGAATTCGAAGAATAAATCGAACACGGTCTACACGTCTGCCTGTGCCTCTGAAGTTGCACCTCTGCACTTACTATAACCATGGATAAGTGAATGACATGCTCTATGATTTTAATTGCAATTCTTGCCGCTCAAAATGTTTCCCCTTTTTTTCCCCCCTGTTTATTCCACAGGCTACCAACAATTCAGGCATTAGCTTTTACAATAGTCCTGAAGATGATCCCAGATTAATATTAGGAGCTAGGGATCGAAACGTCACGTCGACTTTTTTAACAGCACTGCATGGTTTACTTGTATATATTTATTGCAGTTACTGTTGGTCTGCGCTTGCACAAGATTGCATTGTATTGCAAGCCACCACTTGCTCCAACTTTTGCCTGTTTAAACTTTCCTTATTCTTTCTCCTCATTTGTTTACTTTCCCTGACTTGGTACAGGCTTGTACCCAGTGATTCTTTGTTTAACGTATTCGTAATTTCCCACACAACCTTGAAAAATAAATAATTCCTTGTCCGGCTGGACATTGGAGAAAAACGACGCCGTAGTACTTATTGAAGTCTATGTTTGCTACCAACAATTGCACTTTTTTCTAAGCCAAGGACCACTGTTCTTGATAAAATGACCCCTACTACTTTGGCAGGCTCTTATGGGTGACCCCAGAATTGGCCGAGTATAGGTCTGAGCTCTAAGAACGTCTGAGACTCCCTGATATAGGTAAACTGGCTTAGTTTGCACACTTCAGGGAAGGTCTCGGTATCATAGGTAGAGATAACTTATGCCAGAAACCGGTCCCCGGAAGCTTGTCTCCTTTCTGGTGAAGAATTGGCTTGGTAGTTTGGTCTGCCCTGTTCCCATGATGCACTGGGCCAGGGACAGACTAATTTGCATATAGCCAGGTTCTGAGCTGGGATGGGGCAGTGAGCTAAATAACGGTGATGGATCAAGCCCTGATCTTTGGACTGGGTAAGAGTGGTCTGCTTAATTTAGACACTCTGTTCATCACCACCCCCTTTTCTGAATAGTTTTTGGCCACTATAGGTGTGGCAGGGTATACTCAGACATGAGTCCCTTGCTCACTGCTCCATCAGGATTCAAGCAAGCCGGGCCGAAGACGGCTGTTATCCCAGAAACCGGTCCCCGGAAGCTTGTCTCCTTTCTGGTGAAGAATTGGCTTGGTAGTTTGGTCTGCCCTGTTCCCATGATGCACTGGGCCAGGGACAGACTAATTTGCATATAGCCAGGTTCTGAGCTGGGATGGGGCAGTGAGCTAAATAACGGTGATGGATCAAGCCCTGATCTTTGGACTGGGTAAGAGTGGTCTGCTTAATTCAGACACTCTGTTCATCACCACCCCCTTTTCTGAATAGTTTTTGGCCACTATAGGTGTGGCAGGGTATACTCAGACATGAGTCCCTTGCTCACTGCTCCATCAGGATTCAAGCAAGCCGGGCCGAAGACGGCTGTAATGCCAGAAACCGGTCCCCGGAAGCTTGTCTCCTCTCTGGTGAAGAATTGGCTTGGTAGTTTGGTCTGCCCTGTTCCCATGATGCACTGGGCCAGGGCCAGACTAATTTGCATATAGCCAGCTTCTGAGCTGGGATGGGGCAGTGAGCTAAATAACGGTGATGGATCAAGCCCTGATCTTTGGACTGGGTAAGAGTGGTCTGCTTAATTCAGACACTCTGTTCATCACCACCCCCTTTTCTGAATAGTTTTTGGCCACTATAGGTGTGGCAGGGTATACTCAGACATGAGTCCCTTGCTCACTGCTCCATCAGGATTCAAGCAAGCCGGGCCGAAGACGGCTGTTATGCCAGAAACCGGTCCCCGGAAGCTTGTCTCCTTTCTGGTGAAGAATTGGCTTGGTAGTTTGGTCTGCCCTGTTCCCATGATGCACTGGGCCAGGGACAGACTAATTTGCATATAGCCAGGTTCTGAGCTGGGATGGGGCAGTGAGCTAAATAACGGTGATGGATCAAGCCCTGATCTTTGGACTGGGTAAGAGTGGTCTGCTTAATTCAGACACTCTGTTCATCACCACCCCCTTTTCTGAATAGTTTTTGGCCACTATAGGTGTGGCAGGGTATACTCAGACATGAGTCCCTTGCTCACTGCTCCATCAGGATTCAAGCAAGCCGGGCCGAAGACGGCTGTAATGCCAGAAACCGGTCCCCGGAAGCTTGTCTCCTTTCTGGTGAAGAATTGGCTTGGTAGTTTGGTCTGCCCTGTTCCCATGATGCAATGGGCCAGGGACAGACTAATTTGCATATAGCCAGGTTCTGAGCTGGGATGGGGCAGTGAGCTAAATAACGGTGATGGATCAAGCCCTGATCTTTGGACTGGGTAAGAGTGGTCTGCTTAATTCAGACACTCTGTTCATCACCACCCCCTTTTCTGAATAGTTTTTGGCCACTATAGGTGTGGCAGGGTATACTCAGACATGAGTCCCTTGCTCACTGCTCCATCAGGATTCAAGCAAGCCGGGCCGAAGACGGCTGTTATCCCAGAAACCGGTCCCCGGAAGCTTGTCTCCTTTCTGGTGAAGAATTGGCTTGGTAGTTTGGTCTGCCCTGTTCCCATGATGCACTGGGCCAGGGACAGACTAATTTGCATATAGCCAGGTTCTGAGCTGGGATGGGGCAGTGAGCTAAATAACGGTGATGGATCAAGCCCTGATCTTTGGACTGGGTAAGAGTGGTCTGCTTAATTCAGACACTCTGTTCATCACCACCCCCTTTTCTGAATAGTTTTTGGCCACTATAGGTGTGGCAGGGTATACTCAGACATGAGTCCCTTGCTCACTGCTCCATCAGGATTCAAGCAAGCCGGGCCGAAGACGGCTGTAATGCCAGAAACCGGTCCCCGGAAGCTTGTCTCCTCTCTGGTGAAGAATTGGCTTGGTAGTTTGGTCTGCCCTGTTCCCATGATGCACTGGGCCAGGGACAGACTAATTTGCATATAGCCAGGTTCTGAGCTGGGATGGGGCAGTGAGCTAAATAACGGTGATGGATCAAGCCCTGATCTTTGGACTGGGTAAGAGTGGTCTGCTTAATTCAGACACTCTGTTCATCACCACCCCCTTTTCTGAATAGTTTTTGGCCACTATAGGTGTGGCAGGGTATACTCAGACATGAGTCCCTTGCTCACTGCTCCATCAGGATTCAAGCAAGCCGGGCCGAAGACGGCTGTTATCCCAGAAACCGGTCCCCAGAAGCTTGTCTCCTTTCTGGTGAAGAATTGGCTTGGTAGTTTGGTCTGCCCTGTTCCCATGATGCACTGGGCCAGGGACAGACTAATTTGCATATAGCCAGGTTCTGAGCTGGGATGGGGCAGTGAGCTAAATAACGGTGATGGATCAAGCCCTGATCTTTGGACTGGGTAAGAGTGGTCTGCTTAATTCAGACACTCTGTTCATCACCACCCCCTTTTCTGAATAGTTTTTGGCCACTATAGGTGTGGCAGGGTATACTCAGACATGAGTCCCTTGCTCACTGCTCCATCAGGATTCAAGCAAGCCGGGCCGAAGACGGCTGTAATGCCAGAAACCGGTCCCCGGAAGCTTGTCTCCTTTCTGGTGAAGAATTGGCTTGGTAGTTTGGTCTGCCCTGTTCCCATGATGCACTGGGCCAGGGACAGACTAATTTGCATATAGCCAGCTTCTGAGCTGGGATGGGGCAGTGAGCTAAATAACGGTGATGGATCAAGCCCTGATCTTTGGACTGGGTAAGAGTGGTCTGCTTAATTCAGACACTCTGTTCATCACCACCCCCTTTTCTGAATAGTTTTTGGCCACTATAGGTGTGGCAGGGTATACTCAGACATGAGTCCCTTGCTCACTGCTCCATCAGGATTCAAGCAAGCCGGGCCGAAGACGGTTGTAATGCCAGAAACCGGTCCCCGGAAGCTTGTCTCCTTTCTGGTGAAGAATTGGCTTGGTAGTTTGGTCTGCCCTGTTCCCATGATGCACTGGGCCAGGGACAGACTAATTTGCATATAGCCAGGTTCTGAGCTGGGATGGGGCAGTGAGCTAAATAACGGTGATGGATCAAGCCCTGATCTTTGGACTGGGTAAGAGTGGTCTGCTTAATTCAGACACTCTGTTCATCACCACCCCCTTTTCTGAATAGTTTTTGGCCACTATAGGTGTGGCAGGGTATACTCAGACATGAGTCCCTTGCTCACTGCTCCATCAGGATTCAAGCAAGCCGGGCCGAAGACGGCTGTTATCCCAGAAACCGGTCCCCGGAAGCTTGTCTCCTTTCTGGTGAAGAATTGGCTTGGTAGTTTGGTCTGCCCTGTTCCCATGATGCACTGGGCCAGGGACAGACTAATTTGCATATAGCCAGGTTCTGAGCTGGGATGGGGCAGTGAGCTAAATAACGGTGATGGATCAAGCCCTGATCTTTGGACTGGGTAAGAGTGGTCTGCTTAATTCAGACACTCTGTTCATCACCACCCCCTTTTCTGAATAGTTTTTGGCCACTATAGGTGTGGCAGGGTATACTCAGACATGAGTCCCTTGCTCACTGCTCCATCAGGATTCAAGCAAGCCGGGCCGAAGACGGCTGTAATGCCAGAAACCGGTCCCCGGAAGCTTGTCTCCTTTCTGGTGAAGAATTGGCTTGGTAGTTTGGTCTGCCCTGTTCCCATGATGCACTGGGCCAGGGACAGACTAATTTGCATATAGCCAGCTTCTGAGCTGGGATGGGGCAGTGAGCTAAATAACGGTGATGGATCAAGCCCTGATCTTTGGACTGGGTAAGAGTGGTCTGCTTAATTCAGACACTCTGTTCATCACCACCCCCTTTTCTGAATAGTTTTTGGCCACTATAGGTGTGGCAGGGTATACTCAGACATGAGTCCCTTGCTCACTGCTCCATCAGGATTCAAGCAAGCCGGGCCGAAGACGGTTGTAATGCCAGAAACCGGTCCCCGGAAGCTTGTCTCCTTTCTGGTGAAGAATTGGCTTGGTAGTTTGGTCTGCCCTGTTCCCATGATGCACTGGGCCAGGGACAGACTAATTTGCATATAGCCAGGTTCTGAGCTGGGATGGGGCAGTGAGCTAAATAACGGTGATGGATCAAGCCCTGATCTTTGGACTGGGTAAGAGTGGTCTGCTTAATTCAGACACTCTGTTCATCACCACCCCCTTTTCTGAATAGTTTTTGGCCACTATAGGTGTGGCAGGGTATACTCAGACATGAGTCCCTTGCTCACTGCTCCATCAGGATTCAAGCAAGCCGGGCCGAAGACGGCTGTTATCCCAGAAACCGGTCCCCGGAAGCTTGTCTCCTTTCTGGTGAAGAATTGGCTTGGTAGTTTGGTCTGCCCTGTTCCCATGATGCACTGGGCCAGGGACAGACTAATTTGCATATAGCCAGGTTCTGAGCTGGGATGGGGCAGTGAGCTAAAAAACGGTGATGGATCAAGCCCTGATCTTTGGACTGGGTAAGAGTGGTCTGCTTAATTCAGACACTCTGTTCATCACCACCCCCTTTTCTGAATAGTTTTTGGCCACTATAGGTGTGGCAGGGTATACTCAGACATGAGTCCCTTGCTCACTGCTCCATCAGGATTCAAGCAAGCCGGGCCGAAGACGGCTGTTATCCCAGAAACCGGTCCCCGGAAGCTTGTCTCCTTTCTGGTGAAGAATTGGCTTGGTAGTTTGGTCTGCCCTGTTCCCATGATGCACTGGGCCAGGGACAGACTAATTTGCATATAGCCAGGTTCTGAGCTGGGATGGGGCAGTGAGCTAAAAAACGGTGATGGATCAAGCCCTGATCTTTGGACTGGGTAAGAGTGGTCTGCTTAATTCAGACACTCTGTTCATCACCACCCCCTTTTCTGAATAGTTTTTGGCCACTATAGGTGTGGCAGGGTATACTCAGACATGAGTCCCTTGCTCACTGCTCCATCAGGATTCAAGCAAGCCGGGCCGAAGACGGCTGTAATGCCAGAAACCGGTCCCCGGAAGCTTGTCTCCTTTCTGGTGAAGAATTGGCTTGGTAGTTTGGTCTGCCCTGTTCCCATGATGCACTGGGACAGGGACAGACTAATTTGCATATAGCCAGGTTCTGAGCTGGGATGGGGCAGTGAGCTAAATAACGGTGATGGATCAAGCCCTGATCTTTGGACTGGGTAAGAGTGGTCTGCTTAAATCAGACACTCTGTTCATCACCACCCCCTTTTCTGAATAGTTTTTGGCCACTATAGGTGTGGCAGGGTATACTCAGACATGAGTCCCTTGCTCACTGCTCCATCAGGATTCAAGCAAGCCGGGCCGAAGACGGCTGTAATGCCAGAAACCGGTCCCCGGAAGCTTGTCTCCTTTCTGGTGAAGAATTGGCTTGGTAGTTTGGTCTGCCCTGTTCCCATGATGCACTGGGCCAGGGACAGACTAATTTGCATATAGCCAGGTTCTGAGCTGGGATGGGGCAGTGAGCTAAATAACGGTGATGGATCAAGCCCTGATCTTTGGACTGGGTAAGAGTGGTCTGCTTAATTCAGACACTCTGTTCATCACCACCCCCTTTTCTGAATAGTTTTTGGCCACTATAGGTGTGGCAGGGTATACTCAGACATGAGTCCCTTGCTCACTGCTCCATCAGGATTCAAGCAAGCCGGGCCAAAGACGGCTGTAATGCCAGAAACCGGTCACCGGAAGCTTGTCTCCTTTCTGGTGAAGAATTGGCTTGGTAGTTTGGTCTGCCCTGTTCCCATGATGCACTGGGCCAGGGACAGACTAATTTGCATATAGCCAGGTTCTGAGCTGGGATGGGGCAGTGAGCTAAATAACGGTGATGGATCAAGCCCTGATCTCTGGACTGGGTAAGAGTGGTCTGCTTAATTCAGACACTCTGTTCATCACCACCCCCTTTTCTGAATAGAGATAACTTATGGAACAACCCGTAGTCGGCCTGTGTGGCCCTTACGCGCAATCAACTAGTCAGTAGTTACAGGGGGGCAAACTATCCCAACTTCACAAAAACCCCACCACTGGTTTCCTTACAGTTAATTTTCTGGCAATAAAGGAAATGTATATTATAGAGCCATGCTTAGATGAAATACAACCGGCTCTAGCCAGGAAACTGTATGTGCAATTTAGGCATGGCTTTCTCCCTTTGCGCTCATTTACTAATAAATAATCCGGAAGTGCTGCCCTGGGGTGTCCAGCCTGCAGCAGGGGAGAGGAGACTGAACTTCATGTATTCTTTTTTTGTCCGGGATATTACAAAATCTGAAATAGATGCTGGTCTAGTTGTGCAGGAACCTAGGCACACAACACTGTAAAGAAGCATTCAGGCTCCTAAAATATAATACTGAACTCCAAATTGATTATGCTGTATCCTATTTTTTAAGATCTATGTGGTGGGCACGAACAGTCTTCTTAGGAACCAGTAACTGATCTAATATTGACTGACCTTTTTATTCTTTTAAGCTAATGTTATCAATGATGCAATCCTGTTTTATCTGGGTTTCAGCTCTTTAATCTGTTTTTGTATATATTGTATATATTTGTGTATGTTCATTTATGCTCCACAGACTGAAATAAAGAAAGATTAGTTTGGATTGGAGAATACTGAGCTGGATTTCCTCCTTTATATCAAACCAAAGCCAGTAGTTGCAATGCCCCCTACCATTTAAATTCTACTAAGTGTTCCTGTGGAGCTCCTCAGATTTCTGTACTAAGCCCCATATAGTTTAATCCATATGCCTCTCTTTTGGCTAGCCTCAATAGATCCATTAATATGTCTCACAATGTCTACCCTGATGATACCAAGCATATTTTGAGGCCATATTGAAACATTAATCTGGTGCCTCGAAAACTGTTGACTTTATTGCAGTTGTTGAATAAATGAGTCTTAATTATCTCAAATTAAGCAAAGATTAAATGGAGGTGGTGGTGCAGTGGGGCTCTCCTTTAGTTTGGTCGTCCTCCCAATGGCATGATGCTATAGGCCAATGTCTGATCCCTTCTCAAACAGGTAATACCTTGGGAGGCTATTTTGAAGACAAATTATAGCTTAGACTTCAAGTGGCTAAGGACTCTGTTGTATGCATCTTCCATCTGAAACTTCTTGAATAAAATTATTGCTTTTTTGCCTAGAGCATGCCTGCTTTAGTATTCTTCAAGATATTGTTTGTTTGTGCCTTAACTATACCAATGTCCTATATCTGGAAGCTCCTTCTTCTAAAGTTCACATCTTCCAACTATTTCATAATACTGGAGCTCATCTTTAGGCATATATGTCCTTGAAGATCCCCATTTCTGGACATATGAGGAGGCTGCACTGACTGCTAGTTCACAACTGCTTAATGTGCAAGAGCCCTGGGATTTGCATTACAGTACTACATAATAAAAGCCACTGTCTCATATAGCAACTTTTAAATTCGTACATTCCCACTGTCTTTCTTTTGTTCTACTAGCACTCATGTTTTGGTGGAACCTACGGTTAGGAAGGTGCATCAAGGGGCCTTCTTCTTTTAGGACCTCATTATGAGTGCCCTGCTGGAAAGGTGACGATTATCACTATGCTTAAATTCTGATACCAAGGGATGGGAACTTAAAGGTGCAATATTTATCACAGTTTAAAAGTTGCTTCCTCTAAAATGAGGCATAACAAGTGGAATTAGTATTTAACCCCTTTACCGCGGCGGACATTCTGCCGCGGTGCGGGCGTTCTACGGAGTGGGCTGGCCTGCGTTGGCCAACGGTCGTGCACAGCACCCAGAAGGTAGTGCTTGCATTGGCCGTTGGCCGACGCAAGCACGGAACGGGTTAACATATCAAATTCTGCATGTTTGGTCTTTTTATGGTCCTTCCCCCTGATACATTTTGGCATGTTTGACCTGCCACAAGTCATTGGGGAAATCTCAGAGAGTGTGACAATTATCACACAACTCGTAATTCCGATCCCTGTGAAAACACGTGTTTGCCCAGGGATCCTAACTTAGCCCTTAACTTGGAATCAGGGCCTTAGGCTGCGATCCTTTGGAACTCTCTCTCTACTGATCTTCATTTGATGCACATTATTTGAACTTCAGAAACATATAAAATTGTGACTCTTACAAATCTAGTATCAATTGATAGTGTAGCTTAAACAATCATCAACATTTCTATAATATCATGACGCCTTTCAGACAATCTCACCTTTTAAACATTTTCTGGATAAATAAAGAAATAAAATAAAATACATGCCTGGCATTCAAAAGTCACAGAAGATACTTGAAGAATACAGGTTTGAGGGGAAAATATCTCTCAATTGCATACAACTGTTCCCATGAAACACATTTTGTGCTCAAACCGGTCTACTGTAAGAGAAACTCATATGAAACTTCTTAATTTCAAAATTGCATGACCTTTGGTTAACACCAAATGTATGAATTAGCCAATTTTATTTTATGGACCCAAGAAAGCTGTGAGTAAGCCATACTATTCAAGCTGTGAGTACCACAAGAGTAAGTATAAGTGTAAGAATAAGAGTAATGAAGTTGAGAAAGATTTTGCCGTATGATGTACGAATCTATTATTGTTGTGGAAACTGAAATGATACTAATATTTGCTTCCAGTTACTTCTAACAGAGGTGGGGCATTCTTATTCCACCGATTAAATTGTATCTGCTAATTCATTCAGCAAGTATTATAAAGATCTCCTTTGTACAATGGTTAGGTTTCCACAATATAGGTGCTTTGCATATATATATTTATACATGCTTACATAGAAAGGGACCACAGAATCAGCTTTCAACAAAAGTAGACATAAATCTAAGCTAAATCACCTCCTGCTTGGGACAAATTTTGTTGCGTGCACTGCATACCCAAATGGGATGCAGTTCCCGCAACGAAATTCGTTTTATTTATTTATATGTTTACTTACCTGTAAACCTCTGTAATCCATAGATTACAACCCCCCACCCTGCTCCTCCCCCTCCCCATGTCACCGGCCGGCAGGTACTCCCACTACCGACCGCGGCTGGACCTATTGATATTCAGAAGAAGGACTGCCCTGGTGTCTGGTAAGGAAGAGTGTACATACTTGAATTGAACCCAGGCTCTCCAGAGTGATTCCAGAGGTCAATTGGCTGACACACTGTTTTAGCTACAAGTTCCAGAGACCTTCCTGCAACAGCCGAGCTGACTAGTGCCAACCGGACCTGTCTGACACCTGCTTATGGCCTCTGCTGAAGTGAGTCCTGATCCTTAAGAGGTGCCTCCAAAAGTCCTGAACCCTTGGCTGCCATCAGTGTGAACTCCTTTTGAAGAAAAGGTAAGGATACTGAAGACAGCTTCTTCCTCGCGGTACCCAACAACATGAATGGCACTCAATTCAATGCACTTTATTCAGTTTACTTAATATGAAACCATAAAAGTTACAAATTACAGAATACTTTATAATCACAGGTTAAAATACACAATATACAGACACAATAAATATACTCGATCCCGGTTGTTAAAACACTAGTAATGAGATAACTTCCATGTCAGCGAAATGGTGAGGGCATCATAAATAAATAGTATAAATTAATAAAATGATGAAATACTTTAACCAATTCATCTAGGGTTCCAAACATTTTCTATACTTCAAAGAACATTTCAGAAAACCAGCCACAAAAGGGATACATTCAGGATATAACAACTGCAGATAATAGAGAGCGGGACGTACTTGCACAAAATTTAACTTTTTTAAAAGAGTTTTTTCATAAAAGTTCCTGGGAAATTCATAAAATTTAAAGAAAAACATGAAGTGCAGCAGATCCTGTGGAGACAAGTTGTCGCAGCCACAGGGTGCTAGCACATTCCCTTTATGACATCCCCTAGGAACAGCTAGTAAAAGATGGAAGAGATCCATTCTTTACCTGATAAGTAAAAATCTTTCGTAGGCAGGTAATGGCCAAGATAAATATGGTTCCAAGCCTTTGATGTTTTAAACATCATATATTTACGAACACTTGGCTTCAATAATTCTTTCTCCTCTCTTTCCGTTATTTTACGCAGGGTGAAGGAGTGTTTTACAAGTGCTACAACTTCTTTGGTAATACTATCAGTTGTTAAAAACAAGTCCAAGCGTCCCAGCTCGCTAAAACACATCTTTAAATATTTCATCCATGGAATGTTAATCATATGATCTAGGCCCATGATCTCTTTAAGAAGTTTATGTGTGATATTAAGATGTTTACAAGCCAACATTGTAGCTAGAAAGTTATGGGACGCAAAGCCAAAATATCACTTAAATAAGGCGTACCGGTTTCTTCGTGTGCTATTATGTTTGCAGTCCCCATTGGAACACTCATAGGCCCTCATGCATCAATATCGGCTTTTGCGATTTCTAAATTGCGAAAAATAGCAATTCGCAATTTAGAAATCGCAAAAGCCTATGCATGAATATTTTCGTTTTTTTTTTGCAATTCGGTAAAAATCGCTATTTTTACCGAATCGCATTAAAAATGCGAATTTTCAATTGCGAATTCGCAATTCCCATTCATTCCTATGGGCCAAAAAGCCCATAGGAATGAATGGGAATTGCGAATTCGCATTTTGAAATCGCAATTCATTAATGCATTTCAAGGGTGGAGAGGGGGTCCAAATGACCCCCCCCTGCACCCATGAAATGTACTTTTCAGTATAAGTTACTACACACATGTCCTAAGGACATGTGTGTCTGTAACTTAACAGTTTAAAAAATGCATTTTTGTGCATTTTTAAACAATTTCGCAAATTACCACGTGGTTGAACTTCGTGGTAATTTGCACTTCCAATTTGAAAAATTGCACATTTTTTTGAAATGATGCATAGCATCTAAGAAATCGCAAAATTGCGATTTCTTATATGCTATCGCAATTTTAGAAATCGGAAAAATAGTTGCAATTTCTAAAATAGCATGATGCATCCCAAACAGCACTTTTGGAATCGCAAACGGCCGATTTAAAGGAATCGCACCGTTTGCGACTCCAAAAATGCTTGATGCATGTGGGCCATAAGTTTTAAAAAAAAAATAGTTTTCTGTCACTTGTAGACCCTCAAGTCCGGAATATCCCCATAGGTCACTCCCGTAGCTGGCTATAGATATATTCCTGGCTCGATACATTTTTAACATAGCAGCCACTGGTCGATTGCCCATTTTGGCTGCAAAGCCAAATAGCGCAGCGTTAGCCCTGGTGACCTCTCCTCCTTTCTTGTTATGGAGAGCGACCCAATTAAGCCGGTCGTCTAAAAGAACGCCCAGGTACGAAAAGTTAGTGCATATACTCTATCACCATTTACCATAAAAGGATACTGTCGTTTCGGGTGCGACCCTTCCTGCATCACATAGGATTTGGAATTGTTTGTGGACAGATCTCTTTTTGCCATAAACCCATGGAAAGCATCAAGTAGGGTTTGTAACCCTTTAGGGGTACGTGCCAGGAGGACTGCGTCGTCTGCATATAGCAAGACGGACAAGCCCCACCTGCCCACGTACGGATAATCGGCCCCAGTTTCTAACAGTGAACCCTCCAGGTCATTAATCTAAAGATTGAATAGGAAGGGTGCCAGTATACACCCCTGACATACCCCCCTTTCAATGTTAAAATTCCTGGTAACTTTAAGGTCTATGGTTTATCTGATATTTGCCTTAGTGTCTCTGTGCAGTTCCAATAGAAAGTCCACCAATTGGGGCTCCACTCCCATGGCCCTCATGGACTGCCACAGCTTTCCCCGGTTGACACAATCAAAAGCGGACGAAAGATCCATGAAGGCTATGTAGATGGCTCCTGAGCGAGCAATGGTGTACTTTCCTAGGACCAGGTATAGACTTAAACATTGTGCCATAGTCGAGTGGCCTGGGCGGAATCCATACTGGATATCTGAGATGATCTTCTTCTCCTCCGCACAAGCAATCAATTTCTTCAAAATGACTCCCCCTATAACCTTTACAACGGAGTCAAGCAGGGAGATTGGCCTATAGTTCAATGTGCTATTACGATCTCCCTTTTTAAATACTGGCACAATTGTTGAGATTCTCCAGGACGTTGGGCATCCTTATTTAGCCGCGGCATTACCCACAGCGGCCAAGATCGGGGACCAAAAGGGGGGATTTGATTAAAAAAGGTCCGGAGGGATACCATCCGGGTCTGGGGCATTCTTGTTAGTGAGATTGTTAATACCCTCCTCCATTTGGTTAATAGAAAACACAACTACATCCTTGCTCGACGACGTGTCTGGCAAGTGCAGCAGGATTGATGTACTTTTAAAAATCTTGACAAAGCGGGACACCCACTCATCCTCCGATATGTTGGTGCCCACTTCTTTGACATCTTCCACTAGAAAAGGCAATCGGTTAATAATGCTCCAGAATCTGGGGCTGCTAGATAGTGTCAGGGGGTCTAGGAGCTCTCTCCAGGTTGCTTCTTTCAATTTCATTTTTCGGGTAGCCAACACTTTTTTATAATTTTTTCGGAGTCTACCTATCTTGGTTTGGTCCCTAGGTGATTCTTTCAGTCCCGCCTTGAGATCTCTTGCGGCTTTAGAACATAAAGGACAGAACCAATTGGGATCACTAAACACCTTGGATTTCCCTGGTGCTGATAACATACCCCCCACTTTGGAAGAATTCCCTTCAAAAGCTTTAAGAATTACGACGGCCGTTGATTCATCATCGAGGCAACAAGAGATTTCTGCCGCACAAGCTTCTTTGAGTTTTTCATGAAAAAGTGACGGGATTACTTGGTTCCATTTTAACCGCCGCCCGCCATCAGTTGGCTGCAGCGCGTTAGTACCTCTTGCTACACCCTTTTTCTTCATAATGCTCCCACCTATAGTGACACAGACCGGGTTATGGTCACTGAATGCTCTTGGTACTATTGAGAAACCCTGAAAAGAGATAAAATAGTTCTGGAGAGCAATATATGATCTATGAAAGATCCACCTCCTCTGCCTTTATAGGTCGGTTCCCCTTGTTTACTATGAGGCGAAGTGTAACTCATTGTGGAAAACAAATCAAACATGGTAAGCATATCATTGAGAACGTTACCCTGTTTGGAATGCTCGAAATGGAGTCCCGAAATCAACGGGCAACCCAGTGTCCCCAAGTCGTTAGATTTAGGATCTCCACATGGGTGCACATTAAAATCTCCTACATTGGACTGGAAACAAGCATCCTAGGACCGGTTACAGGGTTTCACCCCTCATCAGCCAGCTTAGCGTCAGTCCAGTGGCATGAAGAGCACGGACCTATGTCTGGGCATACCCTTCACGCTCGGGGTGACAAATGCAAAGAACAATTGATGGAAAGAATGCAGAACAATGTCATACATTCACCGCAGTACATAAATCTGGGCCTAAATCCATTGTTTTTTTGCTCACCATGCCATTCCAGTTTGAACCCAGCTACATGCAAATCAGTCTTGACCCTATGCTTCATGGGAACAGGCGAGCCCGAACTGCCAGACCAGGTTCTCCCTGGACTGGAAACAAGCATCCTAGGACCGGTTTCAGGGTTTCACCCCTCATCAGCCAGGATAGCTTGACTCCAGTGGCATGAGAGCACCGGACTCACGGCTGGGCATACTCGTCCCACTTGGGGTGACAAATGCAAAAAGAACAATTGACGGTCAGAATGCAAAACAATGTCATACATTCATCCCAGTACAGAGATCTGGGCCTAAATCCATCATTTGCTTCTCACCATGCCATTCCAGTTTGAACCCAGCCATATGCAATTCATTCTTGACCCTGTGCCTCATAGGAACAGTCCAGCCCGGACTGCCAGGCCAGGTTCTCCCTGGACTCTAAACAAGCATCCTAGGACCGGTTTCGGCATCAGCCAGGATAGCTTGACTCCAGTGGCATGGAGAGCACGGGAGCCACGTCTGGGCATACCCGTGTCATACATTCACCCTAGTATATAGATCTGGGCCTAAATCCATAGTTTTTTTTCTCAACATGCCATTCCAGTTTGAACCCAACCACATGCAAATCAGTCTTGACTCTGTGCCTCATGGGAACAGTCCAGCCTAAACTGCCAGGCCAGGTCCTCCCGGGACTGGAAACAAGCATCCTAGGACCTGTTTCGCCATCAGTCAGGATAACTTGACTCCAGTGGCATGGAGAGCTTGGGACCCACGTCTGGGCATACCCGTCCCACTCAGGTTGACAATTGCACAAAGAAAAATTGTGCGGCTTATTCAGAGTTTCACGTAGCATTGCATTCCGGTACAAGGAGGAACTGGCTTGGAAGTCCCTGCTGGACTGTTCACATTAAGCTAGGTCACCACTGATTTGCACATAGCTAAGTCCAAACTGAAGTGGCATAGTGTGCAAAATAACGATATATTGGGATGTCGCCTAAGTGATTAACAGTGGCTAAGTTTAATTCAAACATTCCACCCATCACTGTTTTGTATACTTATTGTGCCGCCCTACTTCGATGGGTATGCCCAGACGGGGGTCCCCTGAACACTGTGCCACAGGAACCAAGCTGTCCATGGCTGATGAGCCCATAACTAGTATGAACTGGTCCTGGGTAGTTTGTGTTCAGGCTCAGCGAGGACCTGGCTTGGCAATTCAAACGGGGTTGTTCCTATTGGCGCAAGGTCAAGACTGATTGCATATAGCTGGGTCCAAACTGAGGTGGCATGGTGTGCAAAATAATTATATATTGCAATGTGGCCCAGGGGGATTGCTAGTGGCTTAGATTAATTCAAACATTCCATCTATCACTGTTTTGTATACCTATTGTGCTGCCCTAAATAGGATGGGTATGCCCAGACGTGGGTCCCGTGCACACTGTGTCACTGGAAACAAGCGGTACCGGCTGCTGAGCCATAACTAGGGGTGAGAAAACAAAAGACACACAATTGATGGACGGAATGCGAACAAATCAAAATATTCACCACCAGTATAGAAATCTGGGTTAAATACATCATTCTTTTGCTCACCATGCCACCCTCAGTTTAGATCTGGCCATATGCAAATCAGTCTTGACCCTGGGCCTCATGGGAACAGTCCAGCCCGAACTGCCAAGCCAGGTCCTCCCTGGACCGTAAACAAGCATCCAAGGACTGGTTTCCGGGTTTCACCCCTCTTCAGCCAGGATAGCTTGATTCCAGTGGCACAGTGATCCCAGGACCAACATTTGGGTATACCCGGAGCACTTAGGGCGAGAAAGCAAAAGACACACAAAAACCAACTAACTAACATAACTAGGGCGAAACCGGTCCTGGGTTGCTTGTGTTCCGGTTCAGGAATAACCTGGCTTGGCAGTTCGGGCTGGACTGTTCCTATTGGAGCAGGGTCAAGATTGATTTTCATATAGCTGGGTCAAAACTGAAGTGCCATGGAGGTGGCATAGTGTGCAAAAATTATGATGTATTGGAATGCAGCCCAAGTGATTACCATTAGCTGAGATTATGTCAAGCATTCCATCCATCACTGTTTTGTATAATTATCTTCCTTAAAGGGGCATTTCTAAAATAGTACTGTTAAATCAAACTTTGCCAACAAGGAGGATCTATGATTACCATTCCAATTATATTAAACATGATAGAGCTACTTGTTCTCATTTAGGAAATACAACTTAAAAATGTATTCCCAATGTTATCCTATGTTACGGGTAGGCCTCACAGTAGTGAAAAATTAATATAATTGTTTTTTTACTACCAGGACATGCAAAACATATAAAGTGCATGTGCATGTGCTACCTTTTAGTTACATAGCACCCTGTCCTATCGGCTACCTAAGGCCTATGTTAGGGTGGAATTGTATGTAATAAAAGGGGAGTATAATGCTTGGCTAAGCATTTTAAATACCAAGCCCACATGACATTGTAAACTGCACACACAGGATCTACAGTGCCAGGGCTGAGACATGTTTTAAATGGCTACTTACGTGAGTGGCACACTCACTGCTGCTGTCAACTAATAGCATTTACTTTCTAGGCAATGGGCACAGGTAGTGAACTCTAGTAGGGACTTACAGAGAAATTAAATATACAAAACGTGGATAAGCCAATAAAATTATGTTTAAGAGAGAAGCTCATGTATTTTTTGGACTGGATATCAGTGGTAAAGTGCTCAGAATCCTAAGGCCAACAAAATAAATACAGCATAAAGAGGAGGTAAGCAGGCACAAGGTTTGAGGGAAGACCACCCTAAGGCTGTCAGGCCTAACAGGGGCCATCCAGAATGTATGATGTTGGCTCAGAGAGACTCTGATATGTATCCCACACTGTACTTATAGATAGGTTGCGTGGGACTGGGGTCAGAGGAAGAATACTGGCAAAGTGTTATAAAAAATTCTTTTCACAAGCCTGTAAGCCCAGTCATAGAGATATATAAAACCCAACTCAGGAGTGCTTTGTATTGGGCTGAACTTTGGGGACATTGTCTCCCCAGGTCCATTATTAAAACTGAGAACAGTTTCCTTAGACAGCTGTTCTGCTTACCAGTGAGCTCACGATTAGTCCTGCTGCGATTGGATCTAGGGGTGAGACCCATTGCAGAGGAAATAGGTTGCAGACCCCTACTACTTTGGCAGGCTCTTATGGGTGACCCCAGAATTGGCCGAGTATAGGTCTGAGCTCTCAGAACGTCTGAGACTCCCTGATATAGGTAAACTGGCTTAGTTTGCACACTTCAGGGAAGGTCTCGGTATCATAGGTAGGGATAACTTATGGAACAACCCGGAGTCGGCCTGTGTGGCACTTACGCGCAATCAACTAGTCAGTAGTTACAGGGGGGCAAACTAACCCAACTTCACAAAAACCCCACCACTGGTTTCCTTACAGTTAATTTTCTGGCAATAAAGGATATGTATATTATAGAGCCATGCTTAGATGAAATACAACCGGCTCTAGCCAGGAAACTGTATGTGCAATTTAGGCATGGCTTTCTCCCTTTGCGCTCATTTACTAATAAATAATCCGGAAGTGCTGCCCTGGGGTGTCCAGCCTGCAGCAGGGGAGAGGAGACTGAACTTCATGTATTCTTTTTTTGTCCGGGATATTACAAAATCAGAAATAGATGCTGGTCCAGTTGTGCAGGAACCTAGGCACACAACACTGTAAAGAAGCATTCAGGCTCCTAAAATATAATACTGAACTCCAAATTGATTATGCTGTATCCTGTTTTTTAAGTTCTATGTGGTGGGCACGAACAGTCTTCTTAGGAACCAGTAACTGATCTAATATTGACTGATCTTTTTATTCTTTTAAGCTAATGTTATCAATTATCCAATCCTGTTTTATCTGGGTTTCAGCTCTTTAATCTGTTTTTGTATATATTGTATATATTTGTGTATGTTCATTTATGCTCCACAGACTGAAATAAAGAAAGATTAGTTTGGATTGGAGAATACTGAGCTGGATTTCCTCCTTTATATCAAACCAAAGCCAGTAGTTGCAATGCCCAATACCATTTAAATTCTACTAAGTGTTACTGTGGAGCTCCTCAGATTTCTGTACTAAGCCCCATATAGTTTAATCCATATGCCTCTCTTTTGGCTAGCCTCAATAGATCCATTAATATGTCTCACAATGTCTACCCTGATGATACCAAGCATATCTTGAGGCCATATTGAAACATTGATCTGGTGCCCCGAAAACTGTTGACTTTATTGCAGTTGTTGAATAAATGAGTCTTAATTATCTCAAATTAAGCAAAGATTAAATGGAGGTGGTGGTGCAGTGGGGCTCTCCTTTAGTTTGGTCGTCCTCCCAATGGCATGATGCTATAGGCCAATGTCTGATCCCTTCTCAAACAGGTAATACCTTGGGAGGCTATTTTGATGACAAATTATAGCTTAGACTTCAAGTGGCTAAGGACTCTGTTGTATGCATCTTCCATCTGAAAGTTCTTGAATAAAATTATTGCTTTTTTGCCTAGAGCATGCCTGCTTTAGTATTCTTCAAGATATTGTTTGTTTGTGCCTCAACTATACCAATGTCCTATATCTGGAAGCTCCTTCTTCTAAAGTTCACATCTTCCAACTATTTCATAATACTGGAGCTCATCTTTAGGCATATATGTCCTTGAAGATCCCCATTTCTGGACATATGAGGAGGCTGCACTGACTGCTAGTTCACAACTGCTTAATGTGCAAGAGCCCTGGGATTTGCATTACAGTACTACATAATAAAAGCCACTGTCTCATATAGCAACTTTTAAATTCGTACATTCCCACTGTCTTTCTTTTGTTCTACTAGCACTCATGTTTTGGTGGAACCTACGGTTAGGAAGGTGCATCAAGGGGCCTTCTTCTTTTAGGACCTCATTATGAGTGCCCTGCTGGGAAGGTGATGATTATCACTATGCTTAAAATCTGATACCAAGGGATGGGAACTTAAAGGTGCAATAATTATCACAGTTTAAAAGTTGCTTCCTCTAAAATGAGGCATAACAAGTGGAATTAGTATTTAACCCCTTTACCGCGGCGGACATTCTGCCGCGGTGCGGGCGTTCTACGGAGTGGGCTGGGCTGCGTTGGCCAACGGTCGTGCACAGCACCCAGAAGGTAGTGCTTGCATTGGCCGTTGGCCGACGCGAGCACGGAACGGGTTAACATATCAAATTCTGCATGTTTGGTCTTTTTATGGTCCTTCCCCCTGATACATTTTGGCATGTTTGACCTGCCACAAGTCATTGGGGAAATCTCAGAGAGTGTGACAATTATCACACAACTCGTAATTCCGATCCCTGTGAAAACACGTGTTTGCCCAGGGATCCTAACTTAGCCCTTAACTTGGAATCAGGGCCTTAGGCTGCAATCCTTTGGAACTCTCTCTCTACAGATCTTCATTTGATGCACATTATTTGAACTTCAGAAACATATAAAATTGTGGCTCTTACAAATCTAGTATCAATTGATAGTGTAGCTTAAACGATCATCAACATTTCTATAATATCATGATGCCTTTCAGACAATCTCACGTTTTAAAAATTTTCTGGATAAATAAAGAAATAAAATAAAATACATGCCTGGCATTCAAAAGTCACAGAAGATACTTGAAGAATACGGGTTTGAGGGGAAAATATCTCTCAATTGCATATAACTGTTCCCATGAAACACATTTTGTGCTCAAACCGGTCTACTGTAGGAGAAACTCATATGAAACTTCTTAATTTCAAAATTGCATGACCTTTGGTTAACACCAAATGTATGAATTAGCCAATTTTATTTTATGGACCCAAGAAAGCTGTGAGTAAGCCATACTATTCAAGCTGTGAGTACCACAAGAGTAAGTATAAGTGTAAGAATAAGAGTAATGAAGTTGAGAAAGATTTTGCCGTATGATGTACGAATCTATTACTTTTGTGGTAACTGAAATGATACTAATATTGCTTCCAGTTACTTCTAACAGAGGTGGGGCATTCTTATTCCACCGATTAAATTGTATCTGTTAATTCATTCAGCAAGTATTATAAAGATCTCCTTTGTACAATGGTTAGGTTTCCACAATATCAGTGCTTTGCATATATATATTTATACATACTTACATAGAAAGGGACCACAGAATCAGCTTTCAACAAAAGTAGACATAAATCTCAGCTAAATCACCTCCTGCTTGGGACAAATTTTGTTGCGTGCACTGCATACCCAAATGGGATGCAGTTCCCGCAACGAAATTCGTTTTATTTATTTATATGTTTACTTACCTGTAAACCTCCGTAATCCATAGATTACTACCCCCCACCCTGCCCCTCCCCCTCCCCATGTCACCGGCCGGCAGGTACTCCCACTACCGACCGCGGCTGGACCTATTGATATTCAGAAGAAGGACTGCCCTGGTGTCTGGTAAGGAAGAGTGTACCTACTTGAATTGAACCCAGGCTCTCCAGAGTGATTCCAGAGGTCAATTGGCTGACACACTGTTTTAGCTACAAGTTCCAGAGGCCTTCCTGCAACAGCCGAGCTGACTAGTGCCAACCGGACCTGTCTGACACCTGCTTATGGCCTCTGCTGAAGTGAGTCCTGATCCTTAAGAGGTGCCTCCAAAAGTCCTGAACCCTTGGCTGCCATCAGTGTGAACTCCTTTTGAAGAAAAGGTAAGGATAATGAAGACAGCTTCTTCCTCGCGGTACCCAACAACATGAATGGCACTCAATTCAATGCACTTTATTCAGTTTACTTAATATGAAACCATAAAAGTTACAAATTACAGAATACTTTATAATCACAGGTTAAAATACACAATATACAGACACAATAAATATACTCGATCCCGGTTGTTAAAACACTAGTAATGATATAACTTCAATGTCAGCGAAATGGTGAGGGCATCATAAATAAATAGTATACATTAATAAAATGATGAAATACTTTAACCAATTCATCTAGGGTTCCAAACATTTTCTATACTTCAAAGAACATTTCAGAAAACCAGCCACAAAAGGGATACATTCAGGATATAACAACTGCAGATAATAGATAGCAGGACGTACTTGCACAAAATTTAACTTTTTTAAAAGAGTTTTTTCATAAAAGTTCCTGGGAAATTCATAAAATTTACAGAAAACATGAAGTGCAGCAGATCCTGTGGAGACAAGTTGTCGCAGCCACAGGGTGCTAGCACATTCCCTTTATGACATCCCCTAGGAACAGCTAGTAAAAGATGGAAGAGATCCATTCTTTACCTGATAAGTAAAAATCTTTCGTAGGCAGGTAATGGCCAAGATAAATATGGTTCTAAGCCTTTGATGTTTTAAACATCATATATTTACGAACACTTGGCTTCAATAATTCTTTCTCCTCTCTTTCCGTTATTTTACGCAGGGTGAAGGAGTGTTTTACAAGTGCTACATCTTCTTTGGTAATACTATCAGTTGTTAAAAACAAGTCCAAGCGTCCCAGCTCGCTAAAACACATCTTTAAATATTTCATCCATGGAATGTTAATCATATGATCTAGGCCCATGATCTCTTTAAGAAGTTTATGTGTGATATTAATATGTTTACTAAGCCAACATTGTAGCTAGAAAGTTATGGGACGCAAAGCCAAAATATCACTTAAATAAGGCGTACCGGTTTCTTCGTGTGCTATTATGTTTGCAGTCCCCATTGGAACACTCATAAGTTTAAAAAAAAAATTGTTTTCTGTCACTTGTAGACCCTCAAGTCCGGAATATCCCCATAGGTCACTCCCGTAGCTGGCTGTAGATATATTACTGGCTCGATACATTTTTAACATTGCAGCCACTGGTCGATTGCCCATTTTGGCTGCAAAGCCAAATAGCGCAGCGTTAGCCCTGGTGACCTCTCCTCCTTTCTTGTTATGGAGAGCAACCCAATTAAGCCGGTCGTCTAAAAGAACGCCCAGGTACGAAAAGTTAGTGCATATAGGCACTCTATCACCATTTACCATAAAAGGATACTGTCGTTTCGGGTGCGACCCTTCCTGCATCACATAGGATTTGGAATTGTTTGTGGACAGATCTCTTTTTGCCATAAACCCATGGAAAGCATCAAGTAGGGTTTGTAACCCTTTAGGGGTACGTGCCAGGAGGACTGCGTCGTCTGCATATAGCAAGACGGACAAGCCCCGCCTGCCCACGTACGGATAATCGGCCCCAGTTTCTAACAGTGAACCCTCCAGGTCATTAATCTAAAGATTGAATAGGAAGGGTGCCAGTATACACCCCTGACGTACCCCCCTTTCAATGTTAAAATTCCTGGTAACTTTAAGGTCTATGGTGTATCTGATATTTGCCTTAGTGTCTCTGTGCAGTTCCATTAGAAAGTCCACCAATTGGGGCTCCACTCCCATGGCCCTCATGGACTGCCACAGCTTTCCCCGGTTGACACAATCAAAAGCTGACGAAAGATCTATGAAGGCCATGTAGATGGCTCTTGAGCGAGCAATGGTGTACTTTCCTAGGACCAGGTATACACTTAAACATTGTGCCATAGTTGAGTGGCCTGGGCGGAACCCATACTGGATATCTGAGATGATCTTCTTCTCCTCCGCCCAAGCAATCAATTTCTTCAAAATGACTCCCCCTATAACCTTTACAATGGAGTCAAGCAGGGAGATTGGCCTATAGTTCAATGTGCTATTACGATCTCCCTTTTTAAATACTGGCACAATTGTTGAGATTCCCCAGGACGTTGGGCATCCTTCTTTAGCCGCGGCATTACCCACCGCGGCCAAGATCGGGGACCAAAAGGGGGGATTTGATTAAAAAAGGTCCGGAGGGATACCATCCGGGCCTGGGGCCTTCTTGTTAGTGAGATTGTTAATACCCTCCTCCATTTGGTTAACAGAAAACACAACTACATCCTTGCTCGACGACGTGTCTGGCAAGTGCAGCAGGATTGATGTACTTTTAAAAATCTTGACAAAGCGGGACACCCACTCATCCTCCGATATGTTGGTGCCCACTTCTTTGACATCTTCCACTAGAAAAGGCAATCGGTTAATAATGCTCCAGAATCTGGGGCTGCTAGATAGTGTCAGGGGGTCTAGGAGCTCTCTCCAGGTTGCTTCTTTCAATTCCATTTTTCGGGTAGCCAACACTTTTTTATAATTTTTTCGGAGTCTACCTATCTTGGTTTGGTCCCTAGGTGATTCTTTCAGTCCCGCCTTGAGATCTCTTGCGGCTTTAGAACATAAAGGACAGAACCATTTGGGATCACTAAACACCTTGGATTTCCCTGGTGCTGATAACATACCCCCCACTTTGGAAGAATTCCCTTCAAAAGCTTTAAGAATTACGACGGCCGTTGATTCATCAGACCTCCCCGGAAGGATTTCAGAAGTCTCTAGATCTAGGTAGATCAGTTTTATATTCGGCAACATTGCAGTCACAGCATTATAAAACATTATATAGTCTTTATCACATGCCAGCAAAAATAGCACAGTGGGGTGGGACGGAAGGTATAACCTGTCCTAGATGTAATGCAGTAGAAGCCGACATAGTACACATGTTTGCACAATGCCCCCAATTGTACACCCTGAAAAAAGCCATAGAAGATTTTATGGAGAAATCACTAAACATCAAGATTATATTAAACAATGAATTGCTATTACTGGGGGTGAAGAGTGAGCAGGAAAACGACTACACAGGGTTCTTGTTTATGGCGATGGCTGTCTATCGAATTAACATAGCAAGGGCATGGTTAGATAAGACACCACCAACATTTCAAACTTGGCTAGCAGGTTTGCTTGCTTCATACAACTTGGAGAAAGCTATTTATGAGAGGAAGGGTAGGAGGACAAAAGAATTGGGTGAGGAGATATGGCAACCTATCATGAAGTGGAAGACTAATCAAAACAGGGTGGGAGTCGGGTAATAGGCTCACACTGGCATGTATTTCTGTATTAGTTTTGAAATCTTATTTTAATTTTTCTCTCCCACCTTTTCGTATAAATTGATGCAGAGGACTGATGTTGCAAGACATGCATTATATTTATTTGGTATTTAGTTATTTTGGAAAACACAATATATATATATATATGATCAGTTTTGTAAAGTTGTTGATTGTAATAATTGGAGGGGTAAAATTGTTGTGAACATTTTTTCAATAAAAATATAAAAAAAAAAAAAAAAAAGAATTACGATGCCCGTTGATTCATTATCGAGGCAACAAGAGATTTCTGCCGCACAAGCTTCTTTGAGTTTTTCATGAAAAAGTGACGGGATTACTTGGTTCCATTTTAACCGCCGCCCGCCATCAGTTGGCTGCAGCGCGTTAGTACCTCTTGCTACACCCTTTTTCTTCATAATGCTCCCACCTATAGTGACACAGACCGGGTTATGGTCACTGAATGCTCTTGGTACTATTGAGAAACCCTGAAAAGAGATAAAATAGTTCTGGAGAGCAATATATGATCTATGAAAGATCCACCTCCTCTGCCTTTATAGGTCGGTTCCCCTTGTTTACTATGAGGCGAAGTGTAACTCATTGTGGAAAACAAATCAAACTTGGTAAGCATATCATTGAGAACGTTACCCTGTTTGGAATGCTCGAAATGGAGTCTCGAAATCAACGGGCAACCCAGTGTCCCCAATTCGTTAGATTTAGGATCTCCACATGGGTGCACATTAAAATCTCCTACAATTATCAAATTATTTCTGAAAAGGCCACAGCGCTGTTCTACTAAATTGTTCAGCTCGGTAATTCCACATCCCTCTTCTTTATGGGTAGCATTGTAAAAGTTGATCACATAGAGACTATTGTTTTTGCCCCAGGGAGATGACCTGTATATTTCTGTTTCCAATAGGGACGACCCTGATGTTACATCTCAAGGCCAAGGATGTAAAAATTGCCAAACCTCCCTTTGCTCTACCACTATTTGATGGGGTGGCTGGAACAAAGAAAGCTCTATACCCCACCAGAGACAGGTTACAGTTAACAAGCCACGTCTCTTGATTATCGCGAAGTGGCTAATGAATTGTACCAAAAGTGGGTCTGCGTCTTTCCCCGCCAACCCCGCGATGTTCCCTGTGAGTACGTTGTGAGCCTGGGTGTACTCATTTGGACCTAAAGTAACACCCAGTTGCTTCCCAGGGGAAATAGCCGTAGTATCTACTGGGGGGTTATCTTCCCAAGTCGCTGCTCCCGATGAGGGAACAGGAATTTCTGGGAATAGCTCCATAGTCAGAGACTCCGATGCTGAGCAGTTGTCTCGAAGGTGCCAATCAGGGGGGATGCTACTGTTTACTTCGGTGGCTGATATGGTATTTTCCCCACGCAGTCAATCACAGTCATTAAGACCAGAAAGAACTGCGTATTTGTTTGTTCCCACTGGAAACGGGGAATAGCCATCTCTCCCCCAAGTGAGTACCCCGTTTGGTCTCAAAGGTATAGGACCCATCCTCGGTTGGTTTCTGGGGTAGGGTTGCCTATCTTGTTGACCCATGTTCCAGTTATCGGCCAACCTAAAATCTCCCTCCTGTAAAAGAAACCCAGCGGCAATATCTCTATGCCTTGACCCCTGGACACTCTTCCCAGCTCCACTTCCCTAAAAATCCTTTCTACTGGGGCAGTGCTGTTAAAGTTTATCACTATGCAGTCTCTCCTTCCAACTTTTCTAGAACTACCCAGCCAAGATACTCGGCGAACCATGATAACATCATACACAGCCATGTGTCCTTCTACTGTGTTGCTTGAAAGCCAATGAGTTACCTTATATTTTAGCTGGCTGTAATCCTCTTTGACTCCCTCGGGGAGAGGTGGTACATTTCCCAGTACTATCACCAGTGGGGTAGATGGTGGTGGTAGGTTAATGACCGGAAGGTTTCCCCCTTTTCTAGTTGACATTTCTGTGGAAAGACTTCCCTCTACCTGTGTTAATGGTGCATTATTGTTTTTCCTATTTACCCCCTCTGCGCATTCTTTGTCAAAACCTCCCACAGTTTTAATTATTCCTACCTCTGTGTTATTCTCCCTAATCGATGGACCATGATGTTCCACAACTACGATGGTAGGTATTGAACGTGGCATCGTTGGAGGACTTTTAGTGGGCTCTACCGGTTTTTTGGGTCGTGGGCCGGGGCCACTAGTATGTATGCAGGCTGACAGACTTTCTAGACTATGTGTGTTTTCCAGAGTCGCCTTTTGCAGTTTTCCCAAGTTCTCCTTTATTACCCTCAATCTCTCAATTAGTGGAAGCATGAATGACTTAAGTATCTGTTCCACCTGTGCAACAAGACCATCCGGAATATGAGATGCTAATTTTGGGCATTTAGGGGGCTGAAGGGTTGCATTAAAAGTGTTAATATTAGGTGCGCTCTGTATGGTAGTAGGGGCAGCAGAAGAAGAGCGATTTACTGGGAGGGTTAAATTAGCCACGTTGTTAGATGTTTAAGTAACCTTTGGGCATCGACCCTTTTGTCTTCCCCACCCCTCTTTTTTTTCCCAGGTTGTTTCGGGTGTGTTATTGGAATTTGTATTATGGGATCAACTAGGTCCTTGATTGGGCTCGTGTCAACATGCCTACTCTCTGTAGAAGATATACTACTACCTAGAGTGGTATCCCCAGAAAAAATGGTATTACACTCAGCTAATCCTATACCCACTTCTGCTAAACTGGCTCTGCTATATCTCTGACTACAAAGCTGTTCTGGGGTTATAGGGTTCTTGATGTCACCCAAAGATGAAAGTTTTCAACCAAGGGACTCCAAAGATAGCCGCTTCTCAGTGAGGGCTATCTCGCGTTCTAAAACAACCGCTGCTCTGGTGATAAAATTATCTAACGTTCCAGTAATACTGCCCCCTATGGTATTCGGCACTATCTTCCTCCCCTTCCCCGATCGTTGTGCCATAGTCACTGATTGTAATTTGAGCAAGAAAATACCGGTATTTGGAACGATGTGCTTAGTTCACTGGCAAAGTCTCCCGTTTGGATTTTGGATTTGAAGAACGTTAGGGGGGTGACCCAGCGCAGCCCTGCCTCCTGCTGCCCTGGACACGACGCGGGGGCTGTCCTCCGGTTAAAGCACCTCCAGGCGTGGAAATGGCGGAGGCGGCTTCCGTCGCAAAGCAGCCTGGGAGATGTAGTCCCCCTCCTGGAGGGAGACCAAGAAGAGCAGCGCGATTAGCAGGGACCAGGTAGGTCTTTCAGAGTTCCCCCAAGTGTCCTTGCAGTATCCTGACAGCGCTGATCCAGTTAAGAATCCTTTTTTCTCCTCTGCCGTTACCTCAGTTTTCCGACAATTTCTTGCCGGTAACTGCTAACTTCCACTCATTCTCCCACTTTACCTCCTTGTCCACTAAAAATTGGAGGCTATAGATCCAATTCGGGCTACACCGTGCCCATTCCGATAGCCTAGTATGCCTATTAAGCATCAGATGTAATGCAGTATGTGGTGTTATATGGTGATGTTGGGGTCGGGGTTGGGGTCAGAACAAGCTACCGGGCTTACTGGCTCACTGGCTCATGGAGACACGAAGGAACCAAGGCGCCGCAGACCCACCACATAGAGCTTACTGTTCTCGCTCACGGGGGCCGCACACGCCTTCTTCTCAGCACCTCTCCTGTTTACCAGGAGCACTGGCTAGCACAGGGTCGCAGGGCTCACTTGGTCACGGCCTCCTCACATGCGTATCTCTCCTGAGCACACCGGCTCACGGAGCAGCCTGCCTCCTGCGTCTCACCCCTCACTGTTCACTGTTCGCAGGCTCCTTGCAGCTCCTCTCGGCTCGCGGCTCACGGACCAGCCAGCCCCCCACCGCGTCACTCTCCTTCACTGTTGCCTCGCAGAGCCTGCTCCACTGAGTCTCTCTCCTTGCGGCTGCAACTCACGGCTCCTCGCAGGTCTTTGCAGCCAGGCTCCGGTTCAACAGGGTCGGAGGTTGCGGAGCCGTTGAACTCGCCGCTCTCTTCAAGCATGACTTGAGAAGGCAACTCTTCAGTCGAACTATCTTGGTCCCTGTATCTGACCCGCACTCCATTACAGTCAGTCTGAAGCTTGTGACTTTCTCAGGCAGTCCAACATGACCAGATAACTGTGAGTTAGCGTTGTGCTTTTTGGCACTATTTTCACCTAAAAAGTTAAAAACTCAATATCTATAGTTCTACTGATTGGATTTTTGTTGTTTTAGTGTCATTTTATTTACTAAAAGTTACTCTATTGGCAAAAATATCTTCAATCTGTGTGTTGCACACATGCACACATGGTCTGCATGAGGTATTTTTATATGATGCAAGCAATGATTTGGGTCAGGTCATCCTTTCTGTATTGTCATTAAAATGGGTCCACTGCATCACCATCAATGATACTGTAAATAATGTATCACATTTGCAACGCACATCCTCAACAACCAATGCAGAGAATCACCCAGTATTGTCTCAGGTAAGTTTCTTATTCTGCGGGTCGTAAACATTTGGGATTCTTAAGTGCAGGCTAAACATGTAGAACACTCTTTGAAGACGGGTCAATTTTAAAAAGATGAAATAAATTGAAAGGCAAAAAGATGCAACCTGTTACCAACCACACATGGTTAGCTTTAGCTCCACCATCATTTCTTGAAACAGGGGAGCACTCAGCTATAAATTGGGAACAAATATATGCAGGAAAATAATATGTATGTTATGGGGTGAGGAAGGGGATCAAAAGGTAATGAGAAGTCTCACCACATCTTCTCTTAAAGAAAGTGTATAGGAAGATTTGAAATTATAATCACTGTCTCAAAAGGGGACAGATTTCCAGGGGAGAGGTGTGGCGCCGCGGCCAGGGCGACTGACGCTGGAATCTGGGGACCACGGTTCGATCCCCGGCTCCGGCGGCAGGTTAGCCCAGCACCATGTGACTCTGGGCAATAGCTCGCTTAATCTTCCCGACGGCCCCCCAGCGCCTAGAGACCCTTACGGGTGATTGTGCGCTTTACAAATGTGGACTTTACTTTACTTTATCTGGCCAAGACATATGAATGTGACTTGAAGGAATGGAGTTTGAAAGGATGAGATATACACTGATCAGTAACAAGTGGAGTCTCACGGACCTGGGAGGGATGCACAACCACAACATTTTATGACAGGGACAGGATAAAACAAAGAGTAACATTGTAATGGATGTCAATACATGTCCAACTCTCTATGCTAGCGTATGTTTCTCTGTTCCACAATCTTGAGAGTATGTACCTCCCCTCAGAATTAGCAGAAAAGAGACAATACATTTTTTTAAAAATATATATTGAGCACCGGTGCCTATAGCTCAAAACAGAACAAGGTGCTAATTTTGTCATTTAGCTTCAGAACTAAGGGTCCAATGAATGAAGGTTTTGCAATTTGGTAATAAGTCACAAATGGGTCACCAAATGCAAAATTACCACATTGCAATGTACTAAGAATGAAAACAAATGAGTACACAAACTTTGCATAGCGTACTGAATAGTTAAGGAACAGTGAATATGTGACATGAAAAAGCAATTACCAAATAGTAGTTATTACTGATTCACAAATGTTTTCTATCAAACAGTACCAGTTATTCTCAAAAACTATTTTTTACATTCACAAACTACAACCGAGTGGAAGCTAGTGGGAACCATGTGCCAGTAAATCAACTCTGTCTTTCCAAAATGGCACAGAAAATATCCTCAAAGTCATGGCAAAAAAATAATACTACCAGAAACAGACAATCAGCCATATTATTGAGACATAAGAAATGAAAAGCCACCTCCAAAGAAGAGGAACATATTTTTTTTTAAGAAACTAAAATACAATACATTAATGATAGCTAAATAACTACACATCTCTAAACTATTACTTTAACAAGATAATTAATATATACCTTGCTGTTCATGTTTCTGAAATATAGAGGAGAAAAACAGAGCCAGACAACAATTACAACAAAAAAAAACTAAACCAAAAGAACCCACCCAAAAACATATTTGAATATTAAACATGTAATACTAACAAATCTAATTGTTCAACAGACAAAATAAACACCTGGACCAGAACATTCAGTTAAAAACTAAGACCGCAACAACTACCTCTTAAAAATACCACAGCATTTATTTATAAATATAAATGTCCTACAAATGCAGTACATTTTGAAATAATGAAATTAGATAAAAAAACAATATTAGCATAATTTCATTATTTTTTTATTACTTTAGCACCTTGTAGGTAACTGTTGGAAACAGCTGCATATATCAAATTTCACAAAAAAAATGGAATTATTAAATAACCTGGCATAAAATACCATAGAAGAAAGTATAAGCATTATGAAAATGCACTGGAAATGTATGAAATAGTATTCTAATGCATGTTATTGTAAGTAGGCAAGAGCGGTAAACTCCACTCTGCTCGCAAAGTTTGCCGAATTCATGCACTCCGCGCTCATTCCTGGATTTTGCCTTCCCGGAACAAAACAGAGGTTTTTTTTCCATTTACGCACTTGAAATTATTTTAGTCGCTTGTTTGCGAGTGCCACAATATTCGCGGCCTGCTAGAGCGTGCGCATGAGACTTTGTGGCCACTTGCATGGGCGGATTTTACGAATTGGCAATCCGCGAACTTGCGTATTTACGGATTCGCAATCCGCAAAATCCGCGAACTCTCGCGAATTTGCGTTTTTTTTTTTTTTATGTTCGCAAGGATTTCTGCCAGTTCGCGAGGGTTCTGTACCAGTTCGCAATTGCGAACTTACTTGTCGGCTCGCAACGGCCGCGACTATGTTGTTTCTACATCTGGTTCATCATCACAGGTTCACAGCACCCTCTGTTTCACCACTGCCACCCTCTGGTACACCCATGCCACCCTCTGGTACATCACTGCCACCCTCTGGTTGGTTTATCACTGTAGATTATGGGGGTGAAAAAAAGCAAGCACACCTGCCCTGCTTCAACTGACAAGAATTAATTTGGGGTTGATTAATGTGTCACTGAATTTAAACTTCCAGTCTGGCTGGCACCTGCTTCCTTATCTGTAATTTGCTGGACTCTGAAGGGGCCCCTCAGGAAGCACTACAGGGAATGGTTACTAATGATAAGATTGAACTTTTGCACCTGCTGAGTGCTTTCAGTATTGTCTGTAATTGCTTTCTGTTGCAGTGTAATTTTTTTTACAGGACCTTTGTTGTATACTTGTAGCTATTCTCTGAGCCTGCTGTGAGGGTCAGAGCAGGGTCATAGAATAGTTGCAAGTAGGCAAATGAACTCTGAAGAGGCCCCTCAGGAAGCACTACAGGGAATGGTTACTAATGATAAGATTGAACTTTTGCACCTGCTGAGTGCTTTCAGTATTGCAAAAATCCAAATATCCAGCAGCATCCACAAAAGTAATCCTTCCAGGTCAAGATCCAAATCAAAGTGACCAGCACATGAAGAAAGCACTAGGAGGAGCCTGGTGGACAGAAACAGGAAGTTGGAGACTGTGGGGCACTTCCTTCCTCCCACCCCCACCCCCCAAAATGGACTCCTTGCAAAGAAAAAGTGCAGGCAAATGTCAACCTGAGGAGTTATTCTGATAAAAATCATAATTTTCAAGGTTTATGCTGCCTGCTGGTGGATTTCTTGTGCGAAATTGCAAATTTTGCAATCTCGCAATTGCGAGATTGTCGCTGCCCGCCGCATCTACGTGTTCGCAAGTATTTACTCCCGCGAAATTGTATAGTATTCTAGTTGGCAAGCAAAAAATCCGCTTCGCACGGATTTTACGAATTTTCGGCAAGTTCGCTAGAGTTCGCGTATTGCGAATTTACCGAAAATCCACAAAATCCGCGAGCGGAACGGATTTTACACCCATGCTTATTCCTGACACTTACCGTTACGGTGGAGTTGTCACGCTCAACAAACCCATGATTGATTGATTGATTGATTCCGGCCACGACTGCACCAATGTTGTGCCACGATCACAAACGCACCACTCAAGTGGCTTTTGTGCTCGAAAAGCAGATTAATCTACAACAAGAGGTTTCTGAGAGGATTTTCTTCTCCGACAGACAGTTGGAATTGTTTTTTGTGCAAGAAGCCTTCTTCTTACAACAGCAAGAAAGTGCCCCAGAGACTCCAACTTCCTATTCCTGTTCCTAACAGTGATTTGTTAATCTCCTGGTCACTTTTCATTTGGATTAGGAGCTGGAAGGATCGCTCTGTCTTCTGCATATATACCATTGGATTCAAGGACTTTGTATCTGAGATTTCCACAATTGAAACAACACGGGTATAAGGGGCCTAGTTACATTTTTGCATTTAATTTTTCTTCTTTTGTTAAGGAATAATGTTACACAGTTCAATACATTTTTTCCATGTATGTTAAATCTGCAATATTTATATGTTTTATTATAAATTGTATTCTGTGGCCTAGTCTGGCAAGGGGCCATTTAGTCAGTAGGCCCAGGCCAGTGCTAGTCATGGGTGCATGAGCCAAAAGGTTCCTTTGCATATGTTGTTTTTAAACATTATTTAGGGCTGGGATGGCATTGGATTAAATTAAAAATGTGGTGTTTTTTTGTATTTCATGTTTTCTTTGTATATAAAAGGTGTATGTGAGGTAATATTTGATGCCTTGGGAGGTAGTGTGTTGCTGTAAAATGTTGATAGCTCATTTAATATTCATTTTTGGCATTGCTGAATTACTGGTAGTGTTTTCGTCAGTGTTACCATAGATATATTTTACATATTTTTTTTATTTTTTTTTCCTTTTGCCTTGGTTGATCCATCCATCCATTCACCATAGGCACACAGCAACTAAATAATAGTTTATAAGGATGATTAGCGAGGAACCTACAAAGGTGATGAATGTATTCTGGCATGAAAAGAACTAACTCTCCCATAATGCACCGTAAAGTTCAAAGAACTCACGAAGGGCGGTGACATTCAAAGAATCAAAATAAAAGAAGACGAGAACCCTCCCCATGTTCATTTTCACTGATTGACCTCTGATGAAAGACAGGAGCCTAGAAACGCATCAGGTCTAGAAGAAAACCGAAGAGCAAGGGTGCGAGTCTGTGCCAAGGATAAACCATAAGGAATATTCCTTCAAAAGTGCGCCTTTCGAAGCTGAGGCATTTGTTTGATAAAATTACTACGCTGCAGCCTTGTTGAGGTAAGGCAGAAACATTGATTAATTAGAGAGGAGACAGCGGGTTGGAACTGGACCGAACCTGTTATGTGGTTTGAAGGATTGCGGCTAAAAGAGACTCTCTCCTTGCTCCCGGGCCCACTAAGGATAATAAAAATTAGTTTAAAAGGATGATTAATGAGGAACGTACAAAGGAGATAAATGTATTCTGGCATGAAAAGAACTAACTCTCCCATAATGCACCGTAAAGTTAAAAGAACTCACAAAGGGCGGTGACATTCAAAGAATCAAAATAAAAGAAGACCAGAACTCTCCCAGTGTTCATTTTCACTGATTGACCTCTGATGAAAGGCAGGAGCCTAGAAACGCATCAGGTCTATAAGAAAACCAAAGAGCAAGAGTGCGAGTCAGTGCCAAGGATAAACCGTAAGGAGCATTCCTTCAAGAGTGCGCCTTTCGAAGCTGAGGCATTTGTTTGATAAAAAAAAAATATATATATATATATACATAGATATATTTTACACATTTTTTTACTATATTTTTTCCTTTTGCTTTGGTAGATCCATCCATTCATTCACCATTGGCACACAGCCAGACAACAGCATTCATTTATTATGCATAATTCCATTCCCTCCTGGACACATTGGCTGCAGTGCACTGCAGATGCATCAGCATCATAATTTTTTTTAATGATTATTTAATTTTCCACTGAAACACACTGCCTGCCATAAGCACACAAAAACTTACATTTTGTGAAAGATTCTTATTACATTTACCCATGCAGTTCCCTGAGTGCCATATGTGTCTCCTTTGAAAGATATGGAACAAAGGAAAGAGTTCCATCAGTGTGCTGTGTTATCCTTATGCAAATTTAAATTTTATAGTATGGTGGCGTGTTTTCACTTTAAAGTGGTTGATGTTTATTACCTAAGTAACCAGCCACACTAATATTGACTTTGCCTGTACTAATTCAAACTGCAAAAAGGCTACATTTTACGAACTGTTTTTCTTGCTTGTTTGCTTTTAGGTGCACAAGAGAAGAAGAGACATCACCCGCAGTAGTGCTAAGTAGAAGGCCAGTACAGTGACGTCACATGTCAGTCCTCCAATCTCTTCCACTTGTGCAGCTTAGTGATACTACCTACTGAGAGCTTTAAGATGACCCCAAAGAAAGTTGCTGCTAATAAAGTGGTGAGTGAGAAGAAGCAGCTTCTCACCATTGGCATGTCGGCCCAAATCATATTCAGACAACGTGGTGTGCCTACCGCACCGGCCTCCAGGGAACAAGCTTGGGAAAGCACTCCCACATCAACAGAACCACCCCAACCTTAGCCCAAGACCCTGTCTGTCAGTGAGGCAGCCACTTCAATCATGGCTATGCCGACGAGCAGTGACGTTGAATTTAATTTGTCCCTTTCGCAAAGTAGTACCCAATCATTTCAGGAAGCAGAGCAAAGTTGACAAAACCCGCAATAGTACATCTTCCTGATTTTAGACCAGAACAGGAGGTCAAACTTCCTGCTGAGCAAGAACCTCCACTTTTAGAAATTTTGTCTCCCAGACTTCCAGCAAGGAAAAGAAAGGGCACTACTGCACCTTATTCTTCAAGCATCACTTCTGATGAAGATAATAGGGATGTGATGTGGACCCCACCAGAATCCGGTAGATGCTAGGAGAGGCAAGGGAAAAGAATAGTTCCTGCAAGCCTTAGAATTAGGGAAGGGGATGACTGACTGACTGAAGGTATTTGTAAAGCGCAATACTGCTGAGGCGTCTTGGAAGATGTCGATGCAACACAGAGGAGTCAATTATTGTTATTCAACCTGCTCTGATGGATGTGGCACAGGTAGCACTGCAAGTTTGCATATTTGCAAAGCCACATCTGAGGACCTGCACTAATTCCTACCTCAGTAGAAGTATGTACTGAAGAGATGCAATTGATGTCTCAGCCACCTACCTCCAGTTCTTCTTCAGGCTTTGGCCGTGTCCCAGTAAAAAAGTACTTCTAACCACTTTGCGGCTTTCTTACATTTAGCACAGAGGGGGGTCACATTGCAGTTTGAAGCATTTGCAACACAAATGTTTGTTGAGTTAAACCTGGATCACATTATGGTACTGGAAGCCAAACGACCCATATGAAAAATCACCATGAAATCTGGTGGGAGGAGCACCTTAAAAAAATAATAGTAATAATAATAAAGCAGCCATTTTTAAAGCGCCTGGTTACACTAAAGACAGTGTGTCCCCGCACTAACATTGCTGCTGCTCCCAGAGAGACAGAAGTCCAGAAGCGAGTGGCCTAAGTCAAAGGAACAAGAAAGCTTTGTTTACGTGGGAAGAGATGGGTTTTAAGTCTCAGTCTGAATCTGGTTTCAGAGGGTTCCATACGTAGATCAAGCGGAAGTTTATTCCAGTGTTTGCTTGCTAAAAACCTGAAGGAGCGACCTCCCATCCTGGCCTTGCGAATGCGGGGAAGTTTGAACAACATCGCTCTGGCAGATCTTAAGTTCCGGGTAGGGCGATGGATGGTAAGAAGTTTTCGCAAGTAAAATGGGCCTTTACCCTGGGCAATGCGATGTGCAAAGCATAGCGCTTTAAACTTAATGCGTTCCTCAATAGGGAGCCAGTGTAGTTTTAATAGTGCCGTCTTTCCCGATGCTCTACGCGGGAGGTTGAGCACCAGGCGAGCGGCAGCATTTTGAACGCACTGCAGTTGGTGTATGCCTTTTTTGGTTAAGCCTCAGAGCATGGCATTGCCGTAGTCCAGATGCGGTGTGACTAGAGCGTGGATAAGTGTCTTCCTGGCGCTGATGGGGAGAAGGGCAAGAATTTTGCGAAGAGTTTTGAGTATACCAAAACATCTTCCCGTGACTTTGCTGACCTGTTGTTTAAAAGAAAGCTCAGCATCAAGCATGATTCCAAGATTTCTGATGGATTCCGCCGGGGAGGGAATCGCGCCCAATTCAGTGGGCCACCACGCATGTGACCAGGCAGAAGGGGATTTGCCAATAACCATTAGTTCTGTTTTGTCGCCGTTCAGGCGCAGGCAGTTGTTGTTCATCCACCTTGCCACAGATAGCATGCAGTTGGAAAAGTTGTAGGCGTCTTCCATCTGATTGTGCGTGAGTTTAATCATCAGTTGGGTATCGTCAGCATATGTGACAATATCCACTCCGAAAGCTTCCACAATGTGAGCCAGAGGTTCCATGTAAAGATTGAACAACGTAGGGCTCAAACTGGAGCCCTGTGGAACCCCATGTCTCAGCTTCCTGGGGGAGGATTTGAAAGGAGGGCAATGCATCTGAAAACTCCTGTTTTCTTGAAAAGATCTTATCCATTCATAAGCAGATCCCTCCACTCCCATGTCTGAGAGGCGAGACAGCAGCGTTGTGTGCAGCACGGTGTCAAAAGCTGCACTAAGATCTAGTAAAACCAACGCTGCTGTCTGCCCCTCATCCACTAACTGTCTGAGACATTCTGTGGAGAAGAGAACAGCTGACTCCGTCGAGTGGCCTGCTCTGAACCCTGACTGTGTGGGATGGAGGAGGGATTCCTCCTCAAGGTATTTCATGAGTTGGCTGTTAACCACCTTCTCCACAACTTTCACGCAGAAAGGAAGAAGGGAAATGGGGCGGAGATTCTGTAGCTGGGAGATATGTACGTTGTTTTTTTTTTTCAGAGGGATGACTTGGGCCGTTTTCCATGCGTCAAGCACATGGCACTCTTGGAGGGATAGGGTGACCATGTGTCCAATCTGGTCGATAATGCATTCTAGGACTCCCTTACAGCGATTAGGAGGAATCACATCATGGGGGGAGCCGGACTGAATGCTGTTAGCAATATTAAGCAGGTCTTGCTTATCAGGTACTTTAACCACTTCCATGCTAATGACAAGGTCAACTCGTCATGGGTTTTACCTGCCCTGTGCTTATGACGAGTTGACCTTGTCATGAACAATGGGGAATCTGAGATTGTAGCACACAGCAGGAAAACCCCTTAGCAGCCAAGGTGTTAAAGCAAGTCAGATGAGGTTTGATGGCAGAGTCATCTCCCACTTCCTTGTATTTAATCGGCAGGTCCATGCCGCCTGTGAAAGTGGTATGTATTATATCCACTTTGATTACAAAGTAGTCTGCTATGTCATTACATAGCTCATTGGAGTAGGTGTCTTGGGCCTCAAGTCTGATGGGGACCGTAAGCTCTTTATAAATGGAAAAAAGTTCTTTGGTTGGGTTATCGGCAAATTCTATTCGTTCCCTAAAATGAGCGCCTTTGGCTGCTCTCACGAATTTGTGGTATTTTTTTAGCTCTATTTTATAGTTAAGCTTACATTCTGGATTGTAATTTTTCCTCCAGCCTCGTTTGAGGTTTTTGCATTTGGCTTTGGCTTCCTTAAGCTCTTTGGAGAACCATGGGGCAGTTTTGGTTTTTCTAGCAGGGGGATTGAGTGCCCATGGCGCTACTGTGTCCAGCGCCCTGGACATCCATTTTTCATAGTCGTCCCACGCCTCCAGCAGAGTGTCGCTACGGGGGGGAGGTTCCTTGAGCAAGGCGGAGTTGAAGGTTTCCTGATTAAACTTCTTCCAATCTCTACGTTTCTGGGCCCTGGGCTTGATCATCCTGATTTCCTGTGGGGCACCTTCTACCTCGAAGGGAATGATAAGATGATCAGACCATGTTATTCTGATCGGGGTGGAAACTTTAATACCCTCCCAATTAGGAATACAGGGTCCAGGAGGTAACCTAATTGATGCGACGGGGACACTGATTGTAAGTTGAGCATCAGAGATTTCAGTGCTTCAACCACAGCCTGTGCCTCCCCGCAGTTAATATCCTCGAAGTGGAGGTTAAGGTCTCCCACGATGAGAATTTTTTTATACTGGAGTGCAGGCTGAGTTACCAGTTCTGTCAATTGGTTGCTGAACTGTGTGGTCCTGCCTGGGGGACAGTACAAGAGGAACCCGTTGATGATATTTTTAGGGCTTACTTTTATCGTAAAAAAGCCACTCTCACTGTTGGGCAGTATGGCCTTCTCTAAGGTGCATTGTAAATCACTTTTATAGATTAATGCTAGTCCCCCGCCTCTCTGCCCTTCTCTATCGATTCTGAGCAGACAGTAACCTGGGGGAATAGCTTCCAGAATTTCGGGCGTCGAGGCTTCGTCTAGCCATGTCTCTGTTAGGAAGAGCACATCAAGGTCCCCCTCTGTCAACAGATCATGTATCTCTAATTTGTGCTTTTTCATGGATCTGCAGTTTAATAATGTCATTTTTATTTTGGTCAGCACCAACTCATCGCTCTTCCGCCATTGGGTGGTAAAATTGCAAGTCTATGGCAACAACTGTCTTTAAATTCAGGGCAAAGGGTTAGTAATTCATTTTTAGTATAACAACATTTTTCCCCTTTAATACTATCACTATCAACGAGGGCGAGAGGATCAGGGGTCCGGCCCTGCGCCCCTTCTGGCCGCAGATGGGCGCAGACGGGCTGGACTCTGGCTTGACTCCGGCGCGAATGCGGCGCGTCCGCTGCGTGGAGTCATGGCCGTCTGTTTATGTAGAGGCGACTAGAGCGCCAGGAGTGGGGAGCCCTACCCAATATGGCCGCCACCAGAGCACGCAGCCCGGGACCCGTGGCTATGATCCGCAACTCAGCCAGCAGCCTCGGGGAAATGTGAATTAAAACTGCCAACACGGGGCAGCGCGCAGTGAGTGATTTAAAATTCTATAAGGCCTGTGTACCTTAAGATCGGTTAAATAGCATGTGGCGCTTCGCAAAGATCCGAGCACTGATGCTAAGCAGGGGGGAACGGACACTGAGGGAAAAACAAGTAGTATACAGCACAAGATTTAAAAATGACAACCACCCGGCTTCAGCCTCAGGTGCAAAGTGAGCAAAGCAATCTCAAAATATAAGCTAAAAAATAGCTGAACTCGTCGTGAAGGTGAGGAGAACCAGGAAACATCAGCTACAAGTTCAATCATGGCGTAAGGTGATGATAAGGAAGAGGGTTTGTGGCATCTGAGACTCACTAGTCTCTGATGTCAGGGTGCCATGGTTACCTATGGTTCCATGTTCTCATGGTTGTATTCTGTACAGTGTTTCCTAGGTGTTAGAATGTATTCGTTCAAATGCATAGAGCTGTTATCCAGACTGGCTGGGGCTTGGGTGGGTCTTTCTTTCTTTGGAGTAAACCTGAACTCCTTCATCACATCTTTGTATCCTGCATCCTTCTTTCAGCTGCATGAGGATTTTACACTGGCGTAGTCGGAGCTGGAAAGAAGGTGGACCCAACAGCCTCAAGATCTTTTCAACTTTGTGCTGATTTGTTTCATCACTCTTAAGGTACTGTGCCACTTTACTTCACTTTGGGGACTGGGAGCTTTTGCAGCGTTTACACACCTTGATTTCTTTGGTTTTGGAAAGTCGACACAGGCTTGTCCCTACTTTGACTCTTCCTACCAACTACTGATCTCCTGTGGGTCCTACAGAGCAGTGCTAAGTGGAATTTGCCTTCTACCAACTTCCGGGCATTTTTGTTGTGCTACACTTCAGTGCTTAGCATACCCTGCCTTCCCACTAACCTCTGGGCACTTGCAGTGCAATTCTATGTATACTTTGATTTCACATTGGCAATTTTGAGTCTACTTGAGCTGTCTCTGCTTTGTCTACAGTGTTTTTGCTTTCTCAAATGTCCTAATGTAGTGGAGAGGAGGCTGCAACACTTGTATACATTTTAACTTCCCTAACGACTTCTCTCCTCTTGTGGCTACTTTTGCCAGCATTGTTACCAAGCCACCACCCTTGTGTATTTTTGAATTCTCTAACAGTGTCTCCTTCCTTCATTCTTCAGCCTCGAAGCCTTGGGGAGTTTTCCTTTCTTCAGCCTCAGAGCCTTCGGGAGTTCTCCATTCTTCAACATCAGAGCGCTCTCTATCCTCTGCGTTTCTTGGCTAAAGCGTCATTGCACTGCGTTTCAAGGTTGGGTCTTTACCCTAGGAGGCGCGCATTTCACGCAGCGTGCCGCCATCCTATATTCTACAGGTTCTGATTTGTTTCTATGTGTGCCACGACTGTGACAAGCACGCATCAACTTGAAATGTCTTTTTACCTTGACGTCATCCTTCGTTGCTAAAAGACGTCCTACGTTAGAATAAGGATTCTCACAATTTTTGCGCTGTGTTTCAAGATTATTTCCTCCTCTTTATGGTCGTCAACCGTAGCGTTTTGATTTAAACACATCAGCAGCTCTCACGGTAAGCCTTGCCTATACTTCAGTGACAGGCACACCTCTGCATTATTTATTATTACAACTTTTTGCCTACATTTCGGTGATAGGCACACCTCTATATAAGTTATTGTCACAGCTTCCTGCCTGCACTTCGGTGACAGGCACACCTCTATATAATGTATTGTCACAGCTTCCTGCCTGCACTTCGGTGACAGGCACACCTTCTCATTTAAGTTGAATTAATTTGCAGCATATTTTGTCCAGGCACACTATTGTTTCAGCACGTCCATTGGTGTAAGTCTCACTAGTGTGCCACATCTGTGACACACTCACATTTCTGCGGGATGGTTGCTATCTGCTATTTTCATTTCTGAAATTTGACTTTTGTTTACATTCTCTGCAACATATATACGCTTCATTAAACTTGTTGGTGTGTGATTTTTCAAAGTTGTTAAGCACAATATTTTATTTTATTTCTGCTTCACTCTTACACCTAGTAGTCATGCAAAATGTGACAGCTCCTCCCTTCTTTTTGATGTCACCGGGTGAAACTGGAATTAAATGGAAAAAGCGGAAACATGTTTTTGAGCGCTATGCCAAGGTTTGGGGCGTAAGCCTTACTGCTGAGCACAGAACATTTCTTCTTTTTCATTGCCTTGGCTCGGAAGGGCAAGATGTTTTCGATCACCTTCCCGAGCTTAGTGATGCAGAAAGCAGAGATCTAAATTAATTTGAGATCTGTATGAAAAAGCTTGACAAGCATTATTTGCCCAAAGTAAGCACCATACTAGAAAGGTACCAATTTGTTAAGAGACTACAACATGATGGTGAATCAGTTGAGGTGTATGTCACCCAACTTAGAAAACTCGCCTCTTCCTGCAAATTTGATAACTTGCTTGATGAGAGAATCAGGGATCAATTGATGTTGGGGTGCAGTATTGAAAAGGTTTGTGAGAAACTCTGGCTTAGAGATGAACCTTCTTTAGATGAAGTGTTGCAAGTGGCTAAAAGAATTGAACATTCTATGAAGTGTGTGGATACATTGAAGAAGGACAAACAAGTTTCTGTACAAGTCGACAAGGAAGAAGCCAAGAATGTATCTAAAGGTGATAACACTGCCAGGTCTAAAAACAAGCCTTTTGTAAAGTGTTCCAGGTGCGACAAAGTGGGACATTTTGCAATGATAAAAAATGTCCCACTTTGAAGGTCATATGTTCCAAATGCAAGAAAAAAGGTCATCTTTCTATTCTTTGCAAGAGCAAGTTGTCTGCATCTAATGTTAAGTGTATTGAATCTGATGTTCTCAAGGAAGACTTTGTATGTGGACAAATTGTTGCTCAGGTTGATTCCAGTTTGGAACAAAAATTTTCCCCTGAACAAAAATATTGTCCAGTTGACAAAATTCCGGTGGAAGGTGAATCTACTAAAGTTCTTTTTGATTCGGGGGCTAAAATCACCATCATTCCCAAAACCTTCTTTCAAACTAAACTTGCCTGCAAGATTTCACTTCTGGAGCCTGACATACACCCTTTGGCCTATGGTGGTGAGCCCATACCACTGTGTGGTTACTTCCTAGGTCTCATTGAGTACGGGGGCCATCTGTTTCAGGTAAAGTTTACGTTTCTCAAAAAGGTGACAGCATCATTAGCTGGTTTCAACTGGGAGACTTAGGAGTCATGCTAGATCCAAGTCGTCCTTCTCCCATCATCCTTAAACAAAATGTTCAAGCTGTTCATGTGAATTCTGATGTCACTGTTGAAACACGCATTAGAAAGAAATCTACAAAAGTATTAAGAGAAGAACTTGGTTGTATTAAAGATTTTAAATTGGACATTCCTTTACGCCCCAATTCAAAACCTTCTAGCTGCAAGGTCTGAAGTGTACCTTTAGCTGAGAGAGAAGAGATGAAGAAAGAA
Source organism: Lissotriton helveticus (assembly GCF_964261635.1). Classification (NCBI taxonomy): domain Eukaryota; kingdom Metazoa; phylum Chordata; class Amphibia; order Caudata; family Salamandridae; genus Lissotriton; species Lissotriton helveticus. The sequence goes on from NC_136071.1 coordinate 955,227,557, forward strand.
TTAGAGAAACTCAAGGAAGGGGGTATAATTGAGGAAGTTATTATCACATATTTGCTTGCTCCGGTTCTGGCCGCACGCAAGGCCAATGGGTCTCTACGCTTGTGTGTGGACTTGAGGCAACTTATCAAATGCGTGGTAGTGGATAGGTATCCACTGCTGAACATTTCTTAATTACTTGCATTGTTGGGAGGTGCCAAAATCTACAGCACCATCGATTTGGCGTCTGCCTATCACCAGATTGAACTAGCAGAATCTTCAAGGGATCTTACCTCCTTTATTACTCCATTTGGGTCTTTTAGGTTTATTTGGATGCCTTTTGGCCTGGTTTCAGCGGCGTCCGCTTTTCAGTGTGCAATGGAGATGGTTCTCAAAGATTGTAATGGTGTTTGTGTGATGACATTCTTGGGTTTGGCAAAGATGATGAAGAACATGAGAATCGCCTTGATGATGTCTTGGGTAGGCTTGAAACAGCTAATCTCACCATAAAGCTGGAAAAGTGTCGGTTTGCGACTTTGTCTATTCACTACTTGGCAAACACAATCTCAGGAGAAGGTATTGCTCCTAAATCAGATCTGGTAAACACTATCTGTCATATGCCAGCCCCATCTTGTAGAGAAGAACTTATGAAGTTTTTCGGTATGACCGAATATTATAATTACTTTGTTGAGAGATTTGCGGAGCATTGCACCAGTATGAGGGGGCTCTTAAAGAAAGGTACTGAAGTGGAGTGAAGATTGTGATCCTAAATTTGTTACTCTTAAGAGGAAACTCAGTGATGCCCCTAACCTCAAGAGTTTTTTTTTTAATTTGTTTATTTGCATAGTAAGTAGAGCAGTAGCATGTAACAATTTGAATACAAAGAATCGCATAGTAATGCGCTCTCATAGGCACAATGGTATCAAGTATTGTATACATTTTCCATTTTTGGTATGCATTCTAGTTTAACTAAACAGAACCCTCGGAAAAAAAAAAAAACACCACCCCAGTTAGGCCCACCCTTGGCACTCATACATCTTATTTGCATATATCCATTGGTATTTGACTACGTCCAAAAACAGCTCATTCTTCACCTGGTATTCTGTACAGTCAGTCAGCGATATAAACAATAATTGCATTGGTTCCCCCAATGTCGTGCTCAGGTGCACCAAGAATGTCTGCGGTACGTTGTGGTCTATTGAGATCAATTCCTATTTCAATCTGTAGGTGACGAAATATCAGACTTGTCATCTCCCCCCGTTTCGAAAATTCCTAGTGTAGCAAACCAGTCTAGTGAGATCGGCGTTTTTCTGAGGCGTCTGCGTTCCTCGTGCTGCAGTGCTTCTCCCTCTGCCTTACCCCACCGTATAACTTCCGCCTTCCACAAGTCAGGGTCCGGTGGTGTGGGCGATTTCCACCTCATGGTTATTGCGCGTTTCGCAAGTAACATGGCCATATCAGTGAAACATGTTGATACACTTCTTTTAGCGTCGCTGGTCCCAGCCCCAGTAGTGCATATTCTAAGGTGTGTGCCTGTAGAGGAGCACCCGCCCCGGTGAGTGATTCGTGGATAGTGTTCCAGTAATAGCCTAGTTTTGGGCAGTCCAAGAGCATGTGTATCAGTGACGCATCATCTGCTCTGCATCGGGGGAAGGTTCCATCAGTGTCAGGGAACATAGCGTGCATACGGTGTGGTGTTAGATACGCCCGGTGTAAGACCATCAGCTGAATAAATTTGAACTTCGGGTTTCTAGCCACTTTTTTGGGAAATTGAAGGATACGCTCCCATTCCTTATCCCTGAGCGGTCGTCCTATGTCGCCCTCCCATTTGGCCTTAAGGGGCAATAATGAAATCACCCTCCCTGTTCTTATACCGGCAGTAAGCCATCTGGTTAGGTGGCTTCCCGTTCCCATGAGGTATTGCATTGTCAGCAAGGGGTTTGTGGGCGTTTCGACTCCATTATGTGCCCACAATCTCGTCACGTAGTGACGTAAACCAGCATGTAGGAGGAACGATCCTCCCGGGACGCTATGTGTGGTTCTGAAGTCTTCAAAGGACAACATGCGTCCATCTACAAAGAGGTCTCCGATTTGCGTAACCCCTGCGTCATGCCATGGCGTGAGTTTGTGGGTCGAGAGCATTCCCGACTCCAGTGGGATACCTAGCAGTGGAATTGTAGGAGCGTAGGAGGTCGTCGGGGTTGTGTACCTAACCGCTTTCCGCCAATATTGTATGGCAAGCCGGAGAAGAGGAGGGGTGTCCCTCGGTATCTCCGACCGGGGTAAAAGTAAGATATGGATTTTCCCTTTGGATCGATCTTCTTCCGTCATGTCGATCCCATGCAGGTTCCTGCCTGCCAGCCAATAGGCCAGCCACTGCAGCTGACAGGCAAAATTATAGGCTCGAAAGTCTGGTGCTCCCATACCACCAGTCCCAGAGGTGAGCTGTAATTTAGCAAGTCCTATGCGCCTCCGCCCCGATCCCCATATGAGCTCCGTTAGGAGCGTATCCAGTGCCCTGAACATTGTAGCTGGAATCAGGAATGGTAAGTTAGTGAAATAATAAATGAGGCAGGGAAGCACCACCATCTTGGAGACTGCCACTCTACCGGCTACCGATAAAGGTAACGACAACCAAAACTGTATCTGTGATTTGAGTGCCCTCATTGCCCTGCCCAAATTGCCGTCTATCATTTCCTCAGCACCTCTGTATATCTGGATCCCAAGGTAGCGGAAAGTTGTGTCCGCCATTTGAAAGGTGTGTGGCATAAAAGGCAGTGGTGCAGACGAACCAGTGGCAGCAAAGCAGTACCCATATGACTTAGGTTCACTTATAGTGATGCCCGATAATGCACGGTAATCCTCAAATAGTTTGGGTATAGGGTCCAGGTCACCCCTCAACCTCAAGAGTTTTGATCCCTCCAAAACCTCTGTTGTTACCACGGATGCCAGTCATAAGGGGTTGGGTGCTGTACTCCAGCAGGAAGGTGAAAAGGTATAGAATATGTAAAACAAAGAGTAACTGTGGGTCTAAACATGCTATCTGTTGAGCAGTGTCTGACATACAAGTCAATACTGAATATAACTGTAAATCAAGAAAAAATGTGATTCAAGCATAACAAGATGCTTCCATGCTATGAAAGTACCCATCAGTTATAGTCCGGTACCACCCTTGTCATCATTTGGGCCTCCTCACACCAAGGAGAATATTCTTGCAGCCACTTGGAAACTATAAAGTGGATGCCCCAGTGTGTTGAGGGTATGCGGAAGGTGACCGTGTAGTGATAACTGAAAAAGCAGTGCGTAAGGAAAAATAATAATGGGTGTGTAAGAAACGTGAAAAATATAGCTCAACAGATAGCTTGTTTAGACTCACAGTTACTCTTTGTTTTACATATTGTCTTTTCTGGGGGACATATCTGTGCCTGGTCTTTAAACTTTCCCTTGGACCCACTTTCTATCTGTTTTTTCATGAAAAGGTATAGAAACCATCACGTACATCTCTCGGGGGCTTAAGGACCCTGAGTCACGTTACTCCGTGATTGAGGTGAAGCTCTTGCAGTGTTTTGGGCCATCAAGAAACTGAAGGAGTTCCTTTGGGGGACAAAATTCTTTGTTAAAACTTAACTGATCACAAGCCCCTGTGTGAGATTTTCTCGAAGAAAGGGATAGACCAAGTCTCTGGTAGGATAAGCAGATGGGTCATAGCTCTCCAAGAAAATGACTTTGAGATCAGATACATCCCTGGGGTGGACAACAGTGTGGCTGATACGCTTTCGAGATTGGTTGTTGATGACCTCTTGATCATGATGTTGATGAAGATTGGAGTGATAATGATTTTTGTGTGAGTGTGGTGGGCGAAGGGATCATTGATCAATGTCAGTGGTACCTCAAGTTATCCTTGGATCCTGTGTTGTCTGAGATAATGGGTCTCATCCGCAAGGGCTGGCTTACAAAAAAACAGACATCTGAGGAGGCTTCCACTGAGGAAATATGTAGAAGTGAAAAGAGTACCAAGAGAACTTTGGTTAACAATCATGCCAAACCATCAAGCTACAAGCGGAGAATTACTTCTGGAATGGGGTGAGCATCTTTTGGAATCCTCAACTGGCCATTCCTAATTTGGATCAAATATCTTGAAAAAGTTCTAAAAGAGATTCATAAGGAATTAATTAAAATAACTGGAGGAAAAAATTGATAACGTGGATCTATCTGAAGACCTAAAAAAACTGAAAGACAATATTTTATCCAGTATAGAAAAACATGAGGCTATAGTCAAACAGATGAAGCAAACCAAATTCCAAAGGGATAAAATAGATTTTGAGGAGGGAAGACACTTCACCTATGGAAGCAAATATGAAATACAACGGAACAAAGAACAGCTGGACGCTTCAAACCGGGATTTTTCCAGTTACGAATCATTAACCAGTACGGATAATAGTGAAAATGAAGGCCCCAACCAGCCGCCCAGCCAAGCAATAAAAAGGTCACTTTTTTTTATCAGAAATGAGAATGGCTCTGCAGCAACAGAACAGAGATAAGCAGTCGGGGCACAGCAGAGGCAGGGGACATGGAGGCAACAAGGGCAAGACAAGACGAGGCAAGAGAGGAAGATCCAAAGCCAAATATGCTAACCAGAGGTCACCTGAGGCAATCCAGGAAATTAGTGAAAAAATGACACAGGAACTCAATGTAATCAACCTCTCGGACAAAACATTAACGGATCTGGAAACAACCCTATTAAAGAAAGGTCTGAACTTTTGCCCGACTTCCTATCTAAATATAGCACAAACCCAAATAGACCTCTACAAATATGTAATAAAACTTAAATTGGCGAAGATATGCGGAAAAGCAGCTATGGATCAACAAAATATGAGAGCAGAATACTCCAGCACCCTATTGGCAGAGGATAAACCCTCTCTGGAATTACTCCTAACAATGGGAGAAGACACAGTAACATCTGAAATGGAAAACTTGGAAAGTCTGGAAGAACTCCTACCTGTCTCAGGAGCAGGAGAAAGTGGTCTAAAACCAAAATCTTTCTATTATCCAAATCTACCACCAGGAAATAAAGTGGACCTGTTCCATGAGGCAATAATTGAAGATCTTTATAAAATTGAACAAGTGAATAAAAAGGACAGCCTATCAAAAATAGAAAGGCAAGCACTAATTCTACTCCCAACAGGACGATGCCATAGAAATCAAACCAGCTGATAAGGGCGGAAATATAATCATTTTGAATAAAATTGACTACATACGAGAAATTAACAGACAACTGCGGGATATAGAATGCTATGCCTGCCTTGACTAAGACCCCACCAAAGACATAGAAAACAATCTGACAGATCTATTAACGGACTGGCTTGAAAGGGATCTCATTGATATGGATGAACAAAAATATCTGACAACTCATCCAACTTTGGCCACGATATACTTTTTACCTAAATACACATAAGCAAAATCAATCCACCAGGAAGGCCGATTTTTTCCGCAATTGGTTCCTTATTGGAACCGGTTTCCAGATACATTGATCATTTCCTTGCTCCCCTGGTTCAACACCTCAGCTCATTCTTGCAGGATATCACAGATCTTCCTCAAAAGTTAGAAGGCATCACTACAAACTAGTAACCATGGATTTGATTTCCTTATATACCAACATTGCACATACAATTGGAATTCAAGCCTGTGAATTCTTTTTAGGAAAGAGGAACATCCAGTATCAACATCACAATACCATGCTAATTGAAATGATCACACTAAGATTATACAATAACATCTTTGTGTTCAACAAACACATTTTTAAACATATCAAGGGCTGTGCCATGGGTTTTTCTTTCTCCCCTAACTATGCTAACTTAGTAATGGGGTGGTTCGAACAGAAACTAGCATGGACATCTGAACACAATCATTTCATGGAAAAAACAATTCTATGGCTTAGATTCATGGATGATCTTCTAATAATATGGGATGGCCTGGAGACAGAATTTGCTAACTATTTTCAAGAAATTAACAACACTAATGCAAAACTAAAATTCACCTACGAGATTAGCTCCAAAGAAATGGCGTTCTTGAACACTTGCATATATGTAGAAAACAACTCACTATAACCAACTCTACACAGAAAGAAAACAGCAACCAATGCCATTCTCCATGGGAATAGCTTTCCTCAAAAAACCCTAAAGTGGAGCATTCCCTATGGGGAATTCTTAGATTATTGAGAAAAGCTTTACAAAAATAATCAAGAAACATTGGGGTATTTTACAATTGGATCCTGCGCTGTCTGAAATAATAGGTGACCATCCCAAAATTACGTACAAACGAGCATTGAACATAGGGGCTAAATTAAGACACTGTCATTTTAAGGAGTCACAAGTATCAACATGGATGAAAAGAGATAGATTTTGGCTGTGCAAAAAGTGCAAGGCGTGTAAAATTAGAATACAACAACAGAAAGTCGATATCCAAAAAGGAAGCAAGTGGAAAATCCAGCAACATATTACCTGCAAGAACAGATTTGTTGTATATATTGTGGAATGTCCGTGCAAACTAAAATACATCAGCAGCACAACGTACAGAAAAAAATCTTACAACATATACGAGCAACAAAAAACATTGACCGTTCAAATGCCATAGCTAAACACATTGAAAGGGCCCACAACAGCAAGTGGGAAGCCCTAAGGTTCTATGACATCAAACAAGTTCCACAATCAGAGACAGGAGGACATAGGGAAAAACTCCTGCGACAAAAAGAGTCCAAACACATAGTAACATTTAGTACTCTAAATCCGAGAGGTCTTAATCAGGATGAGGAGCTTCATGTGCACTTGTAACAACAAATAAAACAAGTTTCTGTACACCTCTGCTAACAACATCATCTCCAGCTTTGAATTAAAAAGGCCAGAGAAGCTCACCAGAGAGTCACAAATTGGTGTGGACTCAATCATCTCCAGTATTTAATTAAAAATCTGCTCATCGCAGTGTCAAAAAATGAGGTGAAGGAACATGAGTATATACCAATATACTTGCAAAAATGTTGAAAAAGAATAAAGTAAACATCACAATCAACAAAAAAACAAAAAAAGAAGAACATCACAAGACTCTGATTCCGCGCAATACAAAAATTACCATCAATGGATTGAAAATGAAATGAAGATAAGAAAGCATTTTGGAAATAAACTCATCATAGAGTTTCAAAGGGTCAAATGAAATTTAACTTATGTGATCAGAACATATATACATATATATTTTGTTTTGCCTCGCACAAAAAATTAAGCATAAATTGTGTTTTTAAATCACAATAACAGGGTACTTATATTTAGCTCACTTCTTTTCTTATATTAATTTTGTAAGCACTGTGCACAATTGATTCATCATTACAAACACCATAATGCATTGCGAAAAAATAACTGGAAGTAAATGTGAGCCATTGAAATAAATAATGCCCTAGATGTTGTACACATCATCCCGTGATCAAGGTCCGAGTGGGGAGGACCAAAATGCGTTGGGCATGGCAGTATTTTTGTTAATTGAATAAACCGCCATACAACCTGAGAATCAAGCGAGTGCGACCATTATTTGATTCAAAGCGTAAACTGTTTTTTATATATATATATATATATATATATATATATATATATATATATATATATAATATATATATATATATCCTACTTGCGGCTGCCAGTAGGTAGTTATAGTTAGGACCTAGCGTTTTTTGATTTGCCAAGAACTTTAGCACCGTTTGACAAACCTTAGTGACATTTTCAAAACTTATTGCCCCATCTGGTCAGCTCGTGTCTTGAAAGTATTGGGGTGATTCGTCAAGTGGGGGCTGAGAAAAAAGGGTGTCCCAAAAAATGTTTTCTACATGTTCATTCCAACTTTGTTGTGGCTACAGCCTGAATTGCTAAACGGAATTAACCAAATTTAGCAGAGAGATAGCTGTTGGTCCAGAGTGCACTCTTTGCTTTAAATGGTGTAAATCCGTTCAGTAGTTCCTGAGAAATGTAAAAATAAAAAAATATTAATATCTTGTCACCGCGGTGAATTCGCGAACCCTCCCGATCATGAGCTTCATTCTGATTGGCTGCTAACACTCCAAACCAGGAAGTGTTGGCAGCCATCTTGTGACTCAGTAAAACCGGGTCACAAGAAAACAGTAATAAGAAGATAAAAAACAAGAAAAGGGGGCAGGGTAGAAGCACCCTGACCCCCTAGGCCTGCCCAGATAAAGCATTTTTTTAAAGAAAATTTGGGTGGAGTTGCGCTGGGTGTGCAATTCCGGCCGAAACGTTTTTAAAAAATGAAGTGCTTCATTTTCCTTGAGCCCTCGGGTGGGCCAGGTCCTGGGGGTAATCCAAATTTATTTCGCGGGGGCCTGCGAGGGCCACCACCCAAGAGCTTTTTTCGGAAAAAAGTGTGGGGGGGCTCCTGCATCCCACACTCCCCCAGATACCACCATCTGCCCGGGGCATTTTCAATTATGGGGTGGGGGGCCTTGCGGGCCCCCTAAAACACCAGGGACTGCCACCTCCCTGGGTTTTTTTCTTTAATATGTAGGGGACCGTGGGCCCCTCTAAGCCCCGGGGCTATAAGAAATAGGTATATAGTGGATCCACATGAAATCCAGAACTTTTCACCACATAAATGTGAGGAAAATTAGCTTTTTTTGACAAAGTTTGAGGCTTGCAAGGGATTTGTATTAACAGAATGTACTACCTTTGTGGTAACAGAACCTGGTGAGAACTAGACAAGTCACCCCATTATGGATTCCCTCGGGTGTCTAGTTTTTAAAAATGTATAGGTTTACTAAGTTTCCCGAGTTGTTGGCACAGTTAGGGTTCACAATCTACAGCTAGTCACTTTGGAAAAAAAGAGTCAATTTTCACTGTGAAAATGTGGTGTGTCCACGTTGCCTTTTGGGCCGTTTCCTGTCACAGGCACTCGGCCTACCCACACAAGTGAGGTACCGTTTTTCTTGCAAAACTTTTGGGAATGTGGGGTGGGTGGAATTTTGTGGATCCAGGCAGATTCCACCACAGAAATGTGCGGAAAATGTTTGTTGTTTTACAAAGTTTGAGGTTTGCAAAGGATTCTGTGTAACAGAACTTGGTGAGAGCCAGACAAGTCAACCCATCCTGTATTCCCCTGGGTATTTAGTTTTAAAAAATGTATAGATTTGCTAGGTGCCAGCAGAGCTAGCGTTAAAAATCTACAGCGAGGCACTTTGCAAAAAAAGGGTCAGTTGTCACTGTGAAAATGTGGTATGTTCATGTTGTGCTTTGGGCCGTTTCCTGTCGCGGGCACTAGGCCTACCCACACAAGTGAGGTACCATCTTTCTTTGAAGACTTTGGGGAATGCCAGGGGTGGAATTGTGTGGATCCACACAGTTTCCAGAACTTTACTCCACAGAAATGTGAGAAAAAAATCGTTTTTTTGGACAATGTTTGAGGTTTGCAAGGGATTCTGTGTAATAGAACCTGAAGAGAGCCAGAGAAGTCACCCCATGATGGATTCCCCTAGGTGTCTAGTTTTCAAATATGTATAGGTTTGCTAGGTTTCCCCAGGTGCCAGCAGAGATAGGGTTCATAATCTACAGCTAGGCACTTTGAAAAAAAGGATCAGGTTTCACTGTAAAAAGGAAGTGTGCCCACATTGCGGTTTGAGCCATTTGCTGTCGTGCACACTAGGCCTACCCACACAAGTGAGGTACCATTTGTATCGGGAGACTTACGATAACACAGAATTGTAGAGCAACTGTTATTACCTATTGATTTTTGATGCATTTCTGCCTTCCAAATGAAAGACAATGTGTAAAAAAAAGTCACTTTGAAAAATGTCCTATAATTCTCATGCTAGTACAAGTGCTCACAATTTGGGAAATGTACAAATAGCTACTGTTTCTAAACTCTATATTTTGTTCCAATTTCAGAAATACATAAGTGTCTTTCATCCCGATGTTTCACTGTATATATTTTCCCGAATGAATTGCTATATACCCAGTTCATTAAAAAAACACATTGCAAGACTCAGCTCAGTTATTGTCCTAGGGTCCGTCAGATTCTTGGTGAACCTCCACGTCCCATATATCCCTACAACGAGAAAGGACGAGCGGATGTAACAGTATATTTCTTTCAAACATCTGTCATAATTAAAAGAAGTTACAGCTGAAAATGTTGGCAGAAGTGGCACTTTTTTTCAACTAATTTTCAGGTTTTCCTATTTTTAACTGTTAGTTTCTTTAAAGAAACCTTGAAGGATCCACTCAAATGACCCCTTGCTGAATTCAGAATTGTATCTACTGTTCTAAAATGAAGGGCTTTCTATGATCCATGATTGCTTTCATACCCATTTCTACCATTAACTGGAAGAAGGTTAAAATCACAATCAGTCAAATACCAAAACTGGGTAGAAAATGTTGGTTTTCTGACAAACGTCTGTCAGTCTCTGAAAACTGGGAAAATGGTGATTTCATCCCCACAAACCCTTTGTTGATAACTTTTGTAGGGAAAAAAACAGACATTTTCCTATGCAGCACTATTTTCCCCATTTAAAAATAAAATTAAAAAATGTAGCTGTATTTTGGCTAATTTCTGGGACCCCTCCAGTGTAATCCAACCAACCCAGGGAACCTTTAGAATTCTCATGATGTTGGTAGAAAAGGACGCAAATTTGGCGTGGATACCTTATGTCGTCCAAAAGGTACAGGGGCCTAAGCAGAAACTACCCCAAATAGCCAAAAAAGGCTTATCACAGGAGGGGAACAGCCCTAGCAGCGAAGGGGTTAATGTTTCTTGGAGTGAAGTGGATGTAGGTGGTGTATAGTGGAATTATGTAGTATGGTATGCAATGAAATTATGTGGATAAACAGTATGTGGTATTTAGTCTATAGGAATTATGTAGAGTGGGATTATGTGCAGAGTAATTGTGTGGTATGATATAGTCTGGGTTGTGGAGTGGTAACCTCAGCTTTAGTCTTCCTTGTTTCCATAGAAGCTAATCTATAGACTCAATAAGACAAAAAAAAGAAGGAACCACTGAGGAACACTTCTGGACCTAGTCAGAGGTATGAGCAGGTCCACTGGAATTACGCAACTGTTTGGCTGCACTGACTTTTGCACAATTATACATTTTCCACATTTGCCGCATAATCCATCATCTGCTGCATAATCTGCAGATTTGAACAAAAAAAACAGTTTCTAGCTCAAACAGCTTAAACGTTACCAAAAATGCAGCAACAAGTGTGAGAGCGTGGTGGAAGGCCCTTTGCAAACCTAGAATGGTCACCTGTTACTTATTGCTGAATGTGGGTATTAATTAATTTGGTACTAAATGGTGTGCAAACCGCTCTTGCTTCTTTCTGAGACTCTCTTGTTTCTTTCTGCTTGTCTGTTGCTTCTTTCTGCACCTTTATTTCTTTTTCAGCACCTCTGTTGCCTTTTTCTATACCTCGGTTGCCTCTTTCTGCACCTCACTTGCTTCTTTCTGTACCCCTCTTGCCTTTTTCTGCACCCTTCTTCTCTCTTTCTGTCCCTCTTTTGCCTCTTCTGTACCCCTGTTCCCTCCTTTTGCACCTCTCCAGCCTGTTTCTGAACCTCTCTTGCTTCTTTCTGCACTTCTGTTGCCTCTTTCTGCACATCTGTTGCTTCTTTCAGCACTTATTAGGAATCTTTCTGCACCCCTCTTGCCTCTTTCTGCACCCCTGTTGCTTCTTTCTGCACTTCTCTTGATTTTTTCCACCTCTGTTGCTTCTTTCTGCACCCCTCTTGCATCTTTCTGCACCCTTCTTTCCTCTTTGTGTACCCCTCTTGCCTCTTTGTGCTCCTCTTTCCCTTTGTTTCTGCACTTCTCTTGCCTCTTTCTGCACCCCTCTGCTACTTTCTGCTCTCCTGTTGGTTCTTTTGCATTGCTCTTCCTTCTTTCTGCACCTCTTTTACAAACTTCTGCACCCTCTTACCTCTTTCTACACCCCTATTCCCACTGTCTGCACCTTTCTTGCCTCTGTCAGCAGCCCTGTTCTCTCTGTACCTCTTTTGCCTGTTTCTGCAACTTTATTGCCTCTTTGTGTAGTTCTCTTTCCTTCTTCTGCTTTCCTCCTTGCTTATTTCTGCACCTCTCTTGCTTCTTTCTGCCCCCTGATATCTCTTTCTGCACTCGTCTTCCCTCTTTCTGCACCTCTCTTGCTTCTTTCTGCACTTTTCTTGCTTCTTTCTACAACTCTCTTGCTTCTTTCTGCACCCCTCTTCCCTTTTTTGCATCCATCGTGCCTCTTTCTGCAGTTGTCTTGCCATTTTCTCCACCTCTCTTGCCCTTTTCTGTACCTCACTTGCCTCTTTCTGCACTTATTTTGCTTCTTTCTTCAGCTCTGTTGCATCTTTCAGCAATTCTCTCGCCTCTTTCTGCGCTTCTCTTACTTGTTTGTGTACCACTCTTGTGTCTTTCTGCACCTCTGTTGCTTCTTTCTGCACCTCATTTGCTTCTTTCTGCACCCCTCTTGCCTCTTTCTGTACACCTCTTCCCTCTTTCTGCACCTTTCCTGTCTGGTTCAGCACCGCTCTTGCCTTGTTCTGTACCTCTGTTGCTTCTTTCTGTACTTCTGTTACCTCATTCTGCATCATCCGCGCCTCTTTCAGCACCTCTGTTCCTTCTTTCCGTACTTCTCTTCCTTCTTTCTGTACAATTCCTGCCTCTTTCTGTACCCCTCCTACCTCTCCTTACTCTTTCTGCACACCCTTTCCTCTTTTTTGTGCCTCTTTTGGTTCTTTCTGCACTGTTCTTGCATCTTTCTGCACCTATTTTGCAAATGTTTGCGTCCCTTTTGCCTCTTTCTGCACCCTTCTTCCCTATTTCTCTACCTTTCTTGCCAGTTTCTACACCTTTCTTGCCTCTTTGGCACCTCTGTTGCTTCTTTCTGCACTTCTCTTGTCTCCTTCTGCACCCCTCTTGCCTCTTTCAGCACCTCTGCTGCTTTTCTCCACTTCTCTTGCTTCTTTCTGCACCTCTCTTGCCTCTTTCTGTACCCATGTTGACTCTTTGTGCACCACTCCTGCCTCTTTCTGCACCTCTCTTGCCTATTTCTGCAATTCTCTTGCCTCTTCCTGCAATGTTTTTGCTTCTTTCTTCCCTATTCTTGCCTCTTTTTGTACTCCTGTTCCCTCTTTATGCATCTCTTTTGCTTCTTTCTGCACTACTCTTGATTCTCTCTGCACTTCTGTTTGTGTTGAGCCAACTATAACACGTGCCCCCGCAATGCACTGCTGATGCCATCACGTATTACATCACTCATGACCTGGTCAGTGACATCACTGATGACATCACTGATGACATTTCAAATGTGAGATAGCTCAACTAACTATAACGGCCAAATTTCTCTGGTTTTGTACAAGTGAAATGTCCAACTAACTATAACAATGTTTGATATATATATCAAACAACCAGGTACGCCATAACATAACCAAGGAGAGCACACATGAAGGATATTCAAGCAAAGTGTTTTATTTGTGCAGACCCCCCTGCACTGACAGACGCGTTTCACCTACCGGCTTTTTCAATGTCAGTTGATTCGTGCTAACACGAAGGCATTTAAAGTTTAGATGCATCATATGTTCTTAATAAAAAGTAAAGACGGTCTTATGCAACATTGCTGATAAATTCATGGCGGCCATCTTTAAATGTACTATATACAATTTGTGCTGTCCCTGTGTGTTAATAAAGTGCGATAGTGCAAAATCAAAAACAATTTTTTACAAAACAAATGGGGCCTACACACAAGCTATGTAAAAAGTTTTGAATAAATGATATGAGTCTATTAAGACTTTATAGCAATCATATCAGCTGAGAATATGTGCTTGTGTGTATATATATGTTGTGTATATATTGTATATATTTCATATATGTCATTTATAACTAATGTGTCCCCTTTTTGTTTGTGTATACAATGAATGAATTGTAAAAAATTGTTTTTAACTTTGCACTATCGCACTATTATTAGTGCATTAGGACAAACATACCCCAAACACATCCATATTTTAGAAATATTTAACAAACAGCAAAGCTACCAACAAATAAGAATAAAACTATTATTACCCACATAAAGCCTACAATATCAAAACAAACTGAAGAAATGTACAAACTATTACATTCCAAAGTCCAAGGACTACCATATCTAGACTAGGCCTGAGCAGAGTTCTTGATGTTCCACTTCTCAGTCCGTGAAGTGACAAGAAAATCTCTGTTGCGCTCTACATATTGCCACAAGCGGCGGATTGTGGTATGTCACGCTTCACACTGATTTTTAGTTCCGGGCATTTGTCCCGCACTGTGAAATCAGTACAAACGGCATTAGGTGCAGCACAAGAGTGCACATCTTCCTTCTACCACTCAAGTAGATATTCTACTCGAGAGGCAGCTTCCTCAACGCAAGTGGCAGGTTTCTCGATGTGAGTGGTAGTGACCTGCTGCAACAGTCCGCATTGAGAAATGTCCCAGAGAGGTAGTCTATTGTTGGATTTTCCTCGCTTGGGTTCGCCAACTAAACACTGGCCACAAAAGAGGAAAAACTCTACTCTGAGGCGCTTCGCTGAGTTTTTGTGAACTCGGGCTGTATGAGGCACAGAGTGGAAAAAACTCTGCAAACTCATCGAGTGGAATGGAGTTTACCGCCCAGACCTAATGTAATCCCTTAGCAAGAGCATTACTTTAAAATGTCTAACTAACAGACTAAATACTAAATAATTTTTACCAATCAGTTTACAATATATACTGAACCATGAACAAAATCCACACAAGCTGAACTGCAAAAATTGCAAAAATAAATGGTAATAAATAATTACCACACAAACAACATTAAAAATTCACATGGGATGCAAAAATATACATAAATACAATATTTATTTCAATGTAAAATATTATAATCATTATAAGAACCTTAAAGCACATAAACATATTCCACAAACAAAACATAAAATAAAATGTAGCTCACTTTTATGCAGCTGTCCATTAACTAAAAAAAAGTAATATTTGAAAAAAAGAAAAACGATTCCCAAATCAAATGCACAAATTTAAACAATAAATAAAATATCTACTCAAATAATAATACCACAGACTGTGCATGGTGGGGTGCAAGGTACCTCCATGTAGCCGTCAAGCGTCCACCATCCTGGAATAGAAGCAAACATGCACTCAAGAACTGCTGTGCAGGGGAGGAGCTACGCTAGCAACCAAGATGGCCGCATAAGCTCCCGGCTCCGCCGACCTCCGCCGGAGGCTCATGAATCCTGACTCCCATCCTGATTTCCCACCGGACTCCCGTGCAGCTGAAGTGCGCCTGTCTCTAAAGGTGCAATCCCGGAATTTCTAGCCGCTCAAATGACGAAGATACGCCGTGCGCCATTCTCGGCCTAACCCGGAGTTGAACCCAGGGCCTCGAGTTCTAACCCAGGGGGCCGCGGGACGTGGGTAGTTCCGGTCTCCCGAAGTGGTGTCTTTCTTTTCTGTTTTGGACGGTGCTCTGGTGGCAGCTTTACTCCGCAACTACGGCGGCTTGCCGTATCGACTGTTTAGTTCGGGGATCCGTTGCCCGGAGGCCCCGTTGGGCTCCCGGGGTCGATGGGCTCGGTTCCTTTCTGGCGGTGACGGTGCTGAGATCGTGCTTTTGAAGTACCCACAGTTGTCATCTTTATCGCCTTTGCCTGGTGCCCCAGAGAAGTCGACCTCCGGGTTTCAGATACCCGCCCGGTCGCTCACTGAGGGGCTATGGAGCGGGCTGAAAATTCACCGTCGCTGCACACTATAATGGCCGCCATTGGGGAGCTCCACACACGAGTCACCGCCACCGTCCAGAGGATGGTTGTAGCGGTTGATAACATCTGCCGGAGACCGGACTCCGGCCCTTTGTTGGCTATGAGCCAAGATGCCTTACCCGCGGAGCAAGCTCCAATTGCTACCGAGGACCCTGTGCGGAAGTCGATCTTGGAAATTTTTTGCGACCCTAAGATGGCGGCGAGCGAGCCCGAAAGTATTGGATGTGTGTTTTGCCCTATGTCGATATCGCCCGAGCTGGATGTGACTATTCCTGTACTCCTGTGTGACTTCACCGATGGATGCCGGCTTAATTCCTTGCCTCTTCTCTCTCAGAGTGATCAAAAACGCTTTGCTGATTTATCGCTGGTGATCAGTGAACTTGATTTGACTTCTAGACTTTGTACACGTTTATCCTGGTATCACTCCTTTCGTTTTGACTTTGAGACTTTTATATTTCTGGACATGCTTGATGTGATGGCGGTTCGATTGGACAGGGCACGCATGAAGACTCGTAGCGGCCTGGTTATATTGGATGGGGTCTGTGTAATGGATCGTGAGGGCCAGGGCTGAATTTTACTTGAACTCGGTACACTGACTTTCTTTTGGCTCTGCTGGGTTGTGTCTGTAGGAGCGAGGGCCGGATGGGATTCTGATTGTCTGGGTGTGACTACTGTGCTCGAAAAGGGATTTGCTGCCTCTGTGGTGCCGGGGGCCGGGTGGGACGGACCTTCTTCTGTCTGTGGCTCCCCTATTGATTTGTTTATTGGCCTGTTTTGACTTGCTCGATACTGTGGTAGGGGATGTCTGCTTTTGGCGGGGGGGAAGGGAGTCCGGGAGCCCGTATAGTCTTGTAACATTCTCCTCCTCCAGCTTTTCCCTTCCTTGGGGTGTAGTTTAGTGGGCGACAGGCACGCTGCTAGTGGGGTTAGGTCGTAGCCATCTGCAGGGGTGCAGGGTGGGGGGTTGAGTTTTTTTTTTTCCTTTATTTTTTTCTATGACCTTTCTATTTCCCTTTTCCCTCTTCACAAGAGATGTGGCGTATTCTCCTGGTCTTTTTGTTCCTCATATCTGGGTGTCGAAGGTCCAATTTGCATATCCTGTATTATCGGTGGGCGGGTTCTGATAATGTTTGCCTATGGTCATCTGTATCGTATTGTTTCGCCTTAGCACTAAGCTGTTATTGATATTATTCAGATGCCTATGATTGTAATGTAGTGCCTCTATTCATTTGCCCGTCCGCAGTTGTAATATGTTCCACCGAATGACATCCGTTATGTACATGTTTACACTTGTGTTATAATCAATAAAAATATATATATAAAAAAAAATAGAAGTGCTGTACACTGATTTAGTCAGCAAGAAAACCCTGCGTCTTTTGGCTGCATCTCGACTAGAGCCCTGGGTAGCGGCCTTTACAAACGAACATATATTAAAATCATTCCCATAATGGACACAAATGACAGTGTGGGAAGTTCCACACCAAAGACAGGACAACTCAGAGTCATCTTGAGTTGTTGAGCATGTTTACAAAAACTACAAAGACTGTTCAAAAGCAAAAACAAATCGAATGCAAAATATATAAAGAATCCAAACAGCAAGAGATAAGATGATCGTCTTACTGGATAAAGTAAAACGAAAAAATCTGAGTACATCCCACACTATAGTAAGATGTAGTATGTTTACATACAGTTATAAGCATGGTCGGACTATCCGACTGGAGCCAAAACCAGTAATCATGGAAGCCCATAGCGAACTGCTAAGAAACAAATGTGTGAACAATTGTAACCTAAAGGACAGAGCAGGGTGTGGTTGGTCAAGACTAGGATACAGTCATGTCCTTCGAATGAATCTGTAACATATCAAGAATCCCACTGGTCAATTTAAAAAATAGTACAACTTGTAGTGTGGCTCCATGGATAATGTGGTGAGCCCTGACAAAGAATTAAGCCTATGTTGGCAAGCCTAAACCAAATAACCATAAATACATAGCATGTATGATATGAAAATTAATCATAATAAAATGAGGTATACAAAGAAAAACATGAAAAGAAAAATATAACCGAAAACATTATATAGATGCAGAGCATGCATGATATGAAAAGTAATCAAAATCAGCAGGGACCAATCACAAAGCACTTGTCAATAAGGTCAAGTAATACAAATATAAGTTCACACAGCCCAAGTGGGCAAATGATATCCATAGCAAAAAGGTTTACCTTCAGGATTCTCTCAGTGCCCACAATGAAATCCCACCAACCACTTGCAAAAAAACATAAAACCAGTTAAAATCATACACTGCACCAAATTCATGCCACTAAGACACAATATTGCAGAAAATATCATATAATGGTCCGCAAATTTCAAGACAAGCCCAAAAGTATTTTCAACTCATCCTCAGTGGTGAGGTACTGCGGTACCTTGTTTTCCAACTCAACAACGAGCTTGAATTCTAACCTTCTTTGAGACAGCTCCCTATTTCCTCCCCTCTTCATAGAGGTGGGATCCTGTCATTAACACACAATGCGAGTAGATTTCTGTCACTATTGTGTTCTGTAGAGAAAGACCTAGCAATAGAATAGTGGCAATCTTTGTTCTGAATGACTCTTATATGCTTTGACACCCTTTTGAGACAGGATGGATAGTGTTGTAATATATATTTTCACACAAGGGCACACTACAATGTACACCACATAATCAGCCCTATAGCTCCAATGTTTAGCAAACTTTCTATTTGCACCGTAGGTTTGTCAAATTCACTGATATCACAAGTGAGCTTACAGGCTGTACATTGTTTCAATCTAAAAAAGATTATCTGAAACAGGAAGATTCAATCAGATCCACTAGAAGCACAATTTCTACTGAGTTTATCCCTTAGGGTCACACTCCTAATGAAGGTAATCCTTGGATAGTGTGAAATTCCTTTCATAACTACAGGATCAGTCATCAAATTGGACCAATGTTTCCCAAGAATGTTTTTAATGTCACTCGCTCTGCCATTGGGAGCGGTAATTAACTGCAGCTTCCCATCTGCTCTATCTTTCTTTCTACTCATGGTCAGCAGCTCGTCCATGCTCATTTCTCTAACACACACCATTGCCTCTTCAAGTGTAAAATCAAAATTACCTCTTTTTTGAATCTTCCTATCATGACATCATGTTCCTAAAAGAAAGCCATCTTCTGTACTACAGTTTTTCTTTGCTCTCAAAAGTTAAACAAAGGGAATATTCTGTCATATATTAGGTGGGTGACTAGTATTGGCACGAGGGAGACTGTTCCCTGTTCTTGGATTCTATATAGGTTAGTCATAACCCTCTCTACATTCACATCTACTGTGATATCCAGGAATTCAACACTCCTCTCACACATGACACCAGTGACGTGCACACTGCAATCATTCAAATTAGGAGACTCTAAAAATATTCCCACTGCACTCACAGAGACTTTCCAAATTACAAACATATTGTCGATTAACCTGATTGTTAGCATGACATGTTCCATAAAAGCATCAGTAGTACAAAGGACCTCCTTCTCCCATCAGCCCATAAATAAGTTAGCATAGCTCGGGGTAAAGCAGGTCTCCATCACACATACCGTGTAGTTATGTGCACAGTTTGTCATTGAACAAAAACTAATTATCAGTTAAACAAAAGTAGAAAATGACAAGTAGCATCCTATTATGGAGAAGGTAGGACATTGATCTAGAATGCAGAAAATGTCTGCAGGCCACTGCATTATCTATGAGGGCACACTGCAAGTTGTACTATTCTATTTATAAAATGAGCAGAAGGATTCAACATTACGATAGTGATTCATTCGGAACTAGGTCACATTGTTCTAGTGTATACTATTTATAACCCTGGGCGTAGTTTACTTCGCACTACGCATGCTACACGTAGCTCCGCGAACTGCGAAGTGTGGTAGGGAAAAAGCTGTTCGCACTAATTGCACAGTGCCGGATGCTTGTCCGCACTGTGCAATCATTGTAAACGGCATCTTGCACAGTGCAAGTGATCGTTTTCTGGCGCTCAAGTAGATTTGTACTCGAGCGGCAGCAGTCTCAATGTAGACTCGTAGTTTCTCATCGCTAGCGGTTGCGAGCATAGAGAACCACTCACAATGAGAAACCTGCTGAGAATCCCGCTGGGAGGTTTAGTTTCCACGCTCGCGATCAGCAACTTGATGTTGCTGATGGCAAACGAGGAAAAATCCTCTCCGGGATGTAGATTTTGCTCGCTCGCGGTCGCCAACTTGACGTTGAGGATCGCGAGCAAGCAAAAAATGCCCGCTACGCTACACTACGTGTTTTTGCGCTGTGCTACTTGCAATTTGTGTAGCGCCTAGTAGCGCAATCTACGCATGCTCCGCGAGTGTAGCGTAGTACTACGGCCAGGGTTATATACCAGTCTTGCCCAACCTTGCTCTTCCTTTTTTAATACAATTCTTCACATTTTCTTTCTTAGCATTTCACTAAGTCCTTTAATAATTACTGATTTTGGCTCCAGTCAAGTCGGCTGACCATGTTGATTACTTTATGTAAATGTACTACATTTCACTATGGTGTGGAAATGTACTCTACTCTATTTATTTTACTTTATCTAATAGGAAGATGAACTTTTCTCTTACTCTAGGCTTTCTATGTGTTTACATTATTTTTGTGTTTGCTTTTGTGCAGTTAATCTTTCTAGTTATTGTAGACATGCCAACTCAAGATGGCGGAAATGTATTCTGTCTATGGTGTGGCACTTACTGCACTGTCATTTGTGTCCCTATGTGAAGGCTGGTTATACAAATTTGTTTGCAATGCCGTTTACCCGAGTAAGACCAAGACATGGACTAAAGGTGTAGGACTTTGTTACTGAATAAATTAGTGCTCAGCAGTTTTGGAGTGCGTGTTTGCTTCTACTACTGGATGGTGGACGATTAATGTTAAATCTGGGAATGTGTCAAAATCCATGGGTGGATGAGTGTGAACAACCATGCTCCACCCATGGAAAACCTCCCTGGGACACAGTAACGCAGCACGTTGATTTACTCTGGATTTATCAAGCCACGCAGAGCCCACAAGATGCCCTTGCATGGCTTAATGAATCTTATTTATTAGTTGCATCACCCTTGTACATCATTGTGTGGCACTAGGGTGACACAACCGCATGATAAATATTCCCCCAATTATCCCCTACTGTTACATTCTTCCATTGCAGTCTGTTCATGAGTTTATTACCTTTCAGGTTCTCTCTATGGTGTATCCATCCAAACAGCAGTATGATATGACTTTTTTCTAAACAGAGTGTTGTTTTACTCATTAAAGACATACAGCCATCCTTACATGAGGAGAGTGTCACAAGCTCTTTCTGTGACCATGCGTTCAGTGCTTCCAATTTCCTGCAAAGTGAAATTATTAGCTGTATCTTATTCAGATAATTGGATGGTCAAATATAAAAAAAATGTCTCCCTTTTAATCAAATTTACTGTCAATCAATCAGGATTTATAAATCACGGCTAATCCCTTGATGTGGTATCCAGGCAGTTGCGGGGCGCGGATGTTTATTCGAACAGCCAGGTCTTGAGGGCCATTCAGAATTGCGGAAGTGAGGTGATGGTTCGGAAGTGCATGGGGAGGCTGTAAGAGTTTTTGCTGCAATGTGGGGGAAGGAATATCCTCCACTTCTGCTACTGTACATGTGGGGAGTCTGGGCAAATGAAAGGGAGGCTGAGCATAGTCTTCTCAATGGTTGGTAGAATTTCAGGCGGTGGTTAATGTAGGTGGGTCCTTGGTTGTGTAGAGCCTTGTGTGAGTGGGTCAGCAGCTTGAATTGGCATCTCTTCTGTACAGGGAGTCAGTGGAGTTTCCTGTAGTGGGGGTATGATGTGGGTTTGTCGGGAAAGGTCAAGGATGAGTCTGGCTGTGGAATTCTGAATGGTCCGAAGCATCTGTAGAAGGTGTGCAGCGATTCCTATGTAGAGGGCGTTGCCATAGTCCAGTCGATTGGTGATGAGGGCTTGTGTCACAGTGTATGTCATGTGTAGGGGTAGCCACTTGAAGATCTTACGTGGCATGCACATAGTGAAAAAGGAGGCGGCGGAGACAGCATGAATCTGTGATTTTATTGTGTGCTTATTGTCAAAGATTATTCCATGGTTTCTGATGTGGTTGGAGGGAGTGGGTGATGGTCCTAGGTCAGATTGCCACCAGCAATTGTTCTGTGTGTTACTGCTGTTGCCAAAGAACAGTACTTCCATCTTGTCTGTGTTCAGCTGCTGGTAGTTGTTCTTCATCCAGTTAGCGATGTGTGTCAGGCATCTGGGGAAATTGATTCAGATCATCGTAGGGTCGTTGATGAGTGAGAAGATGAGTTTGGTGTCGTCTACATAGGAAATTATGTTGAGACCATGGGATCTGACGATGCTGGCCAGAGGGGTCATATATGTGTTGAAGAATGTGGGGCTGAGGATTGAGCCCTGGGTGACACCGCAGGTGATCTCCTTGGGTTCAGAGGTGAAAGGTGGGAGGTGGATCCTCTGCGTTCTTCCGGTGAGGAAGGAGTTGATCATCTGAGAGCATCCCCTCAGATGCCAATGTGATGGATTGTTTTGATCTTTATGTTTAGTAGGATATGTTGTTATAGGCTGCAGAGAGATCAAAGAGGAGCAAAGCTGCTGTTTCTCCTTGGTCGAGGAGGGTTTGGATGTCATCGGTGGCTGCAATTAGGATGCTTTCGGTATTGTGATTTCTGTGGAAGCTGGATTGTGAGGCGTCAAGTAGCTGGTTCTGCTCCTGGTGTAATGAGTTAATTGTTGATGTACCAGTAGTTTCGATGGGAATGGCAGCAGGGAGATTGGTCAGATGTTTTTGAGTTTGCTGGGGTCGGCAGTTGCTTCTTTGCTGTGGCTATTACTATGTAACTATGATTCATTTTAGAAATAGGTTATAGATTGTCTTACTCACTTTTTCAAATCGGTGAAGATTCAACCAAAATAAACTGTAAATAGATAATGCAGTATAATGTTAGATTTCAATACATTGAGTGTATAGTTAAAACAACTAATGAGAGTATAGTTAAAACAACAGCATTGCACAGGAGGTTTAAAATATGTGGAACCCACTATGAAAATAATGCAAGCACAACAAGAAATACCCACTAAACTGCCGTACCAAGTTCCTTATTAATCTGCAATTACGTTTTCTTTGAAACGTCTCAGCGACCCTCAGAAATAACCCACTAGAAATAAAAAAAAATCCCTAGGCACTGGTTAAATTTCTTGAAGCCGTTCTTAAGGTAATTGCAGTGGATGCACCCAGCTGTCTTCACTCATCTGTAGAGTTCAATTTCAGAGCAGAGGGTGTCTGAGACTTGAGATGCGTATTCCATGTGCACGCAGTAGAGATGCAGGCAACATGAGATGACAATAGTATTTTCCACTTTCAGGTTGGTCCATAGTTTCTTGCTACTTATTTTGAGCTCTAGCATAATGCATGACAAGCTGCAATATAACTTTGCGATGTAGTTAGAAATTAATTAGGAAGTCCACTATTCGAGGCTAGAAAAATATTGTAAACTATGTACTAATTCTTATACAAATCGTTCAAGTGATATGATTTCTTTGCTGCCTTTGAGCCAATTTATCTGCAGTAATAAACGTGTGTTTGCAAGTAATGAGACACAATCTTCCTAATTAAAAGTAAGAAACAACAAGTCAGCAACTCCTGCATGGCTGACTATGTGTAAATTATCATATGAAATACGAATAACTTGCTAGGATGTATACACGATTCTGTCTAGTGATTAATAAGCTGCCGGTTTGAAAGAAGCAGTAAACTACACAAAACAACCTGTCACTGCAAAAGCAACAGAAAAACAAAACAGCAAATAGGGAGATATATTGTCAAAAGAAAATATTCTAAATAGTTTTCTCCACCAAGTCGTGGGTCGTGCGGTATTTGTGGCCAATGTCACCACATCCAGGATCCCGGGCATCTGTAATTCCTAATTTCTGCGTGTTATTTTGTAATATTCTGACTTTTTAAGGAACATCTTCGTCCAGAGTTGAAATTGAGAATGTATCCCTGGAAACCAGTGCAGTGTTTGCATGTGGATATACCATGGGACTCATAATAACGATTTAGGCGGAAATTCCTGTTCCCCACCCAAATTGCTTTTATAATTCACTTCCTAGGTAGGTGACAAAAAGTCCTTGTGTATTGTCAAAATGTGTGTGATTGCACCTTTACTGGAACATCTTTGTGCTCATAATTGTTTTTAATGAGACCTTCGGGGTTATTCTTATGCTTCACTGGCCACTGTGAAATGTCTGGTACACTTGCTGCCAGTATTTTCTCCCTTTAATCAAGCATTTGGTTCATTACAGAAAGATTTTTGCCTGAATTGTGGAACTCGTCAATCACTGCAGTTTGGTTACTGTATGAGAACGATATGGGTGAGGGCTGCTGGCAACAGATCTTCCACTGTTTCCGAGTTCACAAGGCTTTCAATGTGAAACCCATTCTCTTAACGGGTTTCAGCAATTAATGGCAAAGCCACTTGAGCTAGTTTTGACAGATATTTTGATTTTGTTTTTTTGAAATGCAAAATAATGTTTTCATACTTTCAAGATGATCTCTCTGTATCATGTCATGTCTCACCACATTGTATAATGCCATTAGCATTGCTTCCCCGTCCTGATTGCAGACTTAAGTATTATGGGGCCAGATGTACGACCGTTTTTTTCAGTCCCTGTGCTCTATAATACACAAGACACTACATCTCCCCCTTTGTTAAATAAAAAGTAAAAAGAAAAACATATATATTTTTATATATGTATATGTATATGTGTATATATATATATATATATATTCACTGAAAAAACCATAGGTTATAGACCATATATAGTTAGGAATTAGCATTTAAAAAACCTTATTTTACTCACACAAAACCATTGAAATTCCATATATAGTTAGTTGCACTAACTATATATTGCGCACCCGCAATCCACTGCTGATCATGTCACATATTACATCATTCATGACATGGTCAGTGACATCACTGATGACATCACTGATGACATCTCAAATGACATCACTGATGACATCACTGATGACAACATCCAGTGACTATGTTTCTGTAAAGTTAAAATATGTCTTACATATTGAAGAATGAGTGGATGTATAAGTGTCTGGACGAAGGATTTAGTAGGTGCATGACTGAATGTATGAGTGAGTGATTAAATGTGTCTCACTGAGTGCATGGGTTAGTGACTAAACTGTCTTAATTTGTGCATCATTATGTCTGTTGTTCTGTAAACTGCTGCATGTGTTGATCAGTAGCTATATGAGTAACTATATGGGTTATTGATTGATTGCCCAAGTATTTGCATGGGAGACTGAGTGTGTGTGTGGCTGGATGGGAGGTGTGTGACTCTGTACAGATCAATGTGTACTTGTATCAATGATTGTATAAGAGAGTAAGTATGTGTTAGTATATGGTTGAAAACGTAAGGTGCTCTATGTTTAACTGTATAGAGTAGAAAATGGAAGTGTGATTGATTCTTTACAGGACTGACTAGGTGTGTGAGTAACTCCATGGATGAGTGGCAGAGTGTGAGTGTCTGTATAGGTGTATGAGTGCATATGATTGTGTTGTAAACATGAGTGATTGTATGTATGAATGATTGTATGGGTGAATGAGTGAATGTGTGTGTAGACGTAGGAATCAGTGAGTACGTATGTAGTAACTAGTATTGGTGTGTCAATGGTTTCAAAAATTATACTCTGTTTTTAACACTGGGTGAAACAGAGGTTATATTAAAATGTGAAGAGATGCATTGTATTGTCACATGAATAATATCATCAGTGATGTGGTCATTGATGTCAAATGAGATGTCATCAGTGATGTCATCAGTGATGTCATTTGAGATGTCATCAGTGATGTCATCAGTGATGTCACTGACCATGTCATGAATGATGTAATATGTGACATGATCAGCAGTGGATTGCGGGTGCGCAATATATAGTTAGTGCAACTAACTATATATGGAATTTCAATGGTTTTGTGTGAGTAAAATAAGGTTTTTTAAATGCTAATTCCTAACTATATATGGTCTATAACCTATGGTTTTTTCAGTGAATTTTCAAGGTTTTGTAAATGCTAATTCCTAACTATATATGGTCTATAACCTATGGTTTTTTCAGTGAATTTCAATGGTTTTTTAATAGCAAATATCATAAGCTGTCGAATGTCAAGTACGTGGTAAGTGAAAACATTTTCGTGTTTATGCACACTGATCTGCTTTGAATGGTGCCCCCCCCCCTCATTTCTATTAGGAGTACTCTCTCTTTGCAGATAGTGAAAGGTAGTTAACGCAGGCCTTTGCCCCCGTTGTAATCCGTCGTGCCTGCTTCTCTCTCCATTTGATTGATTGTTATCCAAGTATTTACTGTTTTAGAATTAGTTCTCTTTGGTTCATTCTCTATTTACAAACAAACACAGAGTCGCAATACTCTGTTTAGTCTTTGCAGATAACGAAAAATCGTGTAAAAAAAAGAAAAGGAATCGAGCAAAATCAGTAGGCCACTAATGGGATCTCTTTTTGACCTCGCTAAAATAGAAACATTAGGAACAACCCCTCATGACAAATACAAAACTAGTGAGATGAACTGAACTCCACACAATGATGGCTGCAAAACAGCTCGGCTCCGCCACCCACCCCGCCCAAAATAACGAT
Source organism: Lissotriton helveticus (assembly GCF_964261635.1). Classification (NCBI taxonomy): domain Eukaryota; kingdom Metazoa; phylum Chordata; class Amphibia; order Caudata; family Salamandridae; genus Lissotriton; species Lissotriton helveticus. The sequence continues at coordinate 955,254,054 of NC_136071.1, forward strand.
AAAGAGCGGCTGCCATGATTGGTTGCGGAATGGCCACGACGGAGCTACGAAATGATGCTGCTCTCATGCTAACCCCAGCTTCAGTCTGAAACATCCAGAAACACTGTAGACTACCAATTCGATCAGTTCCGGTAGCGCCCCAATGTAACCCGGTAGAGAAGAACTAGCCCTCCCCTCTTTGACTGATGGTTCTTGTTGCCTGTCCCTTCTGTTGTCATTTAACAGAACTATTTAGCCTGCTGAAAGGGGTTGTGTTCCGACCGCTGGTTGGTGGAGACATTTTGACTATATTCTGGACCTGCGTTGTCGCGTAATGCGTCATATGACGCGCCGCGTTAGCGCATCCGGAAGTCATCCGGGGCGCGCAGCGCGTAACGTAAGCATAACAAGTCATGTGACTTGTTAATAAAACTTTTCATTGGTTCATTTTACTTTTCTTATTGTAATGATGAAAGGCTTGGTCATATGACCTAAAAATTACGCTTTTCATTACTTCCGAACATTATTTTTTCTTAAATATATGTTATAATGTTCCAGACTAATGTACTTTCCCGGAAATTTTACAACTGTCCTGCAAGTAAAATATATTCTTTTTTCGAGAAAAAGAGCGTTTCTTCGTCCCATGATGGAGCCGTTGAGCAAAAGAGGGTCGACCTGCTGTCTTAGTCGCCGATACGCCTGAATATGAGATTCTTATCGATCACTTTATGTTGCAGGAATAGAAAACACAACAGCCCTTGACCATTTATCTTTACTGCGTTCCTTCGTATTATACCTTTTACCCTTCATGTAATTGGTCTGCTTTATTTCACTTGCCTTTTAATGATTCTAAAACAGTGACTATTATTACAAACTTTACCAATGTATATACTACTACCATGTTTTCTTTTAAAAACCTTTATTGTGAAAATTTCATTATACAAATACGAGCCTATAACCACGTGGGCCGGCCACGGAGCAAACTGTAATCGTATATGATGAATAGACATTTACACTGTAGAGGAACGTAACGGGCGGGCCATTAGGTTGCAAGAACTAAGGTGTCTAACAGTTACGGAATCGGTGGACGTACATTTTATAATTAAAATACGACAGGGCCAGTTACAATAAAATTATCTAGATATACATTTGCGGGCAAGTACCATGGGTGACGTTAATTCGAACTTTCAACAGTACAGTAATCAATAACACATCAGAACTTAATATCAATAGGGATGTCGAAATATTCAATCAATTCTCGTCCCCGCCCGCCATGTGCTTCAAAACTGCATACGTATCTCGTGATTTCAAGGTTCTGCAACCAGTACACAACAAGGAGTTACGAGTCCCATTTATTCCGGCGCCATTTTGGGCGAGGACGGGCAGGTCCAGGATATAGTCAAAATGTCTCTACCAACCATCGACTATGATGATGTTCATATGCTGTATTTATTAGAGTAACACTCATCTGTCCACATGAAATTAATTTGCCACAATCTAAACATGTCATTTTAATCTTTCCAAAGTTCTTCTAAAAATTTGGGACCGTTTCCCTTGCCTCTGAAGCTCTCAGTGCCACTTCTTTGATGAATGTACTAGCAGGTCAGGGGTTCTCCTCCAAATCTCTCTTTTATGCAGCACTATAATTAATTGGTGCCACCTCTCCATATGACGATGCATGGTATAGTTACCACAACTATATTTTTTTTCGGTTCCTCTGGAGAGTTCATCGTGGCAGATGAAGCGTGTAACGTACCGGGCATTTACCTTTTTTTGCATGTACAGGAAAGGAAAAAAAAATCGAGCGTCCGAGTTCTAATGTGTCCCAGGGCCATTTTAGTGGAGGACATGATACAGCGATAATGCCCTGGATAAGGACACTTCCTTCGGGCACCCCACGCCGTCTTTCGGCGCAGCATTGTAGGATGGCCACACCAGTGCGGCAACTTGCTAGACACCACCTCGGTGCCATCCGGATCTCGGCGCCCCACTGCAGATGAACTGCCTCCACATGGAGAAGCGGGAGAGGCTCGTTTGCGCCGCCTCCCCCCCCCCCTTCGGGCACCCCACGCCGACTTTCGGCGCAGCATTGTAGGATGGCCACACCAGTGCGGCAACTTGCTGGACACCACCTCGGTGCCAACCGAATCTCAGCGCCTTGTGTTGTCTTCCATTCCGAAAATATTGTTGGCAGCATTTTGAAAGGAAAGACAAACAGCCGTTTGTGGCCCTCACTACACCGTTCTCCTAGTGAGTCTCACATTGTTACATTTAGGAAGAATGTTGAAGAGTAGTATGTTGAAAATCTGAAGCCATTGTTATACAAACTCTCAACCAGCCTTGGATGGAAAAATCCTGAAGAATGTACAAACTGAAAACCAGTTTTTCTCTGTATAGCATCAGCAGCAACGCTTGAGTCAGCTTTGTGTGAAGCCGCCATTTTGATTCAATCAATAGCGTCCCCCTGCACACATTCAGGGACCTGGTCGTGTCTTCAGGTCAAACGGATTGTGGGACAAGATGCACAAAGGAAAAGGAAAAAAGTTCCGCCGGACCCCGGGAGGTGGCCGCCTATGTCATGGGCGATCTTAGGCCACACCAGGGCAATAGTGAAGCTGCAGCAGGTGCAAATAAGCTTCAGACAGTGTTACAAGCGCTGCTCAGAACTCTCAACTATGACACCACCTCGGTGCCATCCGGATCTTGGCGCCTTGTGCTGGTTCCGGCCTATTCACACATCGGTCCGCTACTGACGCCACCTCACAGGCCAACGGGGCACCCCACGCCGACTTTCGGCGCAGCATTGTAGGATGGCCACACCAGTGCGGCAAATTGCTGGACACCACCTCGGTGCCATCCAGATCTCGGCGCGTTGTGCTGCCTTCGGCCTATTCGCCACAAGTGCGCACGCAACTCAGCTGCATAGCGAGTGAAACACCAAGGGGCGCCCCACTGCAGCCGAGGAACCTCCATCTTGGGGGCGACGCACAGCATCACATTGCTTTCCAATGCAGTCAGATCCTCAAACAGCCCCCACTGACTGACGCGAACTCACAGGCCAACGGGGCGCCCCACGCCGACTTTCGGCGCAGCATTGTAGGATGGCCACACCAGTGCGGCAAGTTGCTGGACACCACCTCGGTGCCATCCGGATCTTGGCGCGTTGTGCTGCCTTTGGCCCCATTCGCACATCAGTCCGCTACTGACGCCATCTCACAGGCTAATGGGGCGCCCCACGCCGACTTTCAGCATTGTAGGATGACCACACCAGTACAGCAACTTGCTAGACATCACCTCGGTGCCATCCAGATCTCGGCGCCCCACTGCAGATGAAGTGCCTCTCAACTATGAAACCACCACTGTGACATCCGGATCTTGGCGCGTTGTGCTGCGTTCGGCCTATTCGCACATCGGTCCGCTACTGACGCCATCTCACAGGCTAATGGGGCGACCCACGCCGAGTTTCAGCATTGTAGGATGACCACACCAGTGCAGCAACTTGCTAGACATCACCTCGGTGCCATCCGAATCTTGGCATCTCAACGCCTAGTGGTATCTTCCATACAGAAAATATTGTTACGCTACCTTTGGCCCCATTCGCACATCAGTCCGCAACTTAGACATCACCTCGGTGCCATCCGGATCTTGGCATCTCAGCGCCTTGTGGTGTCAGTCAGAAAATATTGTTGCGCTGCCTTTGGCCCCATTCGCACATCAGTCCGCTACTGACACCATCTCACAGGCCAACAGGGCGCCCCACGCCGACTTTCAGCATTGTAGGATGGCCACACCAGTGCGGCAACTTACTAGACACCACCTCGGTGCCATCCGGATCTTGGCGCGTTGTGCTGCCTTCGGCCTATTCGCACATCGGTCCGCTACTGACGCAAACTCACAGGCCAACGGGGCGCCCCACGCCGACTTTCAACATTGTAGGATGGCCACACCAGTGCTGCAACTTGCTGGACACCACCTCGGTGCCATCCGGATCTTGGCGCGCTGTGTTGCCTTCGGCCTATTCGCACATCGGTCCGCTACTGACGCCGCCTCACGTGCCAACGTATTTTCTCCGCATTTTATACCCTATGCCGCATAACAGGTCATGTGACTTGTTTATAAAACTTTTCATTGGTTCATTTTACTTTTGGTTTCCTAATGATGGAAGGCTTGATCATATGACCTAAAAACAACACTTTTCATTGGATGAAAACTTTTTTTTTTTCCAAACGATGAAAGCCCCACCTTGTTTCTGGATGTTTCAGACTGAAGCTGGCGTCAGCATGAGAGCACCACCATCTCGTAGCTCCGTCGTAGTCATTCCGCGAGCAATCATGGCAGCCGCTCCCCACCAGAAGCCTGCAGGAGTCGGGGCCCCCAAAACTTTTGATGAATTCTCAAGGCGGAGGGGACGCTTTCGAGAATGGGGTCCAAGACCTAGCAGACAAGCGTCCGATTTCCAAGGTGTCCCAGGGCCATTTCAGTGGACCAGGCCCAAAAAGGAAAGAGCCTGCCGCCATTTTGAGAGTCCTGTGACAGCCGCCTATCGCTGCACCGCAAGAGTGGGCGCAACTCAGCTGAATTGCGGCTTTTGACACAGTGGACCAAAAACGGACGGAATGGCAACTGAAACGGTAAAGGGGCGCCCCACTACAACAGATGACACTCCACCTGGAGAGGCCCGTTCACGCCGCCTCCCCCGGGGCGCCCCACGCCGTTATTCGGAGCAGCATTGTAGGATACCAAAACCAGTGCGGCAACTTACTGGACATCACCTTGGTGCCATCGTTCTGCTGCCTTGGAACTATTCGCACAACAGTTTGCTACTGAAGACCCACCCCCCGCGACGCCCCACGCCGTTATTTGCTGGGTGGCAACTTACTAGACATCACTTTCGTGTCATCTAGATTTCAGCGCGTTCTGCTGCCTTGGAACTATTCGCACAACAGTTTGCTACTGATGACCCGCCCCACGCCGGAAATCTGGACGTTGTGCTGCGTTGGGACTATTCGCACAGCCGACCGCTACTTCGTTGTTTTTCCCTAAAAATGTTTATATGTTATTACTATTTTTGTTTTCTTGTATATATTTATAAATTATTAAAGTTTTATAATCTTACTACTTTGTCGGAGTGCTATATATTTTTAATGTGACACATAATTGTAAAAACTTTGATGTACAAAGAGTCATCCCTGGAATCTTCCGCTTCACGCTCGGTCCCCTCCCCAATCACAATACAGGATGGTTTTCAGATAATAGCAACGCGTCTGCTGTGACGGATCTCATCGAGTGTGGGCCTTGATCTACTATAACTCCTTTGAAGAGGGGTGATTCTTTACAGCTGTGGCCATAAACTACATCTGCAGGGCTAGCTGATACCCTAGGACCAGCCTGGACAATCGGACACAGAGGAAAAGGAGTGTCAGAGGGTGCAGTAGTGAATAGGGCGAAAGGGAGGTGTCGGGCGGGCACAGGGTGTGATTCTCAGGAAAGAGCAGCGCAGATGGGGGGAGGTTTATTACCCATGCATAAGACAGAGAGCGGGGGTGACCACTGCCTGGGGGAGATGCTTGCGAGGGTGGGGAGCCATGCTAAGGATCGACAGCGTGCACAGAGTGGGTCTGGTCAAGGCATCTAAAATGGCTGCCGTGCACGACAAAAGTGTGGCATTTGAAAAAAGACAAGATGGCGCAGACAATGTTTTTCAACACTTCCTGATTTCCTTCGAATCGAACGTTAACAGACGTTGGGGCATATTACCAAAGTTAAGCGATATTTATCCCTAACGATGCATTGCAAAGATTTTTTTACCGTCAGAAATTATCGCAGATAAACCTTGCTATTATCAAAGTTTATCGCAAATACGATAAAAACCGACCGCAATGCATTAATATCGCTGAAAACTCAGCGATATTCATGCATTACCGAGCTAATCCTCTTAGCCATGTTATCCACCTCCCATAGGATAACATGGCTAAGAACTGCTCAGGGCAGCTGTTACTTTTTGGAGATATTCGCGCTTATCTCGAATATTTCCAAAAGTTGATAATAGGAGATAGCGATGTTAGCGACTGTTTCCAGTCGCTAACATCTTGGCATGCCCACTTTGCATGTCATTAGTGATAAATATCACTCACATGCAAAGTGGGGCCCAAGATGGTCGCTATCTCCTACTAGCCGTCGCTAACTGGTGTTAGCAACAGCTAGGTAATACAGATATAATTTTATCTCCGCGAAGCGGAGCGCTGTTACAGATATATATCTTGTTTTTGAACGTTAATTTCTCAAAATGCACTGAAGCACATATATTGAGACCTAGCAAAGGCACATCGGGCTACCAGTCCCTAATATTTTACCAAGTTTCGTGCAAATCCATTCAGCCGTTCGATTATTATTATTATTTATTTTTTTTGCCCCGCGGGGCCCTTTTAAAACCTCCACATCAAACCTAGGGGATCAGCGAGGATCTACTATGCCCCCTTATGGTCATTTGCCCCTTCGCTTTGGCCTCCTCTTGTCTCTCGATCCTACCGAGAGACAAGATGGCGGCCGCTACGGACTGTTTGGAATGTTTACAGACACCGGAGAGCCAATCAGCTTCGCTTCGCAAAGCTCCGTAACGCGAAAAGTACGCGAAGCGGTGCGCTGTTACAGATATATATCTTTTTTTGAACGTTAATTTCTCAAAATCCACTGAAGCACATATATTGAGACCTAGCAAAGGCACATCGGGCTACCAGTCCCTACAATTTTGCCAAGTTTCGTGCAAATCCATTCAGCCGTAAGATTATTATTATAATTTTTTTTTTTTGCCCCGCGGGGCCCTTTTAAAACCTCCACATCAAACCTAGGGGGTCAGCGAGGATCTACTATTCCCCCTTATGGTCATTTGCCCCTTCGCTTTGGCCTCCTCTTGTCTCTCGATCCTACCGAGAGACAAGATGGCGGCCACTACGGACTGTTTGCGGCCACTACGGACTGTTTGGAATGTTGACAGACGCCGGAGAACCAATCAGCTTCGCTTCACAAAGCTCCGTTGCGCGAAAAGTACGCGTCCTAGGCCGCTGCCCGGTCCGCGCTTACAGATATATATCTTTTTTTAAACGTTAATTTCTCAAAATCCACTGGAGCACATATATTGAGACCTACAAAAGGCACATCGGGCTACCAGTCCCTACAATTTTGCCAAGTTTCGTGCAAATCCATTCAGCCGTTCGGGCTAAAAGTGAGGCCAACCGCCCTATGGAAATTAACATGGGAAAAACGCGTTTTGGGACCCCCCTTTTTTCTCGGCCCCCCCTTGACGAACCCCCCCCAAATTTTCAAAGGCTGCTCAGAAACAAAATGTGCCATTTTCCTGAAAATTTCAGCCAATTCCGTCCACAAACGGCAAAGTTATTAGACATAGAATTTTCAAAAATCCCATAGAGAAAAAATCCTAACTATATATACCTACTGGCGACCGCCAGTAGGTAATATATATATATATATCCAACCGATAGTTACTCCTTCTGGATCCCCACGACCCAAGAAAGGTGGCGAACGCGCCGGCGGAGTTGCTCCGGTATTTAATTGTCACCAAACATCCAAAGTTAATGCACGCTCTCAGGACAAAAGAGAAAAAGTTGCCAAGTTCAGAAAGTGCTGTTTATTCACAACCTGTTTCACCAAAAAATGGCTTGATCACGTGAATAACACTTGAAGTTCATTGGTTAAATAACATGAACAACGTCGTAGACATAAACATAGGACTTCGGCAAGGGTTACTCGTAAAAAACAAATCAATTGGCATGTATCATGTTAAATGCACGAAATACATATTAGTGAACAGTCAAAATCAATGTGTGATATAAGCAAATTATGTCAATTACGAAATATGCAAATGTAAAAAATACATAACATTAGTAGCGATGTCGTTTCCCATTAGGCACTCACTCCAAATATCTCACAATGCATCATGTCAGTCTGGCTGGTAAAAATTAAAAACTAAATAATGATAATCCGGCCATGAAATGAATGACCGTGTCTCTGCCCGATCAAAATACCGGGACTCCACCCTGACGTCTCATGTGTCAATCACAGTTGCTTACGTGATTGTACCTAAGGGCGGACCAATAAGGAAAGGAAAGAGGAGAGACATGCTCTAGAGTGGCGTTATGTTATAGACAACTGTCTCATACATCATATCACGTAGTCCGATAAGTGTAATTCGGACCAGGCAATGAATTGACATATACAAAAGACCAACAATTGCGGAGTACCACTGTCCCCGGTGTTGTCCATAAGTACTGGCCAGTGCCAAATAAGTTCATGTAACAATCAGAATAAATCGCAGAGTTACCCTCATGTGCCGATCTCACGTTTAACAAGCATATCAGTGCCCATGTGAACAGGAAAAATAGAGAAGGGGAGGAATCCCGTGAACGTGAAGTATGGGTGAAATGGGCCCCTTCTCTTATTCCTGAAAGAAATCAAATGAAAAAACATAATTACAAAATATACTAGAAATATTATATCCTATACAAATATATACATGTTAAAAAATCAGAACTATAGGTACTGAATATACAAAGAGAAGAAGAATGAAAACGTGTGCAATTAATTAGCTGTTAGCACTAAGAGGCAGTTCATGAGCTGAATAGCTTGGAAAAGGAACAGTACAGTGTATCAAGGTGATTGACACCAAATACTCATTTGTTAATTCTTAAGATGCACTGATAACTCTTCATCCTGATTCAATCCCCCTGGGGCCTTCGTTTGGAAATCAATGATGAGTTTAGACTCCCTTTGGCGTAATTTTAAAACTCTGTTCCCTCCCCTGGGATTTTTAGTAATTTGTTCCAGGACGATAAAACTTAAGTCTTTAACATTGGAGAAATGTAATTCTCTAAAGTGACGAGCCACCGGATATTTGGGGTCAAAATTGGTGATAGCTCTAGTATGCTCCAATATCCGTTTTTTGGCCATGCACGTAGTGCTGCCAATATACCACCTGTTGCACGTGCATACAATTGCATATACAACAAATGTAGAGCTGCATGTAAGAAAGGGCACAATTTTCCTGTTGATCCCATTATAAGTAACCTCCTTATATGATTTGCTGTTGGCACAGGCCTTGCAATGCCCACAAGGATAGAAGCCATCAATGCCCTGTATGTTGGTTGGCGGATATACCATGATATCGCTATGAACCAGCATATCACGTATACTTCTCCCCGTCTGTATGTGATACTGGGTCTAGTTGGTAAATCTGCGCCTAACACATTGTCAGTTTTAAGAACATCCCAGTCTTTTGTTATTATTTTCTTGATGGATTGGGCATCTTAGCTATATGTGAGAATAAGTCTCGTTGTCTCCCCACTTTTGTCATCTTCCACCGGTTTGTCATTGATGGTTTCTGTTCTGTCTATATTGTTGGCTCTTTCCCTAGCTTTTTTGAGTACCCACTCGGGGTAGCCTCTCTCTCTGAATCTTTTCATCATAGTCATACTTTCCTCTTCATACGCCAGGGATGAGAAATTGACCTCGTGGCTCAGTTGGCTGCCCTCCTCTGTGACTACAATGACACAACAAAATCTGACCAGTAGCAAATGGATATGGACTGGAAAGTGCTAGTGGCCTCTACTGGAGTGCGCAATGGCCCTAGGTGCTATCCATGATAGCATGGGAGAACTGCACCAGAATGTCTGAAAAATTGGGAAATCTGGAACATCAGCAGGACCTTGCAAAAAAGATATCTGATTTTGTGAGTACTTGGAAGAGGATTTTGAGCTCCATAAAAAATATTAAGTCTGAAGTTACAATTCATGACTGGGCAAAGGCATGAAAAGCTCTCTAGATTAGCCATCATTTATGCACAAGAATGTTGTAATCAAAATATATCTAATTTGCATTTGGGCAATAAATTCATGGGAAAAGAAACCCATTGCATGGACTTAATATGAATGAGATTTTTCTTGAAACTGCCATGTTAAATCTAAAATAAAATACTACTGGTAGAAAAATGGCTAAGCCAGTGCTCAGTAACGCAACATATGGCCTAGAGTTCTCCATTGCTGTCTGGCCAACTCCATGTAATCTAAAAAAAAAAAAATATTTCATGGTAAATGGAAAATTTGCATTGAGAGAGATGAGGCATTGATGGAAATTTAAGAGTAAAGAAAGGTCACTATGCCATACCACGAGAACATATTCCATGTATCTAACCCATATTGCAATGTGTGATTTTTAAGGGTCATCTGGATGGCAGGTGTATTGATTTTTGAAGTCAGCAATGTAAAGGTTACCTATTTGTGGTGCAAAAACTGCGCCTATTGCCACAACTTAGGTTTGGTAGGTTCATGAAAGTTACCATAAAAATGAAAAGTGTTAGCACAGACAATAAGAAAGGATGTGGGATTTGGTGCAAACCTTGCCTTTTTTAATATCCATAATTTGACAATGATCCCCTCATCAAGACTGTTTTAATGCATCATAATATAAAGCATAACACACACAGCCATCCGTCACATAAACTTTTCAGACACATAGACTCACCCCATCATTATACTACTCTCAAACACAGCCGCCATCTAATATTCCCGATCCTGTTTTTTCCTTAGTGTGTCCTTTGTGTGCACCCCAACAAGGACACCATAAATGATTCCTGGTCTTATCATTATTTTCAAAACATGCGTCCTATGCAATTTCCCAGTCCAGCCCCTTCTCGAATGCTGCAGATCCGCTTTCACATTACCGAATGCCCAAACTTTCACATTACCGAATGCCCAAACACTTTTGCTGCGTTGTCTTGATGCAGATTTAATCATCACTATATTATGAGTCCTCTCCTTTCAAGTCTCCATGAAGAGCACCCCTACTGCGCCCATTTTTTGATTTTTTTTTAACTATTCGACAATGCTGCTTTCCACTTTTGTTTAGGAAACTACATACACCTACACCCAGTGCGTTTTCAAATAAATTGCTGCTCCAAATCCTGCGCAGCATCAAAAAGACTTTAGTAGTCATAGCATACTTAAGTAAAGCACCTATCATGAATATTCCTGTAAGATCATGAGTTAATGTGTTTATAAGTATAAACTTTCACATACTTTTTATAGAATCTAGCTTTTGCATACAAAACATGTACCTACTTTATCCCAAGCTATATTGGTAAGTGATAATTTTTCATTAAAACCCCCATTTTTAAACTAGAACAGTTACCTGCACGTCTTTAAACTCTTTTTTCAAACCTTGCATGTCAACAGAGAGCTATTAATTAAAAGTAGTTATTCACTATGTGAACACTCCACTCATGTTCTTGTGTGATGAAGGTATGCTGCTCATATTTGCACTGTTTTACCACAATTAAAAAAGATATATATTAGTAGTGAATATAATTGTTTGTTTACTACTTTAATGTTAAATATTTACTGCTCCATTATCTAAACAATATTTTAATGCAGTCGGGGAACATGGCGGCTAGCTATCACACTGGACGCAAGCTCCCGTATCTTAGGCTTACACAACTGGCACCACTTACTATATTTTTGTCGACCTCCGGTTTCATCTTCTCGCACACCTAACTCCGGCTAGCGCGTTGTGTCCTGTGTCTCCCCGGCGATCTGTGGGGGTGGGGGTGCAAAAAAAACAAGCATTAAAAATGCAATAGGTCTCGCCTTTTAATAAGTTAAAGCCATTTGCTTTGCTAATGGCATTGTATAGCAAAGCAAATTGCTTTAACTTAATAAAATGCGAAACCTATTGCATTTTCAATGCTTGTTTATATATACATATATATATATTCACTGAAAAAACCATAGGTTATAGACCATATATAGTTAGGAATTAGCATTTACAAAACCTTGAAAATTCACTGAAAAAACCATAGGTTATAGACCATATATAGTTAGGAATTAGCATTTACAAAACCTTGAAAATTCACTGCAAAAACCATAGGTTAGAGACCATATATAGTTAGCTGGACATTTTATTGACATAAAACCAATGAAATTCCATATATAGTTAGTTGCACTAACTATATATCGCGCACCCGCAATCCACTGCTGATGATGTCACATATTACATCATTCATGACATGGTCAGTGACATCACTGATGACATCACTGATGACATCTCAAATGACATCACTGATGACATCACTGATGACATCATCCAGTGATTTTTTGTTTCTATAAAGTTTAAATATGTCTTACATATTGAAGAATGAGTGGATGTGTAAGTGTCTGGACGAAGGATTTAGTAGGTGCATGACTGACTGTATGAGTGAGTGATTAAATGTGTCTCACTGAGTGCATGGGTTAGTGACTAAACTGTCTTAATTTGTGCATCATTATGTCTGTTGTTCTGTAAACTGCTGCATGTGTTGATCAGTAGCTATATGAGTAACTATATGGGTTATTGATTGATTGCCCAAGTATTTGTATGGGAGACTGAGTGTGTGTGTGGCTAGCTGGGAGGTGTGTGACTCTGTGCAGATCAATCTGTACTCGTATCAATGATTGTATAAGAAGGTAAGTATGTGTTAGTATATGTTTGAAAATGTAAGGTGCTCTAAGTTTAACTGTATAGACAAGAAAATGGAAGTGTCATTGATTCTTTCCAGGACTGACTAGGTGTGTGAGTAACTCCATGGATGAGTGGCAGACTGTGAGTGTCTGTATAGGTGTATGAGTGCATATGATAGTGTAAAGATGAGTGATTGTATGTATGAATGATTGTATGGGTGAATGAGTGAAGGTGTGTGTAGACGTAGCAATCAGTGAGTGCGTATGTAGTAACTAGTATTGGTGTGTCAATGGTTTCAAAAATTATACTCTCTTTTTAACACTGGTTATATTAAAATGTGAGGAGATGCATTGTATTGTCACATGAATGATATCATCAGTAATGTGGTCATTGATGTCAAATGAGATGTCATCAGTGATGTCATCAGTGATGTCATTTGAGATGTCATCAGTGATGTCATCAGTGATGTCACTGACCATGTCATGAATGATGTAATATGTGACATCATCAGCAGTGGATTGCGGGTGCGCGATATATAGTTAGTGCAACTAACTATATATGGAATTTCATTGGTTTTATGTTAATAAAATGTCCAGCTAACTATATATGGTCTCTAACCTATGGTTTTTGCAGTGAATTTTCAAGGTTTTGTAAATGCTAATTCCTAACTATATATGGTCTATAACCTATGGCTTTTTCAGTGAATTTTCAAGGTTTTGTAAATGCTAATTCCTAACTATATATGGTCTATAACCTATGGTTTTTTCAGTGAATTTCAATGGTTTTTTAATAGCAAATATCATAAGCTGTCGAATGTCAAGTACGTGGTAAGTAAAAACATTTTCGTGTTTATGCACACTGATCTGCTTTGAATGGTGCCCCCCCCCCCTCATTTCTATTAGGAGTACTCTCTCTTTGCAGATAGTGAAAGGTAGTTAACGCAGGCCTTTGCCCCGGTTGTAATCCGTCGTGCCTGCTTCTCTCTCCATTTGATTGATTGTTATCCAAGTATTTACTGTTTTAGAATTAGTTCTCTTTGGTTCATTCTCTATTTACAAACAAACACAGAGTCGCAATACTCTGTTTAGTCTTTGCAGATAACGAAAAATCGTGTAAAAAAAAAGAAAAGGAATCGAGTAAAATCAGTAGGCCACTAATGGGATCTCTTTTTGACCTCGCTAAAATAGAAACATTAGGAACAACCCCTCATGACAAATACAAAACTAGTGAGATGAACTGAAATTCACACAATGATGGCTGCAAAACAGCTCGGCTCCGCCACCCACCCCGCCCAAAATAACGATAAAGAGCGGCTGCCATGATTGGTTGCGGAATGGCCACAACGGAGCTACGAAATGGTGGTGCTCTCATGCTAACCCCAGCTTCAGTCTGAAACATCCAGAAACACTGTAGACTACCAATTCGATCAGTTCCGGTAGCGCCCCAATGTAACCCGGTAGAGAAGAACTAGCCCTCCCCTCTTTGACTGATGGTTCTTGTTGCCTGTCCCTTCTGTTGTCATTTAACAGAACTATTTAGCCTGCTGAAAGGGGTTGTGTTTCGACCGCTGGTTGGTGGAGACATTTTGACTATATTCTGGACCTGCGTTGTCGCGTAATGCGTCATATGACGCGCCGCGTTAGCGCATCCGGAAGTCATCCGAGGCGCGCAGCGCGTAACATAAGCATAACAAGTCATGTGACTTGTTAATAAAACTTTTCATTGGTTCATTTTACTTTTCTTATTCTAATGATGAAAGCCTTGGTCAAATCACCTAAAAATTACGCTTTTAATTACTTCCGAACATTATTTTTTCTTAAATATATGTTATAATGTTCCAGGCTAATGTACTTTCCCGGAAATTTTACAACTGTTCTGCAAGTAAAATATATTCTTTTTTCGAGAAAAAGAGCGTTTCTTCGTCCCATGACGGAGCCGTTGAGCAAAAGAGGGTCGACCTGCTGTCTTAGTCGCCGATACGCCTGAATATGAGATTCTTATCGATCACTTTATGTTGCAGGAATAAAAAACACAACAGCCCTTGACCATTTATCTTTACTGCGTTCCTTCGTATTATACCTTTTACCCTTCATGTAATTGGTCTGCTTTATTTCACTTGCCTTTTAATGATTCTAAAACAGTGACTATTATTAAAAACTTTACCAATGTATATACTACTACCATGTTTTCTTTTAAAAACCTTTATTGTGAAAATTTCATTATACAAATACGAGCCTATAACCACGTGGGCCTGCCACGGAGCAAACTGTAATCGTATATGATGAGGAGACATTTACACTGTAGAGGAACGTAACGGGCGGGCCATTAGGTTGCAAGAACTAAGGTGTCTAACAGTTACGGAATCGGTGGACGTACATTTTATAATTAAAATACGACAGGGCCAGTTACAATAAAATTATCTAGATATACATTTGCGGGCAAGTACCATGGGTGACGTTAATTCGAATTTTCAACAGTACAGTAATCAATAACACATCAGAACTTAATATCAATAGGGATGTCGAAATATTCAATCAATTCTCGTCCCCGCCCGCCATGTGCTTCAAAACTGCATACGTATCTCGTGATTTCAAGGTTCTGCAACCAGTACACAACAAGGAGTTACGAGTCCCATTTATTCCAGCGCCATTTTGGGCGAGGACGGGCAGGTCCAGGATATAGTCAAAATGTCTCTACCAACCATCGACTATGATGATGTTCATATGCTGTATTTATTAGAGTAACACTCATCTGTCCACATGAAATTAATTTGCCACAATCTAAACATGTCATTTTAATCTTTCCAAAGTTCTTCTAAATATTTGGGACCGTTTCCCTTGCCTCTGAAGCTCTCAGTGCCACTTCTTTGATGAATGTACTAGCAGGTCAGGGGTTCTCCTCCACATCTCTCTTTTATGCAGCACTATAATTAATTGGTGCCACCTCTCCATATAACGATGCATGGTATAGTTACCACAACTATATTTTTTTTCGGTTCCTCTGGAGAGTTCATCGTGGCAGATGAAGCGTGTAACGTGCCGGGCATTTACCTTTTTTTGCATGTACAGGAAAGGAAAAAAAAATCGAGCGTCCGAGTTCTAAGGTGTCCCAGGGCCATTTTAGTGGACCAGGCCCAAATCCAAAGAACAGGCCGCCATTTTGAGAGTCCTCTTGCAGCCGCCTGTCGCTGTAGCATCAAGAGCAGCCGAAACTCAGCTGAATGGCAACTGAAACGGTAAATGGGCGCCCCACTACATTTCAGCATTGTAGGATGACCACACCAGTACAGCAACTTGCTAGACATCACCTCGGTGCCATCCGGATCTCGGCGCCCCACTGCAGATGAAGTGCCTCTCAACTATGAAACCACCACGGTGACATCCGGATCTTGGCGCGTTGTGCTGCCTTCGGCCTATTCGCACATCGGTCCGCTACTGACGCCATCTCACAGGCTAATGGGGTGACCCACGCCGAGTTTCAGCATTGTAGGATGACCACACCAACTTGCTAGACATCACCTCGGTGCCATCCGAATCTTGGCATCTCAACGCCTAGTGGTATCTTCCATTCAGAAAATATTGTTACGCTGCCTTTGGCCCCATTCGCACATCAGTCCGCAACTTAGACATCACCTCGGTGCCATCCGGATCTTGGCATCTCAGCGCCTTGTGGTGTCAGTCAGAAAATATTGTTGCGCTGCCTTTGGCCCCATTCGCACATCAGTCCGCTACTGACACCATCTCACAGGCCAATAGGGCGCCCCACGCCGACTTTTACCACTGTACGATGGCCACACCAGTGGCACAACTTGCTAGACATCACCTCGGTGCCATCCGAATCTTGGCATCTCAACGCCTAGTGGTATCTTCCATACAGAAAATCTTGTTACGCTACCTTTGGCCCCATTCGCACATCGGTCCGCAACTTAGACATCACCTCGGTGCCATCCGGATCTTGGCATCTCAGCGCCTTGTGGTGTATTCTCTTCAGAAAATATTGTTGCGCTGCCTTTGGCCCCATTCGCACATCGGTCCGCAACTTAGACATCACCTCGGTGCCATCCGGATCTTGGCATCTCAGCGCCTTGTGGTGTCTTCTACTCCGAAAATATTGTAGAAAATATTGTTGCGCTGCCTTTGGCCCCATTCACACATCAGTCCGCTACTGACACCATCTCACAGGCCAACAGGGCGCCCCACGCCGACTTTTACCATTGTACGATGGCCACACCAGTGTCACAACTTGCTAGACACCACCTCGGTGCCATCCGGATCTTGGCATCTCAGCGCCTTGTGGTGTCTTCAAATCAGAAAATATTGTTGCGCTGCCTTTGGCCCCATTCGCACATCGGTCCGCTACTGACGCCATCTCACAGGCCAACGGGGCGCCCCACGCCGACTTTCAACATTGTAGGATGGCCACAGAATTGCGACAACTTACTAGACACCACCTCGGTGCCATCCGGATCTTGGCGCGTTGTGCTGCCTTCGGCCTATTCGCACATCGGTCCGCTTCTGACGCAAACTCACAGGCCAACGGGGCGCCCCACGCCGACTTTCAGCATTGTAGGATGGCCACACCAGTGCGGCAACTTGCTACACACCACCTCGGTGCCATCCGGATCTTGGCATCTCAGCGCCTAGTGGTGTCTTCTATTCCGAAAATATTGTTGCGCTGCCTTCGGCCCCATTCACACATCGGTCCGCTACTGACGCCATCTCACAGGCCAACGGGGCGCCCCACGCCGACTTTCAGCATTGTAGGATGGCCACACCAGTGCGGCAACTTACTAGACACCACCTCGGTGCCATCCGGATCTTGGCGCGTTGTGCTGCCTTCGGCCTATTCGCACATCGGTCCGCTACTGACGCAAACTCACAGGCCAACGGGGCGCCCCACGCCGACTTTCAGCATTGTTGGATGGCCACACCAGTGCGGCAACTTACTAGACACCACCTCGGTGCCATCCGGATCTTGGCGCGTTGTGCTGCCTTTGGCCTATTCGCACATCGGTCCGCTACTGATGCAAACTCACAGGCCAACGGGGCGCCCCACGCCGACTTTCAGCATTGTAGGATGGCCACACCACTGCTGCAACTTGCTGGACACCACCTCGGTGCCATCCGGATCTTGGCGCGTTGTATTGCCTTCGGCCTATTCGCACATCGGTCCGCTAATGACGCCGCCTCACGTGCCAACGTATTTTCTCTGCATTTTACACCCTATGCCGCATAACAGGTCATGTGACTTGTTTATAAAACTTTTCATTGGTTCATTTTACTTTTGGTTTCCTAATGATGGAAGGCTTGATCATGTGACCTAAAAACAACACTTTTCATTGGATGAAAACTTTTTTTTTTTCCCAAACGATGAAAGCCCCACCTTGTTTCTGGATGTTTCAGACTGAAGCTGGCGTCAGCATGAGAGCACCACCATCTCGTAGCTCAGTCGTGGTCATTCCGCGAGCAATCATGGCAGCCGCTCCCCACCAGAAGCCTGCAGTTGTCGGAGCCCCCAAAACTTTTGATGAATTCTCAAGGCGGAGGGGACGCTTTCGAGAATGGGGTCCAAGACCTAGCAGACAAGCGTCCGATTTCCAAGGTGTCCCAGGGCCATTTCAGTGGACCAGGCCCAAAAAGGAAACAGCCTGCCGCCATTTTGAGAGTCCTGTGACAGCCGCCTATCGCTGCACCGCAAGAGTGGGCGCAACTCAGCTGAATTGCGGCTTTTGACACAGTGGACCAAAAACGGACGGAATGGCAACTAAAACGGTAAAGGGGCGCCCCACTACAACAGATGACACTCCACCTGGAGAGGCCCGTTCACACCGCCTCCCCCGGGGCGCCCCACGCCGTTATTCGGAGCAGCATTGTACGATACCAAAACCAGTGCGGCAACTTACTGGACATCACCTTGGTGCCATCGTTCTGCTGCCTTGGAACTATTCGCGCAACAGTTTGCTACTGATGACCCACCCCTCGCGACGCCCCATGCCGTTATTTGCTGGGTGGCAACTTACTAGACATCACTTTCGTGTCATCTAGATTTCAACGTTCTGCTGCCTTGGAACTATTCGCACAACAGTTTGCTACTGATGACCCACCCCCCCGCGACGCCCCGCGCCGGAAATCTGGACGTTGTGCTGCGTTGGGACTATTCGCACAGCCGACCGCTACTTCGTTGTTTTTCCCTAAAAATGTTTATATGTTATTACTATTTTTGTTTTCTTGTATATATTTATAAATTATTAAAGTTTTATAATCTTACTACTTTGTCGGAGTGCTATATATTTTTAATGTGACACATAATTGTAAAAACTTTGATGTACAAAGAGTCATCCCTGGAATCTTCCGCTTCACGCTCGGTCCCCTCCCCAATCACAATACAGGATGGTTTTCAGATAATAGCAACGCTTCTGCTGTGACGGATCTCATCGAGTGTAGGCCTTGATCTACTATAACTCCTTTGAAGAGGGGTGATTCTTTACAGCTGTGGCCATAAACTACATCTGCAGGGCTAGCTGATACCCTAGGACCAGCCTGGACAATCGGACACAGAGGAAAAGGAGTGTCAGAGGGTGCGGTAGTGAATAGGGCGAAAGGGAGGTGTCGGCCGGGCACAGGGTGTGATTCTCAGGGAAGAGCAGCGCAGATGGGGGGAGGTTTATTACCCATGCATAAGACAGAGAGCGGGGGTGACCACTGCCTGGGGGAGATGCTTGCGAGGGTGGGGAGCCATGCTAAGGATCGACAGCGTGCACAGAGTGGGTCTGGTCAAGGCATCTAAAATGGCTGCCGTGCACGACAAAAGTGTGGCATTTGAAAAAAGACAAGATGGCGCAGACAATGTTTTTCAACACTTCCTGATTTCCTTCGAATCGAACGTTAACAGACGTTGGGGCATATTACCAAAGTTAAGCGATATTTATCCATAACGATGCTTAGCAACGATTTTTTTACCGTCAGAAATTATCGCAGATAAACCTTGCTATTATCAAGGTTTATCGGAAATACGATAAAAAACGACCGCAATGCATTAATATCGCTGAAAACTCACCGATATTCATGCATTACCGAGCTAACGCTCTTAGCCATGTTATCCACCTCCCATTGGATAACATGGCTAAGAACTGCTCAGGGCAGGTGGTAGCTTTTGGAGATATTCGCGCTTATCTCGAATATTTCCAAAAGTTGATAATAGGAGATAGCGATGTTAGCGACTGTTTCCAGTCGCTAACATCTTGGCATGCCCACTTTGCATGTCATTAGTGATAAATATCACTCACATGCAAAGTGGGGTCCAAGATGGTCGCTATCTTCTACTAGCCGTCGCTAACTGGTGTTAGCAACAGCTAGGTAATACACATATAATTTTATCTCCGCGAAGCGGAGCGCTGTTACAGATATATATCTTGTTTTTGAACGTTAATTTCTCAAAATGCACTGAAGCACATATATTGAGACCTAGCAAAGGCACATCGGGCTACCAGTCCCTACAATTTTGCCAAGTTTCGTGCAAATCCATTCAGCTGTTCGATC
Source organism: Lissotriton helveticus (assembly GCF_964261635.1). Classification (NCBI taxonomy): domain Eukaryota; kingdom Metazoa; phylum Chordata; class Amphibia; order Caudata; family Salamandridae; genus Lissotriton; species Lissotriton helveticus. The sequence continues at coordinate 955,274,075 of NC_136071.1, forward strand.
CTACCGAGAGACAAGATGGCGGCCGCTACGGACTGTTAGGAATGTTTACAGACACCGGAGAGCCAATCAGCTTCGCTTCGCAAAGCTCCGTAATGCGAAAAGTACGCGAAGCGGTGCGCTGTTACAGATATATATCTTTTTTTGAACGTTAATTTCTCAAAATCCACTGGAGCACATATATTGAGATCTAGCAAAGGCACATCGGGCTACCAGTCCCTACAATTTTGCCAAGTTTCGTGCAAATCCATTCAGCTGTTCGATTATTATTATTTTTATTTTTTTTTGCCCCGCGGGGCCCTTTTAAAACCTCCACATCAAACCTAGGGGGTCAGCGACAATGTACTATGCCCCCTTATGGTCATTTGCCCCTTCGCTTTGGCCTCCTCTTGTCTCTCGATCCTACCGAGAGACAAGATGGCGGCCACTACGGACTGTTTGGAATGTTGACAGACGCCGGAGAACCAATCAGCTTCGCTTCACAAAGCTCCGTTGCGCGAAAAGTACGCGTCCTGGGGCGCTGCCCAGTCCGCTGTTACAGATATATATCTTTTTTTAAACGTTAATTTCTCAAAATCCACTGGAGCACATATATTGAGACCTACAAAAGGCACATCGGGCTACCAGTCCCTACAATTTTGCCAAGTTTCGTGCAAATCCATTCAGCCGTTCGGGCTAAAAGTGAGGCCAACCGCCCTATGGAAAACTCAATGTTAAAAACACGTTTTGGGACCCCCCTTTTTTCTCGGCCCCCCCTTGACGAACCCCCCCCAAATTATTCCTTAAAGTTCGCTATTTAGGAAATGCAAAAAACTTTGATGATACATATGGCGGTTCATCTCTAACAAGATAAGAAGCATAGGGATACATTTATGATGACTGGCGCATCACCAGGGATGTGTTAGTCATTCTGTGCCGCTGTTCCGTCACCTATGGTGTGCTGCATTTACAATGCGGCGCATCATGGGGCAAAAACAGCACAGATGCGTGATGTATCTGTGCCGTAAAGGTGGCGCATTGCTGGAGTTGTATCGCAAGTGTGATGAAGCTCCAGCAAGGGTCGGGGGTGCCCCTGTCGCAGGGTTTCTGTTCTCACACAGAACTGTGGACAGAGGATTGGAACCTCGGCGAATTAGGGTGTCCCAAAACTCACGTTAGTAATCAAAAACTCCTTAGCAAGCTAGGTACAGTGTCACATTGGATATAACAAACTCTCAATGTTTAGACAATCCAGAATATGAACTTATAGTACCTCAGGATACGTGGAACTCATGAACAGTCGGTCGTTATATATTTCTTAGAAACCAGAACATGGAGTTAAGAAGAACACATGTGTATTTGAAATGTTTATTTACTAATGCCGTCTTCTCAGGCGTAGTATCTTAGATAATACAAGTACACATATTATCAGTAGCAAAATTACCAGCATAGTTACTAGTACATAAAAAGCGAATGGTGATAGTATGTTAACATGCTGTAAATGAATAAGAGTTAGCAACACTTATAAGCAGCCGCGGGCCGTGGAGGGAGTTACGGTGAGGCAGGGAGGCGGGGAGGGGGAGAAGCAGGGTGGAGAATACAAGTACACATATTATCAGTAGCAAAATTACCAGCATAGTTACTAGTACATAAAAAGCGAATGGTGACAGTATGTTAACATGCTGTAAATGAATAAGAGTTAGCAACACTTATAAGCAGCCGCGGGCCGTGGAGGGAGTTACGGTGGGGCAGGGAGGCGGGGAGGGGGAGGGGCAAGGTAGAGAGGGCTCCACCCTGCTTCTCCCCCTCCCCGCCTCCCTGCCTCACCGTAACTCCCTCCACGGCCCGCGGCTGCTTATATCTCACCCTCCCTAATACACATATTATATTATTTGCTAAGAAGGTCTCTTTGTGTTGGTTTAGGGCGTGCCCATACTTTAGTGTCTTAGATTTGAAGGAATCACATCAGCATGCACCAGCTCTCTCTTCATGTGAACCGCATCAACTGTTGTGTATGTGTGTTCGGCAAAGCAATATAAAACCCGCCTCATGCCCAGAATTGGCAGAAGTTGCACTTATGTTATGAGTATGAAGTCGTGGAGATCAGACCTCATAACAATTCTGTATCGTGTTGTTCTTGAAACTTTAGCACTCGCTGTACAGATATAGTTTAACAAGCAAAGCAGATAGTAGAGCAATAACATATTATTCTCATGTAAACCACGATGAACTACTAGGTGGAAAGCTAAAGCAACAACTAAGTGTCGTGTGCAGAAGTTGCAAAAAAGGAAAAATGGCGTTTAAACCGGTAATGAGCCCATGCTAACTTAACACGGTGTAAAGATATCCAGGACCTAGATGACACCTCCCCATGATCCGGAAACGAACTGAATAAGATAATAGAAGTGCCATCTCATGAGAGCAGATTGCAAGTTTATATGTGGACGGTCCGCAAGGTAAAGCATTAAAAACTAGGAAAATTTAATGCTAAAGAAAAATAAAACAGCCAAGTACTTTATCGAGTCTTAAGCCAATAGGCAAGGTAAATAATAAAAACTTGACAAATAAGTCAATGAATTGTCAATGAAATGCTAGTACTCAGCATATCAAACATGAAAAAGGTCTATGACATAACAGTGTATGCAAAATAAGCTGCAACAGCCTCCAATAGGAAGTCACCGTCTTCATCCGAAAACAGTTCAGCCATCCAATTTAAAAGCGGAAAAGAACATACGTGCTCTCCCAGCACCGGATCCTCTATCACCATCAGAGGACAGCTCGGTGGGTTTTCAAGAAAGCTCTGTTCCAAGAAAGACTGTGCTGCCGCCAGTAAATTCCAGGGACCAAGTAGTCCATGCATCAATGCCACAGCCATAATCCTTTCGCCAGGACAAACCAACTCGTGAGTAATGATAGGAGTCATCAGCTGATTAAAGTCGACGTCAGGAGAAACCGGTCCGCAGAGACACAAATCAATGGCCCAATCGAAATCACAGGTCAGGCAGTGAAATACAGGCTGGACACAGGTGAAGTAGGAGAATCGAAAAGATAATCCATATGCCGTGCTTAATATCGCCAACGGCATTGTGCCATAATATTCTAGCATGCGATTGCGGAACAGTGTCAGCAGCTGCAGGGTGGGAGGTTGCATAGGAGGGACATCCATATTTAAAAATGTAAAAAAGCACAAGAGCGTCCGCTGGTAATGCAAGTAAAAATGCCAATCCACGAACCAGAGTGGAGAAAATAGAATGAAAGGAAGCAGGGATGACTCCAAAGATTTTCTCAAATGAAGTCACGAGACCACTGGTAACAACTTTAAAAAAGTGCGCCAGGGTCTTTGTGGAGGATGCGTTAAAGATAGTCGGAACCATCTTGCTGAAATTGAAAGGCAAATCTGAATTGAAAAGGGTCTGCACCTCTGTACGGGTGTTCGCTATGTGAAGCACGAAAGTTTCACGGGCCGAACTCAAGGCCACCTCTCTCTGAGACAAAAGAGCTCTTATTCTTGCCATGCTGTTGAAATCTGTCACAAGGTTGGTATTTGTGGCCAGATTGAAAACTCCCTATGTTCATGTGTGGGAGGAAATAGAAAATTTCTGCAGCAAATAACCCGTTTACTTACTGTTACGATAAAAGGAATACTTTTAATTAACTCAGAACAATCTTCATTATTGAGCATCAAATAACTACCATTTTCCAACAACTTGAACGTGGGGATGATAGCAGGAACTGGCGTGCCTTGCAACACGCAAGCCATATTTGGTCGGTGTTTGTTGCATGAACCGTGTAACTGTATGTGCCTACACATTAGTGAATGATCTGGCGTCTCAGTGCATTCCTCTCCATTCAGATAAACTTCTTGATCATCTTTGAAACATCTGTATGTGTATGGAAGCGACCAGACCTCATGAAGAAAAGCACTACCTAAAGGTTCATAACGACCTATTGGTATATATTTCATACAATTTGAAAACTTATATAAAGCAAAAGGCAGCGTTATTAAACCGTGGATAAGGCACGTTGCCAAAAAACCCGCAATCCTCTGCTGATGATGTCACTGAGCATGTCATGAATGATGTAATATGTGACATCATCAGCAGTGGATTACGGGTAATAGTATCTCTAGTTTACTCCCCTATAGCTGTCTTTCTTTTAACATAAGTGTCTGTTTCCTTCCCTTATACTTACTGTTTTTGGTTCGCTTCTGGTTCGCGTACCGGCGAGCGAACTGGGAAGCGAACTAAGAGAAATAGAGGTTGGCACAGTTCCAAATATTGTACCAATTTTTTAATAACGGGGAGGTAGTTCTGAAAAGAACTTTTTTTTTTATTGTTTTTGTTGTTTTATATTTTTTTTATTATTTTTCGGAACTTTTTTTACTTTTTTTGAATTTTTCTGAACAGTTTTATATTTTTTTGGGTTTTTCTTGGAGGGGGCAATGAAAACGATTCATTGTAAAGGGCTCAACAGGAGCAACAAAACAAAAAAAGAAGTATTTATTATTTTGGGCGTTTCGTACAAACTTGCATATGATAGTCAATAGCTCTGTTGATCAGAGTGATGCTTTTTTCTCCGTAGGAAATGAATCCATCGCAAAATACGCAGATGTGTTTTACTTCACCAAATTTCATTTGTATATTTGGCACCATCTCCCTGCCCTCTGGTCCCGTTACTTCCGGTACAACAGATCTTCTGGCCATAATAGGGAGATTATCTAGGTCGTTCCGAAACTGTGCAGCACTGTAGTTGTTAGGATGCCACCTAGTCATATGGCGATGCATTGTGTAGTTTCCGAAACTGTATTTTTTCTCGGTTCCTCTGGACAGTCTATCTTGACATATAAGGCAAGTTACGTATCTTGCATTTACTTTTTTCTGACCTTTGGGAATTTAAAAAAATTGCCAAATGAAGTTTTCTTTCCGGTGAGACGTCCTGGGCTGCTCAGGCAAAAACTGCCTCTCTTCGTGCTCGTCGTCCTGTTCCTCTTCTTCCTCTTCTTGTTGAATTATAACTTGAGCAGGTGGTCCACTCTTCCTTGGATGTGGTGGAGGTGGTGGGGAAGCACCAGCTGAAGCTACTAAAGAAGCCATTGCTCAGTGATCACAAAGGGTCTTTCTCTCACAATGATGAAAGTCAGAGTGAGGAAAGAAGGAGGGATTTTCATCATTTGGGAAAAACAAGAGTTCTCAACCAATCAAAAGTGTTCATTTTAGATTATATGACCTAGTCTTACATCATTAGGAAACCAAAAGTGAAATGAACCAATGAAAAGTGTTATTACCAAGTCACATGACTTGCTGTGTTTACGTTAAGCGCTTTGCAGGGCCTCCCGGTTTGCTTCCAGAAACCTGCGCTTTGCGACTCGCTTCGCGTACCAGTTCGCTAACGTAGCACGTCATATGACGTATCACGCGACAACGTGAAACGTCATGCGGACGGGAGGCGTCACGATGTTGTTTTCTAACGCGGCACTTGCGGTAAAGAAACGTTTACCGGCTCGCGGTCTATTTCGCGGCATCAAGGTCAGCTAACGGGAAGCTTCCCGATTCGCGAAGCGGGAACGAAGAAAAAAAAATATTTTAAAAAAAAATTATTCATAAACATATAAAATATATTTTTGGATTTAAAGAAGAATACATTTTACAGCTACAGATATTAGCTGTTAAAAAACCAATGAAATTCACAGAAAAAACCATAGGTTATAGACCATATATAGTTAGGAATTAGCATTTACAAAACCTTGAAAATTCACTGAAAAAACCATAGGTTATAGACCATATATAGTTAGGAATTAGCATTTAGAAAACCTTATTTTACTCACACAAAACCATTGAAATTCCATATAGTTAGTTGCACTAACTATATATCGCGCACCCGCAATCCACTGCTGATGATATCACATATTACATCATTCATGACATGGTCAGTGACATCACTGATGACATCACTGATGACATCTCAAATGACATCACTGATGACATCACTGATGACATCTCAAATGACATCACTGATGACATCATCCAGTGACTGTGTGTTTCTGTAAAGTTTAAATATGTTTTACATATTGAAGAATGAGTAGATGTATAAGTGTCTGGACGAAGGATTTAGTAGGTGCATGACTGAATGTATGAGTGAGTGATTAAATGTGTCTCACTGAGTGCATGGGTTACTGACTAAACTGTCTTAATTTGTGCATCATTATGTCTGTTGTTCTGTAAACTGCTGCATGTGTTGATCAGTAGCTATATGAGTAACTATATGGGTTATTGATTGATTGCCCAAGTATTTGCATGGGAGACTGAGTGTGTGTGTGGCTGGCTGGGAGGTGTGTGACTCTGTGCAGATCAATGTGTACTTGTATCAATGATTGTATAAGAGAGTAAGTATGTGTTAGTATATGGTTGAAAACGTAAGGTGCTCTATGTTTAACTGTATAGATTAGAAAATGGAAGTGTGATTGATTCTTTACAGGACTGACTAGGTGTGTGAGTAACTCCATGGATGAGTGGCAGAGTGTGAGTGTCTGTATAGGTGTATGAGTGCATATGATAGTGTTGTAAAGATGAGTGATTGTATGTATGAATGATTGTATGGGTGAATGAGTGAATGTGTGTGTAGACGTAGGAATCAGTGAGTGCGTATGTAGTAACTAGTATTGGTGTGTCAATGGTTTCAAAAATTATACTCTATATTTAACACTGGGTGTAACAGAGGTTATATTAAAATGTGAGGAGATGCATTGTATTGTCACATGAATGATATCATCAGTGATGTGGTCATTGATGTCATTTGAGATGTCATCAGTGATGTCATCAGTGATGTCACTGACCATGTCATGAATGATGTAATATGCGACATCATCAGCAGTGGATTGCGGGTGCGCGATATATAGTTAGTGCAACTAACTATATATGGAATTTCAATGGTTTTGTGTGAGTAAAATAAGGTTTTCTAAATGCTAATTCCTAACTATATATGGTCTATAACCTATGGTTTTTTCAGTGAATATATATATGTATATATGTGCATATATATGTATATATCTGTTAACATATATGCATATATGCATATGTATGCATATATATATGGATATATCTGCATGCATTTATATTGCCATTTATATAGATATGCAAATGTAAGATATGTTTATGTATGTTTATATATATATAAATATATATATAGACATGAAGATATATAAATGCATATATATCGGTCATGTGATCAAGGCAGGGATCTGCCGAAACGCGTCGTGATGAATGGTCGCACATTTGAAATAAATTAAAAAGAAGCACCAAATTGGGTCTACCTCGTCACTTTCCATGTCCGTGGTGAAGTTGTGGAGGAGGCGAGCTTTTGAAGCATATATATATATATATATATATATATATATATATATATTTTTAGATGTGTATGGCCATATGTACATGTATATATTTATGCACATGTCTATTTATGCATATTTCTATGGATATATATGCATTTTTAAATATGTGCATGCATAGATATATATATATATATGTGGATATTGTATATATGTGTAAATATATATGCATAAAGGCATCTGTCCGCATATGTGTGCATGTATTTATATTAGCATTTATAAAATACAGATATATACATATATAAATGCATCTATATATGTATATATTGATATATGTATTTATTAGTATATATATATAGTGAACAAGGCGGTAACGCCGAAACGCGTCTAAGCAGCATCAGATCTTGAGAATAAACATTTGGATTCAGATTCACGGAGTCAGCGCCTTCTTTGAATTGTGAAGTATGGCTGGTGAGAATATTTATATATATATATATATTCACTGAAAAAACCATAGGTTATAGACCATATATAGTTAGGAATTAGCATTTAAAAAACCTTATTTTACTCACACAAAACCATTGAAATTCCATATATAGTTAGTTGCACTAACTATATATTGCGCACCCGCAATCCACTGCTGATGATGTCACATATTACATCATTCATGACATGGTCAGTGACATCACTGATGACATCACTGATGACATCTCAAATGACATCACTGATGACATCTCACTTGACATCAATGATCACATCACTGATGATATCATTCATGTGACAATACAATGCATCTCCTCACATTTTAATATAACCTCTGTTTCACCCAGTGTTAAAAACAGAGTATAATTTTTGAAACCATTGACACACCAATACTAGTTACTACATACGTACTCACTGATTCCTACGTCTACACACACATTCACTCATTCACCCATACAATCATTCATACATACAATCACTCATGTTTACAACACAATCATATGCACTCATACACCTATACAGACACTCACACTCTGCCACTCATCCATGGAGTTACTCACACACCTAGTCAGTCCTGTAAAGAATCAATCACACTTCCATTTTCTACTCTATACAGTTAAACATAGAGCACCTTACGTTTTCAACCATATACTAACACATACTTACTCTCTTATACAATCATTGATACAAGTACACATTGATCTGTACAGAGTCACACACCTCCCATCCAGCCACACACACACTCAGTCTCCCATGCAAATACTTGGGCAATCAATCAATAACCCATATAGTTACTCATATAGCTACTGATCAACACATGCAGCAGTTTACAGAACAACAGACATAATGATGCACAAATTAAGACAGTTTAGTCACTAACCCATGCACTCAGTGAGACACATTTAATCACTCACTCATACATTCAGTCATGCACCTACTAAATCCTTCGTCCAGACACTTATACATCCACTCATTCTTCAATATGTAAGACATATTTTAACTTTACAGAAACATAGTCACTGGATGTTGTCATCAGTGATGTCATCAGTGATGTCATTTGAGATGTCATCAGTGATGTCATCAGTGATGTCACTGACCATGTCATGAATGATGTAATATGTGACATCATCAGCAGTGGATTGCGGGTGCGCAATATATAGTTAGTGCAACTAACTATATATGGAATTTCAATGGTTTTGTGTGAGTAAAATAAGGTTTTTTAAATGCTAATTCCTAACTATATATGGTCTATAACCTATGGTTTTTTCAGTGAATTTTCAAGGTTTTGTAAATGCTAATTCCTAACTATATATGGTCTATAACCTATGGTTTTTTCAGTGAATTTCAATGGTTTTTTAATAGCAAATATCATAAGCTGTCGAATGTCAAGTACGTGGTAAGAATTTTTTTTTTCGTGTTTATGCACACTGATCTGCTTTGATTGCTGCCCCCCACCCCTCATTTCTATTAGGAGTACTCTCTCTTTGCAGATAGTAAAGGGTAGTTAACGCAGCCCTTTCCCCCTTTGTAATCCGTCGTGCCTGCTTCTCTCTCCATTTGATTGATTGTTCTCTTTGGTTCATTCTCTATTTACAAACAAGCACAGAGTCGCAATACTCTGTTTAGTCTTTGCAGATAGCGAAAAATCGTGTAAAAAAACAAAAGGAATCGAGCAAAATCAGTAGGCCACTAATGGGATCTCTTTTGACCTCGCTAAAATAGAAACATTAGGAACAACCTGTTGAAAATAGCAATGCGTATGTATATAAGCGGCGTTCATTTGTGTTCACAGTACCCCTTGTTGATTGTTTCAATCGAGCATTGAATTGTTCGAAGTTAATTCTCTTAACGATCTTCTCTACCTGCAAACGAGGAAGAATAGGAATATTCTATCTCCCTTTGCAGATAGTGAAGGGTAGGTAACGCAAGCCTTTAACACGTCGTACCTATTTCATTCCTCATTGATTGATTGATTGTCCGAACATTGACTGTTTGGGAATTAGTTCTTTTTGGAGGTATTCCCTGTTTGCAAATAAACGTAGGAAAATCTTTGCAAGTAGTGAAAGGGTACGTAATGCGGACCGTTCTCCCCCGTTGTAATCTGTCATGCCTATCTACTCCCCACTGATTGATGCACCTTTTTCACCCGGACCATTTACTAGAGATACGTCATCTGGCCCGACCAGAGAGCACCCCTAGTGAAAAGGACATATGCAATAATAACGAAGTGATCACTGTATCCTGTTAACAGAAACTTTACCATGAAACAACCTGGAAAGAAAAAAATAGGAAAACGAAAATCAGTAGGCCACTGATGAACATGAACTTTTATTAAACAACGAACAAAGAAACGATAACATAACGTAATGATAAAACCTATTAATGTCCTAGAAACAAGAAAACGTTAAAATATGCCAGTGGTGAGAGACCAGAAAAACAGTAAGAGAAACCAAATCACCCCTCGCTGTCCCACCGCCTGCCACGCCAAAAAAATCGATAGACTAGGGAAAATGCAAGTCAGTAGAACATCCACCCCCACTCTGGAAACTTCCAAGGTGGGGCAGGGTTCCGGCTACGCCCAGCCGGGAGCAGCCCATATAAGGCAGGTCCTGCTGCCACGCCTCGGCCAGGAGATCCTAACGTAGGGTGTAGCCGGAGGAGAGGCCGAGACCAGCGGGACCCGGCCAGGGGATTGCCTTTACAACGCTGAACAGTTGCAGGGGGGGGAATGTCTCCTCGACCCTCCCCTCTCTCTCCCAGTCCGGCCGCGGTGGCCCTTGAGAGTTGCAGGTAGTCCCGCCACATGCTCTTCCGGTCCGACCACCAACGGTCGGGGGGCCGAGGCCGACGGGATCCGGCTGCAGCCGATAAACCAAGAAACCCGTTCATGGGGCCAGAGCCAGGGGCGTCCGGCCGACATCCACCGGAAGCCCGGCCCGAAGACGGACGGGACACTTCTTTCTTTTATAATGGCTGCGACAACACTGGAGGGGGATGTCTTGCACATGCCTCCGACCCCCCCCTCGTCCTCATCGCCTGGTCCGGCCATAACAAATCTCAAGCGAGACGCCGTGGGGTGCACTGGGAGGGAGAGACGGTGCGAACAGGCCTCTCCCGCCTCCCCAGGTGGAGGCTTCCCAGCTGCACCCTCAGCGCTCCAGGCGGTGGCATCCTAACAACTACAGTGCTGCACAGTTTCGGAACGACCTAGATAACGGTTCTTCCACTGTGGCCATGCTGCAACGTCTCGCCCGGCAGGGTGGAGCCCGTCCGCTCATGTGACCCCGCGATCGCCGGTAGCTGCCGAACTCTCAAAATGGCGGTCGACCTGGCAAGAGCGGGCCCAACATAAAGAAATGGCCCGGTCACTGGTTGACTCCACCACCGTAGTCCTCCACGACCTTGAAGATTCTAGAGGAGCCGCGGGAGTCTCCGACCCCCGATGGGGAATGACTGCCATGATCGCCCGTGGAGTGACGAAACTGTATCCGCGGGACGTCGGCGCTCCCATGCTGGCGCCAGCCTCACTTTGAATTACTACAATCCTGCAGACCTTACTTCCGGTGAAAGCACAGTGTGACCCGGTAGGAAAAATTATTGCACCCCCTCCCCTTTTTGACTGATAGTTCAAACCACCGATCCTTTCCTTTGCCCTTTTAACGGAACTTTGGACTGCCTCCCCCTCTTTTACATTTTCTAGAGAAAACAAAACATTAACCACTACATTAGCATAGCAGTTGACACCAGAACTGTTTTCAAATTGAAAACCAACAACATCTTCAACAGAATCCTTTTTGTTTCTGCTGTGACCCTGCTACAGCACAGGCATTGTCCCCAGCAGTAATTCTGCAATGCCGGTAAGAATAGCTGTGGTGCCTACTGGACTCACTCACCCCCGCGGCGCCCCACGCCGTTTTTTGCTGGGCGGCAACTTACTAGACATCACTTTCGTGCCATCTAGATTTCAGCGCGTTCTGCTGCCTTGGAACTATTCGCACAACAGACCGCTACTGACAAGAATATTTCATTATTGGTGCTGTCAATTTCAATAAATCTATTGGATAATTAAAAAGAAATTGCCACGGTCTCTTCGTTGTTTAAATGTTTTTACTGTTTTTGTTTTGTTGTATATATTTATATGTTATTAAAGTTTTATATTCCTACTACTTTGTTGGAGTGCTATATATTTTTAATGTGACACATAATTGTAAAAACTTTGATGTACAAAGAGTCATTCCTGGAATCTTCCGCTTCAGGCTCGGTCCCCTCCCCAATCACAATACAGGATGGTTTTCAGATAGTAGGAACGCGTGTGCTGTGACGGATCACATCGGGTGTGGGCCTTGATCTACTATAACTCCTTTGAAGAGGGGTGATTCTTTACAGCTGGGACCATAAACTACATCTGCAGGGCTAGCTGATAGCCTAGGACCGGCCTGGACATTCGGACACAGAGGAAGAGGAGTGTCAGAGGGTGCGGTAGTGAATAGGGCGAAAGGGAGGTGTCGGGCGGGCACAGAGTGTGATTCTCAGGGAAGAGCAGCGCAGATGGGGGAAGGTTTATTGCCCATGCATAAGACAGAGAGCGGTGGTGACCAGTGCCTGGGGGAGATGCTTACGAGGGTGAGGAGCCATGCTACGAATCGACAGCGTGCAGAGAGTGGGTCTGGTCAAGACATCTAAAATGGCTGCCGTGCACGACAAAAGTGTGGCATTTCAAAAAAGGCAAGATGGCGCAGACAATGTTTTTCAACACTTCCTCATTTCCTTCGAATCGAACGTTAACAGACGTTGGGGCATATTACCAAAGTTAAGCGATATTTATCGCTAACGATGCTTACCAACCAATTTTTTACCACTAAGCATCGTCAGAAATTATCGAAGATAAACCTTACTATTATCAAGGTTTATCGCAAATGCGATAATAAACGGCCGCAATGCATGAATATCGCTAAAAAGTCAGCGATATTCATGCATTACCGAGCTAATACTCTTAGCCATGTTATCCACCTCCCATTGGATAACATGGCTAAGAACTGCTCAGGGCAGGTGTTACTTTTTGGAGATATTCGCGCTTAGCGCGAATATCTCCAAAAGTTGGTAATAGGAGATAGATATCTTGCATGTTGTAATGCAAGTTATTGTGGTATATGGAACTCATACCATAATCTCTCAGGAAAGCAGAAACTGATCCTTTTGGGACCGCCTAAAAAGGCCTAGGGGGTGAGGAGTACTCTACTTTGCCCCCTTTTCACGTTCCGAACTATTTTATTTTACTCTCTTCTGTAATTACACAAAATACCAGCGATAAGATGCATCGGAGACACACAGTGAGAGAAAGGAGGCCGGAGATGAAGAAGACATGTCAAATACACATTGGAGATAATATAGTGGCAGAAGGGAAGTAAATATGAGTAAACTTACCATGTAACATAAAAATGTTGCACTCTATACTATAAGTCTCATTTTATACTACAATCACTTCGCTACAACCTCATAAATTAAAAATAAAAATAAATAATGTCTCAAACAATTTTTGATTTCTAAATATAAATTTATTCTTCAGAATTTTCTAAATTTGAAACAACTAGTAACATGTCCTCATCAGTAATTTCCTCTTCAATCATCTCATCTGGAATCTCCTCATTAAAAGTCTGCAATGATGATTCTTGTAACTCTATGGTCTCCAAACACTCGATAAATTCGCCATCAAGAGATTGATCAAAAAAATCATTCAAGTCATCTCCTCCTTCTGACAATATTTCATTATTGGTGCTGTCCATTTCAATCAATGTAGTGGAATCATTCAAGTCATCTCCTCGTGACAATATTTCATTATTGGTGCTCTCAATTTCAATCAATGTAGTGGAATCATTCAAGTCATCTCCTCCTTGTGACAATATTTCATTATTGGTGCTGTCCATTTCAATCAATCTAATGGAATCATACAAGCCATCTCCTCCTTGTGACAATATTTCATTATTGGTGCTCTCAATTTCAATCAATGTAGTGGAATCATTCAAGTCATCTCCTTGTGACAATATTTCATTCTTGGTGCTGTCCATTTCAATCAATCTAATGGAATCATACAAGTCATGTCCTCCTTGTGACAATATTTCATTATTGGTGCTCTCAATTTCAATCAATGTAGTGGACAATTCAAAAGAAATTGCCACGGTCTCTTCATTGTGAGCCATTTTATTTTGAAATTGCTTGCTGTAAATTGCAGAAAAAAATAATCACTTTCATTTATCGTTTTTAGTAATACATAATATAAAACTAACTTCATCAAGTATTTAGTATAACAGAAGGACTGCAAATAAATAACAGAAAACATTTTTCAAATTATCTTCAAGTGTACAACATAGTTCCCCTTACAAATTAACAACTCACCTTTTTAAAAGTAGCAGAAGTGTTAGTACTGTGTAAATCAAACACCAGAAATTCACCACCAAAAATTCCTCACAAATGTACCTCAGACAGTAGTATCACAAAATGGCTGTGGTTTCCTCTCATTTGACATATATACATAACCAATTAACTTTCATCACACACAAATACAAAACCAAAGTAACATTTTAATTGGTTCTAAATTTCAACACTTTCAAATGTGTTTTCCCCATGCAATTTTCCATAGGACATTTACATACGTCTACAGCCTGAATGGCTGAACGGAATTACACCAAACTTGGCAAAATGGTACATCAAACCTAAGAGGTCAGGAATGATCTACTATGCCCCCTTATGGTCATTTCCCCCTTCGCTTTGGCCTCCTCTTGTCTCTCAATCCTACCGAGGGACAAGATGGCGGCCGCTACGGACTGTTTGGAATGTTGACAGACGCCGGAGAACCAATCAGCTTCGCAAAGCTCCGTAACGCGAAAAGTACGCGAAGCGGAGCGCTGTTACAGATATATATCTTTTTTTCAACGTTAATTTCTCAAAATCCACTGGAGCACATATATTGAGACCTAGCAAAGGCACATCGGGCTACCAGTCCCTAATATTTTGCCAAGTTTCGTGCAAATCCATTCAGCCGTTCGATTATTATTATTTTGTTTTTTTTTTGCCCCGCGGGGCCCTTTTAAAACCTCCACATCAAACCTAGGGGGTCAGCGAGGATCTACTATGCCCCCTTATAGTTATTTCCCCCTTTGTTTTGACCTCCTCTTGTCTCTCGATCCTACCGAGAGACAAGATGGCGGCCGCTACGGACTGTTTGGAATGTTGACAGACGCCGGAGAACCAATCAGCTTCGCTTCACAAAGCTCCGTTGCGCGAAAAGTCCGCGAACCAGAGCGCTAACCGGTCCGCTGTTACAGATATATATCTTTTTTTAAACGTTAATTTCTCAAAATCCACTGGAGCACATATATTGAGACCTACAAAAGGCACATCGGGCTACCAGTCCCTACAATTTTGCCAAGTTTCGTGCAAATCCATTCAGCCGTTCGGGCTAAAAGTGAGGCCAACCGCCCTATGGAAAACTCAATGTTAAAAACACGTTTTGGGACCCCCCTTTTTTCTCGGCCCCCACTGGACGAACCCCCCCCAAATTTTCAAGGGCTGCTCAGAAACAAAATGTGCCATTTTCCTGAAAATTTCAGCCGATTCCGTCCACAAACGCCAAAGTTATTAGACATAGAATTTTCAAAAAACCCATAGAGAAAAAATCCTAACTATATATACCTACTGGCGACCGCCAGTAGGTAATATATATATATATATATATATACACAGCACAGTCCCTCGTTCTGGAGCCTGACCCTACGGAGTGGCCTCACACAAGGGCACGGAGCAGCCCTTTTCTTTTCACCACGAAGACAACACAAAGTGAGGACCAATACTGCTGACAGGCTTTTATTCGAGTTGGGAAGCAACACCAATTCCTTTTACCAACATTTCGGCGCTCTGCCTTGATCACGGTAAGGAATAAATTGAAAGCAGGAGTGCTCAGGCGCGCTTTAAAAAGGGTTAATCACATGACTGTTCTTTGCATTCCTACAAGTCCCATAGTGCACTGTAATGAGTATTAAACATTCATACTCGAAGTCGTCCGGTTTTGTATCTCCAATTGGCATTTGTTTTCAATTACACAGGCACAGTTCATTTACGGGCATTTCTGGAGCAGTCAGGTGAAAGTAAAACAGGATGGAATTCTTTGCCTTTGTTTTTCTACTCACTGGAATTCAAGTCCGTTTTGCAGCACGATCATTGCAGGAGGTCACCCTGCATAGAATCTCTTCCTCGTGCTTACTATTTTCGCTCAGTGGCATTCCTTGGTAGGTTTGCAGCGCGAGTGGGTCTAGATCCTCAGTTTAAACACACAGCACAGTCCCCCGTTCTGGAGCCTGACCCTACGGAGTGGCCTCACACAAGGGCACGGAGCAGCCCTTTTCTTTTCACCACGAAGACAACACAAAGTGAGGACCAATACTGCTGACAGGCTTTTATTCGAGTTGGGAAGCAGCACCAAATCCTTTTACCAACGTTTCGGCGCTCTGCCTTGATCACGGTAAGGAATAAATTGAAAGCAGGAGTGCTCAGGCGCGCTTTAAAAAGGATTAATCACATGACTGTTCTTTGCATTCCTACAAGTCCCATAGTACACTGTAATGAGTATTAAACATTCATACTCGAAGTCGTCCGGTTTTGTATCTCCAATTGGCATTTGTTTTCAATTACACAGGCACAGTTCATTTACGGGCATTTCTGGAGCAGTCAGGTGAAAGTAAAACAGGATGGAATTCTTTGCCTTTGTTTTTCTACTCACTGGAATTCAAGTCCGTTTTGCAGCACGATCATTGCAGGAGGTCACCCTGCATAGAATCTCTTCCTCGCGAGCATATACCTATATATATATATATTTTTATATATATATATAGGTATATGCTCATATATTTGTATACATTTTTGTTTGAATATATATGCACAAGTATGCAATTCTGGCCACAAGCTCCATACCGTGTGTACGGACCTCTGAGAAATATTTCTTGTAGCAAATCACATATTATTGTGCTTATTTCTTGATTGCAATAATATTGTGTGACTAGCCAAAACTTCTTTGAAAAAGAAAGATGTGCACAATAACTAAAAATAAACACACACAGAACGTGTTGTAAACAAATAAAGATACATTGTACAAGGCTAAACACCCCTTTACATGTACTTACAAAATAAAGTAACAGCTAGCATGTTGTAAAGCAAAACACCTACCTTTGCATGTACTTATAAAATAAATTAACAGTAGCGTGAGATAAAGCTAAATTAAACTTAAATATTACCCAATAGGAAGTTATTGCAGAAATGAATTAAAAATAACATTTTACCTTTTGTTTCTATGTATGTGCACATAAGTAAATGTTCTGGAACGCAAAAAGAAAACGTACAAGTAGCACCAAAAAATACCGGACGTCTGGGCAAGGTGCATACCGCGTGTCAACAAATAATTGTACAGCTTGGTTCAAAACACCTACCTTTACATGTGCGTACAAAATAAAGTAACAGTAGCGTGAGGTGAAGCTAAATATTATACCTTAAATATTACCCAATAGGAAGTTAGTGCAGAATTGAAAAATAGCTTACCTTCTGTTTCTATCCATGCGCAGAAAAGCGAATGTTCGGGAACAAAAGGTCAAAAGACACAATAGACAAAAGCCAGTGAGGGGCAATGAGCACATGGGTATTTCAGAGCGTGTGCACAGTGAGGGGTACAAGCTGTGAGAACAGTGGGCATGCGGCCGTGGGAGCTGGGAGAGGACACACCCTTACACACAAGCCTGGTGCCACGACCAGACAACAGAACACATGACCGCCCTCAAGAACGCCACCCGCAAACACCACCAGCTGATCCGCACCACCAAGAAGACAGCATTCAAAGAAAGACTGGACAACAACACCCACAACAGCAAGGAGCTTTTAAGCATCATCAAAGAGCTCTCAAATCCCAGCGCCTGCAACACCGACGTCACTCCCTCGCAAGACCTCTGTGACTCTCTCGCCTCGTTCTTCCACCGCAAGATCGCCGACATTCACAACAGCTTCGGCGCAAAAACCACGCACCCAACCACTGAACCAGCGCCCCCAACCACCACCCTCTGTACCTGGACCCCTGTCAACACCGAAGACACCACCCACATGATGAACACCATCCACTCCGGCTCCCCCACCGACCCCTGCCCACACCACATCTTCAACAAAGCCGACTCCATCATTGCACCCCAACTCCGGAACATCATCAACAGCTCCTTCGCATCCGCCACCTTCCCGGAGAGCTGGAAACACGCGGACCTGAGCGCCCTCCTCAAGAAACCCACCGCGGACCCCACGGACCTGAAGAACTTCCTCCCCATCTCACTCCTCCCCTTTCCAGCCAAAGTCATCAAGAAGACCGTCAACAGACAACTCTCCGCCTTCCTCAAGACCAACGGATCCCTCGACCCCTCACAGTCCGGCTTCCGAGCAAACCACAGCACCGAGACCGCCCTCATCGCAGCCACCGACGACATCAGGTCCCTGCTCGACAACGGGGAAACGGCTGCCCTCATCCTCCTGGACCTCTCAGCAGCCTTCGACACCGTCTGCCACCGCACCCTGATACAGCGCCTCAGCAACACCGGAATCCAAGGAGCGGCCCTGGAGTGGATAATCTCATTCCTCACCGGAAGAACGCAGAGAGTCCGCCTCCCCCCGTTCCGATCCGCGGCCACCGAAGTCATCTGCGGCGTCCCGCAAGGATCCTCACTCAGCCCAACCCTCTTCAACGTCTACATGAGCCCTCTCGCAGCCATCGCCCGCCGACACAACCTCAACAACATCTCCTATGCCGACGACACCCAGCTGATCCTCTCCCTCACCAACGACCCCACCACCGCCAAAGCCAACCTCCAGGAAGGAATGAGAGACGTTGCAGAATGGATGAAGATCAGCTGCCTGAAACTGAACTCAGACAAGACGGAAGTCCTCATCCTCGGACCATCTCCCTCCGCGTGGGACGACTCCTGGTGGCCCACTGCCCTGGGCAGCGCACCCAAATCAACGGACAACGCACGCAACCTGGGCTTCATCCTGGACTCCTCCCTCACGATGACCAAGCAAGTGAACGCAGTCTCATCCTCCTGCTTCAACACCCTGCGCATGCTCCGAAAGATCTTCCGATGGATCCCCACAGAAACCAGGAAGACGGTCACCCAGGCCCTCATCACCAGCCGTCTGGACTACGGGAACACCCTCTACGCTGGAGCCACAGCCAAACTCCAGAAAAGACTCCAACGCATTCAGAACGCCTCAGTGCGACTCATCCTGGACATCCCTCGCCGCAGCCACATCTCTGCCCACCTGAAAGACCTGCACTGGCTCCCCGTCAACAAGAGGATCACGTTCAGACTCCTCACCCACGCACACAAGGCTCTCCATGACATGGGACGAAAGTACCTCAACAGCCACCTCACTTTCTACACACCCACCCCCCAGCTCCGATCCGCCAGCCTCGCCCTCGCCTCCGTCCCACAAATTCAGAAATCCACCGTCGGAGGAAGATCCTTCTCCTACCTGGCAGCCAAGACATGGAACTCCCTCCCCACTCACCTACGGCTCACCCTGGATCACCTCTCCTTCAGGAAACAACTCAAGACCTGGTTGTTCGAGCAATAGCGACTCCCCCCCTCTCAGCACCTTGAGACCCTTATGGGTGAGTAGCGTGCTATACAAATTCTTGTGATTGATTGATTGACACCCACGGCGGCATAGCCAGAGAGCGGATGCTATAGGCAGTGTGAACATAAGAGGCAAATGCGACCATTATAACTAGGTGGAGGGCCAGGGAGAGGCACAGGCGGGCATGGGCGAGGGGCAAAGAGAGTCTTCCAAACACTATGAGGCGAGGCAATGCGAGGCGCACAAATGATGCAGGTAGAATTGTATGTAACAGGAGAGTGACAGGTTCGGGAAGAGCAGAAACATGAAGAAGTTCAGGCCGAAAGGAGGGAGTGACAGGTTTGGGCAGAAAAGGGACAGTGAGAAGGTCAGCTAGAAAGGGGACAATGAGTGGTTCAGGCAGAACGTTGGCATTGTGAGGTTCAGGCAGAAACGGACTGTGGTCTGGGTAGAGATGCACACAGAGGGGTCATGGGGTGCAATAACTAGTGCGAGCAGGGGGAGCAGAGAGCAATGACAAACAGAGGGACACAGACAGTGAGGGTCAATGGGCACATGGGCATTCCAGAGCTCGTGCACAGTGATGGGTACAAGCCGTGAGAACAGTGGGCATGTGGCTGTGGGATCTGGGAGAGGGAACATACACGGCGGCATAGCCAGAGAGCGGATGCTGTAGGCAGTGTGAACATAAGAGGCAAAGGTGACCATTATAAGCACGCAGAAAGCCAATATCTTGTTGCAGCTTAAAAAGACACAGATCCCTTTTATTCCACATTCCCAGGCTTAACGAAACTCCCATGTCATGCTGCAACTTAAACAGAGTGTGCATGAGGTGATAAAGAGATGCATTCCAAGCCTATTAAACACGTAACCTGAAGCTGGAATGCAGCCAGCCCACCATCTGGCACACTGAGTGCCAATGCCCGTCTAATTAAAACAAGCGCAGCCGTAATCGATTCAACATGTGCATACTTACAAGGGACAAAAAATGCACGTGCATGTGGACAGCCCAACGCCATCTTTGTCCCTCCATACTCAGGCACATGTTGAATTGATTAAAAAAAGCCCTTACATGGCGAGAGCAGCACTGCTAACGCCAGGCGAGACCTAAAAAACGACGGTGGCAGACATGTGTCCTCTGTGGTTCCCTGCCTATTCAGAGCTTCGCCGCGATCGACGTGTGGCAGCCCACATCAGCTTCCCGGTCTTTGGAGGCAGAGCCAGTACTTACCGGCCGAGTCTGCCAGCTACTTCAATTAATGCAGACGCAGATGTGGGGAGAGGGGATTCTACAATATCATCTATGACCCCTAAAAATGGTAACAAAACTCACACCTGAAAAAAGACAAAGCCCCCTACTCCAAACAAGATTTCTGGCCTTACAGGGCATGTAACAACATTAAGCAAAAGGAAAACAACTTCTGATTTGGCAGAAGGGACACCAGCTGACTCCTCTTCACCCCCCATCAAACCAGGTAAAAATAGATATACTTTAAGGAATGCAGATTTTGGGGGATACATGCTACAGGGTGGAGGGTGTAATCTAAAAAGACAGAATTCCGCCGGAATTTTATCAGGCGTTTGAGGAAGCCCTGGCCCCCCGGCTCCTGCAGGTCTATGGTGAGGCGCTGGAGTGTGCCGCCCTCCCGCCTACTATGAATCAGGGTGAGGTGTGCATGATTCTCAAGCCTGGGGGCGACAGCTGCGACCCAACAGCGTATCGGCCCATTACTCTCATCAATACTGATGCTAAAATCCTCACAAAAGTATTGGCCAATCGCCTGGCGCTGCACATGGCGCATCTGGTGCATCAGGATCAGTGCGGATTCATTCCGGGCCGCAACACTGTGATGAACCTCAGACGCCTGAACTATGTTCTGCATGAGGTGCGGGATAGACAGGACCCCCAGGTCCTAGTGTCCATAGACCTAGCCAAGGCGTTCGACGCGGTGAATTGGGGATATCTACTGGAAGTGCTTCGTCTGGTGGATCTGGGCCCCATCTTCTGTAATTGGATCCAGATCCTTTATGGGAAACCTCGAGCCAGGGTTAGACTCGGCGCGTTCGGAGGACTGGCCACTGGGCAGGGGCACGCGGCAGGGGTGCCCCCTCTCACCGCTACTCTTTGCCTTGGCAATTGAGCCTTTGGAGGTCCTAGTGAGGTTGGAAATGGCACAGTGGGGTATCTAAGTAGGTGACACCGTCAATGTGGTCTCCCTGTACGCAGATGATGCTTTGTTTTATTTAACGTCCCCGAGCAAGTCGCTGCCGCTTTTATTACGGCTATTGGATCGCTTCGGCGCGGCCTCGTGTCTGCGAATTAATCTTGATAAGTCCCTCATTTTCTCCTTGGCGGGTTATAGCCCCGACCAGCGGGCGGACCTCCCGCACCTAGGATTACGATGGGAACTGGATGCCTTTCGGTATTTGGGCATCCAGGTGGCATCGTCAGATGACCAGTTTGCTGGCCCGTAATGCCGGACGCGTGGTGCGCTCCCTTCAGCAGTCTGTCTCATTCTGGAACACACTTCCGCTTTCCCTCATGGGACGATTGGCGATGGCTAAAATGGTGATGCTCCCGCGACTGCTGTACGTCCTACAGAATTCACTGTGCCCGATCCCGCCAGGCCTGTTCCGCACGCTTGATTCGTTACTTACGTCGCTACTCTGGGCGGGGTAAGCGCAGTAGAGTTGCTTTGCGCACTATCATCCGGAGTCGGGAGGAGGGAGGACTAAAGGCTCCGAGATTCGACCTGTACTATTTAGCGGCACAGCTTCAACCAGCTGCATGTTGGTTCGCCGGCACGGCGAATTGGGGACTGAGCCTTTTGGCGGGTAGAGCGGATGAGGAGACCCTCCAGGTGGCACTGATGCAAGGAAGGGGAGCGGATACGTCTTTACCTTATGTGGTAAGGCACGCTGCAGGGATTTGGCAGAGATTCGTAGAGAGAATCCTGAAGTGGGCTCCTTTCCATAGGGAATTACCGGAGTGGATTCTGGCGCCTGTGGTGTTGATGGAAGACCATATGTCCTTCCGGACCTGGAGGGGGGGGCTGCAAAACTTTGGCAGACCTGTACCCGGATGACTCCTTTATAACCTTTGTGGGGGCTACGGAGGCCTTTGGCCTGACGGAGGGGCATTACCTCCATTATAGGGGACTGCAGAACATGGCGCGGATGACCTGGCCGCAGTTCCCAGAGGCGCCTCGGATGTCACACACCCTTAACATCCTCCTTTCCTGCGGCAGAGGCCGACGGCTGATCACATTGTTGTATTCAGCCATGCGGAGGGACTCGGATCCACCGGTTTCCCCAGCTTGGGCTGCATGGGAGGCTGATCTCGGTGTCGCCCTAGAGCCTGCCCAACGCAAACGAATCGGGGCATTGACCCGTACGGTGTCATGTAATGCACGGTTCAAGCTCGTTCATTTCAATTTTATGCACCGCACCTATATGACCCCGGTATCCTTACACCGCATCTCAAATGACAGACGGGACGACTGCCCTAGATGTGGACTGGGTGGAGCGGGATTTCTCCACCTGGCCTGGGAGTGCCCGCCGGTAGCTGCCTTCTGGTGGCAGGTGGTAGAGCGCATCGGAGGATCACGGGTCTCCGGATCGCATTGGACCCACTACATTGTCTGTTGGCCCTGGTACCCAAGCCTAAAAAGAGAAAATTGTCCTATAAGCTGTTGCAGCTACTATTGGTGCTGGCAAGGCGCAGGGTGGCTATCACTTGGATGGGAAGTAGAGCCCCGGAGCTGTCATTCTGGCTTAGAGATTTCAGGGAATGGTCCCTAGCGGAGGAAACACATATGCAACACACACGTAGGGATGAGAAGCTGCAAGAGGACCTGTTGGCATGGCGCATGATGTGTGCTGTGGGGACTGTAGATAGCGACTCGGATGCCACCAGTGCTGAGTTGTTCACCCCACAGGGGTCGGACTCCGGGGAGGAGGAGGGTGGAGTGGGGATGATGGGGCTGCTATGGGCTAGTTTCTTGCTAGTACCGCGCGCATAATCTCTGCAACTTTGTGAATTGCTCTGAGTCCCAAATGGATCTGTGTTTGATTTTGATTTTGATACCTGTGCCCGGATGGGCCCTGATGACCTGAACGGAATGTATATGCCTGTGTTCTCACTGATGCCGAGTTTGTGGGGGAGGGGAAGTCTTTGTTATTCCTGAATTTTATTGAAGTTTTTATTTGTCAAGTATTTCCCAAAAAAAAAGTGATGATGTACTTTCACCTGGCTGTATAAACGGCATGTTTATCGCTTTACCATGACTACGGAGTCCGTGTTTCTGATATCATACTGCCGCCCGGCCCCCGGGATGTGGGCTGAATGGCTGTGTCCTGTTGGTTAACGTCCAGGACTTCGGATCGAGGATGAGCCACGTACTGGTTTACTCCAATGTATGTCCTTGCATCACAATCAAAATAAAGTATTAAAAAAAAAAAAGACAGAATTTGGTTGGGACGACCATTTCCCCCACTGGGGCTACCCAGATAACCACTCACCCCCAACAACCAGCTACCTGGAGGTTATCTAAGAGAGGTAAACAACTGTATAGGATGTGTACTTGCTTAGTGACTCATTGTATCCTTTTTTCTGATGTACAGCACTCTGATACCTATTTCGGGTCATGTTTGTGCTTTATAAAACATTTAAAATAAATAAACAATATAAAAGCCCTACAGACACCAGCTACTTTTCTGGGAGGAAGGGAACCCCTTCATTAAGGCCCTACTTTAAAATCAAGGATACAGAATCTCAGTGTAGTAATTTCAGCAGCGTCCAGATAGTGGACCCAATTCACCCCAAGTACTCTTAAGATATGACACCGCAGCATAAAACCCACGACCTCAACATCTTTAATTGATATTCAGTGCGCATGAAGGATCCCCACATCGATAGCATGCCAGAGGACAGTTCACCAATGGCCCCTTAGAAAGCAATGTTGAACACCCCTAATAATGTAGAAAATGTACATAGAAGGCCACAATGAGATTACGAGTGCAGACATGAGCCAGATGTTGCTCTCCCTATCTAATGACATCAAAGGGAAATTTGCTATCTCGGAGAAAAAACAAACTAAAATTCAAGAGGTTTGTGAGAGTTCAGAGGAGAAATTGGTCAACATTACGGAAAGGTTATTAACATGGAGGTTTCCTTAGGGGCTCTGCAAGAGGAAGTGAAGTGCAATCAAAAGAGATTCAAGCTTTAAAAGCAGGAGAAAAAGAATTTAGGGATAAACTGGAAGTGTCAGAAAATAACTCCAGAAGGAACAACTTAAGGCTCCTGAAGGTTCCAGAGGGCATAGCGAGTGGGAATGCAAAGAGTTTTGTAGTCAACTTACTTAAAGAATATATCTCGGAAGTTGCGGTGCTTGATTTAGAAGGAGATATTCAAAGGGTCCATCGGGATCCTTTTAGGAGGACTCTTGAAAATGGGAAACCAAGGAAGAGTCTGATAAACCTTCGCACTTACTCAATTAAAGAATTAATTGTTACGGAAGCCTTTAGGGCAAAACAGTTTAAAAAGAATGATTGGTCCGTCACTATAAGGTCAGACATTTCAAAAGCAATTCAGACCCGCCAGAGGGAGCTAGGGAGATAAGTTCAGGACTTGATGGCTCTAGGCGCAACAGCACAGTTCAAATTTCCAGCAGTACTGAGAGAGGTACCTGAGATTGAAAACCTCATTTCCAAGATCAAGACTCATAAAGGCTTATAATAAAATGTTGGATATGAAGCTTAAGCTGCATGATGGAATACCAAAATTGGACAAACTGAGGTTTCCTCTAGGCGGGATGAGTGGGTGGGGTGCAGAATGGGTCACGTCTATGTAGCTTACTGGAACACTGGGTGGAAAGCATTGGGGAAAAAAATATATGGTCCTCATTTGTACAAAACAGAAGAACATTAACAGGAAAGGGTGTGTATATGCTCACACTAACGATGACAGGGTAAAAGAAAGTGGCATGCACATTAAGGGTACTCTCCTGGAAAGTGACTAGGCTGAGGATTTATTCTAGAAAAGGAACTCAAACTCATCAACAGTGATATTATAATATTACAAGAAACACATTTATGACGCAAAGAGTGGCAGGGGGTCTTTTAGAGGAATACATGGATTACTCACCTTTCATGCACTAATCAATCTTGTAATGTGAAACATATGGCAATCATATTTAGGAGCTTAGCACAAATTAGGGTGGAGAGTACTATGGCAGACTGAGGGGGTAAATGGTTAATAAGCTATGTCAAAATACACAATATAGGATTCGCATTTGTGGGTTACTATGGGCCTCATATCGATGACCCATCACCGCTTAGAGAACTATATCAACATCTTCTCGACACAAGAAACCATATAATCATAGGAGGAATACGTTATTGGACCCAGTGCTGGATAAATCCACATCTAGACCAGCAGTGAATTCACCAAAAATGAGAGACAATACACATCAGTTGATAAATAATTTCGCTTTGGTAGACACCCGGAGGTTCAAAGTAGGTCAAGAAAGAGGACACACCTTTAAGAACAAAACACATTCCCATTCCTTCCCCCTCAGAACAGATGGACTTTAAACAGAACCCTCCTAGGAAATCCGGGTGCTGTGAAGGCCTAGAAGCTGCCACAGTGTTCTTTTTCAAACAAAATGAATTGTCGCCCCCGTATATTGTATGGGATGCGTACGAAGCTTATATCCGTGGAAAAATAATCAGCTTTGCAGAATATAAAAGAAGAGAAGGACAAATTAAGAAACTATACATTGAATATTAAGGAAATACAGGAGGAGCTAACAAATGGTGTGTATGTGCAAGAGTTCACAAATTCACCACTTCATAGTAAACTGAGAGAGGCGAAGGAGACTCTCCTAGATTATCTAGAAGGGAATGTTCAAAAGAGATGAGAGGCTAGTAAGTTGGCGCATTAGGAGTATAGTGAAGGGTGTAGGAAGAAGCAGATGTTAGCTTGGAAGGTGAGGCAAGATTGCGTCAGGAATAAAATTAAAGAGGTGGTAAATAATACACCAAAAACCCGATGTACAGAAGATCGGATGATTGGGGAGGCTTTTTTGGGGTTCTTTCAAGATCTATATATTTATGATACTACAGCTACACAATCAGAAATAAGGGGGTGGTTACAATGGGATGAACTCCCCTGTGTGGACATAGATCAGCAGGCAACCCTTAACCAAGAGATCAGCATTCCGTAAATAAATAAGATAAATAACAATCTGAAAAATGGTAAAGCTCCAGGTTCCGATGGTCTACCTAATGATGTATATAAGGTCCTGAGGGAGGAACTCACCCCCTTTTCGGGCAAGCTATTGAATAGTATGTATACAAACCACATACATCCTCCCCTTTCATGGAATGAGGCAGCCATAACTTTAATACTCAAACCTGAGAAAGACCATAAAAAATGTGAATCATCCGACCGATATCCCTGCCTAATTGAGATTTTAAAATATACACCCAGATCCTTGCCAAAAGTTTGAACAAGGTTTTGGGTGAGATTATACATGAAAATCCAAAAGGCTTTATTTAAGGAGGACAACTCTCCAATTTAACCCAGGACGTTCCCGATGTCCATAGGATGATCCGAAATAGGTAAAATGATAATCCTTTCAAATTTTACTTTTATTTTCAAGTCTCTCACCTTATATTTCAAACCAGCATGGTTTAAAATAACTACATGGAGAACTAAGTAGGTTTATTTGGAGGAGTAAGAGTGTGAGAATTGCACTGAAAAAACCTTGGAATAAAAAGATGGAATGTGGAATAGCATTCCCTGATTTCCAGCTTTATTATTGGGTCTTTTTCTTGAAAAATGCTGTTGATGGACTTTCAAGATTTGCCAGTGTGATATAGAGCATTAACATAAAATCTAGCAGAGCAATGGAAATATTTCCTATCCAAATTCGGGCACCCCAAATCCTTAAAAAAAATACATTCAAAACCGTAATTGCAGTATGTAAATCATGGAATCAAATCATGAGAATTCTAGGAATTCCATATTATACCGGTAGGGCACCAATATGGAGATCTCCAGGGATTCTTCCCTGTCTGAAGGATAGTTTGGTGACCCCAATACTAACCGAAGGGCTGCTAAGGTGGGACCAACTCGCTGAGCATCATGGGACTTCCTATGGCATAATATGAACTATAATCTGTCTAGAATTAAGTATTACCAATTGGCTAGTTGGTCACAAACTCAGACAAATCTGGGGATGGAAATCGAAATTTAGGAAGAACTACAAAACAACCAGATAAGTTAGAAAATAATTCTCTAAGTGGTACTGGGCCCTGGTACAGGAGAGAATGGCCCACCGACTCTACTTGAAGATATATGGAAGCTTGACATGCCGTGCTGCGACATCTTAGACTGATGGCAAGTATCTATATCTACACTTTGGTCGTCAGTAAAGTCTGCACCACTCAGGAGGAACCTCTTATTTACACTATACAGGGTTTACTGGTCTCCCAAGAAGCTTGCAAAGATGGGTGGAGGCAAGTAGAGGTGCTGTCTGATGTGTGAGTTGGAGAACTCAGATGATGTACATCTTTTTTGGCAGTGTCCATCTACCTAGTCTTTCTGGAAAGAAGTGGGTGAAGTATTGAACAAACCTTTCGGGGCAAATATTGAGGTAAGCCTACCACTAGTTAGTTTTGGGGTGTTGAACGAGGAGAGGGCACTTTTGGGGAAAATCAGATCTTACTTAACCTTTATACTAATAGCTATTGCATGAAGAGAAATCTGTATAAAATGGGTCTCAGTATTACCAGCATCTCATGCGGCCTGGGTAAGCTTTGCTAGACCTATTGCCAAACTCGACTGTCAATATGGCTCCAAACGAAAAATGTGGGCTCCTTTTTTCATTTTTTTTTATATAAAAATTTAGCAATTTCACCACCACAAAAGGGTTGGGGCCGTAACGTTGTGTGGCCTATTTGGAAAAAGTCCAAGTATTAAAACAACATTTTAACAGGTTGACGAGGATAGTGGCAGTAACCACTTAAATCCTTCTCGATCACTAGTTGAATAAGGCTGGTTAATGGAGACTAAGATCATGGAGGTTATGTTGCGGCCAGATCGCAGACCATTTCCAGATTACGACTCCTGCCTTTGGCACATATGAGGATTAAAAAAAATATATTCAATGCAGTCACTTATTTAATATAACAGAGACCAAAACTTCCACCATGGCACCTCAGATTAAACACAGCTATATGCAAATCAATATTCACCTTGATCCAATAGCAACAGTCCAGCCCGAGCTGTCTGGCCAGATCCCTATTAACCCAGAACACAAGCAACCCAAGAGCAGTTTCGGTGTGATTGGGGCTTTGTCAGTCAGATGCTGCATGGTTCCAGGCAAACAGTGAGCATTGGTAATATGGGTAGGAATTGATTTTTTGAAGCAATGCCTACATTTCCATATCCATTTCTAAGTCCATTAAATCAGAAAAAAGTTATTGACTCCTAAAATGGGGTTAATACATTGCAAAAGACATTTTTTGAGCCTGCACTGGAGGACATGGTACTGGAGCTTATCCTTCACGGCTAAATGTGTAAATTAAAATGTTTATTAACATTGATGCTGCAAATCTCTGAAATCACAAGTCCCCTGACACTTGCCTTTTCATTTGTTTATATTAGAAATTACATTGTGAGTATTCTGAAAATTGTATGGTCCGTGACAGTTTTCCTAGTGTTTTAAAATAGCAGACTCATTTTTCTGTGTAGTTTACAATGTTACTTATTTTGAAATATGTTTTTAATTTAGTTTCAACGTTGTTGCTGACAGGTTAGGCAGAGGAACATTTTGAAAGACAATACCTATATATTTTAAAATATGTTCTATGATTTCTTCATATTTAACTCACAATACAAATTTCTTGAAGCCAGTGCACAGGGAAACACATCTAATGACAAGAGGAGGAGGAGGAGGTGAAAAAATGAAATAAATAAAAATGCAACAGCAACTCATTTGGGGCTCTCACTACCCACCACATCAAAATCTTACATTTTTAAATATGAGATATGTCTGGAAATAGCTTCCTGTACCTCTAAAATAGTTTGCTCTCGTTGATTTTAAAGGAAGATTAAGCATACCTTCTTGGTTATGAAATATTAACATTTCCCAAGATCTTCATGTGAGACATGAATCTACACTGGAATGATCCAAACTATCCAATTGTGAATAGTCTTTAACCCCTTCGCTCTGTGGCCTTTTCCCCCAATGCGAAGCCTTTTTTGGCACTTTGGGGTAGTTTGCGCTTAGGCCCCTGTAACTTTTTGACCACATAAGGTATACATGCCAAATTTGCATACTTTTCTACTACCATCATGGGGATTTTAAAGGTACCTAGCGTTTATTGATTCCCATGGAGGTGACCCAGAAATTAGCCAGAATATAACAAAACATTTTTTAAATTTTTTTTGAAAAATGAGATAAAAGTGCTGCAGAAGAAAGTGTCATTTTTTTTCCCCTGCAAATGTTATCAACAAAGGGTTTGTGGTGCTGAAATCACCATCTTCCCAACTTTCAGGGACTTATAAACTTTTGGCATTCTACTGGGACATAGCCTATTTTTGCTATTTCAACCTCCTTCCAGTTAATGGGAGAAATGGTTATGAAGGGAGTGGCTTAGGCGTCGCCATTCAGAGGCTCCGCTGGCAGCTTTCGAATGGAATTGCTGCCTGATGCCTTCTAGGATGAGGTTAGCCCAGCGCCCTCAGTGAACTTAAGTTTTGCTGTGTCCTCAGCACTTTCTTGGCCGCGACTCGGCCTCCTGGGTCCCGGACGCCATTTTGTTCAAGAGGAAGCGCAACTCTGCCTATGAAGCGCTGTCTCCAGTTTTCACACGCATTCTCCATTACAGAACTGCCCAACTTCTACTTTTAAGATGAGGTGAGCCCTGCGCCCTCATTTAATGCAGTTTCCCAGCATTTCTATTGTTTTTATAGCTGCGCTTCGGACATTTGCATTCCAATCGCCATTTTGTTCAAGAGGAAGCGCGACTCAGCATATGAAGCGCTGTCTCCAGTTTTCGTGCACATTCTACATCACAGAATTGCTCAACTTCTACATTTAGGATGAGGTGAGCCCAGCGCCCTCATTTAATACAGTTTTCCAGCTTTTCTGTTGTTTTTATAGCTGTGCCTCGGACTTTTGCATTCTGGCCGCCATTTTGTTCAAGAGGAAGCGCGACTCTGCCTATGAAGCACTGTCTCCAGTTTTCATGCGCATTCTGCATCACGGATATGCTCAATTTCTACATTTAAGATGAGGTGAGCCCAGCGCCCTAATTTATTACAGTTTTCCAGCATTTCTGTTGTTTAGGATGTACGACATTACAACGCATGCTTTTACATCGCATGCTTTTACAACGCGAGTTTTACAACGCATACCATTACAACGCATAGTGCTTTGGGGCGCTGGATAGTGATTTATTTAATTTACTATTCCAACTCCAGTCCCCGTGGATAGTAGGGAAGGTGTTGGATAGTAAATTAAATATATTCCCTATCCTAGAGCGCCCCCAGCGCAATGCGTTGTAATGGTTTGCGTTGTAAAAGCTACGATGTAAAAGCACTGCGTGGTAAAAGTTGCGTTGTAAGTGATGTTCCCCGTTGTGTATATAGCTGCGCCTCGGACTTTTGCATTCTAGCAGCCATTTTGTTTCCTGGAGATTACGCGCTTTATTTAATAACGCGCTAAGATGCCGTATTTCTATTCCTGCTTTCCTCCTGCAATGTGGATGTTGGTCAATCCTCCTCTGCCCTGGTCTGCCTTATGACCTCGCTGCCTCATTTTCAATGATTTCTTAGTCACATTCAATTCTCCATCATTTTGTTTGCCTTTCCTCCTTTTTGGCTCCATTTCTCCCCAGGATTAATTGACTTTTCTCTCAATTTTTGACTTTTGGGGGTCAGCGCTTTGCTTAACCTCAATTCTCTGTACTCATACATGGGGAAACTTTGTAATTTAAAGCTCTCTACTAGTACCAAGGCGCCTACGTGCTCGGACTCTGACTCTCCCTCACAGGATTGGAAGAGGGCGCGATGTCCAAGGTTGAGATGCATACAGGCGCAATTTCTAAATCTCACAATGGCAACAAATTACCGACATCATCAGCATCTTCTAAACACCTCAAGAAAGACCCTCCCTCCCCAGACAATACCTCATCCTCCTCTTTTATGGACCTTATTTTAGAGGAATTGCGAGCTCTCAAACAGTTATGCATGATAAATGGTCATCCTTGGATTCTCGTGTCCTAATCCTTGAACAATCAACTGAATCCGTGCAAAATTCCTGTTCTCGTACCTCATCCATGGAAGCTGAAATTCTTCAACTTAAAAGGCAAACGGAGGATTTGGAAAACAGAAATCGCAGGAATAATCTACGCCTTCATGGACTTCCTGAACTTTCGGAGGGATCTAACCCTGCTTTTTTCCAGTCTTTCCTTCCCAAAATTTTGGATGCACCTGCCTTTTCTTCTGTCAATATACAGAGAGCCCACCGCCTTGGTCCTAAAGTATCCTCTAAACCTCGTGGGGTCATCATGTTGTTTCTACAATACACAGATCTCTTACAAGTTCTTTCAGCCGCTAAGCTCAAAAAACAAATTACCTGGGAGGGTCATCGTCTTTATTTGTCTCAAGATGTTGCTAAGGTCACTGCCGACGTCGGAAGAAATTCTTTGATTTGCGTCCACAATTGAGACCTCTAAATGCCAGATACGGTCTCCTACACCCATGTCTCTTCAAAGTTACCTACAAAGAGAAAACTACTACTTATGAAGATCCTGCTGTTCTGCAAGAATTTCTTCGTCGCCATGGAGCAGATGTCATGGACACTTCCAGAGTCACCTGATTGGACCTGCAACACTCTAGTCATGTATACCCTGACTCAATCCTGTTGTCTTGCCTTTTGATTGTTGTCTTATCCTTTCTTCCTATCCTATGTTTAAAATGTTTTTTAACTTTTTATTCTTCCTATTTCGTTTCTCTCACCTTATATTTTCTCTACCCTTTTTTTACAGATATTTCCTCGTCCATCCTATCCCGATGTTGTCACATTAGTTTTCTGTAATGTTTCTCTATCGTTCTATCAGTGGAGGTTTGGTTGCCTGCTCTCGCTGTTGTCGTCGTCGTCTTTTGATGCCGTCACCCCTGTTTCACGTTTGTTTCCGTAAGTATGTTTTTCAGTCGTCTGTTTTGGACTTGTACTGCCTTTGTGTTCTTTATCCTCTTCTACTCTTTCTCTCATACATCATTGCTCTCTCCTTCTTTTTCAGGTCTCTTCTTTTTCTTCTCATTTATTGCTCTTGGTTCCTTTCTTCTCTTCTGTTACTCATTATTTTCCATCTCTTACTCTATGGACTTTGCAAGCATGCTATTGCTTTATATTTCCTCTTAACTTTATATTCCGTGTTACTACTTGGAATGTTAAAGGATTAAACAATCTGATTAAGAGGCAGCAGGTACTATCGCACCATGCTAGACTTAAGACTGATGTTGCTCTTATTCAGGAATCTCATCTTTCAGAAACTGAAACTTTAAAACTTAAGCGTTGCTGGGTGGGCCATGTTTTCTTTTCTCCCACCAATGATAAGAAAAACAGAGTTTTGATTTTGGTTGATAAAAAGTAAAATGTTTCTATAATCTCTCAGGAATGTGACACTCATGGTCGTTGGTTAATTGTCAAATTGCTTATTGATAAAATACCCCTTGTGATTTTCAATGTTTACGCTCCCACTGGTGTTGATAAGCTATTTTGGCCTTCCATCTCTGACAAAATAGCCACCCTTACAAATGAATATATCATTTTTGGTGGAGATTGTAATCAAATTCTTGACCCTATCCTCGACCGGAACTCCAAGGTTACGTATTTACCCTCCAAAATGCACTCCCAATTCATCAAAACCATTCAAAATAATGCATTAGTAGATGTCTGGAGATTATGCAACCCTGACCTTAGAGAGTACAGCTTTTATTCTCCCTCACATAATTCCCAATCTCACATTGATTACATTTTCCTTAGCAAATCCTTGACTCAACATGCCATACACTCTGACATTGGTTCCATTTTGATCTCGGACCATGCCCCCGTACTCGTCGACATTGACCTCATCCCCTTTTCTTCCCACTCTGGCAGGTGGAGATTTAACAATTCTTTACCTCTTGACCCCATTTTTTTTTCAGAATTTACTAATTTTACTTCTGAATTTTTCCTACTTAATCTTACTCCCGACTCCTCATATGTCATGGTTTGGGACTCCTTTAATGCAGCCTCTAGAGGTTTTATCATTAACTTTGTGTCGCAAAAGAAAAAACTTAGTGAGGCTAAATCTACTCAGCTTCTCGCTAAGATCAAGCAATTGGAACTCGCTTATCACTCATCTAATACTGAATCCTCTCTCAAAGTTCTAATCGACGCCAAAATATCTTTTAATAAATTTACCACTAATGCTGCCTAGAATTTATTACTGAAATGTAATTCACAATACTATGGTGGTCAGAATAAAATAGGGAAACTGCTTGCTAATTATTTGAAAATTCTGAAAGAACGTTCAAAAATTTAAATGATTAAAACTTCGGCTGGGGATTCTTTGTTTAAAGATAAGGATATTCTCAATGAATTTGTCTCTTTTTACAGAAATCTTTACACTCCAGAACATATTCCCACTTCAGCTGATCTCCTTTCCTATTTTCAATCAATCCCCCCTGCCCCCTCATCTCATGTTGATTTTGGTTCTTTAAACGCTGACATCTCTCTTCCAGAAATTTCCCTCGCCGTCGCCAAATTGCATCATGGTAAGGCTCCTGGCCCAGATGGGTTTACTATTAAATTTTATAGTCACTTCGCTTCTCTCCTTTTACCAAAACTCTTGCTTTTATTTCAATCTTTTCTTGATTCTGGCTTGTCGAGCAGCACTTTTCAACAAGCTTTAATTTGTTTAATCCCTAAGGACGATAAAGATCATTCTCTTTGTAAGAATTATCGACCCATCTCTTTAGTTAATACCGATTACAAAATTCTGCCTAAGATTCTGGCCCTTCGGATGGATCCTTTATTACCAGATTTAATTGGTCCTGAACAGTCAGGTTTCGTTAAAGGCCGTCTATCTTCTGACAATTCCCGAGTCTTTTTCGATATACTCAGTAAAGCATCTTCTCTGGATCTCCCCTTAGCTGCTATCTCTTTAGACGCTGAAAAAGCTTTTGACAGGATCAGTTGGGATTTTATGTTTCAGGCTCTTACTTGGGCAGGTTTTCCGCCCAAATTTCTTTCTTTTATTTCTCTGCTCTACTCTGGTCCTCAAGCGTCGATTTTTGTTAATGGTATGGTTCGGACTATTTTGCCCTCCAAAGAGGTGTTCGACAAGGATGTCCTCTCTCTCCTTTATTATTTGTTTTAGCTTTGGAACCTTTTCTCAATAAAATTTGTCAGGACGATTCCATCTCTGGCTTCCATTTTGCTTCTCAGCAAGTTAAACTTTCGGTCTATGCCAATGACATTCTTTTTTATTGTTCAGATCCACTCTCTTCTCTTCCTTCCTTTCTTCAACAAGTTTCCTCCTTTTCTGCTGTTTCTGGTCTTAATGTCGATGAGTGTGAAATCCTCTCTTTGAACTCTTTATGTCAAAACCATCTCTTTGATCAATCTGGTTTCTCGTGGAACCCAACTAAAATAAAATACTTAGGAGTTTGGTTTGCTCCTCTCCTATCTGATACATTGAAAATAAATTTTGATTATGTTTCTAAGAAGTTAGACTCTGCCATTACTCGTTGGAATCCACTTTATCTATCCTGGTGGGGTCGTCTAAATTCTATCAAAATGATGTTATCACCTCTTCTATTATATACTATCTCTATGATCCCAATTCATATTCCCGATTATTATTTGAAAAAGATTGACTCTATTTTACTAAAGTTCTTGTGGAACGGTAAAAGGTCGCGCATCGCCCTCTTGTCCTTAAGGAAAGATAAATCTCAAGCTGGTGTTTGTTTCCCTGACTTTAAGACATATCACCGTGCTTTCTCTTTAAAACAGACGTTGGCTTTCCGCTGATCTTCCCTTTTATCCTCCTCTCTGGTTAATAATTGAATCCTCTTTTATCTCTCCTTTTGATTTTCGTGAAATGTTATCCTTCACGTCTAACTTGACCCTTTTTCGTGATCCTATTATTTCTTATTCTCGTAAACGCCTCCTTCCTTATCTACCTTCCTCTTATCCTTCTATCTCTTCAACACAGGACCAACCCATTTGGCATACTAAGCAACTCAAGATTCATAATCGTCCTTTCTTTTGGAAAACTTGGCACTCACACGGTTTGAGATGGATCTCTCAGCTTCTCTCTCATGACCTTCCCTTCTCTTTCTTAGATCTTGAGTCCCAATTCTCCTTACCTCCTAGTTCTCACCCACAATATAACACATTACTTCCTATTCTCATGTTATACCTTAAATCTTTACCGACCTCTAATACCATTCCCGTTGCCTGTCGTCCCATATTTTTGGCAATTGATTCCTCACCCTCCGCATCACTTCTTTATAACTCTTTTCGCTTTATTTTAGATAGATCCAAAACTAAAATTAAATTAGCCTGGGAGCATGATCTCTCAGTAGATTGGTCAACTATCTTTTGGGACAAAATCTGGTCTAAAATACATAAAACGTCTAGAGCTGCAAATACTACCAAAACTCTATATTTTATTTTTAATCGTATTCTTTTTACTCCCCTGGTTTTATCAACTTTTTCCTCTGATACCCCCTCCACCTGCTGGTCCTGCCCTTGTCCTTCTGCGGATTTGAAACATATGCTATTTAAATGCCCTTCTATCTTCCAATGTTGGAAATTAGTTTGGTTTCAACTCCAAAAAATCTTTCAATTTCAAATTCCTTTTTCCCTCACCCACATCTTTTTAGGTTCCTTATCACCTGCTCTCCTCCAATCTCCCCAACATTACCTACTCGTTGATCTTTTGATTGCCATTGCCTTCCATCACATCACTTCTAATTGGAAACAAGCCACTAATGTTTCTTTCCGTTCGTGGTGGAAAGCGGTGTGTTTCCACCATCGACTAGACACTAATTATGTTTCCCCGTTTCCCTTGCAATTAAAAGAGACCTCCTGTGGCTCCCTTTAGTAACTTATCTCTCTTCTTCTGCCCCATCAATTACTACACGTGATATTCACTCTGTCGAAGTACGCAAACCACCGTAATTCTCCCCTTGCCCCATTTTCTTGATTTCAACTGCTAATGTTCCTTATTGTTATTTCTCACATACTGTTTATTATATTCTGTTTTTATAATATATTATGCTTGCTTAGTCGTCCCACATGAATGATTTTAGATATATTCATTTATTTCTTTTGGTATTTAATACTTACAATTTCACCATTTTTCTATTATTGTATAATTTGACGATTTATCATATTGTCTGTTTTTTCACTTCTGTTTCTGTTCTTGTTTTCATTTTCTTTACCCTTCAATAAAATCAAACTTAAAAAAAAAAAGAAATGGGTATGAAATAAATACTGGATCCCAGAAGGCAAGACATTTCCAAAATGTAGACAAAATTCAGAATTCAGAAAGGGGTCATTTGTGAAGATCCTTCAAGGTTTTTGTTATATAAACTAACAGCTGAAAATAGGAAAAATTGAAAATGAGTTAAAAAACAGCCATTTGTGCCAATGTTTTACCCTGTAACTTCTTCTAAGTATCACAGATATTTGAAAGCAATAAACCGTGACATCCTCTGGCCTCTTATGGTTGTGGGGATATATAGGACTTGTAGGTTCA
Organism: Lissotriton helveticus; assembly: GCF_964261635.1. NCBI lineage: Eukaryota > Metazoa > Chordata > Amphibia > Caudata > Salamandridae > Lissotriton > Lissotriton helveticus. The sequence goes on from NC_136071.1 coordinate 955,311,342, forward strand.
CCAAGAACCTGAGGAACCCAAAGCCAAACACTGAGCAGTGTCTTACAATGGTTTTTTATTGTGTAACAGATAAATAGCAACTCATTTGGAAAAATAAAAACTGTGACAAATCTCCTCTGTATTTCTGAAATCGGAACAAAATATAGAGTTTGTAAACAGTAGCTATTTGCACATCTCCAAAATTGTGGGTATACCCATACTAGTATGTGAATTATAGGACATTTTTCAAAGTGTTTATACATTGTCTTTCATTTGGAAGGCAGAAAATCCATCGAAAGTCAATAGGTAATAAAATTGCTCTACAATTCTGTGTTCCCCTAAGTCTCCTGATAAAAATGGTACCTCACTTGTGTGGGTAGTCCTAGTGCCCATGATAGGCAAGGGCCCTAAACGTATTGTGGAGACTTAAAAATTACCTAACATAAAACAACCTGACTTTGTAGCGCCGGCCAGACGAGGAGCAGCCAGATGATGAAGTATGACACCAAACTGGGTGTGTGAGGGCATTACATTCCAAAGAAATGGAGTCCCATCTATTTGACTCTGTAGTCTACTGTCCCTTGTATATTGCTAAATTCTAGATCATTCAGGAACAGCACAAACTTTAATTTTTATTTTGAAGGGGGGGCACCTGTATTTTTGGCACTGGGCCCAGTGGCCATCTAGGGAAACCTACCAAACCCACAGTTTTTCAGTGTTCCCCTCACTCTCCTGTGTAAAATGATACCTCAAAATTTTTATTGGAAGCCTTTTGGGAATGCGGGGTGGGTGGAATTTTGTGGATCCACGCAGATTTCAGCACTTTCCATCATAGAAATGTGAGGACAATGTGTTTTTTTAACGAGTTTGAGGTTTGCAAGGGATTTTGGGGAACAGAACTTGGTGAAAGCAACACAAGTCACCCCATCCTGGATTCCCCTGGATGTCTAGTTTTCCAAAATGCATAGGTTTACTAGGTTTCCCTAGGTACCAGCAGAGCTAGGGTTCAAAATCTACAGCTAGCCACTTTGCAAAAAAAGAGGCAGTTTTCACTGTAAAAATGTGGTGTGTCCACTTTACATTTTGGGCTGTTTCCTGTTGTTGGCACAAGGCCTACCCACACAAGTGTGGTACCATTTTTATCGAGAGTCTTGGAGGAATGCTTGGTTGGCGGAAGTGTGTTGCTCTCCTTAGATGCCAGAACTTTCCATCACAGAGCCTGGTGAGAGGCACACAAGTCACCCCTATATCCTGGATTCCCCTTGGTGTCTAGTTTTCAAAAACATATAGGATTGTTATGTTTCCCTAGGTGCCAGCTGTGCTAGGACCCAAAATCCACAGGTAGGCACAGTGCGAAAAAAAGTCAGTGCCTAATGGGGTTTTGCAGCCCTGGGGAGGGGGGAATCAGGGGCTATTGCCCCAATATGCTCTCAAGGGGGGCAGAAAGTCTGTGGCTATATTTTTAGGGGGTCGGGGCATTGGGATGCCCATTCTGGGCAGCCCCCAAGCCTACGTATACAAAAGCCAGCATAATCGCTGGCACCTAGTGGGCTCTCAGCCCCCTCAGGGGGCAGATCAGGGGCTACTGCCCCATCTGCCTCCTGGAGGGGCAGGACGACTGTGGTATCTTTTTTTTGGGGGGGAGGCATTGGCATACCCATTCTGGGCAGCCTCCACCCATGAATTTTGAAAAACAATGTATCCCTGGTGCCTAGTGGGCTTTCTGTCCCAGAGGAGGCCTAAACGGGGCTATTGCCCCATCTGACTCCTGAGGGAGCAGGGAGACTGTTTTTTTGGGGTGGGGCATTGGCATGCCATTCTGGACAGCCTCCACCCCTACCTATAAAAAAAGCAAATCCCTGGTGCCTAGTGAGCTTTCTGCCCCTCTGGGGGAGCAGATCAGAAGCTACTGCCCCATCTGCCTCCTGGGGGCAGAAAGACGGTGGCATTTTTTGGGCAGGGTGGGGGCATTGACATGCCCATTCTGGGCAGCCACCACCCGAACATTGGTATAAAAAAACACCCCTGGTGCCAGGTGGGCTTTCTGCCCCACCCTGGAGGACAAATCAGGGGGTTTTGCCCCCAATTGCCTCCTGAGGGGACAGAAATTATTTTGTCTTCTTTGGGGAGTAGGGTGGGGGCATTGGCATGCCAATTCTCTGGTAACCACTACCCCTGGACTATAAAAAACATAATCCCTGGCATCTAGGTTGCTTTCTGCCTGCCCAGGGGGGCATATAGGTGGCTACTGCCCCCATATGCCCCCCAGGGGGGCAGAAAAACATGCTGTAGGAAACATTTATGGGGAAGCAAAGGCCCTTGCCCAAGGGGATGCTACACCCTCCCTGGCGCTAGTGTGTGGATGCCTGTTTTGGGATTTCCCTCCTGGGGTGATCCCCAAGCAGGGATACACTAGGGAAGGGTACCATGGGAAAGGGGGGATTTTCCCCTCTCCAACGACACCTTTCCCAAGTGTTTTGGTGATTGGGGCCTGATATAGCCCCACAAGCACCAAAACAATGAAACTAAAACTAAGTTTCAGTTTCATTTTCACTTCAATGACGTCAGCACGCCATGCTCGCGATCGTCATTGCATTGGAAATTTTCAAAAATGGCCTCAGGAGGTTGGGAAAGCTTTTCCCCACCTCACGCGGTCAACTAAAAAAAACGTTAATCCCTCTGCTGTCTGCAGCAGAGGGATTTAGTGCCCCTGTACTCTTGACAGAATGTTTCTGTCATGAGCACAGGAGCTCCATTCCGTCATGAGCACCAGAAGGGTTAAATATTTCCTAGTTGACCTCAACCTGATTAAACTTTGAGACAGCTCCACTCAAACCTTGGCTTCAATCCCGGATCTAATCATTTCTAATCTCAACTCCACTCTTCTGGAATCGATTGTCTCTTTTGACTGGTCAGATCACCCCTAAATCACTTTCCACATCATAGAATGGTGGACCAAAAAAAGAGCCCAACCAAAGAAACAGAGACATTGGAAAGATCCGTGCAAAATGCAATCTTGAATGAACTCATATCCCAGAGCAATATGTCTTTGCCTCCTCCTATTGTCATGTCTGACGTCCATGACATCACTGAGCACTACAACATTTCCATGTTGAACGTTCTTGATGCAATTGCCCACTTAAAACTAAAAAGAAAGCCCAAAAAAGACTGCAAACCATGATTTAATGGTAGTATTTCTTCAGACAGACGTAACCGGAAACTAACCCAGCGGTCTCAGAGAAGCTCTCCATTCCTTGAATACCTTGGGCTTTTGAGATCAAGAAGGAGTTTGTACAATAAACACATCAGAAATGTGAAATCGATCTTATTCAGAAGCCACCTGGACAAAGCCAGAAATCACCCCAAAAAATCTGTTTGAATTCATTAAACTTCAATCCAAACACCTTCCCACTTTTTCACCAATGGTTTCCAGTCCACAACCAAAACTGTGAGGATTTTGCCTCCTGCTGCCTTGAAAAGGTGAATAAAATCGAATCTGGTCTACGGAATGCCATGAGTATATTAACATTCCTACCCTCCGTCAATCCCTCTTCCCTCCTTCCCCTGCAGCTTCTTGCAAAATGTCCCACACCCAAAAACAGTGCATATTCAACATTCTTCCAACCCTGAAACCCTCAAATCACTTCAACGATCCTCTTACCTCTGATTTCTTTACCAAGTTGAAAAGATCCTTAGTCCCAATCTGGGCCAAGATAGTAAAGGCCTCCCTACTATAAGGTGAGATCCCGGACAGTCTAAAGTTGGGCAGGTTACGCCTTTTCTTAATAAAACCCACTGCAGATCCGGAGGACCTTAATAACTTCGGACAATCTGTAACATCTCAAATCTGGCAAAGCTCCTTGAGAAATGTGTACCTGTCCAACTATGTAACCACATGATGAATACCAGCTTCTTGATCAATTACAATCTGGCTTCTGTCATGGTCACAGCACCATAACAGCCCTCACTCACATAGTTGATGATAAGCTTACAATGCTTGATCGGAACGATTCCTGACTTTTAATCCTCCTTGACCCCTCATCAGCTTTTGATACTGTCAAACATGACAGTCTTCTGGACCTTCTGGAATGTAGGATGGGGTTCTCTGGCTCAGTGGTAAAATGGCTCGTCTTTTTTCTCCACCACCAGAAGACAAAGAATTAAAGTAAATCAATCCCTCTCCAATCCCACTGCATTCACTCTAGGGGTACCTCAGTGGCCCACTCTCTCACCTACACTGTTCAACTTATTCATGGGCCCTCTTACTGAAATCCTCAAAGCATCTAACATCCACTATTACATGTATGCAAACAACACCAAAGTGTATATGAAAAATCTCTTCCCCTGAAGATATCAAGGCACTCAACATAACCCTACACAAAACCCAAAATTGGCTAACGTCCAACCATCTCAAACGCAACAACCTCAGAACGGAATTCCCCCTATTCTCCCCTCCCAAGCAATCCTCCATTATTGGAGAGTATTTGAAAAATAAATCTAACTGCTCTCAAATGCCTACAACACATCATAGACTCTACGGGATGTAGGGGATAATACTGATAAGAACTTGAACATGCAGGATTACATCAGTGCAACTATCAAAGGAGTGAACTTCCAACGGAGCATCCTGAGGAAAATAAAACCCTACCATCCCCCTGATGACTTCAACTCTGCTGTGGAAGCCTCAGTTATCACAGGGCTAGAATATGGTAGTGAAACCCTTTGGGGTTTACCTAGCTACAGATTAGCGCCTCTTGGGCCTTCTCTAAACTCCGCTGATAGGCTCATCACAGTATAGAAAAAAAGCAAGCACATCTCTCTGGATTTGAAATCCCTAAATTGGCTCTCTTATGATGCCATGAAACAGCTACAAATTGTCTGTATGACCCATAAAGCCTTTTATCTCAACATCCAGGTGTACTTCGCTCAAAAACTAGAACTCTCTGTGGGTTGTCAATCCTCCAGGAGCTTCAGCACCCTGTTGCTTAAACCAAATAAAATTAAAAAAATTTAAAAGTATAATTGGAGCTTCTCTGGTATTGCCCAGAGAATCTGGAACTCTATGCCTACGGAAAACAGAACGAACCCTTCAACAATGTCCTTCAAAAAAGAAGAAAAAGCTTTAGTGATGAATAGTTTTCTTAATTTAACTTTAGCCTCTGCCTACTGTCTTGTCATCCTTGCTCTGTTAGGCCCTCCACGCCTAGTTGGCTTTGCTACATCCTGTACCATTCCTGACTATTCTGCTGCATTCAACACCCATGTTCTTTTGCTTACTTATGCTATTTTATATTTATGCTATACTGATCCCTTCTGTTAGTTCGAAGGTGCCTATCTGTATGTGTTATAATCATTTTGCTGTTTTGCCTCATTTGTCTCTTTCTCAAGTATTCAGGAATCTTTGTAAATCACTCTGGTCCTCTTTTGGGTCATTTTTATGCTATACAAAACGTTTTAAATAGAATAAAGGTACACTGATTGTAACCTTTCACCTACGTAGCCCCATGGAAAACACATAACCTAACAAAATGTTAAAGAATTTCAACCCATATTTTAAGTATATTTTTTAAAATAGCAAGATTCCTCAATTGTGAGGGCACTCAAATGTTTTTATTGTCCAGGATGGAGTAGGTCTCTTTGTTTTGCCTCCCTCTGACTCCACTCCAGTCAATGCCTGCCTAGAAGTATCTCCCACTGCTGTGGATAATATTGCTTAATCTTTGACTACAAAATAACAAAGAAAAGTGTTAGGAAAAATATAAACTCTCCCCTAACCCCAACAACATTCCATAAAATATATGTGCTGTGACAATACAAATTATATATTATCTAGATATTTGGAACAATTTTAGATGTGAATTTAGTGTACTTTATCACTACTTAAATTCAGCATTATCAAATTAAGTTGTCCAAGGGCGAAACAAAGCAATGCAGGAGAGCAAGAAGGTAGACCAGAACCCCAGTTCAATCCTTCCTTGATCAACTACTTTGTAGTCTAATAATGCACAAGTTTAGTTCTCAGGTCCACATCAAAAATAATAGTCACAAAAATTAAAATAAATAATTAACACACATATTTAAAATGGAGGATAGGGCAAGTGACTAATATTGGATGCCTTGGATGTTTGTCCAAACGTTTAATAAAGCAAGTAGGTCTGACGTCTAGTAAGGCTCTTAATGCAAACACATTTGCTATGAGGTCTATAGCCCAAGTTCCTAGAAATTATTTTCTTTGTAATGGTTATGATCCAGAAAATTGTACACAGATTGGAAGGGAAAATCATTGGCACACTTGTTTTTTACTGCAGCATAAAAATATATACAACTATCAGTGGTGTGTGCACTCCTCTGTTAATGTACAATATTAAGTCTAGGTTTTGGGTAATTTGGGACCATGGAGGCCAACAGGGGAACAGCCAAGCCATTGATTGCACTCCTGTCATGGCATGCCCAACTAAGACCTTCAGCATACAACTTGTGGGGGCAAGAGGGAGTCTGTTGCCCCTCCGAGTGAATTATGTTTCAAGAAGGAGTGACCCCGCCTCATTCAGCTAGCCATCCTATGCTTTATTCACATGGGGCGGTATAGGTGCTGGAGCACTTTGCGTTTCAGGGACATCAGAGATCACCATTCCTAGAAGTTAGACGGGCAGCCCTTCCACATGTGTGTGTGTTCACATTTGTCCAGGCCCTTGCAGTGGTCTATAGAGTGTCCATTTCAATTTCCACCCCGTGTAGTACAAGCTCTGTGTATTTCTGTGCCTGCGGGTACCTCTGTGATTTCCTGGCAATAGCAATGCTTCGTTTAGCTAGTACTAAGGTTAAGTCTATGAACTTTTTCATCATCTTGCCTTTTTTGTATAGGAGTATAACCCCAACAAGCAAGAGTTTGGGTGAAGGAGCTGCAGTCAGCCAACTGCCTCCGATAATTTACCCATTATCTCTCTCCAGAATGTTGTATCCATCAGAAAGCCCACACAATGTGGGAGGGAGACATTGGCTACATCATTCCCGCATCTATAGCATCATCCAGTCATGCTACATTATATTAGCCTTATTCTTTTTATGGTCAGGTATGACCTTTGTAGGAAATAAAACTGTACCTGGACCCACTGGAGATCAAAGCTGGATTGCCCAATGCTTTATTCCAATCTTTGTCAGAGAGCTTCAGACCCAGATATTCCAACCACTTTGCCCTCATTTTGGTAAGGTCAACATCTAGATCGGCGTGCGATGCTCTATAGAGGATTGTGGTGGCGTTTTGACCCCATCAAGTGCTTTGTGATTGATTAGGAGCTGGTTCTGTAGAAACAGTCTTTCACCATCTTCAATGCAATTCACCAACTAAGCTTCCATATGAGAAGAAGAGGCCTGCAGACACTGTATGTATATATAATATAAGTGAAAGAGTATAGCCTACCAAGGCATAAAATAAAATCACCCACCATGGTCAGGCCCAGCAGCACATACCCATTATTCATCCGCAGGCTGATGTCAAAATCACGAAAATATAGTGTAGATAAGGGTCTAGGGGGAATTGATTAAAGACTGAGAACACCTCTACTCCCCAATCACAGTTTACATAACTAATAAAGAGATGCCCAGTCAAATCTGGAAGGAACTGAAAATGACTGAAATGCTGCAAAAATTTAGAAGCCCAATTCTAATTGTTTGCCCACCACCGGGCTAGATTCAAGAGTCCATCGGCCCACCCTTATTGGCGGAACATCGTCATCTGGAGCTCAAGGAGATTCAGGTCTAGGACCACAGCCCTCAGCCACCTTGCCCCGCTGGGTACCTGACCTCATGCTCCTAAACGACTCATGCCAAGGTGGATGTTCAAACCATATGTACTCTAGTGAAGTGCAGTGCTCAAGTGTGTGAAGATTTAAAAATGACTACTTGGACAAAAAATATGTTAATTAGGGATTGTCCAAGTGCCATACTTAAAATAACCTGATAGTATGGAAAATATTGACTATCTCCTGGCTACAAACTAGTGCGGTCGACATGTTTCAGCCGTAATGGTCAACTGACCCGGCTTTCTTCAGGACCTAGATGCTACGTAATATAAGCTACTGCAGGAAAGAATTATAACAAGTGCAAAAAAATTGTGTTAAAGAATAAAGATATTAAGGCAAAGTTGTGGCCCTCGCCACCCTACCCGACACGCAAAATACGTGTTTGCAGATAAGAGCTACCTCTTCTTTCCCAGCTTTATGTGGGAGGAAAGCCTCACCTCACCCGGCTGACTGCTCGGAGAAGGAAGCCCCACTCTGTCCGTCGGTGCTCCGAACTAGACTGCAAGCAGTCTGGGAGGTCAAACTCACCCTAAGTGGCTTGTATGGAGTGTTAATTGCAAATGGTCAGCATTGCGTTGCAGTTTTCCACCCACCGCATCAATACTGCCACAAGCAAGTCAGCGGGAACCGCATGCAATGCAAGATCTCATCTGGCCTTTTCCCTGGCCAGGCTCATGTTGCCTCAATGGGTGAACTCACCACCAGCTACCTTGTTGACCATGGAAGCAGAGATGCCATGAGATAGAATCCAAAATTTGAGATTGCCAGCCCCTCCCTGTCAGTTGGCAATTTCAAAGTGCTCAGGGAGATTATGCATCTACCCTCATTCCATATCAGTGATATCATCAAAAAGTCTAAATCTCTATAATGGGCAAAGTATATGGTAGATTGGCATAGCAGTAAAGCATTCAGTGTAGATGTGTCTCTCCCCGTTGTGCTTGGCAGCAATTTCTTTCAGCATTTGATACTAGTAGGCAGAGCTCCAATTGCCCTACTGAGGTTAACTTCGATAACATCATTCTGGTTGTGGATTACTTGGATCCCTTAGTATATAATGAGTGTGGCCCCCAGAGTAGTCTCTCGCTCAGGTATGCTTCTGTCAATGCATGCACGTTCGGTCTAAGTGGAACCACACATGTTTTATCCCTGCTGATCTTGAGCACCTGAAACACACTCAAAGTCCTCCATGATTTCAATCGTGCAGTCAAGTTGTTGTCAAGTTCTCCTACATAGAGCAGAACATCATCTGTGAATATGGATATTAAGGGTTTCCATTGCCGCTTCACATTCAGGATTAAATCGGACAGCCAAAGGTTCCATCAACAATGTGAATAACATCAGGGAGAAGGAGCTGCCCTGCTGCACCCCATTTTTGGAATCTGGGTCAATATGGATGCTGAAATAAGCTTCCCAGTTTTCACCCTCACCACTGGGACTGTATACAGCATTCGATCCATCTAATCAAAGTCTGTCACAGCCCCATTCGCCTCATCATTGTAACCAGGGATGGCCAGTTCATTTTATTAAAGGCTTTCGGAGATCTACCGACAGGGTGTTGGAAATACATGAGCATCCAGCTAGCCCAGACTGAATCTACTCTGACCTTGGTGAACCAGGCTCAGTAGTACACATAAGATGTGGATAGCTATGTTTTTGCTGATTATTTTGTAATTACTGTTTAACGTTGATAAGGGTCTGTATGCACCCATGTCTCAAGGAACTGCACTCATTGTGGGGAGGGAAATGAGTGCCTCCCACTTTGTGCCTAGTAGTTACCCTGCGACATCTACGTTGTAGTACAGAGACATCAATTTCAGGACTAAATTGACTGACTAGGTCTTGTAGAAATTGACTGGTAGGCCACTAGAGCCGGGGCCTTCCCCAAGGACAGAGAAATGATTACTGTTCATATTTCTTGTATAGGAAGTTGACCATTAATCTCTTCCCACAGCTTCGGTGTCTTCTGATAGGGGAAACTGAGTTCTGCGTATAACTCGTTATTGGCCGGTTGTGTGGATCTGGGCTATCATGGCACTTTAACTATTGTGTCAATTTAGCATGGTGCGCTATAAGTTGTTCATGTTTCTCCTTATCCCTACACATTTTTGGGATCATCTGATCTAAAGGACCAATCTGGTTTTCTATGGAGGCTAACTTTGCTGTAAGCATTGCCCTAATGTCGTATGTTGCACTATATATGAGCTGTGTAGTACCACCTTGAAAACCTCCCATTCATTGGTGTTCTCCTCTATGGTTCCCTTATTGGCCTGGAAATCTTTGACAATGTCTTACCCCAGTGCACCTCTGAAGTCCTTCTGTATTCTGGGCTGCAGCCTCCATGCTGGGATCACTGGTTAATTCTTCCCCGCTGAAGATGTATGATCAGTGGGTAATGGGTTATGGTCAGGATATGTCCTTTTCAAATACTCAGTGCCAGCTATCTGGGGAAGCAAGTGATCTCTATTATATATTTGATCAGGCCTGACATAGAGGCCATGGATAGGAGAAAAATAGGAATGATTGGACTAGTTGAGGAGTTGCCTTACTTAAGTTGCTAAGTGTAATGCAGGATGTAGTTTGTTGTTATGGACGTCTTCCACCCCATTGAAGGCCCCTAGGAGCTTATAGGAACCAGGGAACTGGGCTATTAGTACTGATAAGACATCATATGAATTTCCCTGGCACCTATTCAGGGTACATATGCTTATATGCTGGCTAGGAGTACCTCTTCCCCCATCAAAGTGACCTCAGTGTCCGCTACCTGCCTTAACACTTCAAAAGGGATTCCGGGTTTCACCCACATTAAAATACATCTAGAAAAGGTCGAGAACCCTTATGTAGAAAAACTGTCCCCTCCAACTAATGTTGATGTTAATTGCTTTTGCAGAGGTGAAGTTGATCTCCTGCATTAGAGCTACATCCACCCCTGTATGTATATGCACATTTAGTGTGTCACTTGGTTAGGCTGCTTAACCCTCTGACATTACAGGGCCTTATTATGTACTCATCCTGCCTACTTTGCAGTGATGTGTTGTTCCTAGCAATGGTGAATTAGCATTATGGGACTCCTCGCAAGTCTCCTTCCACCATTGGCACCATCTTTTTGTGCCCCCCATAATAAGATAAACACACAGTCCCATCTGAGTAAAAAGCAATGTGTCCTCTATGTAGTATAATGTGGATGTTTAGGACTAGGAGTATTGTGGCTTGCTGCTGTGATGAGTCTGAAATGGCCTCTTAAACTAGTCATAATGTCAGCTGAGCATTTTGTAATGTCAGGATACAAGGCTCTTTTGCTTGGTAGGCAAAAATTCCTGCAGCAATTCCAAAGTGTTCAGCAGCTCCTGCCCAACCACCACAGAAGGCAAGCTAAAGAAAAAAGAAAAATATTGCATAGCTACATTAATTAATCTGCTGTTCTGGAAGTCAATGTTGCCCCTTTCGTACCTGATTTGAATATGGTGTCCGAATTGGATCCCAAACTGGTCGCCCTTCCTCTTTGTCCAATTTGACAGAGTGTTCTCTTTCTTTCCTAGCATGCTGGTTTGAATGGTGGCCCTCAGGACCAAGGGTGGAAGAATTTGCCCATGATGTCTCCATCATCATGGTCTTGGCTGTAGGGAAGGAGTACTGTCAACAACCTTGGTGGTATGACTGTCCAGCAAGTTCCAAGCTTTTTTAGGGTTCTCGAAAACAAGGTGGCGTTGTTCACTATTATTTTGAGTTGTGCTGGGAAGAGAAGAGCATTCCTACCTCTCTCCTCTCATAGACATCGCATAATATCCAAAGCAGATTGAATACTTCGTTGTACTGCCAGGGTATAATTTGGGAATAACATGACTACATATTCATCACCAGGAATTGGCCGGTCTTCTACCCACCGTGAGGACTCTGTCCCGGTCTTTAGAGTTCAGTATATGCATCACAACTAGGCTCGGATGTTTCAAGGTATGCCACCATCTTGACTCCTTCTGTTTGTTCTAGAGGATCTATGGGGCATATTATCAAGGGGGTTTATCTCCGCTTTTTTGGCTTTAAAAGCCAAGAAAGCGGAGATAAAATTATCTCCCTATTACCTAGCTGTCGCTAACACCAGTTAGCGACAGCTAGTAGGAGATAGAGACCATCTTGGGCCCCACTTTGCATGTCAGTGATATTTATCACTAATGACATGCAAAGCGGGCGTGCCAAGATGTTAGCGTCTGGAAACAGTCGCTAACATCGCTATCTCCTATTACCAACTTATGGAGATATTCGCGTTAAGCGCGAATATCTCCAAAAGCTAACACCTGCCCTGAGCAGTTCTTAGCCATGTTATCCAATGGGAGGTGGATAACATGGCTCAGAGCATTAGCTAAGTAATGCATGAATATCGCTGCCTTTTCAGCGATATTCATGCATTGCGGCCGATTTTTATCGCATTTGCGATAAACCTTGGTAATACCAAGGTTTATTTGCAATAAAAATCCCCGCAGCTCAGTGGTAAATTTTTGTCTCTAACCAAGCAATGCGATAATTATCGCTATTGCTTGGTAATATGCCCCTATGAGTTTTGAGTATTGTTGCTGCATGAAAGCCCTTCAAGGTTTTTGGCTTTCCCTTCCAGAAACTGATTTCTATGAATGAGGTGGCTTTCTATCTGTTTTATCTTTTCTGTCAATCTTTTGTGAGCGACCCACAGCAGTCCCAACTTGATTATGACTGTATCTATTTTGTGTTCCAGAGGTTCACTCATTTGGGTGATGGCAACAAGAATATGGTCTAGTGTACTGTTCTTCTTATAACTGTGTGACATTCTAGGTAAATACATTTGAAAGCTGCATTGGCTTCTTTGAAATGTACATTTCAATGCGTCTGCTGTGCAAGCTTTATTATTGTGCCAACCATTTTAATAACCATGGTACTGTAATCTGAGGCTGAAACCAACTGTGCATCTTCGTAACGGTCTGCTGTTTAACTTGCAGCTGTTAAACATTCATCTCTGTGCTTAGTGCTTTGCTGGTACAAACAAACAGGGGGGATGATAACATGACCAGGTTTCTGTACCTTTTGATTTGATGAAAACGGAGCAAAGCATTTGTTTTAATTAAAAATATACATATTTATTGATTAATGATTTACTGCTATTGGCTGTTACTAAAAAAGCACTTAGAGGAATTTGGCAGGATCAGTTCTCCAGTTTCAATGCAGGCAGAAATCAGTTGCTGCAGAGTTTTGTAATGTAGAAATCTACCAAAGGTGTTAAAAAGTAATACAATGCACTGACTGCAGAAGCTAATCTATACTGTTATACAAAATAAATTGGCAGTCAATTGGTCTGGCTTTGGCTGCTAAGCTATTGCCTTTGCCAATGCTAGCTGTCTTTGAAAGGTTTTTTATTAAAGTATAACATAATTATTCAACCATGACTGCCTTTGTCTGTGCATGTGTGCACTGGTGTGAATAATTTTTAGTAAAGTGCAAGAAAACCATTAACTCTTTTGATGCGTCGGACGGCCCCCGGCCATCCAACGTTACAGGTGGCGTGTGCGTCAGACGGCCGGGAGCCGTCCAAATTTCGCACTCATCCAAAGGGTTAAGGCATGGCTGCCTAGTCGTGCAAAACCATTGAAGGCCATTTCCAAATAGTTTTGGGCAAAATAACATTCTAAAACTTGATGCATGTATGTTAGACTTGTCAGCCTTAGGGTGGTCTCTCCCCCAAACCTTTTGCCTACATACCTCTTATTTGTGCTGAAGTTTTGCTTTTGTTCACCTTAGGACTCTGTGCATTTTACCATTGCTAACCAGTGCTGAAGGGATTGTGCTCACTCCAGTATACATGGTTTGCCTGGTATATACCTTATTGTCATATTTAATTTACATATAAGTCCCTTATAAAGTGGTATATGATATACCTAGGACCTGTAAATTAAATGCTACTGATGCGCCTGCAGCATTTATTGCACCATCCACTTAAGTAGCTCTATAAAAGATGTCCCAGGTCTGGCATTGTAGCCTGAATGTAGTGTTAATCTGCCAAATCGCCTTGACATTTTAACCCCCTTGCCAAGCCTTAAACTCCACTTGTATTACATGTAAGTCATCCCTAAGGTAAGCCTGCCTTGGGTCACATCACTGAATGTAGCTGGCAGTCAGACATTGTGAATTCATCCCAGACAGTCAAACAATGGAGGGATTATTTATGCCTGAATGTGCCATCTGCTGGCATGGTGGGGGATGGAGATGAACACAGCCCCACTTACACCTGGATAGACTGTGCTCTGCCTTCACACAAAGGGCCTAACTGCCCTGTATTGTCACTGAAACTAGCTTGGAGCCCAGACAGAGGAGTCAAGAAATCCCATGCACTTCAAAGAGCCTTTCCAGATGCTTCTCCCACCTTCCAGAAGAGGGGCACCAGGGTATGGAGAAAGGACCTCCACACCACCTCTTCAGTACACTCATGAACCAATGGATACTCTGCTGTGCTGCTACAAGGACTGACGCCCTGCTGGACGGCTTCTCTAAAGGAATTGCTATCCTGCTGTCCTGAACTGCTGCCTGTTGCCCTCTTGCCTGAAGAAGAAGAACTGGACCTTCAATTCATCTTGCACTCAGGACCCCAGAGTGACTCGAAGGGCTAGTCTGCTGGCCTCATGATCTGAGCCTCAGGGACATAAAATGCTCCCCAAAAGCTCCTGGATCTGTCTTCAGAGAGTTCCTGACCCCAAAGTGGTGCCTCTCAGGTCCTGGACCTGCGGTGTGGTTCTCGAGCTCTTGAATTCAAGCTTTTGGGTTCTTTGTGACTGTGAACTGGTCTATTTGCATCAGAACCGTGCTGCTCACACTGAAAACCAGTGAATCACTGCTAACCTGCTTCTTTGTATAGCAGCATCAAAAGCAAATGGTGAACCGTAAATGCGAAGCTCCAGCCTACCAGTCCGCGACGCCTGGCCTGCTCTTTGCACCACTCAGACTGCCCACGCAACGCTTTCCTTACTCCTCACCACCCCCTTAAATGTGAATGGGATTCTTGGCACAGCTGAACTAATATGGGACTGTATATGACCCACGAATAGTTACAATGCAAACATTTCCAACGTATGCTTTTACAACACAGTTTTTACATCGCAACATCCATTACAATGCATGCCATCACAACACATTTTTACAAACTACATTTACAATGCATTCCATTACAACGCATACTATTACAACGTATAAAACTTTTAGGGCAACAGTAGGGTAAGTGTTGAATAATGTAGGGGTAGAAATATTATTCCCACTCCAATGAGTGCAACAGTAGGGTAAGTGTTGGATAGTGTAGGGTTAAAAATTACTCTTCCCACTCCAGTGAGTGCAACACTATAGTAAGTGTTGGATAGTGTAGGGTTAAAAATGGCTATTCCCCATTACTTACCTTATAATGGGTTGTAATGGGAAGTGTTGTAGTGACATGCATTGTAATGGCATGCATCGTAGTGACATGCGTTGTAATGGCATGTGATGTAAAGGCAGTTGCGTTGTTATGGCTGCATTGTAAATGTAGGGCGTTGTAATGACTGCGTTGTAATGGTTGTTTCCCATGACCCACGCTCCATCTAGGCCAGCCTAAAATTCTGACTTTGACATGGTCCAGTGCGACCAGACAGCCGCAGTAAGCGTGTTATGCTTTTCGGAACTATATATTTCTGTTAGTTCATAATTCCGGTTCTACTGATTTGATTTTTGCTGTTTTGGTTTCAAATAATTTATTAAAATGTACTCTTTTTTTCTAAATTGGATTGAGACTTTTCTTATGTGTGTCTTCACTTTATAGCTGTTTGTGTACTGCATACACTTTTTACACTTTACCTCTAAGTTAAGCGTGACTGCTTTATGTGCCACAAGCTACCCAGGCTTAAACACAAGTTAATATAGTGACTTTTTGTGTTTCACCCTGCAAGGGACTGTGGCTGTTGCTTGAGCAGGGCTCACAACCCAGTCAACCAACAACCCAATTTCTCTTACTGTATATTAAGGCATTTGAGCAGAAAAGCCAAGGTCATGATTGCAAGTTTTCTACTTGGTAGTACATGTATAGGGACTGGCACAAAAAAGGTAAGTACTCACAACTAGATGGAAGTGGTTTGATGATGTAAACGGAAGGGTTTAGGGAGGGATATGCAGGAGTCTAGGAACAGATAGGGAGAGGTTTTGGGAAGGACATACACCCACCCACAATGGAGTTAGCCCATTACAATTCACTAAGTATGGGCTGAAAATTCGTTCCGCTCGCGGAATTTGCAGATTTTCCGCGATTTCGCGATCCGCGAATCTCGTGAAATCGCGGTAAAATCCGCGAATCAGCGGGGACGAATTTTCAGCCAAGCACTTACAGGGTTACAGCAGCAGGTGCAAAAGTTGAAGCTAATTTTTTGTAACCTTTTACAAAAGGGTTACAAAGAAATTAACTTCAACTTGGGCACATGCTGCTGTAACCCTGTAAGTGCTTCCTGGTGCCTCGTTGCCTACTTGCAACTATTCTCTGACCCTGCTCTGACCCTTGAAGCAGGGTCAGAGAATAGTTACAAGTAGGCAATGAGACGCCTGTCACGAAAATTAAACCTCAACAGCAAGCACTGACAGGTATAAAAACAAGCATTTGCAATGCGATAGGTCTCGCATTAGGAAAGTTTGAGCTATTGGTCTTGTAAATGACAATTGTTTTTATTTATGTGTTGGTTTTGAAAATAGCTAAATTAATAGCTTTGTCATTTACAATGCCAATAGTTATAACTTTCGCAAATGTGACACCTATAGCATTTGTAATGCAACATGTTTTGTATTTTCCGTGACTTAGCTGTATTGATATTACAAATTACAATGACTTTTAATTTTTTTAAATAATTAATACTTAAATAAAAGTGATTTTAATTTATAATGGCAATAGCTTAAACTTTTGTAAATAACTTTTGTGAAGATTATGGTCAGTGTATTTTATTGTGACGAAAATCCAAGAACAGAAGTGAAATATTAACATCTTTTTGTGACATTTGTAATAAAGTTTGAAACATTGAGAGAACATATTTGAAACAGTTGTTGTTGAATGGTTGCGCAGATTGATGCTGGGGTGGCACTGAGTGGTGCTGTGGTGGTGCTGAGTGGTGCTCTGGTGATGCTGAGTGGTGCTGTGGTGGTGCTGAGTGATACTGGGATGGTGCTGAGTGATGCTGGGGTGGTGCTGAGTGGTGCTGTGGTGGTGCTGAGTGATGCTGTGGTGGTGCGGAGTGGTGCTGTGGTGGTGCTGAGTGATAATGTGGTGGTGCTGAGTGATGCTGTGGTGGTGCTGAGTGATGCTGTGGTGGCGCTGAGTGGTGTTGTGGTGGTGCTGATTGGTGCTGTGGTGGTGCTAAGTGATGCAGTGGTGGTGCTGAGTGATGCTGTGGTGGTGCTGAGTGGTGATGTGGTGGCGCTAAGTGGTGCTGTGGTGGTGCTGAGTGGTGCTGTGGTGGTGCTGAGTGGTGCAGTGGTGGTGCTGAGTGATGCTGTGGTGGTGCTGAGTGATGCTGTGGTGGTGCTGAGTGGAGCTGTGGTGGTGCTGAGTGATAATGTGGTGGTGCTGAGTGATGCTGTGGTGGTGCTGAGTGATGCTTTGGTGGCACTGAGTGGTGCTGTGGTGGTGCTGAGTGGTGCTGTGGTGGTGCTGATTGGTGCTGTGGTGGTGCTAAGTGATGCTGTGGTGGTGCTGAGTGATGCTGTGGTGGTGCTGAGTGGTGATGTGGTGGCGCTGAGTGGTGCTGTGGTGGTGCTGAGTGGTGCTGTGGTGGTGCTGAGTGGTGCAGTGGTGGTGCTGAGTGATGCTGTGGTGGTGCTGAGTGATGCTGTGGTGGTGCTGAGTGGAGCTGTGGTGGTGCTGAGTGATAATGTGGTGGTGCTGAGTGTTGCTGTGGTGGTGCTGAGTGATGCTTTGGTGACCGTCAACAAGCAACTGGCCGCCTTCCTCGAGACGAACGGCTCCCTCGACCTCTCGCAGTCTGGCTTCCGGGCCAACCACAGCACCGAGACCGCCCTGATCGCAGCCACAGATGACATCCGAGCCCTGCTCGACAACGGAGAAACAGCGGCCCTCATCCTCCTGGACCTCTCCGCGGCCTTCGACACTGTCTGCCACCGCACCCTAGTACAGCGCCTCAGCAACGTCGGAATCCAGGAGAAGGCACTGGAGTGGATCACCTCCTTCCTCACCGGAAGGACACAGAGAGTCCGCCTCCCCCCGTTCAGATCCGAGGCCACCGAAGTCATCTGCGGCGTTCCTCAAGGCTCCTCGCTCAGCCCAACTCTCTTCAACGTCTACATGAGCCCCCTCGCAGCCATCGCACGCCAGCACAACCTGAACATCATCTCCTACGCTGACGACACCCAGCTGATCCTCTCCCTCACTAACGACCCCGCGACCGCCAGAGCCAACCTGCACGAAGGGATGACAGAAGTAGCCAAATGGATGTCGAACAGCCGCCTGAAACTGAACTCAGACAAGACGGAAGTCCTCATCCTGGGATCCTCACCCTCCGCCTGGGACGACTCCTGGTGGCCCCCCGCCCTGGGCAGCGCACCCAAACCAACTGACCACGCACGCAACCTGGGCTTCATCCTGGACTCCTCCCTCTCCATGACCAGACAAGTCAACGCCGTCTCCTCGTCGTGCTTCCATATCCTGCGAATGCTACGCAAGATCTTCCGATGGATCCCCACCGAGACCAGGAAGACGGTCACCCAGGCCCTCGTCACCAGCCGTCTGGACTACGGCAACTCCCTCTATGCCGGAACCACCGCCAAACTCCAGAAGAGACTCCAGCGGATCCAGAACACCTCAGCACGACTCATCCTGGACATCCCCCGCCGCAGCCACATCTCCGGACACCTGAGAGACCTGCACTGGCTCCCGGTCAACAAGAGAATCACCTTCCGGCTCCTCACCCACGCACACAAAGCCCTACACAACCAAGGACCAGGATACCTCAACAGCCGCCTCAACTTCTACGCTCCAACGCGCCAGCTTCGATCGACCAGCCATGCCCTCGCCGCCGTCCCCCGCATCTGAAGAGCCACCACAGGAGGAAGGTCCTTCTCCTACCTGGCCGCCAAGACTTGGAACTCCCTTCCGACCCACCTCCGCCTGACCCAGGACCACCTCACCTTCAGGAAGCAGCTCAAGACCTGGCTGTTCGAGCAGTAGCGGACCCCCCCCCCCAGCGCCTTGAGACCCTCCGGGTGAGTAGTGCGCTATACAAATGCTCTGATTGATTGATTGATTGATTGACTGAGTGGTGCTGTGGTGGTGCTGAGTGGTGATGTGGTGGTGCTGAGTGATGCTGTGGTGGTGTTGAGTGATGCTGTGGTGGTGCTGAGTGGTGCTGTGGTGGTGCTGAGTGATAATGTGGTGGTGCTGAGTGATAATGGGGTAGCGCTGAGTGATGATGTGGTGATACAGAGGGCAGAAAGGGACAAAAAGCAGTCTAACAAAGGGCAGAAGGACAGAAATACAAGGGAAAAACAAGTCTAACAGAGGGCAGAAGGGCACAAAAAACCAGTCTAACAGAGGACAGAAGGGCAGAAAAACAAGGGAAAAACGAGTCTAACAGAGGGCAGAAGGGCACAAAAAACGAGTCTAACGGGGCAGAAAGGCACAAAAACGAGTCTAACAGAGGGCAGAAGGGCACAAAAAACGAGTCTAACAGAGGGCAGAAGGGCACAAAAACAAGGGAATAACAGAGGGCAGAAGGGCACAAAAAACGAGTCTAACAGAGGGCAGAAGGGCAGAAAAACAAGGGAAAAATTAGTCTAACAGAGGGCAGAAGGGCACAAAAAACGAGTCTAACATGGGGCAGAAGGGCAGAAAAACAAGGGAAAAACGAGTCTAACAGAGGGCAGAAGGGCAGAAAAACAAGGGAAAAATGAGTCTAACAGGGAGCAGAATGAATCCCGCCCTGCGTGTTTGTCCACGAAGATGCCACCTTTTTGTGCAATACCTCTACTCAACTGGAGTACTTTCTACTGTCTAATCAGTAAGTGCTCCCTCGTTGGCTAAATGTATAGGGTCAGATTTACAATAACTAGCGCATCCCCAGGGATGCACCAGTTATTGTGCGCCGCAGCTCCGCCACCCATAGTGCGCCGCATTTACAATGCGGCGCACCATGTGGCAAAAGCGGCACAGATGCGTCACGCATCTGTGCCGTAAAAGCAGCGCATTGCTGGAGCTGCATCGCGCTTTTGACGCAGCTCCAGCAATGCTCTGGGGGGCCCTATCTCCCCAATGCTGCTTCAAGCCTTGCGCCTGCTTCAAGCAGGCACAGGGTTTTGACGCAGCATTGGCCTAAAAGTGACTGAGTGAAATCTTGTAGATTTCACTCAGCCACTTTTAGGAGGCGTTCCTGCGCAGGAACGCCCTCCCCTGCGCCGGAACGCCTCCTGATGGCGCAGGGCTTCACAACGTGACGCATCTCTCAGAAGCGTCACGTTGTTAATACCCAGCACCATGGTGCATCTTTTGTGCTGCCGCTGCGTCACAATAGGTCTCGGTAGAGGGTGGCAGTGGTGAACCAGAGGGTGGCAGTGATGAACCAGAGGGTGACAGTGATGAACCAGAGGGTGGCAGGGGTGAACCAGAGGGTGACAGTGCTGAACCAGAGGGTGGCACTGCTGAACCAGAGGGTGGCAGGGGTAAACCAGAGGATGGCAGGGGTGAACCAGAGGGTGGCAGTGATGAACCAGATGGTGGCAGGGGTGAAACAGAGGGTGGCAGTGGTGAACCAGAGGGTGGCATGGGTGAACCAGAGGGTGGCAGTGGTGACCCAGAGAGTGGCAGTGGTGAACCAGAGGGTGGCAGTGCTGAACCAGAGGGTGACAGTGGTTAACCAGAGGGTGGCAGGGGTGAACCAGAGGGTGCTGTGATGAACCAGAGGGTGGCAGTGGTGAACCAGAGGGTGGCAGGGGTGAACCAGAGGGTGGCAGTGGTGAACCAGAGGGTGGCAGTGCTGAACCAGAGGGTGACAGTGGTTAACCGGAGTGTGGCAGGGGTGAACCAGAGGGTGCTGTGATGAACCAGAGGGTGGCAGTGGTGATCCAGAGGGTGGCAGGGTTGAACCAGAGGGTGGCAGTGGTGAACCAGAGGGTGGCAGTGCTGAACCAGAGGGTGACAGTGGTTAACCAGAGGGTGGCAGTGGTGAACCAGAGGTGCTGTGATGAACCAGAGGGTGGCAGTTGTGAACCAGAGGGTGGCAGTGGTGAACCAGAGAGTGGCAATGCTGAACCAGAGGGTGGCAGTGGTGAACTAGAGGGTGGCAGGGGTGAACCAGAGGGTGGCGGGGGTGAACCAGAGGGTGGCAGTGGTGAACCAGAGGGTGGCAGTGATGAATCAGAGGGTGGCAGTGGTGAACCAGAGGGTGCTGTGCCCATACACGACCGCATGGGTTACTTCGCCATGCAAGCGGCCCGCGAACACGCAAAAAGCCTTGCAAACACGCAAAAAACCAGCGAACACGCAAAAAACCCAGCGAACGTGCAAAAAACCAAAAATCCGCAAATTCGCACGAATTCGCAGATTTTGCGGATTGCCAATTTGATTTCGCGCGAATTCGCGGAACACGAATTCGCAAATTTCACCCATACTTACAGTTCACAAAGTGCACTTCTAAAGTTACTACAGCTAAAAAGGGACACAAAACAATAGTAAATTACCCAAGCTCAGAACTTTCATAATTCCAGCACCACAAAAGGATATCCACTGGTACTACAACATACACCCATAGAAAAAAATGATGGCAGGGAGTTAAAATAAGACTCCTAGGAAATATTGCAAACTTAAATAACATTATTTACATTAGTTAAGTATCAATATATATAATTTCATATTACAAAATCTAAAATTAAAATATGTATTGTTTATTTATAAAATAGTATATAATCCTTTTTCAAATATATAAATTAATGTCACATTAACTCTTATTAAATATAATAACATTATTTTTCACTCATTCTAAACATCACTTTTGATATTTATTAATTCACAATAAAAATACTTAAGAGGGAATTCTTTTAATTTAAATATCAGAAAAATATTTTTATTTACTTTATTATATTTAAAAATAAAATATTTAACTGAAAATTAATATAATAATGTATATTTTTTATTTATTTCCATATATAAAAATATATAAAACAAAATGAATTTATTTTCCAGCACCAAGCAAGTTTAGTTAATGCTGATCACCAGGACAATTTCAGGAAGGCCTCTGGAAGTTTGTTGTGTTCCTGTAGCTCACACAGGACGTTAGCCAACTGATAATTGGAGTCACTCAGAAGAGACCGGCATGAAAGCAGCAGATCCAATCTTGCTTCTCTGAGAGCAAAGCAGTTCTTCGACCAGAAGGGAAGTCCTCTGGCAGCAGGATTCCTTCTGAAACTTCAAAAGGGCCAGGAGTGTTCTGATTAGTGGTTCAGGAGATCCAATATCAGGTGCCAAGATTTGTGTGGGGGGACTCACTCTCCTATGCTCAACACTGGTAGGGGGACAAAAGGCAGGATATGCCTGGTGTCAGGTTCCTTTGTATATTCTGTAGGCAAAGTCATTTGAAGTGTAAGTGAGGGTGGGAACAGGTCCTCCCTAGCCATCCTGTCTGGATGGCCAAACCTGTCCACACCTACGCCCTCTTTGTGTCACTGTCTGGAAGCAATACACAAACCCCTACAGCAGAGCCATTCCTAGTCAGTGGCATTTGCAGAGTTCTAATTTAAAATCTGACTTTGCAATTAAAGAGGATTTTAAATTACAATTAATTTACGTGCAAACAGCAAATCTCTATCTGCTTGCTATCTGACGTTCGCCCTTATTAAATGTCATTAGGTCAGTCAGTGTTAGTCAATGGGAGAGACAGGTCTTCCAACAGTGATAAACGACTTTGGGAGTTTTTCACTATGAGAACATGTAAACTTTAAGTAGACATGTTCTACGCTTTACATACAATACGCTCTGCCCTATGAGCCTTTCGGATCTGTCTTAGGGGGGGTCTATAAGTATTTTTTTTTAAAACTGAGGCCAGGGAAAGGTTTATTCTGCCAGGTCTAAATGTCATTTTAAACTGCATAACAGGTTGCTGAGGCAGGCCTGAGATGTTTTAATTTACTACTTTAGTGGGTGGCACAATGAGTGCTGCAGACTCCCCAGTAGCATTTAATTTACTGGCCCTGGGTACATGTACTACCATTTACCAGGGACCTACAAGTAAATTAAATATGCCAAAAAGGTGTAGGCCAATTTTACCATGTTTTAGGGAGTGAGCACAAGCACTTGTGGCACTGGTTAGCAAGAAAAAGTCCAAATGCAAACAATAATGGTTTCTGAAACAGAAGTCATAAAATCTGAGGCTTAGCCTGCAGAAATGGCCAGGGCTTACTGTAAATATAGCAAAGATATAATGTTGGTAAAAGCAGAAGTTCTTTTGTAACTCCAGATGTAAAATGTAAATTTGATTTCTGAGAGCAGTGATGTCATGCCTAATATCTGTGTGAATTACACATACACTGATTTCTTCCTATGGAAAGGCCTTCGTGCGAAAGAGGCTCTTAGATTAGGCAGGCAACTCAGTATAGGGGTTGATTTATTTTTACATTGAGAAATAAGCTACTTTACAAGGAATAAGAAGCTTTGTTTTTGGCCATGCGATGTAGAATTAAAATGGGGCAGGACAGTGAGAGATGCAGCAGCTGGCAAGGTAAGGCCTAGTGGAAATGCTTACATGCTGCAGACATCTTAGAAAGGCAAAACAAACCACAGAAGAATCAACCGTGTATGAAATAGTCACCATTATGTGTGCCTGGTCTCTTTTATAATGAAATCATTTTTTTATGTGCTTGTCACTCAAAAACATATTTTCTTAAAACTTACAGCCTGCTAAATATAAAAGGGAATTAATGAAACTAATGCCGAAAGGAGGGTTCATTAAAAACCATATACTTAATATTATGCTGTATCTCATTTTTTTTAAACATTTCATATTGAAAGTTGTATTATACATTAAAAATCGATGTAATGAAATACAGAATGCTTCACAAAGTACTCCACTGTAACAAAAATATTACACTAAATAAGATTCCAAAAGGGAATAAAAAGAATTTAAGAAAAAATTTAAGAAAAAAGGAACAAAGAATATCCAATAAGGAACAAAACAGCCACCCCCTTAACAAACACAGTTTAAACAATGCCTAAGTTAACCTTTCCCCACACATAATATACACCCTATAAACAAATAAATTAAGTCACTAGCCTCAAAAGTTGAATCCCAGACTCAGATCACAGTTGAAAACACTCCACTTGCCATAACAGCTAAGCAGACAAAGAAATATATTTCACACAAGAGAAAAGCAGCGAGAGTTCAAA
Source organism: Lissotriton helveticus (assembly GCF_964261635.1). NCBI lineage: Eukaryota > Metazoa > Chordata > Amphibia > Caudata > Salamandridae > Lissotriton > Lissotriton helveticus. The sequence goes on from NC_136071.1 coordinate 955,335,525, forward strand.
TAGGCTTAAAGATGAGCCCCAAATCTCACTGAATAAATACCTGGATTTGATCTTGGACTGTGTAAATCCACCCTGCATCTGTAGCTAAGCAGTAAAGTTCAGCTCGCCAATCTTGATGTGTGGGCACCTGTGTTGTATGTCAATGCCGCAAAGTGCATATCTTAGCCATCATAAGGGCTGTCAACATTCATCTATGCCAATGATTTCTCATACTATCCAATGCGACAAAATCATGCAACAAGGCCACCTTGTCTAACTCCTCAAAAGGAATACCTCTAGATGAGCGTTGGGTCTCCTATACATAGCTCCAACACTTATCCAATACAGGACATGATGATAGTATATGGTACAAATCACATGCAGTATCTGAACATCGCCAACATACGACACAAGGAACCGGACAAGCCTTATATAGTTTTAGAGGAGATGAATACCAATTATGGCTTTGCAGGAGATCCAAGGGCTGCTGGTGGTCCATGAAGCTAATATGGGTGCATCCTGTGTAGTTAGCACGGTAGAGCATCCAGTACTACAGATGACGATGATGGCTGCCCAGCCCCCAACTAACAAGCGGTCTATTATCTCTCCACCCGAGGCCGAGGCACCATGCTTATTGTCAGCTCAGGGAGACGACAAAGACACAGATAAACCACCTCGAAAAGAAATACTTCAGGAGTTATCTCGGATGGGCCAGACACATTTTTTTCATTGACAGAAGACTCCCATTCAGGGAGTTTGGACTCAAATCTGGATAACTCTGATTCTGAGCACAGTGGTATTACCTCGGGGTCAAGCACAGTGGAAACCCCCGATACAGCTTGGAGGCAACTTAAAAAATCTCGGAGGGCCTCTAAAGTCTCGAAGGGATCTAAAGAAATACGGAAAAAAGAACAGTGGAGCCTCTGGACTGAAATGGAACTACTCAGATGCGGGATTTGCTCCCCCTTAAGGATCGGCTGCAGCTTGTGCGGATCCTTCCCTGCTGGAACATCTCGTTTGCTCTGCGCCAAAGGAACAATCATTGGCGAGTCTTATTCTGGAGACCATTAAAGAGCATCGCGCAGAGACCAGAGCAGATGGGAAAAAGGCAAGACAAGGCACAAAAAAACCAGAGGGAGCAATTCGGAAAGTAGGCCATACCTGTGGAGAAATTTGTGAAAGGCTGGTTGCTATGGAAGTTAGAACTGTGGCAGTCGAGAAGGATCTGAAGGTGGTGAAGGAGCAGACAAAGACTCATGAAGCCCAAATATCCGATGTAATGTGGAAGCTCGAGGACTTAGAGAACCGCCAACGTAGAAACAATCCAAGGGTTTTAGGTGTTAAGGAGGCCATTGAAGGGGACGATATCCGGGGCTTTATGCTCAGTCTATTCAGAGAATCTTTACCGGAGCTCAATGGTTGGGACTGGGAGCGAGAAATCCAGAGGGTTCATAGATTCCCTTTTGTCCGCCAGAAGGTGTCAAATAGAGACTAGGGCAATTCTGGTATTTTTTGGAAACTTTGCACTTAGGCAGTCCATTTTTGAAAAAGCTCGCCCGAGGCCAGAAGGCAGTTTAAGGACGTCGCCTTTTTTGTACGCCCTAACTTCTGTCACATAACCGTGGAGTGGAGGTGGCGTATGCGGCAATTAATAAAACCATTTCAGGATGCAAGGTTTGAGGCTTATCTACTGGCACCAGCAAGGCTTAAAACGGTTGTTAAAGGGGCCGTCAGATTTTTTACTTATGAAATTCTAGCCAAGGACTAGGAGTATCTCGACCAGGTTCATGGGGAGAAACGAAAGGTGTAAGAATGATTATAATAGTTTTGGCTTCATTTAGGGGCTCTCTGGGCTTTTCCTCTCTAGTTTTGTTTTTCTTTTCTGTGTGGGGGGGAAGAGGGGGGAGTGGCGCTGTGTGCTTTCTCCATCATTCAGACCTGGGAGGTCTGTTAGCATTCATGGGATGTGGGGTGGGGGGTTGGGAGGAGGGGGTAGGCGGAGGGTCAGGGGGGACGAGGGCAGTCTGAAGGTTTTTTTGGTTTTGGTTTCAGAGGTGAGAACAATATACAGGTGAATGAAGCTGTATTTTTCAGTCTGATTTATTGTTTGTTTGAAAATGGTGACGGCGCCAGATTAGTGATTGGGGGTTATTTTGAAATTCAATCCGCATCACATGTGGAGTAGCCTGAAAGCCTCTGTTTAATTGTGCGGGGATTTTTTGTAGATATGTTGTTTTTAAGGAATATTGGCTAAAATTCGCATTGCCACCATAAACATCTGTGGCCTTAACGATGGGAGTAAAAGAAGAAGGGTACAGGAAGATCTTAAAGTTTTACGGGCAGATCTGGTTAGTCTCCAAGAGATGCATATAGCCTGTAAAGATTATAAAATACTCAACACTATAGGGTTTAAGCTGATTGCACATATGACTCAGGATGTCAGGACTAAGAGAGTTGCAGTTTTGTCTAGAGATAAAAATATTATTTGTGACAGAAAGATCGTTGATAAGCATGGAAGGTGGATAATTATGGAAATTAAGTCTGGGGCTGGGGCATTCACATTGTGTTCAGTATACGCTCCCGTCTTAGATGATCCCTCATTATTGACCTACTTATCCATCGAGCTCCCCTCTTGGCCCCCTCCTTATTTGGTGTGTGGGGATTTAAATCTGAATGGATCCGGGGGGGGAGACGGGGCAGCAAGCGCAACTCGCAAGCCGCAAGTTCGTAGGGCATTGAAGGATTTATTAAGAAATGTAGGCCTGATTGATGCATGGCCTAACCTGAGGGGCACTGACCCGGGATATGCATACTATTCGGCACCCCATCAAAATTTCGCTAGGCTAGATTATTTTCTGGTTTCACCGTCTCTTTTTAAGGAGGCTCTAATAGAATTGTTTCCTAGGGTTATGTCGGATCACAACCCGGTAGTGTCTGAATTTTCTTTAGCAGGGGCAATTAGGTCACAGAAAAAATTGACTTTTTAGAGAGCACTTCTTCTGGATCTGGAATATGTAAATTATATGAGAGGGTGCATTGGCAAAGTCTTCACGTTTAATAAATACACTGCACCCCCAGGAATGGTGTGGGATGCCTTTAAAGCCTCAGTTAGAGGGGAGACTTTGAGATTTAGCCTCAATAAACAAAAAAAAGCGCTGATCAAATTAAATATAATTATCAAAATCTAGCTAGCTTGGAGACTGAGTTAATCTCGGCCGTTAATAATGGTAGGGATTGCTCTATAATCTCAGATTCAATTATGGTGACTAAAGCTGCCCTAAATGACTTTTATTTAAATAAAGTGGTCAGCAAGTACCTCGCTAATAGACAACAATGTTATGAGTATAGTGAAACAGTAGGGCAAATATTGGCGGTCAGGGCTAGACAACAGGCTGCGGCGGGGCAAATAAAACAAATTAAGAATATGCAGGGAGATATTTTGTCCGATGCCACCGAGATCAGAGAAGCCTTTAAAGAATATTATGGGGTACTCTACACTGCGGAAGCCCCGCCTGCTGAAGATGAGATTACTTATGACTTTCCACCTAAGGCGAGACTCTTTTTCTGGGTTCCGAAATCTCTCCAGTAGAGCTACAGAGGGCACTGTTAGATCTTCGATCTGGCAAGGCTACTGGTATAGACGTCATACCTCTTGACTTTTATAAAAAGTTTTACAAGGAAGTTTTCCAAGAGATTTTGGATCTGTTTAAAGAAGTCAGGGCTGGGGCTAGTCTTCCGGTATCATGGGAGTCAGCAAATATCGTTATTTTTTTTAAGAAAGGGAAGGACTCTTTGAACATGGGGTCTTACAGACCAATCATATTGCTAAATAGTGATGTGAAATTATATTCAAAGATTTTTGCATGAACGCTTGAATAAAGTTATGCAGCATTTAGTGTCAGCATGGCAGCACGGTTTTATTCAGAGTAGGGAAACAGACGATCACATTAGGCGGCTTATTTCGCTATTCGATGCAGCAGACGTTTTAAGGAAACCTATGGCGGCAGCCTTTTTAGATGCCGAAAAGGCATTTGACCGCGTGTCATGGAGTTGTTTGTGGAGATGTCCGGAAACCAATGGCCTAGGCTCAGGGTTTATTAAAGTTATGCAAGTTCTGTATCATAAACCTACAGCATGGATACAGATTATGGGAGGTGAGTCAGAGCCTTTTGTGATCGCTAGAGGCACGAGACAGGGGTATCCATCCTCCCTCCTGTTATTTGCATTATACATGGATCCCTTCCTAAGGCGTCTTGAGGCTTCGGCGAATATTTCTCCGCTTAACCTACACGGTAGAGACACAAAATTATTGGCATATGCTGATGACGTGGCTATAATTACGTCTGAGGTGGGGAATGCTCTGACCAAAGTCAAGACACTGGCTGAGCAGTTTGGGTCATTTTCCGGTTATCGTCTGAATAGGGAAAAAACCCAGATTTTAAGCTAATTGACATATTTCTACTGTAGATAGTAGGATTGTAGAAGAGGCTACATAGTTGGATATACGAATAAGAGCTAAAGATGAGGATATTATAGAGGCAAATCTTTCCCCTATAATCGGTAAAATTAATATCGATATGTGCAGCTGGGACAATCTAAAGCTGTCAATAATTGGCAGATGTAATCTTATTAACATGGTATTTCTGCCTAAATTATTATATATATTTTGCACGATTCCTTTGGAAATTCACAATGCATGGTTTAGGCAGATTGAAAGGGAGATAGCCTGATTTATATGGTCTTATAAGCGGACACGCAGATCTAATATATTTTTATCTCTTTCTAGGGTGAGGGGCGGCCTTGGTTTACCTAACTTTATGTTATATTATCTAGCAGCAGCTTTAAAATATTATTGGCCTTTGTTTGGCATCACGGAAAATCAGGATACTGATTCCAACTATGTGCCCTCTATATTCGAAAACCTGATTGGCTCATGTGCTAATGGCTGTTTGCTAAAAATATACGAGCCCAACTACTTTAAAAAGACTTGTTTTAAGACTCTTATAGCAGCATATCAAAACTGGGCCTGGATAAGAAAGAAAATAGGGCTTGGCAGATTTAGTAGATATACCCCATTAATAGATAATAATCAGATATCGGTGATATTGGCTGACAAATGTTTCCAGAGGTGGGGGAATGCAGGGCTTTTTAGGATAGCCGACCTATTGGTGGAGAACACATTGCCTCGTTTGATATAATTATGGCCAGATTTAACATTAATTGCCGGGACTTTTTAAAGTTTTTACAGATAAGGGACTTTCTCCTTAAGAAAGTGGGTGGGATATCAGGGTTTTCAGTGATTCCGTTGCTGGAAGCCCTTACTGGCATACCTAGCCCGTCAATCACATTGGTCTATATTTTGCTTGAGGGGGAAAACAATATTGAAAAGCACTCGTTGAAATGGCAGGCTAGGTTGGATGTTGTAGTTTCGTGTTTCCACAAATCAATAGAAATGGCAAATGCGGTGATATGCACGGCGAGTCTACGTGCCCAACATTTCAAGACTCTTTATGATTTATATATCACTCCAGCAAAAATCGTCAAATGGGGTGGAACTGAAGGCGTCCACTGTTTTAGGTGTAATAGCCATGGAGTGGAAATGACCCACATTTTTTCTACATGTTTTAATTTGAACACATTAAGAGGCGAGGTTTCAGGGTTTTTGCACTTTGTGCTGAAAAGAGAAGTTCAGCTGACTCCTCAGCTTATGCTACTAGGTGTTACGGCACAGAAAGACTCTGGTGAAGAGCTGGTATTTGTAGCTATGTCTGTGCTTAGATTATGCATCGCCTCAGCTTGGATATATCCTCTATCTCCAACCTTTGGGGAATGGAAAGCTCGATTCTTACATATCTTTAACCTGGAAAATGCACTCTATGCACAAAAAGGAATGAAAGGGGGAGCAAAAGGGCTAAAGATATGGAGTCCGCTCAAAGACTGGGTGGAAGGATTGAGCTAGAAAAGCTAGCCCTGAATGTAGGACGAACTTAATGATAATTGTAGATGCTTTCTAAGCCCCTTATCTGTATATTGCACATGGCGGTCGCTATCTGTCTTCTGCCAAGCACGAAATTCTTTCAATTTCTTTGCTTTGTTTTGGCTATCTCTCTCTTTCTTTTTTCTTTTTAATTCTTATTTTCTATTGTTCAAAATTATATGGCGTTATGACAATGAAAAGTCAGCTTTTGAAAACTTTGTTGTAATTTTTGTATGCTTGTTTATATAAGAACCCCAAAAAAATATTAAAAAAAAAAAAAACAATTCAGGAGAATTTGGAAATAGGTGTTCTTTAAATGCACTTCCCTAAATGATTGATCATGATACTCTAGGATTTCGTTTACATTCACCCTTATGAATACTTTACACCAAGCCACTCCTGCCAGTAGGATTTAGCTGCAATGCTAACATTTTATGAGTAGAGATTGTCAATGAGTATTTGATGCATATTCAACACTCCCCTTTAGAAAAACACCCTCATTTTTGGCACGAGTACAATGCAGTGCTGTCAAAATGTGAGCATTGGACAACATGTCTATTCCCATGACACCCAATGGAGTTGTTCAGCTATACGAACCAATAAATATGCCAGTTGTGATAAATGTTGAGCCAGATAGTAAAGCTGTATGTCAGGTAACCGTAGACCACTCAATCTGGTATCCACGTGCAACTTTGAAGATTTAAAATGTGGTTTCCTGCCTGTCCATAATATTCTGATTTATACTATAAAGGGTACTCACAGGTTTCATCAAAGGCAGCATGCCAAAAGCATAATTAAATCTGGTAGTCGTCAACATCTTAATCATTTGTATTCTACCCCAATTAAAGACCTGGAGGGAAAATCATCTTGTGAAGTCCTGTCCAATCTAATCATTATGGCTGAATAGTATCATCCACCATATTGTCCACCCTTTAGTCATCAGCACGCCCAGATACTTTAAACATGAGCTCTTACATGAGAACCCAAGAGTATCTTGCAAAAATCTCAAATCCCTGTGTGTGTGTGGCAACACTTTGCACTTAGACCGATTTATCATATATCCAGAGAAGACTGAAAATGACTCAATTAAAGACATGAGTTGGAGAACAGAGGAGTTTGGCTCACTCAGAGTCAATAGGATTTAATTGGCATGCGTGCTCCAACAGACGTTTTTATTACATGTACATGGAAAGATTGACGGATTGCTGCAGCTAAAGGTTCGATTGCTAAAAGGAACAGCAATAGTGAAAGCAGACAGCCTTGTCTAATGCCCTGTGAGATATGAAAGGGCCTCGATTGATGGCCTGCACAGTCAATCTGCAAAATGGAGCAGAGTATAACCATTGTTGTTTGGCCAGAAGGCCATGTACTATTCCTGCCATGCTCAAGGTAAGGAATAGATACCCCCATTCAACCCAATCAAAAGCTTTCTCTTCATCCAGAGAGCGAAGCAACTTATCATCTGAATCATTTTGTACTTTCCATATCACATTGCACAGAATATGCATATGATTACAGGAAGTATGCTCCCATACAAAACCAACCTGAGAGCTATGAATCAAGCTTTGGAGGACTTTCTTTAAGCGGTTTGCTAGTATCTTTGCTCGAATTTTCATGTCTGCAATAATGAGCGATATTGGATGGTAGACTGATTAATTAGTAGGATCCTTTTCAGGTTTCAGAATAAGGCTAGTGAGTGCTCTATTATTCTCCAGCCTAAAGACAACACCACCCTTTAGGTCCTTGAAAAGTATACAAAGAAGCAAAATCATGAACTCTCTGTTAATCTTAAAGAAATCAATTATGAAACCATAATCTTCTAGGGATTTGTTATTTTAGGCATGCTCTTTATAGGATCTGAAATCTCCTTCTTCATGATACTCCCCTCTAGGAGCTATCTACTATCCTCAGATAAGGAGGAGAGATGAAGATCGCTCAGGAAATATTGCCCTGAGGCTATATCAATAAGAGCCTCCATGTTAGAAAGTGCTGAGAAGAAACATGCAAATGCTTCAGTAATCTCCACCCGCTGTGTAAGCAATCCTACTTTCTTGCTATGGAATGCTGGAATTGCAGAGTTTTCCTCTCGGTGGCAGAATTTCCCTACAGGTAGCCCACCTGCCTTTTCATCTTGCTCCTAATGGCTCCATTTCAGCTGAAGCAGGGCATATTTAGCTTGCATTGTACAATGCATATTTAGATCATATTTTACTTGCTCTAACCAATGTAAGGAAGTAATTGTGGGATGTTGTACATAAGCTTTGGTGAGATCACATACCACCCTCTCTAATCGAATGTGTGTATCTCACTTTTCACGCTTGCGTATTGCTGGATCACTCATGAGCATGCCTCTGAAGGTGGCGTTCCCTGCTAACCTTAACACCTGCGCAGTAGTTGTAGAGGTTGCATTATCTAATAGAAATTGATGCAGATGGCCATAACATTCTGTTTACTCTCTGAAGTACGATAATGCAAGAGATCCAGCCGCCAGCATTTGGATACAGGAGGCACATGTCCAAGTTCCAATTCCAGAACTATCAGGGCATGATGAAAGATTCCCCAATATTACTAGCACACGCAGTCTAATAGGCCAGTAAGGCATAAGGCACTAAAGAAAATTCTATCTGGGAACAAGTTCCATGAACAAGGGAGATAAATGTATACCACTTGGATTTGTTAAACACCACAGATCTTTCAAGCCATGATTGCTCAATGCATCATACAAGATTGCTCTATTTCTTGAATTAGCTCTGTCTATCACACCAGAATGATCCAACGCTAAATTTCAGCCCACCCTTATTATTGTTTTGGTCGACAAAACTCTGTCAACAGTCTGGATAACTCTGAGAAAAAAAGATACCCAATCATGGTTGGGAACTTACACTAACCCCACAATCAAAATCTGATCCGTAGTTTTAAATTTTATGAAGATATAAAAAAATACCAGGTCCTACCATGTCTTCAGTGCAGTCACCGGTACAGATTTGAGGAACGAGATGGCAACTCCACACCATTTAGAATAAGGCTGAGTATCAGAATGGGCTCTTGACTAAGCATGGGCGAAATTTGCGAATTCGCGTTCGGCGAATTTGCGCGAAATCGCGAATTGTTTTGCGATTTGAAATGAAAATGAGAGGAGTACTTTCTGTACTCTTCTTCTGCCTTTCTGCCCCACTTGTTTTTGTGCCCTTCTGCCCTCTGCCCCACTCGTTTTTTGTGCCCTTCTGCCTTCTGTACCACTCGTTTTTGTCCCCTTCTGCCCTCTGTCCCACTCGTTTTTGTGCCCTTCTGCCCTCTGCTCCACTCATTTTTGTGCCCTTCTGCCCTCTGCCCCACCCGTTTTTGTCCCCTTCTGCCCTCTGTCCCACTCGTTTTTGTGCCCTTCTGCCCTCTGCCCCACTCGTTTTTTGTGCCTTTCTGCCCTCTGTCCCACTCGTTTTTGTGCCCTTCTGCCCTATGTCCCACTCGTTTTTGTGCCCTTCCGCCCTCTGCCCCACTCGTTTTTGTGCCCTTCTGCCCTCTGCCCCACTTGTTTTTGTGCCCTTCTGCCCTCTGCCCCACTCGTTTTTTGTGCCTTTCTGCCCTCTGCCCCACTCGTTTTTGTGCCCTTCTGCCCTCTGCCCCACTCGTTTTTTGTGCCTGTCCAGCCTTGACGTGCTCATGTATTTTGTTTTAGAATGGCGCCGGCAAACTGCCAGCGCCATTCTAAAATAGTTACTAAGTTAGCTTCAACAGGAAGCACTAATAGATAAAATAAAGCAGGTGCTCGAGTTGAAGCTCAAATTCAGTTACATAATCATTAATCACCCCAAAAATACTTGGGGTGATTAATGATTGTGTAACTGAATTTGAGCTTCAACTCGAGCACCTACTTTATTTTATCTATTAGTGCTTCCTGTTGAAGCTAACTTAGTAACTATTTTAGAATGGTGCTGGCAGCTTGCCGGCGCCATTCTAAAATAGTTCCAAAGTCAGCTTCAACTTTTGACCCCCGGACAATCCGTTCCGCTCGCGGATTGCGAATTTTCGGCAATTTCGCGGAATTGCCGAAAATTCGCTAAATCCACGAGCGGAACGGATTTTGCGCCCACCCTTACTGTTGACAAGAACAACACGACCCACCCAACCTCTTCTCAATTTACTCAATTCCAGGGCTGAAAGATATGTCCTCTGCAATTATAACAAAGTCTGGGGATTTTGAGGCAGTGTTAGACCGTACCTTCTTCTTAATGTAATGTTTGAGGCCATTAACAGTGAGAGACATATTGGGCAACTCTTTGAGCTGTGATGGCAATGACATGAATCTAGGGCAGAATAAAACTACTCACAGCGTGAAGGTGGGGGACTAGTATTGGATTTAGAGAAACTACAGCAACAACTTGTTTTTAAACCCTGTTTAATTATATGCAATTGGGTTTAGAACAGTAGATATTGAATGTAATTTATAACACTCTTGGGAGAAAGCATGTTTAGTACAGAATTTAAGGTCTGTGGTGTTGATTGGGCAATGCCTACAATGCTTCTCAAATTGAGATTAGAATATTAATGATCTTTTCCAGGCCTGAATTCTTTATGTGTGTATATAACACCCACAAAATAAACTCAAACTCCACAATTACTTCAAGTCCTGTTTGGGCAGCACATTATAAAAGCTGTTTCAATTATTCTCTTAACATATTATAGTGAAGATATTGACGATAAAACAAGTCCATTACATAATTTTCCTGCACCCTAAAACTTTCTTGGATTTGTAAGCTCAGGTTTTGTCAAAGTCTTGGTAGAACTCTGTTGCATGTACAGGATCTGGTTTATACATTTTGAAAGTCACAAGGGACACCTCTTTCCATTTACTGGCATTAGTCCATTAGCAAAGGTATTTTACTAAGGGCTTGATTACAAGTATGGCGGTCTTGGGACCGCCGTACTGTCGTTAGCGATCTGACTGCCTGATTACGAAGACTGCGGTTGGACTGCCACAAGACCGCTGTCACTGCCAGGATATCACGTCCCACGGCGGCAGCGGTGGGAGAAGAGGGGATCTATGGAGGCAGTGCCGATGCTGGCACTGCTGTGGTTATCACAACCTGCCTTTCTGTTGACCTTTGTTTGGCGGTGAACTCACCATGAAAAGGACAGCCGGCTCAAAGGGAATGGGGGCCCAAACAGGACCACAGGGTATTGTAGCTCATTGGAAATTGGGGCTGAGGGTGCATGTTGTTCCCCCTATTCCAGCATTTTTTTACGCACATGGTGTATCATGCACAACATGGTGCATGGCAACAGTGTGCCCAATATGCAAGTGGTGCTGCACTGTGGCGGTATGTGCTTCAGGCTCCCTTTATGAGCTGAAGCATGCCGCCAGCACAAACACACCACCAGCCCAGCGGTAGTGTCCTAATACGGCAGTCTGGATGCCACTGGCATGGAGGCATTCTCCCAACCGCCACAGCAGCAGTTCAGCTGTCAGACCCCTGAACTCATAATCAGGGCCATTGTAATTAAATGCTAAAAGCGGCCACTAAATTTTATTTTCACACTATCATGCAAGTCGGGCTCATTAGCAGGGCTGGACGTAACTCGTGTAATTTGCTGTAGTTTAATTACTAGAAATTACAGCAAAACTGCACGATATTTTGCAGAATTACTTGCAGAATACCCAGTATTTTCCGCAAATTGCACCCTGGCCTCCATAATGGGCACCAAATTCAACAAAACACAAATAACAGCAGATGATTTTGCATCAAAAGAGTAACGCAAAATTATAGAAATTACTCTGATATATTTAAAATTTCACCGAGGCCTTTGTCCACCAAATTATTTTTTTATTCATCTTCTCTCTCCTTTTCTTCCTCCTTATCTCTTTTACTGTTATTACCATTCTGTAGCTAGCCTTGCTTCTTGCCTTACTAATAACATTTCCACAATTCCACTTATTTTCATCCTATCACTAAGGCCGAGGTTCTGGTTCTGCTATGTAGTGCATGCCCACTGCTTCTCCTTCTGATCCTCTTCCATCCTGGCTTGTGAAACCAGTTTTTCCTCATCTTCAATCCTATTTTGCCGTACTCGTACTTAAGAAATAGTACAGCAATCATGAGGTTCTCTCTAGTTTACATTTTCAAAAATTCTATATTTCATTGTCTTCTCTCAACCTTTTACCTTACAACTACTCATAATCTAATCTCTCCTACTTGCTTTTGTTCTAGTTGTTCAACTGATATGACCTTGCTTTCTTTTAACAAATTATATTTCTCATTCTATGATGTTAATACTATTAAATGTATTCTCTGCTTTTGACAGGGTGGATAATCCTGCTCTTGTCTCTCTGCTTTGGATAGATATTGTTCTGTCCTAAAATGGTTTTATTTGTATGAAACTGATCACTCCTGATCATTTCTTCTTCCTTGCCTGTTTTGCATGAAGTCCCTTAGGCATCTGTTACTGGTCCTCTATACTGCCTTAGACACCACTCCTCTATTTTCTTTTATCCTTGCTTCCGACCTCAATTGTAATTTTTTTAGAGTATTCCCTAATGTTCTTTTCTTCTTTTCTTCTTCCTATGTTTCCCTCACTACATAGCATTTTCTCGATTTGGTCAACTGCATTAGCATCCTGGATGGCCTCGCCCCATCTCAAACTCAAACCAAATCAAACACTGCCCTTCTTATTTCTGGCAAACACTTCTAGCTACTTCTCGAACCATTCTCTTTCTTACTATTCAAAATTCCTTTATCCTCTAGTGCAAGGATCCTTGGTGTTTGACACCTCCCTCAAGTTTATTCCTCAGATGTCCTTGGTGTACAAGATCTGCCAGTATCAACTTTAAAACATTAGTAAAATCAAGCCATTTTCCATTGTTGTTACTTATGTTAATTCCCATTCTCTGTTAAATGTAAATTTAGTTTTCTACATATCATCTACAAATGTCTTCAATACTTAGCTCCATAGTATCTGTGTTTCCTTATTTCCTAAATAGTCCAAGCTTTCTATTTTCTGCCTCGCTGTGTTTTCTTACCGTGTCACATCCCACTAGTGCTCCCTGCCGTTTTTGCTCCTTTTCTTTACTGTCACCTAACCAGTGGAATGAGCAACTGCTCTTGGTAAGATCTGCTTCTTCACTTTAAATCAATATTTCTTGACATCTTGTAGCTAAGAATGACCTGAACTAGTTATTCCCTATGTTTCTGTACTGATAATAATTGGCATATAAAGCTCTTTAATAAATGAATTAAATAAGAAAATACATAAATGACAGTACATTTGTCCCGTGTATGATTTTTATTGATCTACAGTATTTTTTGAAAATCTTTTTATTCAAAAGAATCATAAAACAAAACAATACAATACTATAATCTCACAATACAAAAAGCTCAAAACAAAGCTAAATATGCACATATAGGCGTTGGGAAACATTACAAAAGAACATACAGTGTCGTTCCATATTAAAGCAATTAAATATCTTCTTTGTCTACCACTAGGGAGGGGAGGGGCAACAGGTGTGCACAGCAAACCTCTACTTTCATTCCACAAAACCTCATATTTTGGACCATTTTTGTGGGCAACCCCTACATTCATAGATTGCCTTCTCTGCCTGCATACACCAATCATTGTCTGACACCCAATCTTTATAACACAGCTGAGATCTACTGTATTATTAAACAAAAGTGTAGTCATGGAAAAGTCCTGGTCTCACAATATTGAGGATGTCACTGGCATGATAAAAGGTGAGAAGAAATTAGCAGTTTATTGCACTCAAAATGAGTATTCCCCATACACAAAACAGCTATTAACAAACAATAGCTACTCAAGTCTCTCCACCATGTGCTTTTACTCTCCACTTGAGGCTTGGTCACGCTCTAGGTATAATCCTGTGTGGGGTGCTTCAGGATACAAAACCATACAATTACAATTGGAGAATTAAAGTAGATACAATAATGCAAATATATTATCAATATACCCCTGTGAAAAGGTGGTGTATTGGTTGGGGGGACTGAGGTCCACCATAAATAATAGAGGTACTATCTTGTTAGGTCCAGCAAAATGTGTTAGCATTTTAAACCTGAGCTTAGCCCTTGGTAGCTATGGCACAGAGCAGAAAAACTTAACTGAGAGCAAATGTGTAAAGCATTTAGTACACTATTCCTAGGCCTAGAGAGCCCTCCAGTGCAAGTCGTGGTAACGACTTGCGTGTTAAAAGCTGTGTTGTGAATGTATTGCGGTGTTTTGACCGCGTAGTAAAGGTTGCTTCCCGACAAAACAGTTAAAAAAAGACTAAAGCACAATGAAAAATCCTATTCCAAATAATAAAAATAGAGAATTATTAAATGAACATAATGACACCAATACGACAAAACTTCAAAGAGTGGAAGCAGAGATATGAATTTTAGAAGATTTAAGTAAAAATAGTTGCAAGAAGCAATGAACACTTATGCAGGTCAACCGTTTTAAGTAGACCTAGGTGCAATTTCAGGCTGATCACATTAGAGCTCAGGTCATATACACCAACCATTTTCGACCCGGTCCTTAAGACTTAGGGGCATATGTATCAAGATTGGGAATTGTAATTACCAAATAGAGATTCTTATTGAATCTCTAGTGGAAATCCCAATTTCCAATGTGCCATTGTAATCGACTCAACTTAGCGATTCCTTAGTGATTAGTGATTACCAAATAGCAATTACCTAAATAGGAAATCGCAATTAGGTAAATCTCAAGACTGCAAATGTCGCTTTCAGGAGCAGCGTGATGATGAAATCCCAATGAAGAAGTGAGTCATTCTATGCTGTTTCCGGAACCCAGATCCAGAGGAGAAGGTAGACTGTGGCAGCAGAGCAGCTGAGAGCTTCTGTGGAGGTGTTTTTCTATGCAGTTTGACCACCATAGTCACTGATGACAATGGCAAGGAGGCAGGAAGGTGCAAAAAAGCTTACATTCAGTGAGCAAGTACTAGAGGTGCTTATGGAGGAGTGTGAGAAACACCATGATAAGCTGTTTGGCAAAAGCTCACTTCAGGTTTGAGATAGTGAAAAACACAAACTCTCTCAAAGGATTTCCAGTCAAAGAATGTTGTGGTTGGCGTTACACAGTACTTATTTGAGAAACACATAAGTGCTGGTAAGATCTGCGGACAGAAACCATAAAAGGTTGCAAGCAGGCTTGCTGAGGCATGGCAAAGAGGCAGAGGACCATCAATTGTGCCACCACCTAGCCCTCTGGAGGATATGATTGGGGCAAAGTTGCAGCATGAAGCTATTGTTGGGGTCACTGATATTGACACCTGTGTCACACCCAGTACCAGCAAAGGTAAGAAATACATTTTGCTACATATAAAAATGTGTTATGTAAAAAGGTAACCAATCAGGAAATCACAGTTATCTTCTATCAAAACCACTCCAAGCCACATTGTATCATTAGCTCACCAATGCATTTTGGAATTTGGAGTTTGAATTCCAATACTGAGTAAAAGTCCAATAATGATGAATTTCATAGTCCCATCTACAGTGACATAGCAAATGACATGAATAAATACTGTGTAAGTTCTAGAAATGTATTTCAAACAATTTATGTGAACTGATGCACACAACAACATATATTGAACAAAGCTATTTATCATTCAAATAATAGAACTACCTGCAACAACTCCAGCAGAAAATGAACTTGTGGAAACTCAAGACACTAGGCCACAGATATAATCTGAAAACATTGTGCCGCTAACACCCACACCCCCTGCATTAACCAGACACAGAATAACAGTGTCTCCACTCCCTAATTTTGTGGAAGAAGAGGATAAAGTCACAATAAACATGATTACACCTCCATCTGATGTGCTATCCTTCCAAAAACTTTGGTCCCTTATTATGCGCCAAACCAATGCCCTCAGATTATAGTTTTGTTGTAAGACATGCATCAGAGGAAGGTGACAGTACAGCTGCAGTTGGTGGTCTGGAGGCATCAACGGTAAAAGTGTGCCGCCTGCAGTGCAACCATATGAAGCCATTACAATGATTGAATGAAAACATGTGTGGCATCAAGCAGCTGACCACAACAGTGGAAGAGGGGCAGAAAGCAGCTGGAGACAATTACAAGGAGCTGACAAATGCCATAAAGGAACTTTACACATTTGTGTACGTTCTAGATCTCGATTGTTCCCCATGCTCATAAAATGTCATGAGGTGATACATGGATGGGAGCTGTGAAGGGCTGGAGAGGGAATGAAGACCTCTGTTGGTAGAGGTTCTCTATGTAAATGTAAATGTCATGGTACTTATAGAGCACACTGTCACCAGACGGTCACCTTGCGGTGTCGCCTATTCGGCTTCCTGGCACTGATACTCATACCGCTGTGGAACCCCTCCTGGCTTTCCCTGTGAAGTGTCCACTCCTGGGCACCCCCAGGGTGAAGCCAGGCATCCTTAGCACTGTTGGGGCCGGTGTGGAGGCTAAGCAAGCTATCGCCCAGAGTTGCAGCGTGGGGCCCGTGATTAGAATAGGCTCCGAGGCAAGAATTAACAGGTCCGAGGAAATTGAGCCCGAGACCCCGCCGAGGCGGGAATCGAACCCTTGTCCCTGGCCAGAACTCTGCATCAGGGTCTGCCACTCTAACCATTGAGCCACACTCCTCCACTTCTCTAACTGGGTTCGAGTCCGAAATAAACTTTTCCCGAAGACCTACAACGTATTCTGATTGAGAACTTAATAATTTGGTGATGAGCGACTCGATCCTTAGGAACCCAGCATTGGAGCAACCCACACAATTGGATGGTATACTGCAGCTTCAGTGGAGGTTTCAACAAAAGAACCCACCATTCCGCAAGTACGTTTATGTTCATTGTTGGTTTGTAATTTTTGCATGAAAACCTAATCTGCAACAGTAATAAGGTAATTTAAAATACTTTAACAACTCATCTTAACATCCGTTAAAAACATTGATGTACCTGCAAGGGAACCACTCACGGGAACCCGTCCACTAAGGCTACTCGTGCCTGATATTCTGCTGCTGCTGTTATAGGACACACTGGTGGAATACAGAGCTTAGAGATGACATCAGCATGAGCACATTGTTTCACGTTGTGTTGACCATCTTGAATTGGGCAGAACACAGCTTATGTGCTCAACAGCTACTTGTTGACACGCTCACCGAAAAGGAAGCATGCTACCTAAGAAGCGCTCAGCATGGATATGTTGCCAGACAGAGCATGTCTTCTTCACGTTGGAGCCATCTTCAATTGGGTCGATAACAGCTTTTGTATTTAACAATTACACTGTGGCACGCACACCTACAAAGAAGTGTGTTACCAAGGGCAACTGCATTGGGGGAGCTCTAATTCTTATGTTAGTGATTGCACAGTGACACGCACAAATGTAGCAGGAAGCGTGTTACCAACAAATAGCATCATTTATTACAAATATTTCAGGTGACAGGCACACCGCAAATCGTGTGTTACAGTGAGGCATCTTCTGTGATATACACATGTGGTCTGTTGATCACCAGGTAACTGCTTGTATCATATATTCCACATCTAATTTACTTTTGCTCCACCATCACCACTATAACCAATCTTCCCACACCACAGCCCTTTATGGTGAAGGATGATAAGTTAAACAATTTGAAACGTGAAAAATTTAAAGATTATATGATTAATTACATTGACTCTTTTGAGAGTGATGAAATGACACCTGACAGTGGATTTGGATGCATATTTTGCCCCTGTAATGTGCAAGGCTATTGACCTTTATAACTTCTACCATCGAAAACAGGGTCCTAATGAAAAGATTGAGGACTATGTTGCTGTGTTAAGAAAGTTAGCTTTATCTTGTAAATTTGGTGGGATAGAGGATAAATTGGTGCGTGATCAAGTTATAATGCACTGGAATAACTCTAATCTGCAGGATACAATTTGGGTCTGTTGAGAGTCTAGCTTCCAAGAAGTCACATCCATTATCAGCAAATCGGAACTTACCTCTAGGTGTGCAAAAGCTGTAATGTCTTCTAGAAAAAATGAGGTAGGTGATGATATGGTTAAAATTATGAAAAATAAGGTTCGTCAGAAAAGTAACCAAGAAAGTTTTAAAGAAGAAGAAAGGGATGTAAGAAAACAGAATTCCAGGTCTAGGATGTCTGAATTGAAAGGGAAGTGTCACAGGTGTGGAAGTACTTCTCCTTTAGCCCATGATAAAAGGTGTTCTCCTTTTTATCGTGGGACATGAGAGATGTTGCAGAGACCTGTGCGACATATATATTGAAATAAACAATGACTTTGGGAAAGTTGAGATGTTATCTACTGAGATGATGTCACAATGCAGGAGACCACAGCACTGAGAGTATTGGCATAGTATTGGAAGCCACCGCCGGCCCGGAGGATGCGGATTCACCGCCGCGGCCACATCAAACACCCACCGCCAGATTAGGATGGCGGTGGGAATGTGGTGGGACCAGCGGCGGAGGGCAGGTCCGTCCGCCGCTGATCCGCGGGTTTTGCCGGGCCATTTGGTGGCGGTGTCTGCAAGACACCGTCAGCCAAATTAGGAAGCATGAGTAAACATGCTTTTCCGCTGCGGTTTTTCCGCCGTGGAAAAGCATGTGGACCTTTGCTTCTGGGGGGCCCTTGCGGGCCCCCAGGGTAAAGGGGGGGTGGGGGTGCACATGGGGGGTACCTATGGTGCCCCCCTGCATTTGCAGGCACAAAGCGGCAGGCACCGTGCGGTGCCTGCCGCTTTGTGCATGTAAATGTGAAACATGCTTTTTTAACCTTGCGGCGGGTGCTGCTTCAAGCAGCACCCGCCGCAAGGTTAAAGATCCAGGATGTGACCGCCAGGGTGGCGGTTACATCCTAATTTGCATGGAGGGACCGCTGCTGCCCATGCGGACGGTCCCTCTTCCACGGGGAAGGCGGACGGACGCAGGTCCGTCCGCGATCCTAATGAGGCCCTTAATCTGGTAGCAACCCGTGTCCACCACTGGCAGGATCAAAAGCGTCTGTCCCTAGGAAGTAGGCTCCCCCGGACAAACAAATACATAGTTGGAATACCGTCCCAGATCTTTGATGCCTAAGATTCTTCATTGAAGATTAGATAACAGAAGTAGGTTCTCCTGGACAAACAAGCACATATTTTGAATACCGCTCTAGATCCTTGATGCCTTAGATTCTTTGCTGAAGATTAGATAACAGAGATCCGTGGGTGTAGAGAACAAGGTGCAATTTTTCTGACGGGTTCTGAAGAAGGTGGCTCCAATTTTCATTGAATGCCACCGAAACGCATTGACCAAGTCTTTTGTAAAATCCTACTGAATGTAGTAACCCTGTATTGGGCAATAGATTAAAATCAACTAAACGTGTCAACTTGTTCAGATAGATTGTTTTATGATTGGAATGTGTATGAGGTGTGAGTGAGTGGTTTGGCTGTATTGGTTCTCTACCTAGGAATGAATGGATTGCAGTGTGGAAAATCATTTATGCATTAGAGAGCTCTGATGAAAAGTTTGTAGTTTTTGATACATTTTTATGCTGAAAATAATAATATGGAAAAAAAGTATTAATAGAAATAAAGTAATAAAGAAAAAAGAAAATGAGAAAGTAAAAAATGTCTTTGGTATTTGGTGTTGCCTATGGTGGAATTCAGTGTTTGAATCTTTTGATAAAATAGAGAGGTCATGAGGGAGCTTTTTCATAGTGTTGGATGTTTTTTTCCCTCTTCTCCCTGACCTGAAAGCATTTCCATTAGAGGGGGTCCCTTAACTATAAATAGTTCTCCTTTGAATCAGAAACATGCTAAATGTGGAATATCTGGGCATTATGCTTGCGTGTATTGCATATCTAAATCAGTCAAATGCGTTGTTGAGGAATATGATCAGGAGGACGAGCATTCCAATTCTGACACAGCTACCCCCCAAGTTCTATGCATACACGAGGGCGAGAAGGATGTTGGGGTGAATAGGAAAAAAAACTATTTGCAAAGTAGTTGTGGGTGGTATTCAGGTGACATTGGTAGCTGATTCCGGTTCTCCATACACTTTCATTAACAAGGACACATGGATGAATTTATTCCATTGTAAAACTGTCCCTGATTTGGACAAGCCAGACATTCACCCACAGAGTTTCACGGGTGAACCTATAAATGTATTGGGTTACCAGAAACTCGTAGTCTAATTTAAAGGAAGAGAGGCAGAACGTAAACTGTCTACTTTTGGTCCATCCGTCCTTGGCTGGTAGGATCAATGGGAACTGGGGGGCATATTACCAACAACTAGCGATAATTTTTGTCTCTAACTTGTTTAGAGACAAAAATTATCGCCGCACATCGGCGATTTTTATCGCAGATAAACCTTGCTATTAGCAAGGTTTATCGCAAATGCGATAAAAAACGGCCGCATTGCATGAATATCGCTGAAAAGTCAGCGATATTCATGCATTATCGAGCAAATGCTCTTAGCCATGTTATCCACCTCCCATTGGATAACATGGTGAAGAACTGCTCAGGGCAGGTGTTAGTTTTTGGAGATATTCGCGCTTAGCGCGAATATCTCCAAAAGTTGGTAATAGGAGATAGCGATGTTAGCGACTGTTTCCAGTCGCTAACATCTTGGCACGCCCACTTTGCATGTCATTAGTGATAAATATCACTGACATGCAAAGCGGGGCCCAAGATGGTCGCTATCTCCTATTAGCTGTCACTAACTGGTGTTAGCGACAGCTTGGTAATAGGAGATAATTTTATCTCCGCTTTCTTGGCTTTTAAAGCCAAAAAAGCGGAGATAAACCCCCTTGATAATATGCCCCTGGGTATTCTCCTTGACCCCAGTAGTTCAGATCCATTTTTAAGTATCAATAGCCATGGGGGGGGAGAGTGGTAATGTTGTAAAGAAAATTCTAGAGTTTTTACTGTGAAGTTGGGCGAACTCAAAGGGTTCTCCTACTAAATCATTTTGAAAAAAGGGGCTCGTCCCTGCACACATAAATTAAGGAACATTCTCATGAGTGTAAAGGATAAGGTGATCAAGGAACTTAATAAATTGGTTGACAATGGGATGATCAAACACATGGAGTCGTTGGATTAGGTAACACCTCTTGTCATTACAAGGAAGGCGAATGGCCATATCCACTTCTGTGTGGATTTGAGATAACTTAATAAGAACATTTTGGTATACATGTTTCCTCTACTTGGGATTGATGAATTCCTGTCAATTACCAAAGGGCTGGAGTAGTTCTCTAAAATGGATCCAACATCGGTGTACCACCAAGTGCCCCTACATAACAGCAGTAAACACGTTATTGCATTTATCACCCCAATTGGTATGTTCCAATTTAAGGGCGTTCTGTTTGGTTTAGCCTCAGCTGCCACCATATGTCTGATGTTCCAACTGTTTAAAGGCAAGAAAAACATCATATTTTTTCAAGATTACATTTTGGTCATGGGGAGGAATGAGAAGGAACACAGTGAGACATTGGTTGAAGTACCAGAAACATTTGAACATTATGGTTTAACATCCAAGGAGTTAAAATGCAAGTTTAGGAGGAACACAGTTACATATTTGGGCCATGAAATTAGTGTTAAAGGGATCAGCCAGAAGACTGAATTCATTGATGCTATAAGGGAAGCTCCGGTACCCCAGCACAAGGAAGAAGTAAGATCCTGTTTAGGATTAGCCAGCTTTTACTCCAAATTAATTTATACATTTTCCGAAAATGTTTCCCATTCAGCAGTTACTCGAAAATAATTGCAAGTTTGACTGTACAGAGAAATGCCAGATTAGTGTAGATACCATCAAAATAGACATTTCCTCAGCTCCTGCCTGTCAGGGGTTTGAACCTAAATTTAGGAGTTTCGTTACCACAGATGCCAGTGGGAAAGGATATGGGGTGGTACTATCTCAAGTACAGGAGGATGGCACAGAAGGTATTGTTGCCATTGCATCCCACACCCTCACTCCTACGGAGAAGTACTCTGTTATAGAAAGGAGGAGATTGGGGTGTGTGTGAGGATAAAGAGCTTTTAGGCGGTTTATTTGGGGTACCAAAGTCATAGTAAGAACGATCCTAAATCTCTTACAAACGTCCTCACGTCACGTCACATGATATAAGTATTGCGTCCTCCTAGAATATCCAGAATGTCAATGCGGTTATTTGATTTTGTTTTTGAAGTGTAGTATGTTCCTGGTGCATGCAACAGGATAGTAGATTTATTGAGCAGGTTACCCTTACCTGTGTCCAATGGAGTTAAAAGTGGCTGGGATGATTGTCTTGTTGCAATGGTTTTTACAGAGGAATTACAATGTATAGGTCATGAAGAATGATCCAATGCCATCAGTCAGGAAGGCTCGTTATGTGCTGTTTTGAAGCATGTTCAGGAGGGTTTTCCAGAGAAAAATCAGTTAAGTGAAGATCTTATTCCTTTCTGGGAAGTGAGGAAGGAGCTTTCGGTTGAAGAAAAGTTGTCTTTCGGAGGAGGCAATCTTGTTCCTCCCAGAGAATCTAGGGATAAGGTGGTGAACATGTGTCACCTTGGCATTGTGCAAACCAAGTGCAGAGTGAAACAAACATCCTGGTGCACGGCTGTGGATAGGATTATTGAGAAAGTAGTAAAGGAGTGTGCAAAATGCATTAATTCAGACAAAAACATGGTCACTTTAAACCACTTTTGCATCCCATTATAGCTCCTAATATGCCTAGTGAGAGAGTAGGAATTGCCATTTTATGGTCCAGTGCAGCATGAAGATGGTTTGCACAAATACATACTGGTGCTGGCGGACCATTTTTCAAAGTGGCCGGAGGTCAAGGTGGTACTGAAGGCAGATTCTTGGTCCATGGTGCACTTTTTAGAGGAACTGTTTGCAAGAGAAGGATTACCCAAAGTAATAATTACTAACAATGGGAGTGAATTCATTTGAGACAATTTCATGACTATCATCATTGAGAAAAATGGTATTATACATAGGACCACATCTCCTTATCAACCTGAAGGCAATGGGAATTTTGGAATTTTAAGCGTTTCAACAGAGTCATAAGAGAGATAATTGAATTATCTAACAGTAAGGGGATGGATTGGGTGGAGGAGCTCAAGGCAACTGTGTGTGCTTACAGGATTACACGGTGTGGGTCTACAGAACATAGTGCTTTTGAGCTAATGAGGGGTATGTTATCACGCACCAAGGACAATATGGGGTGGTTTGAGAACACAAAAATAGTCACCTGGTCACCTCTGAAGGTAAAAAACACAAGTCAAAACAAGTATAGTATAAACATATTATGATCACTTGCATGGTGTAAATAAAGCCAACCTTAATATTGGGGATATTGTCAAATTTAAAAGAGAAAGATTGCTGCGCAAAGGCCCAAGTAAATACTCCACACCTTAAAATGATATTACAATTCTGTGTAACGCTGCTCTACTTAGTGATGGAAATATTTGGCATTCAAAAAAGACTAGCCTTATTCAGGGGAACCTCTGATTCCTTTTCAATAGGTTCAGGGGAACCTCTAATTCTTGTTCAAGAGGGAAGGTTCTGACTCAAGTGACAATTTGAGTAAATACGGTTGGGTGGATGATGTTTCCATTAATTTGGGATCAAGTATGAATCCCATCTCCGTACCTTTGCCACAAGGTTCAACTGGGGAAGAGGAATCATCCAGGGCCTGAAGCTCAATGAATGGTAGAAATAGGGAAGGATTTTCTCAGATGTCCACTAGGTCTGGGAGAATGAGCTTTGAGCCTAAGTATTTGAATAATTATATTATGACTGTATGTATATAATGCCTTGTTTACAATTTATTTTTTCACGTTTATTTTATGTTTACCTTTGGGAAAACATGTATAATTCTCTAATTGCAACTATATTTTATGATTTTTACATAGGTTTTTATGTTATTATTTTGTGGGTAAGTGGAAGTGTTCCATGTGGTAATAGAATGTCATGAGGCAACACAGGGACTGGAATTATGAAGGGCTGGATGGAGAATACAGATCTCTGTTGGCAGATGTGCTCTAACTAGGTATGAGTCAGAAATAAACTTTTTTCTGAAGACCCATAAGGTATTGTGATTGAGTACTTAATACAAGTCACCAAAGCAATGGAACACATGCAGACAGCCCAGATTGTAGCACACAGTGACTTAGGATGAAAGGAAAGTGAGGATCTCTCCAGCCTCAGCATATTTTTTCTAGCTGGTCTCTAACCTGAGATAGCAGAATTAATATTTGCTATTGCTTCCCATTGTTTCTTTTTGTGCCAGACATTCTTCCGATAGTAAACATAGCTTTTGGATGTCAGTCACTGCAAGGAAATGGTAACATACACTTTTTACATGTCTTACATTAAAACATCATGCACCCTGCCTTGTGGGCTACACGGCCTACATAGTGGCAATGTATAATTATTTTTAGGAAGGTTTTCTGCAGTAGAAAAGGATCATTTTGACATATTGAGCTGCCAGTTTATACTTCAGCATTTGACCTGGTAGGAAATTTAAATAGGCTACTAAGGAGTAAACAAATAGTGACATATTTAAGTGTCAGAACACATGCACTGGGGCCTCGTTAGCAGTGTCCCAGTCCACAGAGATAAACATCAGTGGAACCAGTCACAACAAATGGGGTAACTACGCAAAAATAGGCACTTTCTCACAATCACAAAACATTTTAAGGTGACAATATGATCCTCGACAAAAGAATTATAGTCATCATTTTAGGTTTATAATAAAAAATACAGGTTAATTAAATGTGTCAATCACAATCAGTGTTATCTGGAAATTCTTAACATTTTTCAGATTACATTTCTTTTTGGTGAAAATTCAACTGCAGCACTGCGACAGCAGCTGTTATTTTTGGCAATTGCTATGTATGGATGCGATGTTGGATAATGGAATTTTACTGATGGGTCATTAGTGGGTATCATCTGTTTTCTACCAAAGTGTCCTTTATACTGAAAATAGGATATTACATTCACTTCTACACTAGTCCAAGACCATTTTCTGCAGTGCAACCTCACTCTTGTTCTACACAAAAGCTTGACAAGCCTGGAGGGCAGGTGCAGCTCCTCCACTAGAGGAGCGTCGCCCCACTGCTTTCTTGCAGTACGAAAAGCAGGAACATAAAATGGTAATAACTTCCAGTTAGCATTTTATGTTTAATTTCTGGTGTGTGGGTGGGTGGGGCTGCTCTGAAAGCAGGGGAGGGGTGGTGTGCCCACTCCTGAAGGTGCAATGACTGTTTGGTCAGCCCTTTAGGACCGCCCAAACCAGTCATGTGCACTCTGCCCCTTCTCCATGCAGGCTGCATGGCCTGCCCGTAAGCCCCTGGCTGGGCGGCATCCCCACCAATCACAACACTGCCATTGCAGCATTATGATTGGCTTAGGGGAGGAGAGGGAGGCTGCTTGCTTCTTGTTCCTGCCTGAGGCAGGGGAGCAGGCTCAGCAGCCGAGAAAATGAGGGACCCGGCAGGCGGACGGGTAACCCCCCCGCATTACCCCCACCCGCCCCCCACAAGCGAATAATAGCAGCCACAACTGCTGGAGGGAGAAGATCTGCAGCAGCAGAAAAGTGTCCAAAGGCATGGACGGGTTAAAGCAATTATGCAATACTGTTTTTTTGTTCCTAAATCTACGAGTGAATATTGACCAGCTATGGAACTAAAGTACTCAACATGTTCATTCTGCTTTGTCTATGTGAGATGAATCCCTGGGAGGTGATATGTCTCTTTTGCCAGCTCAAGCACTTGCTGCTTGTTGTCAGCCATTCCAGCATTTTGAGTAGGTCATCAGTATTTTCATTTTCAGGTACAGTAAACATCACTGTTATATTAGAGATTTTGTGGAGTATAAAGAGTTTTGGGCATTCCCCTATTTAGACAATTAATTAATTGCCTACACCATCTTACCCAAGGCTTTGGAACCCACACAGTTCATAAAGCCGTAGTATGACTGCACAACATCACAATCTCTTAAGTCTTATGTATAAGAATTGGATGTCTATGTCGTGTTGTCCTTTTTTCAAGAGGTTCAGCTTAGATTCCATTTCAGAGACCTTCTGGAGATGGGCTTGAGTATGGTATGTGAATGGTTGTGCCCTCAGCTCTATATGGCAAACCTAACGGTCTTCTTTCAAACTTGAGTCATAAGAATAGTTCTTCAAGTTGAGTTTTCTGGTTCTCTAAAAGACACTCTTCTGCCAGTTTTGTTCCGAGATTCCATGCCTGCAGGATTGAAGAGTGAAGGTTCTCACAGTCCCTTCTTTCCTTTACTGTTGTGTCCAAAAGTAATGAGCAGAAATAGTCTTGATTGGTGCAAGATAATAGTGAAAAAGACATTCTGTTCTGTTAAAGCTGAGCCTAGCTTCTACAGCAATATCACCATTCTGTCTCTAATGCATCTTAAATAGCGAGCCAATCCAGTTCTACTCTATCTTCAAAAGGTTTTTAGAGACAGAGTGGGTAGGCCGTAAGTGGAAAGTGGAACAGTGGGTGTTTTGCTATTCAGTAGGACTAGGGGCTGCTCACTCTACACTCTTATGTTAAACATTTGAAGCATTTTTCAAACTGTTGTTCAGAAAGAGGAGCCCATCCTAGGCAGTGTGATCATTAAAATATCTCAAAATTCTTATTGGAATGTCATCTCTATATTTGATGGGCAGTGAATGGTGTACAATTAAGGGACACGTGGTGAATATTTACACCAATACACATTTGACCTCTGAGAGGCATTGAGGTCATTAGGTATACCATTGATTCCCAGGTACTTGCATAGGCATTTCTTTCATCCACAGGAGCCACTCCGACTGCTCACTACGAGCCTTTCAAAAACATTTCTTTGAACCTGCTTTCCGTAAAGGGGTCTTCTTGATGACAATCATCTCAACCTGAAAGTGCTCAAGGTCAGAGCTTTGAAGTGGCAGGTGCCTAGTGGCCATGCCCCGATCAGGGTTGCAAACTCAGGATGACCTTTCTATATGGATCTGCATATCATATTACTTGTTTTCTATTTTTACCCAAACTCTCCTGAAATGTCTCTCATAAGTAGGAGGCAGGCCTTCTGTTTTGATCCTTAAATATGAGATTAAATCAGCCACATCCATGGCATACCTGCTATCAGGGTACCTCTTGCAGTTTGGATGGAGAGAAGATCTACTAGAGCCATTTCAATTTCCGGACTGGACAGCCAAGATTGGTGTTAGAAATGGTATTTCTGGTTGGCTAGGGGTGGCGCCTAAGCCAAGCAGAAACCACTACTCTAGTCAGGGCAAGTGCGCCCCTCCCCTATGCGCAGAAGGTGCCTGTTCAGTTTCACAATTTAGTGATGCTCTGTCTGGCACTATCACATTTAAACAAAACCATTGTTATGTTGTCATCATTTATATAGCACATCTGAAATACTTTTATTAGGTTTATGTGGCGATAACTTTAACTGCCTCACAAAGCTGATCTCAACTACAGGCATTGAGCAACAATTCGGACCCATTGTTTTTTTAAGTGTTTCTGAGCGCGCCACAGTACAGAGTCTGCTCTGTTGGCTGTGATGGAAGAAATCTGGGAGAATCTTGATGTCGGCGATTCCGCAGCCTTGGTTCTTCTGGACCTAAGTGCTGCGTTTGACACTGTCTCCCACATGATACATTTAAAGAGCTTATAGGAAATCGGAATCAGGGGTTTGGCTTTGACCTGGTTTCGGTCCTTCTTCGAGGGGACATCTTTCCAGGTTTTGGTGCTACCTTTTCATTTGCAGGAGTATGCCTTGCAACAGGGGGTGCCTCAGGGCTCAATACTGAGCCCCCTACTATTTAACATTTATGCTCAACCCCTGGCATTAGTGGCTAAACGAAGAGGGTTGTCACTGGTGTCGTATGCTGACGACACCCAATTGGCGATCGCCTTCTCTAAGAAATGTAGTGTTAACCTGGAAAAGTTAAGGGGGACCTGCTAGCGGTGGTGAACTGCTTGCAGTTGAATGCCAGTAAGTCAGACATTTTGCTGTTCGGAAAGGACCGGGACATGTGGTCTGAGCAGTGTTGGCCGGATCGTCTTAAACCGGCTCCCTCGCCCAAAATGCAGTAAAGAAACTTGGGGTGTGGATCGACAGTGATCTTACTTTCGAGATTCAATCGAAAGCGGTGACAGGGGTTTGTTTGGGCTTCTGTGAGGATTGAAATCTCTTTTGGGTTTTTTTCCTCCCAAAGTGCGTCAAACCATTGTCCAGGTGACAATTTTATCTAGACTGGACTATGGTCATTCTCTCTATCTCGTTGCTAATGAGCCCAGTATTAGGCGCCTGCAGAGAATTCAGAATGCAGCGGCACGCATTCTGGTGGCACTTCCGAAATCTTGCTCTATTTCCCACGTTCTTCCTAAACTACATTGGTTACCTGTTGAAAAGCTAATCCAGTTTAAAACACTGTGTATGTCCTAAAGGATTCTGACTCATCAGGCACCTTTCGGGCTGGCCAATTTGTTAGAGTTCTATGTGCCGCGGCACACCTTAAGGTCTGCTGACCAAGCTTTGGTCAGTACTCCTCGAGTCTTGAAAGCTAGAGCCGAAGGCCGCTCTTTTCACGGTCTTGCTGCGAAACTCTGGAATTACCTTCCTGTTTTTATCAGAGTGATCCAGAACCATTCTGCATTTCGCAAAGCCATAAAGACCAGGCTTTTCCCGGCCTAACTTTAACTCTTTCCCTCCATGCTCATTGTCTTTGGTGGCGCTGGGACGCCCCATCGCTGGGGCAGCCATGCGCAATATAAATCAGACTATAATATAATAATATTAATAATAATTCACATGTGAAAAAGCACTTGTTCATAACTTTTGTTGATTGCAGCTGTCAATCATGATGTATGGAGTCTTGCTAGTGCACAGGGAATGAACATTTCATTACAGTAGATGTATGAGTCTGCCTAAGGATTGCTGTGCACTTTTTCCCAGTGCACTGGCAGAGAGCTGAAGGGGAAGTGGAGCAATCTCTGGCTCATCCGTGGCATCCGTAGAAAGTGTGGGTGGAGCTTGTTAGACTTCTGCCTTAGGGTTCCTCGTGGGCAGGGGTCATCAGTTAGTAAGGTACCCTCAAAGTTGTGGTGGAGTATGCCGCTCCATGCTGATGAGAGCAGACTCGGGCACCTCTACAGAATCATATCTGGCCAATCTCCAAGGCACTTCCCACCCTTAGGAGGGAGAGGTGCAGAATAATCCAGATTTACACAATGAAATACCGGGACAGTACTATAAAGTCGCAGCTACCATGAACTACAAGGACACTAACTAAAAGCAATGAAAACGGATGATATCAAAGTTAACAGGCAAAGAATAAAGTCGAAACACAAATACAAGTTTTTTAATCATTATGTGCGTGGCCTCATTTCGGCACATAGTTAATAACTTAGAATTAGCAGGCATTACTAACTTTTGCAGTCTTAATTTTTACTTTCCAGTCTGGTACTGGTAGTTTAATTTTTCACATGATAGTTGCAGTACTACAGGCCAAGCAACGCATATGCAACCCCCGCAGAGGTTAGTTACTATTGGCTGAAATGATATAACTCAAAGCAAATACTTGAGAATGAAATTAATAACAAGAGGGAGAAGCATGTCAACATTTCTTCTGTGGTGGGCGTATGGTTGAAGAAGGTGGTGTACTTATTATAGATGTCAGGACGGTTTATGCGCTGAGTGAATCATTTAGGCCGCCGTGGCTTTTTAGCCCACAGCACTATGAGACACATTATTGTACCACTAGAACTGAAATTGCAACTTCCTGAAGGTAAAGTTCCGATGGCTACAAAGCCAAGGTATGATAACCATGCGTCATGTATGATACGGGACTGAGAGAGCGCAAACTGATATAAATGTATGAGTACATCACACTTACCTATAGTAAGCACAAGTCATGATGAGAAATGCCATGAGTGCTAATAGTATCTGAAATTATATTCTAAATGTATAGCTAATATAGAGATTTAAGTAGAAGTGGAACTAATACAGAAATGTGTGACATTATATGATTTTATTAGACGTGATTATTTTGAATCTATGTCGTGTAGCTGTTAACATATAAGATGGTCTGTGGTAAAACGCAGAACGTGGTAGGCCTCAGGGCCAGAGTTGGAGCTAAAAGGGAAGGTGTTTCTTTTCACGACACAGATTGTTTAACGTTTTTGGTCATTGCATTAATGGGCCATGATTTAGAGTAATGTTTTCTAAATAATAGAATAAGAGTTTTAACATGCTTTAATTAAATGAAGAAATTGAATGCTATAATCATAATGTGAAATATTGTAGGCCTGAAATGTTTTAGCATTGATTTACACGTACATGTCTGGGCTGAGAAATGTTGCAAGCCTTTTTAGAAGTCTATGAGAGTTGGGTTCTTGGCGGCAGATATCTGTCTGCAACAGGAAAGGGGGGATCCAATTATAAGTGAATGAATAGAGGTCTGTTCAGTAGACGGCCCAGACATGGAGGAGGGTTCTGGAATGTTTAAGGGGTATCAGCGGGCCGGAGAAGAGACTGAGAAGCAAGGTCAACTCTAACGTCTGAGGCCCAATACAAAGCATCATGGAAAAAGCCTGAAGTTGCACCACGTGAGAGGCGTTTCGCAAGGGGCGTCTCAAATGTTGTTGACTGTTTTGTATTAGGGACAGCACCCCTGGGTGGAGTTAGAGCAGAGACCTGAGGACCCTTTAGAGAGCGGATGGGTAGGCAGTGAGGGGTCATGACTGGAGAATTTTAGGTTTTCACCAAGAGACTTAGAGTGGGTGACTTCCCTTGGGGGTCATTCATTGCTGACACCTTTGTTAGGTTGGGATTTGGTTAAGTAGGGATACCATCTAGAACAGGGTAGGGACGCCTAACCTGTGTTTGTTTTCCTCCAACCTAAATGAAGGAGAGATATGCGTCTATGCTGATAGCTTTGCTATTTTTAGAACTTGTGTTAGTGATTTCTGTTGCTCGTCTGAGGGCTTTTCGAGAGCACATGTATGTAATTGGACCTGTGTATCTCGTGAATCTCATTCTGAGATGCTTGTATTTGCAGCTCATTATATCTTTACAATAAACTTTTGAAACCTAGAAGTTGTCCGTGATCTTTGAGAGTAGAGTCCTTTCTTGGGTGAACTAATTTGCAGATAGGTGTACTGTTTCCTTCCAAGACAGGCAATAAAGGTTCAGTCGACCAGATCGAGGTTTGGATCAATAGAGATAAGGTATCGATCAAAATCTCGCCCTTTCAGTTGGTAGCAGAGGATGGTTGCCTTCTTGAGGACGGTGACCTAGGCCAGGTTAGCTTACCCCAAGGCCCCTAGAAATCGATGATCGGAAGAACAGCCCGCAGATGAAGATCCGGATGACGTGAGACAGAAAAAGCAGCAGTATCAGAGAGAGTGAGTATAAAGGGTTATGCGTGTTAGATTGCGGTGTTTTGTATTGTATCTATGTTGTAATGTCTGGCGGAGTTGAATGTCTGTAGAGTGACTGTGGAACAGGTTGTGAGCGCGCGCAACCGGTGGAAATCTTAAGTTCAAGGAGAGCTTAAGTGGTTCGGGTGTATCGGACACCCAGAGTAATTGTCAACTAGTGTGAAGGGGGTCATGAGGTACCATTGATCACCCGAGAGACCGAGATAGGGGGAACGTAAGAGTGAGTGCGTGAGTAACGGACGCTGGTCGGAAGTTACTGTGTGTGTAAGTAACCTATCAGAAAGACGATAGACATCTCGTCAGTTGTGTTGACAATTACAGATAGACTGTGGACGTACAGTCGAGAGAAGTGACCGCTTGGTCGGAAGTAGTCATTTTTCAGTGTATGAATGGGACGCATGCATAACCGGGAGACGAGTTGAGAAAGGAGGGGTGCTGCTGCGAAGCGGAGAAAAGAGACGTCAGGTGGTGTCGCGCAGTGATTGGCTGACCGGAGAAAGACCGCGCTGTGATAGGCCAGCTAGCGAACACGTCATACAGGGTCGCGACGTGATTGGCCGACAGGAGAAAAACCGCGCTGTGATAGGCCAAGCTAGCAAAGCCGCGACAGGATTGGTGGATTGTCATCAGGAAGTAAACAGAGTAGCGAGGCTGGATTTTGTGCGCATAATTATGAAGTGTTTTAAATGGTTGAAAGCGCTGTTTAAGAAAGAGAGGAGAGGATCGTATGAAGGGGAAGAAGCCCCGCCGGAGGGTACGCCAGCTCGTTATATGGCAGTAAATGTTGGGTTGCATACGATCCTTTGGATATCAGAGTGGAGTAAGATTACTGAAGGAAACGAGGAACTGACGTTCCCGAAGTACGGGACGTTCAGATTAGAGGTGTTACATCGATTGAAATCAGTCATGACCTCAAAGAGACCCTTGCCTAGACCAACCCAGTTTGAAGCCCTTGAGGCATGGCTTAGGGCAGCGCATGAAAGGAATATGAACAGACGACAAGAAAGGGTGAAACGCTCGGTAAGGGCAGTACAGGATGCCAGGTGGGATGCGGATGCTAAAAGATGGAGAGTGCATAATTTGGAAATAAATAAACTGTACCCAGTGTTAGAGGCGCCAGTAAATAAAAGCCCCCTAGAAGAAGATGATGAGAGCGAAACAGAGGACAGCCTGATAAACAGATTACTGACAGACAGGCCACCCCCGTATAATAGAGCAGGGGGAGAGGTCGAGAATACTGAAGGAGAAAAGGGGGGCATTGCAGGAGAGCATAGACCGCTTCCCAGTTCAGAGTGGGATCCTGAGCCAAAGAAAGAGTTGCTCCAGCCTAGTCAGGTGCAACAGGTAGTCGGTAGGTTTGTGGTACAAAGAGCGCCGGAAACGGAAAGCGCCACATCCTACCCATTACCAGATGCACTACAGGTACCTGTTACCATAGGTCCTATAATATCGATATATGACCAAGAGAGAGCAAAAGGGGAAGAACGGAAGCGGAAAGACAGAGAAAGAGCAGAGCAGGCAAGGAGGAACGATACCACTAATTCCCCAAGTCAGATGCCGATACCCAGAGAGTGGAGCACCCCGATGCACACAGCAGGGGACCCAGGAGGAGATCCTGGGGGCCCCAGATGGCCAATGGATTTGAGGGGATCTGGACGAAAGTCCTTTCAAGAACTAAATGAGTACATGAAGCAGTGGGATGAGGCAGTGAAGGCTCAAAAGTGCATCAATGCTGCAGAAGCAGAAAGGGAAAGTCAGGACAGCAGAGCACGAACTCACTGCGGGGCTGGGGAGAGTAGCCCGGAGTGGGACTGTAGAGGGAGTAGGGGAGTCACCCATTGGGCCCGAAATGGAGGTAGAACAGACCTGGAAAACGGGGGCCCCGGGAATGGAGGGGTGGCGTGCCCAATACTCAGTGAAGGGGAGAGGAGAGCGCAAGAGTACAGGAACAGCTTTAAGTGTCCACACTGTGTGCCTGGCACCAGAGAACAGAATGGGAGTTGTGAGAGGTCGCACCATAGTCCCTGTGATGACAGAAATGAGCGCAGCCCAGGGAATATGGGGAACCAGGAAGGATCGTATCGGATACTGAGCGATACGAGGCAAAGGGAGTGTAGCGACCAGAGGGAAAATAACAGAGAGATGTGCGGTGAGAGGAGAGAAGAAGACGAGAGTGGGCAGAGAGAGAGTAGGGATAAAAGGCCCGTGTTCCATCACCTTCCAAGATTGGATGGCCGAGCATGGGACCTGGAGAGATGGGAGCAAGGGAGGCCACCCATTAATTCTCCTGAGCCCAAACGCAGAGCTCGAAGTTGGGATGGTAGGGAGACCAGGGAGCCCCCTTCAAAAGACATATTGCGAGCTGAGATAAAAGCCAAGAGACTTGATGTCTCCAGCTTAAGGTCAGATCTGGATGACATGGTAGATGGTACCCTGCCTTTAGAAAGAATGGAAATGTATGAACAGGATGAAATACTGTATATGGCAAAGGACATCACACGAAAGGCGAGAGCAGTCCATGAGAAGTTAGTCGAACTAGCAGGCAAATATATGGTGGACTTGTCAAGAACCAAAGCATTACAGGGTAACCACAGGCTACATTACTCAGATCGAGATCTAGATGAGAGGAGAACGATTGGGCTGAAAACACACATAAGGGAACTGATTACTGGAATAAGGACATGGAGGGCACTAGATAAATGGGAAGAGAGGTGGTCCAAGAAAGGGACCGGCAGAAGAAGCATGATTGGTATAACACCAGGACAGCAGGGAATAGAAGCTTACCCTTTGCGTGAAGTTGCCAATGGGAGCTATGTACATGTCCCTTGGAGTAGGGGAGATTTAGCTGCTTTTACCACATCTTTCCCCAAGTTACGAGAGAGCCCCGTGGAGTGGTACAAGCAGGTCGAGAGGTTTGTAAAGATCTCAAAAGTCCTATGGATAGATCTGAACACGCTGTTTGACATTGTAGTACCAGGAGATCTGTGGACAGCATGCAAGGTTAGCGCTGAGTGGCCCACAACGGAGCCAGAGAGAGATGCTAGGACTAATGGGCCGTCCGAGATCGTGATGGCAAAATTCGAGAGAGTGATGACTTGGCTGAAAGAAAAAGTGCCAATGCAAGACATAGATTGGGTCAGAATAGACAGAACGAGACAGGAACCCAAAGAGACAGTCCATGAATATTACGAGAGATTGCTGAAGGCGTTTAAACAGTATAGCGGCTTGGATGTAATGGATCCAAAGGACATAGGGCAATTCGTGTCCAAGTTCGTCCTGGGACTGAGACCGGATATTAGTTTAATGATTCAGCAACACTCGATTTGTTGGCAAAGTAGACCCCTAGATGAAATACTGAGATATGCCAGGTACTGCTGTGATGAGGTAGACTCCAAGGCTAAGAAACTAAAAGAGAAGCTGATGGTGGTACAATTGCAGGCAGCAGGAAAGGGGGGACCGCAACAACAGCAGCAAGGGACAGGTACAGGAGGTAAGAAGCAGTACAGTCAGAACAAGGGTAATGAGGAGAGTACTACCTTCAGACCCAGAGTAGACATAGCTACCTTGAAGAAAACGACTAGGTGTCACCAGTGCAACGAGTTGGGGCATTGGAAACGCGAGTGCCCTTACAATGTAGAGATAGGAGAGCAAGAGATAGAGGAGGAAGAGGTCCAGAGCGCACCTATGAGAGGGGCGACGCCATACCAAGGAAAGGTGCTCAAAGGGGGGGGGGCTCCTCCCCGAGCCCAGTTCCCGCAACCTCCTCGAGTAGGGAGTATGGGTAAGACCTATAGACAAATGCCCCTGTTTGTGGAAGGTGAAGAATGCTATTATGTGGACCCATTAACCGGACAGAGAGTGGAAAGAGAAGACTGCACCCTTGGGGCAGCCTTAGAGGTAGATCAGAGGGGACCCTATGTGGAAGCAGAAGTAGCAGGGTGCCCTACGACATTTCTGGTGGACACAGGAGCCACTAGATCCACGATCAGATCAGCTGCAGTTCCAGACCTGCCCATGTCTGGAGAGACCATACAGGTGGTAGGGGTCGCAAACAGGAGAATAACCAGCCAATTGACAGAACCGGTACAGGTGAAAATAGGGAAGTACAGCGATGAGCACCAATTTGTGGTTTGCGATTCAAGCCCTGTGTGTCTGCTAGGAAGAGACCTGTTGTGCAAATTGAATTGTACTATATATTGTACACCCCAGGGAGTGGAGGTATTGACTAATGATGATGATGCAGATTTCAAAGTTGCAAACTCAAGAATATGTGTGGAGCTGTACCCTACTTTGACAGTAGACGAGCTTCCCTGGGATTTGAGAGAGACAGTGGCATCAGAGGTATGGGATTTCACTGGGGAAGAGATTGGATTAGTCAAAGGGGTGGACCCAGTGAAAATTGTAGTGAAACCGCATGCTGAGTTCCCAAGAACACCCCAGTATAAATTGACTCCAGAAACGATTGCAGGCATAAAACCCGTGATCGAGTCCATGATTAAACAGGGAATACTGAAAGAAATCGTGGGTAGTCCATGTAACTCCCCGATTATGGGTCTGCAGAAACCAAATGGGAAATTTCGGATAGTGCAGGACCTTCGAAAGATTAATAACATAGTCGTTTCATGTTGTCCAGTGGTACCGAATCCATCAGTGATACTGTTTCAGATTCCATTCCAAGCTGAGTGGTTCACTGTGATAGATCTTTGTCAGGCTTTCTTTTCGATCCCTTTGGACGAAGATAGCCATTTTCTTTTCGCATTTAAGCTGGAAAATCGCGTCCTAACATGGTGTCGTATCCCTCAGGGGTATACAGAGAGTCCATCGATCTTTAACCAGCTTCTGAAGAAAAATCTTGAAAGTCTAGTGCTGCCCCAGAAGTCAGTTCTGGTCCAGTACATAGACGACCTCCTTGTGGCGTCAGAAACAGAAGAAGCTTGCAGGGAAGATTCCATTGCTTTGTTAAATCACCTAGCTGCCAATGGGCACAAGGTGTCCCCGGGAAAATTGCAGTACTGCCTGACAGAAGTACAGTACTTAGGACACAGAATTGAGAAAGGCAAACGAAAAGTGTCACCAGACAGGATAGAGGCGATCATGAAAATGAACGCGCCTCAGACACAGAGAGAGGTCAGGATGTTCCTAGGGATGGTGGGTTATTGCCGACAGTGGATCGTGAACTTTTCACTGAAAGCAAAGCCCTTGCAAAAACTGACGCACAAAGAGGTGAGTGATCCGGTACCATGGGACAAAGACTGTTTGATGGCATTCTTACAGCTGAGAGAGGACCTGTGTCGTGCTCCGGCATTGGGAATGCCTGATTACAATAAACAATTCTTTCTTTACTGTTGTGAGAGAGAAGGTTGTGCGTTGTCTGTGTTGGTCCAAATCCATGGGAATGCCCGTAGACCAGTTGCTTATTTTTCAGCTACTTTAGACCCAGTAGCCGCAGCGTTGCCCGGATGTCTCAAATCCGTTGCTGCAACGGGTGTCAGCATTGAGAGATGTGAAAATATCGTTATGGGGCACCCGTTAGAGGTGTGCGTGCCACATTCTGTTGAACTGTTGATGACCAGGACCAAAACACAGCATCTGACCAATAGCAGGCTCACGCGCTATGAGCAAGTTATTCTTGCTGCAGAGAACGTGACCCTCAAGAGATGCTCTGTTTTGAACCCTGCTACCTTAATGCCACTTCCAAATGATATTGATGATGATGATGAATATACAGACCATGACTGTCTCGATGTGACTGAACTATGCACCAAACCCAGACCCGACATCGTGGATGAGCCACTGACGGACCCAGATGAAGTTTTCTTTGTCGATGGCTCATGTGTAAGAGACGAAGTTGGGCAGTTGAGAGCAGCTTATGCTGTTTGTACAATTGAAGGAGTTGTGGAAGCTGGGTGCCTGGAAGGAGTACACTCCGCTCAGGTAGCCGAGATTATTGCCCTAACACGTGCTTGCTTAGCAGGCAATCAAATTCGAGTCACCATCTACACCGACAGCCAATACGGGTTTGGGGTAGTTCATGATTACGGGCAGTTATGGTCTCAAAGAGGGTTCATGACTTCTTCAGGCTCTCCCATTCGCAATGGAGAGTTTGTGCGCTTGTTGTTAGAAGCATTGCAATGTCCAGCAAGTATCGCAGTTGTAAAGTGCATCGCACATACCAAAAATGAGGACTTTGTTTCGAAAGGCAATAGATATGCTGATGAAGTTGCGCGGTATTGCGCAGAACAAGGTTACTCTTTCACAGAGGTGGATGTGGGTGGAATAAATGTGAGAACTGAATTAGCCATGATACTGGAAACTGTTGATACTTGGGATGAATTGTCAACCATGCAAGAAAATGCTCCTGATTCAGAAAAGGAAACATGGGTAAAGGCAGGATGTGTAGTGGGTGAGACTCATTTTTGGGTCTCAGCAGACGGCAGAGCAGTGTTGCCCAACGAGATGGTGAGTCCAATGGCTAGACTCATACATGGTCCCGTACACTTAGGGAGAGATGCTATGCTGAGAGTGTTTAGACAGACTTGGTACAATCCTAAGTTTAGAATAGCAGCAGAAGCAGTGTGCCAGCGTTGTGTGACCTGCCAGCAGCTGAATGTAGGGAAAAGAACACCAGTTGCACTAAGTCACATAGGAAGGTCTGGAGGTCCATTCAACAGAATGCAGATAGATTTCATTGAAATGCCAAGATGCAACCGCCTCCGCTATGTCTTGGTGGTTGTTTGTGTGTTCTCCAGATGGGTTGAGGCATACCCTACACGTAGGTGCGACACCCTCACAGTGGCTAAGTTACTGCTTAGAGAACTTATCCC
The DNA here is from genome assembly GCF_964261635.1 of Lissotriton helveticus. Lineage (NCBI taxonomy): Eukaryota > Metazoa > Chordata > Amphibia > Caudata > Salamandridae > Lissotriton > Lissotriton helveticus. Next base: position 955,373,694 of record NC_136071.1, read on the forward strand.
TCGGTTCGGGGTGCCGGCCTTTTTGGAATCAGATAGGGGAACACATTTTAACAGCGAGCTTGTGAAGATGATTTGTGTTGCACTGAATATCGACCAAAAGCTCCATTGCAGTTACCGACCAGAAGCCTCAGGAATTGTGGAACAAATTAATGGCACGATCAAGTCCAGAATAGCGAAAGTTTGCTCCTCAACGACCCTGAGTTGGCCTGACGCCCTGCCATTGGTACTCATGAGCCTTCGTAGTACCCCAGACAGAAGAACAGGGTTGTCACCACATGAGGTGTTAATGGGGAGAGCAATGAGACTGCCATCTATTCCAGCTACTGCACTGTTAAATATCACAGATGATATGATCCTGGACTATTGTAAGGGGCTGTCTGACGCCATGCGTTCTGTGTCCCTTCAGGTGCAGGCTGCAGAGGTTCCAGCGTGCCAGGGCCCTTGCCATGACCTGTATCCGGGGGACTGGGTCCTGGTGAAGAAACATGTGAGAAGAAGCTGCTTGGATATTCGTTGGCGTGGGCCCTACCAGGTCATCCTGATCACAAGTACAGCTGTAAAGGTGGGAGGCCTGCCCAACTGGATACACGCGTCGCATACGAAAAGGGTTCCAGCACCTCTGGAAACAGCTCCTCTCTCGGATGGACGTCCAGCTGAGGACCAAGAAGCCATAGAGGGGGCTAGCCAAGCTGTAGAGGTGCCAGTGGAAGCAGGGAACGAGTCTGACCAAGCTGAGGACGGTCAGTACAACAGCGAAACAGAAGACGCTACAGAAGGAGAAGACAGCTGGGAGTACGAGTCTGACCCTGACAGGTCTGAAAGAGAGCGAGAACAGACCAGAAGGAGAAGGAGTAGAAGGGCACGTGGAGAAGCAAATTGGCCGCAAAGAAGAAGTTCTAGCCTGAGGTCAACTCCAGAAGCAACCCTTCCTCCGATATCAGAAGACTCAGACCCAGAAGAAGGTGCTCAGGGCGCTGAAGCACCAGACCGAAGAAGGTCAAGAAGAGTGCGTGTGCCTAACAGAAGATACTCCACACCTGAGTGGACATATCTGGCGACAAATGTCTGTGAAACCGGAGACAGGGAGGATCCGAGCGGTGGTGGTGTCCAGTTCTGAGCCCATTATCACCGTGGAAATACAACTGTTGGTACCCGGTGTCGAACAAGAAGGGTCACTAACATTCGTGCTCCCCAGACCTCCCCGCCTCAGCAAGTTAAAACACATGTTTCTTACAGAATTGAAATTCCCCGACTTTGGTACCACGATAACAGCACATGAAGAGCATACTCTTCGCATGGAAATATTGAACTATGCTATTGAAGCTGCAACCACAAATCTAATAGTCGATTGTTAAAGGACTTTGTAAATAAAGCAAGCAGAAGAAAAGAAGATTACCTAGCGCCCAGGAAGCAGAGAATTTTAGGGAACCCCTTGAGTGGATGGAGAAGGGCTAGGGTTGTCTTTTTGAACTGTGAAAGGACTTTTTTGCGAAAAAGGCTGTCAGCCTCCAGCTGTGTGGATTCTAAAGACAAAAAAGGATTGAAAGAGACTGTAAAGGAACGAGAGGAAAAGAACTTTTTTGCAAAGAGAAAGGGAAAAGCTAGATTGTCTGACGAAATGGAGGCCGGCACCCCGAACCGCAGAGCTAAATGTATAATAGGTACACTAATAGTAGGAGTGATAATATTAATAGCTTTAGTGGTAACAATTTCTTATGTAAAGGGACATGAGGAAGAGGTAAAGGTAACTGATGCGAATTCTGTAGTAACACTTACACCCACTGTTGCAGGTGAGAAAAGGGAAAACACTCAAGAGAAAGCGTTATTGGCTGCAGAAGCCCGCAGGTTACATGTAGACGAGTCCCAAGGAGACTTTAGGTCAAATGCTTATGCTAAACTTTTGTATGAATACGTGGATGCCATGGAGGTTAAGGATTGCTACGTCTGCATGCAGTTGCCTGCGTCTGTAGATGAAGGAATTCGATATCATCACCTCCCTCTGACATATGGCATTACATGTAGCTTATTGCTTAGTATATTTTATGAGAGAGATAGTTTTGAATACTATTTCTCCAATTATGATTCTGTGTTGCCAGAAGTCCCGAATTATAAGCAGATGAATAAATGGGATTACTGGAAGAGTGAAGACAGATTGGCCAAGTTCTTCATTCCTTGGATTACCTTAGATACTTCACATGCCCGTAGAAATAATCTGACATGCAAGGTGTCAGAAGTCGAGAAAAAGTTCATAGGGCAGGTGGATGATCGTTACAGGAGACAAAAGATTTTGAAAAAATCAGGACAAGGGAAATTAGATTGGACCGAGGAAGAGAAGTCACATAAGAGAAAGGGTAGTAGTGGTCCAATAGCTTTAGATAAAGCGCAGAAAGGAAAGTTATGTCTTCACCGAGCCAAAACGTATTATGAAAATGTATACGTGGGTGAAGTTGACTGTGAACATGCTTTTAATTTAGAGTACTACACTAAGGATTTCCTGAAGGGAATGCAAGTAATTCCAAATGTGTATTTTGTATGTGGAAGAAATGCTTACGTGAGACTACCTGACAACTGGTATGGATCATGTTACTTGGCAATTGTCTTCCCCAAAATATATCATGCACAAGACTTATTGATCATTGAGGGCCAGACATCATCGAGGGGAAGGAGAGATTTAGGCGATGCAGAAATGGTTGGAGATGTCTTTGGAGCTATGTTCCCTCTTTTGGGAATAATCCTTAATGATGTTAAAATTAGACGACTGGCAACAGTTGTCGACAGGTTGTCTGCCAGCACTGCTCAGTCCTTAATGCTGGTAGAAGGAGAGATGCAATCGATAAGGGCTATGGTTCTTCAAAATCGGCTTGCATTAGATGTCTTATTAGCAAAAGAGGGCGGAGTCTGTAAGGCTTTGAAGGTTCAGGAATGTTGCACTTACATTCCAGACCTTTCAAAACCCCTTGAGAAAGTTATTAAGAACATAACTAATATACACAAAGAGATCGAAGACTTGAGTAGAGAAAATGTCTGGGAAAAGGTGGGCCACGGAATGAGTACAGTTGGAGGGTGGTTTTCCACCTTAGGCAAAAGCTTTATTTGGTATATCCTAAAGCCTATCATCATAATATTGATCTGTGGGATAATATTGTGGGGATTGGTGAGGGTATTCAAATGGTACAGAGCAAGAAGGTCAGAAAGGGCCCAAAGAGAACAGTTGCAGAGATTGGCTGCCATACAAGATAATCAGTACAGGAGCCTGAGAGCTCTGGAAGCGCAGAGAATGCCAGCAATAACTGCAGTTTAAATGTTAGTGATGACCCCGAGAGGTCATCAAAGGGGGGAACTGAGAGAGCGCAAACTGATATAAATGTATGAGTACATCACACTTACCTATAGTAAGCACAAGTCATGATGAGAAATGCCATGAGTGCTAATAGTATCTGAAATTATATTCTAAATGTATAGCTAATATAGAGATTTAAGTAGAAGTGGAACTAATACAGAAATGTGTGACATTATATGATTTTATTAGACGTGATTATTTTGAATCTATGTCGTGTAGCTGTTAACATATAAGATGGTCTGTGGTAAAACGCAGAACGTGGTAGGCCTCAGGGCCAGAGTTGGAGCTAAAAGGGAAGGTGTTTCTTTTCACGACACAGATTGTTTAACGTTTTTGGTCATTGCATTAATGGGCCATGATTTAGAGTAATGTTTTCTAAATAATAGAATAAGAGTTTTAACATGCTTTAATTAAATGAAGAAATTGAATGCTATAATCATAATGTGAAATATTGTAGGCCTGAAATGTTTTAGCATTGATTTACACGTACATGTCTGGGCTGAGAAATGTTGCAAGCCTTTTTAGAAGTCTATGAGAGTTGGGTTCTTGGCGGCAGATATCTGTCTGCAACAGGAAAGGGGGGATCCAATTATAAGTGAATGAATAGAGGTCTGTTCAGTAGACGGCCCAGACATGGAGGAGGGTTCTGGAATGTTTAAGGGGTATCAGCGGGCCGGAGAAGAGACTGAGAAGCAAGGTCAACTCTAACGTCTGAGGCCCAATACAAAGCATCATGGAAAAAGCCTGAAGTTGCACCACGTGAGAGGCGTTTCGCAAGGGGCGTCTCAAATGTTGTTGACTGTTTTGTATTAGGGACAGCACCCCTGGGTGGAGTTAGAGCAGAGACCTGAGGACCCTTTAGAGAGCGGATGGGTAGGCAGTGAGGGGTCATGACTGGAGAATTTTAGGTTTTCACCAAGAGACTTAGAGTGGGTGACTTCCCTTGGGGGTCATTCATTGCTGACACCTTTGTTAGGTTGGGATTTGGTTAAGTAGGGATACCATCTAGAACAGGGTAGGGACGCCTAACCTGTGTTTGTTTTCCTCCAACCTAAATGAAGGAGAGATATGCGTCTATGCTGATAGCTTTGCTATTTTTAGAACTTGTGTTAGTGATTTCTGTTGCTCGTCTGAGGGCTTTTCGAGAGCACATGTATGTAATTGGACCTGTGTATCTCGTGAATCTCATTCTGAGATGCTTGTATTTGCAGCTCATTATATCTTTACAATAAACTTTTGAAACCTAGAAGTTGTCCGTGATCTTTGAGAGTAGAGTCCTTTCTTGGGTGAACTAATTTGCAGATAGGTGTACTGTTTCCTTCCAAGACAGGCAATAAAGGTTCAGTCGACCAGATCGAGGTTTGGATCAATAGAGATAAGGTATCGATCAAAATCTCGCCCTTTCAGTACAGTACTCTGTAATTGTGAAATACTGGTATTCCTGCATAAGGAAGGAATAAGAAACTATTTTGAGTCACGGGGTACTGCCAAATTGGTGCAGATAGGCATATGATTTTTAAAACAAATCCTCTCAATCAGGGCGGGCTCCTTTGGGTTAGACCAGGTGCTCCTTAAAAACTGACTTTGAAACGGTCATATCGGGTTTTATGTTGCTGTCTTTTGCATGAAAAACAGTGACCGATATCTCCGCGACAGCAAAACCCATAATGTTAATGTAAAGTAGCTCCTGTTTACATTCCACATTTCACTTAATTTGCTTCGTTAAGTGTTTCTGCTTGTTCTAGGATGACACCGTCTTGCTATAGTTTTTCATGCTGCATATTAATTTTGCATTGTTGCTTTCTGTCAGCTGGGAGTCTGTGTGACCTCACATTGTGGGTGAGTGTTTACAAACGGGTGACACTGAGAGCTCTGGAGTTTAGGCTGAAGGCAGCGTAAGTGTCTCAAAGTGCCTGATAGTGAGTCATAAAGGTGTTCAGAATAAATGTTCATCCAGTCCTGACCACATCTAGGGAGCATACAGAGCAATGGTGGCATGTGCTAATTGCAAATGTGATTCTATGCTAAAGTGTGTAAAAGAGATACAGAGCTGTCAAAGCGTTGACACAGCAAAAAGTAAAAGAAAATAGGGGAGAGGGGTTGGCCTAACGGCTAAGGCGCTCGACCTCGGACCTGGGGATCTGGGTTCGAGTCTCGGTAACGACGACAAAAACCCAGTGTGATTCTGGCAAATCACTTACCCCCACATGCATCAAGCATTTTTGTAGTCGCAAACGGTGCGATTCCTTAAAATCGGCCGTTTGCGAATGCAAAAGTGCTTTTTGGGATGCATGAAGCAATTTTAGAATTCGTAACATTTTTGCGAGTTCTAAAATTGCGGGTGCTTTTAAGAAGTCGCAGATGTGCGATTTCTTAAAAGCAATGCATCATTACTTTTCAAAGTGTAAATTCGCAATTAGGGTGCCAAATTTACCGAGTGGTTGAACCACTCGGTAAATTTGGAAAAAGTGTTTCAAATGCTGAAAATGTTTTTTTTTCAACATTCATGTTTCACACACACATGTCCTTAGGATATGTGTGTGTGAAACATGATGCGAAAAATACATTTCAGGGGTGCATGGGGGGGGTCCTTTGGACCCCCCCCTGCACTCATGAAATTTTCAAAGTGCCACTCGCAATTTGCTAATGCCTTCCTGTTGACTCCTATGGGCCTTTTGGCCCATAGGAATCAATGGGAATTGCGAAAATTAACTTAAGAATTCGGTATTCATTTGGGATTCGGTAAAAATTGCGATTTTTACCGAATCACAAATGAATACCGAAAATAATGATGCATAGCATTTTGCACTTTTTAATTTGCGATTCCTTATTTTTCGCAAATTAGGAAGTGCAAAATGTCACAATGATGCATGTGGGCCCTGATCTCCCCGTGCCTAAAATGAAAGTGTGTCCTCATGTAACGTAACTGGTGCTATGTAAAGCGGTTCGGTTCTAGTTCGCGCTATATAAAACTCTGCAAAAAAAAAAAAAAAATGTAGTACTTACAGGTAAATGTGTGTGGGGGTGGAGAAGGGAATGCATGCAAGTACATGCAGAAGGAGAAAGTGAAAAGAATGTGCACTAGAGGAAGAGTGAGGTGTGAAATATGCAGATTGAAGATTTCAGAAGAATGTGTAGAGTAAAATGATGTAAGGGTCTTACAAAGTGCTTGTGGAAGAAAGTGATCTGATGAAAACAGGAGTGGTTGGGACACTCTGCAGAACAGAGCTCTTCTTCAAACCTCTGTAATGTTTAATTTACATTCTCATATTATCATAATTGAAATAATTTTAGTTCTAAGTTTTTGCAACAATATCATTGTGGCTTATTTATCTTATACTGAAAACAAGCACTGGCAAGTCAATAGCCCTGGTGTGTTTCAGGTGTATGTCCATAATTATGCAATGTGTCTTTTGTTTCTTTTTCAGAGTTTTATATAGCGCACATTTGACCCGAAGGTATCAGCACGCTCAACATGAGTACCAGCTGCATTACACAGGACACATTCATTTTTGTTAGGCACGGGGAGATTAAGTGATTTGCCCAGAATCACAGGATGTTGAGTGTCATAGCCGAGACTCTAACCTGGTTCCCGAGATTTGAGATCGAACACCCTAGCCAATAGGCCACATCCTCTCCCTGAATGCAATAACTCTCTCAGAGAAGAACTCAAGTACCAGGCAGGTGGCACACTGTGTGAAGCACAGGAGTTTAGCGAACATATCTTAGGCTATACCCTTAATTACATAAGCCACACCTCTTGCAAAGTATTCCTACAATGCTAACGAGTGAAACTAGATACTGCAGGCCTTGCTCTGCCCTGCTTTCCAGAGAGCTTCAGATGCAGAGAAAGTCAGAAACCAGGGAAATGAGGGTGTAATCTGAGCATTATCAATTTAAGTTGATGAATAGCAGGCATTTAGAAACACCTACCCACAGAATACAGGCGCTAATGTACTTTGGGACACCCACGCACATAGTAAAAACACCTTCAAGCATTCATACTGATACATATCGAGAAATGCACACTACACACACAACATTCATATAAGACAATAAACACACATACAGAACTTTCATATATCCATGTTCACATGCAGAGATTGAGCAAACCATCTACAAATATTCATGCAGATATAGATAAACCTAACATATGGCACAAATGTAAACTGAATAGGCTTCTAGGTACACATGCAGTGTTTTAAATGGGAAGGAATTGTCATGCTCGGAGTGTCTGCACTTCTTTCATTTGATAGGGAAGGTACCACAATTTCTCAACAGAGGGGCAAACACTTAACAGGCAAGCTCCAAACTTTCTAGGCAGAAAGCAAGTTTTCAGTGACACCACGGGCCACATGTACAATCGCTACATCTTGTGAGTTCCTGATTGCGATGTTTTGTGACTCACACTTTGGAAGTCACAAATTACAATGTACAACGGTGTGTTTGACACTATTTGCAATTTCCAGTGGGTCAATAATGGACATGCCTCTTCAATATTAATGAGACAGTTTGCAATTTGCGAACTATTGGGAATGGCAAAATCACAGAGATGGTGGCCTCCTGGGGTCAGCAGACCACAATGGCTGTGATTGCATTTTCAATAAAGCTATTGAAATGCATCTTGTTTTTCTTAGAAGAAAATGGGAGGCATTTCAAAAACAAAAATTAAACGTTTTATTTTTATTTTTTAAGAGAAGGCAGTGGTCACTGGGACCACTGACTGCTCTTAAAACATGTTTGCGCTCACATTCACAAAGGGGAGGGTTACCTTGGGGACCCTTTCCTATTTGTGAATGGGTTAACACCAACTTGAAGTTGATGGTAAACTGTGCATGTTTTGCAATCGCATTCCAGTCTTAAAACATGCATACATTCCCCTGCAACTCCCTATTAGGAAACAATGCCCTTAACACACCCCATACTAATACCGACTCGCAAACCCTATTTTGCAATTTGGGAATAGGTTACCAACCCACAAAATAGAGTTTGTACATTTCAAATGGCTATTTAGCAGTCGCAAATGGCTTGATTCTACGTTTGCGACTGCTGATACCTTTTATTAGACACTCCTACAATGACTCCAGTACACACAAATCACCAAAAGCACACTCACATGCAAACATGCACACTTAGCCACCTACATACAAACAACAAAAAAAGAACAACAAATACAAACACAGACAACACATATGCTTGTGAATATACAATCACAGACTACATGCATTACTAATTTTTATCAGGATATCATCGAAACGCTAACACACAGAAAACATTCCACGTCTCAGTAGGTCCTAAAAACATAACAATTTAAACAGGTGATAATACCTGATTCAAATACATCAGGTACTGTTGTCTTTATCCTGAAAACAACAGAACATGATCAGTTTTTCCAAGAGCTACTATCGGGTTCACATATCATGGTTGCTTCTCCCTATTCCAAATGTGAAAAAATAACAGGCCTCAAGCCAACCAATCAAACATCTTCTGAGCCATGTCACCTTGTCTCATTCCGAAGCTATGTCCTCTGCCCTCGTCAGAGCAGAGAGCCAGTGCTGTGCTGACAGGCTCTCAGGGAGGCCTGTCAGTGAAGTCTGACATTCCTTTAAAATAGAGCAACTGTAGGCAACAACTTTTATTTCCCATTGTTGCTACATCATGGCAATGAATCACCAGATTTGGAATCTGCAGTTAGTGGCCACAATGACAACCTTACATAATAAGAAAATAAAACATGATGTACATTTTAAAAACCATTACGTTGCAATGGGTAGCTGTAGGGATGGAATGTTGGGGTTGCTGTTTCCTGCGTGGAACCTAGAACAGGGTTTGGAGGTTCTAGGGATCGGCAGTTGTAGCTGGGACCGAGAGGAATAAACTTGCCTTTGGTGTACCGCACGTCTTAGACATCTTTTCAGTGGTGACAATTCTTTGTCGGGCATCGGGTGGCATTTGGTTGGGACCGCCGTAATTGTGTAGGTGGGTACGATGTGCCAGTATTAATGGTATACAGTGGTGGAATTAGTTTTTGCAGCACATGTGCGTTTTTTCGGCCAAATTGCTAGACCAAGGAACACTGCATGAGTCATTCCACATTGTTACGCTTGTCCAGTGGCCCTTTTGAGTGATCAGAAAGTTTCCCAGAACAAGCACAATCACCTACAGAAACACACGCATCGCATGCACAATGTGTCGGCCATGTTGGAAGAGGATTATTGACCTATATCAGTAAATGTTTCTGGGGATTTGCTAGTTAACCTGCCTTCACTGTATCTCGGTGAGAGGCACACCAAAAACGAAATTAAAAGATAAATCTGACTGCACCCTACTCCGATGACTGGCACACGTGCTAAACACCGTTGTCTAGCTGTTGCCTAATGGCAGGGCATTTGGAATTGTGCTAAATACATGTCTGCATTTGGATTCTGGTCATTATCTGTACCAAATATAAGAACATCCTAGGGTAGAATATACTGTGTCTGAACTTGCATTTTGTGACAACAACTCACACACGTTAGTCTCCTCATGGAGAGAATACTAGTGCAAGCACCATTTCTGCAAGTACCAGGAACTCTGACATTGAATTGGCAGCAATGGAAGGAAACCTTTGAGGGTTGTTTGGAGGCAATTGATGGAGATACATTTATCTCCAAAAAGAAGAATATGCTTTTAGTATACAATTTAGGAACTAAAGTCAGGAATATTTGGAAGACTCCACCATCAGGAATTGTAAGTGTCTTAACATTGGGTGGGAAGGACAACGATTCTTGAACGCCGTTTGATGAATATGCATCCATTATTAGCACATTAGAGATATTTTTTAATCCAAAGAATAACATTGTTCTTGAACTCCACAAGTGCCAGGGAGTCGATTGAAGATTTTGTTGCAGCTCTTAGAACACTCGGTGTAACATGTAACTACAGGGAATTCAAGGATTAAATTATTAGAGATCAATGGATAGAAAGAACTATTAATAAAACTTCTATCAACTAAGGATCCTGATTTACAGACAGCACTGAAGCTGGCTAGGAGTACTAAAGATTTAGAAATCTGCATGAAAGAAATGAACAAGTGTACAAAACCTGTTGAGGTGAAACATCTTAACACCCAATTAAATCCTAATTAAATACTAAGCAACCTACTAAAGGAACTAGGGATGGTTCTTTCCGCAATGCTGAAGGGTTCTCATCCAAATCTAGGAGCGAGAAAGTTCAGAAGAATGAAACCGCATGTGTCCGCTGTGTCAGCAGCTCCCATCGGGCAATGCCAGATTTTAGTCAGCAATGAATCAAACGTTTTTTAAGTGTGACAAGAAAGGTCATTTTGCATCCATGTGCAGAGCAAATATTAGTGAATGGCCTACTCCCTTGCAGTCCATCAAGAGTATTGAGGAGGATTTATGTGATTCTGACGGGGATGGCAATACTGTTCTAATATTATCTCAACAAGCCAAGGAGAGAGTGGGGTTGTGGAGATATCTTCCATGGATGGGTCACATAAGAGGAAACCCCTGTCTCATATAATTTCCGTGAACAAGAGAGGTACAAAATTCTTGGTGGTTCTCCTTTCAGATTATTGAATGAGAGGGATTTTCGTGAAATTAAGGACACTGTTGAGCATGAATCTCACATTAGAATTTACTCTTATCAGGGCAAAAGAGTAGAGGTTGTGGGGAAATGTAATGCTGATTTGCAATTTGATGGGAAACATGCTGTGGGACCTGTATACATAGTCAAGGATGGGGCTAACTTGTTAGGTTGGGATAAACAAGGAGAACTGGGAATTATTTTAGACCCCAATCATCCTGACATGCTACTGTCCAAACAAAAAGGTGATAGTATGTTTGGTTTTGTGCTCATTCATTGACTGTTTTTTTCTAATTACAGACAGGTCAACCGGGTAGAACCTTGGGAGTGGGTCAAAGGCTACCCTGAGGTTTTTAGTGAACAGTTGGGGAAGCTTAAGGGTTTCCAGCACCGCATAATTTTAAAGCATAATGTGTGGGCTGTAGCTCACAAGGCGTGCAAGGGGCCATTGGGTTTGTGTGATGAATTAAAGCTCAAATTGGAAGAAGTGTGTTCTGCTTGCATAATTAAACCCATTGAAGGTTCGGAATTGCTGGCACCCATAGTATAGGCACGCAAAGCAGATAAATCTATGAGATTTTGTGTGGACCTTAGTGATCTTAATTCTAACATCTGGGTAGATTGCCTACCTTTGCCCAATATAAACGAAATCCTGTCAACTTTGGGTGGTGCTTCATTTTTTACTTCTCTTGACATATCTTCAGCCTATCACCACATTGAGTTGAGTAGGTATTTGAGACACCTAACATCATTTATCAGAGCTGATGGGGCATATCAATATATCTGAATGCCATTCTGTTGTATGCCAATGGATGATGAACAATCTAGTCAATAACATCAAAGGCATCATATTTTTCCAGGATGTCATTTTAATATTTGGGGAATCAGAGGCAGTTCATGACAGCAGGGTGAGGGTGATGCTAGACATTATCAAAGCCAGTGGGCTGACCTTAAAGAAAGAGAAATGTATCATTTTCGCAAGAAGCTTTTGATTATTTGGGTCATCATGTATCTGGGAAGGGAGTTGAAACAAAACTAAAGATTCTAGATGCGCCTAAATCCAAGATCAAGGACCAGGGGGCATATTACCAACAACTAGCGATAATTATCGCTATGTTGGCTTAGCGGCAATATTTTTATCGCCGAGCTGCGGCGATTTTTATCGCTTAGGAACCTTGCTATTATCAAGGTGTATCTCCCAAGCGATAAAAATCGGCCGAAATGCATGAATATCGCTGAAAAGTCAGCGATATTCATGCATTACCGAGCTAAAGCTCTTAGCCATGTTATCCACCTACCGTTGGATAACATGGCTAAGAACTGCTCAGGGGCAGGTGTTAGCTTTTGGAGATATTCGCGCTTAGCGCGAGTATCTCCAAAAGTTGGTAATAGGAGATAGCGATGTTAGCGACTGCTTCCAGTCGCTAACATCTTGGCACGCCCACTTTGCATGCCATTAGTGATAAATATCTCTGACATGCAAAGCGGGGTCCAAGATGGTCGCTATCTCCTACTAGCTGTCGCTAACTGGTGTTAGCGACAGCTAGGTAATAGAGAGATAATTTTATCTCCGCTTTCTTGGCTTTTAAAGCCAAAAAAGTGGAGATAAACCCCCTTGATATTATGCCCCATGCTTCCTTCTTTTCTTCGGCTGGTGGAGTGTTACTCCAAATTCATTAAAATAATTTTGAAAAAACTGCTGGTTTGCACGGTCTCCTGAAGAAAAATGTGAAGTATGTATGGGACGATGATTATAATAAGGATTTTGAATTATTCAAAAAGGAAATAGTGGGTACTTGTCCCCTCGAAATGTTTGACATCAATGATTTATGCATCATTACCACCGATGCTAGTAATGTTGTAGTACTGAAAATTCTGGACCCGTGTTATAAACATCATTATACCATGACGATTTTGATATCAGAAGACCGAGAATGGCTAGTACACTATGCACAAGCATTTTCGTTTTATTCGAGTGACGATTTCACCTTGAAATCGCAGTTTTGTCCTGAACCCTCGGGTTCCATTTTGTGTACGGCAGCCATTTTGTGAGTTGCCCTCACATAGGCCAATGATAAAAGCCAAACATGGTCCTGAAGGACACGTACACCTTTCCTGACTTCTCTGCGACCTGGGCAAGCTGACTCCACTGCCCCAGGCCAAACCTGTTCGGTCAGTTCCTCTCCCAGTGGCCGAACGAGATAGCATCAAGGCACAACATGCCATAAACCTTTCATCGCACACAAACCACGCCTAATCTTGCACACACCTGTCCCTGTTTCCTACTTTATGACTTGCTTTTCGAGGAGGAGGTGCCCGTTTTTATTGGGGGTCCGTCGATATCTGATGAAAATACTGGGCCTTGCCGGGTAATTGATTGTGGGCTGAACAAACTGAAATGTGGGATTGTCATCATGACTCTGCTTTTCCTTTGTATTGAAAATATGTGAATGGTCAACTGTAATGTAAAGAATGTTTGCCTGAAGCATAATATTTTGTATAAAAAGAGAAGGCTGGCTTTGTAAGTTTGAGCAGTCTCCTGAGAATATACACCGTGTTGTACTTCTAGGACGCCTGTTACTTGGTTGCCGCCAATAAATTCGATATTTGACTTCACCTACAAGACTCTGAGTTTCTGTAGTCTGAAACAGGAAGGACCCGAAGTCATAGGGTGTGTCCCTGGCACCGCTGGGTTACCGGTTCAGTACCGGTTCAGAAAAACCCAGTACTTCAGTTGGCGCCCCACGTGGGGCAATATCAGCGGTACCGGTCCAAGCCAGAGGTTCGTGAGGAGCTTCGTGTGAAAATTCTGGAGGAAGGCCGCCACTTCATCGACCCCTGCATGTCGACGTGGTCCGAAAGTCTTTGCTGCGAGGTTCCCTGCTTCCCGACGGCTACGAAGGACTTCTGCCCTGACTATCGCCCTGTTTTGGACCCTTGATGATTGGTAGAGCGAAACGATAGACGAGTCTTCTGGTGACGTCATCAATACCTCAGTTAAGTATAAGTGGAGCGTCTCCCAGTCCTTATTTTGGGTATCCCCTTGGGATCTTTGATTTGGAACTTGCAAGCACCAAAGCCGAGGGACTCGTGTATTCACGAGACTATCGTAATCGATAATCCTTTGAAGTTTGAAGCTAGACTAGTGAGCGAAGATGCCTGGTCTTAGCAGACTTGGAAATTTGTTTTGTCTTGGTTGTAATAGGGATTCCCGATTGGAGGACTCGTGTCCGGTTCCTCCGATTGGAACTCCAACCTATGAGCTCTACGTGAAACACGGCGTGGGCCCCATCACGTATAATGAAGTATGGATCCGATACACCAGAAAAGATGGTGTTTTAAAATGGTCCCAATATGGTAGCTTTGACACGGAAATCTTAGATAATCTCGAAGTTAAACTTTTTAAGAAGACAGCCCGGCCGGCAATGTTTGACTCTTTCCGCCTATGGCGAAAGGAAGCCAAACAGAAAGAAATTAAATTAGCGAAGAAAAATAAGAGAGAAAGGGGTATCTCGATAATGCAAGCTGCCATGCAGTTTAAAGATAACGAAGAAGAACAGATGAATGAGCAGTTGCACAGGCAACGTAAAATGGTAATCGATAAATGTTATCCAGTTTTGCCGCCTCTTCAGCAAGATGCAGCAAAAGAACTTGAAAAAGATCCCCTAATGTCGCATTTATTGAGTTCGCCACCCCCTTATGCGCAGAGTGCTACGGCACCTCCGCAGCCTTTAGCCGCACAACCTTTGGTTGTAGTGCTTCCTGCTCCTCCACAACCACCGGCTGCTCTTCAGTTGGCTCCTACTCTTCCGGTGCAGCCTTCTCAAGGGCCACCGACTTTGACATCTGCTCTGCCTTTACTTCCTACAACTTTGACCACTATATCGACTACCACTCCTGGTATTCCTCCTGCCACTGCCTCTGCGTCTGCCTTGCCTCACTCTGCTCTTCCGCCTGTCCTGTTCGACAGAGAATGACTAGCACTGTTGCTAGCCTTCTATATCCTCTCTTTGGAGCAACAGGTGTATCTCCTGTCTCAGAGCGTAAACAGTTACGTAGTCAACTGCCTGATTCTAGGGAGAAGGAAACATTGAATTATTTGGCACATAAATGGGTTACCTTACAGACGAGATATGAACTAGAGTCTGTTATGGATGTCTTCCATCAGTGGGAAGCACCGAAACCGAGATACGTTTTTGAGAAAATGTGTACTTTCCTGAGTGAGGATTTAGAAGAGAATGATTTGGACCCCAATCCACCTGAGTTATGTCATATACGGTTCGAGTTTGGGAAAGGCGCAATTGTGGGTTCAGATATTAAGAAAGCAGTTGCGACATTGTTGTCGTTTAGGAGTGAAGGTGTTTCTCGGTTGTTGTTTGAGTCTGATTCCTCTGTTAAAAAGAAGGTGAGACAATATCCCATGAGAAAAGTTCCCCCACAATGAAGGGAAGGGGACCTAGCAGCTAACCCACCTGTTCCAGCACATTTTTAGCATGTTTGGGTACATGTTCCATGGAAAAGAGCTGAGGTCTTGGCCCTTAAACAGACATTGCCTGAACCCCGTAAAAATCCTGCAGGGTATTACAAGGAATTGTCACAGACTGCAGGCTCTTGTATTATGAATTTAGCCGACATAGACATGTTGTTTGGAAATGTTGTTCCACAGCCTTTGTGGGGAAAAATTCGTCATGCAGATCATGATCAAGAGTTAGGTGACACATGGGATAATATTAGTGCTGCAAATGACCGACAAGTTGGTGGTGCTAAACCAGAACCTTTAGTGGCAGACCTCCCTGGTAGGATCATTACTTACATGAAGACTTTAATGCCTGCGATGAGGGTGAATTGGGACAGGTTGTCTGCGTGTAAGCAGAAGAAAGATGAAACAGTGTCTGATTTCTTCACTAGGTTTGAAGAGACGTTTGTCGACCACAGTGGTCAAGATATGAGTACCGAAGGTGGTCAACGGTTGTTCGTTGACAAGTTCGTGCATAATTTGCTTCCTGAATTATGTAAAAAGTTAAAAGATTCAGAAAGTTTGTGGGATGTTTCCTCTTCAGCACAGATATTGGCTACTGCACAGTACTACGAAAATAGGGATAAAGATGAGAAAGATAGAGTAGAAAAGAAAACGAAAGAGTTGAAAACGAAGGTCCTACTACAGCAGGCGTTCCCGCCTCGTGGTGGTCAGAGTAACTATCAGCAGCCTCAGCAGTTTCGGAGAAACATGCAAAGGACCGAATATCCTCAACAACGCTTTCCTGTAGGCCCTAATCAGTGTGCATATTGTAAAGAGGAGGGCCATTTTAAAAGTAGTTGCCCTGCTCTGCTACAGCGTATGAATGGTGTTTCTAGCGCAAGAGGTCGAGGTACTCCACAAGCGCCTAGAGGTAGAGGACGTGGAAATTTCCCCCAGAACCCGCGCTCATTTCCACCTCAGAATTCAATGAATAGGTTTGATCAGCAGAATAACGCGTCTAATAGGACAGCTCAGTACTATGCTGATGACTACTATGCAGAAGATGAGAATATGGAAGATAATGATTGCTAGGACAGCCATAGACAAAAAGAGGGAGTCGTTTCAGTTCCAGTAGATCAGAGTGGACCTTATGTTGAGGTGATTACATCAGGTGTGTCAGAGCCTTTTCTGTTGGATACTGGTGCTACAAAGAGTTCCATTATGCACTCTAAACTCCCTGGCACACCTTTGTCTGGCGAAATGAATGTTTCAGTAGGTTTTTCTGGCGCCCCGGTTAGGAACCCGATTTCTAGTCCTATGTCCCTTTCTGTTGGACCTTGTGAATTAGAAGCACCCCTTATTCTGACAACAGGTTGTGGTGAAAATTTGTTGGGATTGGATCTGTTGAAAAGATTGTATGCGACATTGTATTGTTCTCCTTCAGGAGTGCAACTTACACTAGGTAAGAAAGTGGTCTCCCCAATGTATTTGTCAAAGGATAAACTTCCGACAGAATTGTCGCTTCTTCCTGATATTCTTTGGGCTACTGGTCCTAATGATGTGGGTCTTTTGGAAATACCGCCATATGTTGTGACATTGAAAGCCAATGTTAAAATGCCACGAATTCCCCAATATAAAATATCTGGTGAAGGTGAAAAAGCGTTGCTAGCGATCATTTACGATTTGATTGAAAAAGATGTAATTGAAGAGACAAGAGGCAACGTTTGCAATAGTCCTGTTCTGCCTGTTTTGAAACGTACGGACCCTTCTCAGCCACCCGTTTACAGATTTGTGATTGATCTTAGAGAGGTGAATAAAATCGTTGTGCCACAATTCCCAGTTGTCCCTGATATCACTGCCCTATTGACTATGATTCCAGCTTCTGCTACCTGGTTCTCGGTGATTAACTTGAAGAATGCGTTTTTCAGCATCCCGATTGCCGAGGAGAGTAGGGATATTTTCGGCTTCAGTTTAGGAGGTCGAAGCTTCCGCTTCAAACGCGCTCCCCAGGGCTACTGTGAAAGTCCATCGAAATATAGTCAAGCTTTAAAAACACAGCTTGACACAATTGTTTTACCTGATGGCGCTACCCTTATTCAGTACGTTGATGATCTGCTTGTTGCTGCAGATACGGAGAAAATCTGTAAAGAAGCCACATTGTCGTTGTTGCATCACTTGTCTGAGTTACATCACAAAGTGTCCCTTTCGAAATTGCAATATTGTCGACAAGAAGTGACCTACTTAGGTCATCTCTTATCGAAGGAGGGAAGGAAACTGACCCCAGAAAGAATTCAGGCAATAGCGAAATTGAGTGTGCCTAGGACACAGAGAGAAGTGCATGCTTTCTTGGGTATTACATCATATTGCAGACAATGGATACCGAATTTTTCCTTGTTGGCCAAACCTTTGGTGGCATTAACGTGTAAAGATACACCACATCCCCTCCCATGGTCTGAAGAGTGTCAGAAAAGTTTTTCCGAATTGCGCGATGCATTATGTTTGGCTCCTGTGTTGGGTACCCCCGCCTACAGTAAGCCCTTTACATTGTATGTCCATGAGAAAGAAGGTTGTGCATTGTCAGTGTTGACACAGTTGTTCGGAGGCAAACAGCGTCCATGTGCATATTTTACGTCAACTTTGGACCCGATAGCTAAAGCATTGCCAAGCTGCTTGACAGCCACAGCAACAGCAGCTGTTTCTATTCGACAGTCTGCTGGTTTAGTCATGAATAATACATTGATTGTGATGGTTCCACATGCAGTGGACACATTGTTAAACAGGACCAAGACACAGCACTTAACTAGTGCTCGGTTGTCAGGTTACGAGTTAACACTGTTAGCGAGCCATGTGCACATAAAAAGATGCAACACGCTTAACCCAGCTACGTTGTTGCCGATTGTAGCAGAGTTAGATACTTCTGAACAGCATGATTGTTTCCTCAGAACAGAAGAAGAAACGAAAGGGAGAATAGATCTTAGTGACACTCCTCTTGCAAAGTGTGATGGTACCTTATGGGTGGATGGTTCATGCTTCAAGCTGCCGAATGGAGATACGACTGCGGCATATGCTGTTACGACTTTGCATACGATTGTTGAAGCTTCACGTATCCCACATAATTCAGCTCAAGCAGCAGAGTTGATTGCACTTACAAGAGTGTGTGTGTTGCCAAAAGGAATGAAAGTGACTATATATACTGACAGCCAGTATGCATTCGGTGTGACTCACAGTTTTGGACGATTGTGGAAAGAACGTGGATTTCTGACTTTGCATGGAGCTAAGATACAGCATGGTCAATTGGTGAATAAGCTCCTTGAATCACTTACTCTGCCGTTGCAAGTCGCGATTGTAAAATGCAGTGCACACAAGAAGGTGACTGATGATGTTGGTCGTGGAAATGCATTTGCTGACGAAGTCGCAAAAGAAACAGCAAGGGATGTGATGAGTCGAATGTATGTTGCAGGCCCTGCAAGATGGGTTGGTGACGTTGGAATGTGTGAAGACACGATAGAGAGTGTGAAGTCTATTCAAGCTGAAGCTACAGAGAAAGAATTGAGTGTGTGGAGAGAAAGTACGGGTAGATTGGATGTGAATGGTTGTTGGGTTGAATTGTCAGAGCATCAGAGATGGTTGTTACCCGATGCGTATGTGTCTGCAGTTGTTACAATGGCTCATGGAATGGCTCACATCAGTGTGAAAGGGATTTGTAAGTTGTTGGCTCCAGTATGGCAAAATGCTGGAATTCCTAAGTGTGCAGAGAACGTGGTCAAAAATTGCATGGTGTGTCTGAAATACAACCCTGGTAGGGGAACCTCAACTCCAGCTGGTCATTTTGCGCCTCCTACGTATCCGTTCGAGGTTTTGCAGCTAGATTTCATCCACATGGAAAGGTGCAACAATTTGAAATACGTACTCGTTGTTGTTTGTGCCTTTTCAAGATGGGTAGAAGCGTATCCCTTAAAGGACAACACTGCCTTATCCACAGCTAAAGCCCTTGTCAAAGAATTCTTCCCTAGGTTTGGAATGCCGAGAATGGTCTGGAGTGACAATGGGAGTGAATTTGTGGGTCGAGTGATGAAGAAAGTATGTGAAGGGCTAGGCATCCAACAGAAATTCCACGCTGCAAATCACCCCCAATCAGCTGGACTAGTAGAGTGCTACAATGGCACATTAAAATTAAAATAGGCCAAGATTCAAGCAAGTTCTGGTCTTAAATGGCCTGACGCTCTGCCTTTGGCACTCCTATCAACAAGAATGACTGTGCATTCGCGAGTGGGACTTAGTCCGTACGAAATAGTGTTCGGCCGTCCGGCCAACATATGGGGAGTGCCAAGGCCGAAAAAATTCAGTGAGATCGAACACCCTGTACTGCTTGACTATTTGTACGAATTGACGGCTAAATTGCGTGTTTTACACCAACAGGTTCACGATTCTCTGCCTCAGGTATCTGAAGATCCAGGCCACACCATCAATCCTGGTTCGTGGATTCTGGTGAAAAATTTCCAGCGGACGAAAAACGATCAGCCCCGCTCGACCGGCCCCCACCTAGTCCTGCTGTCAACGAGATCCGCCGTACGAGTGGAAGGCAAAAAGAACTGGATCCACGGCGTACACTGCAAGAGGGTGCCTTTGCTTCTACCGTACGACCGGTGGGTCCAGGAGGGTGTTGCTGACTCTGAGACTGAGACTGTGCCTCGTTTTCTGCCTTTCAGCGATGCACGCATAAAAGGAACTATTACTGAAAAAGAAAGCGACAATCTCTTGCAAGAAGCTGTGCCGCCGTCAATTCGATTGGACACTACAGAGCCTGAACTCCTGTTTCAAGACCAGACAGTATCTGGGAAACAACGCTATAATCTGAGGATGAGAATTATGGACAAATAAAAAACAATTATTTTCTTTACTAAAATTTTGAAAGCGCAGCGCTCTTGTAGTGTAGTTCCTATCTTCCCAATAGGCTCTGCGCATTGGAATAATACCTACAGCAGTAAAGGCCTAGGCCAGACGTTAACTAGGTCTACTACTGTCGATACTAGACTTAAGTTTTGGGTTTGCCAGCGTAGCTCAGAGTTCGCTAGAAACTTTCTCGAATGTTCAAGGAGGAATTAACTTCCCTGATTAGACAAGAAGGGATTTAGTTTCTGACAACCATAGAACATGACAACTTTGCTCTCCCCTAATCAAGAGTCAATCTCGAGAGTCGTGTGAACAAAAGGCAAATTATTTTACTCAGTCAGTACGTGCATTCTTAGTCTCATCAGAATGTAGAGAAAAGGAAGAGACGGGCGTGTTCAATAAAAAGGTGTTATTTATTGATCAGTCTCTTTTCTCATACAAGAGAAATGGATCGATATTATTGCAATACTTATAGCTAAGTAAAGTGCATACATTAAAAGCAATAGTATAAAGTAATACTGTAAAAACATTGATATGGTTTCTAAGCCATATGATGTTTAAAATGAATAAAATATATTTACATACACATATACATTTGACTAAACGTACTCAACTGGTGTTTCTAGATACGCCTACCCCGTGTACCTGACCTAAGCCTAATACGTGGGCGGGAATAGAAAGTTACAGTTTAAGTTAAGTTTGTTTTTGCCAAGTGAATAACTAAAGAATTCTCTGTGAGGGGTTATTCAGTTCTGTACCTGGAAGTTAGGATGAATGAGGAATGGTATCTCTCTCTCTGGTCTCGATATTCCAGGCTGCCTGCGAGGGCTACCCGGAAACGCCGGTGCTGGATTCTCGGCAGGAGAAAGCAGCTTCTCTCAGCGCGTCAGGAAGGCGGGGCTGCTGCCAGCGGGGTCTGCTCTGCTCTCGGCTTCGGCAAGTATGGCTGCTCCGTCTCGTCACCACGCGTGTGTTTGCATAGGGCAAGATCGGTAATATTTATACCTTTAAGGTGCCGAGATTGACGTAAGGATGGACATAGATACGTCAATAAAGATGTCATACGATTTGCTCATTAGCACATTCTTTTACTAAAGTTCTCGGTGAAATCAAAACAATGGCCGCAGGGTTTTGCCCAGGTTGTCATAGGTTTGATTTGTTATGAGAACTCCGTATGCCTTATCAGGGGCTGGAGGAATATCGCTTGTCTAATTAGATCGCAAGCGTTATGACCTAATCAGATAACACGTTCCTGTGCCGTAGTGTGACTGCGTCAGATAACGGTATCTGCATCATGGGGAATTTCTGCCTCATGGGCTGACTGCTAGTTAACTTGTTGGTTCGTTTAACTAGAATAGGGTCAGGAATAGGGGGATCGATTCAGAACCGATAGGAATACATGACACCCACTCCACGCTAACTATGGACATATTTACTAATCTAGGCATAGTATAACATAGTACAACATACTATAGAGTAGTGTGTATACCTTACCACCCCAAAATACATAAATGCATTTTGAAATTTTCAAAAATACTGAAAAAAAATTGCAGACATATATATAGTATGCACTCAAGCTGTAGAAAAATGCCAAAGTAATTGCATTTGTATACATTATTGCTTATTTGGTATATGAGAATTACACATGAAATGATTTCTGACAGAAAAAAGTTTCGAGACCATTCCATCACAGAATAAAATATCTTTATGAACATGCCAGCGGGCAGCTAATGTCTATAAGTTATCTAAAATTTAGAAACCTTAGTTCTCTAAGAATAGTTCTTACTTTAAGCAGAAGATAGTGTCCCGAAAAATATGCAAAAATATTTGGGGCTGCTGGAAAAACTGCTGTCCGTGAACTGGAGCGATAATGTTCATGTGACTTTATTTTTAAAGTTGAAGGCCGAATTCAGGGAACGCCGTGTGCGAGCTTGCTCAAAAGTTTCTATTTCTGTTCGGGTGAGAACATCATATCATTTAGGCTTTCGAAAAAACTGTCAACAGCTTCCTGGGAAAGTTCCACTAACTCGGAAATAGGTGTAATCATGCATTCTTGCGCATGATTGTCTCCATTGACATTCTGATTTGCATTACTGACAGAAGGTCGTACCTGTTCGATGCTGCTTTCATCTTGAACTTCACTACCCATCAATCGTAGTGGTGAAGCTTCCACGAATGCCGTCATCAGGATTGGTAGCCTTTGAGGGCAGCACAAAGCATGAACCTTAATCGGGCTCAACAATGTTTCTGCATCCATCGGCGCATCCGATTGTAGCGTCAGACAGGTGTCTAACACGCATTCTTCTCCGCATAGCAGACACCTCAATACAGGTAAAACACATCTTTGCCACATTGGTCGAAATGATAGAAACCAAGTCATGTTCAGGTCTCTAAGCCGGGAGAGTCCCAGGATTTTTGATATCCGGTCCCGGTATCCAATGGCTAGGATTGTTTCTTCCCTTGTCGCAAGAGTTTTGTCTGTGACATGGGTTGCCATAATGAAAAATAAGGACTAAGAATAGGATTCCTGCAATTAGTCCCAGGATCAGGGGAAGTCCGCCAAAAATCGAATGGACGAAATCTGGAAAAATACCCAGTATGGCTTTGAATGGTGTTAATGCCATCGAAAATACTATCTTAAATACCTTTGAGACCCCATTGGTATCAGAAATATTTAAGATTTCATTCAGGATTTCCGCGAAATGTACGGGGGAATTAGTTGATAATAATGTATGTATCTCTGCAGTCGTCCTTGCGACTTGTAGATCATACGTTTCTTTTGATGACGAGAGCCTGGTAGGCGTCTGAAGAAGGACTGTTTTCATTCTGCTTAAAGTATCTATTCGAATAGAAGTAATTTTCAAATCGGGCCATGCCCTTGCCTCCCTGTCTGGGAAGGAGCTGGGGAACAATGTGCGTCCACAGCACTTGACCTTCGCAGTAGTAGTTACTAGATAAGGAGTCCCGGGCATAAGACTACAACATCTGCGGTCTACAATAAGAATGTAACTCCCATTATAGAGTCTTTGAAAGAATGGTTCTATTTCTGTTGCAGGTGCGCCTTGCTGGTGACATGAAAGGTTGTATGAATTCCCTTCACAGGCTCCATGCAAACTAATTCCGTTACACAGAAGTGTGCCGCTTAGTGACATCTCACAATTGTTGCCACTAAGAAACACTTTCTGTCCTTTATTACTGACACATGCATGTGAATAGGGCAGGTTCCAAGTTGTTTTAAGGTACCCCTTTCCCAATTTCTCGTACATGCCAGCCTGTATATATTTTTGGCAGTATTGAAACCTGAAGGTTGAGATTGGAATATTTATGATTCTGTGTATTATCCATTCACTGACAGGTCGTTCTGACATTGTCATTGGTAATCTTTCTAGTTTTTCAATGCTCAAGATTGTATAATCAGCACCCTTTTGCGCCATACCGATTTGTCTATCAGTAAGGTTAAAGATTTGGAATAGTGACGTTGTGTTGATTAAACGCCAAGGCACATAGCCTGAACGCAGATTTTGTAACGTCCAGCCAAGCTGTACAATAGAACGCAATTGTGACTGACCATGTTGTAATAACAGTAAGTCTTGTGATAATATATCGATTGCTGACGACATAATGCTGTCCAATGAAAAAATTCTGGAGGACAGAGTCATTAACCCATTGTCCACTACAGAAAGTGATTTTTCCAAATTAATACGGTCAATTTCCCGTATTCTCTCTGCTGTTTCAATTTGAGTAACCTTCCAGGCCTCATTGTATGCTGCATATACAGAGGCTGCTATGAAACGCTTTTGACGCTGTTTGCGTGGTCCCAAAGTGAAATCACGCAAGTCAGCACATTCAGTAAGTAAAGTTAGGTGTTGCTTAATTTCAGCCAGTGTGGAAGTTTGTAGCCATTGAAGGCATAATTTGCCCACACTGTAGGTGGTAATTATCCCTGGGTGATGTCTTTGAGGATATCTAGGGTCTGGCCTGTTCATTTTGAAACCCTGTGTTTTGTTCAGGAATCTGTCTTGACAGTTATTAGTATCTGTGGGCCAGATCAACCACTGTTTCCAATTTGGATGTGTTCTGTTTTGGTTTAATATATGGTTTACGTCTATCTCTTCATCTGTATCAGAGTTATTGCTAAACATTGTTGACTTTGGAATAGACGGTTTAATTAAATCTTTGATTTTGGCTAAGCCAAGACAGGTGGTTTGTTGAACAGTGTCATTTAAAAATATAATTTGTTCTGGGATCATGCAGGCTCTAAACAAAGCTTCTATACCCTGTACTTGCCAATCTTTTGTACCCCAAACACTTTTCAATTCAACATTTTTGTCCCAATAATCAAAACCAAAAGTATTCATTTGTTCGAAAAATGAGTCTGAATATAACAATTTTGTGTTGGTTATCATGGTTTTCATCCCTGTCTTGTTTGACAATTTTAAAATAAAATGTTTCAGCATTACTTGTGTTAAAACCTGAAAAATATGAATATTTGTCGTAAACGGTTCTTGAGCTCCCTTTTGGAGGTGTTGCACAATGTTCCCATTGATTATAATTTAAAACATTTCTAGATTGTGCAGATCTATGTAAAAAGTGGTTACCATAGTGGTTATAGCAATACATACTGTCATAATTTGTAGAACCCTGCAAATAATCATGTTTGGTAAATTTAGCAGACATTACTAAGTCAGACATCATGTTATTAATGCTTTCGAAGTCCCAATCATCAGCAAATGAGTTTGGTTTTGCAAAGTCACTCAATGAGATCTTAATTTGGTGTGGATATTTCAGGATCTCGACCGGACCATAAATTTCATAGTCAGTGTTGTCCCAGGCTACCCCACCAGGTATTGGATTGGCTGTGAAGTTGGCTGAAGAAAGTTCTCTTTTCTCGACGTGTGAAGATGTGTGTGGTTTGAGGATCAAGTTGATTTTCTGACTTGCTGTGTCCATTTTAGCATATTTTCCCTCAATGAAGCGTCCCAAAGTAAGTACCATGATGAGCCAAAGTATGAGGATAAATGCACCAAAACCCACCCAAAATTCAATCCATGGAGAAATCAGATATGTTTCTTTCAGTTGTTTCAAAAGTTCCTTAGCTTTGTCTTTAAAGGATTTTGATGATGGCTGTGTCTTTGATTCACTGAAGCCTTCAGAGGAATCATCGAAGTTAATGAAGTAGCCGGATGCAGTTCTGTCAATTGTTCCAATTGGTTCAGGATTTTTGTTTCTTGCATTGTCACTTGGTACTTCATTATAGAGTGGTGTGTCTCTGCTAAATGTTTTTATTTGGGTTTTCAGAGGTCTGAGTTCTATTGCATTCTAGCATAGTCCTTGTTGTTCTTCTGTAGGCGTTTCGAATGTGATGAGCCTCTTCGTTAGGACCTCTGTACTGGTAGCAAACCTTGGTGTTCTGCTACTTATTGGGAGTCCACTTGGCCTACTGTTTGTTATCGGCCACATGTTGTGGTTTTACCAGGTCGATGGATACAACTCAGTTCTCCTTTTTACCAGCAAGTGGCGGTAGTACAACTGATCTTGTCCCGTTGATAGACAAGACAGGAACTGCTTTTCTGTAAGAAGGCCCAAATT
Organism: Lissotriton helveticus; assembly: GCF_964261635.1. Classification (NCBI taxonomy): domain Eukaryota; kingdom Metazoa; phylum Chordata; class Amphibia; order Caudata; family Salamandridae; genus Lissotriton; species Lissotriton helveticus. The sequence goes on from NC_136071.1 coordinate 955,399,562, forward strand.
CCTTCTTTACCGCGATCTTCTCCCTGACTAGATCCCCGACTTTTGGAATCCAGACAGGTCTTGCTGGGACAGGTGGTGGTTCTTCAGTGGTTGTTGGCTGTTGTTTCAACTTTATGTTGCTCAGGTCTTTTCTTGTTTTGTTTAAGTCCTGCAAAATAGCCAAACGGTCTTTGATATCAAAGCTTTTTTCTTTCACCACTGAAGTCTGACTATCAATGTCAGAGATCATCATCCTAGTTCCAAATAATAATTCGTACGCACTGAATCCCTTCAGAGAATTTCTTGGCAAGTTATTGAGACTACGTTGGACACTTATTAAATGTTTGACCCACCCAGCTCCCGAACCTAATATCCTTTCCGCTATAGATTGCTTTATGTCTTGGTTTTTTCTTTACACCATCCCGTACCCTCAGGAAGGAAGTGAGAAGATTCCCGCTGGACTGTGCTCATTCGGCCATGTTTCCCCCCAGGCTGGTGGGCCTGAGTGAAAACAATGGTCGAACGTAGCATGCGCTTAGCGTATTTGCCATTTAGACTCGCAAATCTTTGTATAACAGTCCGGACGTCAGCCGAGTGCTGGTGATCTACATTATAAGTGGAACTAGCCTGTATATGTTAATCGCAACCCTTCCTTTTTACTCCTGATTTTTCCTGGAGTAGAACGACGAGGTATTAAACTGTTTCTCTCCCCACTGCGATCTCTGTTGCAGTTTGGGCAGTTTTTTGCAAACATGGTGTGACGCAGGCTCATGCCTGGCCACCAGTACCGTGATTGTAATTCTTCCAGAGAATCTTTTAGTTTAAGGTGTCTGAGACCCTCGCCCATGTGTGCGTCTGCGATTAACAAGTTTCTCCTGTCCATGTTTGGAATCACTCTATCCCCCACTCCAGGGATTCGAGCAAAAGGGACGGAGTTTGCATCGATTATGTATGTATAATTGAGTGGATAGTTGATCGGTAACGCTGAGCAGTCGCCTTTTGATGACGTTTTCACCGCCAGCACTGTTTCACCGTCAATGTATTTTAATGTACGCTTTTTTCGAACTACGGGAGCCGATTTAGTGGCTGCGGCTGCGGCTGTTTCAGCCAATGAATTCCCTACAACGTGAACGCCATCACGTTGATGACTCAGTGAGTGAGTCACATGAGTCTTTGGTAGCTCTTTCTGTAAAAGAGCTATTTGTTCCCAGAGCAGTTTCTGCTTTATTGGTGCATCTGTGTCATCTTTGTAACCGTTTTGAATCCATGTCTGCAAATCGCTGTTATATGATTTGACGCAGTAATATGAATCTGACACTATAAGTGTCGGGAATTCGCGATCCGCATTATCTAGCGCCATTTTCAATGCTATTATTTCAGTTTGTTGTTCTGAATTACTTTCTACTGAGTGTGTCTTTGTTAATAGAGGTTTTAGTTTACCTCCGCGCCACACTTCTTTTGTAATCTCACATGTGGGGTTGTATGCTTGTTCTCCCCAAACGGACGGTTGAGCATGTCCGTCTGTATAGATTACACAGGCGTAATGTCGTAGAGGCAGAATGTCGATTGGCAGAGGATATGTTTCTTCATATTCTAGATTTTTTAATTCTTCTAGTTCTCAAAAAATTGTCAACCAGGCTATACTTGATAATTCATATCCTTCGTATAGGATTTTCAGATGGGCAATTCTGGATTTTTTAAAGTTGAATTTGTAACCCTCTGCTGCGAACCCAAGTATTATGGTGTTCACTCTTTTCAAGTGAGTCTCCAAGTCATCATCTGTTAAGCAAATGTCATCGACATAAGATAATGCTTCATCATCATATAGTTGTAGTAATTCTGTTACTCTCGCTGAGAATACCCCCGGGCTGTTCTTGTACCCCTGGGCTAACCGACAGAATTGTTTTTGAGTGCCATTTACTGAGAATGCAGTTAAATATCTGCTCTCTGGTGCTATGTTTTGACAAAAGAATCCATTGGAGATGTCCAAGGTTGTTTTGTATTTTTTGCGCACTATGTTATTCATTAGTGCAGCACTGTGTGAGTTTTGCACTGCAAAAGTTTTGCAACATGTGTTAAGGTGTCGGTAATCCAAAACTAGACGATATGAATTGTCTGGTTTGGAGACCGGAAACAAAGGGTTGTTCATTTGTGAGGTGCAAGTTTCAATCACCCCCTGGTATTCTAGCTGATCTAGTATTTCATTTACCTGTTTTTTAGCTTCTTGCTTAATTGGGTACTGCCTTTGTGCAGTAGGTTGTGATTTTAACTGGATTTTGTGAGGAGGGGAGTCCTCATCCCATCCTACATGATTTTTATATAAAGCAGGTGCTAGAGCCACTGCCCACTTTCTAGCAAGTGTGTATTTTTTATGAATTGGGATATGATTCGAGAAGGCCGGCATAATTACTTCTTCGCCATGAGGGCACTCCCTGACAAACTCTGGTGGCCAGTCTTTTTCAGCTAGAAGGATATCATAGCCCTTGGAGAGATTATCCCAAAATAGTCCCCTTATTTTCCTAGTCTTATCTCCCTCTATACGCAATGTTATCTCGTATATCTTGTGGGGTTTGCTAACTCTGGTATCCGCAGTTTCCACTTGAAGATATTCATTCGTGTCCACTGTCTCCAGATGATTCATAAGGACTTTGCGAGCTATGCTCACTTCTGCTGCGCTGTCTAGCATTGTCTGAGCCCATTCTCCGTTTTTCAGTTGTGTCCTCAGTATTCTCGGCATTGTTAACTACCTTGATACTGGCTACCTTCTTTTTTGGAAATTGTAATTTCTTTTTTAGCTGAGCAGGTTCCTTGTCTTTGGACTTGGTGTGCTCTTCTCTTTGTTCTGATCGTCATCTTCTTTCCGATTTCTGCGAGGAATTCTGAAAAGATTGAGAGGGACGTGTATCAATGTCTTGATATCTATCAGGCTTCTTTATATTATCCCTATTTCTAAGGTTATATCTTTTCCCAGAGGGGTCACTCTGGGGTGACCTGTGTCTCTGGTTCGGAGATTTCTCCCTTCGCCTAGGAGACCTTCCTCGGGACTGGAATTTCTTTTCTTTTGGATTGGATTGTTTGTTTCCATCCCAGGTCTTTTTTGGTGAATTATTATTAAAAAATATTTTTTCTGGACTTTCAGTCAGTTGCGGTTTTACTGGTATTCCACCTAAACTATCTCTACCTAGTTCCTCATAGGATTTTTCTATGATTCTGGCAATTTCAGCTGGTTGGTCTGCTATATCTGTCTCTTTTAACCTCTGGCGGATCGCCACGTTTGCTGCTTCACCTTTTATGTTGGCTAATAGTATAGCCGAGACCTGCTTGAAGTCTTTTAGTAATTTCATACCAAGAGTTAAAGCAGGTTCTGGACCGTATTCGTCTTGAATTTGTTTTAGCACATCTGGTATTACCGAAATGGATGGAACACCGTGCGTTTTTGTGTAGATGGAAGCAAAGACTGTACCCCAAGTGTCACAGTCCTCAATGTGTGGTGCGATTCCCATTGGGAGACAGATAGTCAGAATCCTGTGTTTTTCTAATGGGGTGGTGTCAGGAAACACCGCCTCTATTTGGGTAATTTTCTGTGCCAACCAGAATGATATTTGTTCCCGTTTAGCCGGTACTTTACCTAGGCAAGACTGGATGTTCTGTGGTGTAATTTTATTTGTGTTCCCCTGGTGAGGGGTCAGCTGTGGAAGTTTAATTGCTGGCTGAATTGTTGATGTCCGCATCACATACTGAACTAATTGTCTATGAATTTTTATTAATTGTTTTAGCTGTGTTAAAACGTTTGGTGCAGACATCCCATCGATGTCTGGATGTGGTGTGTATCCGGCTAGGACCGGCCACGTTGCTCCTGGTCTACCTAAAGGACCGAGCCTGGTGATGTGATTATTATGTTTTAGGGCGCCATCAAATAAGAGCAAATGCTCTTGGAATTTGAGTGGTACTTCCACCTCCTCAAAAGGAGTGTACTCATTAGGAGGTTCCTCTATTTTGTAATAGTGGAAGTACTTTGTTACAGCATTAGCTGCTGGAAAATGTATCCATGAATAATATACCTCTGTCTGCCGATATTCGTGTGCCTCAATTACGAATATGACTGTGCCACCTCTAGGTGTCAGTCCATTTTCTATAAGTTTTAGAGTTATAGATCTCCTTTTGATGACCGAAATGAGTATTATATCCGCGTCTGCTGCTTGCATGGTAGCATCAGCATCTGCGAGTTCAGTTGCTAATCTAACTGCCTCTCTTTCATCATCACTCTCTGCCATTTTACCGACAGGAAGCTTATTTTGTTTGTTTGCAGATCAGGTTTCTTATGGAAACAGAGATTAGATGCACAATATTTTGGAACTGTTTATCCTTCAACGTTGACTATACCAAGAACCATACATAGGAGTTCCCTCCTGCGAGGTTTTGGAGGATATTACCTTTCACCCACTCCAGACGTCTTTGGAGTATTGTGGGAAAAGGGGTCTGAGTGAGAAAGCACAACTGAGTTACTCTAAATGTCTTACGTTAGTTTTATCGCCCTTTCCAAACGCGTTGGGCACCATGTAGTGTAGTTCCTATCTTCCCAATAGGCTCTGCGCATTGGAATAATACCTACAGCAGTAAAGGCCTAGGCCAGACGTTAACTAGGTCTACTACTGTCGATACTAGACTTAAGTTTTGGGTTTGCCAGCGTAGCTCAGAGTTCGCTAGAAACTTTCTCGAATGTTCAAGGAGGAATTAACTTCCCTGATTAGACAAGAAGGGATTTAGTTTCTGACAACCATAGAACATGACAACTTTGCTCTCCCCTAATAAGAGTCAATCTCGAGAGTCGTGTGAACAAAAGGCAAATTATTTTACTCAGTCAGTACGTGCATTCTTAGTCTCATCAGAATGTAGAGAAAAGGAAGAGACGGGCGTGTTCAATAAAAAGGTGTTATTTATTGATCAGTCTCTTTTCTCATACAAGAGAAATGGATCGATATTATTGCAATACTTATAGCTAAGTAAAGTGCATACATTAAAAGCAATAGTATAAAGTAATACTGTAAAAACATTGATATGGTTTCTAAGCCATATGATGTTTAAAATGAATAAAATATATTTACATACACATATACATTTGACTAAACGTACTCAACTGGTGTTTCTAGATACGCCTACCCCGTGTACCTGACCTAAGCCTAATACGTGGGCGGGAATAGAAAGTTACAGTTTAAGTTAAGTTTGTTTTTGCCAAGTGAATAACTAAAGAATTCTCTGTGAGGGGTTATTCAGTTCTGTACCTGGAAGTTAGGATGAATGAGGAATGGTATCTCTCTCTCTGGTCTCGATATTCCAGGCTGCCTGCGAGGGCTACCCGGAAACGCCGGTGCTGGATTCTCGGCAGGAGAAAGCAGCTTCTCTCAGCGCGTCAGGAAGGCGGGGCTGCTGCCAGCGGGGTCTGCTCTGCTCTCGGCTTCGGCAAGTATGGCTGCTCCGTCTCGTCACCACGCGTGTGTTTGCATAGGGCAAGATCGGTAATATTTATACCTTTAAGGTGCCGAGATTGACGTAAGGATGGACATAGATACGTCAATAAAGATGTCATACGATTTGCTCGTTAGCACATTCTTTTACTAAAGTTCTCGGTGAAATCAAAACAATGGCCGCAGGGTTTTGCCCAGGTTGTCATAGGTTTGATTTGTTATGAGAACTCCGTATGCCTTATCAGGGGCTGGAGGAATATCGCTTGTCTAATTAGATCGCAAGCGTTATGACCTAATCAGATAACACGTTCCTGTGCCGTAGTGTGACTGCGTCAGATAACGGTATCTGCATCATGGGGAATTTCTGCCTCATGGGCTGACTGCTAGTTAACTTGTTGGTTTGTTTAACTAGAATAGGGTCAGGAATAGGGGGATCGATTCAGAACCGATAGGAATACATGACACTCTCATCTGAGAAACTTTTTTATTTTTGTTTTTCGAACCACCATCCGGGTTCCGCTGTAGGGTCGCGGTTGCCCAAGTCTTTGGGGTGCAGCTGAAGACGTTAGGTCGACAGTTCTGGTTGGTCTAAGGGAGTTGCCCTTGACTGACAGAAGCATCCTTTAGCATAGAACACCCTACCATCGCGAGCAGCATTTTAGAGAGGATGGAGTTTTTCGAGATGGAGAGACCTGCCAAACAAATGAACTTTAAGACTACAATTTGCAGAATGATGACCAAGAAACGTTTTTTGATACGATGCATTTTCATATTGTTCAGTGTTATGATGTTTTTAATAGGATATGTTTTATTCTCTTTTCGAGTGACATTTGCACCCACTTCATCGCCCATACCTCATCCTCCTACTATTTCCTCACATTCTTTTCAACTTCTTCCTGAACATGAATCCGCTAGGAGATTAGAGTTTATTAATAACTCCTTCGTTCCGCTTTTGCACCAACACCAACTAGTAATAAACACAACTAACTGTTGGGTGTGCAGTCTTATGCCTCACACAACGGATAAAGGTATCCCTTATCTGATCCAGCCTTTCAGCCATAATGGTTCTGTGTGGGCATACAGAACAATGTTCATCTACGCACATGAGACCTACCCCCTGCGTTCTGTGACAGACAATCCTAAGAATAGTGCTCTAGTTAAGGGTATAGTAGACATGGTTAAGGAAGATATTTCCTATGACACTATCCCAAGAGAAGAGACACTAGTATATATAGGATGGAACGTGACCGGATATGGAGTTACTCTGAGTGAGAAACAGCAAGCTAAGAGATCTTCCCCGATTTGGATTGTACCCCATCAGGGTCACCTATGTCTGCAAGGTAATGGCAAGAATCCAAGAGCTCAGTTAGGGAAGAGTATCTGCACTGAAACATATGTTTTTGCGTCCCAGACTTCCCCTTCGTTCTTAGCTGCTAAGGGTACCTATTTCATCTTACAAAACCAGGAGAATAGGGTCTTAGGGGAGTTTAATGACCAAGCCTAGGTTTAAACCCCCAATACAATGAATTAAATACCAAAAAACCTAGGGGTCTAGAGTGTGGTACCTTTCGTACACTAAAACCGCAGCGCCAGCTTGCTGGAAAACACTAGTAGGGGTGGAAAACAGATGCAACAGAAATAAAGGTGTAAGTGGTTGTAACAAAGAAACCCGCTCGGTTTTGAGGATTCCCATCAAACACTTGTATGATGAAATTCTATCATTTGGTCATCCTCGGGGGTCTGGTGTCTCTAGATCATTGAAACCCAGATATCCCCTGAAGTGGAGCGGGGTCAATACCCACAAGCACTCAGTAACCAAAGAAAGACCAAAGATGGGTATAAGTGCAGTGTAAAACTAAAGAAAGTGGTGAGTTTAAAATAGAATAGAGGACAGAAAAATAGATTTATTAGAACGCTGTCCTCTTCCTAATTAAAACAGCATGAACAGTGCAAGGATGCAGTATGGAAACAAATCACTGCATATCAGGCCAACATGTTTCAACCTCAAAGGGAAGGACCCAAGGTTTTCATCAGGGCCCTGTTCACAACGTTGCTACTGCGTGGTGAAAAACAATTAAATTATTTCCAAATATTACAGATCCGATCTGGTAACCAAACAAAAGGATACAGCTTTTAGGTTCATAACTCCGCCGTGCAGAAGGTTCCAAACAGTGATCTACAAAAACAACACAAACACCCCTAAATTACAGAACATCTCTCATTTCAATCCTACACCCTCCAGTGTTACATAAGGGTAAAAATTATATACCACTCACCCTATTCTGCCAGGGAGTAGACCTCACCTCACCTGGACTCTAACTCAGGAATAAAGGGGAGGCCATGCTCTAAAAAGGAAATACGAGGCGTAAGGAGTGGAAAAAAGTGCAAAGGTGTACTACCCTGCTTAGCATATTCTCCCTCCACATAAATGTGTCACGCCTCTGTTCCTAAATATACTTCTTCAAACAACTTACTCAAGACAAACTAGCTCTACCTCACAAGCAAACCTCTCAACTCATGGTTAATGACCAAACAATGGTCAGAGAATTATAGAAAATACCTATAGTACTAAGTATAACAAAGTACTGTTCTTAACACACTGTCAGGTAAAGGGGTCCCAGTGTGATTACAGCAAAAGCATGTTAGGCAAACCTATTCATATAAACCCCATCTGCCCGTAACAAATCTTACCTCTCCGTCGTTGCCCCAGTCAAATGCTGAGTCAGGGGGAGGCAACGAGGGGGAGAAGTTCCGGTCATTAAGAGCCGGCGCCGGGCCCCGCCCGAAGGGAGGTACCCTGAATATCCTTCAATAGCGGGACGTTTAACAGTATTGCCCGGTTTAGGTTGCAGAACGGACCCGCCATTCCTTGTTTACACCGCGAGCCGGTGTTAGTGTGTGTAGCTACGCGCATGCGCAATGGTAAATTGTAAAGTCGCGCGAGGAACTACAGAATGACGTCAAACGCGTCTCTTCTGTAGTTCAGCTCACTGCAAACGCCCCAAGAGGATTAAAAAAGGGCTCTAGGCGTAGCGGAACCTACTCTATTAAGCCAGGGATTTATGTGGGCAACAGGTTAGTGTCTCAAAACATTAAAGCCCCATGGTACCCGCTATCCTGCTGTGTGGGAAATCTCCCAAGTAGTATTTAAAGTAGTGTTTAAACAAACGCTGCGCCTATTCTTATAAATACCAATATTACCTACATGGTAGGAATTCAAATTGGGGGCTAGAAAACCCAACCAATTAGATGTGAATGGCCTACTCACGAGTTATTACCAGGCAGGGTCAGTCTGAAATAACTCTAGGCAAACAATACCTTGAGAAACCCTATAGAGTGGTGCATAATCAGTCTAGTATTCAAAGGACAGTACTCCCCAGGTCCTTACAGAGTGGTCCACGGGATTTCATCATTAAGTCCCTGACTCTCTAAATGTAATACATAAATCCATTTTTGTTCTTTCAAATAAAGAAAACGAGTGGGGTCCATGACATGATTAGGTATGAATGGTTTCTCTAGAACAACCCAACTGAACTCATCCTCTTTGTGATTGAGCTCCAAAAAATGTTTGGTTAGTTTGGACACCGTTTTCTTGCATTTGAAAGAGCTTTTATGTTCAAGCATACGTGTGCGTACTTTCCGCCCAGTCCCTATATCTATTTGGTTTGTCTTCTGTGTCAAACCACACATTGAGCATCCACCACAGCACTTTCAATGAGAAATCCAATCAAGTGCAAAAAATTGTCAGACGCCATTGGCGCATTTTCAACAGTACAAAAGACAAGATTGAACCCCCACTGTTCGCTTTCAAGCGCTCGAAAAATCTAAAGGATTGCCTGATACACACCCGGCCACGTGAAGCACGGCGGGAAACTAACGACACTCTGTGGCAACTACCACCGGTACAGGGACACCACCCTTGTGGTGGATGCTCAATGTGTGGTTTGACACAGAAGACAAACCAAATAGATATAGGGACTGGGCGCCCGTGGATTCTGAAACATTTTTCCAACTGCAACAGCATAAATGTTATATACATTCTTACGTGCCCGTGTAACAAAAGATATGTGGGCATGACGACCCGGAAAGTACGCACACGTATGCTTGAACATAAAAGCTCTTTCAAATGCAAGAAAACGGTGTCCAAACTAACCAAACATTTTTTGGAGCTCAATCACAAAGAGGATGAGTTCAGTTGGGTTGTTCTAGAGAAACCATTCATACCTAATCATGTCATGGACCCCACTCGTTTTCTTTATTTGAAAGAACAAAAATGGATTTATGTATTACATTTAGAGAGTCAGGGACTTAATGATGAAATCCCGTGGACCACTCTGTAAGGACCTGGGGAGTACTGTCCTTTGAATACTAGACTGATTATGCACCACTCTATAGGGTTTCTCAAGGTATTGTTTGCCTAGAGTTATTTCAGACTGACCCTGCCTGGTAATAACTCGTGAGTAGGCCATTCACATCTAATTGGTTGGGTTTTCTAGCCCCCAATTTGAATTCCTACCATGTAGGTAATATTGGTATTTATAAGAATAGGCGCAGCGTTTGTTTAAACACTACTTTAAATACTACTTGGGAGATTACCCACACAGCAGGATAGCGGGTACCATGGGGCTTTAATGTTTTGAGACACTAACCTGTTGCCCACATAAATCCCTGGCTTAATAGAGTAGGTTCCGCTACGCCTAGAGCCCTTTTTTAATCCTCTTGGGGCGTTTGCAGTGAGCTGAACTACAGAAGAGACGCGTTTGACGTCATTCTGTACTTCCTCGCGCGACTTTACAATTTACCATTGCGCATGCGCGTAGCTACACACACTAACACCGGCTCGCGGTGTAAACAAGGAATGGCGGGTCCGTTCTGCAACCTAAACCGGGCAATACTGTTAAACGTCCCGCTATTGAAGGATATTCAGGGTACCTCCCTCCGGGCGGGGCCCGGCGCCGGCTCTTAATGACCGGAACTTCTCCCCCTCGTTGCCTCCCCCTGACTCAGCATTTGACTGGGGCAACGACGGAGAGGTAAGATTTGTTACGGGCAGATGGGGTTTATATGAATAGGTTTGCCTAACCTGCTTTTGCTGTAATCACACTGGGACCCCTTTACCTGACAGTGTGTTAAGAACAGTACTTTGTTATACTTAGTACTATAGGTATTTTCTATAATTCTCTGACCATTGTTTGGTCATTAACCATGAGTTGAGAGGTTTGCTTGTGAGGTAGAGCTAGTTTGTCTTGAGTAAGTTGTTTGAAGAAGTATATTTAGGAACAGAGGCGTGACACATTTATGTGGAGGGAGAATACGCTAAGCAGGGTAGTACACCTTTGCACTTTTTTCCACTCCTTACGCCTCGTATTTCCTTTTTAGAGCGTGGCCTCCCCTTTATTCCTGAGTTAGAGTCCAGGTGAGGTGAGGTCTACTCCCCGGCAGAATAGGGTGAGTGGTATATAATTTTTACCCTTATGTAACACTGGAGGGTGTAGGATTGAAATGAGAGATGTTCTGTAATTTAGGGGTGTTTGTGTTGTTTTTGTAGATCACTGTTTGGAACCTTCTGCACGGCGGAGTTATGAACCTAAAAGCTGTATCCTTTTGTTTGGTTACCAGATCGGATCTGTAATATTTGGAAATAATTTAATTGTTTTTCACCACGCAGTAGCAACGTTGTGAACAGGGCCCTGATTAAAACCTTGGGTCCTTCCCTTTGAGGTTGAAACATGTTGGCCTGATATGCAGTGATTTGTTTCCATACTGCATCCTTGCACTGTTCATGCTGTTTTAATTAGGAAGAGGACAGCGTTCTAATAAATCTATTTTTCTGTCCTCTATTCTATTTTAAACTCACCACTTTCTTTAGTTTTGCACTGCACTTATACCCATCTTTGGTCTTTCTTTGGTTACTGAGTGCTTGTGGGTATTGACCCCGCTCCACTTCAGGGGATATCTGGGTTTCAATGATCTAGAGACACCAGACCCCCGAGGATGACCAAATGATAGAATTTGATCATACAAGTGTTTGATGGGAATCCTCAAAAGCGAGCGGGTTTCTTTGTTACAACCACTTACACCTTTATTTCTGTTGCATCTGTTTTCCACCCCTACTAGTGTTTTCCAGCAAGCTGGCGCTGCGGTTTTAGTGTACGAAAGGTACCACACTCTAGACCCCTAGGTTTTTTGGTATTTAATTTAATACCTATTTCATCTGCCATGATAGAGCCTATACATGGTTGCCCCCTGACCTTTCGGGCACATGCTTTGTTTCGTTCCTGTTGCCTCCCACCTACACAGCTGCGGCAGATTACCATAAGACAAGGATAGTTAGAGGTGTTTTCAGTGAAGAGGACACTGCAGAACAAGAATTTGGAGACTTCGTGAGGGGTTTTCTGCCGTTCTGGGGACCAATGGTTAACAGCAGGAACATAAGACAATTGACAAGGGTGGTTGAGTCCACCGTAGTTGAAACTGCCGGTGCCCTTAGTAACTTGACTGCTGAGCTCCAGTCGGATCGTCTTATGACCCTTCAGAACAGGGTTGCGTTAGACGTCATACTTGCAGACCGAGGTGGGGTATGTAGAGTGATAGAATCGAGTTGCTGTGTTTTCATTCCAGATAACGCTCCAACAGTGTACCAGGCCATTTTCAAACTACATAAGATTTCCGAATCTGTTCATGTAGATAAAGAAGATTGGTCGTTAATGGGATGGTTCTGGGAACTGGTATCCGGCTGGGGATGGAAAATTCTGATGGTCATTGGGATGATCTTAGCCATTCTTTTCCTGTTCTGTCTGTGCGTACAGTGTGCTCCTGCAGTATGTAGCCTCTGTGCTACATCGTGTGTAAGGAAATCTGTATCAAGGGACGAGCTAAGTAATAGGATGATGCTACATCAACATCTCAATGACTTTAGGAATATAGACCTGGACTCAGATTAGCGTGAGTATAGGTTATTGCCTATGTAAGGGCAAAAGGAGGGTCTGTAGTACTGACAATTCTGGACCTGTGTTATAAACATCATTATACCATGACGATTTTGATATCAGAAGACCGAGAATGGCTAGTACACTATGCACAAGCATTTTCGTTTTATTCGAGTGACGATTTCACCTTGAAATCGCAGTTTTGTCCTGAACACTCGGGTTCCATTTTGTGTACGGCAGCCATTTTGTGAGTTGCCCTCACATAGGCCAATGATTAAAGCCAAACATGGTCCTGAAGGACACGTACACCTTTCCTGACTTCTCTGCGACCTGGGTAAGCTGACTCCACTGCCCCAGGCCAAACCTGTTCGGTCAGTTCCACTCCCAGTGGCCGTACGAGATAGCATCAAGGCACAACATGCCATAAACCTTTCATCGCACACAAACCACGCCTAATCTTGCACACACCTGACCCATCTTCCTACTTTATGACTTGCTTTTCGAGGAGGAGGTGCCCGTTTTTATTGGGGGTCCGTCGATATCTGATGAAAATACTGGGCCTTGCCGGGTAATTGATTGTGGGCTGAACAAACTGAAATGTGGGATTGTCATCATGACTCTGCTTTTCCTTTGTAGTGAAAATATGTGAATGGTCAACTGTAATGTAAAGAATGTTTGCCTGAAGCATAATATTTTGTATAAAAAGAGAAGGCTGGCTTTGTAAGTTTGAGCAGTCTCCTGAGAATATACACCGTGTTGTACTTCTAGGACGCCTGTTACTTGGTTGCAGCCAATAAATTCGATCTTTGACTTCACCTAGAAGACTCTGAGTTTCTGTAGTCTGAAACAGGAAGGACCCGAAGTCATAGGGTGTGTCCCTGGCACCGCTGGGTTACCGGTTCAGTACCGGTTCTGAAAAACCCAGTACTTCAGTGTGGGACTTGATGCAGTGCTTATGCCAAAAAGGGGTGATCGGAAGGAAGAGACCATTAAATTTGCATCTAGGACGTTGCGGGGAGCAGAATCGTCTTAGTCCACAATAGAGAAGTCGTCATTGGCCATGTGGTGTTGGGTACAACATTTTAAAAACTGTGTCTGGGGAAATAATTTGTTCTAAGAAATTATCACAAGTCTTTGTTGGACCTGTTCACCACAAAGGGTGGGGGTAGAGCAACCCCATGCATTGCCAAGTGGCAATATAGGTTGCAACAATATCTGTACACGTTTGAATATGTACTAGGTGACAATAATTAAGTTGCAAAATATCTTTCCAGATTACCATTGGAAGGGATTGTGGAGGATCAGGAAGAGGCGGATGGTCTTGAGATGGTGTGTGTGGTGAGTTCGGTTAGTGATACCATGAAGAGGGCTTTGTCTGAGCAGGGATGGTTGAAAGCTTTATTAATTGACAAAATGTTACAAGAGGTGATGAAGTTTGTAGTGGATAGTTGGCCTATTAATAGGAATACTCCAGAGGTGTTTATCCATTATAGGAGGGTGGGGGAGGAATTATCTATTGTAGGGAGCATTGTGTGCAGGATTGGGCAGTTGGATGATCCAGAATACCTACGGAAAAGAGTACTGGATCTGGCACATGAAGGGCATCTTGGAATTCGAGCCATGAAAGAAGAATAAGGGAAGATTTCCAGTGGGCTATGGTTGACAAGGCTATCGAACATTATGTCAGAAACTGTTGCATGTGTGTCCTCAGTGAGAAGTCACAGGTGACTTGTCCGTCTCTGGTCAATCCTATTGTGGTTAAAAATACACCTTGGAGTAAAGTAGTATTTGCTATCTCTGGGCCTTTTGGGGTTATGGTCAGTACACCTAAATATGCATTGGTCATGATAGTCTATATGTCAATGTGGCCGGAGGTGAAGTTTGTGGGCAATATAAACTCTGATGCTGTCATTACATTTTTCAACAAGGTATTTTTTAGAGAGGGCTTCCTTAAGGAGCTAGTGGTTGACAATGGACAATGGGACCCAGCTGATATCCAGGAGATGAAAATGCATCTTGATAAATCAGTTATAAAGTATTAATGGTCTTGTGGGGAGAGTGGACTGTATCATCAAAGAACAATTACAGCTTGCACTCATCAATGGTTTGCATTGGAAAGAGGAAATAGATGAAATGTTGTGGGCAATGAGAACTACGTTCATCCAATTTTATTTCCAATTTTCAATCCAATTTCATCCGTCACTTCAAAGAAATGAAGTTCAAAGTTATCAGCATTTTAGTTGATCAGGAATTGCCCATCCGGGCCTATTCGCAGGCATGTAAACATACTCAGTTTTTCCAATACATTTGACTAACCCAATGCATTTCGGTCTGATTTCGACCTTCCTCAGGGGTATCTAAAATGATTAAAAAATGATCATCAGCCCCACTCATTTTTAAACAGTAATTATGCACAATAACTCATCAAGTACCGAAAATTGTGTCAACAACGTAACTTTTCAAATCAATCATGATAAGTCCCAAATGTAATGTCTAAATAATGCCTCACATGTTTAAATACAAACCAATTATGTGATCATTCATTCAAACCAAACAAATAATTCCCTTTCATTACCATACATCCCAAGTTCACCTTCCCTCTGAACCTTCCCCATGATTTACCTCCGCCGTAAGACTTCCCTATATCAAGATAACCATTGTGCCACTTATACTCCATCCCTCAGTTTGAATGAATGATCACAGTGTTGGTTTGTATTTAAACACGGGAGGCATGATTTAGACATTACATTTGGGGCTTATCATGATTGATTTAAAAAGTTACGTTGTAGACACAATTTTCGGTTCTTGATGAGTTATTGTGCATTGTTACTGTTTAAAAATGAGTGAGGATGATGATCATTTTTTAATCATTTTAGAACCCCCTGAGGAAGGTCGAAATCAGACTGAAATGCATTGGGTTATTCAAATGTATTGGAAAAATGGAGTTTGTTTACATGCCTGCGAATAGGCCCAGATGGGCAATTCCTGAGCAACTAAAATGCTCAAAACTTTGAACTTCATTTCTTTGACGTGACGGATGAAAATGGATTGAAAATTGGAAATAAAATTGGATGAACTTGGTTAACACTATGGAGTATGAGTGAATATGTTTCTCAAATGTGTACAAGGCTGTGCAACTCATCTGGGGCACGATTTTCGTGCGTCGCAATGTTTGGATACAATGTTAAAGTTTGCGCTAAGGAACGGAGCGCATAATGAGTGCATGCACTCCAAACTGGATTAGAAACATGATGAATAAAAAGTGTGATAAACTAAGGGTGTGCCTCAGACTGTCTTACAGTGAATTATATTACTTTCCGGCAATGAGAACTACCCATCACATAAGCAATTGAATGTCGCCTTTTACCTTCTTGAGTATCAGAGTTGCGGGCCCAATTTGAATAAAGAGTGGATGGATAGGAGAACCATTGCAGTAAGAATAGCAAGTGTAGGAATATAGGAGTACACATCGATGTTACTCTGGTCAAGGAGAGTGCCATTAAGAGGGTATCAGACAGAGTGAGGTTCTGTCCTGCAAATTTCAAGGATTATAAAATGTTTTGACCCCTTGTCTTGTAGCACTGTACTAGTTTTTAGATTTCTTTTGTTCCCCTTTATTCGGCCTTTGCCTAACTAACATCATTTTGTGTATTTGTGTTCATTTAATGTTGCATCGTTTGCATTCCTTTTTTGTTTAGAAGGAAGGGGGGTATGTATGGATGGAATGTTGTGGTTGCTGGTACCCTGCATGGAACCTGGAACAGGGGTTTGAGTTGGAGGTTCTGTGGATCAGCAGTTTCAGCCAGGACGGAGAGGAATAAATGTACCTTTGGTCTAAAACAGGTATTTGACATTTTTTCAGTAGCTTTGATAATTTTTATTTGCAGACATACCACTTGAAAATTCAAGTATCAGCAAGATTGACAATCAGTCATATATCCAGATAGGAAAATGCTTTCAGTGTGATATAATATGCATAGGTTACAACTAGCTTTAAACTTTTGTTTTTGCAAACCCGAATTCTTTCATATACTCTTTACTAACTCAGCTAATAAACTTTCTTTAGAAACACTCAATTTCAGACTAGCAATATAAACTTTTTCTATGAAAATTGCAACAAGACTTGCTAAAGAGAACATATCTTTCAATCTTGAAAAATTTTATAAGGTCCCCTTTTTGCTTCCCTGCGAGAATATAATCTTGCTACGTTTACAGTAGGATTAGGGAGTAAAGTGGTGGATTGTGAGATTGAATGATAAGTAACAGATTTAGCCCAATTATCCAAGCATCCATGGCCACACTCATCCATGTGTCTTCTCGTTTAATGGAAGTTTTCCAAGTATATGCACCTTTTTAGGTTGAGCCTAACCTTGCATCTCATGCGCTACTCGCTTTGCGAGGCATGCAGTATACTGTATGGTGAAGAAGCTTCATGGAAGCTCCGCCCACTCTCTGCCCATCTTTTTCTTTGGGATAGGTTCTAAATGCTGCCTTCCGATTGGTTTTAGGCCTCTTAGTTCCTCCTCATGACGGCCATGTCATCATTAGTATCCTTCAATGGCTTCTGGCCCCTTTTCTTTAGGCACTATTTTCTTCTTGTGACCACCCCTCCCACAGCCCGTGACTTCTCAGCCTGCTCCCGCACCACACTCCCATTCGTGTCTTCTCAGCACGCCCCACTCCCGTTTCCAATGCAATAAGTCTCACGTAAATGCGAGTCCTGTTGCATTGCAAATGCTTGTTGTTTGCGAGCTGGTGCCATTAGAGCTCTGCTGCTGTGCAGTCGCATCGTAGTGCAAATATGGCGGCACTGACAGGACGACGAATCGGCTCTGCTGACACCGGGGCCTGATAAAGAGATGGGAGGTGCCCAGATTACAGCGAGGCCAGGGCCATGGGGGGTATTGATGAAGCGAGGGTGGATGCGGTTTGGTTGTCTCGCAGTGCTTAGTATCTGAAACAAACTTTTATTTCCAATTGCATATACCTTAATCTCTACTCTGGTGGGTACGATTATGGAAACTTTATATAACTAGAAGTTAACATCCCATACTCCTTGGTATCACTTAGAACAAGCATTTTGCAGTGCAATAGGTCTTGCGAGAGTTTGAGCTATTAGCATTGTAAATGACTATGCCTTTCATTTATGTTTTAAAAACAAAAACATAAATAAAAGACATGGTAATTTAGAATACCAATTGCTCTAACTCGCGTAAATGCTAGACCTAATGCATTGTCAAAGTCAAAGTCAAAAATTTATTTATTGCACAGTTACTTAAAACCATTTGCAATATATCACACTTTGAAATGCAAGGGAATGATTAAATGACAGTTATAACAGTTAAATGCTCCTGTCAAATTTTTTACTAAGATTAATAAAACCCTTTCCTCCTTCTTATGGTCTGGTAAGAGGCCACGTATGTCTTTATTACGTCTGCGTCTACCCAAATCAGAGGGTGGGGTTAATTTCCCAAATTTCCCCGCATACCACAAAGCTTTTCTCCTAAAACAAGCTTCCATCTGGCTCAAAGACCCTACCGAGCCTCTTCCCCTTTGGGCTGAACTTGAACGTCTTTCTCTCTCTCCTTTCTCGTTTGCCGAATATCTCTCCTTCTCCCGTAAACCCCAATTCATCTCTACCCCAATTCACAAATATACTGCGAAAATACTCTTAGCTTCTGCTCCAGACCCCCCCTCCTCTGTTAATGAGTTTCTTAACACCACCATCTGGTATAATAACAGCGTTCTCATTAATTAGAAGCCTTTTTACTGGAAAACTTGGAGGCAGCGAGGCCTTATTTGGGTTTCTCAACTTTTTCATGGATCTATTTTCCAGTCCTTTTCTGTCCTTAGTCGTACTTTCTCGCTCCCTCCTTCCTTCAGCCGCAAATTCGTCTTACTTAGGACTGCTGTTATGTCCGCTTATGATTCCCTCTCTCACTCCCCTCCTTCCGCTGCTTTCTCCAACCCAACCTCCTCACTTCATTCCCTATTAAGTTCCAGCCCTTCAGCTTCTTCCATCTATCATTCCTTTCACAACCCTCTTTTACCTAGGCCGAAATCGACAGTGGAGGAGCAGTGGGAATCTGATTTAGGCGCGTCTTGGCCTACCTCCCTCTGGGATAAAATATGGACTAAGCTCCGCAAATCCTCTAGAGCTGCTTCCCTCACACAAACACTTTTCTTTATTTATAATCGACTTCTCTACACGCCATCTCTCCTTCACAAGAGATTCCCTTCGACTCCGGACCTTTGTTGGTCCTGCTCCATCCCCAACGCCACGCTATTTCATATGCTTTTTCTATGTCCCCTCACACGCATTTTTTGGACTCAAGTTTGGGACCAAATTAATACTATATTTCACACTACTATCCCCTTATCCTTTACTGACATCTTTCTTGGCTCACTCTCACCCTCCTGGACTGATGTTGATGCAAATGTTCAAATTGTAGATTTGTTATTAGCTGTTGCATTCCAACAGATTACTGTTCATTGGAAAAATTCACATGACATTACTTTCAAAGCTTGGTGGTTTAATGTATGTTATAATCACAGACTTGATACTGCATTTGTTTATCCCCTTCACCTTGCCCCGAAGAGACATTCTCTCTGGCTTCCCATCACCCTGTACCTCGATGTTTGTGCCAAACGCCCCTCTCATTTGCCCCCCTGTCAGCAAGAGGTTTCTAAACCTCCCTAAACTACCTTTCGTTCCCTTATTTTTTCTAGTATATTTTTTCTAGTATTCAATTCTCCATGTATAATTTATACTGCATCTCCCTATGTCTATAGCCTCATGTATTTTTTATCACTAGCCTCATTTTCTTTTTTTCCCCTACAACTTTCAATTTTTGGTATTTATTGTTGTTACCTAATTTACCTTACCTTTTGACGACAATGTATCTTATTTCTTCTGATGTGATGACACCTCTGTTATATTAATAAAAATGTATTTGAACTTAAAAAAAAAAAAAAAAAAAAAAATAACAGTTAAATGCTTGTTTGTCTCTTTATTTACTCATAAATAATTTTCAGGGCTACATCTGCCCTACTTTTAGGACTTAGGGTCTGTTTTAGAGATTTGCAGGTCGGATTCTTTGTTACAAATGTGTTGGAAATTCTATTTGCTGTATTACAAATATTATATATCCCATGACACTTGTAATACAGCGGATCCATAAACCAAATTCTGCCCTATGTCTCCAAATGAAATAATCCAACATCTCCACATCAGTATCCTTACTGCTAACTGTATAAACATTCCTAATGAACAATGTTACCATGAGGTAAGAGAAGTTTTACGTAAGTTTTGCTCTTTGGTGTTATATGTAAAGTGCTTTAATGCCTGTCAGTGCTATGTGCTATAGAAAAGTGCTAAATAAATACATATAAAAAAATGTATTATTGTAAACCCTGCACTAAATATCTCATTGCAGCATGAAGAGATGATGGAAAATGTGTAGAAAGGAAATTTGCTCAATATTTTGTTGTACCTTTAAGTTTTGAAAACAAAAATCCCAGAACACTAGCAAAGAAATGTTGCCCTGAATGCTTGGAGTACTACAATACCAAATATATTTGGCTTTTCTTATGGAATTTAGTCAGCACAATCAAAAAAGTAACATTAGCTCAGGGCACACAATTGTGTGACAGAATCACTGTCTATTGTGCACTGTTCATCTGATGACAGATATCAAACTCAAGGCTGTATGGTACGAAAATTATTCTATTTATGTACTATTTACGAAATCTATTGGTGCAATTCAGGCCTTAATGGCTGTCCAGTAAAGCACTCTGAGCACGACGTTTGTCAGACTATTAGCATTATTGTTTCCAAAACATGGTAATTCCCTCCTGTCTCCCTCATGCAGGAGCATAAGGTTGCCAAAGCTTGAACCCCAACCTTGTTCCTCTGAGTCACCTAAGAATGGATGTATCAGACATGTGTGGGTGTTTTATGGGCTCAGTATGCCCACAGGCAATAGAATAGGTGATGTGCATTTTGAAAATTTGAAAAGCAACAGCAAGTTAAATACCATGTAGGATATCTGTCTTTTTGTTGGATATATCATCCCTGGGTGGTATGGAAGTATATCACAGCCATATATGTTTAACATCTGCACAACCTAAAGTTTCTATTACTGGATGCCGCACCTCCCTCAACCAGATTGCCTGGCTGGGAGATCATTCTAAACAAACACATTTGTCAGATTTGTGCAATTCTTTTCAAAATATGGTAATTTCCTCCGGTCTCCCCATATCCCTGTCATGGCTTAACCCCCAACTTCGTTTGCTTTAATTTCCTGAGTGAGAGGGTATCAAACAGGCATAGGTTTTCTATGGGTCCAGGGTGTCCAGGTGTAGTGCAATTCGAAAAAATTGAAAGCAACTGCGAGTGAAATGCCAACTTAGTTTACCTGCCTTGTGGTCGCCAATATCAATCTGGATTTTATGGTAGCGTAATATAACCAAATATTTTTAACATCTACACACCATAAGGTATTTATTGCTGGGTGTCAGACAGTACTTACCCTCACTTCTGGCTGGGGGATTGCAGTGAATGTCACATTAAATAAAAGTTTCGCCCGTTTTGTTCCCAAAACATGAACATTCACTCATTCTCCCTCAGCGCAAACTTATCCCTGAAAATACCTGACCTCCAAATTTGTTCAGCGAGTCTCCTGACTGCAAGGGTATCGGGCATGTACGTTTTTTCTATGGCTTCAGATACCTGTCTTTTGGTTTCATGTATCCACTCTGAGCTGTAGGAATACCTATCCCAAAAACATATTTTTAGCATGTACATATTTAAGGTTTCACCTACATACCTACACATGTGAGCTACTGTGGTAGAAAAGTAGACATACTGGGTCGAGGGAGTTTCCTACAGCTGTTTGTCATAGAAATATGAGGAAATTCCTATCTTTTAACCGATATTTGACCTGTGCAGGGAGTTCTGGGTAAGACAAAGGTTTAGTATCCTCACGACACCTATGATTCCCTCATATGTCTAATGTTTATCAATGCCTAGATGCTTTGTATGTTTTCTAGGTGGTGAATTACCTTAGTCTTAGATGTGCAAGTCTGTACCTCGGAAAAAAGCTGGATAATATTTGGATTATTTCTTAGGCAAAGAAAACAGTCAAACATCATCTAGCTTCTTGCTGTGGTGCACACAAGACTTGACCTCCAACTTTGTTCCAAAGGACGTTATGCTCCTTACTGGGGCAAAGAGCTGTGTGTCTGTGCACCAGAAAGGAGCCAGACGATGTCTGGGTATTTTTGTAAGATAAGTCAAAAATTCAGACAGGGTCTTGTTCCTTGCTGGGACACACACACACGGTCTATCCTCTTACAATGCTTCTGTTTGACAAAGAAGCATTGGGAGACAAAGGACTTGTATGAAAATGAATTGGGAAGTGAGGATTAGAAGGAGAGGATCTGGCAGGAATCCTAGTCTCTCACATTCTAATCACCACCTTCTGGATTATTCATCTGTAGGTGCGATTGAAGGGTTAGTAAGAGAGAGTGTGGGTTCAGTGGCTCCTCCCACCTTCCTCATGCCAAGAGAAAAAAGTGGATTAAGCTTGTGAGCATAGTTAGAGACAGATGAGAGCAGTTAGAGCTGATTGTAGCCCATTCTGTAATCCTGCCCACCACCTCAATCCTTGCCTGTAGCACATTCTGTAGTCCTGCCCACCACCTCAATCCTTGCATGGACCTGGGAGGAGTTAGGGAACCCTCAAGGACACATCGATATGTGTGTGCTGTCATTAGGTCCAGGGAAGGCATGGCTTGGCAGTTCGGGCTGGACTGTTCCCATGAGGCACAGGATCAGACTGATTTGCATATGGCCATGTCTGAACTGGGGTGGCAGAGTGGGCTAAAGAACGGTGATGGATTAAACCCAGATCTGTTGACTGGGTGTGAGTGTTGAATTGGTTCAGATGCTCTGTCCATCACCACCCCCTTTTGTACCACTTTGTTCGCCATAAGTTGGCAGGGTATGCTCAGACGTGAGTCCCTTGCTCACTTTGCCACTGGATTCAAGCAAGCCGGGCTGAAGACGGCTGAAATGCCAGAAACCGGTCCTCGTAAGCTTGTTTCCGGTCCAGGGAAGGCATGACTTGGCAGTTCGGGCTGGACTGTTTCCATGAGGCACAGGGTCAGACTGATTTGCATATGGCCATGTCTGAACTGGGGTGGCAGAGTGGGCTAAAGAACGGTGATGGATTAAACCCAGATCTGTTGACTGGGTGTGAGTGTTTGATTGGTTCAGATGCTCCGTCCATCACCACCCCCTTTTGTACTACTACTAAAGTCAAAAGTGTTTTTCTGGTCTTAAAAACTACACATTACCTTGGTAGACTGACGGGAACTACCTTGTGTGTGGATGTGCTTCCTGTGAAAGGGCAGCATGCAGTAACTCATAGTAAAGTGGTCAGTGGCTGAAGTGGGCTAACATTGCCCCTTGATGAATGCTGGAGTGGGTGGAAAAAAACTGTAAATGACACAGTCACAGCCTGAAAACTTCTATAATAAATTATGTTATACAATTCAATTTCAATCTTTATTCGGTTAAAAACCTTATAAGATACAATACATTTAAAAAAATACAACAAGTGCAAAGTCACAGTTAGATTTGAAGACATTTAGCAGCACATGATTCTTGTAACACGAAAAAAAGAAAAAGTATTTACATGTCCCAAGGATGTTTTTCAAATGGAAGACAATACATTACAGTCGGCCTGTCTCATCTAGCGGGATCACTTATTGAATAAAAAGTATAACACAATGGAATAAATATAGTTTAAAAAGAAGCACCAGGATCACTAAAAACAGCAGTACTTTAGCGTATAATGTAAGAACAGTTCTATTTTCCTCTGTGCTTAACATGCGGATACTGTTCTAGCCACCAGTAATCCATATGAGGGTAAATAGAATTAGATTTTAAAACCTTTTCTCTTTCTAATCAGGGCTACACATAAGAGGAAACGACTCAAGCTAAACACTATTGGTTGTGAGGTATCACCCTTGAATACTCTAAGCCAAACCTCAACTT
Organism: Lissotriton helveticus; assembly: GCF_964261635.1. Lineage (NCBI taxonomy): Eukaryota > Metazoa > Chordata > Amphibia > Caudata > Salamandridae > Lissotriton > Lissotriton helveticus. The sequence continues at coordinate 955,422,997 of NC_136071.1, forward strand.
GGCGAAAGCCTAACAGTTTGCATATAGGCTTTAACCATTTTTTCCTTGCGCTAGAATAAGCAGGGCATATAAATAATACATGGGATTCATCCTCTTTCAACCCCATTTCACAGAGCTCACATAAGTTAGAGTCAATATTCTCGTTTGCACTCTTATTACAATGCCATTTGGCTGTCATGGCCCTCGTTTGTAAAATGCCATACCTGAATTTTAGATATAGACTCTAGGCAAACGGGGGATAAATTTCATCCAAAAAAGGCTCCAATTGCATAGTCATTTTTATTTCGAAAAATTTTGAGGTCAAAGTTCCTATGTTGGGTTTGGTTAACACGGAATCATTTATAAACTCCCAATACCTTTGTTTCAGGAGTTTTTTTGAAGAATTAGTTAGCGATTCAGGGTCAAACCAAAAATTACTCAGGCCCAATTTCCCAAACCATTTTTCGACGTACACTAACCATGGCAAATAGGTAGTATTTTTTATAGCCATTATCTCCCTCAATGCTTCTCTATAATCCACCAGCTCCTCTGTGGACCACAAACGAACCCAATAGAGCAGCGGGCGAAGGGAGGCATAGTCATCAGTGCGTCGAAAATTTAGGTCCCACAAAGCGGGAGTCAATGGTGTGGAGCCCGGTACACCTAGGAGCTGTCTGATGAAGGAGTTCTCACGTACTAAAAAAGTATCCTTCAGTGCATAACCCCAAAGGTCCGCCCGTACAGGCAAGATGATTGTACTTTGCCTTTGAACAGTTCAATGGCCGGAGAGACAGCTTTAAAGTGACTGTTCCTATGTTTTTTTACAATCGGAAACTGGTTTTGGGTCAGCCTCAATTTAGCATTTTCAAGTTGTGTTTTCCATGTTAATTTACTATCTAAAATGATACCAAGGTATTTAAAATTGGGGACTTCTTCAATAATTTCATCATTTATTTTAAAAACCTTGTTAAAACCCTTATGGGGATTAATTGTCATGACCTTCGTTTTTGAGGAATTAATTTCCAATTTCTTGTCATGGCAATACAAATTAAATTTATTTAAAAGATTCTGAAGTCCTCTAGGTGTCTGAGAGATTAAAATCGTGTCATCTGCAAATAACAATGCCGGAACGGCTTCACCACACAATTTGGGAGAGTCATGCTCGCAGCCCAAAAGAGTGTTGCCTAACCCCTTTTGATATATTTATTTTCCCACTGAGCTCCCCATTAGGTCCCCATCTGACTCTTGCATAGTTGTTCTCATGCAGTCTAATTAGTAGCTGTAGAATGTTTCCGGGGACGCCCATGTTATTTAGTGTCCTCCATAGGTCTGCCCTAGGGACCATGTCGAAAGCTGCTTTCAAGTCGACGAAGGCCACATATATGTGGGAGCTCCTTATCATAGTGTATTTCCAGACTAAACATAAAAATCTAAAAACCTGGTCCACTGTGCTTATTTTAGATCTAAAACCAGCCTGGTACCTCGTAAAAATGGAGTGATCATCGATCCATGAGGCAAGTCTACTAAGAACTTGACGGGCGAAGATTTTTTGCAACACGTCAATCAAGCTGATAGGACGATAGTGCGCAGGGTTCGACCTATCACCTTTTTTGAATAGTGTTACAATCTCCGCCCCCTTCCATGTTTCAGGGACAAGTGCGCCACTAGCAATTTCGTTGGATAGTAAATTAATGTAGGGAGCCCAGATATAGTCCTCGTGCTTCCAGAGGTCCCCTGGTATTCTATCCGGTCCGGGGGCCTTTCCTGGCTTAACAGCTTTAATTGCTGAAATCGTTTCATTCAAAGTGAATACAAGAGGGGGTTCATGTAGTGCCATCTCTAAACACATGTTGGTCTGGTCTTCGCTATCACCTGAATCGGCGCTAGCATATAATAATGAAAAGTGCCTAACCCAGGTACTCTCTTCGAGAAATCTATCTTTGGTGTCTATTGCCCCTTTGGTGCCACTGGCAATAAGGCTCCAGAAAGAGGTCTGGTTCTTGCGCTTACAAGCATCTAACAGGTCAGACCATACCCTCTCGTCCCATTCTTTTTTGGCCAAAAGTAGACATCTTTTGTACTGGGCTCTTTTGATTTTAACATTATCTGATATATTTCCCCTGACTGCAGTAATTAGCTCCGCTTTGGCTCTCCGGCATTCATGGTTGTACCAAGAATTACCCGCTGTTTTACATTTATGGGAGGTATTTGATCTTTTTACCACTCTAGTCAAGATCTCACTAAGCTGGCCAATTAAATGGTCATGGGATTCTATCAAGCAGGGGTTGTGGTTTCCAGGCCTATTCTCCGTTAGGGGGGACATGTGTCTGACAAAGACATGGTAGATCTGGCTAACAATGTTTGCATTTCCTAGGACTGCTGGCCATTTTAGGGACCTGCGATTATTTGCTTCTAGAGGCCCTTGTGGTAGGGAATTTTGTCTGACTTTCTTATTGGTAGAGTTGGTGAGCAGACTCTGCATAGAAAGGGTCAAAGGATAGTGGTCACTCTCCATGCGAACATCCACCTTCAGGTCCACTACTCTAGGCCATAGGTGTTTAGAAATCATGAGGTAATCTAGGTGGCTAGAGCAATCCCCTCTGATAAATGTTGGATTGCTAGGGCAGTCTGAGGGCAGTCGCCCATTACATGCACGCAGCCCATACTCAAATGTTAGGCTCAGTAATTGTAGGGCACTCACGGTGCAGGCTACTTTATATGTAGTATCAACCAAGGGTATATTATTGGCGCTGTCCTCGTCTTTATAGATGTCTTCGAGACCTAGTATCGGCTCGAAACTTCTATTAAGATCTCCACCTACAATTACCGTTGCATTCTGGTCTAACCCTGCCATGATGTTACCTAGGTGGGTTATGACTGGCGATTCTTTGTGTGCTTGATGGGGTCTGTTATAGACATTGATCACATAGATGATCTCTCCCTTAGGCTTCCTTAGTTCAATCATCAGGAGGTCAGGGTTGTTAGTTTCTATCTGCTTATAACTTATCCCCCCTGTGATTTTTACCCATATTGTTAAACCACCAGATGGTCTCCCTCCGTTGGTATTTGTTGCAGGGATGAAAAAGGACCTATAGTCAACCTTAAAGTGATTCTCTAACCCCCAGGTTTCCTGGAACAGGATGAGGTCCCCGTTATCGAGATATTGATGCCAATCTGGATCAGATAGATTTTTTCTCAGCCCAGCAATATTCCAGCAAATTATTTTGTCTATTTCTAGGATTTCATGGTTTGCCTGTACATGGGGTTGTATAATAATCTCAGGGGAATCACTATCCAATGTTCGAATCACCTCATTGTGTGTAGAAGAACAGTCGGATATCGATTCTCCCGTGCAGACCAATACATTTTTTTGGGGCTCAGCTTCGGTGTTATGCCTAGTAGTTATATCCCCTTCTTCATTAGAGTGTCCACAGACCATGAGTCAGTCGCAGTCGTTAAGGCCAGCCAAAACCCCAAACCTATTGGTGGTACTAACTCCACAGTTGTACGACGGAGCTACAAACCCCCATCCATTTATAGCTGGGTTCCATCTGGACACTGGGGTATTAGGGTAGGGCAAGTTCAGCTGATCACCTAGCCATCCTCCTACGTAATTGTCATTTCGTGTTGGCGCATACATATTAACATGATTGTACAAATCCCGTCTATTCACCATATTCCAATTTGGATTATACATAATCTTAGTAAAACCAAAATGGTTATGGCTAACACAGACCTAAAACCATCAGCCTGCATTATCTGCTAGCCTTGCCTTTGCGAAAGAAGGCAAGAAAAAAATGGAAGTAAGTGAGGAAGGAAGGAAAAACAGAAAGGAAGGCAGACAAAAAGGAAACAAATAGGCCAAAAAAGGAAGGAATGGAAAAATGAAGGAAGAGAGTGAGGCAAAAAGAGACTGACGAAGGCAAAAAGAAAAAAAGGAGGGAAGAATGGCAAATTGAGGAGGAAAGAAAGAAAAAAGAAAGAAGGCAAGAAACAAAGAAAGTAAAGATGAAAGGTGGAAAGAGGGCAAAAAAGAAAGAAAGAAAAAATGACAGATAAAAAAGAAATGAAAAGAAAGGAAGACTATAAGCAAAAGAAAAGAGAAGGATGGAGAGAAAGAAAAAAGAAAGTAGGCAAGAAAGAAAGAAAGAAAGAAATAAAGACTGAAAGAAAGTAGTTATAATAGAAAAAAGAATTAAATGAACAAGGAAAGAAGGCAAAAAGAAAAAACAATGGAAGGAAGGTAAGCAAGAAAGAAAAGAAGAAAAATGATAAGAAAGAAAAAAGGGGAAAAAGAAAGATAGAAGGTAAAAAGAATGAAAGAATAAAAGAAAGAAGACAAAAGTAAGGGAGGCAAGAAATTAATATGCAAAAAACATAAAATGAAAGGGAAGACTGAAATAAAACAAAAGAAGGCAAAAGCAAAAAGGAATTACAGACAACAAGATGGAAAGAAAGATTAAAATATGCAAAGTAAAAAGTAAAATAGACAAAAACAAAGGAAAGAAAGAATGAAAGACAAAAGTGAAAGAAAGATGGATGAAAAAAGAATGAAAGAAAGAAAGAGGGAAAGAAAGAAGGAGTGGAGGAAGAAAAGAATGAAGGAATAAAGTAAAGAAAAAATGAATGAAGGAAACATAAAAGAAAGACAAAGGAAAGAAAAATTAAGTATGAAATAAGTAAAGAAGGCAAAAAAGAAAGAAAGGAATAAAGAAAAGGAAAGAAGTAAAGCAAAAACCAATGAAGCTACAAATAAGGAAAGGAGGAATAAAAGAAGAAAAGACAAAGGAAAGGCAAACAAGAAAGAAGGTAGAAAGGAAGAAAAGAAGAAAAGAAAAAGGAAAAGTGACAAAAAAATAAATGAAGGACAGAAAGTAGGAAAGAAAAAAGAAAAGAAAGAAAGAAGGAAGTAAAGAGAGCTCACAGTGTTGAGACTGATAGATATGATACCAATGTACACTCTTATATATGCACCCTTAGCAACTGCAGTATCAATAAATGCAATATCGATGTACGCTGTAATCTATGCACGCACAGTGATGTCAATACCAATAAATGCAATGCCAATGTACGCTGTAATCTGTAAACGCACAAGTGATGTCAATATCAATAAGTCCAATGTTGATCTTAGTGAATGCAATGTTGATGTGCAATGTATCCTCTGTACGTATGATAACAAGAATATCTGTAAATATATTAGTGGTCTGCCATGTCTCATGTGTACCCGCTCTTGCAATAGCATCATTGCTGTCTGATTCATCTGAGATGACCTCTCCATCAACCCTGAGTCAGATGTACGTGGTCAGACAGGCCATGTGACCCAAGCACAAGCCTTCCGATTAACAGGTCACAGGTGGGGTTACACTTAGCCCAAAAACAAACGAGCACCCAGGGAAAACCCTGATCAATCTCACAGATAGGTAGTCACAACCCAAACAGGACTGAGGAGATTGGCCCCAGTAAAACAAGTTTGGCAAAAAGCACGCGTTCCCAAAATACCACAAAGTTAGATGCAACATGTAGTGTAAGGAACACTCTGTCAATCAGGACATGACGTGCCCATAGCATGAGTTGATCAGGTGCTCACCACACCCGACATCTGGGTACGCACACACTGGCCCACACTTGCTCTCCCCAAGGTCAAGAGACATCTTTGTCCCACTCACCAGATGTTTTTTCTTGTTATTTTTGACTATGATGCATTTCAAAGAATGTCCAAATGTTTTATTGTACCCACAAAATGTATATATGTGAGACCAAAACTTCTGTATTTGGAGACTGTCTTCAGACGCGCCTCTGTCGAGACTCTCCTGAGTCTGCACTTAATTATACCAACTTGTTCGCATTTTGCCAACCATCTCTTGTCTTTTCATTTATTTAAGGTAAATTCACATTTGAGCAACATTTTGCCAAGCCAGGTAGGAGACATTGGTTCATTGAGCCTGACTGCTTTAGAAGGAAGGACCCCGGTGCAAACGGATTCACATCTGGGCAACAAGATCGGAGAACAGATGCATATTGATTAGAAGTTCTGCTGAATCCGCTGACTATATCTGATCCTTAGCCCCAGTATGTGGATTGTAGCAAACTAGAACAAGCGCATCGATCACTTTAGCTTTTTCCCTAGTCAGCACGCTAGAGAAGGTAGCTACAGTTTTATCACTTGGACCGCTGGGTGTGACACATAGGGTACGTTTGCCATTGGATGTAAGACAGGGACTGCTTGCGCCACTTGGCCTGACACAGAATGGTACTCATAGGGTCTGGGTGTGACATAGAGAAAGAATCTCGATCTTATTTTTCAGTCCCAAGGAGTTATCAGGTTCGTAACATGGGTAATATCTGAAAGAAGTGAGAGGTTTTATTTGCTTGGAATGCTGGGCATCAGGCAGCCAGTATGCATAATCCTTGGGTGTGACATAGGGTGTAATTCAGACGTTAAGGAATAATTTGGACCTTGGTGAATAAGGTATAGCTTGTGACTGGCCACAGAGTGCCAATAGTTGTCAGCTGTCCCTTTTGTCTATGCACAAATCGTTGCTATTTTTGCCTGCTAAGCCGATATTGACAGACTCATGAGCTCCCTTAGCTCTTGGTATTATATGAAGCATTCCACTCCTCAAGGTGTAGGCACTGGGAGCATACTGTCTCATCTGCGCGCCTAATGCTTCCAATCCCATCCAAAGTCTGCTCATCGGATCATGTCCCTCCAAAGCAGCAAGAGTAATGTTTCACCGGGTAGAAAATCCCTGATTCCTGCTGAGGGAGGCAGACCCAAGGTATCCTGAATCTAAGGAAGAGGGGGGAAATGGGAGGTAGCTGGGTTTCTCAACACGCGTAGGGCAAAGATGTCCTCAAAACTCCATTCTGTAGAAGAAAATCCATTGAGTCCATTAACACCACCTACATGGGGCAAAGCATGACGAGGTTCAGCGGCACACGCGACCCTCATCAGTAAACACAGCAGACAAGTCTGATCCCACTCATTTCACTGCAGGGCCCTATGGGGGTCCATGAACGACCCTCTGACCGCCTACGGTATTCCTTGTTAAAAGCAACAACGCCCAGACTGCAGGTAAACTCCCATAGGAACCCGCACAAGGTATCCTAGTCACAGCCCAAAATTCTAAAACCTTCCCGAAAGAAGTCGTAATCCAATAACCCAACCTCGTTTAGAGAGAACCTCATTGCACACCACATGCTGAGACCAGAGAAATGCTCACTTGTCAACAGACATACCACCAAATAATTAAGACTCCTCTGCTTCTCAAAGTTTGCCTACAGCTCATGGAGGTCGAAAGGACGCCCTGCACTAAGTAAAATATCACCCCTTTTTATGGAGCAGTCCACAAAGGAAAATACTTTCCCCACCATAGCGAGCAGGTGGGAGCAAAGAAACAAATAAAACTTAAACATACTTAAAACTCATCACCCTTATAAGTACCTCCTCCATTCTTCAGCACCCTGCTAGGTATCTACATGATCCAGTAAAATCCATAGAGTGTACCCATGTAAAGGAAATCAGGAATTTTTCTAAAAACCTTCTAACGATATGCTTTTTCCATGTTAACAAACTACAACCCAGCTCTTATCCTACAGGTTGGTTTCAAACCACATGTGCACCATCATTGCATCAGCTGCCACCTCTTCAGCCGAAGCCTCCAAAAGGAATTGCTCTCACTGCCTCTAAAAGGGACTTACACAAGCCAACCGTTCAAGAGTGCAGATTAAAAATGGACTTTACAGACTTTTTTAAATAACAAACTTGTTCTTTTTACTCTTTGCCAAGACAAGAAACCTCTAGGCGCACAGACAACAGACATCTCCACGGAAGACCATCCTACAGTCGACTAATGTTTTTTAAATTATAATATCCCTGTATTTCTGTACACACTCTGCTTAGGCAAGGTGCTTGTGCCTCCCATTAAGCTCCAAAATGTGCCTAGTTCCATGAAACCCACTTTGACATTCTCGCCATGCATGTGCAGACACCTCTCGCACCTCACATACACATATACTGTACACAGCTAGCATCCCACACACACTACACAGCGCACTCCTACACAACACATGTTATCACCACATGACCTGTGTGTACTCAAACCTTGAGCAGGTCATATTGCATGTGCTCACTGATACCTTATGCTGTAGGTGCAGACTTTACATACCCCAAGAGATAGCCCATGAGAAAGCCAAATGTCCCATCCACCTATACCTATGTAGGATTAGGGCACATATACAACCCTCTAGAGTAGAACCACATAAAACAGCAGTAAACATTTCACAATACAAAGTCAATCTCACTGCACTTAACCTTTTTACTGAACCTAGCAACATTCAGGTTGGAAGTGAAGGTGCAACCTCTAATTATACGAAAGCTTGCACAATATTTTTTGTGTTTCAGAGGCAAAGGGATGATACAGCTCGGGACCGATGTCAACTGTGAATCAGTGTTTCACATACCGGACCTGCAATGGGACACCTCCATGCCAATGGATTTTTACTGAGATTGTGGTGACTTTGCCTAACTTGTTCCAGGATGGCGAGGCCTCTGTGCCCTCATAACTATACCCACCCTGACCATGGTCATCCATGGAGAAGATCTGTCTGAGTTGTTCCAACATCCGCTATTAAAAAAAGACAACTCTGTTGCATCGGACTCGAAGAAGAGGAACTGCTGATTATCTTGGTTTGGTTCAGTACAAGGACATTCCAGAGGAATTTAGACTGTTCACGGACACTCAGATCAATGCAGGATGGTCCATACCCTTCTTCACCATTGCAGATCAACAGTTGGGAGCTGCAGATGATGATAAATGACACTGAGCTCAGCCTTAATGCTATCAGGGAAGAACTGAGAGCTGTATGCCCCATGGTGATACAACATCAGTATGTGTTAGACGTGATGACTGCGATGGTGGGAAGGGTGTGTGCCCAGATCAGTACTTTGTGTTGTATTTTTATCCCTAGAAATGACATGGACTATGGGACACTGCATCGTGCCATTTAAGCACTGCATCATCTACAAACAGACAAGAAGGAGGTGGAGGTGCCCTTGAGCAGGTCTGGTTTCATACTCTTTTCACCTTGCTCCCCTTATCGGTGTCCCAGCCGTGCACATTGCTGCTTCCAGTTGTCATAGGTGTACTATTTCTGTGTAATAATAATTTCTTTATTTAGATATATAAAAACATATCTTTAAAAGATTCTTCCAACACATTAAGTACAGTTTTACAGATTAAAAGAATAGAAAAAACGAAATAAAATGTGGCCTTTCTTATCAGTGCTTACTGCAACGTGTCAATTTAAAAATTAACACTCCCGGACAATGCAGATGAAGTTAAAGTACATGTCGTTCTACACAGTTATCAGCGAAGCCTTAGCCGTTTACAATTTTTCTAAAATACTGTAAACTTGCTGAATGAATTTGGCCAATTTTATATTTAAAACAGTGTTCTCTAAAGACAGAGCAGCAATAAGGGCGTGCCTGCAAGTCCAAACTCCCAGCCTATTCCATTCGGTCCTGAGAAGGCATCTGCGTTGAAGAATAAAGAAAGAGCATGTACAAAGCACGTGCAGAATAGTTTCATTTGCTGCCCCACACCTTCTGCACATTAGATCGTCCCTTTTTCGACGCCATACTGGGAGATTGTGAAGGAAACGCCAGTCTCCCAATCTAGGGCGATCAGGCATCGCTTTAGATAATGAGAAAATGTTATCGAAAGGTAATTAGCCAGGGATAATCATTTATAAGAGTTGGCTACCGCCCAAGCATGACTGCGTTTTGCAAGAAGAGCTTTGTCCATGATCAGGGATTTCAATCTTATACCTTTTTTAATTATGTTTTTAAAGACAGTCTGGCTTGGATTAAGAGCCCAGAGATCCGCAGCAGACATTTGTTGAATGTGGTCATTTAGGAGGCGGCCAAATGATCCCCCCGGGTTGTTCACACTGATTTCCTTCCAGACTAGGAATTCCAGGGTACCTGCATCTGCCTGTCTTAATTTGTGGATCAGCTTAAGATATGAGCCAACATTGGAGGCTTCATAATTAATTAAGCCCAGCTCTAGTCTGACCTGTGCTGGCGAGGAAGAACTCGGCAGATGAAGCAATTTCTTGTAGAGTTTGGTTGTAAGTTTATTTAAGGTATTATTCATTTTACCCTTAAAAATCTCTATGCCATACGAAAGTGTGGGCTCGATCTTTGCTCTAAGCACTTCCAGTCAGGGCAAGACAGTGGGCCCGAAAGTCTCCTCGATAGCTTAGCCAAGGATACCAATAAAGCTGTAACCTTGGCTGCAATCACAGTGTTCTGTTTGGTGAAACTGCCCATGGAGTCCAAATGGACCCCTAAGTATTTGTAAGATTGGCCAATTGAGAGGCTTTCTTTATCTATTGACCAGCCTCCACCGCTGTAACGTTTTTTGCCAAACGGGACAATCATGGGTTTTTTCATATTAATTTCTAACTGGTTGTTGGCCGTGTATTGCATAAAGGCATCAAGGAGTCTTTGTAGCCCCACTCTGGTGAGACTGAACAGTGCCAGGTCGTCGGCGTATAAGAGATTGCATAATGCCGTACCTCCTACTTTGGGTGGATGGCTGATTACATTCTCTAGAGTGCTTGACAGGTCAGCAATGAATAGGTTGAAGAGGAGGGGGGCCAGCACGCATCCCTGTTTGACACCACGAAAGGTCGAGATTTTCCGGGAGAGATGCGAGCCAGACCCTAACTTCACTCGAACCCATGTATTGGAATACAGCAGGATGATTGGATTCAGGATGTTGTCAGGAATTCCCCACTGCCTCAGTTTTTGCCAGAGTGCTGCCCGGGGCACCCTGTCAAATGCTGCTTTGAAGTCAACAAAGCAGCAAAAAATCGACCTGGAGTTTGAAAGAGCTTTGTCAATGATGGTAGAGATTGTCAATAGATTTGTCATTGTACCTGATTTGGCAACAAACCCTGTTTGATTCAGGGGAATCAGATTGTTGTCCTTTGGCCATTTTCTAAGATCCTCCAAAATGAGGCCTGCAAAGTGCCCTGCCTCTATATCCAGCAGGGCGATTAATCTGTAATTGTTCGGGTTGCCTCGTGCTCCAGCTTTATAGATAGGATGAATGATAGCACCTCTCCAAGAATCCGGAATTATTTGAGAGCTCAGGGTGTAATTAAAGAGGTTTGATAGCACCATAGACCAGAAGGGGACGTCGGACTTGAATAGCCTTTGTGGCAGGCCATTCGGGCCCGGTGCTCCGTCTTGTCTCCCTTTTGTCAGTGCTTTAGCTACTCTTTCTTCAGACAATTCATCAAGTGGGATAAGCCCCTGCATTAAACCGGGTGGGGTATTCGGTGCTACGCCCGTGCCAGTGTCAAAAAACCATGTTAATCCAGGGCGGTCAGGGTGGTCTTGTGCCTGGAAATGCTCTGTTAAGTATGAGATCCAGTCTGCTTCCTGAATGTTCGCTGATCCAAACGATGTTATGTTTGGATCGGTGCAGTTGACAAGTGACCAGAATTTCCTTGAGTTCTTTTGCTTGCTTTCCCATACCAGAATTGAGATTCCTGGGCCTTTTTCTCTTGAGTGACTGCCCTCCTAAGTGCCTTTTGGGTGTAACGGTATGTAACGAGAAAGCTGCTGTTCCCTGGAAATTTTGATAGCAACCTCAGTGCGTTGTTTCTCGTTCTTTTTAGTGTTTTTATGATGGGGAGGGCTGTTGCTCCTACTAGTGAGGTGCGATTTGGGCCCTGCCTTGTCACTGGGTAAATACTGATCAGATGTGCGCATAACTGCGACCATATTACTGTTGGGGAAGCCGCTTGATCTGGAACATACATGATAAAGTCTTTGCTAGTTCTTAAGATACTCTGACAATTGGACTTACTCCATTTCAGGCGTTTTAAATTATCGGAATGTATTCCTTTGTAGGTAAATGGTGCCTTTTTATGGAGAACTAAATTTGTGGTGAAGGAGATAACCAACGGCCTGTGATCGCTTTCGGACCTTGGCAAGACGGAGAAGCTATCCAGATTAAACAGGAATTCCGAATTGCAAATAGTGAAGTCCAGGTAGGACTTTGTTCTTCCATTTGACCAGGTCCAGTTTGGAGGGGAGTCGCTGGCCGATCTTCCATTCACCACCAGGTAACCTGCGTTGTAGAGTCTCATCACAGTGACCTCGCCTAATATATTGGAAACTTGCACAGGGGGTTTGGATTGGGGGATAGCCTCAATAATGCTGGTCATGTTGGGTCCTTCTGAGTCTGCTGTGTTCCCCTGAAATAGGTTTGTGTTAAAGTCCCCTGTGATAATGCAGTCCGAATTGGGATATTCTGTGGCTATATCATTCATAATTTCACAGAGTCTGGCCAGGTGTTTTTTTTGTGTGCGGGTGTTGGGGTTAATGTACACATTTATAAGTAAGAGCAATCGCTGTCTGCTCCGCAGATTAATTTTGACCCCCAGTAGCTAGTCTTCTTTCAAGTAAAATTGACTGAATTCGCCTTTTAGGTTATTGGATATGTATGTGGACAGCCCGCCTTTGGGGTGGCCGAAGCGGCTGTCCCTAAGTGCCGGTTTCCGATATTCAATAAATCCTTCTATAGGGCGGCCCTCTGGTTCCCAGGTTTCCTGTAGGGCAATAGCCACGTGTTCCCCCAGGAAAGCCATGGTGTCTTTGTTTAGGGTTTTATGATGTAGGCCGCTGATATTCCATGAGCACAGTGAAAAGAGTAGCCCCCCTTTGCTGTTATCCTCATTGTGCTGTGGTGCCCCTGCCGGGAGGAGTGATTTGAATGCATTGTGTGTTTCTGCGGGTGTCCCAGCCGCCGATGGTCAGTTTGGGTGTTTTGAGGCCAGTATTGCTGGCAGCCATCCCCAGACGTGGTCTAGTTCTTCGTTTCTCGCCGCTATTTCGGGACATTTAGGTTCTGTATCCGACCCTGACTCATTTTTTAAAACAGAGAACGGCCTCCCATGCTCTGTATTTTTGGTGGGGGCCGACTTGCTGGGTGTGGTCGCTCTGGATAGCAGCGTGATTGGATACCCTGGCGTTGAGTAAGGGTACACTCTGATTCCCCAGTTCCGCAGTATGGCCTTGTGTTCGAGAAAGGCTCCTGCCCAGCCTACCTGTACAAAAGTTACAACCGTGACCTCAGAGGGTTGGTTTCCTCGTGGGGGAAGGAATTCAATGGATTCGATGCTGTTCGTGTTCAGACCTGCTAGCCCCGGTATGCCTTCCACTAGTTTCAACAGATTTGATCTGTTAAGAATATCGTGCCGCCCCTTGGATTTGTATTCAGGGGCTAGTAAAATCTGATGACGCAATAGGTCAACGCTTCGCGGCTCTGGTGCACTTGTGGGTCTGAAGACCGGTTTTTCGATTGTTGCATCTGATCTGTTTTTGTGTAACTGCTGTAGTGGTCGGAGGGGGACCTGTTTTAATTGTGAAGTGTGACTGTTCAGGGTGGCTGTGTCATTACAGATAGTTTTAGTAAAACTTAGTTTTAGCATTGTGTTTTCGTTCCCAGAAAGGGGGGGAGCCATTAAAGGCCGAAATTTTCCTGCCACTGTCTCGTGCCCGGTGTTACTTGACCTGCCTGGGCTCACCCTTGTGCCTATGACGGGATCGCTGCCCTCTGCTATCGCTGCTGGGGCAATTGTTAGTGTTCTTTGACTCTGAGGACTCCTCGCCAGTTCTTGAATGGGTATATCCGGTGCAGCTTCATTGGGGGTTATTGTTGGATTTATCGTTGGTTCCACTGTGCTGGTTTCTATAGAAGATTGTTTATTTTCGGCAATTGAAAAAATGGGAAAGAGATCCTGAAGGGCCAAGTTGGAATGAGCCCTGAGTTTGTTTCTAGCTTTACGTTGACGTTTGCGCTCTCTCTTGCTGCAAGGAGGGATAGGCCCGGGGGGGGGGGGGGCGGGACTGATGGAGTGTGCGAAGAAGCAGAGCTGTTGTTTCACCCATCCTCAAATTGGGCATGCTGGATTGTTAGCCCAGTTGGTCACGGGAGGAGGCCGTTTTCAACCATCAGAGTTGGTTTTGTTGAAGCGCTCTGAGGGTGGCCATTAATCGATGGAGGGCGGTTAATTGTTCCTGTAATGTCCACTTCTTCTTCCTTTGTTTTTGTATTTTTGTTTCCAGAGTCCCCCGGGGGTTTGTCCAGTTCTTGATGTTTGGGGAATTGCGGTTTGGCTAACACGTTTCCTCCCCTCAGCTGCTTAACTTCCCTGATGACGGTGGAAAGGCAATCTGGAAGCAGGGAGAGGGAGTCAATGATTGGGGAGCAACAGCAGGTTGGTTGGACAAAGTTCGCGGATGCTTGCGCCCTTAAAATTAACGAGTTCAGTTTGTCTAATTTGCCGTCAATCCCTGACGTGAAAAGTGCCAGGGTGTTTAGTAAGTCTACCTGCACCTCTAGTTTTACTGAATGGTAGTTGAGTGCAGTCACAGTTTGTTGAAGAGTCTGTAATAATTGTGGCCAGACACTAGTCGTAGTGTCCTCTTCTGTATTAGGTTTTTCATTCGGAGTGAAGCTCGGGTTTGGGGAACTTGAGGTGGTCTTAAAGAAGAGGGACAAATCCGACATGTGTTGGTCGTTTGCTGCCAGCTGCGCTGATTAACTTTGACATGGAGTCCTTGTTTGGCCAGGAGGCGAGAATAACTTGTGTAGAGGACTCAAGTCTGTTGATGCTATTGGTATTTTTGTTATTGGTGAGGTTAACGAGGTTAAAAGTGAATGACTACCATTGGGTTGCACAAGCCCAGCTTGCCCATGGATTTGCACCGTCGTTATTTGCTGGGGAAGGCCCGTAGATGGCTTAGACGGGGTCAAGGACACCGGTCCGATGACGGAAAGTTGTTGGAGTTGTAACGGCACAGGGGAAGCCTCTGTTGGGCACATGATGTCTTCCAGCTGTAATTGCGGTAGGTGGGCGAGCCCATTGTCATCTGCCAGAGACGTGGAGGGCCTGCCTGGTTGAAAAGGAACAATTTGGATGTTTTCCCAGTTATGGTTAGTACAAGTAGACCCAAAGATATAGACCCCTGGCGGCTCTTTTGCTGGCATCGTCTCAAATACCCAATTTTGCGCTGGTACTTGGCGATCGAACCCTGAATGGTCCGAGATTGTAGAAGTGGTTGCCTCCAAAGTTTGCGGGTGTTACTCTAATGATTGTATTAGTTCCACAGTTTTTGATGGAGTCTTTCTAAAAAAGTCCCGTAGGGTTAGGCTTTTGGGTTTTTGAGGTTTTAGTGTATGGTTGGCATGGACTTGTACCCCAGCTGCGTCTGGTTGCTTGGACTTCCTTCGCTTGGGTGCAGTGTACTTTCTTTCTTTTCCAGATCTCATTACACCGGAGTGGTCTTGGCTTAGGGCTCTTTTGACTAATCGCAAATCCGTCTCCGCTGCTGCTTTGGTACAGGAACAGGATTGTTGAAGGACGGTTTTCTAGGTTCACACTTCAGGGGTGACTGCGATGGCATACACTACGTGGTTGCACTCTGTGTGGCTATGTCAATCTGTAGCGGATGGCACCCCCCTGCTCACTTTATCCTGCCCAACCAAACCACCACACTCTCCTGCCCGTGCCCGTAGACACCACTCCGACTCACCACTCCTCTCCAGGTCGCTCACGCCCTGGGACACTGGAGATTGCGTACAGTGCAGCCCCCTGAGAGAGGGCATGCACACCTCGAGACCTAGAGACGGGGTAGACCGGCAGTGGTAAGCAGGCGAGCGCCGGGCAATGGGGTCAGGGGGCAGCCGGCTCAGGATAAGTGCAAGGGGAGCAGCCCCAGGGCTGGCGAACTCCCGTTCGCAAGTCAAATAAGCGGCCGGCAGATGGAGGGGCGGCTGCGAGTAGAGGTTGCGGGACAGACAAGGCACCACCGGCACCAGACCGGAGGTCGGGGAGCGCCCAAAAAGCCAAAGCCAAAAGCATGGAATGCCTCGAGGACCAAGGGAGCACAGCCGGCGGAGCTAGCAAGCTAGAGAACTCAGTGAGCTCTCAGCATAAGGCGGCTGCATCAGCGCTGTCTCGGGGGAGGGGAGGGACAGGAGGGAAGCCGCCCGCACACCCAATCGAAAGGAGGGCAACGGTGCGCGAGGCTGCCTCCTCCCAGTCGACCTGGTCGACCCCTACACCCCTAAGCCCCCTTGCGTGAGCTTGTGCCGCCCTAGCGGCCTTACCCGAATCCGCCGCTCTCCGTTCGCTGCTCCACTCGGCTCCTGCCTCACCCTGGTTGACTCAGGTTCCGGCACTGGCACTGTCTCAAACCTCTCGGCGCACGACCTCAGCAGCCTGACTGCTCCTCGTATAGCCTCTGCGCACAAGCTGCGCCTCACTCCTCCACTGACACGCCCACTGACGAGCCTCGTGAGTCACACTGGTAGGGCGCGGCCAAAAATTATTTTTGTGTAGTTTCCTACAGGTGGGAGTCCGCAAACTAGGTAGCATGCAAATAGCTTGGGAAGTGATAGCAGACACCACAGCAACAAACAACGTTTCAAATAATGTGACTGTCATCACATATGAGAAAAATAATGTCGTTGAAAATTCAACTAGAGGTGGGAATGTTAAGACTGATAAATACAATTAAATACAATGGAAATCTAAGCTCTGATATTCACGCATAGCAATCACAGTACCAATGAATGCAATATCGATATACACTGTAAACTGTGCACACACTGTGATGTCAATACCAGTAAATGCAATGCTAGTGTCCGCTGCAACCTATGCACACACAGTGATGTCAATATCAGTAAATCCGATGTTGATGTACTTCGTAACTTATGCACGCTTAATGAAGTCAATCTTAGTGAATGCAATGTTGATGTACGATGTAACAACTGTACGTATGATAACAAGAACATTGTTAAGAAAAATGTCAGTGACCACCATGTTGTACACGTATGCACTCATGAAATCATATCATTGCTATTGGATTCATCCGAGATGACCTCCCAATCAACCCCGAGTCAGAGATACATGGTCAGACAGGCCCACGACTCAAACCCAAACCTACCGATTGACAGGTCACAGGTGAGGTTACACTTAGCCCACACTAAAAACCTGCACTGAGGGAAAATCCTGATCGATCCTACAGATAGGTAGTCACACCACAAATAGGAGATTGATCTCAATAAACACATTTGTCCAAAGGCACAAGTTCCCAAAATACCACAAAGTTAGATGCCACATGTAGTTTGGAATGCTCAGCCAATCAAGACACGACATGCATACCGCACAAGGTGATCACACATTCACCACACCGGACATCTGGACGAGCACACACTGCCCCACATTAGCTCTCCCCAAGGTGGAGAGCCATCTTTGTCCCCCTTAATTGATGTTTTTTCTTGTTATACATGACTATGATGCTCTTCAAAGAATGTTGAAGTGTTTTGTTGAATAGAGGTGGCAGAAACCCCCTTTAAGTAAGTATATTATATATTATTTCAGTAAAATCAAAAAGTCTTGGCTAACGCCAGAACTAATGCAAGAATGGAATTCGCTGTGCAAAGCAGCTTATTTTAACCAACATGCAAAATGCTTCACGTTGAATAATATTCACATTTTAAGGACTTTGCTCATTTTTTTTTTTAGTCATGATACAGTAAGCTGTGATATGAATAAATATGAAAGACAGTTTAACATCTGTGTTATTTATGTAATTCTCCATGCTTGAATTGCTTACCATATTACAGCATCGGTAATTGCAGCAGATAGGAGAATGTATTGAGGTATTTCATGTTGAAATTCAGAAACAAACACATTTAAACATTAAAAAAGATTGTAAAAAGAAAGTTTGAGAGTTCATAGCAGTGAGAAAAAACATAAATTATGAAAATCCTAAATGCACCCTCGTTCGTGTGCAGTCCACAATCGATCAAACAGCCGCTAAACAAAACTTTAAGGTTACCAACAAAGTCTTAGCACTAGCAGTCCTGGAGGAGAGCAAAAAATGCTGCAGAAATAGCTAACAACATTTCAATAACCTTATTAACAGTGCCAACTGAGCAAAATGCCACAGCAAAACCTGTTGATATAATTTCTGTAATGTGATACTTTTGACACCCGCATCGAAATGAATCAACGTTCAAATGTGATTTAGGACAGTAGAATGTGAAGCATAGTCATTTTTAAAGAAATCGTAGATTGGATATGTGATTCAATTACATGTATACCATGACATTCTTCTAGTTACTATATTGGCCATTGTTTCCAGCATTTCTGAAAGAGCAAATAATACATTTGTAGGTCTAGCATTAGCCAAGGCATTGTGAATGTACTAATGGTATACGTGTAATATCTCACTTCTGGGGCTTTCAGCCAGCTTTTCTTCATCTATTGGTCTGTTATTGTATAACTTTGATTTTCTTCTGCCCACTACAGCATACATCATGGGACAGGAGGTCAGTCTACTGCAGCCATTGACTAACTTAATTGCGACTGAAGATATTCTGCCCTTTTACAAGCAGTACATAAACATACAAAGTAGTTTCTTGGCCAACACAATATCTCTTGTCTTCGCCAATGCTTGTTTTCTTTCCATCAAATTCTTGTAACTGTTTAGAACGTTTACTGATGGGCAAAGATTGACGGAGTGCAGTAGATGTGTTTTTCAGCAAGCAAGTTACCATAAAGGAACTACATTAGCAATGAGGAGAGTGAATATTGGTTGATTTACCCTTAGTTCCAATATTTGGAGATACTTAATAAGCATGAACTTTGGCAGCCACAGAACAAGATAATACGGATGAGAAAATATCCCCTTCCACATGTGAATTGCTTCGAAGACGCTTTTTCCCCTTTGCTGCTATGTACCTTTCTCTCTCTATCTAGTCTACCTACCCTTGGGGTATCCCTGTGCTCCTACACACCCACTGGTTTCGATCTGCTCCACTGGAATTGTATTCTTTTGTACCGTGTCTCTCCTTCTCTTTTCTGTCTTGCTTTTCCTTGTGAATGCAGCTAGACCTCATTTGCTTCCCAAGAGTAGCTACAAGGGTAAGGTGACCATGACCCCATGCTACCCCACATATGATCCTCTCACACCTGATCACTGGAACCGATCCCACATATCCTTTATTGAAGCACTCCTCCCTTACTTTTTAACCCCTTTCCATCCACGGCCCTGCAAAACATCTCTTCCTCCTTTTCTCCCTTTACCCTCTCAGTGTGGTTCCTTTTCCTTTCTGAACTATCCTCTTATTGACTCATATCCGCTCTACTGATTTCTTTCCCTGGAATATTGTTAGACCTGTCAGCCCTAGGGTGGTCTTTCCCTATTTGATTCACCCTTGCCTTATTTTTCCTATATTTTCCTTATTGAAGCTGTCTCTACCTTTCCTCACACCCTACACCATCCTTGATCTTTTCCTCTCTTTGTTTACCTCAGTGTGTCCCTTTTCATCACACCTCCACCTTCTGCCTGGGAGCTGAGGCACTGACGTTTTTTGTAACTGACACATTTTTCCCATTGTTTCCATGTCTCTCTACATATTTCTCTTGCTCTTTGCATCTCCACTTTGCCACACATTTTTCCCGGCTGCGTAAATCCGCTCCTTTGCAGCTTTCAACCATTGTGCCACATTTCTCTTTTATGTGATTCTTCCCATTTGTGCTTGCCCCCATCCAGGCACGTGGTGCTATCTCAGCATTAGGCTACCATGTAACATGACCATGACCCTTGACCCCACCCACAACAATATAAAGTAAAATCCACAGGGATTGTCAGACGACCTAAGTCAACAAAAATGCATTATATTTTAGACATCTCAGTACATGTATATGAGCAGATCTTGAACTGAACTATCATCCGACATAAACTGGTGTGCCCTGAATATCATTTACAAAAATACCCCCCCCCCCCCCAATTAGGTGCAGATTTTCTACTAAGTCCAATAAAGTGATATTTTTGTAGACAATATTTAGGCCATAATATTTATGTGAGATGATATTCTAAGTAACAACAGTGTTCTGGTACAAAAAGATTTCAAACTTGGTTGTCCAAATATTGTGCCCTGAATATAATTTACAAAAATATCCTCCCATTAGGTGCAGATGGTTTACTAAGTACAATAAAGCAATATTTTGGAGATAATATTTAGGCCACTGCATTTATGTGAAATACTATTCTGACAATGGTCTTCTGGTACAAAACCATTTCACAGCTTGATTGTCCTCTCTTTAGGGACCTCTAAGCTAAAATGTCTACTCCCTTTATTTTGACATGCTAGATTCTTCAGGCCTGAACCATATCTCCAGTACAAATCCAAGCACAGTGTTTGCAAGCAGGACAGAGGAACAATTACTTACATGATGTTCGTCCCTCTTCTTCTTCTGGTACTGTATTATAGTCTCAACAAAATACGAATAACTTTCTGATACGGATATTATTTAGCTATTCTTTCAGATATAAGTTGGTTTTGATGGGTGTAACTATTCCCTACGTACTGCCCGTTGCCTGTGACAAATAGTCAATGGATGACTCAGGAAAAGAGGTAGCTAGATTTAACTACTATTACATTTAAACTGAACTGACAGGTTGTGAAGTTCTTTGATTTAATGAAGGAAAGACTCAAGCACACATGAAAGACTCATCGGAACTTGATAACAACCTTGAATTGACAATAGTAACTGCTGTATTTTAAATCATTTGTACTGTCACATGTCGTTTTATATTTTTGTAAAGATTTTAATTAATCATATACAAATAAAACATTACTTACTTACTTACTTACTATTACATTTTATCTAAACAGAATATATTGTGTATTGGAACAAATGCAATTGTATTCAATGTTCTCTCCAAGGTGAGAGTACACACATGCATACATTTAGCATAACGATCCTAAGCAGGATTGCATACATCCTAGTCTGCACATTAGCAGTACTAACCATCTGTACTGACGAATCACAATGGCACCACTCTTCCTGGACTCCATTCATGAGACTTTCCAAAAACTTGCATAAAAAGTGCTCAGGCTATGAAAGTGCTATGAGACCATAAAGTGGTGGAAATGCGCTTTACCTATACTGGTAACATAATGTAACAAAGCATTGCACAGTATACGATGAACATATTCATGCCTGTCTTTATTCAAGGCATGCAACTGCAATGTTTTATAGACTCATTAACTCTAGCACTTGCTTATGTGTATGAGGTCTCTGTAATTCCTTTACGTATTTTGTTAGATAACAGCTTGCGCCCCAAGACCTCAAAAGTGTGGATTTCAAGCTACTTTTTTCCAATTAACCCACCTGTCTTTTGTCATAAATTTTGAATCTGGTACGTCCATTTTTGTGGCTCATTCATTGTTTCTGGGTAAAAACATAATGCTCCCCCCCCCCCCATGTTCATTCCCACTACGAAAATGTTGTTTGGAAAGCTATTTAACATTTAACAATTCATAAAGGCAACCATTATGAGCAACTGGAATTAGAGGCTACTAAAGACACATTTTTCAAAACCTGCCATGCCTAGGAGGCCATGATTAGATGTTCCACTATTTCAGTTGTCTCCACGCCCGAATATAATATTAATTTAGACAGGACACATCCTTAAAAAGACATTATGAAGTTAGCTAAGGTTATGCTTGGATCAGAAATTTCCTACGCTCTTTTATTTGAAAAAAAATGCTCATAGAAGATTAATGATTAATAAAGTAGAGTTCAATTACTCACAAACAACACAAAATATCTGACTTGGGGAAATGAGGCAAGCAACCTTCTCTGTATTCATATAAAGGTTAAATCTTTAGAAGTAGGCTTTAAGCAATGTCGTGCAGGGCACTTTTCTTAAGAACTATCGATTGACGAATATTTGAAATTGTTGATGAGTTTTATAATACATTGTATATTTCAGAACATTCTCATTTGGCAGACTACTTTAAAAATTTAGGCTGGTTATTGGATTGTATAAAACCGTGGTTGCATCACTAAATGCACAGATTTCATTGCAGTAATTGCTGTGCCATAACGTTTGCAGAAATGAGCTCTCTCCGAGACGGTCTTTTGTCTGGCTTTTACAGAGCTTTCAAATCAATCCACATGCAAAGTACTAGTTTAAAGCTGAGATAACAATGAGCTTATGCTGCATCCTAATTCCTTAAGAAGCCATGTTGATTTACAGTTTCCTAAAAATTAAAGACCTATACTTTAAATATATTACCAACAAGTTAATAAATTACGTTAATTTGGAACATTATTTACCACGACACTATAAAACAGAAGCAACAAATCACAGTATGAATAGAAAACAGAGTGCACAGATAATAAAACACATGCGATAAATTAAAATAGTACCACATGCAATGATAAAATTTATAACTAACCACTGATACTTACTAAAAATCTAACTACAGCACATACCATACCTAAAAAATCGCATCTCAATTTAGAAGCTTTCGGCTGGAAAACTAGATATAATGTCATATTTTACAAGGACGCTTTTGAATATTTAGTCATTTGTTTAATTTTTTTTTAAACATTTCTTTATTCAGGTTTTCAGAATTTTAGAGGCAGGATATCAGAACACTTACATACACTAAAAAGAGTAAGTACGACAAGAATCGTTGGGAAAATCGGTAGTACAAACAGGTTAAATACAAAACCAAAGACATGAATAAAGGAGCATAAACAGCATCAAAAACAAACAAAACAGGTGTCTAACTAAGCAGCATGTTCACCACAGTCATGCTAAGTAAAGGAGGATAATCAACCAAAAAGCGATGTCTCACCCTCCTGCCGCCACTTCAACTTAGAACCCGGTATCAGTGTTCCCACATATTGTGGCACCTGCACAGATCCCTTCAGCCAACAGCGGACAACCCCAGTGCTCCAGTGGACAGAGTCAGCTATATGAGTGCCTCCCTACCAGAACCAATGCAGTGACCCATCACGGATGGCCAGGGCACAAATCCTGTAAACAGATGTGGGGGGATTGACCAACTTAGACAGTACGCAAGTGACATCATGACGCGGGCCATCACTGCACATGACGTCACGATGCATGACTTTCCACGTGGCATCACAGTAAGTGACCTTACAAGCAGTGACATCACAAGAAGTGACATCAGATACTAAGATCTCATACATTTGTTTACCTGGTGTATCATGAGTAAGTTCAAGTGCATTAAGATATTTAACAAATGAGATTCGGAGTCGGGGTTGGGCCAAAAAAGTGGCGCAATCCTGATGCAAAATCTGGGCCTCAACTAATAATTTTTTTAAACCCTGCCACAAAGATATTGGCAACAATGAAAAGCATGGTAATAGATCTGTTCTGTTTAATTAGTTGCAAAGTCTGCATTTTAAAATATTGTATTGGGTTAAGGCATCTGTTGCAAAGGTGCCCAGTACATCTCAGGCAATAATAATAATGGTGAGATAGCTCTGGAGGTTAACACATTTGTTGGAAAGATCTGTGTTTTGTGTAGTCCTAAATTTGAATTAAAGTTGTATAGAAGATTATGTTGTCTCCCGCAAAACATAATCATCCACGGTTCTTCGGGGGGGACAGTGCATTTAGGGATTGTGAACCTCTATTTTGTTGCTTCCTTCGCAACACACATAGTGTGCATCTTATACAATGTTGAGAGCATAAAAGTACAATGTAATTATGCAATAGTTCTCTGATATGTTTATGATATAACACTTGCCAACTGGAAATACAATAAAATATCTTTTAGAAAAAAGATGTCTCCTGCAAAGCACATCATGTAACATGCAGATCACAGACTTTTTATTTTATGTAGGTAGGTAAGTGGATTACTGCTTTGAAAACAGAGATCCTTTTCTTACTTGAAATTCATAAATTCTAGTAGACCACAGTGAGCTATGAAGGGCATTTGAATCCTACACCTTGTAACCCTGACTGTCTCTTTTAACACACCTTGTACATTTATTTGCACACCTAAGTGATTTATTTTGAATGGATAATGTGTATGTTATGTAAAGCACTCTAACACTCTGCATTGGGATGAGTAGCGCTATAAAAGAAATAAAATGGTGCTGTTTAAATTGTTACTTTGTAAGTACTGGGACAGACAAAGCCATCTAACATTCTTATAGTGCACTTATATACAGGGACTGAACCAGGGCCGGACTGGTAGTAGCGGGCACCGGGTATATCCCCAGTGGGCCAGAGGAGTGGGGGCGGTTTTGTGGCCGCTTCGGGCCTCTTTTCTTACAGGTTGCCGGTTTTTCAGCAGTGATGGAAAATCGGCCCTCTGTAAGAAAAGCGGGAGCAGTGCTTAGCAGCTAACACCCCCTCCCCTCCCGTTCTCAGGGCTGGTTGGAGAAGCAGCCTGCCAGGGCTGGTTGCTGTTCCCAGTCCGGCCCTGGACTGAACTGAACTGCACTGCCTGCTTGTTGCTGCTGGAAAGACCACGTGCAGGAGCTGCTGAAGGTTTTCCGGTGTCTGAAAATGACACTCGGACAAGTTCACCAATTTCTGAGGGGCCCAACTTCTCAGCAGGGTGGATGGCGTCCACTCTGTGAAAATAGTAGGTGGATGCCGTGTACCCGGGTGTACCCCAGACTCGTGCCCTGCGGATGGCCCACACGTGTACCTCCTTAGAATGAAGATCATGGGGTTCATGGGCTGGGGTAAACCGGTGAAATGAGACCACCCACCCAGAAGCACAAAAATGAGAGCCCTTCCAGAAGGGAGAAAGGACCCCAAACCTCTTCAAATACATGTAAGCGATCCTGGAGGTTATAGACCCGCCAATTATATGTGGCCAACCGGCACAACTCTGTGAACCATTCCTGGGGAGTGGGCACTTAGGAAAACAGCAATGGCGGAGGACACAGATTTTGGCCTCCATGAGAGATGTTGACAGCCACAGCTGCCAATGGGATGATGCGTCATCCACGTCCATAAAATCATGTTACAGAGCCACCTTGGCAGAGTCCCGAAAGGGAATGTATATTTTGTAATTACCTGAATAATAGTTTGGGTTATACCAATGCACAACATGTTCCTGTCCTTCTGGATTCCCCTCCCATTTCCCCTCTATTGGAACCTTACTGATTGTTGTAAGTGCTGAGTGTTCTGTCAACACTGAGACTCTGACAGTTGCTCTGACTGAAGAGCTGATGGAACCTTCTTAGTACAACGTAGTGGAATCTTTACTTAATATAACACTGGTGATGAGTTGATGTGAGGGGACAGCAACACCATCACCCGCTATACATAGTACTCAGTCAAGAGCCTCCCGCTGTTCCAAAACCCCCCACCCCTATACATAGTACTCAGTCAAGAGCCTCCCGCTGTTCCATTTTCAAGCCGGAGAGTACGACAGTTAAATGATCAAGGAATCCGACCAGAGATTTACTGGAATCTGACAAGCTGATGCAAATACTCTTGAAGACCTATCATAATCTACTGTATGTCACCCTCTCACCTCTGCCATCTCTACTTGCACCCTAATTGTGGTTACTCACCGCGCTTTGCGGGTCCTTCGCCCTGTCTCGAGGCGGCCATCTTTGGTGAGTGGGATCAGCGTGCAGGTAGTCCTTTCTTTACCTTGCTCGCTGAACACTTAGGTAGCCATGCTGACGCGCAGTGGTCACGCGCAGCGGGGACGCCGAAATGACGCCGGAGTTACGCCAGAGTTCAGCCCGTCTGTGCCCGTCCGGGCCCTGACGGGCCTAGGGCCGGCTATTATGCCTGTTTTTTCGGCGCCACCTACTAATAGGCTCCGATACGGGAGGGAGGCCCTCATTTCTTGTCGCCCGTCCCACCCTACCATCTGTAGT
Source organism: Lissotriton helveticus (assembly GCF_964261635.1). Classification (NCBI taxonomy): domain Eukaryota; kingdom Metazoa; phylum Chordata; class Amphibia; order Caudata; family Salamandridae; genus Lissotriton; species Lissotriton helveticus. The sequence continues at coordinate 955,448,752 of NC_136071.1, forward strand.
TTTGCACAGGAGGGAACAATTCCATTTCTACCGTGCAGAGCCTGTACTACCGGTCTTAAGTCTCTTGTCGTGAAGTCCGCTCTTTCCATGGCGCTCCTGAATTGCAGGTCGCTGCCGAGTCACGCTATTGAGATCAACTCGCTCATTCTGGACCACGAGCTTGATGTGTTGTTTCTCACTGAGACCTGGCTCTCCCCCAGCTCGGGCCCTGATATGGTCAGAGCACTCCCTCCAGGTTATCTCATATCTCACCTTGACAGACCTGTGGGGAGGGGAGGAGGAATTGCTATCCTTTTTAGAGACACGCTTGCTTGTAAGGTTCAGAATGGAGGTGTGACCGATTGTGAGAGCTGTCAGTTCTCCCTCCGTTTGTCATCTACGGTGTCTTTGGCGGGCCTGCTGATTTATCGACGCCCTGGATCCCTGGGAAATTTCCCTAACTCTTTCCTTGAAACAACTACACTTCTTGCTTCCTCGACTACCAACTTCGTTGCTCTTGGGGATTTTAATATCCATCTTGATGACCCCTCTAACGCCCCGGGAGTAGATCTGCTGGATGATCTCAAAGCTTTTGGGATCTATCTGGCCAACCCGGGGGCGACCCATGAGAAGGGACACCTGCTGGACCCCATTTTCTCAAACCTGGACCACCTTAATTCATCTCCTGCGCTGGCCCTGCCTTGGACAGACCACTTTTTGGTATCCGCAGTGTGGCAATTTGATAGCCTAGCTGCAATGGTCCCAAGGGTTTACACCTTGGAAAGAGCTTGGTCGAGGCTCCCGGTCGATACCTGGGCGGTACACCTGGAGGCAACGCGGCCCCCTCCTGGATCTAACCTGCTAGTCGCGGAAGCGAATTTACACATCTGGCTTATGGATTCGTTAGATATCCTCCTACCCAAAAAGAAACAACTTATGAAGGGGAAGAGAGTGGGTTCGGCGCCCTGGTATACGTCTGAATTGAGAACAATGAGGAAGGGTTGCAAGAGGTTAGAGCGGTCCTGGAGGAAAGACTAGAATGAAACGAGTCGGAAAGAATATCGGGTGGCTCTGAGTAGATATAAATCTGCCATTCGGGAGGCAAAATCTGGATTCTTCGAGGAGAGAATTGGCTCTACGGCCAACTCTTCTAAAGAGTCATTCAGGGTTATTAAGGAACTACTGAATACCCCCGCACTCACAAAACATTTCACCCCCCGCTGGTTTCCTATACTTCATCAAGGTGAACCTACTTAGCTCGAGGCGTGTGCAACACCTAATCCTTAGCATCTTAGTATAATTATCCACTGCGTTACACATAAAGCAAGCAGCATCCTTTGTGTATGTGTGCTGGCTTTGCAGACCATTATTGACTTTGTGGGGTCGCTTTCTTCATTCCACTAATGCACAAGTGTGCCTGGATACTAACTTAATTAAGTGTGCGCATTATAACTGAAATCTGCTTGTAATGCACAACTTGAATTTTAGTGAAGTAGTGTCGGTAGCATTGAGGTGTCTTCCTACGACATGTGATTTGGCTTGTTGCTTTGTGGAAACACTGTGATCCTTATCACAATTATTCAAATTGTCAAAAGTCACCACCTTTTAAATGTTACTTCTCTAATAAAGTGCACCGCTACGTTAAAATCTAATGTGCTTTGACAAATGGATAATGTCCCTTTCTCTAATAGGAGCATGCCGCTATGTAGTTGATGTAATCGGCTGTTAACCATGAGTGTGTGCTCGTATTCTCCAGTTGCGGCTGGCATTAATCGTAGGTGGGGGGTTCACACGGGGAGTGTCAGGCAGGGAGGGAGGGTGGTAAATGTAATAATACATTTTTAAAACGTACCTTTCTGACGTCCAGGTCCCGTGTTTTCTCAGCTCCTGCTCTCCTGCTCTACTGCCTCTGGCAGGAAGCAGGCAGCCTCCCTCACCTCCCCTAAGCCAATCACAGCACTGCAATTACAGCTTTGTGATTGATCAGGACAGCGCCCAGCCAGGTGCCTATGGGGAGGCCTTTTTCTCCATGTAGGCTGCGTAGCAGCTTGCAAGGAGAAAGAGAAGAGTGCGCATGACTGGTTTGGGTGGCCCCAGAGGGCCGACCAAACCAGTCATGCTCACTCAGGAGATGGCACACCACTCTTCCCCTGTCCTTTCCTGCTCGTAGAGCAGCCCCGCCCACATGCCCACCCGCAACCAAACACTTCTGCTTTCTCGTATTGTTCAGAGGAAGAAACATAAAATGGTTGTTTTAGCATTTTATTTTTCTGCTTCTTGCACTGCGAGAAAGCAGTGGGGCAACGCTCCTCCGCCCTAGGGGAGGAGACACCACTGGTCCCCTACTTGGTGGACCTTGGTACTCCAAGGAGTCCCCATAGGGTACTTCCTGTGAACAGGCTAAAACCTTTTGTTGTAAGAGCTGACATGGGCTTGCTCATGGCAAATCCCAGAACCCTGATGATGGATCAGTAGATGGGGTGGCCTTGGGAGGCAGCCTCACTGATCAACAGCAGACTGATTGCAGGATAGTCCTCAGACAAGCTGAGGATGCCGGGCCAAAAACAGCATTCTCAACCCCTATTGGGCATTATCAATTTTTTGTAATGCCATTTGGTTTGAAGAATGCACCTGCAAAATTCCAGAGGCTGGGTAACAAAGTTCTAACAGGTCTGGAAGCCTTTAGTTCAGCATATCTAGATGACATAGCTGTCTTTAGCTCCACCCGGGAGGATCACCTGGTCCACCTCAAGAATGTTTTGGAGTCTCTTCAGAAAGCAGGCATCACTAATAAGGCCACTAAGTATCAGATAGGGCAGAGCAAGGTTGTATACTTGGGCCACCTGGTAGGTGGAGGCCAAGTTCAACCACTATAGAGTAAAATCCAGACCATAATGGAATGGATTGCTCCAATTACCCAGACTCAGATTAGAGCTTTCATGGGCCTGACTGGGTATTACAGAAGATCTGTGAAGGGATATGGGTCCATAGTGACTCCACTGAATATTCTGTCATCTAAGAAAATTTGAATTTGAATTTTTTGAATTTTAAAGTATTTGTAGAGCGCTCTTATACCGAAACGGTTTCATGGCGCTAGATAGCTATGGATCAGTGGAGGCGGAGAAGGGGGCTAGGCTGCTACAGATCTGGAAAACAAGAAGGTCTTCAGCTGCTTGCGAAAATCCAGATAGGAAGATGACGTCCTAAGAGCAAACGGGAGTGAGTTCCAGAAGGAAGGGGCCAGCACAGCAAATCTAGCCCCCCCGGACTTCTGTTTCCTGAAGCGTGGGACTGACAAGAGGGCCAGGTGGGTAGAACGAAGTTCTCTGGAAGGGAGGTAAGGGGAGATGGCTTTGCACAGGAAGACGGGGGCGGTCCCTGATCTAGCCTGATAGGTGATGCATCCCAGCTTAAAGAGGGCCCTCTCCCTCACTGGAAGCCAATGGAGAGACTGCAGCAAGGGGGTCGTGTGGTTGAACCTGGGGAGCCCATAAATCAGGCGAGCCGCCTGATTTTGAATCAGTTGAAGCCGACGGATCAGGTAAGCCGGCGCACCGTTGTAGATAACATTCCCGTAGTCAAGGCGCGAGAGCACCATGGCCATGAGAATGAGTTTGAGTGCAGCGGCAGAGAAGAAGCGGGAAACCCTTCGGATGATCCGGAGGGAGAAAAAGCAAGCAGACACAACTGAGCTGGTCTGCGCATGGAGAGTAAGCAGGGGATTGATAAAGATGCCTAGGGTTTTGACTTTGGGGACTGGGAGGGGAGGAGGGCCAAGGGAAGGGGGCCAGAAGGAAGGGGACCAGGGACTGCAACCACCCCCCGTCAGGACCAATTCGGTCTTGTCCGGGTTTAATTTAAGGTGGTTGCAGTTCATCCACCCTTGGATAAAAAGCATAACCTTCTGGAAGTTGGAAGCCGAAGAAGGGGAGGAGGAGAGGTTGAAAATAAGTTGGAGGTCATCGGCGTAATTAAACACCGAGACCTCCATCTGCTGTAAAGAAAAAATGAGGGGTGAAATGTATAAATTAAATAACAAGGGGGACAGGGAAGAGCCTTGAGGGACTCCGCATGTCACCCTCCTGAGTGGGGCAGTGAAGTTGGCCAGATGGACAGCCTGCTCCCTGTCCGTCAAAAAAGAACGGAGCCAGGCAGAGGCCGTGCCCCCAATGCCCGCCGCTTCGACACGGGTCAACAAGATGTCGTGGTCCACCGTGTCAAACGCGGCGGACAGATCTAACAAGACCAGGGCCTGTGGTCGGCCAGTATCGATGCCCTCCCTTAGTTGGTCCATCACCGACACAACTACCTTCTCGGTAGAGTGCAGCGGGCAGAAGCCCGCCTGGCGGGCGGAAAGGCAGCCCGTGGATTCCACAAAGGAACTCAGAGACCTGGTGATATGAGCCTCTGAGACCTTTGCGAGGTATGGGAGGAGGGAGATAGGACGGTAATTGGCGGGCAGAGAAGGATCGGTGCCTGCCTTTTTCAAGATAGGGATGATAACTGCCGACTTGTGGGCGAGGGGGACAATGCCAGTGCTGAGGGAGTGATTGATAAAGGTAAGTGGAGGAGAATAGCAGTTAGAGAAGAGCTCTTTTAGAACAAATGCAGGGCCGATGTCCTGAGGGGAGCCCGATTTGATCCGGGTCAAGAGGGGAAGCAGGGAATCTCGAGTGAGGGGGGGAAACTGAGTGAAGGAAGGAGCAGGGGGAGGCGGGGGAGCAGCCGATAGTGCCAAGGATGAGGGGGGGATGTTGGCCTTAATGAGAGCAATCTTCTCAAAGAAAAAGGAATTGAGAGAATTGCAGAGTGTTTGGGATGGGGGGATTTTAGGGGTCGCCCTGTCGGAAGCAGCGAGCTCGTGGACAGTGGTGAATATCTCCTTGGGTTGGTTTTCTGCTGCCAAGATTCTGCCAGAAAAGTACTCCGCTTTGGCTTTTAATATGTCGCATTTGTAATCCTTCAAAGACAGGCAGTAACTGGCCTTGAGGAGAGGGCAATAGGTACGACGCCAGGCGCGTTCGGCTCTACGAGCCGCAAGCTTTTTGTCCCTTAGAGCAGGAGTAAACCATCTGTTGGCCGCATGGGCACGTTTAATGGTCACTCTCTTAAGGGGAACGATGGAATTGCACGCCTTTAGCAGCCAGTTGTTGATGGCTGAGAGCTGGGTGGAGAGGGGTAAGTCACTGAGCTCCGGGCTGGATACTGCAAGGGAGGAGCAGACCGCAGGAAGGACCGCCTTGTCCCACTTTCTAGCCCAGATGTTTTTGGGCAAGGGGGGTTTGGGCGGCCGTCCGAGGTCAGCTGTGAAGGAGATGAGGGAGTGGTCTGACCAGGGACAAGGGGAAATGATTGGAAGGTCCATAGGAATGTTAAGGGACCAAATTTGGTCGAGTTGATGGCCTTTAATGTGGGTGGCCATACTAAGCTGAGGAAGGAAATTTAGGCTGGTGAGCAGGGCCGTAAACTCCTTAGATCTTGTGTCTTCAGCTTGGTCATTCGGCCAATAGTTCAAGTCTCCAAGTAGTAAAATTGCAGAGTTGTTCACCACAAGGGTGGCCAGAAGGTCCTCAATAGCGGTTAAGAAGCCAGGAGTAGACTGGGGTGGGCGGTAGATGAGTACACAGGTTAATGGGACCCCAAAGGAAATAGAGCGGACTACTAGGCAGTCCACAGCAGGGATCACAGGAGACGGTAGGGTTTGGAAAAGAAGGTCCGCGCGAGTGATCAGGGCCACACCCCCCCCAGTCTTCCCCCCGGAGCGATCCTTCCTAATGGCCGAGTAAGTGGGGGGCAGTATGGACAGCAGGCTGGGTAGCGAGTCGTCCCTGAACAATGTTTCCGTGAGGAATAACAGGTCAGGCTGGCGTGAGTCGAGCAGATGGAATAGCTCGAATTGATGCCCAACCGCGGACCTGGTGTTGAGGAGGATCGCAGAGGTGCCGGACTTAGGGTTATCAGGGGTGCGAAAGGTGGTATCATCGGGCCTGGATAGCGGCCTGGTGAAGGAGGGGAAGACGTGGGGCGGCTGTAGGAATGAGACACTGGGGCACGGGGGTGCAAGGCAGGGATTGCATAAACCAAGTGAGGCAATGCGTTCCAGTACTTGGGTTGGTGGGGGGCGGAGGTGCCAAAGGGAGTAAATAGTCACCGAAGGGTACATAATAGGTAAAAGGGCATAGCGACCGGGCCCGGGCCCCGGCCAGCCGCGGACGGGCGCAGACGGGCTTAACTCTGGCGCGACTCCGGCGCGCCTACGTCGCGCCCGCTGCGCTCGTCCGCTGCGCTGACGCATGGTGGCCGCTTAAATAGTGATGAGATCAGGGGGGAGTGGCTAGGGTGTAGCAGACCGACTGCCCAACCCAAAATGGCGCCCGCAGTCGCCGGGGGTCGCCGTTAAGCGGCCAGCCCACGGTGGATTGCTGGCTCCAGGCAGGCTGTCGGGGTAAGTGTGTCGGCTAGTAGTCAGCAGGGCCACTAGAAAAGATTTTAAAAAACGTTTACGCTGCTCGTAGTCAGCAGGGTGGGGAGGGGTAGAGAGGCAGATAAGATGCTCGTAATCAGCACAGTTAGACCGAGGTTTAAAATAAAGAACGTTCAGTGGACAGTAAGCTGTCAAAAGGCATTTGATGACCTCAGCAGGCCATATTTACTGCTCCCATTCGGCAACAACCTGTTTACTCTAAAACTTTCATTGTCCAGACAGATGCATCTAAGTTAGAGTTAGGGGCTGTGTTATCACAACTGAATGCAGAGGGCCAGGATCAACCAGTAGCTTTTATCAGCAGAAGAGTGACCCCCAGAGAGAAAGTCGGTCAACCATTGAGAGGAAGGCCTTTGCTGTGGTCTGGGCCCTGAAGAAGTTGAGGCCATACTTTTTTGGCACTCACTTCATTGTTCAGACAGACCAAAAACCCCTCTTATGGCTTAAAAATGTGAAGTGTGAAAACCCCAAACTTTTGAGGTGGTTCATTTCCCTACAGGGGATAGACTATACAGTGGAACATAGACCTGGGAGTAACCATGCCAATGCAGATGGACTCTCCAGGTAATTCCACTTAAAAAATGAAGACTCAACTTGGCAAGGCTAGTCTCATCTCCTTATGTCTGGGGCGGGGTTGTATAGGAAAGTAGGATATGCTTTTATGGTTACCTCCACTTTTTGCCTGGTGCTAATCAAGATCCCAGTCTCTCTGCTTACTCCCCTAAATTGTTATGTTCAGTACTTAGGTACATCCCAGATTGTATACTGAGGTACCCTTATCAGTCTCCAGTATATGATACTAAGGTACCCAGGGCATAGGTACCCCAGAGGCCCCCATGGGCTGATGCATGTATTATGCCACGCAAGGGAGACCATTTAAACTGTAACTACAGGCCTGCCATTGCAGCCTGTGTAAGCTGGTGCTAGCACTCCTTAGGAAAGATATAGGTCTCCTACATCTAGGGTCACTGCACTTAAAACCTATAAGTCACCCCTATAGCAGGCCTTTACAATCCTGAGGGCAGGGTGCTTGGCTGTATGTGTGAGGGAGCACCTGCATGAGCAGGACACCCCCACAGCCTACGGAGTCCAATCTCCCGGGTTGTAAGTGAATAAGCCATATACCATATTGAGGGTCACTACATAATTGCACGATGACCATAATGAAATTAGCTGCAACAAATTCTATCATGTTTGGTATCAAACATGTTGGCATTATACCCCAACACTGTAAATGGTGTGAGGGCTATTGTTCCAAGCACTGGAACGGGCCTCCAATAGACTCTCAGTGCTCCCGGTACCAGTCTTCTAGACCCGGACAGCACAACATGGCTGCTGTCGACCAGAGACATGATTCTGCCCTCCTGCTGCTGAGCCAAGCTCGAGCAGGGGAAGGCAGAACAATATAAATCCTTTCACAGGATAGTGTGACCACCTCCCAGACTTGATTTAGTGTGTTGGGGCTGAGTGGGTGTGCCTGCCAGTGCCACTAAGTCTGCATGAGGGGCAGGCTTGGTGCCTCCTTGCATAGGTCAGTTCAAACCAGCTCTGGGAGCCGTTGGCTCCTGCTCTGGTGAGAAACTGGACAAAGGACATGGGAGTATCCTCCCCCTGTCCAAAACCTCCCCTTGGAGGGACCCCTGAATCGTTCCAACTCTTTCCTTAGGGTACTTAAGGGCTTACGTGGGTGTAGGTCCCTAGATTCATCGTGGTTCACGATTTAAATCAGACACCACTTCAAATTCTACCATCTGGGCACTCTGAACTTCGCTGGACTTCATTTGGGCTTGACTCCCAGTCTGCTGCATCACCTGTGCACCATACAGGAACTTTCCAAGGCCTGTGGGCATCAAAGACACCTGAAGGAATCTCCCTTGGAGTGAAGAAGTCATCTGCAGGCACCACAACTAAGCTGACCGGACTGCTGACCTGAGCTCCCACGAACTCCGAAAGGCTCAGCAACACAGGTGGTGGTTCTCCATATCTCTCAAGGCCTTCCCTGCCCTCTCACCAACTTTGAGGCCATTATCCCTCATAGGAGCCGCTGGAAGCCAACAAGCAAAGGCTTGTTATCTTCCTTCCACCAAGATATTCAGGCTCCAAGTAGCCGCATCCTCAAGCACCTCCAGTGAACAAAATCTTCATCCACACCGCATCCTCTGTGCCGTGGCCTGCATCTTTTGGTGAGTTGCTCAAGGTCCTCTTGTGACTCCAGTGCCTCCAGCCTGGGGTTCCTGTTGAGGGTTGCCTTTGTCTATTTTGGGCTCCCCTGATTGCTCGGGGCCTTCCCTGACTCCCCTTCTTGTGGTGAGTCTCCTGGACCTTGCTGGTTCCGACATTGCACCTTCTTTGACATCCATGTTGTTTGCAGTTGCCAAGGCTTGTTGTTGCTCCCGACGGACACCGACCCCACAACTCTTGACATCTGACTTGGGACAGCTTGTGGAAGGCTCCTGGTCTTCCACAGAATCACTGGGTCCTTATAGCTGAAGAGTTAAGGTCACCGTCAACTCTCATGCAACTCCTGACATCGGTGGGCATTTGTCTTCCAGGTCTCTGGGTCATTCCTGAGTGACATAGACTCTGTTCCCTCTGCTTGCAGGTATCCTTCAACTTGAATCCACCTTTGGATTCCATCGGACACTTTCTTTTTCTCCGGCAGCGGCACTTTCCTGAAGTCCTCCATTATGTTTGGCAGCAGTTTTCGAAACCACTTCAAACCTATGCACCCGGCTTCCCTGGTGTAGGCAATGTGGGTACGGGGATATCCATGGGTGGGGTGGCTCTCCAACCTTCTGTCTTCCATAGGGTTTCTTCAGGGTCTACTGGGAAGGGTCTTTAAAATTGCAACCCACGACTTACACATTGAGTTGTACAGAGAACACGATTGTGTTCTCACATTGCACACACTCACCGTGGGGTTCCTAGTTACTCACTATGGGTGGTTCCTTGGGTCCCCGACACTTCTACGTCCTCTGGACTTTGTCCTGAAACGAGTTGTGGTTCTTATAACACTTTATATATGGTTTGGTCCCCCTGGGGGTCCACTGTGTATTCTGTGCTATTTACTTGATTTATATGCAAAGTATTGTGTGCATTGTGCATATCTCTGGGTAAGAGATATCTGTATGTGATAGTGAGCATTCTATAATAAATCATATTTTCATAAATATATTGTGTGGTTCTTTTTCACTTAATCTATACCTATATGGCTGCATTCTGGTAAAATGTGGTAAATAAATAATTAATTACCGGTACTATTTTTGAATACATTAATAAAACAGATAGCTCAATAAATAAGAGGCAAGATCCGATGTATCTGAGTCGAACGGGCTTTATTCAGGCATAAGGGAAGGGACAGGATCGGGACAGCCTGAAATAGAATGGCACGAGTGGCAGCTGCCACGTTTCATCAACAGTACATGATATATATAGTAAAACATCACAATTACATTACATACAGTAGGCGTAACTAGTGACAAGCGTACGATAAGAACACATGGGCGTGAAAAGAAGGCGTGCACAGGGCGTGCACGTAGACATGTGATGAAAACGTCACAGAAGTGTCATAAAGTGGGTGGATACATAGAGGGGGCTACCTGAGCAGCTGGAACCTTTAACCTAGTGGTGCGCGCAAACGGGCCATGACGTGTTACCGGGGAGAACTGGGGGCTATGACTTCTGCACTAGAAGAGGAGACGGAAGTCTGCGATGTCAGGACGACATGTACCTATAGCATATCTGGTATCTGGTGTTTTGGAGTACATGTTGATAGAATCTAAAAGTTATCAGGGCAAAGGCTACTTGACACTAAGGCTGGTGCATGCATATATTCTTCATGTATTGCGTGTGCTATGAATCTTCTATGAATATTAATACAGTAATTCACTTGCATGGAGACAGAAAGACTAGACCATAGCTGAAGCTGTTTATGTGGTTCAGTAGCTTAGGAATGTGAAGACGGAGAGCTGAACTGATAACTAGAGGCATAACATATTCTTGGCAGACAGGCAGGCAGAGCCAGGCCGGGCACCGCGCTGCGCGGCAGGAAGTAAGTGAAGGGTCAGGGATGCAGGTGGGGGCTGCATCGCTCCTCGGAGTGGGTTCAGGAGACTGGAGCTTGAATCTGGTGTCCGGGCCCTTTTGAGGCCTAGAAACGGGGACAATTCAATGAATTAACGTGCATAATGTAAAACGTGGGCAACATAGGCCTAATACTCGTTGCTTTCACGAGAACTGGAAACTGGCATACTAACGTTGGACACAACTATAATTGCGTCTTTAATCGATCATAGGGGGATATATGCATATCGATCATGTACATATTACATAGGATGTGGAACACGTAGGCACATATGACAAGGCAAAATTCAATTTTCCTCATTCCCTCCTTGTGCCCTACGTTTCCATCAGGAAACATCAATATTCATGATACCATCTATCTGTTCATATAACATCATTTGCTCGTCTCGAATTGTCTTGGAACGGGACTTAGGACTAGGAATACAAGAGGTAGCACACAAGCCGCAAATCGCAGGGCCACATTGTAAACAGAGGCAGCAACTGAATATGATCATTACTGCTATACCCAGGAATGACAATACTTTCCATCCCCAGGCAGATATGATACTCCAGAGCCAACCGGACCATGTCCAGGTGCCTGGATTCTGGTGTAACTGATGGGCTATTTTATGAAGTCTGGTTATAGCTGAATAAACAGACGGTGCGTTATTAGGAATGAAAATGCAGCAACTAGATCCGATGACTCTACAAGCTCCTCCCCTATCGGCCAGTATGACGTCAAGGACGAGACGATTTTGGAGCACAACAAATCTCATAGCAGATTGCTCTTCAGTCAAGTTACCTAGAGCGGAAGTAGTCTCATTCACTACTGCTTCAAGGGTTCTGGTTAGCCTACGTATTAGCTTACTATTCTGAACAGGACCTATGAAGAAAAAGAAACCTTTATTGAAGTCTTGATATTGTTCTAAGGCAGTTTCAGTCTGATCGACAATTGGGGACTCAGTCTCCCTTCTATGTCTAACGTGTACTAGATGTGTGTTTCTGTGATAATCGGATGGGGCTAGGAAAACTGGTGGCAGTAGGAAGGCAATGTAACATGTTCCATCCCAATCTTGGGGCAGACGTACATATGCGGTCTGGCCACATACAAAATATGAATGACGTGAGGCTTTGAAAATAGATTTCCCACTGTCACTATACTCGACCACAGTAGTACAATCACTATGACCTACATGTGCGGAACCATTCTTTCTGACACATAATTCACCTTTAACGGGTAGAACTGAAATAGCAGGCAAATCTGGAGTAGTTTCGGACTGAACATTCAAAACCATGAAATTCAAGGAATAATTACCTAGATCATATACTTCATTTTCTAGATCTAACCCTGTTCTAAGGGAAGGACCTTCCTTGTCTGGGAAACATGTCTGATTCAGGAGAAACATATCATTTGAGGATGACGTTAACGTGGACCATGCTCCACAAGAACCATTGTGTGAAAACGGATAGGGAAAGAGTGGCAGAACTCCCTTCGGTGTCTGGAAAGGGGGGAGTCGACCACACACCCAACAATTAGTGGCATTGCTGGTCTGGTGTGAATAGTGTAACATTCGGATAAACGTATTATTGCGCATGGCAAGACGATAGGATAACTCGTGAGGAGGCAGGTCACTAAAAGTGTGCTCTACTGTAACATTAGAAAACATATGTACATGTGAATTAATAGGAAAACATAAATGTAAGGCATAACTTATGCAGGTAACCATAAGACTTAGAAATAGCATAAAAAATAAAGTAACAATACATCTACTTCGAAGATTCTTTTGATAACGTATTCTCTTAGAGTTTTGACTAACTCTCTCACTGTGTGGGTCTATCTCATACATGTCAGGAACCTGTCTAACCGTTTCACCCGAGAGGGACTTAGACAATTAAACTGGCTGACTTACTAGACCGAAGCTTATCTTTATACTCTTGCTGCGGAGTTTTCTCTAACAGGGGAAGTTTAGAGTCAGTGTCTGGGCAGTCCTTGAGAACGGGGCAGTCCTTGAAAACAGTCTTTGGTTTGAGTCCATGGAATCTCTTTACATGGCTGGAGTGCAACCACCCCTTCCTGCCTTCGATCTTCACGGCGGTCCTTGTTGTTAGTAGGACAAGTCGGGGCTCCGTCCAGCGGGGCTCCAGAGGACTTGAACGATCAAAATTACGAATCAAAACGAGGTCGCCTGGTATGACCTCATGCGGTTTCACTTGAGTGTTGTCTGGAAAAGCAGCGGCAACCTGTGAACGACAAGAGAGTAGTGCAGACATCAAGGAAGCCAGGTAATCTGTCAGCATATTTGTAGTGTAGCTCCTATTTTCCCAATAGGCTCTGCGCATTGGAATAGTACCTACAGTAGTAAAGGCCTAGGCCAGACGTTAACTAGGTCTACTACTGTCGAAACTAGACTTAATTTTTGGGTTTGCCAGCTAAGCTCAGAGTTCGCTAGAAACTTTCTCGAATGTTCAAGGAAGGATGAACTCCCCTGATTAGACAAGAAGGGATTTAGTTTCTGACAACCATAGAACATGACAACTTTGCTCTCCCCTAATCAAGAGTCAATCTCGAGAGTCGTGTGAGCACAAGGCAATTATTTTACTCAGTCAGTACGTGCATTCTTAGTCTCATCAGAATGTAGAGAAAAGGAAGAGACGGGCGTGTTCAATAAAAGATGTTATTTATTGATCAGTCTCTTTTCTCGTACAAGAGAAATGGATCGATATTATTGCAATACTTATAGTTAAGTAAAGTGCATACATTAGAAGCAATAGTATAAAATAATACTGTAAAAACATTGATATGGTTTCTGAGCCATATGATGTTTAAAATGATTAAAATATATTTACATACACATATACATTTGACTAAACGTACTCAACTGGTGTTTCTAAATACGCCTACCCCGTGTACCTGACCTAAGTCTAATGCGTGGGCGGGAATAGAAAGTTACAGTTTAGTTTAAGTTTGTTTTTGCCAAGTGAATAACTAAAGAATTCTCTAGGAGGGGTTATTCAGTTCTGTACCTGGAATTTAGGATGAATGAGGAATGGTATCTCTTTCTCTGCTCTCGATATTCCAGGCTGCCTGCGAGGGCTACCCAGAAGCGCCGGTGCTGGGTCTCTCGGCTTGAGATAGCAGCGCGTCTCTCAGCGCGTCAGGAAGGCGGGGCTGCTGCCTGCGGGGTCTGCTTCTGCTCTCGGCTTCGGCAAGTATGGCTGCTCCGTCTTGTCACCACGCGTGTGTTTGCATAGGGCAAGGTCGGCAATATTTATACCTTAAAGGTGCCGGGATTGACGTAAGGATGGACATAGGTACGTCAATAAAGATGTCATACGACTTGCTCGTTAGCACATTCTTTACTAAAGTTCTCTGTGAAATCAAAACAATGGCCGCACGGATTATCCAGGTTGTCATAGGTTTGATTTGTTATGAGAACGTCGTATGCCTTATCAGGGGCTGGAGGAATGTCGCTTGTCTAATTAGATCTCAAGCGTTATGACCTAATCAGATAACACGTTCCTGTGCCGTAGTGTGACTGCGTCAGATAACGGTATCTGCATCATGGGGGTTTTCTTGCCTCATGGGCTGACTGTTAGTTAACTAGCTAGTAAGTTTAACCAGAATAGGGTCAGGAATAGGGGGATCGATTCAGAACCTATAGAAATACACGACACCCACTCCACGCTAACTATGGTCATATCTACTAATCTATGCATAGTATAACATAGTACAACATACTATAGAGTATAGTGTATACCTTACCACCCCAAAATACATAAATGCATTTCGAAATTTTCAAATATACTGAAAAATTGCAGTCATATATATTGTATGCACTTAAGCTATGAATTAAATGCAAAAGTAAACACGCATTGTTATGCATTATTGCTTGTTGGTATATGAGAAATACACATGAAATGGCTCTTAATATGGCTATACAGAAAAAAGGTCGAAACCATTTCATCACATAAAATCTATTGCGAACATACCAGCGGGCAGCTAAAGTCTATAAAGTCTATAAAGTATCTAAAATAGAAATCTTAGTTCTCTAGGAATAGTCTCTTACTTTAAGCAGAAAATCAGTGTCCCGGGAAAAAATATATAGAAAAATATTTTAGGGGCTTGCTGAAAAAAGTTGCTGTCCGTGAACTGGATTGTAATTGTTCATGTGACTTTATTTTTAAAGTTGAAGGCCGAATTCAGGGAACGCCGTGTGCGAGTTTACTCAAAAGTCTCTATTTCTGTTCCGGAGAGAACATCATATCATTCAGGCTTTCGAAAAAACTGTCAACAGCTTCATGGGAAAGTTCCTCTAAGTCGGAAATAGGGGTAACCATGCATTCATGCGCATGATTGTCTCCATTGACATTCTGATTTGCATTGCTGACAGTAGGTCGTACCTGTTCGATGCTGCTTTCATCTTGAACTTCACTACTCTTCAATCGCAGTGGTGAAGATTCCAGGAATGCCGTCATCAGAATTGGCAGCCTTTGAGGGCAGCACAGTGCGTGAACCTTGGTAGGAACCAACAGTGTATCTGCATCCACCGGCGCATCCGATTGTAGCGTCAGACAGGTGTCTAACACGCATTCTTCTCCGCATAGCAGACACCTTAGTACAGGTAAAACACACCTTTGCCACATTGGTCGAAATGATAGAAACCAAGTCATGTTTAGGTCTCTAAGCCGGGATAGTCCCAGGATTTTTGATATCCGGTCCCGGTATCCAATGGCTAGGATCGTATCTTCCATTGTCGCGAGAGTTTGATCTGTGACATGGGTTGCCATAACGAAAAATAAGGACTAGGAATAGGATTCCTGCAATTAGTCCTAGGATCAGGGGAAGTCCGCCAAAAATCGAATGGACGAAGTCTGGAAAAATACCCAGTATGGCTTTGAATGGTGTTAATGCCATCGAAAATACTGTCTTAAATACCTTTGAGACCCCAGTGGTATCAGAAATATTTAAGATTTCGCTCAGGATTTCCGCGAAATGTACGGGGGAATTAGTTGATAATAATGTATGTATCTCTGCAGTCGTCCTTGCGACTTGTAGATCATACGTTTCTTTAGATGACGTGAGCCTTGTAGGCGTCTGAAGAAGCACTGTTTTCATTCTGCTTAAAGTGTCTATTCGAATAGAAGTAATTTTCAAACCGGGCCATGCCCTTGCCTCCCTGTCTGGAAAGGAGCTGGGAAACAAAGAACGTCCACAGCACTTGACCTTCGCCGTCGTAGTGACGAGATAAGGAGTCCCGGGCATAAGACTACAGCATCTGCGGTCTACAATAAGAATGTAACTCCCATTATAGAGTCTTTGAAAGAATGGTTCTATTTCAGTTGCAGGTGCGCCTTGCTGGTGACATGAAAGGTTGTATGAATTCCCTTCACAGGCTCCGTGCAAACTAATACCGTTACACAGAAGCGTGCCGCTTAGTGACATAGCACAATTGTTGCCACTAAGAAACACTTTCTGTCCTTTGTTACTGACACATGCATGTGAATAGGGCAGGTTCCAAGTTGTTTTAAGGTACCCCTTTCCCAATTTCTCGTACATGCCAGCCTGTATATATTTTTGGCAGTATTGAAACCTGAAGGTTGAGATTGGAATATTTATGATTCCGTGGATTATCCATTCACTGACAGGTCGTTCTGACATTGTCAACGGTAATCTTTCTAGTTTTTCAATGCTCAAGATTGTATAATCAGCACCCTTCTGAGCCATACCGATTTGTCTATCAGTAAGGTTAAAGATTTGAAATAGTGACGTTGTGTTGATTAAACGCCAAGGCACATAGCCTGAACGCAGATTTTGTAACGTCCAGCCAAGCTGTACAATAGAACGCAATTGTGACTGACCATGTTGTAATAACAGTAAGTCTTGCGATAATATATCGATTGCTGAAGACACAATGCTGTCCAATGAAAAAATTCTGGAGGACAGAGTCATTAACCCATTGTCCACTACAGAAAGTGATTTTTCCAAATTAATACGGTCAATTTCCCGTATTCTTTCTGCTGTTTCAATTTGAGTAACCTTCCAGGCCTCATTGTATGCTGCATATACAGAGGCTGCTATGAAACGCTTTTGACGCTGTTTGCGTGGTCCCATTATGAAATCACGCAAGTCAGCACCATCAGTAAGTAAAGTTAGGTGTTGCTTAATTTCAGGCAGTGTGGAAGTTTGTAGCCATTGAAGGCATAATTTGCCCACACTGTAGGTTGTTATTATCCCTGGGTGATGTCTTTGGGGATATCTAGGGTCTGGCCTGTTCATTTTGAAACCCTGTGTTTTATTCAGGAATCTATCTTGACAGTTATTTGTATCTGTGGGCCAGATCAACCATTGTTTCCAATCAGGATGTGTTCTGTTTTGGTTAAGTATATGGTTTATGTCTATTTCTTCATCTGTTTCAGAGTTATTGCTAAACATTGTTGGCTTTGGAATAGACAGGTTATTTAAATCTTTGATTTTGGCTAAGCCAAGACAGGTGGTTTGTTGAACGGTGTCATTTAAATATATCATTTGTTCTGGGATCATGCAGGCTCTAAACAAAGCTTCTATACCCTGTACTTGCCATTCTTTTGTACCCCAAACACTTTTCAAATCAACATGTTTGTCCCAATAATCAAATCCAAAAGTATTCATTTTTTCAAAGAAAGAATCTGAATATATCAATTTTGTGTTGGTTATCATGGTTTTCATCCCTGTCTTGTTTGACAATTTGTAATAAAATGTTTCAGCATTAGTTATGTTAAAACCTGAAAAATATGAATATTTGCCATACACGGTTCTAGAGCTCCCTTTTGGAGGTGTAGCACAATGTTCCCATTGATTAAAATTTAAAACATTTCTAGGTTGTGCAGATTTATGCAAGTAATGGTTCCCATAATGGTTATAGCAGTACATGCTGTCATAATTTGTAGAACCCTGCAAATAATCATGTTTTGTAAATTTAGCAGACATTACTAAGTCAGACATCATATTGTTTATACTTTCAAAGTCCCAATCATCAGCAAATGAGTTTGGTTTTGCAAAGTCACTCAAGGAGATCTTGATTTGGTGTGGATATTTCAGGATCTCGACCGGACCATAAATTTCATAGTCAGTGTTGTCCCAGGCTACCCCACCAGGTATTGGAATTGCTGTGAAGTTGGCTGAAGAAAGTTCTGAAGAAAGTTCTCTTTTCTCGACGTGTGAAGATGTGTGTGGTTTGAGGACCAAGTTGATGTTCTGACTTGCTGTGTCCATTTTAGCATATTTTCCCTCAATGAAGCGTCCCAAGGTAAATACCATGATGAGCCAAAGTATAAGGATAAATGCACCAAAACCCACCCAAAATTCAATCCATGGAGAAACTAGATATGTTTCTTTCAGTTGTTTCAAAAGTTCCTTAGCTTTGTCTTTAAAGGATTTTGATGATGGCTGTGTCTTTTGTTCGCTGAAGCCGTCAGAGGAATCATCGAAGTTGATGAAGTAACCGGATGCAGTTCTGTCAATTGTTCCAATTGGTTCAGGATTTTTGTTTCTCGCATTTTCACTTGGTACTTCTGTATAGATTGGTGTGTCTCTGCTAAATGTCTTTATTTGGGTTTTCAGAGGTCTAAGTTCTATTGCATTGTTGCATAGTCCTTGTTGTTCTTCCGTAGGCGTTTCGAATGTGATGAGCCTCTTTGATAGGACCTCTGTACTGGTAGCAAACCTTGGTGTTCTGCTACTTATTGGGAGTCCACTTGGCCTACTGTTGGTTATCGGCCACATGTTGTGGTTTTACCAGGTCGATGGATACAACTCGGTTCTCCTTTTTTCCAGCAAGTGGCGGTAGTACAACTGATCTTGTCCCGTTGACAGACAATACAGGAACTGCTTTTCTGTAAGAAGGCCCAAATTCCTTCTTTACCGCGATCTTCTCCCTGACTAGATCCCCGACTTTTGGAATCCAGACAGGTCTTGCTGGGACAGGTGGTGATTCTTCAGTGGTCGTTGGCTGTTCTTTCAACTGTATGTTGCTCAGGTCTTTTCTTGTTTTGTTTAAGTCCTGCAAAATAGCCAAACGGTCTTTGACATCAAAGCTTTTTTCTGTTACCACTGAAGTCTGACTATCAAGGTCAGAGATCAACATCCTAGTTCCGAATAATAATTCGTACGGACTGAATCCCTTCAGAGAATTTCTTGGCAAGTTATTAAGACTACGTTGGACACTTATTAGATGTTTGACCCACCCAGCTCCCGAACCTAATATCCTTTCTATTATAGATTGCTTTCTGTCTTGGTTTTTTCTTTACACCATCCCATACCCTCAGGAAGGAAGTGAGAAGATTCCCGCTGGGCTGTGCTCATTTGGCCATTCTTTCCCCCCCCAGGCTGGATTGCCTGAGAAAAAGAAAAAAATGGTCGAACGTAGCATGCTCTTAGCGTATATGCCATTTAGACTCGCAAATCTTGTATAACAGTCCGGACGTCAGCCGAGTGTTGTGGATCTACATTATAAGTGGGAACTAGCCTGTATATGTTAATCGCAAGCCATTCTTTTTAGTGGTGATGTTATCTGCCTTGATACGACGAGGTATTAAACTGCTTCTCTCCCCACTGCGATCTCTGTTGCAGTTTGGGCAGTTTTTTACAAACATGGTGTAGTGCAGGCTCATGCCTGGCCACCAGTACCGTGATTGTAATTCTTCCAGAGAATCCTTTAATTTAAGGTGTCTGAGACCCTCGCCCATGTGTGCGTCTGCGATTAACAAGTTTCTCCTGTCCATGTTTGGAATCACTCTATCCCCCACTCCAGGGATTCGAGCAAAAGGAATGGAGTTTGCATCTATGATGTATGTGTAATTGAGTGGATAGTTGATCGGTAACGCCGAGCAGTCGCCTTTTGATGACGTTTTTACTGCCAGCAATGTTTCGCCGTCAATGTATTTTAATGTATGCTTTTTCCGATCTACGGGAGCCGGTTTACTGGCTGCCGCTGCGGCTGTTTCAGCCAATGAATTCCCTACAACGTGAACGCCATCACGCTGGTGACTCAGTGAGTGTGTCACGTGAGTCTTTGGTAGTTCTTTTTTCAAAAGAGCTACCTGTTCCCAGAGCAGTCTCTGCTTTATTGGTGCATCTGTGTCATCTTTGTAATCGTTCTGAATCCAGGTCTGCAAATCCTTGTTATATGCTTTGACGCAGAAATATGAATCTGACACTATGTGTCGGGAATTCGCGATCCGCATTATCTAGCGCCATTTTCAAAGCTAATATTTCAGTTTGTAGTTCTGAATTAGTTTCTACTGAGTGTGATTTTGTTAATAGAGGTCTTAGTTTACCTCCGTGCCACACTTCTTTTGTAATCTCACATGTGGGATTGTATGCATGTTCTCCCCAAACGGAGGGTTGAGCATGTCCGTCTGTATAGATTACACAGGCGTAATGTCGTAGAGGCAGAATGTCGATTGGCAGAGGATACGTTTTTTCATATTTTAGATTTTTTAATTCTTCTAGTTCTGGATCAAAGAAGTAATATACTTTGTCCGTTGTCATTGAATTTACCCATTGTAACCATTCTGGATCCAATGTTGTTGTTGGTAAATTACACGGTGTTGTTAATGCCTCAAAAGCTGATTCTGCTGTTCTGACTGTGATATGTCTACCGTCAGCTATGTCTTTTTCTCTAGCTATTGCGGTTTGAACTGCTTGAACAATTTTTCCTTTGTTGTTGAATCTCTGTTCAGCTTTTGTGTACAAATGTGATTTGAATGCAATTGGTACCTTATCTCCCTCATTAGAGGTTAGGTATGTGAATCCGTATCTCCCTGGGATGACTCGGATCACAAGGTTGCGTGTATTATCACGGGTTTCTAATTTTGTTTTAATTAGCATGTCTGTTTGTAAGGATCTCAAAATTTCTGTGTGTGCTTGAGTCCAACTGGATCTTTTAAAGTCTGGTTTAATTAGATCGTAAAGGGGTTTGACCCTTTCTGCGTAATTTGCAATGTAAGTTCTTCCGAAATTTAGGAAGCCTAGAATTGACTGTAGGTTTTTTAGTGTTTTAGGAGCTTGGATTACGGCACATTTCTCTAGGAAATTGTCTGCCAGGCTTTTGCCTTCACTTGATAACTCATATCCTAAGAATAGGACCGTCAGATGGGCAATTCTGGACTTTTTGAAGTTGAATTTGTAACCCTCTGCAGCGAAACCAAGTATTATGGTGTTCACTCTTTTCAAGTGAGTCTCCAAGTCATCATCTGTTAAGTAAATGTCATCGACATAAGATAATGCTTCATCATCATATAGTTGTAGTAATTCTGTTACTCTCGCTGAGAATACCCCCGGGCTGTTCTTGTACCCCTGGGCTAACCGACAGAATTGTTTTTGAGTGCCATTTACTGAAAATGCAGTTAAATATCTGCTCTCTGGTGCTATGTTTTGACAAAAGAATCCGTTGGAGATGTCCAAGGTTGTTTTGTATTTTTTGCGCACTATGTTATTCATTAGTGCAGCACTGTGTGAGTTTTGCACTGCAAAAGTTTTGCAACATGTGTTAAGGTGTCGGTAATCCAAAACTAGACGGTACGAATTGTCTGGTTTGGAGACCGGAAACAAAGGATTGTTCATTTGTGAGGTGCAAGTTTCAATCACCCCTTGGTATTCTAGCTGATCTAGTATTTCATTTACTTGTTTTTTAGCTTCTTGCTTAATTGGGTACTGCCTTTGTGCAGTAGGTTGTGATTTTAACTGGACTTTGTGAGGAGGAGAATCCTCATCCCATCCTACATGATTTTTATATAAAGCAGGTGCTAAGGCCACTGCCCACTTTCTAGCAAGTGTATATTTTTTATGAATCGGTATTTGATTCGAGAAGGCAGGCATAATTACTTCTTCGCCATGAGGGCACTCCCTGACAAACTCTGGTGGCCAGTCTTTTTCAGCTAGAAGGATGTCATAGCCCTTGGATAGGTTATCCCAAAATAGTCCCCTTATTTTCCTAGTCTTATCTCCCTCTATACGTAATGTTATCTCGTATATTTTGTGGGGCTTGCTAACTCTGGTATCTGCAGTTTCCACTTGAAGGTATTCATTCGTGTCCACTGTCTCCAGATGATTCATAAGGACTTTGCGAGCTATGCTCACCTCTGCTGCGCTGTCTAGCATTGTCTGAGCCCATTCTCCGTTTTTCAGTTGTGTCCTCAGTATTCTCGGCATTGTTAACTACCTTGATACTGGCTACCTTCTTTTTTGGAAATTGTGATTTCTTTTTCAGTTGAGCAGGTTCCTTGTCTTTGGACTTGGCGTGCTCTTCTGATCGTCCTCTTCTTTCCGATTTCTGCGAGGAATTCTGAAAAGATTGAGACGGACGTGTATCAATGTCTTGATATCTATCAGGTTTTTTAATATTATCCCTATTTCTAAGGTTATATCTATTCCCAGAGGGTTCACTCTGAGGTGACCTTTGTCTCGGGTTCGGAGATTTCTCTCTTCGCCTAGGAGACCTTCCTCTGGACTGGAATTTCTTTTCTTTAGGATTGGATTGTTTATTTCCATCCCAGTTCTTTTTTGGTGAATTATTATTAAAAAATATTTTTTCTGGACTTGTAGTCAGTTGCGGTTTTACTGGTATTCCACCTAGACTATCTCTGCCTAGTTCTTCATAGGATTTTTCTATGATTCTGGCAATTTCAGCTGGTTGGTCTGCTATATCTGTCTCTTTTAACCTCTGGCGGATCGCCACGTTTGCTGCTTCACCCTTTATGTTGGCTAGTAATATAGCCGAGACCTGCTTGAAGTCTTTCAGTAATTTCATACCAAGAGTTAAAGCAGGTTCTGGACCGTATTCATCTTGAATTTGTTTTAGCACATCTGGTATCACCGAAATGGATGGAACACCGTGCGTTTTTGTATAGATGGAAGCAAAGACTGTTACCCAAGTGTCACAGTCCTCAATGTGTGGTGCGATTCCCATTGGGAGACATATAGTCAGAATCCTGTGTTTTTCTAATGGGGTGGTGTCAGGAAACACCGCCTCTATTTGGGTAATTTTCTGTGCCAACCAGAATGGTATTTGTTCCCGTTTAGCTGGAACTTTACCTAGGCAGGATTGGATGTTCTGTGGTGTGATTTTATTTGTGTTCCCCTGGTGAGGGGTCAGCTGTGGAATTTTAATCGCTGGCTGAATTGTTGAAGTCCGCATTACATACTGAACTAATTGTCTATGAATTTTTAGTAGTTGTTTTAGCTGTATTAATAGCTCTGCTGCAGGCATTCTTTCGATGTCTGGATGTGGTGTGTATCCGGCTAGGACCGGCCACGTTGCTCCTGGTCTTCCTAAAGGACCGAGCCTTGTAATGTGATTGTTATGTATTAGGGCGCCATCAAATAAGAGCAGATGCTCTTGGAATTTGAGTGGTACTTCCACCTCCTCGAAAGGAGTGTACGTTTCAGGAGGTTCCTCTACTTTGTAATAGTGGAAGTACTTTGTTACAGCATTTGCTGCTGGAAAATGTATCCATGTATAGTATACCTCTGTCTGCCGATATTCGTGTGCCTCAATTACGAATATGACTGTGCCACCTCTAGGTGTCAGTCCATTTTCTATAAGTTTTAAGGTTATAGATCTCCTTTTAATGACCGGAATAAGTATTATATCCGCGTCTGCTACTTGCATGGTAGCATCAGCATCTGCTATTTCAGTAGCTAATCTAATTGCCTCTCTTTCTCCATCGCTGTCTCCCATTTTACTGACAGGATGGTATTATTTTTGTTTGCAGATCAGGTTTCTTTATGGAAACAGAGATTAGGTGCACAATATTTTGGAACTGTTTTATCCTTCAACGTTGACTAGACCAAGAACCATACATAGGAGTTCCCTCCTGCGAGGTTTTGGAGGATATTATAACCTTTCACCCACTCCAGACGTCTTTGGAGTATTTGGGAAAAGGGGTCTGAGTGAGAAAGCACGACTGAGTTACTCTAAATGTCTTACGTTAGTTTTATCGCCCTTTCCAAACGCGTTGGGCGCCATGTAGTGTAGCTCCTATTTTCCCAATAGGCTCTGCGCATTGGAATAGTACCTACAGTAGTAAAGGCCTAGGCCAGACGTTAACTAGGTCTACTACTGTCGAAACTAGACTTAATTTTTGGGTTTGCCAGCTAAGCTCAGAGTTCGCTAGAAACTTTCTCGAATGTTCAAGGAAGGATGAACTCCCCTGATTAGACAAGAAGGGATTTAGTTTCTGACAACCATAGAACATGACAACTTTGCTCTCCCCTAATCAAGAGTCAATCTCGAGAGTTGTGTGAGCACAAGGCAATTATTTTACTCAGTCAGTACGTGCATTCTTAGTCTCATCAGAATGTAGAGAAAAGGAAGAGACGGGCGTGTTCAATAAAAGATGTTATTTATTGATCAGTCTCTTTTCTCGTACAAGAGAAATGGATCGATATTATTGCAATACTTATAGTTAAGTAAAGTGCATACATTAGAAGCAATAGTATAAAATAATACTGTAAAAACATTGATATGGTTTCTGAGCCATATGTTTAAAATGATTAAAATATATTTACATACACATATACATTTGACTAAACGTACTCAACTGGTGTTTCTAAATACGCCTACCCCGTGTACCTGACCTAAGTCTAATGCGTGGGCGGGAATAGAAAGTTACAGTTTAGTTTAAGTTTGTTTTTGCCAAGTGAATAACTAAAGAATTCTCTAGGAGGGGTTATTCAGTTCTGTACCTGGAATTTAGGATGAATGAGGAATGGTATCTCTTTCTCTGCTCTCGATATTCCAGGCTGCCTGCGAGGGCTACCCAGAAGCGCCGGTGCTGGGTCTCTCGGCTTGAGATAGCAGCGCGTCTCTCAGCGCGTCAGGAAGGCGGGGCTGCTGCCTGCGGGGTCTGCTTCTGCTCTCGGCTTCGGCAAGTATGGCTGCTCCGTCTTGTCACCACGCGTGTGTTTGCATAGGGCAAGGTCGGCAATATTTATACCTTAAAGGTGCCGGGATTGACGTAAGGATGGACATAGGTACGTCAATAAAGATGTCATACGACTTGCTCGTTAGCACATTCTTTACTAAAGTTCTCTGTGAAATCAAAACAATGGCCGCACGGATTATCCAGGTTGTCATAGGTTTGATTTGTTATGAGAACGTCGTATGCCTTATCAGGGGCTGGAGGAATGTCGCTTGTCTAATTAGATCTCAAGCGTTATGACCTAATCAGATAACACGTTCCTGTGCCGTAGTGTGACTGCGTCAGATAACGGTATCTGCATCATGGGGGTTTTCTTGCCTCATGGGCTGACTGTTAGTTAACTAGCTAGTAAGTTTAACCAGAATAGGGTCAGGAATAGGGGGATCGATTCAGAACCTATAGAAATACACGACATATTACTGTCAACATCAGTTATTGTACGTGGTCTAGGTGTACCCCACATGTTTGGGGGACGACCGAACACTACCTCATAAGGAGACAGACCTGAACGGGAGTGAGCGACCATTCTCATATAAAAAAGAGCGACTGGCAGTGCTACTATCCAATCTACGCCTTTCTCTGCGCATACTTTGGCATGCGGATTTTCAGAGTCTGATTATGTCTCTCTACGAGACCAGCTGCTTCAGGATGTCGTACACAATGGAACTTCCACTGGTACCCTAACAGAAGGGATACTTGTTTCATGAGTTCGGATGAGAATGGCTGGCCGTTATCTGAATACACGACCCTCGGTAATCCATAGCGGGGGAAAAACTCACGAACCAACTGCCTGGCAGTGGTCGCAGCAGTGTAATCTGGAACTGGATATGCTTCTGTCCACCTGGACAAAGCGCATACAACTACGAGGACATACTTGAAACCTCGACATCGCTCCATCTGAATATAATCCATCTGGAGGACTTCAAAAGGGTGGTCAGGAGGATGGAATCCACCTTGTTCCACCGGAACACCTTTACCTGGATTGAACTGACAACAGATCATGCAGGTACGCACTTTCTGCTTGGCTGCTGCTCGTAAATGCTTGTTAAACCAAAGGTTCTGAATACTGTCTAACATGGCCTTTTCTCCTAAGTGTGCTGGACTATGTGCGGTGTTACTAATAACTTGAACCATAGAGTCAGGGAGAAACCATGTGGCTTTACCCTTCATCAACCATCCTTGATCTGTCTGGACCCCTCCTTGTTCAGACCATTTCTTGATTTCCTCTGGAGTAGCATGTGACTGTATATCTAGTACGTCTTGTGTAGGGTCCTTAACTGTCATACAAGTAGTCTGATCTGGAATGTCTGTCGGTGTCGTGTTAACTGGAATATCTGGAGTCTGAGCTGTGAGCTTGGTTGTTCGATCTGCCAGGTCGTTACCCTGGGAAATGATGTCAGTGACTTTCGTATGTGCTTTGCACTTCATGATAGCGATAGCTGTCGGTAAATGTATTGCTTCTAACAGAGCTTGAATGAGGGGGCCATGCTGAATCTTGGTTCCATGAGAAGTCATAAAACCTCTTTCTTGCCAGAGCACTCCAAAGTCGTGTACGACTCCGAATGCATAACGTGAATCTGTGTATATGTTTACTTTCAGGTTCTTGGCTCGTATGCAGGCTTGGGTCAAAGCGATGAGCTCTGCTGCTTGAGCAGACAGGGTGTCAATACGATGTGTTTCTATAATTTCAGTTTCAGTAGTCACTGCATACGCAGCTACTAGTTCTCCTGTACTTGTTCTCATACATGAACCATCCACATAAAGTGTCAGGTCGGGATTAGGTAATGCAATGTCTGTCAAGTCTTGTCTTGGCTTTGTCATGGTGTTAACAACTTCCACACAGTCATGTGTGGCAGGATTTGGGGTAACTGACGGTAACAGTGTGGCTGGATTTAAAATGTTGCAGCGTCTGATTTCTATGTGTGGCTGAAACAATGTCAGTTCATAACCTGTTAAACGTGCAATTGTCAAGTGCTGAGTCTGTGTTCGGTTTAAAAGAACTTCCACAGAGTGTGGAACTTGTACTGTCAGGGAGTGTCCTAACACTATGGAATCACTTTGTCTGATAGCTAGAGCTGTGGCTGCAACTGACTTGAGGCACGCAGGCAGAGCCTGGGCCACCGGATCTAATGTGCTAGAGAAATAAGCACAGGGCTTGTATTGTCCTGCTTGATCTTGTGTGAGAACAGATAATGCAGTACCATCACGTTCAGTGACAAAAAGTGTAAAAGGCTTACTGTAGTTTGGTGTCGCTAGAACAGGTGCTTGGCATAAAGCTTTCTTTAACTCATTGAAAACAAGTGTATGTTCTTGGGTCCAAGGGAGGACAGTCGATACGGCTGCCTCCTGTGTCGTTAACTGTATCAGTGGCTTGGCTAGATATGCGTACTGAGGAATCCATTGTCTGCAATAAGAAGTGAGGCCGATAAAAGCTCGTACCTCCTTCTGAGTCTTGGGCTGTGGAAGATGTGCTATTAACTGGATACGGTCAGGTGTCAACTGCCTACCCCTCTTGGACAGTAAGTGTCCTAGGTAGACCACTTGCTGGACACAGAATTGCAATTTAGAAGGGGACACCTTGTGCCCCATCTCGGCCAGGAAATACAAGACTGTAAGTGACGCACGTTCGCAGTCACGTTCAGAACGGGCTGTGATCAGTAGATCATCGACATACTGGAGCAGGGCAGTGTCAGTTGGCATGTGAATATTGTCTAGTTGTCTTTTAAGTGCTTGACTGTAAATACTAGGACTTTCTGTGAAACCTTGAGGAGCTCGTGTAAATTTATAGCTCCTTCCATTTAAACAGAATCCGAAAAGGAATTGGCTGTCTGGATGAATGGGGACACTAAAGAATGCGTTCTTGAGATCAATAACAGTGAAGAACGTAGCTTCTGAATCAATAGCAGTTAATAGGGAAGAAATATCTGGAACCACTGGGTACTGGGGTATGATACATTTATTAAGTTCTCGAAGGTCAATCACTAATTGATAAACTGGAGGTGCATTGGGATCAGTACGTTTCAGAATCGGAATGATAGGAGAATTACATACATTGGAGTCAGTTTCTACAACTACTCCTTGAGCAATGAGTTCGTCAATAATTTTGGATAAGGCTGCTACAGCCTCAGGTGGCAATTTGTACTGTCGGATTGGTGGTAATACAACACCTTTCTTCAGAGTAACACGATAGGGTGTGATGTGCATACAGCCTACATCAGGTTGACCTTGCGCCCATAAATGCTGTGGTACATTCAATAATCTTGGATCAAAATCACGTAATACATAATGACCTTTAAAATCTCGCAGAAACAGTCGCACCCCTTCTGGGGAGCAGCATATAACTGCTCCTAATTCTTTCAGAGTCTTTATACCAAGTAAGTTCTCTGGACAGGATTTCGTTAGTAACAAGTCTGTAGTTTGGGACAATGGACCAACTTCTAGGGTAACTGGTTTCGATATTTCATTAACAATAGGCTTTCCTGAAAATCCAAGGGAAACATTTCTAGAGCCTGAGAGCGGAGCCCCTGGAACCTCGTCATGACTGATGGTAGTCCTACTTGCCCCTGTATCAATCAGAAACTTTCTGTCTTTCCCTAATACTTGACTATGCACATAGGGACCCTCTTGATCTACAGGAATCTCGATGAGAGGCAAGCCAACCTCCCTCTCTAGGCTGTTTCATGAATACTGCTGGTAATCTGGATATTCTGACTGTGCATACTGGTACATCTGCTGTGTAACGTGCTGTGTGGCAGCTATAGGCTGCGGTACTGTAACTGTCTGTTGTGTGTTCTGCGGTAGCTGAGAATTCTGCGGAACCTGTTCTTGTCTAGGCGGACGTGGTCTCTCTTTCGTTTTACCAGTAGCTATGTTGTGTTTCAGAACTGCACATTCGTTTATATAATGACCTGGCTGTTTACAGTAATTGCATGTCCCTTTAACGAGAGCTGCAGGGTGACTAGTTTGATTCGGACCCCTCTTCTGACTGTCTTGCGGAACAGACTGTGCAACTAGTACTTTCATTTTCGTGTCTTTCATACGTCTCCTTTCATGTTCCTGCTCCTCCCTAATTCTGTTCTGGTGATACTGTAGCATCTGGAGCATTTGTGACGGAGTATTAGCTTGCCAGGTACTTTCGACTTTCAGTACTCGATTTTTAACTTGTGGACTTGAATTCTCGACTAGCTTGGTAACAAAAAGATGTGGATACGATTCACTACTTGTTTTCAGACCACTATTAATAATGAAACATTTCTCAAATCTAGAATAAAAATCACTAGTGTCTTCATCTTGTTTCTGTTTACAGGCTGAGATGGCATCCCAGTCTTCCTTTTTCGTGGCTAGTAATCTTGGCAAGACTTGTATCAATAACTCGGGCAATGCTTTAGCTTTTTCCCCAAGACCGGTACCTGGAACTCGTGTATTATCTTCAGTCTCTAATGCGGTCCAATCTATCTTTTTCTCTCCCACCTCCCATTCTTTTTCTTTAAGTTTTTCATATATGCCCGCAGGCAACAGGACCTTTAACATTTTAATGATATCAGGATACGTGTATTCTCCCATACGGAGCATGTCCTTTAATTCACGGTGGAACCCTGCTGGATCTTTATCGTGACAAGGTATTAACTTTTTCATTTCTAGAAGTTCTATTTTCGTGATAGGGGTGTAAACAAATACTCGTTCTAGATCACCCCCCTCTCCCTTAACTGGATGTACTTCTCGCAACGGATTCTGTCTATCTATGTAGAATGATTTTCTTACTGGGGGTGGGACAGGAACAAAATGTGGATTCAGGAACGTTCTGTATTTGTGACGCTGTTCTAGTATGACACTAATTAAATCGGTACCTAGACCTTTCCATCTGTATTGGAGTAACTCGTTCAGTACATCATGTAAAGGACCTGGATCAGAATGCTGATCATATACGTACCCACCAGACGCTGCTCGGCTGGGGGCAGTTTCAGAAACGTTTGGGCCACTATTTCGTCTGGAAACGTGGTAGAATCACTAGTCCATCGGACTGCTGATCGGGCTAGTTCTTGTTCATGCATTGTACTAAGCTCACTATAACCTATTCGTGATTTCAGAATTTGATCGGTGGCCTGGAATACTTGTTCAAGAGAACACTGTTCTGGTACTGGAGGAGGAAAAACTTTCTTGTAATCTAGACATGAATGTCTGTCGGAAAGTCTAGTTCTACCTACATATGCTATTCTGGAGGGATTCTCGCTGTCTACCTCTTCACTGGAAGAGTCCTTCTCTTTCTCGGTTGCTCTTTTTGCTTCCTCCTTCTGGTGTATACTTATAATTTCCTTACGAATTTTCTTGTACATACTTTCTATACTACCTAGTGTCTTGTGTTTTCCCTCGGCTATATTGTCACTCCACCTAGTCAGGCCTTTCATCTCGTCTTGGTCTTTATCTGGATAATCTTGTTCTCTTATTAAACAGTTAATCAAGAACTGTAAAATCATATTTTGAATCTCGGCTTTCCTGTGTGCCATAGCTTCGTGAATACTTCCTGGATTCTCCCCTGTACGGACAAAATGATATATTCTGTCTAGATGTACTTTCATGTCAGGCAGGGTGGCCAAAAAGTTGGCAACCCGTCGTAAACGTACTGAATATAATACCATGTGATCTTCGCCTGGGACTGGATCATATATACAGTCGGTAAGAAGTCTCTTGAGGTCTGCGTATGTAGCCACTTTTGGCGTACGCTGTAACGCTGCGTCTCGCGGCGTCAGTCGTCTTACTTGAGGCGGGGTGATAGGAGCACCTCCCCCCGCACCTCCTGAACTGGAATCGTCAGTTAATACTGTACGTGCTGGTAGAGTGACTGACAAAACGGGTACACCTAATGTGGGCTGGTCCGGGGGTACTTGCACATTAACGTGGTCCCCGGGACCAGTGGCTGGAGGAACAGGAATTACATTATTTACAGGGTGTTGCGGGTGAGCAGGCGGAATATGATTTGCATATGCTGGGACTGTATCGTCTAAGTAGGACGAAAGAAAAATTTCCGCTGCGGTCGGTTTATGACGTAGCTTAATCGGGACCAATGGTGGCGGTAGATTACAGGGTACTTCCGGGGTTGCCTTCGGCAAGCCCTCGGCAAGAAGAGGATACATGCCTTTAATAAGGGCATTTCTCTGTCTGTCTGACTGTTCTGCTCTAACTCGTTCACCTTCTTCTAGAAGTTCCCTTTCTTGGGCTTTTTCTGTGGATTCCCTACTTAACTCTGCTTTTCTGAATTCTTTTTCGGTTCTTTTATGAGATTCTTTGCGCCATAACTCGATGGCATCTTTCTGGGACTGTCTGGCTTTCTTTTTCCATAATGCTTCTTCTACTCGCATGATGCACTCGGCATCCCATGTACCTGATACAGGCCATCTATATTTCTCTTCAAGATGTTTGGTGTAATCCACCCATAAGTCTAGATATAATATGGCATTTAAACCATGCTTGTGATACATAAAATGTCCAGGACTGTCCCTAGGAGGGACAGGAACTGATTCTTCGAGTAACCACTTTCTGGTTCTGATCTGACGTAATTTCGAGAACAGAGGCATGGCTGAATTATACTTGCGAACACAATACACAATAATCACAGTAATGAAATGGCAAACAAATCACTCATACCACGACATAAAAAATACATTAATAACAGTTCGAACAGAATTCTACCTGATACGCTGAAAACATAATACTTGAATTTCTCGAGAACGGACTTACTAGAATTTCTGGATGCACTGCTAAAACAGTACAGAACATACCGGTCTCATAAAGAGACACGTCATACCGTATCCACCTAGATGGACACGTCGGACTGGATCTGTGTACCCAAACCCATCGGACCAGGAACAAACTAATGAACCTGTCTAGATACTTCCCCCGCAACGGTACTCACCGGGAAGCAGAAACTGAAGGCCTCGGACTGGACTGGACTGCTACGACGTCTGGTTACTACACATGCGCTTCGGACCTCTGTCTTCGGTTACAGGTGGGCCTCCGGATACCTCGGACCTTGTTCTCTCGGCTTGGGCTCTGGTCGGGACGAACCGCATTCCACACCGCCTCGTCTGGATGCCGGACCACAGTTTCCGTCTCCTCCGTGGGCCTGAGGGAGACTTGAAGCAGAAATATCTGCACGTGCACGGTAGAGTTCCGTCAGGGTCAGGGGGCCTGCATTACATCGCCGGCGCGTGGGGAAGGGGCTCGTCCCTGTTCGGGCGCCATTATGTGGTAAATAAATAATTAATTACCGGTACTATTTTTGAATACATTAATAAAACAGATAGCTCAATAAATAAGAGGCAAGATCCGATGTATCTGAGTCGAACGGGCTTTATTCAGGCATAAGGGAAGGGACAGGATCGGGACAGCCTGAAATAGAATGGCACGAGTGGCAGCTGCCACGTTTCATCAACAGTACATGATATATATAGTAAAACATCACAATTACATTACAATTACATTACATACAGTAGGCGTAACTAGTGACAAGCGTACGATAAGAACACATGGGCGTGAAAAGAAGGCGTGCACAGGGCGTGCACGTAGACATGTGATGAAAACGTCACAGAAGTGTCATAAAGTGGGTGGATACATAGAGGGGGCTACCTGAGCAGCTGGAACCTTTAACCTAGTGGTGCGCGCAAACGGGCCATGACGTGTTACCGGGGAGAACTGGGGGCTATGACTTCTGCACTAGAAGAGGAGACGAAAGTCTGCGATGTCAGGACGACATGTACCTATAGCATATCTGGTATCTGGTGTTTTGGAGTACATGTTGATAGAATCTAAAAGTTATCAGGGCAAAGGCTACTTGACACTAAGGCTGGTGCATGCATATATTCTTCATGTATTGCGTGTGCTATGAATCTTCTATGAATATTAATACAGTAATTCACTTGCATGGAGACAGAAAGACTAGACCATAGCTGAAGCTGTTTATGTGGTTCAGTAGCTTAGGAATGTGAAGACGGAGAGCTGAACTGATAACTAGAGGCATAACATATTCTTGGCAGACAGGCAGGCAGAGCCAGGCCGGGCACCACGCTGCGCGGCAGGAAGTAAGTGAAGGGTCAGGGATGCAGGTGGGGGCTGCATCGCTCCTCGGAGTGGGTTCAGGAGACTGGAGCTTGAATCTGGTGTCCGGGCCCTTTTGAGGCCTAGAAACGGGGACAATTCAATGAATTAACGTGCATAATGTAAAACGTGGGCAACATAGGCTTAATACTTGTTGCTTTCACGAGAACTGGAAACTGGCATACTAACGTTGGACACAACTATAATTGCGTCTTTAATCGATCATAGGGGGATATATGCATATCGATCATGTACATATTACATAGGATGTGGAACACGTAGGCACATATGACAAGGCAAAATTCAATTTTCCTCAAAAACACGCTGCTTTACACTCTGGACTAAGCCCGAAGGCTGCTCCCCGCAGCTACCACTTAGAGTGCTTTCTAAGGTTGTCTAAGACCTCCTATATCATCATAAGGTTTGTCTGGATTGGGGTACGGTGTCCACTTGCATACGTGTACATCAGATACCAGGTCAGCCTCTCACATCAACACTCCTGCTTACCTACCAGGCCAGTCCAGACAGGCACCAAAGAATGATGGACATTCCTGAGGAGAATGCAGCTGCACCATCTCATTTTGCAATATAGTATCATTTTTCTTTTAAAAATCATATTTTTAGAATGGGTGGGTTCACTCATCCATCATTTGATTTTTCAGACCTAGAAGACACAACATTTAGATATCTGATCACTTGGGTTTCTGGAGAGGAAGGATGGTTTGCAATGCATTTAACTGTAGTGTGTCTTACTCATTCCTTTGTTTCTTTACACAACAGATTGATGATGATGATGTGCTTCTCGTTGCCCAGAGGAATATTTTCTTTGTGTAGTGCTTGTCTTTGTCTCATCTTTTCCCAAATCTCCTTTCCCATCCATTCAAGCACTCAATCAAAAGGTACTTTATTTGTTAGCTCAATGCCATAAAACTGAACATGTTAAAAAGACAAATTACATCAACAAACCTTTAAAAAAAGATTAAAATAGGAACATTCTTAATATCAATAAAAGAACAAGATTCAAATTGTAAAATGAGACGGGAGGCTTCATAAAGTGCAAAGTGCTAAGGCCAAGTGCAATAGACAATCTATCGAAAAAATATCATATTAGCGTGAGATAGCCCTAGAAACAAAACAGGCAAAAACAGAAGGCTGCTACAAAGACAGCTTTTTCCTGCGCCTAATGGCTCCTGTTAAGAAACTTGGAACTCCAAAACATACCTTAGGGGACGATAGCATTTGGAGGTACAAAAAAGCAGGCCTGACTTGGGTAAAATGACAATCTCTAAGTAATGGAAATATAAAACATTTGCGTAAAAAAATAGTAATCACAGAAAAAAAAATGTAAGGTATCTTGCTCAGAGAAATTGTCGCAAGAACAAGGTTTTAGGGTACCAGGTTGTGTAAGTTATTGGGCAACAGCCAAAAGCCAGGGAACCAAATGCAACTGGAATCTGGTTAGCACAAAACGATGAAAGGCGTTACTAACAACGAGTAGATATGGTTGAACTTCGTTGCACAGGGGTAACCTATCTTCTCACCGTTTGTTTTGCTAACTCCTTTTCTACCCTAAGTCCCTGGCGATTGTCCAGGAACTGTTGTTTGATGGTTCTGATTGTTGATTTACCCAATGATTTAGGGCTACGGTATAGGCCTGGGCAGCTGCTAATTTTGTCAAATCCATTACATACTTTAAGCAAGGGATGTCCACAGCTCCCTCCAGCGCTACACAATCAGTGATTATTAGTTGGTTTACATTAGTAATGGGACTAGCCCAAACCCCTAACCCCTTCCCCCTGGGATGTGTGATTTTATGAGGTATGGCTTAATATACACCATAAAAGGATCACACACTTGATGGGGCGGATGTGGTGAAAGTGACACAAACTCCCTACAAGATCTTCTATTGCTTAAGCAATAACGCACACTGGCCTCATTTACCCACCCACACAAAAAAGTGATCCATATTTTGGATATAGAAGAACATCAGTCATCAGCATCATCATTCACGCATTGTGATGTTCAAATGCTTAGCCTGTCCACTCCAGACTTTAAGTCCACTTTTCATGGCTCGAGGATTTCATAACTTTAGTTTTAATTAAATACTAGCTCCCCAGTGCTAAGAACAAATTACTCTTTCTAATTTTAATATTTTATCAATATCAGTTATTCTTGTTGTGTCATTTAGTAGTCTGGTTTCAATTCATTGTAAAGCTATGATATACATTATAACTCAATAACTCAGTGTTTTTATTTCCATTTAGTTGCCTATGATGGGTAATGGTTCTGATTAATCCTACAGTTGGCGCTTGCTGGGTGGGAGTAGGACCTCATTTGTGAAGTTGTGATGCCTTTCCTGTTAATTCTAAATCAATCTATATTCAGGTAAGAGAGCTATGGAGTAAAGTGAACTAGTTGAGTTAGTAAGTAAGCAACTAACTGCTATGCTTAAGTAATCATTTATCTAAGTTGTTGTAGACAATATACGTCATGGCAGCAACCCCCTAATGGTCAAAATAGTTAGAGAGGTATATAACTAACTACAACTAACTGGTATACACTTTTGTAAGCAGATTAGAAAAAACAGGCTCCCAAACAGACTACTTCAGGCTTTAATCGTGAAGAAATTTTTTTTTCCCCTTTATTTTTTTTACAAACATATGCATTCTCTTCACCCACATAAGACCCACCCGTCTCCACAAAAAAATTGACCCATGCCCATTCCACAGCCAATGTCCAAAAGTCCAACAAATAACAAAACCCAGACCCAACTCCCTTCCCACCCTCTGGACCCACAAGTCCCTCCCACTCAATAAAATGTAAAAGCAGTCTAAAAGAGGCCATTGTCCACTTGGGTTCAGAGCTGGTCCAGGCTCCACTTTGTTCTTTCCAGCTGGCCCTCCACAAGCCTCTCAATGTGTTCCAGTCACTGCAGGATGGGCAACAGCAATGCCCAGCCAGAGCAGGAGGGGCCAGCAGCAGCAGCAGCAGGCGAGCTGAAAATTCTTAAATTGGATCTTAGGCGTTCCGAACACCACTGGAGACACAACTATTGTCCCTTCTTGCGAACCAAATACAAGCTTCTTCTGGCTAATTATAAGAAGGCCATCCTGTTAGCCAAAACCACCTACTTCTCGGAGAGAATATCTTTGTCAGCCAATAAGCCCAAAGAGATTTTCTCCATAGTTCGCAACTTAGTTGCTTCGGATAGGGTCAACCCTAATCTCATCCCTTCCCACGCTCTCTGTCTGTCTCTGAACGACTTTCTAGAGAAGATCACGAAAATTAAATCCAATATTCCTTTAGTACCCTCGCCACCTCTTTCTCCTCCTCTTACTCCTCCTCTGTCTTTCCCTTCTCTCGATCAGTTTCCACCTATCCCTCTGAACTCTTTTCTGGCTCTACTTCAGAAAGTGAAGTCAGGTTCTCCGGCTGACTGTGCTCCAGCTCGCATTCTGAGAGAACTTTTCACTCACTGCCCAGATCCTCCTCTTTCCCTCCTTAACGCCTCTATCTCCTCAGGTTTAGTTCCGAAATTCTTTAAACCAGCTAAAGATCGCACCATCTTAAAAAAGCCTGTTTCAGACCCCTCTGTTCCCTCCAAGTTCAGACCCATTTCCCTTCTCCCTTACCTGGGGAAGATCTTGGAGAGCTATATTACATCTTGTCTCTCTTCCTTTATTGAGGATAATCACCTCTTGGCCTCCCACCAAGCGGGTTTTCGTCCTGCCCATTCTACCGAGTCAGTGGTCCTGTCCGTTCTAGACGAGCTAAAGAGCAAGGCAGACTCCAACTTACCTGAGGCCTTGGTGCTCCTAGATCTGTCCGCCGCGTTTGACACGGTCGACCATTCCATCCTCCTTGGCCGTGTCTGCGCGGCGGGCGTTCGGGGCACTGCCCTCTCTTGGCTCGCTTCTTTTCTTAAAGAACGGACTCAGGCTGTCATCTCTCTGGCTATACCGCCCCAACCCGCTTGGTTCCCTGCGGGGTCCCCCAAGGTTCCTCCCTGTCCCCTCTTCTTTTCAATCTTTATATCCGTCCCCTTATTCTTTCTCTCCTTGACATGGGGGTCTCCGTATATAACTATGCGGATGACCTCCAGTTAGTTTTTGATCTTTCTTCTCCTCTGCACTCCCTTCCGAAATTCCACTCCACTTTAGTTTTCATCTCGGAGTGGATGAATCGTAACCAACTCAAGCTTAATCTGGACAAGACTGAGTTGGTCCTGACTGGCCCTACCATCTCCCCGTGGTCGGCCGCTTTTTGGCCTTCCATCTTCGGCCCCCGCCCATACCGGCTGCCTCCGCAAAGACCTTGGGTATTAAAGTCAGTCGGGACCTCTCCATGCATGCCCAGATTAGCTCAGTTGTTTCTTCCTGTTTCCTCTCTCTCCGGATTATCCGGAAAGTGTCCCGTTTCTTTTCCTCGGATGCCCTCAAACTTATTATTTTGGCAATGATTCTTTCCCGTCTTGATTACGGGAATAGCCTGTATGTGGGCATCCTGGCTTACAAACTACGTCGACTGCAGACTATCCAGAATCAGGCCGCCCGTCTCATTTATCATCTTCCCAAGTCCTCTCACATCACTCCTGTTTTGAAATCCCTCTACTGGCTTCCCATCTGCCAGAGATCTCTCATTAAGATGGGCTGCCTGGCCTTCATGGCTCGTACCTGCACTGCCCCGGCCTTCATCAACTCTCGTATTATCCCCTACACTCCTAAACGTGCCATTCGTTCCTCCAATTAATCTCTCCTCACTGTTCCACGGTTCTGTAGATCTAAAACTGGAGGCACTAGATTCTCTGTACTAGCTCCCCGTTTCTGGAACACCCTCCCTCTGTCGATCAGATCTATACCAGTCTACTCCCAATTCCGCAAAGCTCTCAAGACTCATTTGTTTCTCATAGCGTACTCTAGCTGATCTCCTTCGGCAATACCTACTCTTTAGCTCTTTACCTTTAGCGCAAGGATGCCGCTTGGTCGCAGTGCGCTTTATCAAGAACTTTCTTCATTTCAGTTCCAGTCAGGGCTCCTGACAGCTGGCTGTAGGCTGAAGCACTGTAGTCACGAAATTGAACCATACTGCACTTCAGTCATGGCTGGTGAAATGCCATTGGCCAGGTGGAGGTTGATGAATGATGATGGGTGAGATACATATCTGCCTTGCTTAACAGATACAGTGAGTCAAGGGAGTAGAACAAAAATTTAAGAAATACCACCCACTTTGAACCATTGCTTTGATAACAATAAAACAAAGTAAGTGAATTAAGAGAAGTAGGTGAGAAGCATGACCCTCGCCAGCAGAACTCCTTTGCACTTCAGTCCTCCAAGAACTCCAATTATTCATTCATCCTTTCATTCTTCTATATTCACCCATCGACACCATGATTTAAACTTTACTTTCTCTCAGCCAGTCTTTCACCAAAAGTTCCAGTCCATTATCCATCTGTTCAGTATCCACCCTTTCTGTCTACCAAATTTTCACCCAGCCTTTACTCAGTTCTGCCACCTGCTACCAGCATGGAAGGGAGGCGGCGTTGCACAAAAAAACTGTGCTGCCAGCCCCAGCTCATTGAAGATAGCTCAGGCTGCACACCTGGGTGATGCTGCCATCCGCAGGATAGGGGGTTGGTGGAGGTGTGGCATTGCCACACACCTGTTCAGACATGTTGCTGGGTGGGGGGGACAGTGGAAAGAAGGAATGAAGAAAGGAAGGAAAGAAGCAAGGAAGGAAGGAAATTAAATACAAATGAAGTAAAGGAAAAACACATGAAAAATTTCAAAAAACACAAAAGACACAAAATAACACACTAATATAATAAATAAAAATTAGGAGTAGAATAATTAGTAGGGCGAAGGATTGAAAGGATTAACAAGGGATTTAACAATAGGCCCTGCACCATTAATGGAACAGAAAAAATAAAATGGCAGCACCTATGCAAACCGCTTGGTGCTGTTCACACGTGATTTCCAAAGCGAGGACGCACTCAGCATTGCATTTGATGTGAAAATCCAATGCGAATGGATGCACCATGAATCTCTGCCCACTTGCAGAACCCTGGAGTTCTTTGGCCACTTCGCGATGTTCTGCATAGCGCGACTCTGCAAACTCCATCCAGCACTAGTCATGACCCCCCGCGCTCTCTTTATAGTGAGTCTAGTCCACAGGGCCCATGATGCATTACCCCTTTGGCACTTGATGGCTTGCTCTGATACCATGACTGATACTCCCCAGAGTCCTAGGTCCTATTGCACTTGAGTCTCTGGCAAGCATTTCACCAGAATACGTGAGCCAATAGGGTACCTCGCACTCACTTTTACTAGGGCTTTAGTGTGGTTTTCCATTGTACACATTTGAATGAAAGAGATATATTTTTTTAATTGGTTCCATCCATCAAGTTGCACCTGACCTTCCTTAAAGTTCAAACCATTGTACTAACATGTATTTCCTTCAGGAGCTGTTGAGAACCTTCCAGTTTACCACATGCTCCACATGCCACAAGTGAGCCAGCTGCATCCATTGGTGTTTCGACATGGTATATAAGCCGAGCCTCAACGAGAGTTGTGGCTTGGCCACACTCCCTGCTTGAACACACTTCACCCATCCTACTCACCTGCAGAATCAACAGGAATCAAGCAACAGTCTAGTGTTCTTCAGTCCAAGTTGAAAAGTTGGTTCCTGTGGTCTCAGCTCCATAGACATCTCCATCACCTCCACGTCCTGCACCGTCACTCCTGTTCTCCTGCAGATCCCTGTGTTAAGGCATAAAGCTCTTGTTCAAACTTCTTACAAACTAGAAGACAAGGCTGCACACCTATCCTTCTAACAGTGTTAGTCAAGACTGACTGATCAGCACCTTCAAGACTTTAGATATTTTCTCCACGCCATCCACAGTGATTTCTTCCAGCTCGTCATTTGTTTTCACGCTCCAGACACTTATTGAGGACTTGACACTCCAACTGTAATAGTGCCAGAACTAAAGACACTATGCCAGTGTTTCTCTGATGAACACTTGTGTCAAGAGAAAGCACATAGGAGCACTTGATATATGTATACGTTTAATGCATAAATAT
This sequence comes from Lissotriton helveticus, assembly GCF_964261635.1. NCBI lineage: Eukaryota > Metazoa > Chordata > Amphibia > Caudata > Salamandridae > Lissotriton > Lissotriton helveticus. Next base: position 955,488,406 of record NC_136071.1, read on the forward strand.
GTGTTTTGGTTTGATCCTTGGGAGTGCCAGAAACTACAATCTGTATTTTGAATTGATCCTTGGGAGTGGCAGAAACTCCAATCTGTAAATTTGGTAATTCTGCTCTCATGTCATGGTTCTGAATGAAGCCTGTAAGTGTATGTTACTGTAGTCAAAGTATGGTTCTTGTATAATGAAGTTTGTTAGTTCACAAATGGTAACTGCCTCCTCCTGTTATTTCAAGTGTATTACATCTCCACAAAAACTACAGGTCTTGGTGTAGTGCTTATAACAATATTACCAACTCGGTAAACAACCTTTACAACAAAACTTTTACAACGCACTACCATTACAACGCAGTCATTACAACGCAAACCATTACAACGCATTGCGCTGGGGGGCGCTCTAGGATAGGGAATACGTTTAATTTACTATCCAACACCTTTCCTAGTGTCCACGGGGACTGGTGTTGGAATAGTAAATTAGACTTTTCACTATCCAGCACCCCAAAGCGCTTTGCTTTGTAATGGATTGCGATGTAAAAACCGCGTTGTAAATGCAGGCGTTGTAATAGCCTGCATTGTAACGTCATACATCCTACAAACTCTGAAGGTCTTGGAAGTGCCAAATCCTGTTACACAGTGTTGCACGGCTGCTGAGCAGATCTAATTCCACAAGTCTCTCTTTTCTTATTGTATCCCATCCCCCTTCATTCTGGAGACAGTGAGCAATTGAGGGTTGTGGTTCCTTGATATGTGCTGTCCTCGGTAGGGATAGGAGGTTCAACATCAGCACCAGTATCATCCCTGCGGTCGGGACCAGGTAAGTGCATGACATCCCATGCCCCATTCACTGGTACCATGGGAGATCCAGTGGCTGCTTTCCTCACCCTCCTCCCCTTCCCTTTCTTCGCATCTTCCTACAGTTGTATAGCATTATAGGACCCTAGTGTAATTTTCCCGATACATGCCCTTATATGGGTATAAATCACCTTGTCTTTATATAGGCATAGAAATCATAACCATATTTAGACATAGACCATGCAGTCCAAATACAGGCATGCATACTTCCACTAGTTCCGAAAAGCCACACCGATTTCTTGGAAAACTCGGCTTCAGCAGTTAGGGACTTCCCCTTGCTTGAATATTGATTTGTCCAAGAACTCATGGAGTTTTCAAAGAACTGCGACTCTTTGATGATGTTATTATGTCCACCTTTACTTCAAACTCGGCACCTTCAAGGTATAAATATGCCCACACTTGCCCTAGCAAACACACAGTGGTTTGAAGCAATTCGACTATCTACTTGCCCAATTCAACTCGCTACAGCAAGTGCCGACCCTCCAGCTGACGCACTGGGAGAGACGCTGTCTTTTCTCTTGCCGAGAAATCCAGCTCCAGTGTTTCCAAGCTCCCCTCGCGGGGTGTTGGGAAATCGAGTCCGGAGACAAAGAGATACCAGACCTTCTTTCTAAACCAAGGTACGGAGCTGATTACACCCTAAGAGAAATCTTGGATAGATTCTTGGCAAAAGAATACTAAACTTATGCTACACCACACTTACTCCTTCCCTCGTACTAGACTTAGGTTAGGTACATCGGGGTAGGCGTATTTTAGACACACCAGCTGAGTACTTTTAGTCTTTATTTATTTATGTATGTATTTTATGGCTTAGAAACCATACCATGCTTTTACAGTATTATTTTATAATACTCTTCTTGCTGTATGCATTATACTTTACAGCCAGTATTACAATTGCAGCAGTTAATTTCTTTTGCATGAGAAAGAAGACTGTTCAATAAATACTTTTATTGAAAACGGCCGTCTCTCTATTTCTCTATATCTATCTATTGTTTCCACGACTCTGAAAATACGTTTTATCTTGGGGAAACAAAGTTGTCATGTTTATGCGGTTGTCAGAAACTAATCCCTTCTTGTTTATTCGAGAAAGCTTCTAGTGACCTCTGTGCTAGCTGGCACTCACAATTAAGTCTAATATATTATATAGAGACCTAGTCTATCTAAGTCCTACGTCACATCTATAGGATATATTATTCCAATGCACAGAGCTTATTGGAAATATAGGAACTACTCTTCACGGCACTCAAGGTTTGGGAAGCCACTAATTTAACGCTAGATACTAGAGTAACTCAGTCGTGCTTTTCACAGAGACCCCTTTTTCCCATAAAATAGTCCAATAGACGTCTGGAGTGGGTTAAAGGATAAAATATTCGCCATTACTGAGTGGGACGAAAATCCTATGTATTAGTTTTTGGTTTTGTTCAACGTTGAAGGATACAGTGTTCCAAAATATTGTGCACCTTATCTTTGTTTCCTTGAAACTTGCTCTGCAAAACTTTCAGTCAACAAAATGTCGAATAGTGATGAAGAAAACGGTGGAGATGCAGTAAATGCAAGCCAACCGGGTTTAAACCTTACAGGTTTCCAAGAAACCGATGCGGATGCTATAATCATCCCGGAAAACGTACGGAAAACCATCGCTATTAAACTTATACAAAATGGCCTATCATCAAGGGGTGGTAGGGTAATTTTTGTCATAGAGGCACACGAATATCGGCAGACAGAGGTATTCTATTCATGGATTATCTTCCCTGAAGCAAATCCAAGAACACATTTGTTCCACTTCTACAAGATAGAGGAACCTCCAGCAGAATACACTCCTTTCGAGGATATTGAAATTCCATTAACATACCAAGAGCATGCGCTCTGGTTTAAAGGCGCCCTCCAACATCAAAATCACATTACCAGGCTCGGTCCAGTAGGTAGGCCAGGAGCAACACGGCCGGTACTAGCCAGCTATACACCACATCCTGACATTGAAAGAATGTCAAGTGAAGAACTATTTGCTCAGCTAAAACAAGTAATTAAAATACATAGACAATTGGCTCAATATGTCATGCGGACTCTATCAGTCCAACCTGCTATAAGAATTCCACAGCACACCCCTCATCAGGGGAACACAAACAAAATTACACCACAGACTATACAATAGGTCATTGGTAAATTACCCACAAAAAGGGAACAAATTCCATTCTGGTTAGCTCAAAAATTACTCAAATAGAGGCAAGATTTCCCGATAGTACACCTCATGAGAAACACAGGATTCTAACAATCTGTTTACCAATGGGGATCACACCACACCTGGAGGACTGTGACACTTGGGGTACAGTATTTGCTGCAATCTACACAAAAACACATAGTGTTCCGTCCATGGCGGTACTACTAGATGTCCTGAAACAGATTCAAAATGAATACGGGGCAGAGCCAGCTTTACTTAAGGATTTCAATCAAGTCTCAGCTATAATATTAGCTAATATTAAAGGAGAAGCAGCATCCGTGGCAATCCGCCAAAAACTAAAAGAACTTGATGTAACTGAGCAACCGTATGAACTGGCCAGAATAATAGAAAAATCCTATGAAGAACTAGGTAGAGATAGTTTGGGTGGGAAACCAGTGAAGCCCGAACAAACAGAATATCCTAAAAAAGTTTTTATTAAAAACACACTCACTACTAGACAGACACTTCCTAAAGAGAAGCGTTCTCAATCCAGAGGTAGGTCTCCTCAAATGGAGCCCTCTGATAAAAGGTATAACCTCAGAAACAGGGATAACTTGAGAAAACCTGATAGATATCAAGATACTGATACACGTTCCTCTCGTACCTTTCAGACTTCCTCACAGAAATCGGAAAGAAGAGGACTCTTCTCACCATAAGATCCAGTTAAAAAATCAACCTACTGCTCAGAGGCAGTATCCAGTTAAGCAAGAAGCTAAAAAACAGGTCAGGGAGATCTTAGATCAACTTGAATACCAAGGGGTGATTGAAACATGCACCTCATCCATGAACAATCCTTTGTTTCCTGTCTCCAAATCAGACAAAACATATCGTCTGGTTTTGGACTACAGACATTTAAATTCTTGTTGCAAACCTTTACAGTACAAAATGCACGCAGTGCAGCACTGATGAATAACATTGTGCGCAAAACATATAAAACAACATTAGATATTTCTAACGGTTTCTTCTGTCAACACATTGCACCTGAAAGCAGGTACTTGACCGCTTTCTCAATTATGGGGACACAAGGTCACTTCTGTCGTCTCCCCCAGGGATTCGAGAATAGTCCAGGGTTATTTTCAGCCAGAGTAACAGAGTTACTACAAATGTATGATGATGAGGCATTATCTTATGTCGATGACATCTATTTAACAGACGATTACTTGGACAGGCACTTGAACAGGGTGAATACCATAATACTTGGATTCGCCTCTGAAGGGTACAAATTCAACTTTAAAAAATCAAGAATTGCCCATCTCAACACCCTATTCTTAGGATACAAACTTTCAAGTGAAGGCAAAAGCCTGGCAGCAAACTTTTTAGAAAAGTGTGCGCTGCTCCACCCTCCAAAAACGCTGACAAACTTACAGTCAATTCTAGGTTTCCTGAATTTCGGAAGAACTTACATTCAAATTACGCCGAAAGGGTTAAACCTCTCTACGATCAAATCAAACCTGATTTCAAATCAACTAATTGGACTCAAAAACACACAGAAATTTTGCGTTCAGTGCAAACACACATGTTAGCAACAACCCATTTTCAGACACGGGTAAACGTACGCAACCTTGCAATCCGAATCATCCCAGGTAGATGCGGATTCACTTACTTAACCTTTAATGAAGGTGAAAAGGTACCAATAGCTTATAAATCACACTTGTACCGCAAGCTGAAATGGAATTCACTTCAACAGAAAAAATTCTGACAGCGGTTCAAACTGCCGTAGCAAAAGAGAGAGCTCTGGCACAGGGAAAACGCATAATGGTCATTACACCTGTACCTGCCTTAGAGGCAGTGAAAAAAGCGAGTATTCCTAATGCAAAAGCTTTACATCTGAGGTGGATACAATGGGTTAATTCTCTTGCTGCAACAGACGTTGAATATGTTTTTGACCCTTACTTGAAAAATCAAGAATTTCTACAATACGAACAAGAATGTCCTCTGCCCACTGAGATTCTGCCTCTAGAACATTACGGATGTATAATTTATACAGACGGATCAGCACAGCCCGCAATTGGGGGTGAACAAGCTTATAGTGCTGTGTGCGAAATTGTTAAAGGTCGCTGGCGCGATGGTAAATTCCGACCTATGGCCACAAAAACTCAATCTCTAGGAGACTGTACAGCTCAGCAAGCTGAACTACGAGCTTTCAAGATGGTGCTGGAAAATGCAAATCGCGAATTCTCCACACTCACAGTGTGCGATTCGTATTACTGCATCCAATCTTACAATGAATACTTGCAGAACTGGGTTCAAAACGGTTTCAAAAATGCAAAAAGTGGCACAATCAAGCATAAAATGCTTTGGGAACAAGTAGTTCAATTACAGGAAGAACTACAAAAGACTCACGTGATCCATACACTGAGTCATCAGCGTGATGGCGTTCACGTTGCAGGGAATTCATTGGCTGATGAAGCCGCGAAGGCAGCTGTACAAACGGCTTCCGTAGCTGCAATCACTCGTTCAAAAACAAAAATAGACAGCAAAATAATGCAAGCTGTCATTGCTTCAATAAAAGACAGTGGTAAAACACTTCCAAAAGGCTTTCCACTAAAATACTCATATATAACTGATGCAAATAATGTTCCTTTTGCTTGAATCCCTGGAGTGGGGGATAGAGAAATTCCAAACATGAAACATAGATTAGGACTAATCTTAGCAGCACATGAAGGGCTTGCCAAGGCACACGCAGGTGTTTCCGCCACAGTGTCATTATTAAAACAAAGATACTGGTGGCTGCGCATGAGGAAACAGACCCGAGGCTATGTTTTGGAATGTGAAATATGCTAGAAAATGAAAGTTTCAACGGTGAAACGCCCAGCGCAGACACCCCTTCTAATTTCAGATAAACCATTAGCATCTGTTTACCTGGACCACTGTGGTCCCTTACAAAGGGATGGTAACTATAGAGAAAGCTCTCTCTGTAGTTGACAATGGGTTAACGACTCTGTCATCTAGAGTTTATTCTTTGGACAGCATTGTATCCTCTGCCATAGATATAATGGAACAGGACTTGCTACTGTTACAACATGGACAGTCTCAATTGCGTTCTATAATGCTGCTAGGCTGGACGTTACAAAATCGTCATTCAGGCTATGTGCCTTGGCGTCTAATCAACACCACGTCATTGTTTACTGGATTTAACCTTAAAGATAAACAAATCTCTTTGGCATAGCTGAGCATAGAAAAACTGGAGAGATTACCATTCACCGTTTCTGAGAAACCAGCCGTGGAATGGATAATACATGGCACCATCACGATGCCAGTGACGATTTTCCAGTTTCAGTATTGCTTGAAACACATTAGTGGAGTAGTGTGGCTCACTGGTTAGAGGCGGCAGGCCTGAGAGCAGAAGTCAGCCTGGGACCAGGGTTCAATTCCCGACGCGGCAGGGTTGTGGACCTTGGTCAGCGGACTCGATAATTCTCGCTTCGGTGCTTACTCTAATCAGGGGTTCCACTCGGCAACTCTGGGCATTAGCTTGCCTAATCTCCACAACGGCCCCACCAATTCTGGGGATGCCTGGCTCCACCTTGGGGACTCCCAGCAAGGGACCATCCCACAGGGAAAAGCCAGGACGGGTTCCCCAGAGTTATACAGCGCCGGGACGCCCCGTTGCTGGGGCAGCTGTGCGCTTTACAAGTATACTACATTTACATTTACATTTACATACCAGCAGGCCTGTATGAAAGGTTGGGTACAGAATACATAAAGTCGACCTGGGATTTACCATACACACACAAATGTTGGAGTGGGGAAAAGGAGGTATTTCTTAGTGGTAAAAATTGCAAAAGCACACTGAGTGGTACAATTTTATGTCAGGGTATTAATTTACATGGAGTCTGCGATGGTTCTTTAACCAAGTTTTCCTGCCACCTGCAAGGTTCTCCGGCAGCAGTGATAGATCCAATTTTTAGGCATCTATGCAATGGGAGCTACATAATGTTGAATGATCACAGCTGTTGTGGAATGATGCCAGGAATAGCCTATCTCGTTAGTGTGTCAGCCAGGGTCACTTGCTGTATGCAAGTATTGTTTCCTAAAACTAAGACAAACGGGGAGTCGCCGCTATGGCCTTCACTGAACATCTCTTCTATACGGATTGATACTTTAAGTAGAATGAAAGCCATTCTTTTACAAAAAACTGTGCCACTGACCTCGTCCAAAGAGAAGTATGACCTGCAAGTTGCAAGGTCCTCTGCAGAGATACATGCCCTATTATCAACAAACTGCCCCATACATTTCGTGGAAATGTTAGGTCGTATCTTAAACATGTCTGATACCAGTGGTATTGTACATGTATTTAAGACGATTTTTTCGGGACCTTTTGCACCTTTTGAAGAAGTCCTAGGCATTTTTCCAAACTTCGTGCACTCTGTGTTCGACGGCCTGCCTCTCATTTTGGGACTCGTAGCAGGGATACTATTTTTGTTCCTTCTGCTCCGATATGGCAAGTCCAGTCATGAGCGATACCCAGATTACCATGGAAAACAATCTTCTGGCAATGCAGTATCGTGAGCGCATAACACAGATTCTTGGCTTGGCTCGTTTGAGAGATCTGAATACCACGTGGTTCCTATCATTCGGACCAATCTGGCAAGATTACATCTTACCTGTTCTACGATGCCTGCTTTGTGGAGAGGAATGCGTGTTAGATATTTGTCTGACACTTCTATCAGCACTGCCAACGGATGCTGACGCTTTGCTTGGTTCGGTAACGGCTCATGCATTGTGTTGTCCACAGTGGCTACCAATCCTGATGACGGCATTCATTGAGGTCTCACCAGCAATTCCAGTTGAAGGCACACAACTACCTTCCACTGCAAACATTGCTAATGCGAGTGACGCTGACGGCGATGCTTCTCATCTGTGTACGATTGATCTACTTAATGAAGTGGTTCAACTTTCACCTACTGTGGTAGACGATTTCTTTGCCAGCTTAGGAGATTTAATGTTTTTTCCTGACACCGAGACTAACTTTTGAAATTGGCACACAGTGTTCTATCAACTTTGAATTTGACCTTCGTTTTTCAAAGCAAAAACTTCTTTGATTTGATTTGACTTTTTCCAAAACTGAACTTGGGCACAAAGTAATCTGCTTAAAGTAGAACTATTCTTAGAGAACAAGAATTCTTTGAATACTTCCTAGAAACAATATTGACCTTATCCACAAACCAAACCAGTTATCTGCTATGGGATGGTCTCAACTTTTTTCTTCTGTATTTGAGAGCCATTTCATAAATGTAATTTTCATGATTCATTCAGTTAGCATTACCAATATCATAGTATATGCTTAAAATGAAATCATTGCTTACAAATGCGTGCAGTACGTATGCTCATTTTTCGTGTACAACCATTTCCAATGCATTTTTATGTATTTTTCGGTGGGATTGTAAACACATGCTTTAGATATGTTTTAGTGCTTGAATTTAGTAATGTCGAACATAATAAAGTGGAGTGGGTGTTGTATAGCATTTTAAGACCCTAGTATAATTTTCCCGATTCATGCCCTTATATAGGTATAAATCACCTTGTCCTTATATAGGCATAGAAATCATAACCATATTTAGACATAACCCATGCAGTCCAAATACAGGCATGGATACTTCCACTAGTTCCAAAAAGCCACAACGATTTCCTGGAAAACTCGGCTTCAGCAAATAGGGACTTCCCCTTGCTTGAATATTGATTTGTCCACGAACTCATTGAGTTTTCAAAGCACTGCGACTCTTTGATGACATCATTATGTCCACCTTTAAGTCAAACTCGGCACCTCCTAGGTATAAGTATGCCCACACTTGCCCTAGCAAACACACTGTGGTTTAGAGCAGTTCGACTATCTAGTTGCCTGATGCAGCTCGCTACAGCAAAAGCCGAAGGAAGCCGACCCTCCAGCTGACGCACTGAGAGAGACGCTGTCTTTTCTCTTGCCGAGAAATCCAGCTCCAGAGTTTCCAAGCTCCCCTCGCGGGGTGTTGGGAAATCGAGTCCGGAGACAAAGAGATACCAGACCTCCTTCATTCTAAACCAAGATACGGAGCTGATTACACCCTAAGAGAAATCTTTGATAGAATCTTGGCAAAAGAATACTAAACTTAAGCTACACCACACTTACTCCTTCCCTCATACTAGACTTAGGTTAGGTACATCGGGGTAGGCGTATTTTAGAAGCACCAGTTGAGTACTTTTAGTCTTTATTTATTTATGTATGTATTTTATGGCTTAGAAACCATACCATGCTTTTACAGTATTATTTTATAATACTCTTCTTGCTGTATGCATTACACTTTACAGCCAGTAGTACGATTGTAGCAGTTCATTTCTTCTGCATGAAAAAAAAGACTGTTCAATAAATACTTTTATTGAAAACGCCCATCTCTCTATTTCTCTGCACCTCTGGTGAAACGAAGCATGCATGAATGACTGGATGAAATATATATCTATTGTTTCCACGACTCTGAAGATACGTTTTATCTTGGGGAAACAAGTTGTCATGTTTATGCGGTTGTCAGACACTAATCCCTTCTTGTTTATTTGAGAAAGTTTCTAGTGACCTCTGAGCTAGCTGGCACTCACGATTAAGTCTAATATATTCGATAGAGACCTAGTCAACCTAGGTCCTACATCACATCTGTAGGATATATTATTCCAATGCGCAGAACCTATTGGGAATATAGGAACTACACTACACTACACATTTCTTCCAAGCTCCTGGCTCTCATGACTCTCCCCTTGGGTCATCGACTGAGTGGTCACACAGACCCACTCAGGCATCCCCAACATTTGCATGTGAGACTTGAGCTCCACTCCCTTCGAAGCAGTGTGCTCCAGATAATTCTCTAGCAAACAATCCACAGGCATAGAAGGGCTCACAGTTACCTTAAGAGAACCTGAGACCACCCCCCACCCCCACTCAAAGGGAACCAGACCCACTGGGTAGGGGCCCTCATTCTGCTATTTGAACCTGGTGAAAGGTATATGGTATCACCCACTCTAAGGGCGCCAGATGACAACTGACAGTAGTCATACTGGCTCCTGTGTCTCTCAGAGCCTCCACCCTCTACCCATTGATGGTGACCCACTGCCTATACTTGGAAGTATTGGCAGGCATAGGGGTCTTAGGTGCCATCTCTCCATCACTGAGGGAGACAGAATTAACCTCTGCTGTCCCCCACACTGACTGATACCATCTCCTCCCCAAGGCTTACACTGGCCAACCACTGGTTTTTCAGGGATTCTGTTCAGGAGAAAAACTATGCTTGGGGCCATAGAACATCAGCATTTAGGGACTGAGTCTCCATACCACCTCAGTATCTTTGAGCCTGGCTTGCTATGGTGCCTCACTTGCTCTCCTAACATTTCAAGAGAAACAACCGAGTTTGCACCCCAGAACACAACACTCTCAACCCTCTCAAGGTGCGCAGTAACAGGACACACCCTTTCATTCTCTCACTCGAACTTGTTCACAATAAGATAAAAAAGAGACACAAAGGAAGTTATTTATTTTAACTATTGTGCTCTAAGATGCTGTACTTGTGCCACAATTAGACATCAAATGTATACCAAAAATATCATTAGCATGGTTAACAGACCATATACCATAAAGAGCCCTGTCATGTTAGAAAACAGACTAGACAAATCCCCCCCCCCCTCACTGCAGCTAAACAATTGTGTGTTATAGATCTTTTGGGATTAGTGGTGGATCCCGTACCTTAGGACACATAGGTGGATGTTCTACATCTCAGCTGTTGCAGCACTCTTGTCTCATGACCCTTGCTCAGTTGCTCAGTGCGTGTTTATTCAGAACCCTTGTCCTCATGTATATAACAAGGTAGTGAGACAAAATATCGAAATTAAAATATCGATATACAATAATATCGATGTTTTAATTTCGATAGTATAGAATATCGATGTCCAAAATATCGACAGACAGAATATCGTTTTTTTAAGGTATGTATCTTACTAATATCGAATTTTACTAATATTGAAATTTTGTTTAGTGTTATGTATTTTATTATGTTGTTTATATGTTTGTTAAACATGTTTTGTAATGTATGTTTGAAAATTTGTAAATTTGTTTACATTTTGGGTTTTAGTATCAGAGCGGGTTGTGGGTTTATAGGGGAATAGGTTGGGAAGTAATTTAATAATAATTAATTAATTAATATATGTTTGTAAATATTTTTAATTAATAATTAATTGGTAATTAATTAATATTAATTAGTTAATTAATTAATATAATGTTGTACATATTTTTTATTAATAATTAATTGGTAATTAATTAATATGAATTAGTTAGTTACATATTTTAGAGTAATTTTTTTATATATATAGTTTTTTGTTATTGTTAATTAATTAATTGGGGAAAAAATTATTAATTAGTAAATTAAATTAATTACAGCTAATGTGCTATTATATTTACTTTATTGTTATTGTTAATTAATAATTAATTGGTAATTAAATAATATTAATTATGTAATTAAATTATTTAGAGTTAATGTGCTAATATATTTACTTTATTGTTATTGTTAATTAATAATTAATTGGTAATTAAATAATATTAATGATGTAATTAAATTATTTAGAGTTAATGTGCTAATATATTTAATTTTTTGTTAGGGTTCAGGGTCAGTTTTCAGTTTTTGGGTAAAAGGGTATTTTTAGTGTTCAGGGTCAGTTTTCAGTTTTTGGGTAAAGGGGTATTTTTAGTGTTCAGGGTCAGTTTTCAGTTTTTGGGTAAAGGGGTATTTTTAGGGTTCAGGGTCAGTTTTCAGTTTTTGGGTAAAGGGGTATTTTTAGTGTTCAGGGTCAGTTTTCAGTTTTTGGGTAAAGGGGTATTTTTAGGGTTCAGGGTCAGTTTTCAGTTTTTGGGTAAAGGGGTATTTTTAGGGTTCAGGGTCAGTTTTCAGTTTTTGGGTAAAGGGGTATTTTTAGGGTTCAGGGTCAGTTTTGGGTTTTTGGTATTTTTAGGGTTCAGGGTCAGTTTTCAGTTTTTGGGAAAAGGGGTATTTTTAGGGTTCAGGGTCAGTTTTGGGTTTTTGGGTAAATGGGTATTTTTAGGGTTCAGGGTCAGTTTTCAGTTTTTGGGTAAAGGGGTATTTTTAGGGTTCAGGGTCAGTTTTGGGTTTTTGGGTAAAGGGGTATTTTTAGGGTTCAGGGTCAGTTTTGGGTTTTTGGGTAAAGGGGTATTTTTAGGGTTCAGGGTCAGTTTTGGGTTTTTGGGTAAAAGGGTATTTTTAGGGTTCAGGGTCAGTTTTGGGTTTTTGGGTAAAGGGGTATTTTTAGGGTTCAGGGTCAGTTTTGGGTTTTTGGGGTACAGGGGTATTTTTAGGGTTCAGGGTCAGTTTTGGGTTTTTGGGGTACAGCGGTACAGGGTAAAAATAAAATAAAATTAAATTTAAATTAAATCAATTAAATGAAATTAAAAAAATTAAATTACATTAAATTATATTAAATTAAATTATATTATTTTCAATTTTTTTAAATTAAAAAAAGTAATATATACTTACGAATACTTACGTTGTAATGGTATGCGTTGTAAAGGTACCTGCATTGTAAAAACATGCATTGTAAATACATGCGTTTTAATAGTTTTTGCGTTAATTTATATGTAGAGTTTTTAATTTATTTTAAATGTATATGTATTAGTTTTAATTTTTTTATTATGTTTTAATGTTTTTATTTAATATTTGTAAATTTATATGTATCTTAAAATTATTTTTACATTATTAATAATATATTTTAAAAAACGATATTTTTATTTTCGATATTTTTGTACTACGATATTAATTTTTCGATATTTTTGTACTTACCTTTATGAAGATAGGACTCCGATATTTTTGATTTCGATATTTTTGTGTCGATATTTTTGTATGTAGATATTCTGTCTGTCGATATTATGTCATAGATTCATAGAACAAGACGTGTGCTCACAAACAGCAGCTGCATTCTCTTGCTATGTTTAGATGCTAGTGTCTGACTAGAGAGAATAACAGGGGGCATTGTTATTTGACCTGGTCTCGTGTGTTCAGATTAAATCCCAGGAAAATAATAAATTACGAAAACATGTGCAGGTTCCGAGTGAAAATACAACATAGCACAATACCAAGACCACTATTTAGTAATGTCAGGCGACAATGGGCCATGCAAGAAACACACAGTTTTTTTACGAATAGTGGTAGAGGGAAGAAGGTCAGGTTTTGACGGGTGGTGAAAGGCTCAACACCGAGCCAGAATAAGTAAGGGAGGGTTTCCCAGGGGGAGGGAAGGGAGGGGGGCAAGAAAATAAAAAAACCTCATTTGCTGAACCAATGTGAACATCTAAAAACCAACCGTTTATTACAGCTAATAACCAATAATTTAAGTGTAGCCAAATATCATTTCTATAAACTATGGCAAATTTAATTTTCATGTCATGGAATGTTAACGGTCTAAGAGTGCAAGGTAGAAGAAATAGGATTCTACAATATCTTAGAGATTCTCTAGCACAGATTATTGTATTGCAGGAGACGCACCTTCTCAAATCTGAGGCATACGCTATACTAAAGAAACACAGATGGATAGACACATTTTGCTCTACGGACCATAATGCGAACGTAAGAGGAATTATTTTAATCTTCAAAAAATCAGCAAAAGCACAAATCCTAGAGTTAAAAGAAGATAAAACAGGGAGATGGCTGGTGGTCAAAGTATCTTTTGAGGGTCAGAACAGAACATTGGTGGGGTACTACGGACCAAATTCAGATGATTCATCACACTTGGATGCCGTTAGAAACCAATTAATATCCACCCAGGATCCAATAATTTGGATGGGGGACTTTAACATCGTACTTGATCTTAATTTAGATAAGTCAAATAAATCGAGAGTTCCCAGTATGGTAAGATCAAGGGAGACTCTTAAATCTATTATGAAACATTTAGGGTTAGCAGATCTCTGGAGAGAAAAGGTGGGCAATATGCCAGGAATATCTTTTAGAAATAGTTGATTTAAACATAAATCTAGAATAGACTATGTTTTTTTCAGCTATTATCTGAAGGACACCTTGATTGCTATAAAGTATCTTCCATCACATCTATCAGACCATTCAGCGATAGTATTTACTTTAAAAAGAGACAATGTGGTCAAACATCACTCTTGGTCTTTTGACCGTACTATCTTGTTAGAGCAGGAAGAGGTCAAGTTTCTATCAGATGCAACTATAGCCTTTTTTAGTATCAACAAATTTTCTGCTACCCAGACAATAGTCTGGGAAACATTTAAGGCCTTTTTAAGGGGGCAGATTATTAATAGAGCTTCTTATAGGAGAAGGGTATACAACGAAAAAATAAGCAATATATAAGATAATATGAAATATTTGGAATCAAGGCTGGACCCGACAATATCTTCTCCAGATCAAGAGAAGTTGGCTGACCTGAAAAACCAGTTAGAAAATATTTTGCAAGAAAGAGTAAATAAAAGGTGGGAAGTGAGCAAATCTTCTAATTTTGAGTATGGTGAAGCTGCAGGAAAAATTTTGGCGTGGAAAATTAAAAGTGAGAAAGCCCAAAATTATATAAGAGAAATTAAGGTGGCCGGGGAGCTAGAGATTAGATCCACCAACCAAGATATCGGAAGGGCATTTTACAAGTTTTTTGAGGAGATCTATAAAGAAGATTTACAAAAATGATCAATATAAAAGAGATAGCTGGTTAGACTCCATTACGCTACCAATCCTAACATTAAATCAAAAAACATCGTTAGAAAAAGAGATTTCGGAGGAAGAAATCATTAAAGCAATTCGTCATTCCAAAAAGGGGAAAGCAGCAGGACCGGATGGTCTGCCAGGAGAAATATATAGATCCCTAGAAATGATTATGGTTCCAGAACTTATGACTCTCTTTAATGGAATTTTATTAAATGGTGATATACCACCTAAATCTTGGGGAGAAGCCGTGATAGTACTTATTCCAAAACCAGGGAAACCCCTATCAGAATGTGGTTCATAACGACCTATATCACTTCTTAATAGTGACTATAAAATTTTCACAAATATCATGTCCACTAGATTAGCCAGCATTATCGGAAGTATTATACACCCTGATCAAAAAGGATTCATGAAAGGTAGACAGTTGGCAGAGTTAATTCATGAACTCGTGGGGGCTATTGATATAGCAAATACCACCTTGTTACCCCTAGCTACTCTGACATTAGATGCGACCAAAGCATTTGACAGAGTCAACTGGTTATATCTTAATGAGGTACTAAAAAAAATTAATTGTGGAGAAATTTTTTGTAGAACAATCAAATTACTCTATAATAACCCTTCTGCTAGGATAATGGTTAATGGGGGCCTGACAGAGGCTTTCAACATAACTAGGGGCACACGGCAGGGCTGCCCGCTTTCCCCACTCCTTTTTAATCTATATGTAGAACCATTTGCTCAAAGGGTCAGGACACACACTAATATACCATCCTTTCGTTACGGAGATTGGGAAAAGCGGGTAGCTTTATATGCGGACGACATACTGATATGCACGTCGGACCCAGTTATGGCATTCCCAGCAATAATAACATGTGCAACATAATTTGGACAAATATCGGGATATGACATAAACTCTAGCAAGACGGAGGTAATGGTTTGGAACCTCCCAAATATCATGTTGGAGGTAAAAATTTCGACAACTATGAGATATTTAGGAGTCAGAATAACACAAGACCTGGACAAAATAGCATCAAATAACTTGGAAAGAATACACCTGGAAAGTAAGAAACAGCTAAAATCCTGGTCCCATCTTCCACTCTCTGTATATGGTAGAGTAAATGTGCATCCTCCCCAAGTTTATTTTCATTTTCAATACAATTCCACTGGCATTTGAGCTGAAACAACTGGAAAAGTCACAAAGAGAAATCAATTCTTTCATTTGGAATTATAAAACAACACAAATTTCATGGAAAAAAACTAAGAAGGAGAAGGGAGAAGGGGGGGCTTGCACTCCCAGATTTGGTCTACTATTCATGGGCTTTTCAAATGTCACATACGAGAATGTTATTGAAATCACCATCCAACCTAAGCTCTAACAGTTTGTATAAAGCAATAATATTGGCGGCAAACCTAACACCTGAGGGATTTATGTTTAAATTTGGCAACTACAAATTTTTCAAAAAAATTAAGTTAAAGATGGCACAATCATGGGCTAAAAACTGGTATCATATAAGAAATAAAATGGGCCTGTCATATTATTCCAGCTATTCTCCAATTTGGGACTCACCGGGCTTACCAGAATTTTTGAAGGACAGGTTATCAATAATTATAAAACAAGCAGGGATCGCAAGATGGGGCCAACTGATTATAGACGGAGAATTGATACCCTGGAATCTACTACAAGAACTGGCAGGATTAGAAATTTCTAGATATAAATATATACAACTAGATAGTTGGCTCAGATCTCAGAATAATACAGACCCTAATATCGGGAAAACTAATACACTTGAACAAATGCTGGTAGAGCGACCCAGTGGAGGTAAAGAAGTAGCTACTTGGTACTGGCAGATGTTGGAAGAAAATGATGGGGAATTCAAATTACCATACGAATTATGGGGGGAAGTGATTGACACTCAAGGTGATGAGAAATGGCAACAGTCTTGTGTCTTACTATACAAAATGGTAAAACCTGCATGGCTAAGACGCAACCACCTGTTCACAATTCACCGAGCTTATATTACACCACTAAGATTATCTAAATTTCTTCCAAACAAAAAATGTAATAAGTGTAATATGGCTGAAGTTAACGACATACATATGTTTTTAGAGTGCCCAGATCTATCGGATTTCTGGGAACAGGTGAGGAACACGCTCAATTCAATTCTACAAACTTCCTTGTCAATCACTCTTTCACTTGTCATTTTTGGTATAGCAGATAATATCAGAGGAATAGAGAGGTCTTTCCTTTTTTATGCGATCTTATTGGCAAGAAGACAGATTTGTATTCAATGGATAGAAACCCCCCCCCCTACATTCCCGGTGGTTGTCATCTCTATACGAAACTTCTAAAATGGACCTACAAAGAAATGCCAGTGAACGTAATTTGGCCTTTTGGGATCTTTTGGTTAGTTTGGAAGTGAACCCGGGGGTTTTTTTTTTTTTGGTTTTTTTTTTCCCCGGGTCCAATGATTATGCCATTAATGCTCTTGGACCAAGGGTCAGCCTCGAATCGATCAGGTCCTACAGGTTGAAAAACCTAGATAGAGCCAAATAAACTCCTTCTCAGCTCTGGGTTACACATAATACCATCGGGTATTCCAAAATCTCGATGTTGAGATCAACAAGGAGGTTGGTTTGAACCCTTTTCGGGAAAAAGGGAAGGCAAATGAGGACAAAAAAAAAAGGGAAAAAAAGAAAAAAAAAGAAACACACAGCACCCTCCCATTGGGCAGGATAATAGTACAATAGAAGATGGCGGGAGTCCTTGGAACCTTGCTTTACCTATCCAGACCGACTCGGAGGCTTGATCTGGGCACCCACGCTCCTCAGGACACGGAGACGCCGCATTCATGCCGCTCACTGCCAGGAGAGTCACCCAGCCATTGCTCCTGCCACACGGGACTACCACTCCCAGAGTCCCTAGTGGCCCAGGTGGAGAAATGCCCCAAACGCCACACAAGCGCACCGGGAGGCACTCTTAACCAGGAAAGGGCTCCCGCGGCACGGGACGTGCGTGGGCGTGCCCGGGCGCTGCCTGGGCAAAGCCCGGGCCAAGGGCGGGCCTGTCCGCGCCCGTCGTAGCCAGTAGGAGACTGGGCTGGGCCACGTCCCTTTCATTTTCCTTTTCTCGTTGATTGGAAAGGACTCGCTGGTGGACTTGGTCAGTGACTTTCCTTTTTGTGGTTGCATATATTCCTAATTCTGGACTATTACTCTTGAGTTTATAAACAAAGTAATCCATTTGTAACAGGTGTAAGACAAGGCGTGGGTTATGGCTACAAAACGAAATCTGGCAGGCCAGAGGGTAGGGGAGGGTGGCAGGCACATTGGACGCTTTCTTAATTAGGGCGGAATCAGTGTTACAGCACAAGATACAGCTCACTGAAAAAAGACTTTCTTTAGGGCACTATGCAGAACAAAAAAGATCATCCTTGGGGGCCATATGAATGGTTAAATCACCCATGGTTGCTATACAACCTCAAGCATCATAAACATAGAGCCTATTGAAAATATTATTGACAAACCTCAAGGTACTATGGCGGAGATGACGCATAGTCTGGCCCTGGAACGGGGATATGTGCCTGATACCCGTGTTGCGGAGGGCATTAGCTCCCCAAGATTATCCACACATGGTGCTACATGTGGCCACATCGTGGAGTCCAGTAATCGGTTGAATTTAGATTTACCCTTGGCTCAAGCCCCATCCAATGCCCACGCCCAATACCACCTTTCTATTAACACTGTGGTAGTCCAAGATGATCGAGCTACTAGGTCCAAGAGACCAGCAAGGGAAAGCACCGGCATGGTGGGTGGGTCAGGGGAACCAGTGCCGAAACGAATGAGGGGCGGCCTAGCCATAAGGGATAAAAATAAAGACAAAGGGAAAAGCAAGCATCAAAAATGAAAATCGCCCCAAATATTTGAGCCTGGTGTGTCTCCATCTGCTAACCCTAATGTGATTGACCTAGGAGATACAGGGAATAATCAGGCTTATTGGGAACACATGGAAACATTAATTTTAACAATCCTAGCTCCATTTTGGACAAAGCTAGGGGCCATAGAAGAAAAAGTTGCTCATATGGTAAAAGATTCTGAAGCAAGGAGAAACATAGACATATTGAACACGGTAGTGGAGGGATGTCTACCAAAAACAGGTTTGTGAAATAGTGCACTAGGAGCGACACAAAATAAAGCTTTGACCCACCCTGTTGCAGATAGTGTGAATGGAATAACACATATTCTAAACCCACCAGTCCAGGATGCAAGTTTAACTCTGGGGGGCAGCCCTCAAGACCCAGTATTATACCTCAGGGTGGTGAACGGCAAACTATCCCGCTTTGTCTAGGTCCTCATAATACGCAAATGCCAAGGGAACTGTTAGGGGCATCAAGCATCCTCCCAGTTTGTCCGGGGGGTGGCCAAAATATAACAAATGAGACAATTACTAACATGCTGTTTAAACCATCACAAGATATCATAGATCTCCCACCAGTGGCAAGTCCCCTTGTTGTAGTCCTGACTGGTGTCCCCCCCCGTTGGGATTGGCACAACCCAAATCTTGGGTTCAATTAAAGAATAAAACTGTGGATTGGTTGGCCAGACAAAAAGGTTTCAGGTATTCCATGGCCAACACCATTTTGATGGTCCGCAGAGTTGCATGGGTAGGTCAATCGCAAAAAAAGACGGGGGGGGATTTTCTAAGTCCTGCAAGTGCCCAAATGATCCTCAAAGCCCATGATCATAATTCTTTCCCATGTTACCTCTATTGTGGCGCTCCCACTGGGATATTTTTATAGGCCACCGTTGAGACACCAAGGGGAGTTTACCCCCTATTGGTGGTCTCAAACAGATTTGAGGCCCTGTCCAACTTAGATGAGCAGGGATGACTGAAAACTAATCATGTACTTACAGAGTACCCATTAATTAAGGGGACATTGGGTGAAAACGAGATCCCACCTTTAATGTCTAGTCCCAGCTTGACGGTATCACCCCATATTGCTGAGTCTAATCTTACCATGCTAGTGGATATTGAACCTAATTCAATGGGGCAGACTTCTTACTTGCCGGAGTTAAAAACTCTTCCATGGAACATAGCCGGCATGCGGTCAAAAAGGGGGAACAGAAACTGGGAGTCTTTCCTCTCAATGCATCACATTATTGCCTTGCAGGAAACCTGGGATTCCAACGATCCTTACTACTTGGATGGGTACTGTTCTTTTAGCAAACATGCTGTTCCTTCAATAATGGGTAGACCGATGGGGGGGACTCCTATTATTGATCAGCCTTAAATTACTGTATAAATCAAAGCTGATAGAAACAACTTCACCGGATATTTTGGGAGTTAAATTAATAGGTGAAAACTTATCAGGCCTCTTGGTGGTAAATTTTTATAATTCTTTTACAAGGATGGACGATTTGGAGCACCTAAGTGCATTGGCTACCTTTTTAGATGACTATGAGGCCAATAATGACGCGTCCTACCATTTACTGATCCTTGGTGATTTTAATATTCATGCTTGTTCCTCCAATTGCATGTTAGGTCTAGAGGAGGAGCATGGCCCGCAGGGGCTAACTCATTTTGAACACACAAAGTCCGGGGTTTTTCTAGAGAGATTTTTTATCAGCTTACAACTTGTTCTGCCCTGTACAGACGGAAACTTTTCCTCCTATTCCCACATACACTGGCCCGGGGCATCAAAGTATTATTGATTTTATCTTAGTCTCAGTCCCACTGATGGATCTATTAGGTTCCTTTTGTGTAATGCAGAGTTGCCTGAGTGATCACAATCCCCTAACCCTGGTAATTAACATCCAGGCCTTTGTGACAACTAAACCCCTGGCACTCATATCTAATCCTAATATTGCCACTAAAGATCAAGAACGGAGGTTAAGATGGGAGGCAATTACTCCGGAAGGTTTCCTTGATAATTTGTACAAAAGTAATTTAGATGTGTATGTTCGAGTAAGGACTCTGATCCATCACAAATCTTGATTGCTTTTGACCACATCACGAAACAGGTGGCGGCCAATCTGACGCTCCACTTTAATCCAAAACCCAAGAAATATAAAAACTGGTTTGACCAAGCGTGTGCCAGCACACACGCAGCACTCTTGGAGGAGCTGAAAGAGACCCCAAGGGATGTAAATAGGGTCAAGCTGGCTAGAAGGGCATACAAAATTGCAGTCAAAACGAGAAAGACAGAGCTAAGAGAAAGGGCTTGGGACGAACTCCCTGTCTAGTAGCTCTAGATTCTGGAAAGTGGTCAACAGCCCAATGTTTGATGAGACAAATAATTCTGCTAAAGATTGTCTCATCTCTGCAGAAAGATGGGTCAAGCACTTTAGTGGCATGTATACTGATGGGATCCTGGAGCCAACAAGCCAGTGGGGGGTTGATATCCACGCCCTGAATGTGGTGTTCTCAGGGGAGGAAGTAACTGAGGCAATTATGTCTACTTGAAGGGTAAAGGTACCAGGCCCAGACGGCGTACCGTACGATCTTTACAGGGCAGACCCTGTTGTATGGGCTAAGGTTTTAACTTTTGTTTTTAATGCAGCAACACAAGTCGGCTTTCCCCCGTCTTGGGCTAAAGCCGTGATAATTCCATTATTTAAAAAGGGCTCAAGGGAGGATCCGGTCTGCAACAGACCGATTTCACTCTTGGACTCTGCAGCCAAGATAATGGTGAAGGTCGTACTTGCCCGTTAAACAGATTGGCTAGACAAAAGCTGCATCATCTCGGATCTGCAGTACGGATTCATGCAGGGCAAGGGCACAACGGGTCAATGTCTTAATCTTCACCTAGTAATAGAGAAATATATGGTCGCTAAGTGTGGTGACATCCATTTAGCATTTATGGATTTATCCACTGCTTTCGATCTCTTAAATAGGCAAAAACTTTGGTCTTCCCTACATTGCATTGGCCTGGAGCTGGCCCTGATCTCTTCTTTGGTGGCCATTCATGAAAACACCTCGGCGGCGGTTCGCTATAATGAGAACGGCAGCCTAACTGATGCATGTGCCGTAAAGCAAGGGGTACGACAGGGGTGCATTTTGACACCCCTTCTGTTCACACTTTATATTAACCCCTTCTACGCTCATGACAAGGTCAGCTCCTCATGAGCGTTACCTGCGCTACGCGGATGACGTGCTGACCTTGTCACTTAACGCGGGATTTTTAAAATTGCAGCACGCAGCGGGAAAACCGCTAGCGCGCATGCGGTTAATACATTGGGAGATGTTTTGACCGCCTCTTGTAAGGCTGTCCCAAGAGCAGGCACAAAAATTATCCCCGCTCTACTGTACGCAGATGATGAGGTTTTGGTAGCAAGGACGTTGCGTGGATTACAGTCCCTTTTAGATTGTTTTATTTATTTTATGGACTCTCTAGATTTAATTACAAACCTCAAAAAATCACACTCAATGTCAATTGGCATGGGCCGGGCAAAAAAGGTCAAATTTTATTGTAAAGGCTTGGAACTTACGTAAGTCCCCGCCTTCCTATATTTAGGTGTCCTTTTTGATGAAAGACGTTTGTGGGTGATGCAGCGTGCACATAAAAACAACACCCTGGCTAGGGCATCTGGGGCTATATTAGGGTTTGCATGGAGAATAGGATCTAAACCACTCCCTGCCCTCATGAAAATCTATAACGCTAAGTGCCTCCCAATGGTAACCTATGGGAGCGATGTATGGGGCTACACTGAGATTAGCGACAGCCAGACAGTTGAATTTTTTTTTTCCGTAGGCTGCTGTCGCTTCCAGCTTCTACTCAGATTTTTAATCTCCATGAGGACTTAGGTGCCGGTTTCATCTCAGACCAGATTGCTGTTGCCCCATTATTATGTTGGCTAAGAATCTGGGCTCAGCCGTCACCAAACCTGAATCAGTTGATCATTCAGAACTGCGTGTCTTTGGACAAAGGTCTTGATATCCCGTGGATCCGTTATATTAAGACACAAATGGAATCACTGGGTTGCTCTGACCTATTTTTAGCTCCTAGAGCTCTTGGTAAGGCGGCTATCAGAGGCCTGAAGCACCAGTTTCTGAATAGATCAATGTTAATAAGGGAGGAATGGAAGTAGCCAAACCCTCAGTGAGGAGTTTTGTTATGCTAAGTTTAGGTAGGGAGATGCAGCCGTTCCTTAACGTACATGAATAAAGCCTATCATTTATTTACCCTAGTTAGATTCAAGTATAATATGTTGCCATGGTTACTATCGCATTTAAAAGGCTTCTTTAAAGAGGGATCATTAGGCCCTTGTCCCTGTGATAACTTCTCAGAGCAGAACACCCTCCATATGGTATTTTTCTGCGATTTCTATGTTACGTTACGCAGAAAATGTATCTTGCCACTGTTAAGAGGGGGTAACTTTGAGCAATTTAGACCAGTGCTAGCCTGTTTGCAAATGCTGGGCTCCCCGCTTGTATTGTTCGGGGTAGCAAGCTAAATTACAGGGGAAATTAGACGACGCAATAGACTGTAATTATAGTGCTGGTTCTTTTCTTTTAAATTATTTCAAGCAAAATTGAGCCCTTTAGTCAATGGATTTCGGTGTCTGACAAACCTTTTAACATATTTATTTGAATACCAAGGGTTGCTTTTGGTGGGAATGTGTAACATAGGTTGGCCGATGGACTTTTTGGTATTTGGTATGTGATTTGAAATGAATTCCTTGAATTGTTATTATTTGATATTAGGTAGCATGAAATGTGATCTGTACTTTGATGGTTTTAAAATGTTAACCGAATAAAGTTACTTTTGACTTGACTTGACAATAGAAGATGCTAAATTATACAAAAATAATATTAAAATAAACTCAAAGCTTGACTAAAAAAAGTTCTGAAGATCAAGAAAAAGTGTCACTTTGGAAAAATAATCTAATGATGGTGCTTCAGAGGAATCCATTGTGTTATTCACCAATTCAATGGCCAAGGACTCCATAAAGGCTTCTGGTTCAGCAAAAGATGATTGATATATAGCCTGTATTCCATGATCCATATGCTGATGCACATATTTCTTTGAAGGTGAGAGGGTCAAACCTCCCATTGTAGAGATGTCGCAAACCCAAGGACCGAGTCCGAAAGTAGGCTGCTGAGGGACTTATTAGGAATTCAATGTCCAAGGCAGCATGTGTCTGAGAGGCCAGTCAAATATCCACTGCCCATTCAAAAAGGCACCAGAGACAAGGGAAAACGAGTTGTACACAGGTAAACAAGCCAGCTCGGAATGTTAAGTACCAGTCAAGAACCAATGCTTGCAGTAGAAATATCGCAAAAAATGTGAAGCATACACATACAATAGTGTTGGAGCATTTGTAATTCCAGAGGGCCCGTAAAAAGGAGCAACCACTAAGGAAAAGCAGAAATAGGATGAGAACATCACAAAAGAGAAACAACAGCAATGGAAATCCTCCAAATACACTGGAAAAAGGTGAATGAATAAAAGCTGGTTCCAAAGATAGTTTAGAATTAACTGACCAAGCTGGAGCAGACAACATTAAAAAAGTGTGCAAGATCGACTGTAATAGAGGCGTTAAAAATTTGATGCACTAACACCCCAAAATGCAGGGGAAGGTTTGTATTTAAAGCAAACACAAGTTTTCTTTGTATTTAACAATGACTGTATTTCACTAGAAAGTCTAGCCACCTGCAATTCAAAGGTTTCACAAGCAGATATGAGAGCTAGCTCATGTTGATACAATAATGCTTTGTCAAGTCAAGTCAAGGAAAGCTTTATGCGGCTGCTTTATAAAACTGTCATAACAGCACATAACTTAAAATCACAACATATTATTTACAGGTAAAAAACACAATGCAATCAATTTATACAGTACTATTCCATTAAAATAAAACTTTTCCTAATATAAAATGCAGCTTTTAAGAACTGGGCTACCCTCCATGCTATGTGCTCATTCTCTAGCAATTGAATCAGAAACATTGCTTCACGGTGCCGCCTAAGCCCCAGTTTTCATAAAAAGGGTATGATCCAAGCTTTCCAATGCTCATGGTAAAATTTACAAAATAGGACTAAGTGCATATTAGATTGGGTGAGGTGTTATCGGAGGGGCACAGTGAGAGGTTACAAGACCAGTTTTTGGAAATGTCATCAGCCTGTAAATAATACCCAGTCTAAGCCTTGTAAGAAAACATCTATCAAAAGTTCTGGGAACAAAAGATAAGTAAGGCTCCATTCCTAGTGTAGTACGTAACAACTGATGATTTCTCACGGTTATTTTAATTGGACATTCTCTGTGTAGTCTTCTGGCTTCTAAAACTGCATGCCCTCTTTTTTTAATATCTTTCTTGTAATATTCACCATTGAGGATGGAGTGGTAAAATATTCGAGTGGCCCAGTTTGTTCATAAAGTCGTATATGTATTTGAGCCAAGGGATTCTATATGCCCCGTCCAGCTTTAAAATATCTTTTAAAATCTCTCTGTTCAGCTCCGTCTGATCCTTACACCAAACTCTATGCCACAGGAGGATTGGCTCTATTTTTACCAGATCTGCTATATGTTGGAGAGCCAACTACTCGTGGCAATTAAAGGTAGAGGTACCGGAGGGGACATAGATGATGTAACTTATAAAGGCATTTCCAATCTGTTGCAAAGAATTAATGTCAACAAAACCCCACACTCCAGCTCCATAAATAGCCATGGAGATACATTTGGCTTTAAATATGTGTAACAGCTCTCGGGGCGGTTTCCTACCTAACTTCTTAGCGAAGTTTGATAATGCCGCTGTTGATCTAGCGAAGGCTGTCTTTTTTCAGATATGGTGGCAGCCCAGGAATCTTGATGGTTAAAAAATACACCTAGGTATGAAATTGTTTTTGTAGATGCTAACTTTTTCCCATCAATGAACATTTCGCAAGTCTTCTGCGTCCCTTGCATACACCTCGTTACATATGTCTTGGATATATTAGTTTGAAAACCAAGATCACCCATATATGTGCTAAAAATGTCCAGGGCTCTCTGGATGCCATTTTGAGTGCGAGCCATCAATACGGCATCGTCCGCATAGAGAAGTGCAGGAATCGATCGGCCACTCACATGAGGAAAATCTTTGCCCTGGGACAACAGTGCATCTTCAAGCCCGTTTATGTAAAGATTAAAAACAAAGGGGGCCAGTACACAACCTTGTCTGACCCCTCTCCTGATTGGGAAAGCTTCAGTGCATTCTCCCTTCTGGCCAAAACAAATGCTTGCTGATGCGTCAGTATACAATCGGCGTAGAAGCGTGATAATTTGTAAGTCAACTCCCACCCCTTCTAGTACCTCCCACAGCCTATTATGATTTACTGAGTCAAAGGCCGTGGTGAGGTCAACAAAGGCCAGATAGAGGCTGCCCTGGACCAACCTGGGACCACTTTAGTGAGAGTCCATTTACTGAGTTCACTTCTACCGTTCTCTGAATGCGGATATTAAAATCATGCTTATTCTGGATATACGTACGTGTATTAAATTTTAATGCAAGTGTGAAATGATCACTTAGGGCGACATCACCAACCGCATAGGATAGTAACACGTGGGCACAGGTAGCTGAAATCAATATAAAATCGATTGTGGTGGCGAAGCCTCTCCCATTAAATGTGGGCAGAAAACCCACTGGGGGGGCTTAAGATCTCATTAACAAATGCCAGATTTAGTTTAGAAGTGAGGTCGTTAAATAAGTCCCCCGTCTTGGTGTGAGTAAAGTGTGTACAGCTATCTTCATTATTATAAATTCCACACAATTTATTATCTGCTAATGCTTTGAGTCTGTACAGCTTGTAGAAGTCTGCTTTCAAAGTTGGAATGGAAGGCCACAATGAGCTATCTACAATCCTATGTTGAAGGGTAAACAAGACGTTATTGCAACAAGTAACACGCTAGGAAATGGACAAACTATAGGGAGATCCAGCACGCATTCTGCAGTATTCTTGATTGCTAAGCATTAAATAACTCCCCTTTGAAAGAACCATAATGAAGGGAAGAATTGCTGGGACTGGAATTCCTTTTAAACGACATACCAGACTTGGCACTGAAGTATTACAAGCACTGTAGATTTTAATATGTTTGCTAATGGTTGAATTTCTGACAGGAAACTCACATTCTACTCCAGTAAGAAAAACGTCCTTACTGGCCTGTTCACAATGATATGTAAAGGGAACTGACCATAATTCATGAATGAAGCTGCTCCGGAGAGTTTCATATCTTCCGACATGATAATGTTTCATGCAAGCAGTGAACTAAAATGTTGAGATAGGCAAAGGAATAAAGCTGTGTATTAACCACACAGCTAAAGACATTTCAGCTATGTAAATGGAAGTTGTTAGATTTTTTCTAAATGCAGCATTGTCGATGTGGCATCTTTCATCACAATCAATTGCTGTTTGCATGTAAAATTAGTACAAAAAAGGTAGAAATAAAATACTTCAGTTCAAGTAGTACGCGCCCATTTTTAAGTGTTTGTAGTGTCCAACTAAACTGCATAATAAATTTAAGCTGACTTGGCCAATGATACAATGCTGACATGTCACTTTGCATGATATCAATAACACATAATACAATCTTATTTCAATTATAAATATGAGAAAACAACATATTAATACTATTTTCAAAAACAACAAGTACTTTATCCAAGTTTTTGTGGTCAATTTCTTAAACGTGCAGGATTTTCCGTCTGGGATAGTTTCCAAATCTGATTATAGTTCGCATAGATACATCTTTTAGAATGAGAAAATCTGGGACCCAAAAGATAATATGATAAATGAATGTTTCCCAATAGAAAAGAAAGGTGCTGTTTCACTGGAGTTTCACTCGTTGGGACTTGAAATTGCGGAGTTGACTACCATTTTGCACAATGCTGATAAGTTATTCTACAGTATAATTTGTCAAACGTTGGCAATTATCAAAGAGGGTAATAGAGGGAACTTTTGTGGCATTCATTTCTTGAATTGTTGCCAATCCCTGGTAGATAACCTGAGCCTATGATCTATACATCAAGACAGAAATCCCACCTTCAAATCAACCAGCGAGAAGGTAATTCACTTCTATGCCTGCTTGAAACATCAAGGCTCGACCCCAAGACTACCAACTACAGCTCACACAAAAACAGGTTGTGTACGCAATTAAGAAGCAAAGATCTGATGGAGCCCCGGGACCAAATGGTCTACCCAGCGCTTCATTCATAAAAGATCCAGAATTCTGGTCAGTGCGCTTAACCTCACTGTTTGCATATACACTAGAGACCAGCACCATTCCAGATTCATGGCGAGGAAACATCCTGCAACCAACACATAAATCAGGGGCTCATTCCGATCCTTCTAACTACAGATTAATTGCACCTATCGATGTTGAGGCCAAAATTTATGCAACGAAACTGCTGAAAGATCTAGAGGATTGGGTCAACCATACAAAACTGATCCCTAATACCCAAACAGGATTTCAAGCAGGGATGGGCACCCTAACAAACTTATCAGCTGTCACGCTCCTGGCCAACCTGGCAATAGTTAATTCAAAAGTTTTTTATACCTGCTTTGTAGATCTCAAAGCAGCCTTTGATAAGGTTCCTAGATCCTTACTATGGGCTAAAATGAAATCTTGGGGAGCCCCCACAAAATTGTTAGACGCAATCATTAACCTATACTCAAAAACATGGGTCCAAACATAATGGGGGATGGTCAAAGTCTAACTAATAAAATCTCGACTGTAAATGGCTTAAAACAGGGAGGTGTTTTGGCTCCCTGCTTATTCAACATCTACACAGCCGACCTAGACAATAACCTTCGCCTAGCATAAGGGGACCCCCCAAAACTGGGTAATGTTCGAACAACAAGTTTACAATATGCTTATGACATAGTGCTGCTATCACAAATGCCCAGAGGTCTACAGCGCTTGATAAATCAATTAGCACTATACACAGCTTCAGTTCAACTAATCTAAACTAAGATTTATGTTAATTAATGCATTGATATAATCGTACTTGCACATTGTGTATATTGGTGGATGTGCCACCCTTTTATGATTTAAAATAAATCAAATAAAAGTAATTTATCTCTCAAAAAAACCTGCTGGATTGTTTCATTCACAAAAATCATGCATGTCTGAATTAAACAGGCTTGAAATAAATTTCCTTTCTCTGAACTTGTCGAGGTTTGGTTCATTAGATTGATTTCAGTTCAATAGTGTTTTTTCAGTAACTATAGACTTTAGGGGGTAACTGTTTAACACCTTAGTTTCAAGCAACATCTAGAACTAGGGAAAGTCAAAGCAAAAGAGCTATTATTCGCATTTAAAATTTTGCAAAAACAACTAAGCGATATTTCAACAACACACTTATTGACAGTTATGGCGGGAACATTTTTGCCATCAATTACGTATGGCTCTGAACTTCTGAACACAAAGGATGCAACAGTTTTAAATACTGCTCAAACTAGACTCTTTAAGAATCTATTCTTAATTCCTCGCCATATTCCACAAGCCTTGACCAGGCTGGAATTCGGGTAAATAATTCAGATTCCAACAAGACAAGGGGCACTTATCAAATAATATTTGAGAATGAGGGCAGCAGAGGAAGATTCTTTAACACATAATTGCTGGTTGGAGGTTGAAAAGCAATCCAGATCAACTAACGGAGTTTGCTTCTCCCTAAAACAATCCATCGCAGCTCTAAAACTAGAGGACGCTTGGAATACAATATTGTCCTCCCCTGAATTTAAACAAGTAGTCAAGAAAACCATCAAACTACAATCTCAGGTAATTGACAAAGCCTCCCTGATTTAAAAAACCAACGCCTGGATGGTAATGCCAACATACAAAAAGCTAATACCTCAATCAAACCTGACAGAGCATTTCGCAATTCAAAAAAAGCGAAAATTGATCTTATTGAGACTTGGTGTGTATTCATCAAAAGATCTCACTCCAAAATGGAAACGGGCTTGGCCCACAATGGATTGCTGCCCGTGTCGCCAAGGAGAAGAGTCAATACTTCACTTACTATGTATTTGTCCGGCATTATTACACATACGGAAAACCCTTCTATGGCCACTATTGAACAAAGAAAAAATAAGGACCTGCAAAACTGCTGTAATCAATTGCCTAGGATGCTCAACAGTAAAACTGGCGTGTAAGGCAATAACGTTTTTGACTATCGCAGCAAAAGAACTGGAAAAGAGGGACTGCCAGTTAGAACTAACTGGGGGTACAAGGGGATCAATTGCGATTAAGAATTTGAAGTATTTTATTACAGCCCCATAGTCCTCTTTTAGATTACTATCCTTTTAAACTTGTTTTATTGTAAATTTTAATGAGACTCATGTTAATTAATGCATTGATATACTCGTTTTAGTAAATTTTATGAGATTTATGTTAATTAATGCATTGATATAATCATACTTGCACATTGTGTATATTGGTGGATGTGCCACCCTTTTATGATTTAAAATAAATCAAATAAAAGTAATTTATCTCTCAAAAAAACCTGCTGAATTGTTTCATTCACAAAAATCATGCATGTCTGAATTAAACAGGCTTGAAATAAATTTCCTTTCTCTGAACTTGTCAAGGTTTGGTTCATTAAATTGATTTCAGTTCAATAGTGTTTTTTCAGTAACCATAGACTTTAGGGGGTAACTGTTTAACACATGAAGCCATATATATATTAGCTTTGTTTGTTTAAGCATATATTTTTTGGGAGGGGTTGGAACTAATTTAAAATAATATAAATTGGGGTCTAAAGTGTCATATGGTGTAAAATACGTGAACTTGTCTATATTTGTTTTGGAACTCCCTTGTGGCAGAGTTGAGCAATGTTCCTATTGTGTAAAATTAAACTATGCATTTTGAGTATTGAATATGTGTTGAAAATGATGTCCATAATGGTGGAAACAAAACATGTCAGTATAGTTGGCAGAATTAAGATATAGGTCCTCCGATTCAAAAAAGTATAATACTCTAGCTCCAAACGCATAGAATTTACGGGACATACATCTCAATGATCCAAATTTAACCCAGGTACTATCACATCACACATAGAAACTTTAAACACATATGGTAACTTCAAGGTCTCTGTAGGGCTTAAAATATCAAAAGGAACTTTGGGCCAGATGTAGGTAATCCCCGATTATCGATTCTTAAATACCGAATTATACCGATTCGGTATTTAAGAACTGGCAATCGGGATGTAGGTATATTTACCGACTCAATTACCGAATCGGTAAGATTCGGTAATTACCGAATCGGTATTTACCGATTCGGTAATTGCCATTGATTCCTATGGGCCTTGACGCCCATAGGAATCAATGTCAATTACCGAATCGGTAAATACAGATTCGGTAAAATTACCGAATTTACAAGGGGGACAGGGTGTCAATTTGACACCCTGTTGCACCCCTGATTCTGGCTTGTGTGGAATGTGACACACATACATGCCCTCAGGGCATGTATGTGTGCCACATGGCACAGGTGTACATGCACAGATGTGCATGTACACAGGAATTCGTTATTTACCATGAGATAGTATTTCATGGTAAATAACGAATTCTTAAGGGCCTGTGGCACTATTTTAAGTGCCACCTACATCTGGAATTACCGATTCGGTAAATATACCGAGTCGGTATTTTACCGAATCTGTAAATTTACCGAATCGGTAAATTTACAGATTCGGTAAAATTCGGGCCCCCTACATCTCAAAAACCAATTACCGGTCGAAAACAGCCGAAATCGGCCGTTTCCGACCGGTAATTGGCGACCTACATCTGGCCCTTTATCCCAAAGAATCCCATCAGTTACTGGAACGGCTGAAATGTTGACGAAGGACAAGACTCTTGAGTTTATGCGAAGAAGAATGGGGAGCCAACACCCCATCAACCAGTTCCCTAGTAGAACATTCTGGGAGATAGTTGCCATTGATCAACAGGAAAAAATTGTCACAAATCCAATCCCCATAAACAGGAAAATCTTGGAGAGTATGATCTAAACATATATTAAAGTCAGTACTAGATAAGTGCTATTCAACCATGAAATAAAAACACAAATCCGTGATGGAGGTGGATACAAAACAGAAGATCTGCCACAAGAAAAATCATCTTTATCCATATGTTACCCGATGGTATTTAGCTGAAAAACTGAGATTCAGTAGTAGGACCAACACAGAGGGATTCGCCAATGGTGGATCAGTATGAATAGCATCTGATGTGGAAGACTCAAGAATAGAAACAACTATTCTATTAGCCATGTACTCGGCGGAGGACATAGCCTCCTCCCCCCTCAGCCAGGGAGAAACAGCATTGGTGGTGCTCACAAGCTGCAAAGGAAAGTATTGTGGAGGAGCACGAACAACTCATGACATACTATGTAGAATCAGCCACATTGTGTAGTTTGACATGGATCCAGGAAGCAGTGGAAAGATCACAGTTCTTGTACCTTGTAAGCCAGGGACCGGGGCAGGAGCACAGTAGGATGGACCAAACTCCTTCTTAATCACTACTTTTTCACGATCGAGATCTCCAACTTTTGGAAGCCAACTGGAAACTGTAGTCTGTATATCTGCAGCTCGAGAAAAAGAGCAGGCAAGTATTTGCCTGATTGAGCATCGCAGAATTGTTGTTTTACCTGTAAGACTGCATAAAGGTTATCTACGTCAAAAGTTGAGGCAGCCACCACAATGCCTGGATCGTCAAGGTTTGGAACATACATCTTGATGCCAGAAAGGGCTTCCAAACCGTAACAGATAATACAGCCAGCATAGAATATTTCAGCCAACACGTATTTTCTCAATAGGTTGGTAACACCTCAACTTCTTCAGGGCTGATACACGGTTGCCGTCCACGCTACAATGTGCACGAGAAGTACTCTCCTCGCCACGACACTCTGCCTATTGCAAAACTTTATACCATTGACTTGATTCCAGCACCACTGTGCCAACTATCCTGATATTCGCTATATGAATGAACAGAAACTTATACGCATATCAGCACTGAAGATGTTGAGGTGTTGCCAAACTATCAATGAAACACCTGTTGGCTGAAATGTTCTATGCTGGCTGCATTACCTGTTATTGTTTGGAATGTACACTGGCTGTGAGGCCTCGGATTACACCTCTTTGGCTCGAACAGAGGAATTGGATTGAAGTGGACTGTATGTCTATGACTGCTAGACTTGAGATGCTGTTTTATTTCTTGAGTGCTCGGATTTGCTTGCCTATACATTTTGTCCTTCTTCTTTGAGGAATATAGTGGGGTTATTTTGGTAACCAACCCTCTTTTCCTTAAAGCATCACTTAAAGATAACTTTGGGTTTTACTTTCCCCATATATATTGCTGGACGCCCATTGTTGCATTTCTTGACCTGGTTACCATAGTGTTTGTTAAAAAAGTTCTTTGTATGGGGTTCGCCCACCCACTGATATTTTGGGGAGGTTTTTAAATGCTCATCAACCCCAATAAAGATGCCTCAACCAACTACTCCATGTATCTAATACTCTGCTGTTAAGGACTGTTTTAAGTCATGGTTCAATCTTTCCACAACAGAATTGCCCTCCGGCCAATACGGAGAAGAATAATGCACCTGTACAAACACATGGACATAATTGAATCAAGGTATGCTTTAGATGTGAAAGCTGGACCCTGGTCCAAGTGGAATGCACAGCAGGCATAAGTAACTCCCAATAAAGACTTGCAAGTTTCTGCTCCAGAATATCAATGTGATGTATACGCTATAGGCACTGTTTAACCTTTGTTAAAGATGATATAACTAAATCCAATTGCATGTGGTGTGGTTCAAGCAAGTCAGATTGGAAAGATCTGAGTGTATCTGTGTGTTCTGATATCCAGCATGTGGGGAAAACAGGGAGTATTATTGAATAAAGAGATTTTATGCATTGTACATATTCAGGTATGTATGTTCTGCCAAAATTTAAAAAAACAGCAGGGACAGCAACATTTTGAGTCTGTTTGGAGGATGCAATTGTGCACATTTCTCAAAATAATGAGGGGCAAGACTCTTTTCTTTCTTGGTAAGTTCATATTCCAAGAAAAGGACACTCAGAAATGCTATGTTCTTTTTTTAAATTGAGCTTGTAACCAAGTTCAACAAATCTCAATATTATGTGATCTACTCTAGCCAAGAGGGGCATTAACTCATCGCCTGTCAGGTAGATGTCATCCATATAAGACAGAGCATCAGTGTTTATGTTATGTTTAATTTACACAGTCATGCCGCAAAAACTCTTACACTGTTCTTATTGCCCACAGGAAGTTGTGCATAACGCATTGGATAACCCAGCGCCATAAGTCGGACCAGTCTCAGGTCTCAAGAGCCAAATTGTGACTGAAAAATTGTTGAAAACGTCCAAGATGGTTTTTAATTTTTTTACAGACTACATTGTTAATGAGTGCCATACTGTGTGCATTTTGCACAGCAAATGTTTGTGTATGATTATTCAAATGTCTATAATCTAAGATTATAGGATAAGAATGATCCGATTTCAGAACAGAAAAAGAAGACTATTCATTTGAGAGACACAGGTGCTTTCGCTTCCCGTTTAATTGGATTTTGTGGTTATACCTGTAGTGTGGACCGCATAGGAATAACATGATAAGGAGAGTCCTTATCCCAGCCAAAAGGACTGCGATATAATGCAGGGGGCCAATGAAAGGGTCCATTTGGATGCATAAGTTTGTTTGATTTTATCAGGGCCAATGTGAGGAGAGAAAGAAAGAATCACAACCTCCCCTTGGGTGGACGTGAGTACAAATGGTGGAGGCTAATTGACCTCCATTAAGAGAATGTCATAAGACGGAGTTAAGTTATCCCAGAATATTGCTTTAAATTTGTGTTTAACGTCACCTTCAATTTGAAAGTCTAAGTAATATAATCTGTTGGTAAGAGCTACGCGTGTATCCACAGTTTCAACTGTAACAAATATTTCCAGTGCGTTCGTTGCTAGAAACTCCTGTAGATTGTGATGTACTATGATGACTTCTGCCACTCTGTCGAGGAGAGTCACCTGCCCAACTCCTATTCAAGAGAAGGGTCTCACTGTCTGTGGCACATTAAGCAGTTAATGCTGCTACTTTCTTTTATGAAAAAGGGCTTTATGTTGAGGAGTTTTATTCTTCTTTATTATCTTCAA
Source organism: Lissotriton helveticus (assembly GCF_964261635.1). NCBI lineage: Eukaryota > Metazoa > Chordata > Amphibia > Caudata > Salamandridae > Lissotriton > Lissotriton helveticus. The sequence goes on from NC_136071.1 coordinate 955,523,257, forward strand.
ATCAGATGAGCACTGGGTCTCTCTTTTTAGTTTCAGGTACTCTCTCTGTCTGCGGTCAGATGGTCCACTTCTGTGGTACAGCTGGTCAGACAATTCCTGAAAAGAATGGGTAGAACTTGTTTCAAGAACCTGATAACTTTCTGGATTCTTGATTTTCAGTGCGATCACGGAAATTGTACCTTCTCTTAGAGGACTTCGAGGGTAGAGAACCTCCATAAGGTTCACCTTTTTGTTGCTGTTTAGATTTATCCCCTGTTTTTTAGCAAACTCTCTGGGCGGTCGGGCATACTTGTCAGCAGTAGGTGTCACGATCTTTAGACCGGTAATTCACTGCCTGCCCTTGCGGCTGTGATCGGGGTGATCCTTGAACGGTAAACATCGTTTACCACAAAGTTTTTACAACGCGGTACATTTAGCACGCATCCCTTACAACGCAAGTCGTTACCACGACTTGCGCTGGAGGGCGCTAAAGGATTAAAAATAGTAAATTTACTATCCAAACACCTTCCCTAGGGTCCACGGGGACTGGTCTTAGAATAGTAAATTATACTATTCGAAATCCGCGCCCCCCAACGCAAGTCGTGGTAACGACTTGCGTTGTAAGGGATGCGTGGTAAAGGGATGCGTTGTGACGGTACGCGTTGTACCGTCATACATCCTCCTTGAACAGGAACTACATTTCCCAGCAACACTTGCGGGTCACGCAGCACGTGACCCGCACGCAAACCCGGAACCAGGATATAGCGGCGATTGCTGATGGACGCGGTGCCGATAATCCTGGTTTGGTGCCCGATGTTAACTCCATCGTTCCTACGTCCTCATTTCCGAAAAGGCGGTAAGATTGCCCTTGCACTGCTTCCTGTTATCACCTACTCTTTGTGCAAGCCAAGAGCACTCCGATCTTCACGGAGGTAACGCTGCTTCTTTTGGCTTGCTCTTACTCAGTCCAGAACTCCTCTGTTGGAGGAGACCCCGTGTAGTTGGGTCTCGTGCAGAGGAGCTTTATTGTTCTTAGTTTCTCATTATTCCTGTTTACTCCTCTGTTGGATGGAACTGGCAAAGCCAAGTCTTGTGCAGAGGAGTCCCTTTTGCTTTAACTTTGCTATAAGCTTGACTGTGAGAGTGGACTTTTGGCTCTTTACAAATTAAAGATCCGGTAAAGATGAGATTTATCTGGATTATGTATTTTGGCTCTTTCTGCACACATTTATTTTTGCGACTTTGTACATTCCTTGCACAACCCGTTTTTGACCAGACTTAAAGACAAGAGTATGTTGTTCATGGTACTGGATTTTAAGCCTCATAAGTCTTTGGCTTTTTTGTTCTTAACATCATTCTAGGAGAGAGGTTCGGAGAGGGTGTGTTGCCAGCTAGGCTAGGCGTATGTCTTCACTTCAAATACTCTGGTATTGGGGTGAGATTGTCGCTGCCCTCTGCTCTCTTCTATGTACTAGGCTACCCTTATTTTTACTTTAAGGTGAGGGGAGGAGTGAGAATTATTTAATGCTGTCTTACATATCATTCAATGTTTATGCAGACTTAATACTGTAAAACCTATAGTTATACTGTGTTCTTCAATCCCCCTCAGATCTCCTTCCCTGCAGTCCTTACCCTTTCCTTCCCCCGCTCGATTACCCCAAAAGTCTGTGTTCTCTCCAATGCCAGACTTGGGGTTATCCAGAGGTGGGCCCCTTTAGAGCATCAACACAGCCCTGAGGATTCGTGTGGAGTAACGTGACACTAGGCTTGCCAAGAGTTGGTACAGAAGGCCTGATTCCAAAACTATTGCTCCCTAAAGATGTATATACATTAGCAATAATGACAGGCAACTCGGCAAGCTGCTGGAGTTTTGCAATAGAGGCTGCTTCACCTGTAATATTAGATGGAATCATTTCGTAGATGATGTGAAAATTACCCACTAATTTCATCCTTAAATTGAGGGCAGTGCCTGCCCCATGTTCATTCTGTATTTGTTTGAGGACGTACTACAGAACGACCATCAAGGGAATGCCATGACAAAGAGTGTAGATGGTGGCAAAAAAAAGTCCCCCCCGGTGTCGCAGTCTCCAAGAATGGGAACCAGTCCAGTGGGTAAGTATAGTTCTAATTATGTGCTTGTTTTGTGGTCACGTAAGGGGATATCCAAAATGGTACAATTAGTGGGTCTTCTGACCATAACTGAATAAAAAATTACAGGACTAATAACTGGCTCGGCAGGCAACTTGGCTTATCCTTGCAGGCCAAGTCTAGCTGAACCAGCTAATAGCATACACACAATAAATTGCATTAACCGTCTATACAAAGTGACAAGGATTTTATACAAACCTTTGGTTTGCACGAGTTTAAATTGGGAAAATCAGGATATGGTGTATACCCAGCTTATTCCGGCCAAGTAGCCCCCCTCATTACTGAGAGGGCCCACAAGAACTGACCCAGGAACATTAGGAAGGGTGCCTTTAAGCCAAGTCTGGTGTTCCCATACCATAAGGAATTTCAGTTGGTGCACAAGTTCGATATGCAGCAGGTGGTGTAGTGTATGTCTGAAAAGAATGAGTGTTAGCATCCACAGATGCAAAAGTGACCCAAGAACAAATTACCTCAAAGTGGAACGCTGTGTCTGCTTCTATTACAAAAATTACCAGAGCTCCTGCATTAGGGATTCCATGTTGTTTCAAATGCATATAGACTGCAGTTGCACCATTATTAACTAATAAAGGATTCAAAGCATAGCACAAAGAGGGTATATAATCTTTTAATATTCAAGCTTGAAAAACCAACAGAACCAGATGTTCCCTAAAAACTGTGGAGGGTAAATCCTTAACACCACGGATGTCTCAGGTGAAAGGTGTGAGGGTATTGTGGACAAACACAAGCACTACTCAGGGTTCCTCTGCAAATAAGTACCTGAACAAAACGTTGGTGGTGCCATGTTGCAGCAATTCTGTTTAGGAACAGAACTATTCTTTGGACCATAGAACATCAGCATGTAGGGACTGAGTCTCCATACCACCTCAGTGTCTTTGAGCCCAAGCCCGGCTAACTATAGTGCATCACTTGCCCTCCTACCTTTTCCCGAGAGACAAGTGAGTTGGCACCACAGAACATAACACTCTCAACCCTCTCTGGGCTTGTAAGTAAGTAAGTAAGTACATTTTTATTTGCATAGTTAATTAAAACCATTGCAATCCCTCATTTAAAACATTTTCTACATACAATACATTTTTCGCCTCAACCGTAAAATTACATCAATTTAATAAAAAAATATATATATATATATATACATATATATATATATATATATTCCATTTTACATTTCCTATTTAAAATCTTAGAGTTAATATTTTTTACAAAATTTGTTAAATAAGATTCAATTTAGTTTTAATGTCCTCTGAGGGCTTAGCGAGGGTTCGAGTTCCAACTTTCTCATTTCCACCACCTTCAAAAATTTAATATTTTTTAGGCAACGTTAATAGTTCAGCTGAGTTTGATAAACTCTAAAAGCATAATGAAGGGTCAAGTTTCTGCATCCTTTTTTCTACCTCCTTCATAAACTTCACCAAGCTACAGTTCAACTGCAGGTCATTTGGTGCAAAACAGGCAAGGACTGCATGTCTTCGTGAGCATATTCCTCGCTGGTTAAATTGGAATTTCAGCAACCGTTTCCTTTCCTCCACCAATTTGTCGCAAGAGCACAACAAGTGTGGCATGTCCTCAGGCGCCATGCCACATAACCGACAAAGGGATCCGCCCTTATTCCTAAGCCAGTGAGGGAGATGACATATGCAAGGTAACAGGCCCAATCTATACTTTAAAAACTTCAACTTTGTGGTTCTTGAGTACCCGAGGTCAAGGTAGCTCTGAAGACCTTGTTTAGAGTAGGAGTTTAGGATTATCCACCCATGTGACCTTTTAGTAACACACACTTTATCTTCAATCCACGAGAGGTATTTTCTTGTTTTCTTAACCAAACTTTTGATCGTAATATGATTGGTAGGGGTATTCCACAGCTCCTGTAGCCCTAGATTTGTCAGGCTGTTTTTTAAATACTTAGCGGATGGGCTTGTGGTAACAGAACACACCATTTTGTTTTCTCAATCGTATGTGTCCAAAATGAGATAAATAGGAGACACAAAGGCAGTTTATAATATTTATTTAAACTATTGTGCTCTAAGAAGCAATATTTGCACCACAATTAGACACAAATGCATGCCAAAAATATAATTAGTATGGTTAACAAACCATATACCATAAAGAGCCCTGTCATGACAGAATATAGATTCCTGGGACTAGTGGCGGACTCTGTATCTTAGCATACATAGGTGTATGTTCTACATTTCAGCTGACGCAGCACTCTTGCCTCAGGACCCTCTCCAGTCTGTGTTTTTTCAGAACCCTTCTCCTCAGTTATATGACAAGAAATGTGTGCTCACGAACAGCAGCTGCATTCTCTTGTTACGTCTAAGTGCTAGTGCCTGACAAGGGAGAATAACAAGGGGAATTGTTGCTTGCCCTTGTCTAGTGTGTTCAGACTAAATCCAGGAAAGGAATAAAATACAAAAACAAGTGTAGTTTCTGTGTGAAAATACAAGGTGGCACAAAAACAAGCACGCTATATAGTAACGTGTGCAAAATAAAGGTGGGCTATAATGTGCAATCAGGCTAACAGAGAAAATACAACAACGCCCGGGAGGAGTTTGCATAGCTGTGCTAGTGGAACTCCTTGAAGTTGTAAAAAAACTCAGCAGCTCTATGCAGAGTTCCAGGATCAGGCGGAGTTCCCTTGTCCCTGCTGCTCACATGCAGTGTACACCATACTTCAACCCGAAGTGCGTTCTCGGGCAGAAATCTGGCGTGAACTGCACCATGCGGTGCGCCTGGGCACGTCCAGCTAGTTTTTCATTCTGTTTATGGTGCTAGGGCCTACTTTTTCATCCTTCTTCAATCTACTTAATCCTAGTCTTGTAAAACATTCTTTCCGCTCATGTTTATTTATTATATCTTACCTTCTGTGTTTGTGAGTGTGTATTTTACGTTTTTTCATTTTTTTGTTGTTGTTCTTTTTAATTTTTTACTTTATTTCCTTATTTGTTACCTTCCTTATTTCTGTTTCCTGTATCTTATTTTCTCTCCCCCAGCACCATGGTATAGCAGGGCACCAAAATAACTTGGCAGCCAGGATAGGGTGCAGCCCCATGCCTTGTTTTCAGAGGTGGAGATGGCAGCGCTGGTCTTTTATGTCTAGCTCCACCTTCCCTCCACCCTGGCAGTAGGCCCTGGGTATGGGTATGGACTCATGGAGCATGGCAGCATAGGACGAGGGTGTGCCAGGCAGTGTACTGCTGCTTTCGGGTCTGGCGCTCCGAACAGCAGCTGATGCACCGGTGGTCTGACGTCCTGCACCGAGACCAGCAGCTGCTGGATCTGCTAGGAGTGGAGGTTGCGGGGCTCCATGAATAATTATTAATATTATTATGACTTGTGTTCTATGCTCTTGCTAAAAAAAATCCCAAATAGCAAGCATGCTGCTCACATGCAGGTAAGTTAAGTTTACAAATATTATGTGATCATTATTCAAGGCAGGTGCTCGATGCAATATAATCGCTTGGGCTGATTATGTAAGAAGTAATGCAGAGACTCCTTTGTCCTGTCACTAAGACAGTGGTAGTTAGTGTTAGTAATTGTGTGGCAAACGTCCTCTCACTTAATTTCTTAGAGCCTTGATTTTGTTGTAGCTCGTACAGTGGCAAGCAATCAAATTGGTGCACGCATGCATCCATCTGTGCATTTGAAGAAAAATGCAGACTTAGGGCCATATGTATGAACACATTTTCTCAATTTATTAGTAATTTTAAAATCTAGTTTACTAAATTTGGAATAGGGCTAAGTAGGATTAGGGCATTTGGAATGGGACAGCACAGTTCCTGATACTACTAGTCGATCTAATTCAGAAAAGTTCAATGTTATTGCGATGGCCTTTTCCTGGCCAAAAATATTTTTCGGGAAATTATTTTATTTACCACCAATCATTTTTTTGTCTAAATTTCTTAAATCAGCATCCAGGGGCAAGAAGAGGGCTGGCGTGGGTTAGGGAGCTGCTGGAGGTGCCTCCGAAAGTTTCTCTGCTGATAGCTCTGTTGTCCGCAGTAAGTCCTCATGTTGTCAACATTAATATTTATTTTCCTAACTTTTACCACTCCTCATTTTTAATTATTATTTCTACCTGTTGCCTATTTTTTTTCCAAACCCTCTTCAGTCTATCCGTTTCTAAATTCTTGTTATCCCTGAATTATCCTATTTACTTATTTTCTATATTTCAAGTGTCTGTACTTTACTTCAAACTGTCTCTATATTAGTCAGTCAGTCAGTAGCTACCTTTCTTCTGCTTTGTCAGTCAGCTTTCCTCTCCCCCTGTATATTTTGTGAAATGCCTAGTGGTGGTACTGTTAGACTCAGAGAACCTATTGGTCATGCATTACTACTCTGCTGTGAAGATTGCATGACCAAGTCATGTACTCTACGCATGTTTGTGGAGATGAAAAGTCAGTGGTAGTTAGTATTAGTAATTTTGTGGCACGCGTCCTCTCACTTCAGTTCTTAGAGCGTTTATTTTGTTGTAGCTCGTACAGTGGCAAGCAATCAAATTGGTGCATGCATGCATCCATCTGTGCATTTGAAGAAAAATGCAGACTTAGGGCCATATGTATGAACACATTTTTTCAATTTATTAGTAATTTTAAAATCTAGTTTACTAAATTTGGAATAGGGCTAGGTAGGATTAGGACATTTGGAATGGGATAGGACAGTTCCTGATACTACTAGTCAATCTGATTTAGAAAAGTTCAATGTTATTGCAATGGACTTTTCCTGCCCAAAAATATTTTTGGAGAAACTATTTTATTTACCACCAATCTTTTTTGTCTTAATTTCTTAAATCAGCATTCAGGGGCAAGAAGAGGGCTGAGGTGGGTTAGGGAGCTGCTGGAGCTGCATCCCAAAGTTTCTCTGCTGAAAGCTCTATTGTCCACAGTAAGTCCTCCTGTTGTAAACATTAATATGTATTTTCCTAACTTTGACCGCTACTCATTTTGAATCATTATTTCTACCTGTTGCCTATTTTTTTTCCAAACCCTCATCAGTCTATCCGTTTCTAAATTTGTGTTATCCCTGAATTATCCTATTTACTTATTTTCTATATTTCAAGTGTCTGTACTTTACTTAAAACTGTCTTTATATTAGTCAGTCAGTCAGTAGCTTCCTTTCTTCTGCTTTGTCAGTCAGCTTTCCTCTCCCCTTGTATATTTTGTGAAATGCCTAGTTGTGGTACTGTTAAACTCAGAGAACCTATTGGTCATGCATTACTACTCTGCTGTGAAAATTGCATGACAAAGCCAGATATTCTACGCATGTTTGTGGAGAGGAGAAGGCTTGCTTTTACTTGCTCATGCTCAATCATTAAAACGAGAGAGGGTCCAAAGTTGTGTCATAGCTAGGCCTAGTATTAGCAGCAGTTGGAGATGACCGTGCAGCATGGTGGGAAGGAAGTATGAGGAGGATGGCCCCATTGCATTTTCCAACCAAGACAATATGTCCAGATGTCCAATCTTTTATTTCCTTTCAAAAACTCAGATTTATCGATAGATCTGCCATTCCATTACAGTTTGTCTTGAGGCTTTAAAAAAATTGCCACCAACCAAAATGCCCAATCTGATATTTGTAACTGAATTGTAGTGGCATGTGTATTTAGCTATAAAATAAATTAATAGGGGGAGGCGTATCTGGCATCTAAAAATGTGTAATGTTTTTTCTAGCCACACCGACCACCAGCGCTAGGGCCAATAGTGACGGCACCAGCCAATCAGTAGATGCTTCAGCGGTACAAGGGGATAAATTATATTGCTTGCTTATTGACAATTATTTATATACTCACTGCAAGGGTGTACTATTGACTTGATAACAGTTAAACCACCCCTCTTTAGCAGATAGAGCCGGGTTGAGTAATAGCTTCTTCTATCTGCAACTCAGCAGAGAAAGTTTCATAAAGAAGACCTTTAAGTATGATGAGTTGATAGAAAAGGGAAAGAAAGATAAAAGGTGAAATGATGGGTGAAATATAATATGTTTGGAAGAGAAAGATGCATGGGTGAAAGGATGCATATGGGCCGCTGATAAGATGCATGGGTGCGTAAACTATGGATGAAAGGGTATGTGGGTGAAAGGATGCCTGCCTGGGTGGGTAAAAGTGTTTGGGTGAAAGGATGCCTGCCTGGGTGGGTAAAAGGAATCCTTGGGTGGGTTCGATGGGTATAGGGATGCATTGGTAGGTAAACGTATATTGGTGAAAGGTTTGTTGACACTGGGAGCCATGTTTCAATGGACTGATATATGGATAATTTTCAATGGTGAAGACTAGATTGAGCGAATGTAAAACTTAAATGTGGAGTAGCAAAGCCAAGGGTGAAGAATAAAAAAACAAGAAGAACAATGCAATGATGAATGGAAAAATCCTTGAAATAAAGAAGAAAGGAGGGACTAGGGTGTTCCTCTGGAGTGGCATTCTTCTCACATTTACTTGCTTGGAATGGTTGTATCAAGGTTTTAATTCAAAGTGCTGAGGTGGTATTTCAGACAACTTCATTGACTCATACTAGTCTTCAAGGGTGACATATATTATGCATATTCCCACCTACCCACCCATCGTCAATCACCTCTCTCCCTCCTTACCCACGGCATTTCACCAGTGACGTCCATGGTGACCTAACGGCTGCATGGTTACAGCAGCTACACTGCATTGTTAGCCGCGCAATGTGCATCTGCCTCAGTTAATGTGCAAGCCCATTTACAAATTTGATGCCAATGCGAAACATTGTTGTGCTTCCCTTCACTCCCAGTACCCACTCAGTCACTTCCTAGGACATTCCTCCTTTCCTAAGTTGTCCCAGCCTTCCGTAAAATTTGAAAAAAACATTCTTTGCATGCGCCACATTCCTCTGGCCAAGTCATATCTTTAATTATGGCTTCCATAACAGATTACTTCTGTTCAAATTTATCCTTTCAACAATTGCTGAAAAAAGTGGCTCACCACTAGCAAAAGCTAAGGCACTTGATGATGATGATCAGTGAAATGTCTCCCAACCCGGCCTAATCCCTCTAACTTGTCTGCAGGAGAGTAAGTTAATAATTTTTTTCCTCACAGCCAAGCAAATTTATTTTGTAGGAAAAAAGTAATGTCAAAGTGTGTTGACGGTGGGTGAAGCTATATAGTAAAGTGGGACTAAGAGTAAGTGCCTTTGCATTTTGAGGATGGGACAGGCTGTGGAGGACATGCCAAATACAATTATCTGTTCCTTAATCCTTTCCCTGTACTGTAGTGCATTGCTTTTCCCACCCACTACTTACAGGCAGACAGGAGGATGTATGTATGCATGATTGATTTCATATAGTACCTCACGTGACGTATATCATTCATAGTAACTGTTCATCTGTCTTGTAGTCGGGGTGACATTGAAAGGCATTTAACAGAGCATGACCATGATAGGAATATGATAATTGTCTATTACAGCTGCCCCTCCTGCAGACACCAACAAAGTAACTCAAGTATGTTTAGGGCACCAGCTGAGCTAGCATGCCTTCATTTATTTAGCTCAACAAGAGAGAGAAACATACTTGTGTACTCCATAGTGTATAAGGTCTGAAACTCTAATCCCATCAAAATCAAATGGCCCGAGGATACCAGCAAATGTACTGCTACTGTGCCACTATCTCATTTTCTGTGTTTTGCTAAGAGCATTGTTTACAATTTGTCTTTTTTCTTCCGTGATATGGCTACTTCTGCTGATCCAACTCCAAACAAGCAGACGAAACTGGAGACCATCAAGGTGGAATACCAGTGGCTGGTAGTCATGAAGGACGAGGAGGAGGCAGCAGCAGCGGTCCTGGGCCCAGCCAGGCACCAGTGCCTCCCGTACACCATCAACGTGATCTGATGGCAGCTGCCCGCCGCAATTCCATCACTTCTGCTCCCCCCTATTTCCTCGCATTTCAGTGCTGCATCATGCAGAGACTCGCACAAATGGAATCCAGGAAGGAGGAAGGCACTCCTAGCCTGCGGTCAGTGTCCTCTTCTGCCCTTTTTAAAATCATTTTTTTGGTGGGTGGGATTTGCTGTGGGTAGAGGGGGAACATGGGAGTTGGGGCATTTTTTAGATTTTTTTATAGACTATTTTGTGTTTCGACCTTAGTTTGGACACTACTTTGGACATTGGTTAGGGACAGGGAGAGGGGTGGACCAGTTATGGGTTTCGTTTATATCGTTAGGCGAATATCTTTTTTTATAGTTTTACATTATGATTTAAATCTTTTTAGGGTGTTACTATTTTACTTTGCACTGCTGCCTCTGCCACAGCCAGTTCTTAAAATCAGCTGATAGTGTAATAACAAAATAGTTATGTGGTACCCTCCCTTGTCCTACTACTCTCCACTCCTAGTTTCCACAGTCTGCAACTATATTAACCCCTAAGGAATCAGAGGGGGGTGAATTTCTATTGATCTTAAATTGCAGATCAACTATAAACTACAGTTCTCGTAGCTAATTAGATGAAGCGAAGGCTGCATGGTTTCCCAAGGTGCCTTGGTGGTGGTAGTAGTAGCATGCTGGGGCACTAAGAGTGAAGGCATCAGACAAGAGGTCCCACTCTGTCCTAGGCAAACTCAAACTGTATGATAAGGACTATTCATCGCGGGTAACTAACTAAATTGAAATCAAAACAGAGTTAATGCCGTTATCATATGCAAGCTTTAAAACAAATTGAGACAGTCACCAAACTAGCGCGCAAGAAGAGATACAATAGAGAAAATATTATAAGCAATGCTAAATTGAATTATTCCGAAAAATGGTGAGCTAGTATGCATTAAACAAAGTAGTCAACTCTAACTACGAAGTGGACATGGGTAAACTTTATCGCAATACAGTGCCTGAATGATGATGCTGGCAATGGTGTTCCTCTGAAAATATCGAACACTGTTTTTATGCATGAGTGGGTAAATAAAAAATATAGCCAGTGTGGGCTATACTTAGACCTGAAGATCCTCATCCTGCACTGAGTTGTTGTTGCTTTCACCACGTCCACCCCACCAAGTGTGTGATCAATTAATGGTGTAAATTATTAAGTCACACCTCAATAAATCACACAGCACAGGGGAAGAGGGTTAGTGGTTTGATGAATGGATGGGAAGGGGGATTGGGGAAAGGTTTGACAGAGACAAACACTACACAAAGACAACATTGATCTTGGCAATGAGCAGCCGGCCATCATAAATCTGTACCGGGGAGAAAAGGAAATGAAATGAACGAATGGTGATGATGTGTACATGTAAACCAAACCAAATTGTCCATCTGACCCCAGAGAGACACAAGTTACATTACATATCTAAATGTTCTGTGCTATTGAGCTTTGAAAGATAGCAAATATGTTACAAATTACATTATCTGCAGGAGTTAAGGGAACAACACACACAGTTCTAATGATTACTAAAAGAAATAATTATACTGTATTGCCAAACTGGAAATTACAGCTGCAGTTCTGTTTGACTGTCTATCAATCTTGGATCCCTGGTGGAGGTAGTCAGGTAAGGTAAGCGTGAGTGTTATGTTGGTTTTCCAGTATGGCGCAGGTTATGAGGGCCTGCGGATTGAAAAACAAAAATGATATTGTAAAATCAGGGAGAAACAAAGAAGTTCAACTTCATAAGGAGTGCAGCAAGATGACTCAGAGGCAGTGGAAGAGAGAAGAGAATAGTCCTTTTTGCACTCATTCATTTTTGCTTGGTGTATGAACAATTTGACAACAAATAACAAACAAAAATCAAAAAGAAGTGGCCACGTGCAACTATTAGTATCGAACTGATCAAACTTGTAACTGTCATCATGATCATCAATTCTTCATCATGAATACTAACAATAATATATAGCATAACAGCACATGCATATTTTATGCATATTGTGATCACCACTCATGACTAAAAGTCTGTCTCCAGTTATGATAAATAACAGACCTTCCACCCAACCATAACTTAGCTTCAAATTTGGGCCACACAGCACTGAGCACACACACCGACTAGCATTGCATTTCCCCAATCAAGTAAAATCAATGCACTGCACAACAAGAGACACATTGTGTCATTTTTTGTGTAGGCTAGAGTTATGTTTGTATTATTTATTCTAAAGGGACTGGTCAGGTCTGGCTCTTTGAGGAGTATATAGCATAAAACAATTAAACAAAGCAGTGTGGAGGGGATCCTGTGAAGAAATCTTGTTAACTCTCACAGGGGAAGAAAAAAATCACCTTTGGTAGGCCACCAACATTGTAAATCATCGCAAACACTTCTAAGCCTAATATTTACAGATAAAAAACACCCAGTGTCACTACCCGCCTTTACATGAATCATTTCAACACACTCACAAACAACACTCAGCATGCAATGCATGCCATTAACCTGTTCTTCTAATTCAGGAGTGGTCACTGTGACCATGATACATTGCAGATCCATTAGTCAAGAAGCAGACATTGGCCAGTCTAAATCAAATAATGTGGGGCAGTCTAGCTAGGGTAGTAAAAACCTAGGAGAGGGTAGATAGTCATGGCCCGGGGTTGGAGGCAGGCACACATTTGCTTGTATCTCTCAATCCATTGTCCTTGAGGGAAATGGGTGGGGTGGGGACTTCTTCCCTGCACACTGTTGTAACTCCAATCTAACAATAAAATGTGTCTAAGAGTAAGACGGTGGGGCTGAATTAGTCAACCAGACACAAACAAATAAAATTAAATAATGTTCCCCTAGCTCTATTGTTTTTCGGGTTTTTTTTGCATCAAAGAAATAAAGCAGATTAGCGACAGAGACTGAGAGAGAAAGTTCTATAGTTGCTGGCACCGGCCTAGTAGTCAGAGAAGTACAGCTCGTCCACAAACTCTTGTGTTTCACCCAGAAGTAGGTCATCTAACATGCTACTACCATTATTTAAGTGTCCCTCCTCTTTCTCCTGTTGCACTTCAGGTATGGAGTAATCGGTTGAAAAAAGTGTTGATTCATTTTAATCAAGGTTAATCACTCCAGGTTTTGGGGTGAGAGACTGGTCGTTCTCACTGTGACAACATCACTATCAGCACTGAAAACATGTTCAGTGGAGACACTGTCTATGTGGCAACTCATATTGTTTATGCAAGTTGACTGAACACTGGCAATTGACACCTCTTCCCATACCAATACAACAATGGGTCATCCAGATAGGCTTTGACCACCTACTCAGTGGTCTTAGGGGCTCCACCTTGCTCGACATCTTTTGCCTTCGCCTCTGCACTGGACTTAAGGCCAGCCTGTAGAAACTATTCAGTTACACATGTGCAGCTGATGCTCCTGTTCTTGTTGTTGATGGTGTTCTTGTTTTTGGTTTTGGCTGCTGTGAGTCAACAGCACTAAACTCAAGCTCTGAACTTGAAGGTTTCCCAGCAGAACTTGTGACCAAAGGGAACAGAACTCTAATTCCCTGCTGTTCTTTTTCAAGCTCACTAGCTTGCTCAGCTATCTATGTTTTGTATTTTGCAACATGCCCATCTGAAAAAGGAATGAAAGTGGACAGTAATGGTTTGTACCTTGGATCAAGAATTGTGGCACAGATGTAATATTTGGATGACACAATGTCTCTTTGCACCCTCGATTTAACAGATATGCAAAGGACTAAGGTTTCTACCAAATCATACTCATCTTTTTTTCCTCCACACCCGCATTCATTGCAGACACCTTCTTTAGCTGTTCCTGTAGCATGTGCAACAACAAGATAGCTAGGCCCATGATACCATCTTCTTTGCTGACTTCCAGTGTGAACTCTTAAAAAAAAGCAGCATCTCTATCAGGCTTTTGACTAGGCCCCATTGGTCCATCTCAATGATCATGCGTTTCACAGAGGCATACCCTCTTTGCATGATATATTTCGTCTGTAGTGCTCAAACAGGCGTTCAAGCATGTCAGAAGTCGAGTTCCAATCTGTTAGCACCTCCTGCTGAATGGTCCTTAGCTGTTTCTGGGATTTAAATGAATGGCTGTAATCAGTGCAGAATGTTCTACAGGTTGACAGTAAGTTACTTAATTGGTCTTCTTTTTTGAGAAAACGTGAACAATGATGTTGATGCAGTGTGCCAAACCCAGGACCCTGAAATATCCACCATCAGCCATGACCTTAACTATATTACTTACATTGTTTGTGGCAACAAATCCTATTTTAAGCCCTCTTGGACGCAGCTATTCAAAGACCTTGCTGTTAAAGTATTCCAAAATGGTTTTAGCAGTATGGGATTCCTCCATGCAAACATAGCTACTGTTGAATGCTTCTGTGTGTCATTACAAATCTAAGCAGCGTCACCTGCAGATATCTTTTCTCTATCCCCCACAAAGAAATTCAGTATGCAGTGATGCACATGTAATCAGTGGCTTTTCAAATGGTCCACATGCCTGTCTTCAGGTGGAAAGCATGAGCAACACTCTGCTGCAAAACTTGTCAAAGCAATTCCAGCAAATCTTGATGCAGCACAGGAACAGCAACTCTGGTGAAATAGGGCCAGCTTGGAACCTTCCATTTCGGCTGCCACAAGTTCAAGAAAGCCTACCCCTTCCACAAAAGAAAAAGGGAGGAGGTGGTTCAGCCCTAACATTTTAGTCAGAGTATATTTTATAAATGTGCCATTGGGTGGTTGCGTTAATATTGCTCCTCTTGCCTAAACATGGCAGGAATAGTAGCCTGGATTTTTTTCTTTTCTGGTGCCACTGATGCAGGTGACTTCTTGAGGCTCACTGTGCGTTTTAGCATAGGCTTGAGGTCTCGACCTGAGTCTTGTGCCATTGCGATGTTGCTGATGTGGGCAATACAACTGCACTGCTGGGGCGAGGGCTCTTTTGCATATCAAAACTATCTTTCTCTTCTTTAACTTCCACCGTGATTGGATCAGATTCCCTACATAGCCTTTCACCCCCCTTCACCAACACAGTTTTTTGGCTGCTAAGGTGTGCCTCCCACTGGATCATATGCTACTTTCTGGAATGGGTTTTTTGGCCCCCGTACCATAGTTTTTACATCAACTACCTCTATTTCAAATGGCTGTCTACATTTAACTGACCAGTTCCGAGGAAGATGCGCAGTGACGTTTATTCAATTGCAAATACCCTTTGGATTGAAACATCGAGGCTTCTCATACCCAGCAGGAGCCCGCTGGACAGGAACAGGAAGTTAGAGACTCTGGGGCAATTCCTTCCAGTTGGAAAAAAAGTTTTAAAAAGAGGCACCTCACATAAAAAAACCAACGGCAAAGGTCATTTCGAGGTGGTTTTTTACTCTAAATCATCATTTCGGGACAATTTTGAGACTGCTTGAGGAAAGAATCTTCCCCAGGTTACAGCTTTGTTAGATCCTGCACATTCGGGATTGCATTTGGCAGAAAACACCCACCAGAAGATGCTGGCGTGCTTGAATGACCTGTTGGCAACCACAAAATCTGTCAGAAGCATGCAGCCGGCTAGCAAATCTTGTGGTGCTCACAAACGGCTCCGGAAATCTCATGTGCAATCGAGAACAACCAGCAAGTTGCTCCCGCATGCTCGAAAGGACAGTTTGAATGCGCTAACAAAAAAAACTAACTCCCTGGACATGGAATTGCCGTATTCTGCACACTCTGCAGGCAGAGCAGATTTTTACACCCAGATCTAAAAACAACAATGGCTGCGCAAAAAACACAGAAAACTGGGACCACCCACCACTGGGGGGTTGTGCCCTCTTGGAGAACTTTGCATATTGCTCGATGAACCAGTACTGCTTGTACTTGGAGCCCTTAGGGACAAACTTACCAGTATCCTTATCTGTGAAGCTTTTTTTCTAGTCGTCAGATTGGGAATGGTTCCCTTTCCCCTGCAAACATTTTAGGGGTTTTGCAAGAACTCCGCTTTGTTTTTATATCCCCCGTACTTCTTCTGGTGGGAACCTTGACCAAGCTTTTGAGAGTGTCACCCAGATGTCCTTTTGGACACCCTGGTACTGACCCAGATGTCCAGCTCCTCACCAATCTTCCTGCGATCAGTCAGCTTGCTATCAGCCTTCAAAATCACCATCACCACATGCCACCACCTCATCAGAACAACAAATAAAACTGCCATAGAGGAAAGAATCAACACCAGTGCACACAACAGCAAAGAAATCTTCACTGTGGTCAAAGAACTCGCCAAACCTAGCAAGGAGACAGCAGACATTCTCCCCTCCCAATACCTCTGTGACAACCTCGCAACCTTCTTCTACTGTAAGATCAATGAGATCTAAGACAGCTTCATAGCCCAAGCACCACCCACCCACAACCACCACACTCAATGGCTCCAGACCCCAGCAAATCCTGGCCAACTGGACCACCCTCACCTCAGATGACAGCCTCATGTTCATGAAGAGCATCTGCTCCAGAGCCCCATCAAATCCATTCCCTCACCACATCTTCAACCAAGTCAACACTTCTATCGCCCCCAAACTCTGCTGCACCATCAACTGCTCCATCGAGTCGCCACCTTCCCTGAAGTCTGGAAAAACATAGAGATCAACCCCCTACTGAAGCAACCCTCTGCTGACCTGACATACCACAAAAACTACAAACCCATCTCTCTGCTTCCCTTCCCAGCCAAAGTCATTGAGAAGACCATCAATGCCAAACTAGCTGAGTTCATCAAAACATATCGCATCCTGGGCCACTACCAATCGAGGTTCAGAAGAAAGCACAACACTGAGACCGCACTCCTCACCACTCCAGATGACATCTGAAATCTCTGCAACTGAGGTGAAACTGCAGCCCTCATCCTCCTGGACCTCTCAGCCACCTTCGACTCTGACTCCCACCATACCCTCTGCGCAAGACTCCATGATGCTAGCATCCACAACAAAGCCCTAGAATGGATTCGCTCCTTCCTCACCACCCGAACACAGAGAGTCAGACTTCCATTGTCCTACTCAGAACCCACAGAGATCAGCTGCGGAGTGCTGCAAGGGTCCTCCCTGAGCCCTACCCTCTTCAACATCTGCATGGCCCTGTTAGACCTGGCATCATTGGCATGAGTCTCTCCTCCATTTTTTCTGTTTGCCTCCTCTGTTTACGATGTTTTTGCTGGTAAATGCTTTGGGCACTGTGCCACTGCTGATCAGTGCCACAGTGCAAGTGCTCCCTATGTGAAATTGCTGTATTGATTGCATTCCATGTTTGGCTTATTTGGTTTACTGTCAGTCCCTAGTAGAGTGCACCAGGAGTGCCAGGGCTTGTAAATACAAATGCTGCTAGTGGGCCTGCAGCACGTGTTGTGCCACCCACAAGAGCGGCCTAGTAAAAGTATGTCTGAAGGTCTACCATTGCTAGACCACGTGCAGTCTGGTACTGTCACGCAGACTGTGCAAGTACACCTACTTGCCAGTCCCTAAACCTTCCATTAACTTCATGTTAGTCACCCCTATGGTAGGCCCAAGGGCAGGGTGCATTGTAAGCATAAGGTAGGACAAGCCTGACAAGGTTGGCATGTCCTAATAGTGAATTACAGCCATATTCGTTTTTCACTATTGTAAGGTAACCTGCTCTCCATAAGTTAGAATGGGCTGCCAGGATTATTAATGCTATAATCCTAGCGGGCTCGGGGAGCATGGTGCAATGTCAAGTTTGGTATCCCTGAACTCGGGGTTTAATAACGCATCCTTTTGTGTGGATGGTTTTTGGACTCTGTGTTTGAAAATAGCACTTTTAGAAAGTAGCTATTTTCTTGTCTAACTGTCTACCGGTCTCTGCTGGTTCTGGTGTGCGTGTGACAGGAGCTGGGTGGCTCCAGAGGTCTGAATGAGTCAGTGTGGGGTGAGTGGGGCATTTACATTGAGAGTAGGGGAAGAGTAGCTCCTGATAGCCTGCCCTGCCTGATACAATGCTGGCTCCGCCCCCCTGCCAGGCGACTGATGACTCTGTGCCTGCCTGGGACTTTCCTGGCCCACCTCCTGCCGGGCAACTGATGGCCCTGCCAGTGACAATGCTGGCTCTGCTCCTGCTGGGCGGCTGAAGACTCTGCCCTGCACAGTGAATAGGCCAGGTGCTTCTGCCTGGCAACACCCACAACAAACCCAAGATGGGGGGAAATTCCCCTGCATGGACAAAGGGATCAAAGCCAAAAAGGGGTATAAGAGAAGGACCCCTGAACCAAGAATTTAGATCACTTCTGACAAGGAAACCTGAACCAAGGACAAGAAGCCTGCTGATCTAAGGACTCCCTACCCCTTCTGCCAGAGTGCTGTTTGTTGGGGGAATCCTGCATTGCTTCTTTATTTTTGCCAAGGAACCAGGAGAGAGGAACTGTGTGTGTACTCTCAATCTTTGCTAAGAAAATCTCCAAGGGCTGGAAGAGTGCCAGTCTCCTGTTGAAGTCACAGGGCTAAAGGACTTCATCTGCTTAAAGTGCTGTTTGCTGGAACTTGTGAATCCAGCACCCCTGAAAGAATCCAGCAATCTCGACGCCGACGGACGCCGCCGAATCCAGCTCGACATCGTGAGTAACGGCTCCAGTGTCCCGCTTCCTCGACGCCGGCCGCCGGGCCCGATCGACGCCAGCAACAACGCCAGTGAGTAGTGAGTTCGGCTCCAGCTCCAAGTGACCTCGTGTCTGCACCGCTGCTGATCGCATCGATTTCGAGCCCCCTCGACGCCGTGAGCGCTGCTCACTCTTGCAACATCGACATCGACGACGCCGTATCCTGCTTCATCTCGTGAGCGCTGCTCCCGCCTGACTTCGGTCGACGCTGCTGCAGATCGCCCCGACTCCGAGGCCCGATCGACGCCGAAGACGCGACGCCGGACATCTCGACGCCGCTGATCATCGAGTGCTTCACTTTTCCAAGGTACTGTGTTGTTGGGGTCTGTGCGACTCCGGGCTCGACGTAGCGCTCCTCGCGGTCGACGCCGAACCTTTGGATTAACTTTGCCTCGACGTCGTGTGACTCCCGTGTGGGTTACATTGTTGCCAAGAACTGTGTTTTAAAGAAGAAGAGTTGCTTTTGATACAAAAGACTTTGTGCTAAGAAGAAACCGTACTTGAACTATTATTTTTCCTTCCAAGAGTATTTATTAAGATTGTGGTATATTTTTGTCGTTATTTGGTCTTGTGCTAAGCCTTATATAAAAATCCTTATTTTTATAATACTACTGTGCCGTGTCCATTTGTAGTGTATTCACTTTATTACTGTATGTGGTCATAAATGCTTAACGCACTGCCTCTGAGATAAGCCTGTCGGCTTTGCCAAGCTACCAAGGGGGTGAGCAGGGGTTATCTAAGTGTGTGATCCCCTTGCCCTGACTAGAAAAGGTGTGTCCCTATTTGTCAGAAGTGTATACCTCTGCCAACTAGAGACAGCCGCTTCTAACATTGGTGGGTCAGCGGTGAGGATTTGAACTTTGCATTTATGACCCATGTGCAGTGATTAGTGTACGCTACATAGTGAAAGCAGACCATAGCACATTCACAATCTACTTGGTTGGATATTCTATTTTTGTTCTCCGCTTTCCTGGAGCTTGATTTTTGAAACTGCCAGTTTTGACCATGAGTAATGCTGGAGGCACTACACCTGTTGTTGTGGAGGAATTTGATAGGAGTAAGATGAACGACTACCCGTTAAAGAAGCTGAAATCCTTTTGCAAGCAGTTGCAAGTTCCTACCCCAGGCATTTCAAAGAGGCCAGATTATCTCAAAGCATTGCAGGCCTGGTTAGAGGCCAGAGATTCCTCTGATCCGGTGGTGGTACCGACAGGGGAAGGGGAGGAGGAGGTGCCAGTGAATGGGCCCGCATCCTCTCCTGGCAGCAGTGTTTCCTCCAAAGGTCTTTCTCCTGAAGAAAGAGAAGAAAGGGCGAAGGAGCGAGCATACAACATGGAGATGGCAAAACTTAAGATAGATGGGCAGTTGGAAATAGAGAATGCAAGAGGCAGGAGAGAAGCTGATATGGAGATCAAAAGGTTAGAGTTTGAAAGAGAGAAGTTAGCTTTTGAGCGTGATACCAGGATGAGGGAGTTGGAGCTCAAAGCTAAAGAGTTAGAATTGAATCCCTCTGGTGGCAGCATCCCATCTGTGCCTGCAGAAAGTAGGTGTTATTTTCCTAAAGATGTGATCAAAGGTTTTCAGAAGAATGAAGATATTGGTCAATGGTTTAAAGCATATGAGTTAGCATTGTTGGCCCACCGGGTCCCTGAGAAGGATTGGGGAGCGGGGTTGTGGGGTCGCTTTGTGAATGAGGGAAGAGATACCCTGTTAGACATGCCTGTGGAGGATAGGATGTCTTATGCTCATATGAAAGATGCTTTAATGTTAAGGTATGGCCTAACCCCAGAAAAGTACAGACAGGCCTTTAGAGAATGTAAGAAATTGCCTGGTACGACGTGGGTGGAATATGTGTCATATTTTTGCAGAGCCATGGATGGTTGGGTAAAGGGCAGCAAAGTGGAAAGCTATGATGCTCTTTATGATTTGTTTGCTATGGAGCACTTGTCTAGTAACTGTTTTCCAGAGCTGCACCAGCACCTTATTGATAGCAAGATATCTAACCCTAGAAAACTTGCTGAAGAGGCGGACCGCTGGGTCAGCACCAGGGTCCACAAGGGTCCAGTGGGAGACTCAGCCAAAGGTGGGCAGGGTCCCCAGCAGAAGAGTGGGGGGGACAAGGGTAATTTAATTTAATTTAATTGTGGGTTTATATAGCGCTAGAATCAACTCCCGGAGGAGTATCTCCGCGCTTCGACCGCTGGGGAACCCGTCCTGGCTCACCCTGAGAGATGGTCCCTAATGGGTATCTCTAAGGTGCGACCAAGCATCCCCGGCGGTCTGGGGGGCCGTTGTGAAGATGAGGCAAGCTAATGCCCAGAGTTGCCGAGTGTGGTCCCTGACTGGAGTAGGCACCGAGGCGAGAATTATCGAGCCCGCTGACCCTGGTCCACGACCCTGCCGCGTTGGGAATCGAACCCTGGTCCCGGGCCGTCCTCTGCTTACGGGTCTGCCGCCTCTAACCAGTGAGCCACACCACTCCACAGAGGGAGTTCCAGAAAGGGCCCCAAAGTAATCCCCAAGGGAACCAAGGGAAGGGTTCCCAGCATCCCCCAGATAAGAAATCAGAGGCCCCGACAGGTAAACCTGTTCGTAGGGGCCCAACGACCTGCTTCGCTTGTAAGCAGGTGGGACACCGGTTTTATGATCCCTAGTGTCCCTTGAAGAACTCTAGTGCACCACCACGTGCCGCCCCCCGTCAGTTGGCGAGTGTAGCCCTGGGAGGGGAGGAGATGGTTGCCCATGGTGGGGAGGGTCCCGCAGAGATGTCCCTGGTCTCTCTAGGAGACATGGAATTGGTCCCTCCACCCCCGCTGCCTAGTAACACTAAGAAATATAGGCAGTGGGTGACCATTAATGGCCATAGAGTGGAAGCTCCCAGAGACACCGGAGCGAGTGTGACAGCTGTCAAGTGTCACTTGGTGTCCAGAGAGCAGGTTGTTGCCCACGCATTCTACCCTGTGATAGCTGCTGACAACTCCCCGAGAGAGTGTGAGGTAGCTCAAGTTTCCTTTGAATGGGGGGGGTTTCAGGTACTCTTCAAGTTGCTGTAAGGCCCGCCATGCCTGTTGATTGTCTCCTGGGCAACGATTTGGAAGACTCCCCTTGGGCTAAGGTGGAGAGGGAGACACATTTGAAAATGTTGGGTGTGCCAGAGTGGGTGTGTGCAACCACTCGATCCATGACAGCAAGTAAGGGTGTTGATGGGGTTCTGGAGCCTGAAAGTATGGCCCAGGACCCAGCTGTGAAGAGAAGAGGCAGGGGGCGCGGGAAACCGTCCCCCGTAGTTCCCGTGGTCCAGGAGGAGGCAGACCTTGAGGGGTATGACCTGGAACCCACAGGTGAACAAGTTGCTGAACTGGGAGACCTGCCCGAGCTGACCCACTGGCAGCAGGATGGTGGTCCCTCCAGGGAAGAATTCTGTGCAGAATAGAAAGTGTGCCCTTCTCTTGTGGGTATGAGGCAGCAGGCCTCAGCCCAAACCTCAGGTGATCAGTCAGGGTCACATTTTGTTTACTGGGAGAACGACCTCCTGTATAGTGAGCCTAAGGCTGCTGAGCCTGGGTCAGCCCATGTGCTGGTGGTACCCCAGCGCTTCAGAGCCTTCCTACTGGGTTTGGCTCATGACGTTCCGTTAGCTGGACATCTGGGGCAGGACAAGACCTATGACAGGCTTGTCACCCATTTTTATTGGCCTCAGATGAGAAGGGATACAGATATCCATTGCAAGACCTGTCAAACTTGCCAGGCAAGTGAGAAAAGCGGGCGGAAGCAGAAGGCTCCCCTCCAACCTTTTCCCGTGGTCAGTACCCCCTTTGACCGGGTGGGGTTTGACATTGTTGGGCCCCTGGACCCCAAGACAGCCCTAGGCAACAGGTTCATCCTGGTCTTGGTGGACCATGCCACACGGTACCCGGAAGCCATCCCTCTCAGAACAGTGACGGCCCCCGTGGTGGGACGGGCACTGATGGGAGTTTTCTCCCGAATGGGGTTCCCCAGAGAGGTGGTGTCAGACCGGGGCACCAACTTCATTTCCAACTATATGAAGTCTCTGTGGAAGGAGTGTGGGGTAACCTACAAGTTCACCACTCCTTACCACCCTCAAGGTAATGGGTTGGTTGAGAGATTCAACCGTACCCTTAAAGGCATGATTATGGGTCTTGAAGAACCAATGAGGCGTAAATGGGACGTCCTCTTGCCATGCCTGTTGTTTGCTTACCGTGAGGTGCCGCAGAAGTCTCTAGGGTTCAGCCCCTTTGAGCTTTTGTATGGACACCCGGTAAGAGGACCTTTGAGTCTGGTCAAAGAAGGCTGGGAGCAAACTCCCAGGAAACCTCCCCAGGATGTATACAGTTACATGCTGGCCTTTAGGAACCAGACCAGGCGCTTCAGAGATCTTGCTCAGGCAAATCTGGAGGCCAGCCAGGAGGAGATGAAGCGGTGGTACGACCAGAAGGCCACTCTGGTAGAGCTTCAGCCTGGACAGAAAGTTTGGGTTATGTCCCCTGTGGAACCTTGTGCGCTCAAGGACAGGTGGACTGGACGATTTAAGGTTGTGGAGAAAAAGAGCGATGTCACCTACATGGTGGACTTGGAATCTCCCAGGAACCCCTTGCGGGTCCTGCATGTCAACCGTTTAAAGCCCCACTTAGAAAGGTCCGAAGTGGGCATGCTCCTAGCTACAGATGCTGGAATGGAGGAGGAGAGTGAGCCTCTTCCTGACCTCCTGTATGCAAAAGAGCAAGGTGGGTCAGTGGATGGTGTTGTCCTCTCTGACACACTGACCCCTGAACAGCAGCAGGATTGTCGCCAACTGTTGGGACAATTCCCTGATCTGTTTTCCTTGATTCCTGGTGTCACTCAGTGGTGTGTCCATGATGTGGACACCGGGGACAGCACTCCTGTCAAGCACAAGGCTTACAGAGTGACTGACAAGGTCAGAGCATACATCAAGGAGGAGGTCTCCAAAATGTTTGCCTTAGGGGTGGTTGAGTCCTCTAGCAGTCCTTGGGCCAGCCCAGTGGTCTTGGTCCCAAAGGCTGCAGCGCCTGGTGCTTCACCGGAACTTCGGTTCTGTGTGGATTACCGAGGACTCAATTCAGTCACCAAGACTGACGCGCACCCCATCCCCAGAGCTGATGAGCTCATAGATCGGTTGGGGGCTGCCCGGTACCTTAGTACGTTTGATCTAACGTCTGGGTACTGGCAGATCGCCTTGACTGATGGGGCAAAAGAGAGGTCAGCATTCTCCACACCAGATGGGCACTACCAGTTCCGGGTTATGCCCTTTGGGATGAAGAATGCCCCTGCCACCTTCCAGAGGTTGGTCAACCAGGTCTTGGCTGGACTGGAGGATTTCAGTGCCGCCTACCTGGACGACATCGCAGTGTTCAGCGCCAGCTGGGAGGAACACTTGCACCACCTCCAGGAAGTGTTGTTGGCCCTGCGCAGAGCAGGCCTCACAATCAAAGCCAGTAAGTGCCAGATTGGGCAGGGTTCAGTGGTGTACTTGGGGCACCAAGTAGGGAGCGGCAAGGTGGCCCCCCTGCAACCCAAGATTGATACCATCCTGGCATGGGCACCGCCCAAAACCCAGACTCAGGTGAGAGCCTTCTTGGGTCTCACGGGTTATTACAGGAGGTTCGTCAAGGATTATGGTAACATTGTGCACCCCTTGACTTCGCTGACTTCCAGGAAGCAGCCACGACTTGTGATCTGGACTGACGCCTGTCAGACGGCCTTTGACACCCTGAAAACTGCAATGTGCACAGCACCCATACTCCAGGCACCCGACTTTTCTAAAGAATTTGTTGTCCAGACGGACGCTTCAGAGCATGCCGTGGGGGCTGTTCTAGCTCAGGTGAATGAAGAGGGCCGAGACTTACCTGTAGCCTTCATCAGTAGGAGGTTACTTCCCAGGGAACAGAGGTGGAGTGCGATAGAGAGAGAAGCATTTGCTGTGGTCTGGGCGCTGAAGAAGCTAAGACCCTACCTGTTTGGGACTCACTTCCGGGTTCAGACAGACCACAGGCCCCTCAGATGGTTGATGCAGATGAGGGGTGAGAATCCAAAGCTGTTGAGGTGGTCCATTTCCCTACAGGGGATGGACTTCACGGTGGAACACCGCCCTGGCACAGATCACGCCAATGCTGATGGTCTGTCCAGATTTTTCCACCTTAGTGATGAGGACTCCCTAGGGTAAGGGTAGTTCTCCCCACATTTCAGCTGGAGGGGACACGTGTTAGACCTGGCATCATTGGCATGAGTCTCTCCTCCATTTTTTCTGTTTGCCTCCTCTGTTTACGATGTTTTTGCTGGTAAATGCTTTGGGCACTGTGCCACTGCTGATCAGTGCCACAGTGCAAGTGCTCCCTATGCGAAATTGCTGTATTGATTGAATTCCATGTTTGGCTTATTTGGTTTACTGTCAGACCCTAGTAGAGTGCACCAGGAGTGCCAGGGCTTGTAAATACAAATGCTGCTAGTGGGCCTGCAGCACGTGTTGTGCCACCCACAAGAGCGGCCTAGTAAAAGTATGTCTGAAGGTCTACCATTGCTAGACCACGTGCAGTCTGGTACTGTCACGCAGACTGTGCAAGTACACCTACTTGCCAGTCCCTAAACCTTCCCTTAACTTCATGTTAGTCACCCCTATGGTAGGCCCAAGGGCAGGGTGCATTGTAAGCATAAGGTAGGACAAGCCTGACAAGGTTGGCATGTCCTAATAGTGAATTACAGCCATATTCGTTTTTCACTATTGTAAGGTAACCTGCTCTCCATAAGTTAGAATGGGCTGCCAGGATTATTAATGCTATAATCCTAGCGGGCTTGGGGAGCATGGTGAAATGTCAAGTTTGGTATCCCTGAACTCAGGGTTTAATAACGCATCCTTTTGTGTGGATGGTTTTTGGACTCTGTGTTTGAAAATAGCACTTTTAGAAAGTAGCTATTTTCTTGTCTAACTGTCTACCGGTCTCTGCTGGTTCTGGTGTGCGTGTGACAGGAGCTGGGTGGCTCCAGAGGTCTGAATGAGTCAGTGTGGGGTGAGTGGGGCATTTACATTGAGAGTAGGGGAAGAGTAGCTCCTGATAGCCTGCCCTGCCTGATACAATGCTGGCTCTGCCCCCCTGCCAGGCGACTGATGACTCTGTGCCTGCCTGGGACTTTCCTGGCCCACCTCCTGCCGGGCAACTGATGGCCCTGCCCCTGCCAGTGACAATGCTGGCTCCGCTCCTGCTGGGCGGCTGAAGACTCTGCCCTGCACAGTGAATAGGCCAGGTGCTTCTGCCTGGCAACACCCACAACAAACCCAAGATGGGGGGAAATTCCCCTGCATGGACAAAGGGATCAAAGCCAAAAAGGGGTATAAGAGAAGGACCCCTGAACCAAGAATTTAGATCACTTCTGACAAGGAAACCTGAACCAAGGACAAGAAGCCTGCTGATCTAAGGACTGCCTACCCCTTCTGCCAGAGTGCTGTTTGTTGGGGGAATCCTGCATTGCTTCTTTATTTTTGCCAAGGAACCAGGAGAGAGGAACTGTGTGTGTACTCTCAATCTTTGCTAAGAAAATCTCCAAGGGCTGGAAGAGTGCCAGTCTCCTGTTGAAGTCACAGGGCTAAAGGACTTCATCTGCTTAAAGTGCTGTTTGCTGGAACTTGTGAATCCAGCACCCCTGAAAGAATCCAGCAATCTCGACGCCGACGGACGCCGCCGAATCCAGCTCGACATCGTGAGTAACGGCTCCAATGTCCCGCTTCCTCGACGCCGGCCACCGGGCCCGATCGACGCCAGCAACAACGCCAGTGAGTAGTGAGTTCGGCTCCAGCTCCAAGTGACCTCGTGTCTGCACCGCTGCTGATCGCATCGACTTCGAGCCCCCTCGACGCCGTGAGCGCTGCTCACTCTTGCAACATCGACATCGACGACGCCGTATCCTGCTTCATCTCGTGAGCGCTGCTCCCGCCTGACTTCGGTCGACGCCGCTGCAGATCGCCCCGACTCCGAGGCCCGATCGACGCCGAAGACGCGACGCCGGACATCTCGACGCCGCTGATCATCGAGTGCTTCACTTTTCCAAGGTACTGTGTTGTTGGGGTCTGTGCGACTCCGGGCTCGACGTAGCGCTCCTCGCGGTCGACGCCGAACCTTTGCATTAACTTTGCCTCGACGTCGTGTGACTCCCGTGTGGGTTAAATTGTTGCCAAGAACTGTGTTTTAAAGAAGAAGAGTTGCTTTTGATACTAAAGACTTTGTGCTAAGAAGAAACCGTACTTGAACTATTATTTTTCCTTCCAAGAGTATTTATTAAGATTGTGGTATATTTTTGTCGTTATTTGGTCTTGTGCTAAGCCTTTTTTAAAAATCCTTATTTTTATAATACTACTGTGTCGTGTCCATTTGTAGTGTATTCACTTTATTACTGTATGTGGTCATAAATGCTTAACGCACTGCCTCTGAGATAAGCCTGTCGGCTTTGCCAAGCTACCAAGGAGGTGAGCAGGGGTTATCTAAGTGTGTGATCCCCTTGCCCTGACTAGAAAAGGTGTGTCCCTATTTGTCAGAAGTGTATACCTCTGCCAACTAGAGACAGCCGCTTCTAACAGGCCCCCACTTGCAGCTTTCTTAAGAAGCCACAGACTCAACATCATCTCCTACAACAATGACACTCAGCTGATTCTCTCCCCACCTGGATAAAGTACAGCTGCCTCAAGCTCATCTCAGATAAGACCAAAGTTTTCATCCTGGGCTCTACCCCCTGCAACTGGGACAACTCTTGATGGCCAGAAGTGCTCGGAACCCCCCACACCCACAGACCTCGCATGAAACTGTGGCATCATCCTGGACTCCTCGATCTCAATGAACCATCAAACCAATGCCATCTCATCCTCCTGCTTATACACGCTCTGCCAGCTTTGGAAGATTTTCAAGTGTATTCCCACGAAGTCCAGGAAAACAAGTCACCCATGTGCTTGACAGCAGAAGACTTGACTGCGGCAAGGCCCTCTATGCCAGAACTACCCATAAACTCCTAAAGAAACTGCAGGACATCCAGAACGCCCCTGCTCTGCCAGACTCATCCTGAACATCCCCTGCCACATCACTGGTTACTTAAGAGACCTCCACTGGCTCCTGATCAACAAAAGACTCATCTTCCAGATCCTCACTCACGCATACAAAGTCACCGACAACGTTGGACCTGCATAACTCAAAAACCACTTCTCATGCTACACACCCACCAGACATCTCTGCTCTGTCCAATTGGCGCTGGCCACCAGCCAACAGATCTGCAAGATATTGGCTGGAGAAAGATCCTTTTCCTACATGACTGCGAAGATCTGGAACTACATTTCAGGCAATCACCATCACTGCCTCAATTCGGAATTAGTCATTTTTACACATGGTAATACCCTCAGCTCATTTGTACAAGTTTAACAGCCAAATACACAAATAAGCAACTGAAAGACCACCAGTTTAACCTTTGTGAAAGTTCCCACATTTTTTGTAACTTTTAATTTGTTTGAGCTAGAAATAAAAATTGTTAAAATCTGCAGATTATGCATCGGATGATGGATTATGTGTCAAATATGGCAACTTTTTATTTATGGAAAAATAGTAGCAGCAGAATCGCCTAATTCCAGTGGTTCTGCCCATAGGATGGCATAGGGTTACCTTATTACATTTAATAAGTGATAACTTCTGTTTCAAAGCAGGTGGAACTGGAAATGTCATGTTTGGTGTCTAAAGAATCGCAATTAAATTCCTCCCTAATGGTAAAGTCAGATTTAAGTCACAATTTGAAAATCTCACTTTTAGAAAGTTGGCATTTTCTTGTTGTAACGAATTGGTGCCTGCAGCCTGTTTCCTGTGTCACTTGACTTGGTGTAGTTGGCCTTTGTGTATTTGTCCCAGACAGCCACACAGCAGAGGCACTGGGTGTTGGCAGAATGGGCTACTCAAGCATGAAGGGGGCAGAGCTGTGAACAGCCCCACTTGCACTGCAAAGACCCTGTATCAGCTCACACACAAAGAACGTCACACTAGCCTGTTGTGACTGCATCAGCCTAGGACCAGGGAAGAGAAGCAGAAAATTCCAGACACGTCTGTAGGGGAGGGAAAACTCAAGAAGCTTCTCCCACTTCAAAGCTGGGAATTCCCTGCTGCCTGTGTCCTGCAGTGCACTTCAGGGGAGTGCCCTGCTGCACCAAGAGTACTACTCTGCTGCTAGAAGCCTGCACTATGCCCTGATAGGACTGCCATTCTGTTTGAGACCTGATTTCCTTCTTGAAGTCGAGACTTTTAGTATGACTCCAGTGGCTAGATGGCTTGACACCTGATCAGAGCCTCAGGCACCTTGAATCCATACCTGGACTCAGCCTGAATGAGTCCTAACCCTCCAAGTAGTGCCCTTCCAGTCCTTAACCCTTGGATGTGGTGCTAAAGGTGCCCAGATAGCCCAAATCTGAAACTTCTGCCAAAATGTGATCTGAGAACCTAGATCTACTTGCTCTGAGATCAGCCCATGGTGCATCACTGGTCAGCCTAACTTAGAGGCAGCTCGAACTATGCTATGTTCTTCTCTGAAGCAGGAAATCCAGTTCAGCAGCTCATGGCAGAAGGATATCTGGCCTCATAGAGACCTTTTCAGCTACAACCTTCAGCTTCTTCTCACTGGACATTTTGGACTTGCAAAAAAGAGACGAAGTCAGAATGTAGTAATGTTCACTGCAACTTCCTCAAGCTGCTCCCAGGTGATGAACACTCCTGGTCAGACTACTCTAGCTGCCTTTGGGCACTGAATTTTACCTTCACAGTCTTTTTTCTTTGAAAAGTCTTTGAGGTCTGAAGGTAAGTGGAGACCAGGCCCAAACCACTTCATGTATTGACCGCACTCCATCACAGTTAGCCATAACTTTTGACTGTACCCTGCTCTCTTGCAATTATATGTCCATGATTGGCGCTCAGATCTTTAAGTTGCTATTTTTCATTTTAAACTTTGCAAATGTATACCTCTGTGTAGCTACGCATGCAGCAGGTATGAACTCCCCATACTTCTTTAAATACCGTACTTCCTCATTTATTACACAAAGAAAACTAACTAATCTTCTGTTGAGAACAAAACTCTTGTATCGCCTGTTACTTCACAGGTCTGCTTATATTGATTGTCTCTGATTCTGGAATAGTTATTTGTAGTGATTAGTTATTTTATTTTTTTAGGTATTTGATCAGAGCTTCCCCGCCGGTACTCCCAGAAGAAGAAACCACAGGTAGGTTTGCCTGTATGTGTAGCTTGCTTTTCTTTTCCTTTACCGCCTTTGTTCCTTGACACTGGGGGGGCCTCTTCGTGTGCTTCCAGTTTTTTTTCGAACAGAAAACAATCCTTTAAAAAGCACAGTAAAATTTAAATTATTTTATACTTATTTTTAAACAGATTCGAAAATTCGAACATTTTCAAGGTTCGAGAAATCTAATCACAAGGAACATACTGGGGGTCTAAAAGGGAGCTACTGGTGATCCCTAGGTACACTAGACTCCTATAAAAGTGAGCAAGTGTGCAAGGTACTAGATCAAGCTTACTACCTTTAATAAAGATGGAAATACAACGTCACAGTCATAGGACCCACTGCGATTGCTTGAACAGACCCATACACAGCAAAATAGGATTCCCATCAACAGAGTGTAGATCAAATGTTTATCATTTGGTCATCCTGATGGGGCTGGCATGTCTCTTGAACTTTAAGACCATGCCATGCCTCAAACTCTTCCGGGTCAGACCCTCAATCGCCATGATGACCATAGAACCATGATCTGGATGGGAAACAGTGCAGTACCAAAAGAGAAAAGTGGTGTATTTAAAAAAGGATAGAGAAACAATAAGAACAAACTTTAATCCACATTGTTCTCTCCAAGCAAGTGGAGCAGTTTAACCAAATAGCTGCATATCAAAAGGCCAACATGTTTCAGCCAAACTGGACTAAATCCAAAGGCTTTCGTCAGGGCCACAGATTTAAATACTTGCTTCTGCATTCCAAAGGTGCAACAGAAATCAAAAAGGATATCAGTGTACAAATAAAGATTAGTTTTCCTCTGTATCAACTTGGTGTCTCATCCATCTGTGTAAAACAAACAACACAAACAGTGAGTCATATTGGAGGTAGTAAAACCATAGCTAACCCCATATCTGTGGGTCCATATTCACAAATCAATCATACTCACCCGCATTGTACAGGGAGTGTGCCTCACCTCTCCTGGAAACCTTGCTCAGGAATAGAAGGAGGTCCCGCTCTACAAAAGGTAAGGAAGGGGTGTCTGTGAAGAGGAGTAGGAAGACCAACTTGTACTGTCCCTGTGCTCACCCCAACTTAATCAAAACCTCTTGGAGTGCCGTTAAAAGTCTAAGAAAACAGGGACAGACCAGGTTGCAAGACCACCTGAGTGCCCAGTGTTCCTCTTGCTTCGTAAATACCAAAATTAGTAGTAAGTTCCCAAACCCATAGAAATGGAGAGAGAGAAAAAAAACTTTTTTTCAATAATTAAATAAAGATTTAAAGGACCTTAATTATGAAGACTGACCTGTCCGTCGCGACCCCTTTACGCTCATCTGAGCTCAGTGAGAGGCAAGGTACACTGATGTCTGTCTGATCAAATACTAAAGAGAAACCGGTAATGGGCGGAGCTACAGCAGCTGGTGTACATGTTATAAACCCAGCGCGCTGTTACATTCCAGTTCATGTCATGTAATCTAGTGTCTAACTCAAAAACCACTTCTCATGCTACACACCCACCAGCCATCTCTGCTCTGTCCAATTGGCCCTGGCCACCAGGTAAGGTAATACTTTATTGTGAATGGTTATTTAAAACCTTTACAATATAAATCAAAAAGGATTCAATAAAACATAAATCAAATTTTAGTGTGTTAAAACAGAGATTCTGTCCTTAAGACAAGACACAAGATTCCATGGTGAGGTAGCAGCAGCAGAATTAAAAGAAGCTTAACATCATGTTAGACAGCCTATTTATCCTAAAAGCAGGAAGATAAAAAGTAAAAAATTAAGGAATAGATTCTTCCTCCTTGCCTGCCAAGGGAAGATAAAATAAAAAATAAAAAAAGATGCCAAGGTGGAGGAGAGGATAGTTAAATTATGATAACAGTTCAGGGGAGCCCTATTATCAATCAGTACTAGACAGTGTAAGGGAGGGGAAACGGTGTCACTCTGGAGGATGGGCTTCTGAGGTACCATTTAGCTCATCATTATGGCCCTTTACGGTGCTACTTGAATAGTTCGTTCCTTCAGAATTTTGAAGCGGGCCTCAGCTGTTTCAAGAAATGTTACCATTCGGCAACTCAGTTGGATGTCATCTCCTTTGAAGCAGGCTAGCGCCGCTTGCCTGCAGGTCCGTATGTTACGGATGTTGAAAAGTGGTCGCAGGAGGGCGCGGCGATCTTGGGTGGCCGTAACCATGGAGGTAGGTGAGCCGCTGACGGCAGTAGACCTAGGCAATATTCCAAGAGTTTCTCTTTTGTTTTTTTAGTGAAGCCTATCTGCAGATACGTTTGAGGCAAGAGCATATTGTATGATTGAACTGTGAGCCAGCCATGAGCCCCCTCTATTAGGGCGGCTTTGTCCTGCAGCAATGATTCCTTCCGTACTATTTTATTGACCACCTTTTTAAAGAGAGCTGTGGAGCCTGAAAGTTCCCAAAGTTGCTGTAAGCCAAGGTCCTCAATGGCTGCTTCCAAGTACCACCTGGCCGGGCATGTTTCTTTATTTTGAAGCTCCTTCCACAGGAGAGCGTTTAGGGTCTTCGGGTCCCCCCTGCTTACTTTATGCCAGGTTTTTATGTAGGCTCCCTTGCGCGCCAGCTCTTCTTTTTGTAACCCGAACTCTAATCTCATTTGGGCAGGCGATACATACCTTGGAAGGCTGAAGATCATGCGCAGTGCTTTTGCTACTGTTCTGTCTAGTAAGGGAGCGTCCCTCCCCCTCATAGCTTCGCTGCCATAAGTGATTGCTGGAACTAATTTTGCCTGGATTACTTTTATGAGAGGAAGCAAGCTTGGCCCCGAAACTGTGTTTTTTAGATTTCTGAGCGCCGCTGCAGTGATTAGTCCTCTCCTTTTTATGGCTTCACATTGCGGCTTGAAATTGCCCTTGTGATCTATGATGACCCCCAGATATCGATATTCGCTGACCTTTTCTAGCTTTCTGGATGACAAGAGCCAGTTTTGTGTTGCTTTCTTTTTTGAAAGGTTAATACACATGATTTTTGATTTTTCACGATTGATGGTAAGCCTGTTAGAAGCGGAATATCTTGAGGTGATGTCCAACAGCCGCTGAAGGCCAACCGGAGTCCGGCTGATGAGTAACAGGTCGTCTGCGTAGAATAAATGTGAAATCTTTGAGCCCCCTAACTTTGGAGCGTGCGAGTTGCATTCATTTAATAGTATTGATAATTCTCCCATAAAAAGATTAAAAAGTATTGGGGAGAGTACACAGCCCTGTTTTACTCCTGTATATGTTGGAATCTTTTTTGTTAGAAAATCACCGGTGCCGAGCCTAACTTGCACCCATGTCTCGCTGTGTAGGAGAATTAATTGGTTTAAAAGCAGCCGGGGAATGTTCAAGTTGTGTAGTTTTTCCCACAAAAGGTTTCTGTCCACGTGGTCAAAAGCTGAGCTATAGTCAATATAGCACAAGTAGAGTGGGTGGTTCCCTTCTTGGGCCGCATCTATTAATAAAGAAAGAGCTAAGATATTAGAGGTAGTTCCCATACCTTTGCAGAAACCTGTTTGGTTGTATGGGATTGCTGAAACTTCGGCTGCCCAGGATGACAGTTCCTCTAGAAGCAGACCTGCAAAATATTTAGCTTCGTTATCGAGCAGAGCCACTAACCGATAATTTTTTGGGTCACTTTGGTCACCCTTTTTGAAGATGGGGGAAATAATGGCTCCCCTCCATGATGACGGGATTGATGATGCCTGCAAAATCTTGACAAACATTGGTCTGAGGGCAGCTGCCCAAAAATCAGGATCTTGCTTAAATAATATGGGGGGGATCCCGTTTGGTCCCGGGGCCCCCTCACGCCTTCCCTTTGATATTCGATAACAGATCGAGGCGCACCTAATTTCAATTGTCTGGTCTTGCTGCTGGGGCTCCTAATGGTCACAGCTGAGTGTTAAACGTTCCTCGGTGTCTTTTATGAATTTGGACGTTCTTTGGATGTTAGTGTCAGTACCCTTGAAGTGAGTGCCAAGAAATATTATCGAATCATCTTCAGGGACGAAGGAATTAATGCCTTGATTCCTCCCCATAGACAAATTGTTGATTTTTCTCCAAAATTGAGCGCTGTTGTTTGATTTGGCGTCATATAGGAGTTTTGCCCACAGATACTCTTCAGATTCTCGCTTAAGCCGCCAAACCAGCCTCCCGCGATCACGCTTTAACAGCCTCAGTTCGTCCTTGGCAACAGGGTCTGTCCTTACCCTTCGTAGCTTTTGGGCGATGAGAGTTTTTAGATGTTTTACATGAACATTGTTTGTAAAAGCGTGATTGAGATACAGCGTCGGATTGACAGACTTTCCCCCTCCGTAACGCTGGTTTTTCCTCAGTGTTTTTCCCATGTTTTTGCGTAGTGTTTCTGTAAATTTCTCCCAGCTGGCAATTAGATCTGTTGTTTCATTTTGGGCTTCACCAAGTGCTTGCTTTGCATAGAGCAGGAGGCCCATAGGGTCGTCTGTTCTACACTTTAATCGCCTATCGTTTGCTGTATAAACTGATTCATGCCCAATGGCGCGTGCTGGGCTTGAAATTGCAGAAGCCTCTAGAGTCACTTCTTGTGGTAAGTGGTCACTGTAATCAAGTAAACCGATATGGAAGTCAGTTGTCACTTGAGACAAATTACCAGAGAGGAAGGTGAAGTCAATTGTTGAACTGATTGTTGTACTGTGGAATGTTGCTGCTTGGGGCGATCCCCTGGGAATCTCCCATTAAGCGCTCGTAAACCAAGTTCTTCAAGAGCTACTAAAAGTCGCTGTGCTGCTTTAGTACTTCTTCCCCCGGATGAGTTGTCCTGAGAGTAATGTGCCAATGCAAATGGATCCTCAATGGTGGTGACTTCGGTGGCCGATTTATTAAGCATGTTCTGATTGAAGTCGCCGCTAACAATCAGACTATTAGTATCCTCTGCTGTTAATAGCTTTATAAGCTCTTCTTTCAGTTGCAGGGCTCCTTGCTTCTTACCTCGGGGATAAAGGTAAAGGTTGATTAAAATTAACTCTTCCATCTTTCCCTGGTCTCGAATGGAGATTTGTGATACTTGCATTGCATTGGGGGGGTCTAGATTGTATGGTAGCGGGACTACTGTACGCGTTCTTTTTAACGAACAATAAGTGACGAGGCCCCCTTTTTTGGGGCCAAATCTTGCAGACTGGGTTGGAGGGATGAAATGCAAGGTAAATTCTGGAAGTGGTGGGGGAGAGTCTGACCAAGTTTCTTGCAAGGCTATGATGTCGAAGCTTTGCAAGTAGAGATTTAGTTCTGAGTCCATAAGCTTATCCCCAATGCCGTTGATGTTCCAGGAGCAGACTTTAAAGTTTTTAAAAGAATTCCCAATTTCTGACTTGTCATGTCAATGTTTTTCCAGCGTATTATTTATAGTCCTGGATAACCATCTCCAGTCTTAGTTAGATCGCTCATTCCCGGCGTATTGCCTTCTTACGCCTGGTCCTT
Source organism: Lissotriton helveticus (assembly GCF_964261635.1). Classification (NCBI taxonomy): domain Eukaryota; kingdom Metazoa; phylum Chordata; class Amphibia; order Caudata; family Salamandridae; genus Lissotriton; species Lissotriton helveticus. Next base: position 955,558,619 of record NC_136071.1, read on the forward strand.
TTGGTTCTGAACTGGCCGGGGAGTTGCTGCGAGCCCTTCGCAATACAGAGAGCGAGTGGTGGTCCTGATTGCCCTGATTTTGTGCGTTCCGGTGTACAAAGTCACTTGCCAAGGGATCTGGGTATGTTGGTTTTACAAATGGGCAAAGTATTATGCCCCAGCTATTAAGTTTCGCTTGTTCCTTGGGCACACGCTCAGCCACCTCTGTTGAGGCCCATACAGTTTTAGTGACCTCCACCCCCGGGTGTTCCAGTGAGACTGTGAATTCGACTGAGTCGAGATCCTTGGTGGATATGTTTGTTAGGGTATCAATGGAGTTAAGCAGACTTAGAATATTACCCCTGTTTAGGATGTCAAAAGCGCCCCTTGACGTGTATTCCGGGATTAGTAAAATTGTGGGGTTGCCTAAATGCTCCTTTGTCCATTTGGGGCTGCTCAGCTGGCTTGTGGGGGTAATCTCAACCCTGTTGGATTCCTCTGCTGGCATTCTCTGATCAGGGGCCTTTGATTACTTTGCTTCACTTACAAACTGTTTTGAAGAACTTCCGATTGGTATGGCTTCAGGGAGATGATCTAATTGTACCCCTTTGTCCATTTTGAGGGCTGGATTTTTGGTTCTTATGGTGCTCGTGCTAATAATAGTTCTTTCCCCACAATCGATCAGACCCTCGCTCGTGTTAGATTTTATAATATTTGCGCTGCCCCTCGGGGCGGGGCCGTCAACTTTTGTTGGGGTCGTCGTGTTAGAAGTGTTTATTTTTCGATTCTTTTTCCTTTGGCTCGTATGCCACTGGTCCTGAATAGGGAAGGGGCGTGAGTCCAATTCCGTGTCTGCCTCTGGTCTCGTTAGGGCCCACTTGTCAGGCGTTGGGTCTGAAGGCAGGATGCTGACTTGGTTATTCTTAACTTTCCCTTCAGCCAAAGTGCCTAGCTTTGACTTGCGGCCCTTCCTCCTTTGCTTTCTGCCCCGCTTTGGGGAGCGTCCGTTGTCCCTTGGGACATCCTTTTGGTTGGGTTCCCAAGTCGGGAATGAGCCATTATTCGCTGCTGCCAGGGTTTCTCCGTCCCTGGTAAGTCCTTGCGCTCTCAATGGCGTTACATTTTCCTCTTCCCTTGTCAGCTTTTCTTTTTGTATTGGGGGGGAGCCCTCAGTAGGAGCTACAATTTCTATGTTGTTTGTTTGCCGTGCTCTATTTGTTCTCTCCAGATGACCCGTTGGTAAACTGTTTTTGACGGCCTCTCTGATAACTGTAAGGAGGTTGTCCATTGCTCCAGGCAGTGTAGCCAGCTTGTCCACAATTGCGATGCCAGGACAGTTTGATTGTATAAGTGCTGTCTCCTCTTGTGCTCTTTTGACCAGACTGTTCAGTTCAGCTAGCTTATTTTCGATGTTGGAGACAAAAACTGATAGTGAGTGTAGAACTGTTAACTGAAGGTCCATTTTGTCCGATTGATATTGGATGGCGTTAACAGACAGTTGCATTGTATGCAAGAGAGATTCCCATACGTCTACCTTGGTTTGCGGTGATGCGGTCGTGGGGCAGAACTGTGGGGTTTTGCATTTTGGGCTTGTTACAGCTTCTTTTGGGGCCACATGAGGCTGAGAGGTATAGCGGGCGACCAATTCTTCCCACTCTTCTTGCGTGGGATACGAAGCCACTGGGTCCAAAGCTTTTGATTGAATGGTGACTGTGGTTGCCTGGACCGGGAGATGACCTCGAGGAGGGGTTTGGGATTGCTCAACCTGTGCCGAATTATGAACTTGTGCCTGAAGCACGAGCGGCTCCAGTGCCGTAGAGAGGTCCCCTAACCGAGACTGTCCCAGTGTAATATCAACATATTCTACGGTTACCCCTGAGCACTTACTAAATTCTGGTTGCTCTTGCCCGAGATCTTTTGAAGAGGGTATGTTTTTCTCTACCGTAGGGTCCTGTATTGGTCCGGGGGAACCTTGCCCTGCCTTTGTTGCAGGACCTAGGATCCTCACATTCAAGTTGCTTGCTGTGCTAGGAGCTGGTGCCGGAGAAGCCGGGACTTCTGGAGTGCCAGGGATGCTAGGCTCCTTAAGAGCCATTTGAACCCCTGGATTTTTCTCAGAATCTCTGGCGATCTTGGACCAGTCTTCTGGGGAGCATTTTTCTCCCCATGGTTTGGTGAAGACCTTCTGGGCCGATTTTATTGTAGAACCCATACTAAGGGCACTCTGAATAGGATCTTGCTGTTTGCTCGTGAATGCCTTTGATTTTAATTCATGCACCTGGGACTGAATTAAGCCCGGGTCAGGATTGAGGCCCCACTTTCTGATGGTCATCGAAAAGGTTGCCCCTCTGTGGGATTCGCTGTAATTTCCACTGTGATTTTCGGTCTGTGAAGTGTCAGGGCAGTCCCTCTCATCGCTGTCTTCTTCTCTGACATCTTCTTCTTCTCCTCCTCCTTCTCTGTCTTCGTCATCCAACGCCTCCAGGGGGGGGCTTTCTTTTCAACCCTCTCATTGGTTCTTTCTTTTGCTCAGTCTGAATCTCTTGTTCTGATGCGTAGGAGACCGGTAGTATCGGTGTTGGCAGGTTGTTGGGCTGCCGAGTGTTCAGGCAAAGGACCGAGCCTGCGTCTTTGATGAATGAGAATTTTGTATAGATTTTCGGTTGGAAGCTTAACCCTTTGAGGTTTTGTGAAAGCTCAGGGCTTGGAAGGCGTGGGAGAAAGGGGGTCAGAGGGATCAACCGCTCATCCCCCCCTCCCTCACCCCCATCCGCTACCCCCTTCTTCGGTTCTTCTTCTTTGCCGACACTCATAGAGTCTATGTTGGAATTCTTGTTGCCCTTATTTGCTCTCTTCGATCTTTTAGAAGGGTTCGGGGGTACCTGTGGGTCCCTGGATCTCCCGGATCTCATTATGATCTTTTTGTCTTCCTACTTTTGTTCCAACCCCTTGTTCACAACTTCTTGATTCTTCGACCTCTTCTTCGCGGGGTATTGCCTTTGCCTTAGCCCTTACTGCGGTTGCTCCCTAGGCCGCCTTGAGCCCTTTGGGCCCAACACCCGTGATTGAATCATCAGGTCTGGTAGGGTCTGGAATAGGCTGCTGAGGCCTGGAGGTGGGGGAGCCAAAAGACGGTGGCCACGGTTTGGTGGGGCTAGGTCATAAACAAATGCTGTGGCGTCTGTGGTTGGGTTGCTACTTCCTTCCTTCTAAATCTCGACGTAAAAACACTGAGGCGTCCCTCCTGAATGTGCCACTCGTGGAGTCTCTTCCTCCTGCTCTTAATGTTATTGTAACCCCGCCTCTGCCTTGGAGGTTTGCAAGTAACTCTTTCCTTCCAACTGCCTAGGACGCCGATTCCAGCCCAGCCGCGACCGCTGGGTAGTAGGGTAGTAGGGCTGCAACCTCCGTCTCTCTCACTTACAGGAGAGGGCAGGATGGAGAGGGGGGGAAGCAGACGATTTTCCCCCACACACCCCCTCTCCCAGCCGTGTGTGAAAGGTGAGAAGAGCGCTTGGGGCCCGCTATTCACTCGCTGCTCACTCCGCGCTAATCCACTGCCACAGCTCACCTGCCCTGGCCACCAGCCAACAGATCCGCAAGACATTGGCTGGAGAAAGATCCTTTTCCTACATGACTGCGAAGATCTGGAACTACATTTCAGGCAATCACCATCACTGCCTCAATTCGGAATTAGTCATTTTTACACATGGTAATACCCTCAGCTCATTTGTACAAGTTTAACAGCCAAATACACAAATAAGCAACTGAAAGACCACCAGTTTAACCTTTGTGAAAGTTCCCACATTTTTTGTAACTTTTAATTTGTTTGAGCTAGAAACAAAAATTGTTAAAATCTGCAGATTATGCATCGGATGATGGATTATGTGTCAAATATGGCAACTTTTTATTTATGGAAAAATAGTAGCAGCAGAATCGCCTAATTCCAGTGGTTCTGCCCATAGGATGGCATAGGGTTACCTTATTACATTTAATAAGTGATAACTTCTGTTTCAAAGCAGGTGGAACTGGAAATGTCATGTTTGGTGTCTAAAGAATCGCAATTAAATTCCTCCCTAATGGTAAAGTCAGATTTAAGTCACAATTTGAAAATCTCACTTTTAGAAAGTTGGCATTTTCTTGTTGTAACGAATTGGTGCCTGCAGCCTGTTTCCTGTGTCACTTGACTTGGTGTAGTTGGCCTTTGTGTATTTGTCCCAGACAGCCACACAACAGAGGCACTGGGTGTTGGCAGAATGGGCTACTCAAGCATGACTGGGGAAGAGCTGTGAACAGCCCCACTTGCACTGCAAAGACCCTGCATCAGCTCACACACAAAGAACGTCACACTAGCCTGTTGTGACTGCATCAGCCTAGGACCAGGGAAGAGAAGCAGAAAATTCCAGACACGTCTGTAGGGGAGGGAAAACTCAAGAAGCTTCTCCCACTTCAAAGCTGGGAATTCCCTGCTGCCTGTGTCCTGCAGTGCACTTCAGGGGAGTGCCCTGCTGCACCAAGAGTACTACTCTGCTGCTAGAAGCCTGCACTATGCCCTGATAGGACTGCCATTCTGTTTGAGACCTGATTTCCTTCTTGAAGTCAAGACTTTTAGTATGACTTCAGTAGCTAGATGGCTTAACACGTGATCAGAGCCTCAGCCACCTTGAATCCATACCTGGACTCAGCCTTAATGAGTCCTAACCCTCCAAGTAGTGCCCTTCCAGTCCTTAACCCTTGGATGTGGTGCTAAAGGTGCCCAGATAGCCCAAATCTGAAACTTCTGCCAAAATGTGATCTGAGAACGTAGATCTACTTGCTCTGTGATCAGCCCATGGTGCATCACTGGTCAGCCTAACTTAGAGGCAGCTCGAACTATGCTATGTTCTTCTCTGCAGCAGGAAATCCAGTTCAACAGCTCCCGGCAGAAGGATATCTGGCCTCATAGAGACCTTTTCAGCTACAACCTTCAGCTTCTTCCCACTGGACATTTTCGACTTGCAAAAAAGAGACAAAGTCAGAATGTAGTAATGTTCACTGCAACTTCCTCAAGCTGCTCCCAGGTGATGAACACTCCTGGTCAGACTACTCTAGCTGGCTTTGGGCACTGAATTTTACCTTATCAGTCTTTTTTCTTTAAAAAGTCTTTGAGGTCCGAAGGTAAGTGGAGACCAGGCCCAAACCACTTCATGTATTGACCGCACTCCATCACAGTTAGCCATAACTTTTGACTGTACCCTGCTCTCTTGCAATTATATGTCCACAATTGGCGCTCAGATCTTTAAGTTGCTATTTTTTATTTTAAACTTTGCAAATGTATAAATCGGTGTAGCTAGGCAAGCAGCAGGTATTAACTCCCCATACTTCTTTAAATACCGTACTTCCTCATTTATTACACAAAGGAAACTAACTAATCTTCTGTTGAGAACAAAACTCTTGTATCACCTGTTACTTCACAGGTCTGCTTATATTGATTGTCTCTGATTCTGGAATAGTTATTTGTAGTGATTAGTTATTTTATTTTTGTAGGTATTTGATCAGAGCTTCCCCGCCGGTACTCCCAGAAGAAGAAACCACAGGTAGGTTTGCCTGTATGTGTAGCTTGCTTTTTTTTTCCTTTACCGCCTTTGTTCCTTGACACTGGGGGGGCCTCTTCGTGTGCTTCCAGTTTTTTTTCGAACAGAAAACAATCCTTTAAAAAGCACAGTAAAATTAAAATTATTTATACTTATTTTTAAACAGATTCGAAAATTCGAACATTTTCAATGTTCGAGAAATAACATAAAACTTCTTCAAACACCGAAAACAAATCTACCAAAGGTAAGAGACAAAAACTAGCTATAATAAAATAAAGAAATATATATGTATTATGTATATATTAAAAAAACATATATATATATATACACATTATAAATATATTTTTCATGCACGAAAGAGAACATCTCAGAAATGCAATGCAATTTTTTCAAGCAATGTTAAACACTTTAAAAGCTGTATGAAATTGAACTGCACAGTATTTGAAATGTAACCTAATGTTTAAAAATATCTGACCAATAAAGTTATAAAAAGGCATTTATAAATGATCATCAAGAAAACATCATATAAAAAAAACAGATTAATAATATCTTTTTTTAACATTCCAAACAGACCAACAATTAATAAAAAAGCACTGCAAAGAAGAACATGAAGAATCTTTTTTATCGCAAAGAGTCAACACAGCAAAAAATAAGGGTGAGTGAAAGATAAAGTAAAACATGCTATTATTAAAAGGAATTAATGTTGTGTACAATGTGCTAATTCTTACTTTGAAATGTAGTAGAAGACTAAATATGTGTTAGTGTAGGAATTTTTTGGGCAGTTCTAACTTCAGGAAGGTGAACCAGTAGAGTAAGTAATGGATAATGTAGGGATTTAAATTACTATTCTAACTCCAGGAAGGTGTAGCAGTAGGGAAAGTGATGGATAGTGTAGGTGTTTCATTTACTAAACTAACTACAGGAAGGTGTAGCAGTAGGGAAAGTGATGGATAGTGTAGGTGTTTCATTTACTAAACTAACTCTAGGAAGGTGTAGCAGTAGGGAAGCAGTAGGGAAAGTGATGGATAGCGTAGGGGTTCAAATCAAATAAAGTCTTTATTCGGTGTATTTCAACCATAAAAGTGCATAGACATACAATACATACATAAAATGACATTAGATAAAATATAATTGCAGATATTAAAAGGCCTGTCTACATTACAACCGTAAAGCTCCAGTTCATTATAATCACTTCATTCATTGGTCCAAACAAATTCGCAATTTAAGAGACAGTTTTAAAAATTCAAGAACTTGGAGGACACTATCACTGTGCAGCAATTGTAAATATAAAAAGGCTGGTCGTATCTGATTAAAATTAAATTTCTTTAAAAGAGCAATTAAAAAGCGTTTACGCGGGAATTCATAAAATCTGCATAAAAACAGAAAATGTCAACAGAAAAAACTGCCACATACATCAAATCCAACAGAGGGAATAGATTATTGAAACATGCAGGATATATATGCAGGATATATATATTGTAAAGAGAGAATAAGTGAACCACGAAGACATTGGAGGTGCGTGCAATATTACTCAAGCCATTGCAAAGGCAGAGCGGTTACTCTTGATGAGACAGTCATTAAAACAACAGACCACAACCACTCTGCCTCTGCAATGGACATTGAAGTTCGTGAAACTGTTAACGAGATGAAGGAAATTGCATGCACCTCCAATGACACTTCTGTTTCTATTTTAAGAGAGGTTGCACAGCATATCACCAGTCATGTAGCTAGCAGTATGCCTATAATTCCAAATCTGAGAAGGATAATTCAAAGATAAAAGCAGGCAAGTAACACACATACAACCACTCCTCATACTTTTTCTGATATTCACATTCCTCCTGAACTCACTATATATTTTGTTAATGAACCTTTCCTCCTGCATGACAACCAAAACCCTCATAAACGTATTCTTATCTTCATTACACCCCACAACCGTGTCAAATTAGAGAATAGTGAAATATGGATGATGGATGGGACATTTTAAAAGTACGCCCCATCCATTCACTCAAATTTACACTCTTCATGCTAAAATTAATAACAATGTTATTCCTTTAGTGTACAGTTTGCTACCTGACAAACAATCTGCAACCTACACTGAACTTTTGTCAGTGATTAAAAACAAAACATAAAACAAAAGTCCTAGGAAAATAATTATTAATTTTGAATTTGCCATTATTAATGTTATTACCAAAACGTACACGGATACCCAAATTCAGGGATGTTTTTTCCATTGTTCCCAGTCTTTTTGGCGTAAATTACAAAAAACATCACTGGTTGCAGATTATTCTTCGGATAGTAAACTACAATATGAACTTAAAAAACTAACAGCTCTTTGCTTTGTTCCTCCTGAAAGTGTAGAGGAGTACTACACTGCAATTACAGAATCTGAATTTTTTACTGAAAACGAAGACAAATCGGCACCCTTACTAAATTATATGGAGGACACATGGATTGGGCATCGAAGCAGGTCAGGTCGCAGGAGGAAGCCACGTTTCCATGTGGAATGGTGGAACTGCTACACGACCTGCTTAGAAGGAGAAGAAAAGACAAACAATACCATAGAGGAATGGCATAACTCCTTCAACCATACAATTGGTAAACCTCACCCCAACTTTTATCATTTTTCGGAAACTTTGAAGAAGGAGCAAAGTTTTCAAGAAATTAGAATTTCCCAAACATTAACAGGTAGTCTAAACCATAATACACTTTTACTACTCTAAACAGGCGACCCGACAACGGCATACACTAGCTACATGATCGGCGACATGCTGAAAAACTGTAAACAAAGTTAATATTAACACATGCAACCTCTCCTTATTCTCTCTTTACAATATATATAGTCCTATCCTATTTTTTTTACAATAAATAAAGTTATAAATGATGCTTACCTGAGCGCAGATCTACTTCCTGCTGCTTTGTCCAACGAGGCTCTCCAAAAGGGCTGCGATCTTCACGTTTACGCGTCTACGTCATCTGGAGTAACAAACAACAAAAAAGGACAAAATAATAATTTTATGTATTATTTTACATTAATGTTATGTTTAAAAAAATGTCAACATATAGGGGTTGATTCCGATTCGGGAAAAACCGCTGCGAATAGCCGTTCGGAGCATTTTTCCCATACGAATCGTACCCTGCAATGTCCCCCGTACGTATGACGAAGTACGATTTGTACCAGGAGCTGGACTCCGTACGAATCGTACAGAGACCGTACGAATCAAATCCCTGAACGATTCTCCCTCGGAACCCGCTGTACGCGAAATACGTATGGTTCGTGGCTGGTTTTTCCAACCTAGCAAGTACGATTCGTGTCGGGTACGCACCGTGCGACCCTTTTTCTACGGGAGCTGAAGACAGCCGTAAAAGCAGAGTTTGCCTCAAAACAGGTACAGAACAGTTCCCCCGGGTACAGTGCGTACCCCCCATGATCGCAGGGGTACGGTGCGTACCCCTGCAATCATGGGGTGTATGCACTGTACCCCGCGATCATGGGGTGTACGGACCGTACCCCATGTTCGCAGGGTGTAAGGTGCGTAAACCCTGCGATCGCAGGGGTACGGTGCGTACACCCCATGATCGCAGAGGTACACACCATACCCCGCGATCATGGGGTGTATGGACTGTACGGTGTGTAGGAAGGTGGATATCTGACTATGGTTACCCCCAAACTTTTTGCCTGGTGTTTAGCTGGTTTTTTACTTTAGTTGGCCTGGGATCCTGCTATCCAGGGCCCCAGGCTAATTGCTCTCTCCTTAAAATGGACTCCATGTACCTTAGGTACATACACAATTGGAATTGGCACACCTTATTGGCCCCTGTAACAGTGTACCCAGGTACCCAGGGCATAGGTGCTTCCAAGGCCTACCAGGGGCTGCAGCATGTATTGTGCCATCCCTGGCCTGGCCTCCATATTTGACACAACTGGCTGATCACTCAGCTGGGGTAAGTCGGTGTAACCACCCCTTACTTAGGTGTAGTATGCCTATACCTAACCTAAAATGGGCACATATGTTCCTGTCAGCCACTCCTATGGAAGGCCTCATCAATCCTGGAGGCAGAGTGCTTGGAAATATGTGAGATGGTGCCCTGGCATGAGCTGAGCCTGTCTGCAGCTTTCGGAACCATGTCCTTTAGCTGTTTCATGATATTGCCATACCATATACTCTTAAGTGCATTATGAACCTCGCGGTTAAATGCTATCTTGGGTTTGGCTTTATCAAAACATGTTGAGTAAGGTGTCATACGAATTGGAATACTACCCCCTCGCCAGTTCTGGTGACGGGGGTAGCATTCCACCCTTCTAGAGGGACACGACATGTACCTAGCCTGAACCCCGGTTAAAGTTAAACAGAGCCTTAGCATCCCAAAATGGATGCTGCCACCACAGACACAAGTCTGACCTCCTGCTGCTGGGAGTCCTTCCAGCGAGGGCAGCTTGGACAAAGGGTTTCCTGCTTGGGGAGGTGCTAGCACCACTCCAGACAGGATTTTGTGTATTGGGTAGGACAGGGCTGAATAGAATCAGACATGCCTGGGGCACACAAGGTGTCCCTGTGCATAGGCCAGTTCAAACCGGTGCTGGGGCTTTCCAGCCCCAGTCCTGGCGCGAAACTGGACAAAGGAAAGGGGGTGTAACCACCCCCCTTCCTGGTTCCACCCAGAGGAGGGACCTAGTAGGTGATCCGGCCCCCCAGATTCGAATAAGAGTGGGAGCTGTGTCCTGAGACTTCAGATCATCCTGAATCAACTTGAAATACAGAAGAAGACTGGACTTCGACATTCTGCTGCACAGAAGACGGAAGAGAATCTCCCTTGTGGCCAAGGAGTGACCACCCTGTGAACACAGGCACCAACCAGCAACTCGACGTCTGCTTTGCCGCCGCCTCCCGCCGGAGCCCGAGCCCAGAGCCTGACAAGACCCAAACTCCCAGACTTCTCACTGCCCGATCCACAGTCCCTGCAAAGAAGGGACCCGTGGAGGCACCGAGAGACGTGGGACCGGACATCTTGGAAGACCCCCGAAACGCTGACTGCGCAGCATCAGAGGCACCCACGATGCTGTGCTTTGGGGTTTGAGAAGCCCTAACCTCGAGCAGCCCTTGCACCAAAGATCAGCCCCCCAACATCTCCACGATCTGCGTGGGGCCCCTTTGCACTGTGCCACTAGACGCACCATCCCGGCCACTTGCCACGTGGCTAGCGGCCATCTTGGCGACGAAACCTACAACTTTCACTGCGGGTCTGGTTGCTCCAGACTTGCCCTTGCTCCTGTAAAAAGGAGTACCTGCTCTGACCTTGCTGGTCCGAGTAACAAGCCTTTTTTGATTCCTGCGTGGCTTGCATTAGCCAAGGCCTGTTTGCTTCAATCAAGTTGCCGACACCGCCAACAGCGAGAAGCCTGCGTCGGGCAGCTCGTGACCGACTCCTGGACGTCTTCGACCCCTCGTGTCCACGTGGCTGCAGAGAGAAGCTACACCTCGATGCCTGTTTGCACCCGACATCGCCTGGTTCCACTCTGTTTCCACGGTAGTCACTGGCTAGTGACTTTGAACATTGTCCCCTCTGCTTTCAGGTCTTCACCTCTTCAGATCCACCCATGGATCCACCGGAACTCTTCACATCGAGCTGCCTGCAGCATCTTCTGCTCCAAGCACCATCGACCTGCGTGACGAAACCCGACACTACTTCGACCCTGTGCACCCGCTTCCTGTGGGTGAGGTAACTCAGCTCCGCCGGTGTTCCCACACTGGTACACACCTCTAGGGTCTGTGTATAAAGTTTCATCCTTCTAGGTCACTCGGAAGGTTCCTTTTTAACTAACTTTGTAACTTTTACGCACCATTGACATTGCATTGGTAAAGCGTGCACTTTCCGCACTGCACCCGAGTCCCGCGGGCCTTTCTTCACTGCTAGTCCCGAACAGCTCCAGCGATTCCCCAGGCCCTAGGCCTCTTCACTTTCCTCATAGTGGTTCTTATACCACTATTTTAGTATATGTTTAGGTGGCCCCTAGGGCTCATCCATAATTGTGCAACTTTTGTGTATTTAAACTGTGTTTTGTTTTAACGCATTTGCTTCTGTGCTCATAAAGAGTATCAGGGATATTTGTAGAAATAAATCTATATATATTTTCAATATATATCTGTGTGGTGTCCTTTCATTTGGTATTCAAGGGATTGTGTATGGTAAAACAGCTTGCTTCACATGCCTTTACAGAGTTTAGCCTAAGACTGCTTAGTCCATGTTCCCCCTAGGATAGCTTGTCTATAGGGTTGACTTTACAACCTGCACCATAAGGGTTGCTTGGCATGGTACAAGGTGCTCACTAGAACTAGTGAGCATCATATACCAGGCCAACTTCTCACATTGGTGGCAGCGGTGGGATTTGAGCTTGCTGTTGTTTTACCATTACAATCTTTGAAAATATCATTTGAAAGATCATACAGGTACCTGATAGGTACACTAAAACAAGACTAGATATACTTAAGTTCTACTGAACTTAGTTGTTGTAGAGGATAGGGAGTAGCACACCCTGACTACAACTACTAGATAGGTTTTGTAGGAAAACACAAGTGTAGGTAGATTGCAACACATCCACCACACTAGAGCAATGTCTGGAGCAGAGGGATCCACTGGAACCACCTCTGTTGAGAGTGACCCTCCAAGGGCACCATCCAAATTTGCTACCTTTCCATTTAAGGAACTGAGGCAACTGTGTTCCATGAGAGGAATCAAAACAGGTCCTACTCCTACAGCAGGACACCTCAGAGAGCTGTTAGACCAGTCTGAAGCTCTAAAGAACTCCAAGCCAGGCACCTCAGGGACTGGTGAGGAAGTTTCTCCCTCTGAAGATGATAACCCTGATGCCCCTACCCCTGTTGTCCAGATAGATGAGGAAGACCAGACTACTGGGAATACTCAGCCTGAGGAAGAAGAGGGGGAGGAGGTTGAAGAAAGTGAGTCTGATGATGACAGAGATAGCCAGGTGTTAGTCAGCAGGCTTAACCAGGCTAACCTAAGCTTATTTGGGACTGAAGGTGGGTCCAACCCATTCAGACCCCCAAATGGACTTAACCAGGAGCATAGGAGGAGGAGGAATCACTCAGGTGAATCCAATACTTCCCATGTTTCTAAAGGTTCTCATGGTAACTCCAGAAGGGAGTTCACTAGCCCTCAGAGAAGGGAACATGAGGCCAAAATGAGAGAGGCTGAACTTAGGATCCAGAGACAAGAATTAGAAGTTGCCCTGGCCAAAGAGAAACTTGCTAGAGCAAGGCAGCCTAGAGAGAGTGGATTAGATTCCACTGGTGGCAGCACTATCTCTAAGGATAAAGACAGGTCCTATGACAATAGAAACCTGAGTAAGATTGTGCCCCCCTACAAAGTTGGGGATGATATCCACAAATGGATGACTGCACTTGAGAGAGCTTGCAGAGTACAGCAGGTCCCTCAGGAGCAGTGGGCAGCAATCTTGTGGCTCTCCTTTGAAGGTAGAGGCAGAGACAGACTCCTCACAGTTAGTGATGGGGATTCTAGAAACTACCTGGTCCTGAAGAGTGCTCTGATTGATGGGTTAGGCTTAACCACTGAACAGTACAGGTTAATGTTCAGAGACACCCAGAAGACACAGACTCAGGACTGGTCTGAATTTGTTGAATGTGCCACTAAGGCTCTGGAGGGCTGGTTGCTGGGAAGTAAGGTTACTGACTATACAGGATTGTATAATTTAATTATGAGAGAGTAAATCTTAAGTAATTGTCAAAATCAGCTTCTACATCAGCACCTGGTTGACTCTGATCTGACCTCCCCACAAGAATTGGGTAGGAGGGCAGACAAATGGGTCAGAACCAGGATCAGGCCTAAGAACCAGGGTGGTGACCAAATGAAAGAGACTACCAAGCCTCAAGAGAAGGGTGGGGATAAAAGTAAGGAAAAGACTTCCCCAGGGCCCCAAAACTCCAAGGATGGGGGTGGGTCCCAAGACACTTCTTCAACCCAGAAACAGCCTTATTGTCATGTCTGTAAACAGGTTGGGCATTACAAAACAGACAGCTGTTGTCCCAAGAATGGCAATAAAGAGAATATACCTCCAAAGCCAGCTCCAACACCTCCTGTTACTGTCAGCAGTAATCCCCCAGGAAGTGGGAGCACACCCAGGAATCTGGGTGGGTTTACTTTTGGAGGACAGGTGGATTCTGGCCTAACCAGGTCCCCTACCTCAGATACTCTTGTCTATGAGACTGGCATGGGGTTTGCCAATTTCACTGCTTGCCCAAACACTTTGAGCAAGTATAGACAGGAGCCCCTCATCAATGGCTTGAAAGTTGAGGCCTTTAGAGACACAGGGGCTAGCATCACCATGTTGGCTGAATGTCTAGTCCCCTCAAGGCAACTTTTACCTGATGCCACATATCAGGTGACAAACATTGATGGAATAGAAACCAATCACCCCATGGCGGTAGTAAATCTTAGCTGGGGAGGTGTCACTGGCCCAAAGAGAGTGGCGTGTCATCAAACTTGCCTGTAGATTGTCTACTGGGGAAGGATTTAGAAATCTCAGCCTGGGCTGAGGTGGAACAAGAAACCCATTCTAGAATGGTAAATCTCCATGGAAAGGTTAGTGGGGCTGTGATGGCTACAGCCCCAATACAAGATGTCCTTCCTGAAAAGGTTGGTAGGGCTGAGCAAACCTCAGCCCCATCTTTAGCTAACTTCCCTCCTGAAAAGATTAGCAGGGCTGTGATGGTAACAGCCCATACCCAAACTGAGTCTCCTCCTGAAAAGGTTGGTGGGACTGTGATGGCCACAGCCCAAACTCAAACTGATACATGTGTTGTGAAGCCTGAAAAGATGGATCACTCCACACAAACAGAGAGCATTGAGGAGGAAGAGAAATCTCCCTCCCACCAGACTTTAGGAAAGGATCAGCCTCCTCAGGGAACTGATCTTACCCCTGATGAAGGAACTGTCCCAGAGGTTGTTAGGTCTGGCCTGACAGAGCCTCTGATGACAGTGGACCCTTCTCAGGTGGGACCCAGTCTGGAGCAGGTATCCTGCCCCTCTCTACCTTGCCTTACTCAGCCCAGGGCTGCAGAGGACAAGAAGGACAGTGAGCCCCAAAGGGCCCCCTGTCAAATAAAGCACCCCCATCAACAGATTAGGGGCACCGAAACTAGTAGCCCTAGTGAGGTGAAAACTTTAAAAACTCCTGAGGGAGCCCCCTTAAAAGTAGTTAGGGACCTCCCACAGATGGATTCTGTTGGGCACAGCCAGACCTGGGGCCCCAAGGCCCCAAACCTGACCTGTCCCTCCAGTAAGCCAACAAGAGGGACCCAGCCTCCAGCTTTAGGTAGCCAGAGGTTGACCCTGAGAGCACAGTGCAACTCAGTCAAAGAAAGAAAGGCACACATGGTGGAGAGTGATTGGAGGAAGCTGAGTCCTACAGAGGGATCTCATTTCAGTACTCCATCCCAACACCAGCCTTTAACTTTGCAAAGACACACCACAGGTAGAGATTCCCTATGGTGGAGACCCTCAGATACCCTTAGCGTGAGGGATTGCTTAGTGGACCATGTGACAGGGGGTAACCAAGCCAGAGCTGGTACTTCCTTATATGGCCACTTAGGCAATATAGGCTTACCTGGTCAAGGATAGCCTTATCTCCTTTCGTTTGGGGGGGTTATGTAGGAAGGTGGATATCTGACTATGGTTACCCCCAAACTTTTTGCCTGGTGTTTAGCTGGTTTTTGACTTTAGTTGGCCTGGGATCCTGCTATCCAGGGTCCCAGGCTAATTGCTCTCTCCTTAAAATGGACTCCATGTACCTTAGGTACATACAAAATTGGAATTGGCACACCTTATTGGCCCCTGTAACAGTGTACCCAGGTACCCAGGGCATAGGTGCTTCCAAGGCCTACCAGGGGCTGCAGCATGTATTGTGCCACCCCTGGCCTGGCCTCCATATTTGACACAACTGGCTGATCACTCAGCTGGGGAAAGTCGGTGTAACCACCCCTTACTTAGGTGTAGTATGCCTATACCTAACCTAAAATGGGCACATATGTTCCTGTCAGCCACTCCTATGGAAGGCCTCATCAATCCTGGAGGCAGAGTGCTTGGAAATATGTGAGATGGTGCTCTGGCATGAGCTGAGCCTGTCTGCAGCTTTCGGAACCATGTCCTTTAGCTGTTTCATGATATTGCCATACCATATACTCTTAATTGCATTATGAACCTCGCGGTTAAATGCTATCTTGGGTTTGGCTTTATCAAAACATGTCGAGTAAGGTGTCATACGAATTGGAATACTACCCCCTCGCCAGTTCTGGCGACGGGGGTAGCATTCCACCCTTCTAGAGGGACACGACATGTACCTAGCCTGAACCCCGGTTAAAGTTAAACAGAGCCTTAGCATCCCAAAATGGATGCTGCCACCACAGACACAAGTCTGACCTCCTGCTGCTGGGAGTCCTTCCAGCGAGGGCAGCTTGGACAAAGGGTTTCCTGCCTGGGGAGGTGCTAGCACCACTCCAGACAGGATTTTGTGTATTGGGTAGGACAGGGCTGAATAGAATCAGACATGCCTGGGGCACACAAGGTGTCCCTGTGCATAGGCCAGTTCAAACCGGTGCTGGGGCTTTCCAGCCCCAGTCCTGGCGCGAAACTGGACAAAGGAAAGGGGGTGTAACCACCCCCCTTCCTGGTTCCACCCAGAGGAGGGACCTAGTAGGTGATCCGGCCCCCCAGATTCGAATAAGAGTGGGAGCTGTGTCCTGAGACTTCAGATCATCCTGATTCAACTTGAAATACAGAAGAAGACTGGACTTCGACATTCTGCTGCACAGAAGACGGAAGAGAATCTCCCTTGTGGCCAAGGAGTGACCACCCTGTGAACACAGGCACCAACCAGCAACTCGACGTCTGCTTTGCCGCCGCCTCCTGCCGGAGCCCGAGCCCAGAGCCTGACAAGACCCAGACTCCTAGACTTCTCACCGCCCGATCCACAGTCCCTGCAAAGAAGGGACCCGTGGAGGCACCGAGAGACGTGGGACCGGACATCTTGGAAGACCCCCGAAACGCTGACTTCGCAGCATCAGAGGCACCCTCGACGCTGTGCTTTGGGGTTTGAGAAGCCCTAACCTCGAGCAGCCTTTGCACCAAAGATCAGCCCCCCAGCATCTCCACGATCTGCGTGGGGCCCCTTTGCACCGTGCCACTTGATGCGCCATCCCAGCCACTTGCCACGTGGCTAGCGGCCATCTTGGCGACGAAACCTACGACTTTCACTGCGGGTCTGGTTGCTCCAGACTTGCCCTTGCTCCTGTAAAAAGGAGTACCTGCTCTGACCTTGCTGGTCCGAGTAACAAGCCTTTTTTGCTTCCTGCGTGGCTTGCATTAGCCAAGGCCTGTTTGCTTCAATCAAGTTGCCGACACCGCCAACAGCGAGAAGCCTGCGTGGGACAGCTTGTGACCGACTCCTGGACGTCTTCGACCCCTCGTGTCCACGTGGCTGCAGAGAGAAGCTACACTTCGACGCCCTCTGGTTCCATGGTAGTCACTGGCTAGTGACTTTGAACATTGTCCCCTCTGCTTTCAGGTCTTCACCTCTTCAGATCCACCCTTGGATCCACCGGAACTCTTCACATCGAGCCGCCTGCAGCATCTTCTGCTCCAAGCACCATCGACCTGCGTGACGAAACCCGACACTACTTCGACCCTGTGCACCCGCTTCCTGTGGGTGAGGTAACTCAGCTCCGCCGGTGTTCCCACACTGGTACACACCTCTAGGGTCTGTGTCTAAAGTTTCATCCTTCTAGGTCACTCGGAAGGTTCCTTTTTAACTAACTTTGTAACTTTTACGCACCATTGACATTGCATTGGTAAAGCGTGCACTTTCCGCACTGCACCCGAGTCCCGCGGGCCTTTCCCGACTTCTTCACTGCTAGTCCCGAACAGCTCCAGCGATTCCCCAGGCCCTAGGCCTCTTCACTTTCCTCATAGTGGTTCTTATACCACTATTTTAGTATATGGTTTAGGTGGCCCCTAGGGCTCATCCATAATTGTGCAACTTTTGTGTATTTAAACTGTGTTTTGTTTTAACGCATTTGCTTCTGTGCTCATAAAGAGTATCAGGGATATTTGAAGAAATAAATCTATATATATTTTCAATATATATCTGTGTGGTGTCCTTTCATTTGGTATTCAAGGGATTGTGTATGGTAAAACAGCTTGCTTCACATGCCTTTACAGAGTTTAGCCTAAGACTGCTTAGTCCATGCTACCCCTAGGATAGCTTGTCTATAAGGTTGACTTTACAACCTGCACCATAAGGGTTGCTTGGCATGGTACAAGGTGATCACTAGAACTAGTGAGCATCATATACCAGGCCAACTTCTCACACGGTGTGTATGTGATTGTGTGCTTTTCCATACGAATTGCCCTTACCTGACATGGAACGTACGATTATAAAAACCATTATGCATTCCGTCTTTTACTATATTAAAAAAATGTATTTCAACTTTTAATATGTATGTACTGCTATCATAATTAATATAATAATGTTCTTACCTCTAATCTTGTTCCATTTACTTCTGGTCTGTTCAGCACCCAGTTAAAAACAAACTTGTAAATGTGATCTGCAGCAAACATACACGTTACTATTGAAATAAATGAAGGACAATACAACCCATTGATCTCAATGTTAAAACGTGGGAATATTTTTTAAAATACATACTTTATTAATTTTCTTAATTACTATTGTTATTTTTTTTAACTATACTCATAATTAATATCAAATAAAATATAAATACATTTTTAAATTATTTTTTTTGTTTTTATAATATTACATTTTTAATATTTTTTATAAAAGTAATTTTTAAATTACTATTAATTGTATACTTGAGTATTAATACTAGAGTATTATTTTACATTACTTGTATATCAATTTTTAATACATTTAAAAAAAAGTTTTTTAAACTTTATTAATAACCCTAATATTTTAAAAACAATATGTATTTTTTAACATTACAAACATTTTTCTTAATAATCCTTATTTTACAAAATTTAAGAACTTTTTAACTTAACATAATATTAAAATATTTTATTTATACATTTATAATTACATTTCTACTAATGTTTTTCATGTTTAAAAAATAAAACTTGAGTAATTTTCAAAAACCAATATATTTTAAATATTATTATTTTACATAAAATTTGAAAAGTATTAACCTATTAATACTAGAGTATTTTTTTTTAATACTTGTATAATAATACTCGAGTATTTAACACATATAAATAATTTAAAAATATAAATAAAATACATAATGTTTTAAATTATTAATTAATAATGTATACATTAAAAATTATACTTAATCTAAATATACATAATTTTTTTTAAATAATAACTTAATAATACTAGAGTATTTTTTAGAATTCTTGTATAAAAATACTTGAGTAATTTACAAATATAAACAAATTAAAAATATAATTAATATACATTATTTTTTTTATTTTTTATATTTTTTTATATTAGTAATTACTAATTAAAAACAAATATTAAATAAATTATTAATGTATTAAATAACACAAATTAAACTTATTATTAATTAATAAAAAAAATAAAAATGCTTACGTTGTAATAGCATGCGTTGTAATTGCACCTGCGTTGTAATAGCATGTGTTGTAATAGCATGCGTTGTAAAGGCACCTGCGTTGTAATAGTTGCGTTGTAATAGCACTGCGTTGTAATAGTTCCGTTGTAATGGATGTTCCCCCTTTTACAATATTTACATTTAAAAAAACACAAAAAACTGTTGGGAAAGTGAAAAGTGTGAGGTCATAAAAATGTAAAAAAGCTACAAAAGTGCTAGGGGTTGTGCATGACTAAAAATACCAAAAATAATGCCTAACTCAATGGAAGCCTAAATAGCTCAAATTGGGATGTATTAAACAAAAGTCCAAATAAATAGTTTAAAATATCTATTGAAAAATGTGAAACCTGAAGAGAAATTGACAAAATAATCCATAATCTCCATAATCTCTGAGAAGGCCTCAACTTCAACCCGTTAGAGGCAGAGATTGTTGCAGTGTTGGGGTCCAAAATATGCCACAGCTAAATGGTGAGCTAACAACTAGTTGGTGAACCTGAAAGTAGTATTGCAGACCTGACCAGACATCGTCAAGTACTGCACAGAAGTGGGATCATCACCATAGAGGTCATAGATTTGTGGAAGTGCTAGGTGGGATTCTGCCACTGGTTGAGATTTAAGGCACTGTTTCCCGGGCTTGTCTAGTTTAAAAGGAAAACCAGAACGTGGCTCACCACACTGCACACGAGGGTCCTGGTGGTGACATGGACTGGCCTACATGCTATGCTGCAGAGTTTGAGCAGCAGCACTGTAATGAGTATATTTAACCCCTCCTGTTGTACGTTCAATATGCTCAGTTATGCACAGGATTGCTCTTGTATGTTTTGTTACCCATGCTAATGTTTTATATTTCAAAGTTAAAGGTTGTTTTCTAGTACTATATTGATAGGCAGGCCATGGGTCGTTCTTGATTACTGAATATATGCTCACCTCACATCTTGCACACGTGCAAACTCCTCACATACAGATCACATGAAGGAATGGTTTGTAATTTGCTTTTATATACACATGTCATTTTCACCATCAAGAATGGCAGTCATTAGGTACACGTGTCATTCAACAATAAAAATATGGTATCACCCTTTCCCATCATAGACAAATTATTCTTGTATGCAAGAGACATCCATGCCTTATGGCTTAGGGATGTGGGTGTACATTTTCTAATTGTGATATAACTGTGTGCTGCCAAATCTTGATTGATAAAACACAAGCACTGTAATGAACCTTTCATTCATGTTCTCTGTTCTGAGCTCTTGACCCACACACTACCAACCTCTCTAACAATCCTTTGAATGCTCACCCTTGCTATTCTTAGGGTCAACTACAGAAGAAGAAGTACTTGGACAAGATTTCAGAGCCAAAGTAAGACACACCCCAGGACAACAGTGTCAAATAACATCATTCACCACAGTTGGGACCTAGTAGACTGTGTATGCCCTTTGGCTCCTTGAGAGTGGTCTGATAGTGGTTGATTGTTCACGTTTGTATTGTTGACTTCTGATGATGCATGGCTGCCGTAATATGTTGTTACACACCATATAATACCACACATGGCCCAATTACGAGTCTGGCAGTCCATGGACTCCTGAGGGCCCTATTATGATTTGGGTGGTCAGACCACCACAGCCCTGCCGCGGCATCCAGGGAGCCGCCGTTCCATGGCAGAGTTGCGGCAGTTAGGAGGCCACAATATACTTCGTGGGACTGCTGTGGTCCCACCAAGCATATTACGAGTTTTCTCTCGCCGCCGGAAGTTTCCTTCTCCATGAACATGTTGGCGAAGAGGAAACAAAGCAAGACCTGCAGGGGCCCCTGTCCCCTCTGCGCATGTGGATAAACTCAGGGGTGTGCATGCACCCCAGTTCCTGCATGGCATGGACCTTTTAGTCCATGCCATGCACAAACAGTTTTTGGCTTTCCCATTGCAGTGCCCATCGTGGAAAGGCTAAAAAAACAGCCCACTAGAAAGGAGGAAACTGCAAATCTTGCGGGTGGTCTGACCACAGCTTTGGCAGTGCAGTGGTGGGCGGACCCATTGCTGCACCGCCAAAGTCGTAGTCAGGCCTTCAGAGTATGAGCTGGTATAAAGATCAAAGGATGTAAAATAAGGGAGTATATAATATGTAACACTGGTTCAAACGTCATAAGATCAGCTTAGGGTAAACTATAATGTGCACAACGTTGAAGTTTGTAGAATCCACTGTGCCAATATATTACACCAAGAAGATGGAACTATAATTTCAATACACTGAAAATTACAAGTTGATTTCCTTTTGAAATCGCCCATCACACTGCAGCTTCAAAGGGGTGCATAATTTAAAGGCCATCAATGGGTACATGCATGTATGCGTTATGAGAATATCTGGGTACATTCATTTGTATGCCAGTCAAAACACAAAAGTGATACACACAATGTTGTCTCAAGATGGTATGTGAGAACTGAGGTGTGTTCCAAAAGTCACCATTGACTCTACACTGTTGATTCAGCGAATTTTTACTATTATACGTGCGGCTCAGTTGAAATGTAAGGCTATACATTGATTGGCATCCTACATTTCAAAATGCAACGGTACTGACAAAGATGAGGAATCTTGTTTCGACTATAATGCAGAGGCAAGGTCCATGAGTATGCCACGCTGCAAAGTATTATGGTACATGCAACTGTCAAGGATGATCTGCACTCCCCTTATGGGAGGACAATAGGCGCCCTCGATATGATCACATTATCTGAAGTGGAGCTCGAGGAGACCAAATGTATGCCCTCTTATGCATAGTGCCTATGTTTAAGCTCTGCTTTACCTCAGTTGGTGCACAGTGGTACAATGACAATATTGAGTCAGGAGATTACACAGCAACCCTATGCTCCTTTATTCGGTGTCATCTCCCTGTACACGAAGCCCATGGCTCTGGTGCATCCTCCATTCATGCAACCCAAGGTGCTTTTCTAATTGGTACTACTGCTCTGATGAACAGTCTCTGCTGTACCACACAGTACTCAGCAAGTACGTTCTTCTGATGGCCCATTGTTTTGGTATGCCCTCACTTCATGGGCCCACAGTTTTCTTTTCTTTCTTTTGACCTCTCCTACAAAATGGTCACTTGCTCTCAGCCAGCTATGCTCCACAGCTGTTCTGACTTATCCTGAGAGTAGCATATTGTTCTGGTGCAAATTCCATCTATGCAGACTCTGGTACCTGTACTCCTCATGTCTCCTTTTTCCAGGTACCTTTCCTTCGGGTGCCCCTAGAGTTGAGATGACCATCATGCCAGTGACCCATTAGTCTCGTGTAGTACGTGTAGCATCATTTTGTATGTTGATAACAGGAACTATAAACAACCTAGAAGTGGCACTCACAATATAATGTATTACTGGGGCTACTCAAGAAGACAAGAGTTAAAGAATCATATGCCCAATCAGTGTACACAATCCCTGCCTTGATGTAAGCACGTTTGATATGCCCATGCACTCATGAGCATGTGGGACGCCTTACATACAACCTTCTCCATTCTTGTTACACATAAGTGTGTGTATACTAGACTAGGTAGCGTTAGGTTTGTACAGATTCACATAGGTATTGTGATTCGAGGGGTCGTTCCTCACGGATTTTTTCTCATTTAATATATTCCAATAGAACCTCGGGCAAGGTTCAGCGCAGTAATATAACTCTATGGACAGCCCGTCCATAGTCATCATTATATAGAAACATGAGAATTACATCGGGGTAAACGTCCCTAGTTAAGTCTGCATGCTGTTATCATGCGCATCACTTTTTATCCACATGAAATGTTTTGACAATAACTTTCATCATCACCTGACTAATGAGGTACTTCTCCTCACCTCTCTGTCTGCAACATAGGCTTAATCATCTAAGGTTTATGTTTTCAAAGACTATCCCACTGTGTGCCTGAGGAACGACCTCTTTATCGCGTGCGATATGCATCTTTCATAGTGGATTGCCCTTCCCGTACAGATTCTGTTGTTATTCTGTTTATTTTCGAACACTGATTCGACTTTCTTCACCGCTCACTCTGCAAAATGCATCGCCCACAGGGGACCACATACGGTGTCTGTTATTTAGGTTAGACTGTTGTGATGACTTGCTTCTGTGCATCCTCAGCCAAGAGAAAGCATCACACACAGTACCACCAAGTTTCAGTTATAATAGACTATCTAAAACTACTTGTTGACTTGCTTATGTAGCGCGTTTACCCTACATATTTATTTGCACACATGATTCTACCAAGTTTGTAATGGTATTTAAGTAATTTATAGTCGGGTCAATGATATTAAATGATTCTGCGATCATGGCATTTTCCGCACAATTATGGATTTGCCACAGTTGTCGCATAATCTAGCAAATGATACATCATTTGCGTGTTTTTAAATGGATCAAAAGTTATATAAAATACATTAACATGCTAAGCAGTGGAACGCCCTTTGCAAAGTAGCTGTTAATTTGGTACCAATGAGGTGAAACCTTTGTCTAGACAGTGTTAGCATGTAAAAGTGACAAAATAATGAATTAATGCCATCACAAAATGTGTTGAATTGCACTGTGTAAAAAGCTTTTTCTTGTTGCCAAATTTTCAACCGTGCTGCAAAATTTGGTCGTCCCTGTGGCACAGTTCCTGAGCCCTGTTTAAAGTATTGTGCTAATTGCTTCTGAACAACGCTCTCTGCTGTAATACTTTAAACATATGTTACTATTGTCCCATGCTGCGTTGAGGGGGTTATGACTAGTTCGTGGTCCTTGGACTGCCGTACCCACGGTCTGACCTTCGCAAGCCCGGTGGTCTGACCACTGTATTATGAGATGGGAGCATTGCCTTTGCAAAGACCGCGGCTGAATAGCCGACAACACCAGCACACCACTGACCGCTGGGGTTGTGGTCAGGAGAAAGAAGCTTCCATAGGGCAGTACAGAGGAGCTACACCGCCATCCATATTACAAGTTGGCTTTTTGGCAAGCTAAACACAGCAGTGGGACCATCAGCTTAGGTTGACGGAAACAAATGATTTGGGGTGAATTCTCACCCCTTTCCTGTTCTTTCCAGCAGCAGTCCACGTGGGTTGCTTTTTTACAGGTCCCACCTTCACAGCAGCAATCTACAGGTAAGTCATTTTTGTACCCTGTACCCATTGCTAGGACAGGCCACATATGGGTTAGACTCCGGCAATCGGTAGGTGGCATTTTTACATATATATCATGCATAGGTGTGCAATCGACACATATGTAGTTCAAATACTCACAAATGCATTGATACATATGGAAAAATACTAGCGCAACATGACCTCTGGAGCTACACTGCGGACAGTGTGGTCAACTCGTAATACGGCAGTCAGAAGACTGCCGGCACTGCAGCCTTCAAGAGGATGCAGCACCGGTCTTTGGGTGGTTGGACTGCAAAACTCGTAATGAGGCCCTTAGTGTATTTGCGCTTATTGTGTAGTCTTAGGGTGTTACTTAGTTATTGGCAGATGGGATACTCTGTCACAAATGTGGGGGCAACCGCAAACACTGTACTACAAGTACATTATACTCTATGGCTCTTGTAATGTGGCTTATGGGATATCCATCATGTTTTGAAGAAGTAGACTATGTTCTAAACTCCAAAAAAGTCAATTTATTTATACAGCATTATTCATCACCCTAATTTTACCAACATGCTATGCGCCTTGAGACCCTACGGGTGAGTAGTGCGCTTTACAAATGACCTGATTGATTGATTGATTGATTGAGTAATCTTGTTGAATCACACCATTGTGTTGGTATGGTTTTGAATGTGCGCTATCATTTGTTTGTGTTAAATGAATATGCTAACTTGCTTCTGCAAAGTGCCCCAAATTAGGAGCTGAACTGCTCTGAGCTTCACGAATCATCACAAGTAAATACATATGTGTTAGACCTGGCATCTTTGGCGTGGTTTCCCCCTATCTTTTTGCCTCTACCTCCTGTATTTTTGATGCTGTGCTGGATTTCGTTTTTGCTGGTTTAGATGCTTTGGACACTCTGCCACTGCTGATCAGTGCCAGAGTGTAAGTGCTCCCTGTGTAAATTATTATTCTGATTGAATATACATGTTTGGCATATTTGTATCACTATGAAGTCCCTAGTAAAGTGCACTGGGTGTGCCAGGGCTGGTGATGACAAATGCTACTAGTGGGCCTGCAGCACTGATTGTGCCACCCACAGGAGTAGCTCTAAAATGGTGTCTCAGGACTGCCACTGCAGTGCCTATGGGCGGTTTAGAACTGCCATGTCCTCCTGGTCAGTGTCCCCACTGACCAGGCCTAACCCTTCCCTTTTCGTGCACATCAGCCACCCCTATGGAAGGCCCAAGGTACCCCCCTGGGCAGGGTGCAGTGTATGTGAAAGGTAGAGCATGTACTGGTGCAGGTAACATGTTCTGGTAGTGAATTACAGCCATTTTCGTTTTTCACTACTGTAAGGCTATCTTGCTCCATAGGTTAACATGGGGGATGCTGGCTACAGTGGTTAACAGCATTTCTTCCCATAGGAACACGATAGGACATAAGTATCTAGTATCCCTGAACTCAGAATTTAATAACACACATTTTAGGAAAGGTTGTTTTTAAATCCTGGGTTTGAGAACAGCACTTTTAGAAAGTTGCTGTTCTCTTGTCTAACCCTTCTGTTTGCCTGGGCCTGTTTGTGTATTGACTGTCTGGTTTGTGAGTGCCAGGGGCTGGGGAATTCCCCAGCAGGATGGATGAGTCAGAACTAGGCTGAATGACTGCAGTTGCAACTGGAGTGGTGGGAGGAGTTAGCACCTGGGCTGAATAGGGCTGTGCCTGCCTTCCACAATGCTGGCTCCACCCCCCTGCTGGGCGGCTGAGGACCCTGCCCCTCACTCTGAAAGGAAAGATGCAGCCAGCAAAACAAAGTGCTCAGGATCCACCCAGAACTGGTTCAGACCGGGCTCAGGGCCCACATGCACCAAGAGAACAAAGACTTTAGGGGTATAAGTACAGGACCCCTGACAACAGAAAATTAGATCATCCTGGAAATCAAGAAGGAACCTCTGCCAAGGAGAAAGCTGAAACTGAAGAAGGAAGATTGTCCTGCTGTTGCTCAGCTGGACTGACCTGTTGCTTTGCTGCCAAGGAGAGGGGAAGGACTTTGCTGCTGAGCTGTGTCCCCTGTCTTGAAAAGTGTCGCATCGCTCGCTTGCGGAGCGCATCCCCGACAGTGCGAGAAGTTTCCCGCCGCTACGAAGGTCGAGATCGTCGCAGCGCCTGACGCCGCTGCCAGAACCGTCGCATCCTTCGTTTGCGGGAAAAACAGACCGGTGCGGGAGAATTGAACATCGCTGCGAGTATCGTCGCAGAGCCTGTCGTCGCTGGGTGAGATCGCCGCACCGCTTGCTTGCGGGTCGCTGCGAGTGTCGTCGCAGAATCAACGCATCGAGGAGCTGCGAGAGAGAGGATCCCCGCTGGACCGAGCATCGTCGCCCCGGAGATCGTCGCAGCCCCTACGAGATCGTCGCATCGTGTCTTTGCGAGAACAGACTTCCTACGGAACCTACGCACCGGAATCCATACAAGTGGCCTTCCTCCCCATACAGACCGCATTCGTCGCAACACGCCCGCTGCTGCAGCGGGGCTGTCGCATCGCCTCCCCAGGGTCTCAGGAGCAACGCATCGCTTGTTTTCCACCGCACCAGCTTCTGCTTTTGGAACTTTGTTGCAACTAAAGGTACTGTGAGTAAACGTGACGCAACTGTGAACTTTTCACGCATCTGTGGTTTATTTTACCGCAACTTGAAGAACTTTAACGCAACCTTAAGAACTCTTTTTGAAACCATATTCTTGAACTGTGTATGTTGGATTTTTGTCGTTTTGGTCTTGTGTAGTTTAGATTAAAAATACCTTTATTTTTCTAAACTGTTGTGGAGTCAGTTTGTGGTGTTTTCACTGTGTTACTGTGAGTGTTGGTACAAATACTTTACGCATTGCCTCTGGTTAGCCTAGACTGCTCGTGCCAAGCTACCTAGAGGGTGAGCAGGGGTTATCTCAGAGGGTTATCTCCTTGCCCTGACTAGAAGCAAGGGTCCCTATTTGGACAGTGGTACCTACCTCTGCCAACTAGAGACCCCCAGATCCCTACATTGGTGGTCAGGCGGTGGGATTTGAACTTGTATTTGTACTTGACCCACAGTAATTGGTGTACATCACTAGTGAGTGCAGACCACTACGCCACCGCATACTACTGGTTTTTGATTTTTAATTTTTCTATTTTTGAGTAACTCTTCAAAGCATCATGTCTGCGAAAGGAAAGGCACTCAGTGAGGGGGCAGAAGCAGAATTAGAGTTTTGCATTGAGGATTTGTGTTCATACAAAGTTGAGCAACTAAGAAAATTCTGCCTTGAGTTTGAGTGCCCCATAAAAAGCGCCTACAGAAAGCAGGAGCTGCAGAGAATCTTGAAAGCCCATTGGGAGGCACAAGAAGGAGATGATGTGGATGTAGAAAATGGTTTTCAAAGCACAGAGTTGCCAGTGGGCAGAGTAGGCTCAGGAGCTGGCAGCAACCACTCCGGTAGGGGCCTCTCCCCAGAAGAGTTACAAGAAAATCAGAGAGTAAGAGAGTATGACTTGGAAGTCATGAAAATGAAACTGAGGCAATTGGAATTGGAGAAAGAAAGGGCAGCGGAAGACAAGAGAGAGGCTCGTGCCCTAGAGGAAAAGAAATTGCTTTTGGCTCATGAGTTGAGCATGAAAAAACTGGATCTTAAAGCCAAGGAGGTGGATGCCAGTTCTAATGGTGGCAGCGCGCAGCCAGTGCATGGGGGTAAAGTATATATTCCCAAGGACCTGGTACAGAATTACCATAGGGGTGAGGATATTTATGCCTGGTTCACTTCGTATGAAATTGCATTGAAGATGAATGGTGTGCCTGATCAGCATTGGGGGGCGGGCCTGTGGAAACATTTTGAGGCTTCTGGGAGGAGTGCTCTAGAGCCCTTAGAATTAGCAGGTGCCATGACCTACCCCAATATGAAGGAGGCCTTATGTCTCAGGTATAGCCTTACCCCAGAGCAGTACAGACTGCAGTTTAGAAACTCCAAAAAGAGAG
This sequence comes from Lissotriton helveticus, assembly GCF_964261635.1. Classification (NCBI taxonomy): domain Eukaryota; kingdom Metazoa; phylum Chordata; class Amphibia; order Caudata; family Salamandridae; genus Lissotriton; species Lissotriton helveticus. Next base: position 955,586,913 of record NC_136071.1, read on the forward strand.
AGTCTGAGACTTGGATGGAGTGTGTGAATTTGTACTCGCGTGCACTGGAAGGTTGGATGAAGGGCAGTAAAGTAACTGATTTTAAGGGGTTGTTGCATTTAATCAGTTGGGAGCACTTGAGTAGTCTTTGTGTTCCAGAGCTGCGCCAGCATCTTTTAGACAGCAAGCTGACAGACCCCATTGAGCTTGCTAAGGAGGCGGACCGCTGGACCAGTACCAGGGTCCACAGAGGAATTGTGGGTACCACAGCCAAAGGTGGGCAGGGTCCCCAGCAGAAGAGTGGGGGGGACAAGGGTAACCAAAAGGAGTTCTCAGAAGGGCCCCCAAATAGTTCCCAGGGAAAGGAATCCCAACCCCCCAAACCTAAACAGCCATGGCCCTCTAAGGGCAGGCGGACAATAAAGACAACAGGGGCCCACCTACCTGCTATCACTGCAATGAGGTGGGCCACATAGCTCCAAAATGTCCCAAGAAGAAGCAAGCACCCACTGGTGCCCCCGCCCCAGCGTTAGCTAGTGTAGCTTTGGGAGGGGATTTGGTTTCCAGTGATTGGGGGGAGCTAGCAGTTATGACCCTTGTCTCTCTAGGAGACCAAGATGTGGTCCAGGAAACCTTACTGCCCTCTAACACTAAGAAATATGGGCAGAAGGTGACCCTCAATGGGAGGGAGATTGAGGCTCTGAGAGACACGGGAGCCAGCGTGACATCCGTGAGGTGTCAGTGGGTGTCTGAAGAGCAAATCATCCCTGGTGTACTCCGCCCTGTAGTGGCAGCTGACAGTTCAGTGCGCTTCAGCAAGCTGGCACGTGTTCCCTTTGAATGGGGGGGAGTCTCTGGTCTTTTGGAGGTAGTTGTCAGTGATGCCTTGCCTGTAGACTGTCTGTTAGGTAACAACCTGGAGAGTTCTCCATGGAAGGATGTAGAACACAGAACTCACTTGGAGATGTTGGGTTTGCCTGCGTGGATCTGTGTGTCCACACGTGCTATGACAGCCAGTAGGGGGGAGTCAGCAGAACTGGAGCCTGAAACAGTGGCCCAGAGACCTGCCAGGAGAGGAAGAGGCAGGGGGCACGGGAAACCAGCCCCAGCCGTTCCCACGGTCCAGGAGGAAGCAGAACCTGAGGGGGATGCCCTGGAACCTACAGGGGAACAGGTAGCCGAACTGGGAGACTTGCCTGAGCTGACCCATTGGCAGCAGGAAGGTGGTCCCTCCAGGGAGGAATTCTGCAAGGCGCAGAAGGAGTGCCCTTCCCTCATTGGTCTGCGGCAACAGGCTGTAGATCAGGCAGCAGGTGGAGCAGCCAGAGATCACTTCATCTACTGGGAAGATGACTTGTTATATAGCGAGCCTAAGTTTGCTGAGCCCGGTGCAGCCCGTGTGCTGGTGGTACCCGAGCGCTTCAGAAACTTCCTAATGGGTCTGGCTCATGACGTGCCTCTTGCAGGACATCTGGGGCAAGACAAGACCCTAAACCGGCTTGTCACCCACTTCCACTGGCCCCAGATGAGAAAGCACATTGGTTCCTTTTGCAGATCTTGCTACACCTGTCAAGCCAGTGGCAAGACTGGAGCAAAGTTGAAGGCACCCCTTCAACCCTTCCCAGTAGTGAGCACCCCTTTCGAGCGGGTGGGCATAGACATTGTAGGGCTCCTGGACCCCAAGACAGCCTTAGGCAACAGGTTCTTCCTGGTCTTGGTGGACCATGCCACCCGGTACCCGGAAGCAGTCCCTCTCAGGACAATCACAGCACCCGTGGTGGGCCGTGCATTGATGGGGATCTTTTCCCGTGTGGGGTTCCCCAGAGAGGTGGTCTCCGACCGAGGTGCCAACTTCATCTCTAAGTACATGAAGTCTCTGTGGGAGGAGTGTGGGGTAACTTATAAGTTCACCACTCCTTACCACCCTCAAGGAAATGGGTTGGTTGAAAGGTTCAACCGGACCCTGAAAGGTATGATTATGGGCCTAGCGGAGCCCATGAGACGCAAGTGGGACGTCTTGTTACCATGCCTGTTGTTTGCCTACAGGGAGGTGCCTCAGAAGTCCTTAGGGTTCAGTCCCTTTGAACTCATGTATGGCCACCCTGTTGGAGGACCTCTCTCACTGGTGAAGGAGAGTTGGGAAAAGTCCAGTGGGAAAACCCCCCAGGATGTGTTCAGCTATGTGCTGGCCATCCGCAACCAGACACAACGCTTCAGGAAGCTCGCTCAGGCGAACCTGGAAGCAAACCAGGAAGAAATGAAAAGATGGTACGACCAGAATACCACCCTGGTCGAATTTCAACCTGGGCAGGAAGTGTGGGTGATGGCGCCAGTGGAGCCTTGTGCGCTCCAAGACAAGTGGACTGGGCCATACGAGGTGGTGGAAAGGAAGAGTGAGGTAACCTACCTGGTTAACCTGAAGACTCCCAGGCAGCCCCTGAGAGTCTTGCATGTGAACCGCCTCAAACCACACTTTAAGAGGTCTGAAGTAACCATGCTCCTGGCTACAGATGCAGGAATGGAAGAGGATAGTGATCCTCTCCCTGACCTCCTGGCAGTTAAGGAGCAAGATGGGTCAGTGGATGGTGTGGTCCTCTCGCCCACCCTGACCCCAGAGCAGCAGAGTGACTGTCGCCAAGTGTTGGGTCAGTTCTCCTCCCTGTTCTCCTTGACCCCAGGAGTCACCAACTGGTGCGTCCATGATGTGGACACTGGAGACAGTCTGCCTGTGAAACAGAAATTTTACAGGGTAGCTGACAAGGTCAGGGCCAGCATCAAGGAAGAGGTTTCCAAGATGTTGGCGCTAGGGGTGATTGAGCCCTCCAGCAGCCCCTGGGCTAGCCCAGTGGTCTTGGTACCCAAGAAAGCTGCTACCCCCGGTGGCCCTCCAGAACTCCGGTTTTGCGTGGACTACCGTGGGCTCAATGCGGTCACGAAGACTGATGCACACCCCATCCCCAGAGCTGATGAGCTCGTGGATCGGTTGGGAGCTGCCCAGTACCTCAGTACATTTGATTTGACTTCGGGGTACTGGCATATTGCCTTAACTGATGGGGCCAAAGAGAGGTCTGCATTTTCAACGCCAGAGGGGCACTTCCAGTTCCGTGTCATGCCCTTTGGGTTGAAGAATGCTCCTGACACATTCCAGAGACTGGTTAACCAGGTACTGACCGGGCTGGAGGAATTCAGCGCCGCATACCTGGATGACATTGCTGTGTTCAGCTCCACGTGGGAGGAACACCTGCAACACCTCTGCGAAGTGTTGAAGGCTCTGCAAAGGGCAGGCCTCACTATCAAGGCCAGCAAGTGCCAGATAGGGCAGGGATCTGTGGTGTATTTGGGACACCAGGTGGGGAGCGGCTAGGTGGCGCCCCTACAGGCCAAGATTGATACCATTCTGGCTTGGGAGCCCCCCAAGACCCAGACAGAGGTGAGGGCCTTTTTAGGACTCACCGGGTATTACCAACGGTTTGTCAAGGGATATGGCACCATTGTCGCCCCCTTGACAGAACTCACTTCCAAGAAGTTGCCCAAAAGAGTTGACTGGACTGACGCCTGCGAAACTGCTTTTGAAACCCTGAAAACTGCTATGTGCACAGCGCCGGTGCTCAAGGCACCTGACTTTTCCAGTGAGTTCATAGTTCAGACAGACGCTTCAGAGCATGGTGTGGGAGCAGTACTCTCACAAATCACTGAGGAGGGAGGAGACCAGCCGGTACCCTTCATTAGCAGGAGACTACTCCCCAGGGAACAGAGGTGGAGTGCGATTGGGAGAGAAGCATTTGCTGTGGTCTGGGCTCTGAAAAAGTTGAGGCCCTACCTGTTTGGGACTCACTTCCGTGTTCAGACCGACCACAGGCCCCTCAGATGGTTATTGCAGATGAGGGGTGAGAATCCAAAGCTGTTGAGGTGGTCCATCTCCCTACAGGGAATGGACTTTACGGTGGAACACCGCCCTGGTCACAGAACACGCCAACGCTGATGGTCTGTCCAGGTTTTTCCGCCTTAGTGAAGAGAACTCCCAAGAGGGTGGGTAGTTCTCCCCACTTTCAGCTGGAGGGGACACGTGTTAGACCTGGCATCTTTGGCGTGGTTTCCCCCTATCTTTTTGCCTCTACCTCCTGTATTTTTGATGCTGTGCTGGATTTCGTGTTTGCTGGTTTAGATGCTTTGGACACTCTGCCACTGCTGATCAGTGCCAGAGTGTAAGTGCTCCCTGTGTAAATTATTATTCTGATTGAATATACATGTTTGGCATATTTGTATCACTATGAAGTCCCTAGTAAAGTGCACTGGGTGTGCCAGGGCTGGTGATGACAAATGCTACTAGTGGGCCTGCAGCACTGATTGTGCCACCCACAGGAGTAGCTCTAAAATGGTGTCTCAGGCCTGCCACTGCAGTGCCTATGGGCGGTTTAGAACTGCCATGTCCTCCTGGTCAGTGTCCCCACTGACCAGGATTAACCCTTCCCTTTTCGTGCACATCAGCCACCCCTATGGAAGGCCCAAGGTACCCCCCTGGGCAGGGTGCAGTGTATGTGAAAGGTAGAGCATGTACTGGTGCAGGTAACATATTCTGGTAGTGAATTACAGCCATTTTCGTTTTTCACTACTGTAAGGCTATCTTGCTCCATAGGTTAACATGGGGGTGTAAAAGGGAGGATGCTATCAACCAGAATATAAGGTTCTTAAGTATTGCCCGGCGGTGTCGCCTCTTATACCCACAAGATATTTAACAAATGAAGAGGCAGGCGCTGGAGACTGGAAGGCAGGAAACAAGGTTTTATTTTCTCCGGAGGAGAAACACGTCAGTTGGACAGCAGGTATCGTTCTGAGGTGCTCTACCCGCATCTCTGAGGCCTGGCCTCTTATACACAAGTTAATCACTTTATTGCATGAAACACATTCTCGTTAATACTTTGATGTACGAAAAGACATCCTCGGAATCTCCCCTTCAGGTCCGCTCCCACACATAGTTACAGTTGGAGTCCCCACCCCGGTCACAACAGGTGATGATTATCGCGCGGTTGGATATTCCGCCGATTCACGGAATGTGTGGGGTTCGATCGGATCTCGTAGGGTGAGGGCTTTGATCGACCCGAGGGTCCTTTAATGGGAGGAAGCTTCCTACTGTACTGGGGGTAATAAACAGTATCCGCAGAGCCAGGTGGTGGCCTGGGAACGAGGAAGACAAACGGGCACACAGGAAAAAGGGGTTTGTATCAAAAGGACCTGGGACCATGAAAGGAATGAAGGGAGGTGTCGTGCTGGGAACAGGATGGGATTCCGAGGCAGAGCTGCGCTGAAGAGGGGTTTATGACCCGAGACATGTGAGGGCGAGGGGGTTGTCAGCATGCGGGGGATGCCTGCGAGGCTAGGAGAGGGAGAGAGACGCGCTGGTTATCAGAAAAGGGCAGGGAAGCCATGGTGTTCAAAATGGCAGCCGTTTACGTGCACTAAAGGGTTCGAGAAGAGCAAGAGGGCGCCGATAATGTTGACGGTTTCAGCCTAACTTTCAACAGTCCTCCCTTTTCAACATATCTAGCCAACTTGCTTACTCAATGTCAATTTTCATCAAATTCCTAACCTCGGTATCATACAATGCCCTCACGCGTTCGCTTCCAAAGTCCATAGTTTTGGGGAAAATACAACTTGCACATAAAGAACACAGAGGTGGCAGACATTGAATTCCTAAGCATAGACTACATATTACAACTACAGGAATCAGGATAATGGTGAGCAGTCTCCAGCCCCAGTTCTTAACGGTGTCCCAGAACCAACCACCAAGCGACCATTCTTCTTGTTCTCGGTGGACTTCTGAAGAGAGTCTGTGAAGATGTTTGATGGCTTTGTACACTGAGGGTGAGTTGTCCGGTATGTATGTACAACAGCTGGACCCAATAATGCGGCATGCTCCTCCACGGTCCGCCAGAACCACATCTAGAACAAGGCGGTTCTGAAGAGCCACCAGACGGACCGCTTGGAGCTCGGCAGTGCTGTTAGCAAAGATACCAGCTGTGATGTTCATGGTTGTTTCAACTGCCTGAGTCAGATGTCGGATGGCACGGCTGTTTGCCATCGGGCCCCAGAGGGGGACGAGTCCTTTCATAGCATCGAGGAACTGCGCTCCTGTTGAGTCGGCTTGCTCAATGTCTTTGGCTCGTTTTTGTCTATGGTGATCCGCTGGGGCCACATAAGTCGGGGGAAGGACGAAGGAGATGAAACAAGTGCCCCCCCAGCCTTTGGGGAGCCAGGTGTAGGCCTTTGTGCCGCAGACGAAGTACATGTTTGGGGATGACACAAAGGATGGTGGATCCATGGAATCCAAAGTTCTGGTAAAGCGGCAAGCGCTGCGGCCCACCAGCTGTGTCCCAAGTCCTTCCACACACATGTGGCCTGTGACGTTGATGACCGACAGGGCCACAGTCAGAGTGGCAGCCGTTCGTTTCCGCAGATAAGAGAAGGTGGGTCTGGTTGGATTGTTAAACACCTGCATTTCGATTAGTTCTTTTTCAGGGATGTCCACGTGGATTGAGACGCTGGGGGTCAGCGGGCAGAAGTGTGTCTTTGTTTTGTTCCGCCCGACCCCGTGAGAAAAATTTGCTGCGGTTCTGCTGGAGGTGGCATTGTCCTTATAGCTTTCTTGCAGGAGGATCAGCCAAGCAAGGCAGGAGCCGTGAACAGAGAAAGGTGAAGGGATGAATGGTATTGAATGTCCAGTGGCATGGGGTAGCAACCCACAGATCCAGCAGTTGGTGGCATTGGTGGCAAGATTGTGTTGGTGAAGTAGCTGCACGAAAGAGTTATTCCAGAACTCCTTTCGCCTTTCTCTTAGTCGAGGAGAGAGCGAAATCAGATAATGTTCCTTCAAGGTGGTAGGCTGAGCAGTGGTTAGGAATGTTTCGTGAGCAGGTGCATGTTCTTCCATGATCCAGAAAAGTGGTCATGAGGAGAAAGCAGAAGAGGATTGTGATGAAGAGTACAATTGTCTTTGAGCTGTGAAGTTTGTCTGTTCTTGGGTTTCTGTAGTGGGTATTTCCTGTTGCTTCCATCATCTTCTTATCTGGCGCTTCCATCATCTTCAAGGTGCTCGGTAGCAGGCAGAACCACAGACTTCGTTTAGTTCTCTCCCGGTGACCCTTGGTTGTGTCTAGGTCACCGTTCTGAGATTTCAACTCAGTCCGCGGCCTACTTAGCCGAAGCTCCCTCCTTTCGATGCAGGAAATACCCTTCTCCGGATGGCACAGTGGGATCAGAGAATTTTGAAAGTTCAAGCGCTTCAGTATCCGGATAGCAGGCCAGTGACGGTCGGTCCTTGTTCAGGAGCTCTTCTTGGTTGTCGATGTTTTCTGTCATGGCTAGGGTCGAGGAGACCTTCTTGCAGTGGTGTGCATGCAGCCAGTGCCGCTTCCCCTCCACACGAAGAGCCGTCCGGGTGGTGATTAACACTTGCCAGGGGCCCGTCCACCGGGGTTCCAAACTCTTCGATCGCTGAAAATTTCGGATCAGCACGAAATCCCCAGGCTGGATGGTGTGGCCCGGACCCCTGGAAGCATCGGGGATGGCCTGCTGCACCTGCTGATGAATGACAGACAGAGTTTCAGTCAATTTATACAGATAATCAGACATTAGGACGTCCGGGACGTCATGAATGGAGGTTGGTTTTCGGGCAGACCAGACACTCATGGGTCGACCGAAGACAACTTCATAAGGAGTTAAGTGATGTCGGGTGGGGGTAGAGCGCATCGATAGTAATGCCAGTGGGAGGGCGTCTGGCCATTTCAGACCCGTGGTAGCCACTATCTTGGCCAGTTTAAGCTTTAGTGTGGCATTGTGTCGCTCAACAAGTCCGGCAGATTGGGGGTGGAAGACTGCATGAAATTTTTGTTTTATGCCCAATCCCTTTAAGATGAGCTGGATAACTTCGGCTATGAAGTGGGGGCCATTATCACTCCATAAAATACGACAGAGGCCGTAACGGGGGAAAAATTCCTTTAACAGTACCTTTGCAGTGGCCATAGCGGTGTTGTCACGGGTTGGATATGCTTCCACCCACTTGCTAAATGCGCACACCACAACAAGTACATATTTTAGGCCTTGGCACCTGTCTAGCTGGACGTAGTCCATCTGCAGGACTTCAAATGGGTGGTTTGGGACCCCAAATCCCCCCCAGGGTACTACAGTTCCTTTCCCGGGGTTGTGTTGCAGGCATATTAAGCATTGTTGGACCAGGCGTTTGGCGGAATCTGGGATTTTATCATTGTGCCAAACTCTGGAGACAAGTTCGATCATGGGGGCTGACCCTATGTGGGCAGGGGAGTGTGCCATGGTCAGTATGGGAATCAGGTATGAGTCAGGTAGCAACCATTTGTTTGTGGCTTTTGTCCGCCAGCAGCCTTCGTCATCTTTCACTCCCACCCGTGTCCATTCAGTCAGTTCGTGTTGTGTGCTAGCCGTTTGAATGTCTCTGATAGTGTCCTTAGCGTCAGTCCAGTTTTCTGCTTGTGACCTGGTCACGTACATACGTGTTGTCGTCCTATTTTCAGCTGTCGTTCGGGCAGTGATGTCGGCTAGCGCGTTTCCCTGTCCAATAATGTCCGTCACCCTTTTGTGTGCCTGGCATTTGATGACCGCAAGCTTTTTGGGGAGAAGGACAGCTTCGATCAAGGTGGAGACTAGATCCCCGTGTAAAATGGGTGTGCCGTGTGAGGTCAAGAATCCCCTCTCCCTCCAAAGGAGCCCGAAATGGTGAACCACCCCGAAGGCATACTGGCTGTCGGTGTAGATGTTCGCTGTGGTTCCTGCTGCTAGGATGCAAGCTCGTGTTAGGGCAATTAGTTCCGCTGCCTGGGCAGATCGTTGCGTGATGCGGGCTGTCTCGATTACAGCTCGAGCCGTGGTGACTGCATAGGCAGCGGAAGTGGTGCCATCGGGGAGTTTGATGCAAGAACCGTCCACCCACAGCTCCCCGTCGGGGTCGGGGAAAGCCGTGTCTCTGAGGTCAACCCTACTTCTAGTCTGTTCGTCTGTGAGAGTCACGCAGTCATGTATAGGGTGTACATTGGGATCGTTCTCTGGTAAGGGTAACAGAGTTGCCGGGTTCAGTGTGGTGCATCTTTTCAGGGTGATATGGGGTGCAAGCAAAGTCAGTTCGTATCCGGTCAGTCGTGCGCTCGTCAGGTGTTGCGTCTTGGTTTGGTTCAGGAGGGTGTCAACTGCGTGGGGTACCAATACCGTGAGGGAATTCGAGAGTACGATCCCCTCACTCTGTCGGATAGAGATTGCAGCACCAGCCACGGCTCGAAGGCAGGCAGGTAAGGCCCTGGCTACAGGGTCAAGAGTGGCAGAGAAGTAAGCGCACGGTCGTTGTCTCGGGCCAGTGGCCTGGGTCAGGACGGACAAAGCGCACCCCTCCCTTTCGTGAGTGTAAAGGGAGAAGGGCTTCTTGTAATCTGGGGTACCCAGGACAGGGGCCGAACAAAGGGCATCTCGTAGTTCAGTGAAGGAGGTCTGACACTCAGGGGTCCAAGGGAGTGGGAAGGGGATGTCTTTACTTAGCAGAGAAAGCAGCGGTTTCACAATGAGGCTAAAGTTTGGTAACCACTGTCGGCAGAAGGAGGTGAGGCCTAGTAGGGAGCGAACCTGTTTCTGGGTCTTAGGGACAGGAGTTTCAAGAATGGTTCGGATCCGGTCGGGATTGAGTTTTCTTCCTTCTTTGGACAAAAGGTGGCCTAGGTAAGTGACTTGGGGTTGGCAGAATTGCAACTTCTTCTTGGAGACCTTGTGACCATTTTCCGCAAGGAAGTGTAGGAGTTGAATGGTGGCGATAACCGCTAATGGGGTAGTGTCGGCTGCCAAAAGGATGTCATCGACATATTGTACCAACGCCACTCCATCGGGTAACTGGACTTGATCCAGTTGTCGTTTGAGGGCCTGGCTGTAGATGCTAGGGCTTTCTGTGTAGCCCTGGGGTGCTCGGCAAAACCTATATGAGCGGGCTTTTAGGGTAAAGCCGAAGAGATATCGGCTGTCTGGGTGGATGGGGATGGAAAAGAATGCATTTTTGAGGTCGATGACGGTGAAGGTGGTGGCAGTAGGGGGAATCAAAGTCAGGATGGTGGTGATGTCTGAGACCACAGGGTACTGGGGTACCACCACTTTGTTGATCTCTCGGAGGTCGATGATAAAACGGTATGCTTTCTCATCTCCCTCTCCCTGTTTCTTGATGATGGGCAAGATAGGGCTGTTGCAAATGTTGCTAACCACTTCCTCTACCACTCCTACGTCTATCAGTGACTGGATAATCTTTACCAATGCCTTCTCGCCCTCGGGCGATATCCGATATTGTGGAAGTTTTGGGAGTGTTGCGTCTGGTCGGACAGTAATGTGCACTGGGTCAATCAACACACGCCCTACGTCCGAATCCGTTTTGGCCCACAGATACGGAGGCAGAGCGTCAAGCAGGGATGCGTCAGTGTCGGTGATGGAAAACATGTGTTGGGGAGAGCAATGTCTAAGCAGAACGGGGTTGTCGTAAAGAAACACTCGAACTCCATCTTGAGAACATCTGATCGTCGCTTGGAAGTGTTTTAGTAAGTCAAGTCCCATAATGGCGTCAGGGCTATTGGAGGAGAGCAAAAACGTGGTGTCAGTGGTGTTGTTTTCTACGTCAAAGAGAATCGGGGCAGACAAAGGGTTAGTGGAGGGCGTTCCATCGAAACCTGTCGATGTTATGAGTGAGCCAGACATGGGTGCCCTTGGAATCAGTCGTTTAGATAACGCACTACGTGTTGCGCCAGTGTCTACCAGAAATGGAGACTTGGTACCCAGGACCTTAGCAGTGGCGTAAGGGCCCTGCTGGTCAACATAGAGCTCGACTGGATCCCTCCCTTGCCCTTGGCTGTCCTATGCGAAGTCGTGGGCGTCCTCATAGTCGGATTGCTGATATTGGTTCTGCCTGGGTCGATCAAACGTATTTGGTCTGCCTGATCTGTCGTTAGTCGTGTCATTTGGGGGCCCTCGCTGTTGTCCCTTATTTCTCAGTCCATTTGCTATGTCCCTGGGGTCTCTGTTTTTGATTATTTCCAGAAGAACTGGGCACTGGGATTTCCAATGGCCAGTTCCTTTGCAGAAAGCACACTGGTTCTCTCTAAGGTCTGTGCGTCCACTGTAGGAAGTCAGAGTGCGGTCCTGGGGAAATGTAGTCTTAGGGACGTTCGTCTGGTAGTTTCCCCGATATTGGTCTCGTCCTATAGTCACCCCTTGCAGTTTGGCAATCATCACCCTCTCTTTCAGGTCCTTTTTCTTTTTCTCTGTTGCCCTATCGTTTTCATTTTTCTGATGTTCATAATATTGGGCCATTTGGAGAATAGCTGTAGGTTTGGAGGCTGCCCAACTACTCTCGCTGGCCTGTAGTTTCTGGGAGATCTCCGATGACAGGCCCTTAACATAATTCTGGACAAACAGATGGTGTCCGGTTGCAGTGGTCATGTCCTGGCCGCTGTAATCGGAGAACACCGTTTCAAACCGGGAGAAGTATTCCGATACATCCTCCTGGGGTTTCTGGCGACAGGCTGTTACTATCGACCAGTCCACTTTCTTTTCTGGAATCAGGGTTTTTAATTTCTCTACGATTTTATCTGGAAGGTCTAGAATGGATTTCAAAGGCTTTTGTCCTGGTCCCCGTTGTTTATCCAGATCATCGAGTTGTGACCAGGTATGTCCAAACAGCTCAAGGTGGTCGACTTTCCGGATTTGCTTCCACACATCAGCTGGTAGACATAACCCGAAGAACAAGTCGATGTCAGCCAGGGTCATAATTGTTGAACCCAGGGCTGTACCCAATTCAGTATAAAAGGCAGTGGGGTTTTTACGTAGGTCGGGCAGAGATTTCCGGAATGTCAGAATCTCTTGCCGGTCCCAGGGCTGGTAGACCCAGTTGTACACTACCCTTCCTTTTGCATCCTGGTGGTTTGCATCATCGTTAGTCCCTGAACCTCGGGGCGGTACCCAGTAAGGGGCAGCCTCTCGTATTGGCATCATGGTGTTAGGTTGTTCAGTTTGAGGTTCGGTTGCTACGGGTGTCGCGGGTTTAGTCCCCGATTCTCGTTCAGTGAGGTGGCGGAAAACCTCAAGCGTACGCGTAAGGAGGTCCGACACATCACACTCGCCCTCTTCCCCGATATCGACCTTCCGGTACAGAGTCGTTAGGTTCTCGGGACCTTTGTCTCGATATCGGTCCTCGTATGCATTCAAGGCATGGTAACACAGTCGTACGGTAAAATGTCGTCTGTGACTCCCAGTATATGAGTTAAACACATCCGTGATGTGCTCCTCACCTTCCTTCCTTCCTATCAGTGCTCTTGCTATCCTGTCGATCCCTGCTCGCTCATCTTTGCTTAGTCTGTTTGTTCTTGCAGGGCCAGCCCCTCGAGTCTCAGGGTCGCCTAACGTTGTCGTTGATGCAGTATTTAATACAAAGGGTTCGGCTGGCACAGAGGCCATGGGGGCCGAAGCTGTGGCGGTACTTTCGTTTGCACCTGGGGGTGGTGCGTGCTGTGCTAGGGGTTGGGAAGGGGCATATGGAGGGGGCATGTAGATGATAGGAGGACCTAACAGCAGATCCTCGTTGGCTCGTTGTTTCGAGGGTAAATCAGGGTAGAGCATGGAGGAAGTTCTAACCGGACACTGGCTCGATGTTTCCATTTCTAGTTTCTGTTTAGCTTTCTCTCTTTCCTTTATCTCTTTTTCTAGTTTCTGGGCGGCTAGGTGGGCTGCTTTTCGCAGCTCTTTTCCCAACCTACTCTCAGTTTTCTTTTTACGTTGTTCAGTTTCTTTGCGCCACATGCCGAAACTATCAAGCATAGTGGGTGTTGTCTTGTTTTTACCAAGGGCTGTTTCTAGCGCTTTTATTTTATCATCATCGAAGGATCCTATCAGTGGCCACTGGCTTTCTCGCTCCTTTTTCGTATATTTATGCCATAGTTTGCTATAGGCTATAGCGATCAATCCATGCTTCATGAACATGTCCTTATTAGGGGTGCCTTCCAGTGGGGCTGGATGGTCCATCTCTAATAAGCGGTCCGGGCTAAACAGGCTACTAATCAGTGGGGAGAAGACAGACATGACGGCTCGTAACGAGGGACAAAAAGTCAGCACTGCCTATCTTATCACTGTGTGCAAAGACTGGACAGAATATTTCTATTCTACGTTGTTTGCAGGCAGTGAATACCTCATGAATCAAATAACAAAAGACCAATAAATATTCAATGGGGAGAATGAGTAGGTCCGCAAAGATCTGCGTTACCTACCCCTTTCACTATCTGCAAAAAGGGAGGTCTCTTCCCTGTTTGCAGACAGAGAATCTCCAGAAAACAATAGTTTTGCGAACAACAGTTCAGTTTCAAGTAATTATTCAGTGGGGGAGAAAAAAAATAGGCACGACGGTTGCCTTACCTATCCTCCACTGTTTGCAAAGAGAGAGCCTGTTGTTTCTCCGTTTGCAGACAGCGAATCTCTAAATAAATAAAAAGAGCAATACTAGTATTTCCTAAACAATCAAGCAATTATTTCGCAACTTGTCGTGTTTACACGACCTTACCCGGACCGCATGGACAGTTTCTTGTCTTCCGAATCCAGCGCCCGATCGTCCTCTCTTCTCCGTTATCCTCGCGGCACTCCTGATGGTTCCCAGTCAGGACCGTAGATCACTCGAGAGAGGTCTGTTCGGAACCAGTGAAGTTCGGATGATCGGCTGTCAGACGAGGGTCTATCGGACAGGCGCGCTCCCGATCGTTGCAGTCGTTCACTCTGTCGTCAGGACCTCTCCCACTGGATCCACGAGTCGCTGATGGGCCCCACGCTTGGGACGCCAATTGTAAAAGGGAGGACGCTACCAACCAGAATATAAGGTTCTTAAGTATTGCCCGGCGGTGTCGCCTCTTATACCCACAAGATATTTAACAAATGAAGAGGCAGGCGCTGGAGACTGGAAGGCAGGAAACAAGGTTTTATTTTCTCCGGAGGAGAAACACGTCAGTTGGACAGCAGGTATCGTTCTGAGGTGCTCTACCCGCATCTCTGAGGCCTGGCCTCTTATACACAAGTTAATCACTTTATTGCATGAAACACATTCTCGTTAATACTTTGATGTACGAAAAGACATCCTCGGAATCTCCCCTTCAGGTCCGCTCCCACACATAGTTACAGTTGAAGTCCCCACCCCGGTCACAACAGGTGATGATTATCGCGCGGTTGGATATTCCGCCGATTCACGGAATGTGTGGGGTTCGATCGGATCTCGTAGGGTGAGGGCTTTGATCGACCCGAGGGTCCTTTAATGGGAGGAAGCTTCCTACTGTACTGGGGGTAATAAACAGTATCCGCAGAGCCAGGTGGTGGCCTGGGAACGAGGAAGACAAACGGGCACACAGGAAAAAGGGGTTTGTATCAAAAGGACCTGGGACCATGAAAGGAATGAAGGGAGGTGTCGTGCTGGGAACAGGATGGGATTCCGAGGCAGAGCTGCGCTGAAGAGGGGTTTATGACCCGAGACATGTGAGGGCGAGGGGGTTGTCAGCATGCGGGGGATGCCTGCGAGGCTAGGAGAGGGAGAGAGACGCGCTGGTTATCAGAAAAGGGCAGGGAAGCCATGGTGTTCAAAATGGCGGCCGTTTACGTGCACTAAAGGGTTCGAGAAGAGCAAGAGGGCGCCGATAATGTTGACGGTTTCAGCCTAACTTTCAACAGGGGATGCTGGCTACAGTGGTTAACAGCATTTCTTCCCATAGGAACAAGATAGGACATAAGTATCTAGTATCCCTGAACTCAGAATTTAATAACACACCTTTTAGGAAAGGTTGTTTTTAAATCCTGGGTTTGAGAACAGCACTTTTAGAAAGTTGCTGTTCTCTTGTCTAACCCTTCTGTGTGCCTGGGCCTGTTTGTGTATTGACTGTCTGGTTTGTGAGTGACAGGGGCTGGGGAATTCCCCAGCAGGATGGATGAGTCAGCACTAGGCTGAATGACTGCAGTTGCAACTGGAGTGGTGGGAGGAGTTAGCACCTGGGCTGGATAGGGCTGTGCCTGCCTTCCACAATGCTGGCTCCACCCCCCTGCTGGGCGGCTGAGGACCCTGCCCCTCACTCTGAAAGGAAAGATGCAGCCAGCAAAACAAAGTGCTCAGGATCCACCCAGAACTGGTTCAGACCGGGCTCAGGGCCCACATGCACCAAGAGAACAAAGACTTTAGGGGTATAAGTACAGGACCCCTGACAACAGAAAATTAGATCATCCTGGAAATCAAGAAGGAACCTCTGCCAAGGAGAAAGCTGAAACTGAAGAAGGAAGATTGTCCTGCTGTTGCTCTGCTGGACTGACCTGTTGCTTTGCTGCCAAGGAGAGGGGAAGGACTTTGCTGCTGAGCTGTGTCCCCTGTCTTGAAGGAATCTCCAAGGGCCTGAGAAGAGCTGGCTCCCTGTTTTGAAGTCCCAGGAACAAAAGGACTTCACCCCTAGCTTCCCTGAACTCTGCTGAGAGAGTTCTGTCCTTCCTAGAGTGATTGATCCAGTTGTGGGGCCTCTGGAAGTTGTACCTG
Organism: Lissotriton helveticus; assembly: GCF_964261635.1. Taxonomy (NCBI): domain Eukaryota; kingdom Metazoa; phylum Chordata; class Amphibia; order Caudata; family Salamandridae; genus Lissotriton; species Lissotriton helveticus. The sequence continues at coordinate 955,602,487 of NC_136071.1, forward strand.
AGCTGGGAAGCTTGAAACTAAGCTTGAGAGACTTTTTAACTTGAAAAGTGTTGCATCGCTCGCTTGCGGAGATCATCCCCGACAGTGCGAGAAGTTTCCCGCCGCTACGAAGGTCGAGATCGTCGCAGCGCCTGACGCCGCTGCCAGAGCCGTCGCATCCTTCGTTTGCGGGACGCACCAGACCGGTGCGGGAGAATTGAACATCGCTGCGAGTATCGTCGCAGAGCCTGTCGTCGCTGGGTGAGATCGCCGCACCGCTTGCTTGCGGGTCGCATCACGTCGCTGCGAGTTTCGTCGCAGAATCAACGCATCGAGGAGCTGCGAGAGAGAGGATCCCCGCTGGACCGCGCATCGTCGCCCCGGAGATCGTCGCAGCCCCTACGAGATCGTCACATCGTGCCTTTGCGAGAACAGACTTCCTACGGAACCTACGCACCGGAATCCATACAAGTGGCCTTCCTCCCCATACAGACCGGATTTGTCGCAACACGCCCGCTGCTGCAGCGGGGCTGTCGCATCGCCTCCCCAGGGTCTCAGGAGCAAAGCATCGCTTGTCTTCCACCGCACCAGCTTCTGCTTTTGGAACTTTGTTGCAACTAAAGGTACTGTGAGTAAACGTGACGCAACTGTGAACTTTTCACGCATCTGTGGTTTATTTTACCGCAACTTGAAGAACTTTAACGCAACCTTAAGAACTCTTTTTGAAACCATATTCTTGAACTCTGTATGTTGGATTTTTGTCGTTTTGGTCTTGTGTAGTTTAGATTAAAAATACCTTTATTTTTCTAAACTGTTGTGGAGTCAGTTTGTGGTGTTTTCACTGTGTTACTGTGAGTGTTGGTACAAATACTTTACGCATTGCCTCTGGTTAGCCTAGACTGCTCGTGCCAAGCTACCTAGAGGGTGAGCAGGGGTTATCTCAGAGGGTTATCTCCTTGCCCTGACTAGAAGCAAGGGTCCCTATTTGGACAGTGGTACATACCTCTGCCAACTAGAGACCCCCAGATCTAACAATATGTATGTTATTCTGACAAGCAGGCCTGTCTAAGCCATCCTTCTAGTGTCGTAATGATCTTGTGCACCCTCTGTGCATCTCTGATCCATTCTGCCAGCGATCAATTACTGGGGTGCACAGTCTCTGAATGAGGCTCCCTTCACTTTTCTAGGTCATTCTGCTTTCTCGTTCATCTATCTGGTGCATCTTTTATGCTTGGAGCCAGTAGTGCTCTTCTGACTAGTCTTATACCGGTGACACTTTGCTGCAATGTGCACATCCTGTATGTGCCCCAGTACTTCTGCACCTGCGAGGTTTCCATATATTTAGCTTCACTGGCCTCTCCATCTGGCTGCAACTTGCTTAAAGTGATTCATAGTGCTGTCCCAACCCAACTTGTCCCCTTGCTTCAGAGCATCCCCTGGATGTTGTTATTGGTACGTTATGCCCCACTTTCTCCTGAGATTACCCAGATTTGTAAACCGCCAACTGTCCTCATTTCTGGAAACCTCTAAACTACTTCATCCTTCCCAAACAGGCTTTTGTCCCGGACAAGGGATGGAGACAGCACGTCTTAAGGTGGTTGAAGAGTCGAGGAGGATCCTGGACACAGGTGGCAATGTAGCCATCATCCTCCTCGACCTCAGCACCGCATTTGATACGGTAAACCCCCGTATCCTCTTGGCCCGTCTAAATAAAATCGGTGTCTCGGGAAAAGCCCTTTCATGGCTTGAATCCTTCCTCCTTGAAAGGTATTTTAAAGTATTTGAAGGGGATTGCCAGTCAGCTCCGATACCCTTGCAGTGTGGGGTTCCTTAGGGCTCCTCCCTGAGCCCCACACTTTTCAATGTATACATGTCCCCTTTGGCCGAGATAGTGGCTCCCTAAGGAATTGAATTATTCAGCTATGCTGATGGCACTCAGCTTGTGGTCTCTTTGAATCAGGCAGATCTGTCCCACATGAGTCTGAGTGATTGTCTTGAGGAGGTAGCAAATTGGATGGGCCAGTCCCAGCTCAAACTCAACAACGAAAAGACTGAACAGATGTTACTGGGCAGGAAGGCCTCATTCAACTCCCCTACGTTATGGCCCTCTTCTATGGGCGCTGCCCCAACCCCAAAATGTGCGATCAAGAGTTTGGGATTCTGGTTAGATGAGCACCTGTCATTCAAAGCACAGGCCAGGAAAACTGCGGCCACCTGCTTGTGCCTGCTAAAATCTATACGTAAAATCCTGCCTCAACTGCCTGACAGAGCCAAAAAGATCCTGGTACAAGCCATGATTTTGTCCAGACTGGACTAAGGCAATGCGCTCTATCTGGGAGCCCCGGCCTCTGTGATCTGCAAACTCCAGGTAGTCCAAAACTCAGCAGCTATACTGCTGACGAGCACCAACCATCGCTCCTCAGCCAAGCCAGCGTTAAGATCACTTCATTGGCTACCGGTAAAAGAACGGGTACACTTTAAGGCCCTCTGTATTGCCCATAAAAGTCTGCAAGGCAAAGGCCCCCCTATCCTTACTAACCTGATCAAACCATACAAAACGCCCAGAAGTCTCCACTCTAATGATCTCAATCTGGCAGAAGTGAACAGAATCCATAAGGCTCGTTCTGGGGGACGCCTTTTCTCCCATAACACGACAAAACTATGGAATTCTATGCCACTCTCCCTTCGTCAGGAACCCAATCATCTTACATTCCGTAAGAAAATAAAGACATGGCTCTTTCCTCGTTTTTCTCCGGAAACCAACTGCTAACTGTATTCCATCTTTCACCTTCAGACCTGTGTTGTAGCTGAAGCGCTGGGATGCCTCCGGGTAGCCATGCGCTATAAAAGACTCATTTCATTCATTCATTCATTCATTCATGTTGTTTCTACTCATAATGCTGACTGTCCTTGATAGCGTGCATACTCTCTGCTTGCAGGACTCCAGAATTAGAGAGGGGTTATGGTGATAGGTGTTACTATTGTTTATCTTCAAGTAAGTACAAATCAGCAAAAGGGTATGTCTTTCAACATTCTGATGTAGGTTTTTAACTCACCTATTGAAAGATAGCTGCAAAGTGACCTCCCACCTTGTGTGACAGCTTGACACAGACTGCACAAATAAGTAGATCAAAAATATCTACATATTACGCAGCTTCACTTTGCATAAGCTGTAAATTGCATTAGGGTAAGAAACCAGAGCTTGCTGAAGATCTGGCACAAAACACTGTAGTACTTTGTAGTTATGGTAGAGGACAACTGGATGAGGGAATGTGGGGTAGTCCAATGCCTGACATGTTAAATACATTATAGATCACATTACCTCACAGTCAGTCATTTCGTTTCGTTTATAACTTTATTTCGATTCCACAAAGAAATCATAAAAGTATACATCAATATAATAAATTTTTTTTTAAAAAACACAAGCTACAATAAAAACCACGATACATATTTACATAATACTGATTTCCATAAACATTCCCTACCAATTTCTAATAACTGGAGCTGATCTAATGGGGGTAGGAGAGTTGATAGTTGATAGTACCCCTTTCTAACAGATATTTGCGTAGGGCTGTTTATCTTAGTGAGGGGCTAGGTGGGGTGCTCGGATAAAAATCGTAGAGATCCCAAACGGAAATGGGGCCATCATTTTCATGGGGCTGAGAGAATCGTAAGTAGGGGACTGTGTGCCTGTCCCTAAATTTAACTAAAACTAGGTCCCCGGGAATTTCTTTAGATGTTGACCCTAACCAGCCCACCCTTCTAACGCTCAGGATGCAACCGTTTTTGTTGGGTGGGAGGGGTCTATTTTTTGATAACCAAAACAGGACTTTATGAAATAGGTCCTGATGGCTTTCAGGTTTCCCGTGGATGGGTGCAGGTACTCCTGCAAAAACAAGCACAAAGGGGGCGGCTTCTGGAGGCAAATCTATACAAGCTGCTCTGTTAGGTTCTGCTCTAGTAGCGGAGAAATTTGATAACATGGGTTTACGGGCAATTTTGGTGGCAATTGAGATGTTCTCTTAGGAGGTCGTCGATCGGTTTGGACATTTTTTGTGGCATTGATCAAAGGTGTATGGGCGGTTTTGGTAACGGTATTAGGTAAGCAGTTGTGGGATTGACTTACAGTTGGAACAGCTTTTATAGTGAGAGGCGCTTTAGGGGCAGTAGGGAAAGTGGAACAATTAGGTGTAACAATCTTTGCGGGTGGGAAAGAATTAGCTTTAATAATAGTCTCTAGGCTTGTCAACCTATCCCCTAAGAGGTTGATTTGGTCAAGCAGGGGTGATATTACAGATCTTAACATCAATTCAAAGTGGGGCAATAGTTGCAGATGGGGGGATGCTACTTCATCATCCAAAGTTCCAGTGTACACCTTGGATGAGATAGAATTTATGGCGGGTGATGTGGAATCAGTACAGAGTTTTTGTATTTTAGCTTCTGTTTCGTAATCATTAACCCCGTTGTGCTTCCTTTTCGCACTTTGGCCCTGTGTCAGTTCAATGGCTTGGCTGCTATCCTCCTTGGGTGATAAGGGAGGATCGCCGCGTCTATCGGTGCAAGGGTCGATAGTAGAGACTTTTACGGGGGAAGGGGCTATAACTGGAATAAAATTAGTCCCGCACAAAGCATTTAGTTCCTCCCAGTAGAACACTTTTGCTGAACTGACAGAAGTTTGTGGGAGGGTTTGAATTGGATCTAAAAGTTGATGGCAATCATCAGAATCTGTTTCGCTGATGGTAATAAGGGTCATATGGCTCTGAGTGTACGTGTCCATTTCCTGGCCCGGGCGTCCTTTTTGAGTGAAGATAGGATAGGCCCCCTTGGATGTCATGGTTTATATAATGTGGCTATGTTTGTAAAACAAACAGGCCATAAGTCTTCTATAGTAGAGAATAGGCACTGTACTTTCTCTTGCGGGGGATACCAAGGGGGCTGGCCCGTCCCCGTCCTCCTCCTGCCACTGAAAGGCCACAGAGGCCCCGCCCTTTGCCCGGGCTTCGCCCCAGGCTATGTCCGGGCGCGTTCCGCATGCGCGTTACTGTTGAACCTTATATACACGGAGCCGCCGAAGGGGACGGGAAGAGGACCAGCTGCGGCTGATGACAGGCCGCACTGCAGGCTGGTCCTCGCAGTCCCGTAATACGCCTACAAGCAGTCAATCACCTCCCACGGGTCCAAAGCACTTCCGTGTGCAGAGAGCACAAAGTTATCCTTGGCGAGCGGCTCCCGCGAAGCGGGGGCCGCGAGAAGTGGAGGAAAAATCAGGAATCCAACAGTCGCCGGTAAGCAGTCCCCACAGGCTCAGCAAACCCCAGATAGCAGCAGTGGTGGGGGGGGTTTATTCCAGGCGTTCAGCGGAGGCGGGAAGAGGACCAGCTGCGGCTGATGACAGGCCGCACTGCAGGCTGGTCCTCGCAGTCCCGTAATACACCCACAAGCAGTCAATCACCTCCCACGGGTCCAAAGCACTTCCGTGTGCAGAGAGCACAAAGTTATCCTTGGCGAGCGGCTCCTGCGAAGCGGGGGCCGCGAGAAGTGGAGGAAAAATCAGGAATCCAACAGTCGCCGGTAAGCAGTCCCCACAGGCTCAGCAAACCCCAGATAGCATCAGTGGTGGGGGGGGTTTATTCCAGGCATTCAGCGGAGGCGGGAACAGGACCAGCTGCGGCTGATGACAGGCCGCACTGCAGGCTGGTCCTCGCAGTCCCGTAATCCGCCTACAAGCAGTCAATCACCTCCCACGGGTCCAAAGCACTTCCGTGTGCAGAGAGCACAAAGTTATCCTTGGCGAGCGGCTCCCGCGAAGCGGGGGCCGCGAGAAGTGGAGGAAAAATCAGGAATCCAACAGTCGCCGGTAAGCAGTCCCCACAGGCTCAGCAAACCCCAGATAGCAGCAGTGGTGGGGGGGGTTATTCCAGGCGTTCAGCGGAGGCGGGAAGAGGACCAGCTGCGGCTGATGACAGGCCGCACTGCAGGCTGGTCCTCGCAGTCCCGTAATACGCCTACAAGCAGTCAATCACCTCCCACGGGTCCAAAGCACTTCCGTGTGCAGAGAGCACAAAGTTATCCTTGGCGAGCGGCTCCCGCGAAGCGGGGGCCGCGAGAAGTGGAGGAAAAATCAGGAATCCAACAGTCGCCGGTAAGCAGTCCCCACAGGCTCAGCAAACCCCAGATAGCAGCAGTGGAGGGGGGGTTTATTCCAGGCGTTCAGCGGAGGCGGGAAGAGGACCAGCTGCGGCTGATGACAGGCCGCACTGCAGGCTGGTCCTCGCAGTCCCGTAATACGCCTACAAGCAGTCAATCACCTCCCACGGGTCAAAAGCACTTCCGTGTGCAGAGAGCACAAAGTTATCTTTGGCGAGCGGCTCCCGCGAAGCGGGGGCCGCAAGAAGTGGAGGAAAAATCATGAATCCAACAGTCGCCGGTAAACAGTCCCCACAGGCTCAGCAAACCCCCAGTCAGTCAAAAGATACACTCTTTGTATCTTTTAAACAGTAAGAATAAATGTAAAGGCAGCTTTATTGAACAGATGAGGACGCACAACTGCAAAGAACACAGTGATAAAGGTGATCTTAGCACAGGAAACCTATTGATGATGTCATAGTTAGAAATTGCTACACTTTTGTGCACGGCACTTTAACCCCACTTTTTCCGTGGGTCACCCAAGGGGAATTGACAAACCCTTGGTACCATTAGAATCGAGTTGAACTGTCCCAAATATCAAACACAAGGGCTCAGCACCAGTAGGGATACCCCTAAGTAGTCCAGTGGTTAATCTCTCCTAGACACACAATCATGCTCCACTAATTGCTACCAGTGAAACTTCGTTGAGAAAAGCATCATCCTTCAAGCACACGTCTTTGTTTATTTCCTAAACTGGTGCATTTTAGCAAGAACTAGTCTCTTATCCTCTCATCCACTTAGGGCCTCATTACGATGACGGTGGGACTGCCACCGTCACCCCATCTGGGGCGGTACCACCGCCATCGCAATATTGTTTTCCGCCCGCCACATTAGGATGGCAGGCAGATGGATGGCGGCCGGAAAGACAGACGTCATGGATCCGGCGGGCTCAAGGAGCCCGTCGGGCGGTCGGAAGGAACATCGATCCCTATCCCGACCCATCGACCCCATCGATCCATAGGGATCGATGTTCCTTCCGAACGCCCGACGGGCTCCTTGAGGCACCGCAGTAGGCATTATGATCTCCCTACACATGCAGTTTCCCGCCATGAAAAGGCTGGTGGAAAAGAACATTGGGGACCCTAGCAAACCCCCTTCACCCCAGACCTTCAGTTTTGGGTTTAGGGGGGCACCTATGGTCCCCCTTCATTTTCCAGCACCATGTTGCAGGCACCGTTACATAGTGCAGAGATAGGTGTAATGTCCATTTTTTGTACTGCAGCGTGGGCTGCAGACCGCAGCACATGCGACAATATAAAATATACACATTGCGACTGTCACAGTGGCGGTCGCATCCTAATTCAGCAGGCGTGACCACAGTCTTGTATTCTGGTGGTCCCGTTTCTGAATGGATGGCGGTCAGACGTAAGTCTGACCCCCATCCTAATGAGGCCCTTAGTTACCAAATGTGCATGAAGCAGCTAGCTTTCTTAATTAGTAAGCTATTCCTCCGTTCTTTCCTAAGCCCACACATAGTGAAAGGGTCCCTTTCCACAAATAAGCTTACGAGTGAGAAGTAATGAATGTCAAAGCATTCCTTTTTTCAACTCATTCAACTCCTGGACAATTTCCTGTTTTACAGGAGGTTAATGTTCATACAACTCTTGTCTCTCTGCTCCTAAAAAAACCATTAGAAGCAAAGTTTTGCATTGATCTTTCCAATTTGCCCCACACTCTCTTACCCGGTTGTTAAAAACTATTTTTTTAATCTTTTTTTAGGCTACTCATTTACTATGTAGTATACTGAGGAACAAAAACGGAAATTTACAGCCCAAGTATTAACACACATCTATAGTAGAGCTTGTTTTCTTATCCAAGGCCTGACAGCCACACTTTATACTTTTAATCCCCAGTGCTTGATATTACATTTTAGAAGTATCATTGGGCCTTATTTATAGCTTGGTAAACAAGGTACTCACCGCACCAGAAACGAAGCAGAGTACATCTCTGCCAAATGGCAGTCCACCAACTCTATTTAGATTAAGGCAGACCATCATGTATCTGCTGGCAGAGCCACCGCTATGTCTGCCAGTTGAAACTTTACACTAATAGTCTGATGGACTCCAAGCCATTGCAGTAGGTACATCTGACCTTTCATCCTACTTTTTTCTGTTTTTGACCAACAAGGAAAACCTGTCAGTCGCTATCTGAAAAAAAGAAAAGCAGAATGACTCCCACACTTCAGGAGACATCTCGCAGTGTATCAGGGTAACTGTTAGAAATGGGATCTCTGGTTGGCTAAGGCTTGCGCGAAAGCCAGGTAGAGACCACCGCTCTAGTCAGGGCAAGGCAGTTACATGCCAAAGATAACTCCTGCTTACCCCCTTGGTAGCTTGGCACGAGCAGTCAGGCTTATCCCAGAGGCCATGTGTAAAGCGTTTGCGCACTCACACAGCAACAACATACCAGGCACACTACAAAAGGAACTCCACACAAGGTTATATCAAAAATAGCCTTTGTATTTTCATAACACATTAGAATAGTAATCACACAATATATACTGTGCCAACTGGCACTGGGCAATATTTACAATGGATTGTAACTTGGGCCACTGTCAGCACCATCACAAGCACAAATAGTAAATGTAGAACTAATAATAAATATAGAATACAACCAGAAATTACAGGTAAACACTGTACTTAGCATCCTCTCCTGCAAAATATATCATAATATGCAAGCAGGCGTTAAATACATTCTGCGCCAACCTCATAAACATAACTGCATTATGCAATATCCTCATGAGTCTAACTGCATTAGACAATAACCTCACAGGCATAAACATATTATGCAATAACCTCATAAGTCTAAACCCATTAGAGAATAACCTCACACATAAACACATTATGCATAAAACAGGTTGCGTAAATCACAGTAGTACATGAATCACAATTCCTAGCACCACATATATCACATTAGGGCCTGGCGCCTTATTAACCTCACAGTCCCCCTGGCCAACTGGCCTTCTTAGAGGGCTCAAAATGCCCTATGTTGGCAACGTCAGGGCGGCTGCCAATGCAGCAGAGTCTCAAAGTGCGCAATTGCGCAGACCTAAACGATGCAGCTGTCACTAAGTGCTGTTCAGCTGTAAATCAAAGAAAAGGTCCTGGCACCAATGTGCCCTCTCTTTTCCCACTCAGGGACTTGTAAAACATATGCCCATCTTGTTGCAGCTGCCCACTGTCGGGAGGGGCAACTGCGATCCTATCCACAAAGAGTCCCGGCACCATGGGGCCCCCTCGACCCCTACGGGGTTATAAATCAACTTCAAATTGGCACCCATAGTGCCAGAGGAGCTCTGTTCTGGGGCTCTGTACACAAAATGCCCCCCAAGCCCCGAGGGGGACTTAACTCTCAATGTGGCCACGTTGGAGGGGCCCGCTCTCCGGCGGGTCCGCTCAAATCACCAAGGCACCGACCCTGCACCTCGAAGGCCATCACAACACTCAGGCACTCTTGCACTCACCGGGTCTGGGGAGGCTCTGGTTCCATCTGCGCTGGCACTCGGCTCTTCGCCCGGTCTCTCTCCTGAGACCGGGACTTGGACATGGAGCATGCGAGGCTCAGGAAGTCTTAGGCTGCATGCGGGGCTCTGCTCCACAACACAGGAGCTCCGCATCTATTGGCAGCCTTCCTCTCCATTCCGCTTGGCCTGTGCAAAGGGATCACCTCTTCACAGCAGATACGGGGCTCCCACCGCTCACGGGAGCTCCACTCAGTCAGGTGACAACTTCCTCCTACCGGCTCCACCCACAACCAGGCAATGGTGCCTGTCTTCCAGGTCGCACTCAACATCGGCCTGGAAAGTTCTCTCTGTGGCTTCTGTTTCTTCAGCCGTGATGCGGGGTGGGCTCCCGCTGTCCCACATAGCATGAGAATGGGGTGGGCATGCACTCTCCAATGTGAAATCCCTCAGAAGCAGGGTGGGCACCCCGCAAATACTTCAAAATGCGCGGCGAGCTCCCGCCTTACTCCTGCATCACGGAGGAATCCCTACACTGGGGATTCCCTCTCTCGTTCTTCATGCAGCGCGTGCAGCAAGGCCCACTCTCTCCTCTCCCTGGCCAGATATCATGCTCCCAGGGCATCAGGAAAATCAGAGGTGTAGTGCTCACAGGGCACAAGGCGCCATAGCTCCAACAGCAAGAGTCCTCAGAAATCAAGGACCAATGCAGGGCCCAGGGAGGCAAGCCCTCATGGCTGTCCCTCCTGGTCCCCAGCTGCATGCCCCAGCAGGATTCAGGCACAGCACACCATCAGGGAAGAGAACCACTTGCAGGGGTCACAGCCCCTATACTTCTATCACTTGCCTCCTTTATATGCAGCGCAGGGTTTGGGGAACCAGATGCAACTGGATCAGGGAGTATTTGGAGCATTTTGTTTTCCTAGCTTCTCGTCCCCTTTGTCAGGTGGGGGCCAGGTAATAAGACACACCACAGGGGGCAGAGCCAGCATTGTACAGGGCAGGAACACTCCTATTCAGGGACAGGGGGCCACTCCTCCCACCATTCCAAATGTAGAGGTCCTATTCAGCCCAGTGCTGACTCAACCTGCCTCTCCTGGAGCCACCCACCCCTCCCAGCGCCTGTCACTCACAAGCCAGACATGCAATTCACAACAGGCAGGCAGACTCATAGCAAACAGAAATGCCAACTTATAAAAGAGGCATTTCTAAAATAGCCACAATAAATCTGCGCACACCATTGCACAGCATTTATTCACACAATTTCATACATACTACACTTGACCACTCTGCTCCTCCCATATCAGGAATTACCACTGAAACACTGATCAGAAAATCCCCAATGCATTCCTATGGGAGGGAAGGCAAATCTCACCAATGTAACACAAAGAGCACACACACTTTACACCGGACCACAGTGCTAAAGTGCCCTGAGGCTTAAAACCACCAACACCATGTCAGGAATAAGGCAGGGAGCAGGGCAAAAAGATTAGGGATGACCCTGCAAACGGCCAATTCCAATAGTAACTAGCATTTTGTTTTACAAAATCAAACTCATGCATATAGAGTTTGTACTTTTAAAACACAAATGATTGCTGAGTAGCTACATGAAACATGGCGGCTGCACACCAAATCTTTTAGTGCCTTCAGAGGATCCGCCTGGGTGGTGGTACCTTTGTAGGTGCAGAGTTTTCCTTCAAGTCAGCCAATATCTCTTAATATCGCAAGCAATAGTCAGTCATGGTGGCAGAGGTAACAACCCTGGTGGACAGCAGGTAGCCTGCCAAACTCTATCTGCCTTCAGAGTCTGCTGAGAGTGAGACTTCATTGGCTGTTGAGTACGGGGAATACATTATTTGTTACCAATAATGTTTGGCAGAATTCTATTAGAGTGTTCCTAAGTTTTTAGAGAAGAGCAGGACCAGATAGGATAGCCTTTCCAGCTCTCGCCAAAAGACTAGGTGCATCTGGTGATTTGTATCTGAGAATACTTGACAACTTGTGCAAATTTCCCAATGCTTAAGTGAATGGGATTTTTGCCTGGACATTTCTTTTTCTCTCATCAGAACACCTCATTGGGTTTCTGAAACTGACATCTTACCTTGTTCATTGAAGAAACTGATCTCAAATGCCTAAAACTCTATTAATTTAGATTACAAAATGTCTTTATGGAACACACATGCTGTATTTGAGTTTTTTTTATTTGTAATTGTTACTAATGTGGTATTTTATCTTGCTTTGAAATACTGACTAATGAATTATTTGAATCTATAAAGATTATGAGCAAAATTAATGATTACAGATTAAATACAATTATATGAAATGAATGTGTCAAAAAAACTTTTAACTAACACCATCTCTCCTTATTGATTCAGGTGAAGCCCCGATTGGACATCACTATTTATGTGCATGATGTAAATGATTGTTCCTCCTTAATTCTCTTTGTCGACTAACAAAGATCCATACATCGAATGGAGGAGGTGGGGGGTTATTTAATGATTATGCTCGCAGACTGAGATGCAAGAATCCTCATTCTGACAGGTGCTATGCAAGAGATTCTCTTCCAATGTGTCAAAATGGTCGGCAAGTTTCACGTGGGTACAGCTGAGACACTGCCCTGTTCACCAATCACAGACAGCCAACTTTTCAAGATGCATGGTGAAGCGTAAATGAATGTGCTCCTATTGCACTTATGACATTACTGTTGCCCTAGTCACAGAATACAATGGCTCTCTAGGCAGTAAAACACAAAGATCTCACTGTGTTTCACTATGGTCCCAACAGCCCCTTTTCATTCAAACTTATTTGTAGCAGCTGCCTTTTGCTCTGTAAGTTAGTGAATCTTCTGTTGCCCTCATGTGTCTTCGTCAGTATCTAATATGAAAAAATGGAACGAGACATTCAAGTAAGGGAAGTGGGTAAAAATTCAGAACCCCAGTCATTGATCAGCAGTAGAATGTTGGGGAAGTTATACACAGTTATAAAAGTGTAACAGTGTAATAACACTAGGGGGCTGATTATGATGTCAGGCGGACAGCAACCGACTGACTCCATTGTGCCCGATATCTCTCCCTGTGGTCCATCCGCCGAAATTATGATGCTTCGAGTGGCGGCATCGGACGGAAGTACTGTTAAATGCTGTTCTGACAGGCTCAAGGAGCCCGTCGGAGCATCGGAAAGATACAATAATTCCCTAACAATGGCAGAGCCAGCCTCGGCTCCACACTCGGGATTATGATGTCATTTTCTGATAGCCTTTCCATGTTGGCCTTTCCAACATGGAAAGGCTGTCGGAAAATGACTTTGGGGGGCCCCTAAAAGGCCCCCTTCCCCTTACACACCGCTATGGGGCCCTGGGGGCACCTATGTCGCCCCCCTAAATAAACCTGCACCGTGTGGTGCCTGCCACACGGTGCAGGGATGTTTCCAAACATCATTTTACTATGGCAGCTTGTGCTGCAGGCCTTTTCCGCCAGCCACACAAGCTGCCATAGTGAAATGGATGTTTCCAATCACCTTATGGGGCATCCTAATACTGAGGTCGGAACTGCTGACTTCAGGTGGGACGGTTCCCGACATCGTAATGATGCCCTTAATTTTAAGTCCATGTTTTGACTCAAGAACATCTCCAAAGTAACCATCGCCAAAAGGCCATGGACTTAATATAGAGCACATCCAGCAAGGGAAAAGCACGAAAAAAAACATGAAAGCCTGAGGCTCAATGGTACTGAACCGCGGTCCACACTCCCTCTGTATCTTTGCTTACTGTACTTTTTTTAAGTACTTGTTAAAATTAGATCTTTGTAAGAGCCAAAGCTGTCTGTATGCAGATTTGAAAAAGGGAGAAGGTGGTTACCTTTCTCGTTCTGGACTCGCTTGTCATTTACCAAATTAAACGAACAGACTGTGCTAACTGACCAACAACCAGTAAACAGACTTCCCTTTCACAAGGAAGAATTTTAATGATACTACATTAATAAGCGTATATAAACGTATTCTACACGTGTCCCCGACCGTCCCACATGCAATGCTGATTTCATTGTTAATTTCAATCATCGGAATATGACCGTTTTCCTTATCTGTCCCTACCACATTCAAACGTGATGCGGTTTCTAACATGCAAAGCCTTGATCCCACGCCACGGTGCATTTATCACTTCGAATAAACAATTGTCATGACATATGTAAATCCTCTATTCTCTGTTTGCAAAGAAACATTGTAATTCCTGGCTATTTTTAGGATAAAAAGCTCCTAAGGACAGAGCTCTGCATTTACTAGTGTTTTATACCTGTTGGCACACATTGCAGAGGTGGGACCGAGAAGTAACCCTGTGCAAGAAAGCTCTCTACCGTATATACGTTATTCAGTGAGATCTCTGCCCATTATAATTCAGAAAATGCATTTTTTTATTTACATTTAGATGGATTGCAAGATTTCTCATAATTATTACCATCCTTCGAGTTTAACACTTAAAAGCACTAAGGCCATACTGGTTGAACATAATCCGAATAAATGTATGTACTCAATAAAGATGATAACGGCATAATGACTACATTACTGCCATCACTGTAAACGCCAAGACACATCATTTTTAAGTGTTGGAATACCTGCTGCATTTGCCACTCCATTACAAAAGACATTTGGTCAACACTTCAGCAGATTAATTCCACGGAGATAATTACAGGGCATACAAATACCGTTTTCAACAATAAACTAAGTAATTTATTCATGGCAAACTGCTGGGATAAAAGGCAATGCGTCTGTATAGTTGTGCAGTTCAGAAATATAGAAGACAGGCTCTGCATGCAGCGTAACAAGATGTATAGATTACTTATCATGAAGTGTACCCCCCTCATCCTGTAATAAGGTATTGTTTCCAGTCTTCGGATATGTATGTGACAGAAGAAAACTTAGTGCTGTCATTTATCAGCAGCAAGGTCAAAGTTGCTTCTCTTTATTTCCAAATAAATCCTAAACAAGTGTAATGTTTCAGACATCTTTGATCCATCATTGGCAGGAGCACACTCTCTATAATCTGTTTTATTGGATCGATTTACTAAGGGGAGTTTACAATCTCAAACATTCAAAGCTTTGGGATGCATGCATTCTTACGGTATCATATTATGCACACAGAATCAAAAGTGTCAGTATGGCTTATTCAAAGAGAAACATTCTCCCAATGTTGTGTTGAGAAAAATTTAAATACCTAAACAGTGTCAATTTCTCGAAAAAGCTTTCTGGAGCTTCAGCATCACAATGAAAAAGTTGCCTGGTGTTCTGAGTCTGCATTAAGGACTTTAAAGTCCTTCAAATTGGTGCAATTTGTGTAGTTATTCCATATGTGACGGTATCTTTGGAGAGTTCTTATGCTTTCTTCAAATACTATTTGACGTGAATCTAAGTGAGAGCCATATTTTGAGGTGCAAGCTGAAAAAGTAGTCTCAAATCCTCTCCTCGAGCACTTTTCAGTTGAGGATCCTCTGACACAAACTAACCCCTACCCAACAGAATTACCTCTCCAGACGAGTCCTGGGGCAAGCAGACAATTTTAAGGTGCCGCAGGACAGTAATTATGGTACATACCCCTTAAAATGTGAATATAAATGTAAAACCTACTACACTTGCAGATCTGTGAATTCAAAAAAATAACTGAACCTACAGGCCAATGCACATTACACATTGTTAGAACTGGGGGTCTCTAGTTGGCAGAGGTAGGTACCACTGTCCAAATAGGGACCCTTGCTTCTAGTCAGGGTAAGGAGGAAACACTCTTAGATAACCTCTACTCACCATCTGGGTACTTTGGCATGAGTAGTCAAGGCTTATCGAAGACAATGTGCAAAGTATTTGTACGAACACTCACAGTAACACAGTGAAAACACCACAAACTGACTCCACAACAGTTTAGTAAAATAAAGTCATTTAATCTAAACTACACAAGACCAAAACGACAAAAATACAACATACACAGTTCAAGAATATGGTTGCAAAAGAGTTCTTAAAGTTGCGATAAAATAATCCACAGTTGTGTGAAAAGTTCACAATTGCGTCACGTTAAGCCAACAGTACCTTTAAATGCAACAAAGTTCCAAAACAGAAGCTGGTGCGGTCGAAAACAAGCGATGCGTCACTCCTGAGACCTTGGGGAGGCGATGCGACAGCCCCGCTGGATGTAGCAGGCGTGATGCGGTGACTCCGGTCTGTATGGGGAGGGATGCGATACCTTGTATGGATTCTGGTGCAGAGGTTCCGTAGTGAAAGAAGCTTGCAAAGGCACGGTGTGATGATCTTTGGAGGCGACGATCTCCGGGGCGACGATGCGCGGACCAGCGGTGATCTTCCTCTCGCAGCTCCTCGATGCAATGGCTCTGCAACGACACTCGCAGCGACGTGATGCGGTCCGCAAAGAAAGCGGTGCGACGATCTCAGCCAGCAACGACAGGCTCTGCGACGACACTCGCAGCGATGGTAATCTTCCTGCACCGGTCTGGTGCGTCCCGCAAACGAAGGATGCGATGACTCTGGCAGTGGCAACAGGCGCTGCTATGATCTCAGCCTTCGTAGCGGTGGGAATTTCATCGCACTGTCAAGGATGCGCTGCGCAAGCAGTGCGACAAAACTTGCATAAAGTCTTTAAAGCTTAGTTTCCAGCTTCCCAACACAGGTACAACTTCCAGAGGCACCAAAACTGGCTGAAGCACTCTAGGAAGGACTGAACTCTCTCATCAGAGATCAGGGAAGCTGGGGTGAAGTCCTTTTGTTCCTGGGACTTCTTAACAGGGAGCCAGCTCTTCTCAGGCCCGTGGAAATTCCTTCAAGCAAGGGGACACAGCACCAAAAGCAAAGTCGTTCCCCTCTCCTTGGCAGCAAAGCAATAGCAGGTCAGTCCAGCAGAGCAACAGCAGGACAGTCTTCCTTCTTCAGTTTCAGCTTTCTCCTTGGCAGAGGCTCCTTCTTGATTCCAGGATGATCTAATGTTCTGTAGTCAGGGGTCCCGTACTTATACCCCTAAAAGTCTTTGATCCCTTTGTGCAGGAGGGCTCTGAGCCCGGTCTGAACCAGTTCTGGGTGTTCCTAGAGCACTTTGTTTTCCTGGCCTCACCTTTCCTTTCAGGGCGACGGGCAGGGTTGTCAGCCGCCCAGCAGGAGGTGGAGCCAGCATTGTGGAAGGCAGGCACAGCCCTATTCAGGCCCAAGGTGCTACCCCCCCACCACTCAAGATGCAGATGCAGTCATTCAGCCTAGGGCTGACTCAGCCAGCCTCCTCGGGGCTCCCAGCCCCTGTCACTCTCAAACCAGACAGCCAATTCACAAACAGGCCAAGGCACACAGAAGGGTCAGACAAGAGAACTTCATCTTCCTAAAAGTGCTGTTCTCAAACATAGGATTTAAAAACAAACTTTCATAAAAGATGTGTTATTAAATCCTGAGTTCAGGGATACCAGACTTTTATGTCCTATCTTGCTCCTATGGGAAGATATACTGGTAGCCACTGTAGCCAGCATCCCCCATGATAGCCTATGGGACAAGATAGCCTTACAATAGTGAAAAACGAAAATGGCTGTAATTCACTACCAGAGCATGTCGCCTGCACAAGTACATGCTCTACCTTTCACATACACTGCATATTGCTCAAGGGGATACCTTGGTCCTTCCATAGGGGTGACCCATGTGTACAGAAAGGGAAGGGTTAGGCCTGGCCAGTGGGGACACTGACCAGGAGGACATGGCAGTTCACAGGCTGCACACAGGCACTGCGGTGGCAGGCCTGAGATACCATTTTAGGGCTACTCATGTGGGTGGCACAATCAGTGCTGCAGGCCCACTAGTAGCATTTGTTATCACCAGCCCTGGCACACTAGGTGCACTTTACTAGGGACTTCTTGGTGACACAAATATGCCAATCATGGATAACCTATCTCAATAACAATTTACACAGGGAGCACTTGCACTTTGATACTGAACAGCAGAGGCAAAGTGCCCAAAGCATCTAAACCAGCATAAACAAAATCAAGGCACAGCATCAAAAATACAGGAGGTAGAGGCAAAAAGATAGGGGAAAACCACGCCAAAGATGCCAGGTCTAACACACATATTTTGTCATTAAAACCCAGGAATCTGCAAATTCTTTTTTTTAAAGAAGATCTGAGAGATGTGACTTGCATGGGTGTTGGATCAGAAGATTACAGCCTTGGTCAGGAACAAGTCTTACTTACAAATGTGCCTACTCAATACGGTTCTTTAAATTTGTAGTAAGATTCTTGCAAGTCTAAGGCAGTGAGCAGACCACTTGGAAGGGACTATCAGCATTTGAAGCTTCTCGTGCCCATGTGGAATTTATTAAAGAGGGATAGTAGGAAATGGCAGGCTCATCACATTTTTAAAAGGCTTTCAAAGAACACTTCGTTTTCATTCACATAAACAACATTATTATTATGACTAGTTAGCAGTATTTCATCGACAGTTCTTCATTTTGTTTCTGTTAAAGACTTTGCATAATTTATTTTAGTACAATAGAAAATTATGACGGTAATTTCAGTTTTGCTCTCCCAGGCAAGCAGCAGTGCTGCAGTCTAGTCTACACCAGTCATTTTCTAACGGCAAATGGGGTCAATTTGTTTTGAGATTGGTCCAGGTTTTTTACTATTGGACACGGCACACAACAGAACCAGGAGTACGGTGTCACATGCAGTGGTGAAGGCATATCTCTGGACATTATGTGCTACAATCAATCAGTAATCTTATAAAGAGCAACTACTCACCCATTAGAGGCTCAAGGCACTGAGGAGGGGGTCTGCTGTTCAGTCGAAGAGCCAGGTCTTGAGTACTTTCCTGAATTGCGGCTGCGATGTGGATTCCCTGAGGTGCAGACTGTCACGAGCCACTCCCCTGAACACCAGACAGTTCCTCTGGAGTGACGATGGAACCCGACTCCCATGATGGACCGTTCCTTGGAAGTAATAAATGGTATTCACACTGCCCCAATGAAAGTTCCCAAGAGGAAGGGGAAAAAATGGGAGACAAACAAAGAAACAGCTTGCACAGGTTCTGCGCCTCTCTCAGGACGCTGGACTGCCTTGGCCGGAGGGAGAATCTCTTCCTCTTTAAAGAGCAAGTTATGTTAATACATAATTGTTAAGTGAAAACAGATATTGAGTAATTACTTTTTGCTAACTGGATAATTAGTTACTCTTTTAAAAAAGTTCTTGGGGATGTCATTGCCAAATGTGAAAGAGGGTTCTTTTAGTGAATTTGGCAAAAGGTTCAGCCTGGGTTTAAAATAAACATGGGTCTTTTTGTATCCAGAGTTCTTTATATTTACGCTCATTTAAAAAACATGAATCTGGGAGAGAAACACATCCGGGAGTGCAAGCAAGATGGATACACTCAGGTCCACCTATTTATCTGCTTCTTACAATTTAATTACAACTCCCAAAACTCATGAACTGTCTTTTTGCACCTTTCATTACAATGTTTTTATTGTGCCTGCCTTTAGTAAATTAATTGGTTTACCTGAACGCTAATTGAGATCTGCTTATCAAGTTGTGACTCCATGGTGAGTTATTCTTGTTTTTTTCTTCCCTCCTTTGTCTTTGTCTGTAGGAAGATTGAGTCAGTGTAGGAAGAGGGAGCACAGTTGGAAGAAGGTCTGATATCTGACTGGTCGCCGCGCGGGGCCTGGAAGATACCGACCTGGGCCATGTGACAAGCAAGACAATAAGAGTTGCTGAAATGAGAAGAACTGGAGCTGCTGCAAGGAGGGGAGCAGGATTCAAAGCAGAAGTTGTCCAGAGTTCAGTTGAGTGGGTTTGAGGAACAAGGCTAAGTGCTCGTTCCAGAGCCTGGGAGGTTTAAATAGATAGTAGGTGCAAGTGTGTTGTGGATGAGTCATTGGAAATTATATTGGGGCTGTGGAAACCAATCAGCAAGTCATCAGTAATTATCAATCAGTGAGTCATCCTCAATTACCAGGAGGAAACAATCAGGGAGTCATCAGTAATTACAAACCAAGATAATAATCAGTGAGTCACCCACAATAATGGCAGGAACCAATTAGTGAGTCATCAGCAATTACTGCCAGTGCAGGATATCAGTGGCCAGTACAATAACATGCGTAAATACATGAATGTCTCATAAGAGTTTGTTCTTTTTTCAAAGGTCAAGAGCCATTGTGGGGCCAACAAAAGCACTTCTGAAAAAACACAGACCTACTGGCGTGTACACTACCATTGTTAGTAGAAAATTCCTACTCCAAGTAATGTCTTCAGAAGGGAACGGGCCAAAATTGGGACAATGACAAAAATGGGCGGTAGAACAGGACAACTGGGTCATGACAGTTGCCCCTTCCAAAGGCCACCTGACAGGGCAGGGCTTAGTGGGATGAAAGGCATGATTTAGTTTTATTAAACGAGGGTGTAAACAAGGATGAGGGTTTCCAAGAGTTTTCCGAAGAGTCATATCCTTTCCAAGCAATCAAATAGTATAAATGTCCACGTATCCTTTTTGCATCAAGAATGCATCGTACTTCATATTCAGGATGACACTGTATTGATATTGGAGGAGGATGGGAATCAAGTTGAGAAGCGGGGTTATGGGGTTTTAAAAGGGAAACATGGATGGATAGTTCAAAGCTTTATTTCGATATGCACAAAGATATCATAAAAGCACATACAAAGATTAAAAGAAAAACCAGAGTTCATAAATCTTACATTTTACAGGATTAGTTACAGTAAAAACATTCATGTTACAATAAATAAATTAGGAGGCATATTAAACATTAGCAGCTTTGTGGAATTAAAAAAGTTGATTAAAAACTAAGTCATCTCATAGATTTTGCTCTAATTACCCATACCCAGCTCAGAAATTTGGCAACCCCACAGACCAAGCATGTGCTAGTGTCAGTCTTAAGTATTCTCAAAGCTACGGAATGATTCCTGGTTCCGAGCAAAAGACATGCAGGTTTTAGCCATTTCTGTCTCGGTTTCGCATAGGCTGGGCATGCAAAAAAAACATGAGCGATGCTTTCAGTGACGCCCTCACAAGTTGGGCAGTCAGGTGGGGTTTGGTACAGGGGCTTCCACTTACAGGTGTAATCGTGTAAGGGTAGGTTTCCCAGCCTGAACTGGATAAACAGCGATCTATCCCTTGGTTTTTTGATGAAATCCAAGTAAGGCTCCAAGCGAGGCTTGGGTTTATGCTGTTTAAACTCTTCGGTCAGCCTTCCTTGGTTTGGGTCCCTTAGATCTTGCTCGTCCACCCAATTCCAGTAGACTCGCTTAAGTTCAGGCTTGGTTAAGGGAACTCCAAGCTCCCAATTGGTTGGCAAACCAGTGTCGTTCAAAAGCTTCTTAATGTTACGGATCCAGCTGACTTCGTGGGAGCGATTGAGATTCATAACCTCTATCAAACCATCAAGGTACTTAGAGAGCTCAGGGGTCCGCCATAGCCTAGCCCAATATAAAAGAGGTCGTAGCCTGGCTAGGTCCCGGATAGAGCGGCGACCCAGATCGCTCAGTAATGGTTTGATGGGGGTGCCCATTGGAAGGGATACCAGCTCTCTAAGGAACTTATTCTCGGAAGTGGTGAGGCCGCTAAAACATTCGAAGCCCCACAGCTCTGCACCATGGAGGGCGCTGCCCACAGCCTTTGCAGCATATATATCCAGGGCAGGGGCAACGGGCTTGGAGGTGGACATACGATGTTCCCGCCCCAAAACACCAGCCACCCTTTTATGGTTCAGAAGCATTTTATCAATATGGGGCTGCCACTTCAAGTTTTGAGAGATTCTAATTCCCAGGTAGTCAAATTCTTTTACACGCTCCAAAGGTTCTCCATCAAGAAAGAGGGTAGACCTGGAGGACTTATTGGGATTGAAATAGAGAACCTTAGTTTTCGAGGTGTTAATGACAAGGCCCCTAAGTTCACAAAACAAACTGAAGCGATTCAACAACTTTTGCAGGCCCACGGGGGTTTTTGAAACCAACAACGTGTCGTCTGCAAATAATAAGGTGGGCCCTTTATCGCCCGCCAGAACCGGGGCATCTGCGTCTATTTCAAGCAGAAAAGAGACCACACCATTCACAAACAGAGAAAAAAGTGTTGGGGCTAACACGCACCCCTGTCTGACCACTCGCTTCACAGGAATCCTATCAGTTTTCTGCCCTTGGGAGCCCCATCTAATACGGGCATAAGTACCATCATGCACACGTGCCAAAAGGTTTAGGATTGGAGGCGGAATCCCCATCTCCTCCAATATAGTCCACAGACGGTCTCGGGGAACCAAGGCGGTCTTCAAGCCAAATAAAGACCGCCTTTGCCAATGGTAACCACCTTCCAGTGAAGGAGTAGCAACCTAAACGCTTGGTCAGTTGTACCTGTGCATGCCCTAAAGCCAGCCTGGTAAGGGGAAATTATGTTGTTTTCCTCTGCCCACGAGAGGATCCTTTCAAGGAGAACCCTGCCAACCAGTTTCTGTCCAGCGTCTATTAGACTAATTGGACGGTAGTTGGCAGGGTTCTCCCTAGGGCCCTTCTTGTAGATGGGAATCACCTCGGCCGCCTTCCAAGAATTAGGGACCGGTGAGCCTGCCATCATTGCGTTTATTAGGGTGGCGAAATACGTTGCCCAACCATCAGGGTTAGCTTTAAAAAGGTCACCGGGCACACCGTCCTGTCCAGGGGCTTTGGCAGATACTATTTTGGCTATTGCAGCAAGAACCTCTTTTTTATTAACTCTAGTTTGCGCGAGCCGCCCGGAACCATCAACCAGAGCACCGCTCAAATGCCCAGGGACTCCGGGCAGGTCATTCCCACCATAGAGTTTGAAAAAGTGTTCAAACCATTCACTGTCCGTGATATGATTTGAGATTTGGTTCGAGCTGCACCCCGCTGTTTTTCTGACTAGTGACCAAAACAAGTTACCATCCTTATTTCTGCTTGCATCTCTAAGATTTTCCCAATGGGACTCTTCCCAAGCCCTTTTTGCGGCTGTAATTGCCTTTCTATAAGACAATCTAGCCGAACGTACAGATACTGGATTAGAGGATTTGATGGCAGAGATTAAGTCGGTTTTCCTCCTTCTACAATTACTATCAAACCAGTCCTGCAATGGCTTGGTGGTTGCCAGGCTCTTCTTTACTGGGACCGTAAACAACTTGCCAATCTGATCCATAGTGGCAGTATTGATATTTTCTACCTCTGCTAACCCAGCCACCTCATCACAAGCTACACATAGCCTTGCTGACTGCTCTGCAAGGATTCCATCCAGCTCGCGCAGTCTTGACTCATCCAGACAGAACTTTGGCCACTTGAGAAATCTATTCAAATTAGATGGAATAAGTTGCTTGGTTAATAGACCCCCACTTTTTAAAGGTATGCACTCCCTTCTATGCCATGGGTCTAGCAATGTGAGGGACAAGGGGTTATGGTCACTCTCCACCGATGGTATAATGACCATATCCACTACAGACTTCCAAGTCCTCCTATCTATCATTATGTAGTCAATCCTACTCTCACACAACACTCTATTGTAAGTATTAGCACCCTGAGCATCGGAGGTAGTACGGCCGTTGGCAGCTCTTAGACCTGTTTCAATCATTAAACCATTTAATTGAATGACTACAGGAGACCATCTCCGCACGGGCTTGAGGGTTAGGGACGGGACGCCCCATTGTGCGTCGTCCTCATGTACTCCTAAAATGTCCTCTACTGCCAAGGGTTCGAATGAGCAGTTAAAGTCCCCAGCAACCAGAACTAGGGAATCAGGAGCACACAGCCTTAGCAAGTCAGTTAAAATGTCAATTGTGGGCGATTTGCCCCCCCCCCCCGGGTACCTCTTGCATATACATTGAAGAATTCCCAAGCAGGGGCACCATTTATACCCTCAATGGAAAGTCTCATAATATCCAGACAGGAAGGGGCGTGATGTGTAATCTTAAGGTTAAGATCAACCCTTACCCACATTATGAGTCCACCAGCGGGACGACCACCTCCAACCGAGGTAGCGGGTACACAAAAGCAAGAAAAACCCTGCATATGCAGCGGTTACAGACTCCATGTCTCCTGAAACATGCAAATGTCAAACCCATTAATGAAGTCAATCCAATCTGGTAACAAAAGCTTGTTTCGCAGACCTGCCACATTTCACGAAACAATTTTAAGATTGCCAACGTTATCCCTACCATGGGCTATGACACTTGCAGTCTCACCCAAAGTCGCGTTGGCATTGGTGTTTATAATACCTGCGGGGTCCAGGGCTATGCCAGTGGATTTTATACCCACTGACAGTCGCAATGCAGGTAGCTCTAAGGGGTGGTCACCCTGGGGGAAAGAAGAAGTACTTATTTCGCTTTCGGTAACATCTGGTCAATCGACTGTATCCAGACAATCATAACGATTGTAGTGGAAGAAACTATCAATGTTTACGGGGGGCATAGACCATTCGCCTTGTGCTACGCCCCTCCTACGCCCAGGAACCATAATCCATCCGTCAGGTTGAGATGAAAAATGGCCGGGGGATAGAGGTAGGTTAGTGGGAGGGAATGGACAGTCGTGCCTGTGCTAGGGTATCTCTAGTTGCAGATGAAATCGACAATTCTAGGATTATTGAAATTAATCAAAATACAGTCTCCCCTTATATTTTTGGCCAAATGTCCCACCCATGGGGTCCTACGAATCATAAGTATTTTACCCACCGGGTGCAAGGGCAAGGGTCTATTCACATTTAGACAGTGTACGACCCTATTCCATAGTTTTGTAGGGCTTTCCCTTTCGGTTTTGCCCAGTTCTGGAACCCCCGCTAAGACCACCACAAATGGGCAAACCTCCGGAGGTAGGTTTGAGATCTTTTTACCCACAATGGGTTGGTTAATCATTGCCCCCCCCCCACCAGGCATATTTTGGTCTGGGATGTTCATACGTTGGCATGAGTTATTCACATTGGGACGAGTTGTTTCTTTGTCAGTAGGGATAGCTACAGGAACAGATATCGGAACAGATATAACTGTCTGGGCTGTACCTAAACCTACTAACTCCTTGTTGGTTGCTGGAGTGAAAACTTTTTTCTTACGGGTTTTAGGTAATTTAGACAATTTAGTTACTAGGGGTGAGATAACTCTGGGAGTGGGTTCAACAAGGCCCTTAACATCACGTTCGATCCTTTTTAGGTGGACCTCGATCTTGCTCATCCTCTCTTCTAGTGGAGCTAACAGGAGCCTAATAGTGTCATAGACAGTGTTAGGCTCCACCTCCAACACCCTCTGTGGCATTTCTTGGCTTAGTGACCCATCTAAAACCTCTACTGCCCTGCTAGGCGGAATGGAGCCTGTTAAACCAAGATGTGAATTAACGACAACTTGCTCCGCGATGGGTGAGTTTGCTTTCCTGCCCTTACGACCTTTGTTTCTCCTCCCACCTGCTTTATCAGGTAATTGGTGGGTCTTTTTAGGTATTGCCCCTGGGTCCTTCCCACACTGTTGCCTAGTATTATATACCTTTACTACACTGGGTACGATAGGAAACATTTGAGGTGACAACAGCAATGATTCTGAGGCTGTGGACTGACTGCTAAGAGTAGTCTGTGACAGATTACAAAGGGGGAGCTGTGGAATTGGGAGTTCTAGAATGGGGGAAGCACTTAAGCCACTATTGGCAATCAAGTTGTCAGGGGTCCGAGCGTCCGCAATTAGTCCCATGGAAGATCTTCTTGCAATAGCTAGTTCATGCGAGACACGTCGCTCCATTATAATGATCCCCTCATCAACAACACTGTTCATCTTTGTTATAAATTGGTCCATAGCTACCGTGAATATTGCAGCACCTGCCCTCCCCTTAGCCTCTTTGGAAGGCATATCAAATCTCCCAGTTTGTTACGGAGGGTTTTATTAATAATGTACTCACTCGGATATACTGGATGGTAAATGGAAGGGGGTGGCCTCTCCGGTCTTTAATGGCCCCGCCCTTGGCCCAGGCTTTGCCCGGGCGCTCCCGCGCGCGACTCGCGTGGGCGAGAGGCGTTCCTGTCTTTTAACGTGCCTCCGGGCGCTCAGGTGGCGTCACTCTCGTGCCACGGCCGCCGGGACACCTGGGAAATGGAGTCCCAGGGGCGGCGATGGTGCTGGTGGGGCGCGAGAGCGAGGAGCAGCGAGCCGTTCCCCTCACGGCAGGTAATGGCGGTGCGAGTGTCCTAGTTGAGCCGTTCCCCTCACGGCAGTCAGGCAAGTGCTTGGCGTCAGGTAGGTAAATGCAGTAGGCGCTCCCAATGAGCGCTCGGCGCTCCTGTCTTTTAATGCGCCTCCGGGCGCTCAGGTGGCGTCACTCTCGCGCCACGGCCGTCGGGACACCTGGGAAATGGAGTCCCAGGGGCGGCGATGGTGCTGGTGAGGCGCGAGAGCGAGGAGCAGCGAGCCGTTCCCCTCACGGCAGGTAATGGCGGTGCGAGTGTCCTAGTTGAGCCGTTCCCCTCACGGCAGTCAGGCAAGTCCTTGGCGTCAGGTAGGTAAATGCAGTAGGCGCTCCCAATGAGCGCTCGGCGCTCCTGTCTTTTAACGCGCCTCTGGGCGCTCAGGTGGCGTCACTCTCGCGCCACGACCGCCGGGACACCTGGGAAATGGAGTCCCAGGGGCGGCGATGGTGCTGGTGAGGCGCGAGAGCGAGGAGCAGCGAGCCGTTCCCCTCACGGCAGGTAATGGCGGTGCGAGTGTCCTAGTTGAGCCGTTCCCCTCACGGCAGTCAGGCAAGTCCTTGGCGTCAGGTAGGTAAATGCAGTAGGCGCTCCTGGATGGATAGTATATTTGGGGGTAAATCCAACTTTAAAGAAACGTGGCTAATTATTTTTTGGTTGGGAAACGGGCCAATGAATTTAGATTGTAATTTCCGTGCTCTGTTTAACTTAATATTTTGTGTTCATAACCTGGCTTAATACCCTACCTTGTATGGGGGTAGCATTTGAAGTTTAGCTTCCTGACATTTCATGGATTGCTTAGCTTTTGTAAACCAATGGTTAGCATCTTCTTGGATCTTTTGTAGAGTCTGAAGGTGCTCTGTAATAGCAGGGTCTGGAGATATGTCTGGGATGATCAGTAGTGTCCTGGGGTTATAACCATAAAGGAAATAAAAGGGCGAGCAGTGTATGGCTGAGTGTACACTGTTATTGTAGACAAATTCGGGCAGAGGGAGGACTATGTCCCATTGACTGTTGGCTGAGGCTAAAAGGCAAGGTAGGGTTTGTTCCATAGATTGATATATCCTTCCAGTTTGTCTGTTCGATTCGGGGTGGTAGGCTGAAGAGAGGGCAACGTCAATATTTAAGAGTTTGCAAAGTGCTTTCCAAAATGGAGAAGTAAATTGTACCTCTCGGTCAGAGATAACATTGGTGGGAAGTCCATGCATTTTAACAAGTTGTTGAAGAAATAGATTACAGCTGATCCACTGGAAGCATGTGGTCCTTGAACAGGGGAGTTTATATCTCACTTTCGTTGACCTAAAGTCAGCGTTTGACATGGTTAATCGAGACCAGTTATGGAATATCTTATCAACCATGGGGGTCCCCTCTTATCTTTGTTTACAACTCCAACGCCTCCATGAGGCCACATATGCCCGGGTGAGATTTGGAAAAGATGAACAACTGACGGCACCCTTCCCTGTTGATAAGGGGGTACGGCAGGGCTGTGTGCTCGCGTCAGCCCTCTTTTCACTCTTCCTTAATGAACTAGTAGAAGATTTGTACCTTGCAAAAGATCTGGATTCCTCCAAAATAGGATCACGCAAATTTCCCGCACTAATGTTTGCGGATGATACACCTGCTCCTCTCAAAGTCACCTATGGGGATGCAGCGAGTACTAAGGGAATTCACCCAGTTTTGTAAAAAGAGTAAACTGTTAGTTAACATCAGTAAAACAAAATACATGGTTCTCAGTGCTAAACCTTCCACTTACCCTCACCCAGTAATGGAGGATATCCTGTTGGAACGAGTACACATCTTTCAATACTTGGGACTGACTTTAAACAATAAAATGTCTTGGACACCCCAAATTGATCAGGCGAATTTGAGGCTTGCACAGACAATAGGGGGCCGACAGAAAGTGCACAATGGTTGCGCGCTGAAGGCAATTAGCCCCCATTTGGAGATCTATAAAGTGCAAGCACGCTCGGCAGCCATGTATGATGCGGAACTCTGGGGGCACAGTAAAACAAATATATTGACGACTACTGAAAACAACTTTATCAGAAGTATTACGGCCCTCCCAACTAATACTCCATTGGTTCCACTTAGGATGGACATGGGTATCCTCCCAGTAGCGGACTTAATTTCGAGCCGACCGTTGCTATATTGGTGTCACCTTTGGAGTACAGTCGAATTAAGCCACTACAGGGACGAACTCAAGGCACTCCTACTGTTACCTGGAATTGTGGAAAGGATACCATGGCTGGCTTTTGTGAGGGATTCCTTCATTCCCATTGGCAGGGAGGATTTATGGGTTTCTCGGAGGAGGCCTGTTTAGCTATTACAAAAAAAACTTTATCTAAAGAACTGAAAGATCACAAATTGTCAACTCTAAACCAATTGGTTAGCACTACAAGTTTGACCCATGGGTTTTTGAATTTTAACTCATACTACTGTTTTGAACAAGTTTTGGACACAATACATCCTTTGTTTACTAGGAGGCTTTTCCTCCAATTTAGATATGGGAACCTTCCACTATTCGCAACAACAAATAAGTGGTGCTGAGGCCTGTTATTTATGCCCTGGCTGCCATGTGGAAGAGGAAACTGAAATGCATGTAGTTTGCTTCTGCCCGGCTTACAAACAGGCTAGGATCAAATTGATTATACAACTGTGTAGGAATTTGGGCATAAGGGATTGCTTTGCACTATTCAGAATTTTAAAATCTGATATGGACCCATTGTTTGTGATTGTAATCTCCAAATTCTTTCAGGCAATGTGGTTGAAACAAAGGTATCTCCTAGAAACCGATATCTAGCGCCAGGACTGTGCTCATTAGTAGTATTAATTCTGGAGTGTTTTTTATCTAATCCCCACAAAATGTTTAATAATTCTCTTAATGTATTTTATACTAATGTATTTTTTTAAGGTAATGGGATTTAAATTAAAAAATTGTTTTAACCTCAAGAAAAGTTTCGGAAGACTTCCGTTGTACTGTAGTTTCCAATGTCACCACCTGAATTTAGGTAATTTCTGTATTAATTTTATTGTTTTTAAAAAAAAATTGTGCTTTTATGACTGTAAAAGTCGCAATAAAGTTATTATGATGATGAAGATATAGGGCACTGAATTTGTCTGCCATTGATAATTTAGTCAGGGGAATAAAGTTTGACATTTTTGATAGTTGATCAACAAATACCAAAATAGTAGTGTACCCATGAGAAGGTGGAAGATTTGTGATGAAAGCTACGCTTATAGTGTGCATGGGATGTGGTGACATGGGAAGCAGCTGTAAAGGACCCATTGGTGTCTGATGCATGGATTTGTTTCATGCACAAATAGGGAATGCAGTTATATAATTTATCACATCCTTACGCATTGCTACTCACCAACATTCTTTTTGACAGTTTCTCAAGGTCTTGTAGATCCCGGATGACCCACTAAAGGGGAATCGTGAGTCCATTGTAAGACTTGTCCTTTGAGTTTTTGATTTGGTGGGTATAGACAGCCCTTATGATAGGGAAGTGCGTCTTGTTTCACATTTTTGGGTTGCGTCAGTAAGTTGTGTGAAGACAGATCTTGGGCTGCTTGACAGACTTCTGAGATGAAATCACTCTCTAAGGTGGTTGCTATGATTTTATCAGCAGGTATTATTTCAGCTGACTGATGGTCAGTTTTTGATGCAGGGGTGTGACCTAATCTGGAGAGGATGTCTGATTGCAATTGTTTTGTTCTAGGACGGTATGAGATAATAAAGTTGAATTTGCTTAAGAAATGCAACAAGTGCATGTTTCATGGGGTTAGAGCTTTCACTGAACTAAAGAATTGCAAATAATATGGTGGGTCAAAATGTGACTTTATGTTTTGCCCCATCAAAGAATTATGCCATTCCTCAAAAACTAGTTTGATTGCCAATAATTCCCTCTCGGCCACTGTATAATTTTGCTCTTCTGGGAGAAGCCTTTCTGAGTAGAAGGCTACTGGATTTAACTGACCATCTTTTTGACTTTTTTGAGACAATACTCCCATTATGGCCACCCGGGAAGCATCCACTTCCACAAAGAAGGGTTAGGCTGGGTCAGGACGTTGTAAGACTGGAGCCGTGGTGATCTTTTCCTTCAACTGTTCAAACTGTTGCTGCGGCAGGAGTCCAGATGAAGGGCTGTCCCTTTTTTAGCAAGCAAGTGATGGGGGGCAACAGTCTCAGTGAATACATGAATAAAGTGCTGATAAAAGTTGGTGAACCTTAAGACTCTGCACTTTTTTAACAGCTGCATGCTCAGGCCATTCTAAAACAGCGTTCACCTTTCTGGGATCCATAGTGATCCATGTTGTCAAAAGAAGGCAATCAAGTAATTCTACTGTGTGAGTTTGAAAAGTACACTTCTCTAGATTGGCAAATAAGGAACTCTCTAGAAGTCTTTAAAAGACAGTTCAAACATGTTGCACATGCTCTTTTTCAGTCTTAGAATAAATGAGTATATTGTCAATATAGACAACAACACATACATCCAGGAACTCATAAAGGACTTCAATAATAAAAATATTGGAAAGCTGTCAGGGCGTTACACAGACCAAAGGGCATAACAGTGTATTCAAACAGTCCGAACTTAACTTGGAATGCTGTTTTCCATTCATCATCCTCTTTGACCCGTATTAGTTGGTATGCCCCACAGAGGTCTAGCTTAGTGTAAATAAATAATTGTCTTATCCGGTTTAACAACACGGTAGAGTGAGTGGCAAAGGATATTTGTTTTTTATTGTGGCTTTATTTACTGTCCTATAATTGATGCAAGCTCTTAACTCTCCAGAATTATTGGGCACAGAAAACAGAGAGGAGATTGGAGTTGTACACTGTTGAATAAAGCCTAATTTTAAAAGCTCATCTAAGTATTTTTTCAGGTATTGGTTCTCAGGTTCTGTGAGTGTATAGACCCTACTGCAGGGCAAGGGAGCTCCAGGAGATGAATCTATGTGGCAATTTAAAGATCAGTGGGAGAGGAAGCTGAGCAGCTTTTACAGGGTTGACAAGTTCATGGTATTCCTGAAAGAAACTAGACAATTCTGGGGTTGTGTCAGTTGATGAGGTTGCCACACAATATAGAGGTGAAACCCAATCCATTGTGGCTACTTGGTAGCAAGTACTTCGGCAATATGAGGACTCCAAAGTCACCATTCTAAGTACCCAGTCAATCGCAGGGTTATGGAAAGACTACCAGGGTACTCCCTGGATAACATCAAAAGTTGGAGTGTCAAAAAGATCAAAACAAAGCTTTTCTGTGTGACCATTATCACAGAGTAAGGTTAAAGACACGGTTTGAAACTTAATATGTCCAAAAGATAATTCTGACCCAGCTACCGCTCGCACTGGCTCAGGTTTAGCTTTGGACATTTTAAGAATTACAAGTTTCTCAGCTAGTGTTAGGTCAAAAAGGTGCCGGTGGCTCCAGAAGCAAGGAGCATAGATAGAACTTGTCTCCGCTGTGTGCCTAAAATTAGGATAACTTAGATGGTAAGATGATGTGGTATTTGGGGTACTCTGTTGGCTAATTAGTGGGAGATCTGTAGCTCAGGTTCTCTCAACAGGGTGATCTCCATCCCAGTCGAGAGAGTTACTTTTCCTGCTTTTCAGGGACTTAAAGACTTGTATAGTCTTGGATTTTTTGGTCCCAGAGGAACAGTCTCGGGCAAAATGCCCAGCTTTTCCGCAATAGAGACCCAAATTCATTTTGCGCTCTATTTCTTTTGCTGACAAAGGTCCCTTGGTGCTGCCTATTAGCATTGGTCTGGGTCTAAGGTTTTAGCCTCAGGTTCTTTTCACTCTGACTTACCCAAAACTACCATTGGCTCAGTACATGACCTCTCCCCCTTACGTTGTCCCAAGAGATGATCAAGTATAACTACAAAATCAACAAATCCTGGATAATCTTCGGAAGGTCAACAGTATGGGAAAATTCACCTGTAAGGTCATCTTGCAACCCTCTATAGAAGAGGGATTTCCTCTTCTGCTTGGGCTATCTGCTTTTGGCAAGAAACAGATTAAAAGTAGTGATGTGTGTGACAAAATCTTTTGACCCTTGCCGCAGATTTAAGAGTTCATTATTGCTTGATTGCATGAAAACATGTTTTGCGAAAAGGTGTGTGATTGCTGTATTAAAGGCTTGCCAATCATATATTATTGAGTTATTGTTCAAAAGCTACCTTAGTTTCATCATATGGGAAGTCCTGGGGCATACATAGAAAATGCAATTGACCCTGACTGATAAAACCTACGTATTTCGAGCTTTCGCCAAAGAAATGTCCCGGGGTGGTTAGAGGAACAAGATTAGGCATGGCTACAGAAATATGCAATGGAGTAGTGGAATCTTGATTTACTTGTGTAGGCACAGATGTTTTGTA
The DNA here is from genome assembly GCF_964261635.1 of Lissotriton helveticus. Classification (NCBI taxonomy): domain Eukaryota; kingdom Metazoa; phylum Chordata; class Amphibia; order Caudata; family Salamandridae; genus Lissotriton; species Lissotriton helveticus. The sequence goes on from NC_136071.1 coordinate 955,634,672, forward strand.
ATGGCTCCTACATTGTTGTGAAAGTGGGTGCTTGTCCCTAAGGAGATGTCCCAGGGATTACTTCTTGACTTATGCGTTCCAGTTCTTGTCGTAGCTCAATATTCTTCCTCTAAGCTTCTGTACTTTTTTCTGTGACTCCTGTAGTACCCTAGTTACATCTATGCATCCTGCTTGATCTGCGGCTAGGGCCTGGGCCAGATCTTGTGTTTCAATACGGTTGCTGTCCATGTTCCCAGACTGAATGTTCAGGTTTTGCAGGCTTGGCCTTCTGTCCAAGCCGGTCACCTGAACCCCGGGAAGTTCCAATGGGGTGATGATGGAGCCCAACTCCTGCTAAGGACCTTTCCTTGGGAGCAATGAAAGATATTCACACTGCCCCAGTAAAAGTTCCCAAGGAAAAGGTGGAATGATTACCCTTTTAAAATAGTCCTTGAGGATGTCATTGCCAAATGTGAAAAACATTTCTTTTAGCTGATTTAGTAAAAGGTTCAGCATTGGTCCAAATCAAACTTGGGTCCTGTTGTGTCTAGAGTTCTTTATATTTAAAATGAAACTGTCTTAAAAAATCCTTGGATGGAGGTTTGCTTATCAAGCATTAAGATGTCTTTTGCAAAATGAATCTGAGAGATAAGCTTGCAGAAGAATATGGAAAATAATCAGTGAGCCAACAACAAGTACTGGCAGGAGACAAACAGTGAGTCATCAGCAATTACTGGCAGAAAACAATTAGTGAGTCATCAGCAATTACTGCCAGTGTATGAAATCAGTGGCCAGTACAATAACGTGTAAATATATGAATATCTCATAAGAGCTTGTTCTGTTTTTCAAAGGTGAAGAGCCATCACAGGGGCAACAAAAGCACTAGTGAAAAAAATACAGACCTACTTGCATGTACACTACCATTGCCATTAGAGTATATATTTTCCAAGTAATGTCTTAATAGGGGAGGGTGCCACACTAGGGACAGTGACAGGAACGAGCGGTGAAACAGGACAACTGGGTTATGACACAAAGGCAGGGAGTTTCAGGTCTTCACAGCAAGGTAGGGGCAGGATCTTCCTCCAGCCATGGTCATGCAGATCGGTGGGATGGTGGCCAGTACCAGTTGGGTGGAGCAGAGATGTCTGTTGGGAGTGTAGAAGGAGAGGCGGGGCTTAGGGTATGCAGGTCCAGAGTTGTGGAGGGATTGGTAGGTGTGTGTGAGAAGCTTGAAAATTGACAGGTAGCCAGGAAAGGTTTTTCAGGTGGCCGGTGGTGTGGTTGGGCAGGGATGTTCAGGATGAGTCTGGTGGAAACGTTCTGCACAGTCTGCAGTTTTGTAGGATGTTTCTGGGTGGTGCTGGTGTAGAGTGCAGTGCTGTAGGCAAGTCTGCTTCTGATAAGCGCATAAGTAACCATATTCCTGAACTCGGTGGAGATCCGCTTGAAGATCTAATGAAGGAGGCAGAGTGTGTGGAAGAAGGAGGATGAAAAGACTTTGATTTGGCAGTTCTTGGGAGTGAAAAGTCCAGGACGAGGCCGAGGTTTTGTTCATTGTGTATGGGTGTGGGGGGATTCTGAGTGATGCAGGCTATCAAGAGTCTTTCCAGGCAGAAGGAGAGGAGCCCAGGATGATTAGGACTGTAGAGCTGCTAAACAATGTCTGTCACTATCATTCAAAGTATTAGAGACCTCACTTGTCTAGAACAAATCATTTGCTGATGAGGATGTATCTGAAGGAAGTGCTAGCCACTCTTTTGAGGCTACCAGGCAGCAAGTGTGTTAGACCTATCTGCCTTTGGGTGATCATTCTCCTCTCTTTTTGTCTTTGCCAGTGGCAGCTAGTGATTGCAAAAAGTAGTGGGGCGGATGTCCATACTCCGCATTGCACCATGCAATTGAGCATAGTGAGCAAACCTGATGCCTGATTTCCTCGGAGAGTCTGGCTGGGCAGAGATGTTAATTTTAACACATCTCAATAGCTTTTTTTATTCAACCTTGAGAGGATAAAAGGCTGAGTCGAGTGCTGGAGTTAAAACTGTGGTGTGAAATACGGATCATCAGCCTAGCCGGAAGGTTTAGTGGATGCATTAGTCCAGTGAACCTGTGGACCCAGCTAATTTAAAAGAGGCCTGAGACTGGCTGGATTCCCTTCAAACCTTTACCAATATTTCCAGTGTATGTTCAGCACAATTTCTCAACTCAAATGTATCCATCCATCCATACACACTCATTCCTCCACTAAACTATATACTCCCATCCACACCCTCCCCATTCTGCTGTTCACCCACTATCTCATACTCATTCACACACTCAATCATACATTCCCCTGCCTGCCTACCCCATTCAACAATTATTACATTTTCCCCACCTTACATCATTCACCTACCTCTCATATTCCCCCATTTTTTATCAAACTTCTCACTGCAATTCACCAAATTCAAATAATCATCACATTTACCTAATTACACAGTCAACCCCTACATTCAATGACTCACTCATTCACACAAACACACCAAACATCACTTTATTAACCAGAAATTTAATTAATAAAAGGTTACACCTTGTTACCTTGTTGTTGCTTATTTTATTCTCCTTGCAGATTACATCTAGATGGCCACTGTCACAAAAATAGGCATATATAATCTATAATGAAGACAAAACAACCACAAGCAGTTGTTACAGTAAATGGTTTGCACTGACCCCATTGGTGCTGCAGAGAAGATAGCAGTTAGAATGGAAAAGACGAGAGAAAGAACAGAGTATTACTTTTTTCTCCAAACCTAATTGTGATTTATTTTTGTTGAGGCAGCTGGTGATCTGTTCATCTTGCTTGTAAAGGTCACCTTATGTCACACCTATCAGGATTTCTTTTTTTACAATTTAATATAGTACAAACTCGACCTGTTCTGGGCAGGTTGCAGTTCAGGATCAGATCTCACCTTCTCGTGTATGCTATGCTTAGTGGGAATGTGCTCGTAGATACACCAAATCTAGCACGACTGGACACCAAAGACCGATGAAAATATGTTTGTCTGCAGCTTGTCTTTTGCAAATTTCCTAAACCCACTGTTTCACATCTCGTCACATGGTGGGTTATTGGTCAGTCAAGCTTGCTGGTCCCACCTCACCCTGTGATGAGATATTAAAGGGTGGGGTAACTGCTACTGAGTGGCATGCAAACTCGCAGAACCTGAGCTTGACAGCTAGAAGCCTGGTGCTGTTTTTTAAAGGTCACTCTGGAAGAAAGTGGAGAAATGGAATCAACGCCATGGCGTTGTGGGAAAAACAGCAGAGCTGTGCATGGATAAGCCCTCCTAGTGCTGAATCAGCCACATCAAGGCTCACAAGGGACACGCCAAACAAAAATGCCTAGTAACATATCCTCCATTTTTATTGTGTTTACTTTGCTTTTCTTCTAGGAAGCTATGAAAGTAAAGGGTTTGCAGCCTACACGCCCGTATACAGGAGCCGCTGCTGGTCCATCACCCTCCTGTTTTTCCGAATTTACTTTAGCCGGCTTTAGGAGTCTGTGCACTTATTTTATTTATTTTTTTTTTTATTTGCATGTTTGTATGGCGCTGGGAATCGACTCCCGAAGGAGTATCTCCGCGCCTTAGGCAGCATCTGAAGACAGCCAACTAGTCCTGATTTATTGAGTGAACCCTAGGCAGCTAGAAATTAAAGAGGAAAGTTTTAAGTTTTTTATTGACTGCTAACCAGTTATAAAGGGCTTGTGGTCACTCCTTAAAACATAATACAATTGCCGTACACCTAATTGGCATATTTAATTTAAGTAAATGTCCCTAGTAAAGTGGTATACCATGTGCCCTGTGCGTGTAAATTAAACTTCCACTAGTGAATTGCATTTTGAATGCAGTTTCAAATGTAATAAGACTTGTCAAAATAACTCCCTTGTCAACACCTAAGCTCCCCTTTTAATACATATGTTAGCGCTAAGTAATATCTAGTAAACCCACAGGAAAGGGTGCATTATGTTTAAATAGTTGGGCATGTACCTTTAAGTTTTTTATGTTCTGGCAATGAAAAAAACACAAAATTATGTTTTCACTACTCTGAGGCATACCTCTCACAAAGGATAACATTGTGTTGCCTTACTACATTTAATAGGCACTAAGGGCCTCATTACAATGTCGGGCGGGAGGCCTCCTACCGACAGTAGACTTCCCCAAGACCGTGTTGGAGCCCTTCCCACCGACTTGGTTGGGTTACAATCCGCCCGACTGATTATAATGTTCGCAGTCAGATTTTAAACTGCACGTTCTTTCTGAATCGGTTCCGACCGTCTCTTGGAGAACTTGTGTCAGTCGGAACCACATCCTACAGCTCTACGGACAGCTTTTCTGACCAAACAATTAGAATTCCAGTTTCCAACAACCTTTCGGAATCAGCATGTCCATAATGAAGAAGCTGTTGGAAACTGACTGACGGGCCCCCTGCCAGACCTCCTTCATCCTGCAGCTTCTGGTTTGGGGGGCGAGGGAGTACCTAAAACCCTGCACTGTGTGGCAGGCACAACAGGGAGCCTGCGACAGGGTGCAGAGTTTTACGGTGCACGCCCCGTTTCCCCATAGAAGCCTGTATTTTCAGGCGGAACACAGGCTCCCATATGGAACAATGGGAATCCGACCGAACAGTGTTTGGTCGCATCGTAATCAATCGGGTGGCACCCCGACCGCAAGTCGGTCAGTTCCGATTCTAAGACGGAGTCAGGCGGAAAATTTCCACCCGACATCATAATGAGGCCCTACATTTTGATTAGGAGCAGGTAGGAAAATCCTTTTTGGTGTCTAAGACATTCTAAACATGGTAAAATTGGCTAACACCCAATTGGTTTATTTTAATTAATGCGTAAGTCCCTAGCAAAGTGGTATACCATATACCAACAGCTTGTAAATTAAATAATTCCATTTAGGCAGGCAGCACTAACTGTGCCACCCACTTAAGTATCTATTTGAAAACATGATTCAGGCCTGTCATTGCAACCTGTGTGAGCAGTTTTAAACTGTCATTTCGAACTGGCAAAATAAACCCTTTAGCAAATGTGTTCCAATGCACTCAAGGTGTAAAACTATAATGATGATAGAAATAAAATGTTTGGTAATATAAACCAATTTTTAGTGTGTAACAATAGTATGAGCTCTGCCCGGTGCTTGTGCAGAGTAATGGTGAATTGCTGGAAACCAATGGAGGACCAGACCCAAAGAGCACAACTTTTTAGTCCTCAGGCTATAATATTTACCAACACAACAATAATTAAACTGTTCATTGAATCAACATTGATATTCTTCAGCACTTCAAATGTTTTAGTGAAGGCACTGATATTCTCAGCAGTTCGAAAAAAAAATGCTCCATATTTGAACACACAGAAGACTGACACTGTGCCAATCTTCTTATTTACACAGTCATATCCAAACCATGTGCATATTTGGATAACCATTCATCAGGGTTAACTGAAAGTTAAAATATAATACAAAAGGTCTAATCAGGACAGTTCATAAGGGAAAAAGACATGATAACAATGATACCATTAAACATGCACCACCTCTTTGTGAAATACTGCCATGCATGGTGTGTGTCCTATAAAATAAGTGGACCTGATGTGTATTCACAGTGTGTGATACATAGAATGTTGCAAACAATGAAACACCAGTGCCAATAAACTGCAAAATGCCGTCAACATGACCAACTGTGAGAACAGCATGTTGTTCAGTTGCGCAAGTGCATGATGCAAAATGAGGAAGCCAAAGATTGACGGAAACATGATGAGACAATGTCCTGCCGCGGCGTAAGACCATGAATGAGTTAGTGTCTCAATACGACGTATTTCTGCGCTCCTGTGAGCGGTGGTTATGCAGCAATAAAAAAGGAAGAACTGTGACAAAATACAAGGGCAACAGAGTAAAAAAAAATGGAAATATTGGTGCGCCAAAGTGATGACAATCAACAAAGAAGCAGTATTACCTCATGGAATTCTGGGCGGTATTGGACAAATCCAAAGAAATACTCTGATATAATGCTTATATCACATGCGTTTTAGTATTCTGCTATCTGCTACACTAGCATTAATGCTTCTCAAATCTACAAATGATAAAGAAAAAGAAAGATAAAAACGGTAAGGAAAATAGGAACATGATGCCCAGTGTATTACAGTGTGCTGCATGAAAATGTACATTGGTAACCATATTGGTGACTGCTTCCAATCGGACGGCCATAGACACATTCCTCCAATCTACTAGTGATGGATAGCTCTTAAAAAAAATACATCGACAATCAGTTTCATATGACCTGGAAGTTAGTAAAATCAGACGAAAGAGCTAAAAAACAGACTCTTGCATGTGTCTCTGAAGAGGTGTTTGTGTGGCATAATGCGCAATGTAAGATACACCAATTGTTAAACAAATGCAAAGAGAAAACAATTAAAATATAGTGAATAAAAGATAAAAGTGTGCAAAAACTTGTATCCGCCATAATATTCAACTGTCCAACTTAGTTCATGTGTGAATCACAAGGATTAACATATTATGGCAGATAATGCTGCATATTGTGAAACAACAATTAGGAGTGGGCGGAGCAGGCGTAGGGCCTACACGCGAAGTTCCACTGAGTTGGAAAACAACTCTGTTGAACTTCGCTCCACTCCGCACCCTTCCAAAGTAATTATAAAGTAGTAAAAAAGGCCTTGCCATGGCAGCACTGCTTCTGCGTGCTCGCCATCCTTCTTCTTAGATAACCCCTACGTTGTACTTCTTGCACATGCGCAAGAAGTACAATTTGTATTTTTTATATAAAATAAATTAGTATTTTTTATTCAACATATTTCTATTTTTAAATTTTAACTATATTTTTTAAGGTTTTTTTTCCCCTAAATATTTTGGGCTTCAATACAATGTTAGCCAGAAACTTTCTGCCCAACTCCAACTCAGAATCGGAACCAGTCAACTTGCTGTCAGCAGCTCTGCCCGACCTATTACAATGCAACCGAACACAGTTCGTCCAGATTCCCATTGACTTCTTTGGGAGCCTGTGTTCTGCCCAACAACAATGGCTCCCATGGGGAAATGGGGGATGTGCAGAAAACCCTGCACCCTGTGGCAGGCACCCCATTGTGCCTGCGACACAGTGCAGGCTTTTACAGGGGATCCCTTAGGTATCTCCTCAGTACTAAAACAAGAGGCCACAGGATGAAGGGGGGCATGCAAGGGGCCCCCAAATTCAGTGTCCAACAGGCTTTTTGTGTCGAACAGGCCACCTCAGAAAGGCTGTTGGAAACCGGCATCGTAATCTTTCAGTAGGAATCTCAGTCCATAGAGCTGTATCATACGGTTCTGATGGAAATGGACTCTCGAAGACATGGTCTGGACCGATTCAGAAAGACCGTGCGGTTTACAATCTGACTGCACATATCATAATCGATTGGGTGGATTGTAACCTAACCGATTCGGTCTGAGGGGCTCTGACATGGTCTAGGGGAATCGGACTGTTGGGAGGAGGCTTTCCCCCCGACATCGTAATTAGGCCCTTTGTTTTTTTTTATGTTGCACTGACTGTAGTGCGAATAGTAAATTGTACCCCTGCTCAATCCAACACTTTCCCTACTGTTATACTGACTGGAGTGGGAATAGTAAATGTTACCCCTTCACTGTCCAACACTTCCCCTACTGTTGTACTGATTGGAGTGAGAATTGTAAAAGTTAACCCTCCGTTATAAAACACTTTTCCTACCGTCCTACCTACTGGTGTGGGAATAGTACATTTTACCCCTCCACAGCCAACATTTTCCCTACTGTTGTACTGACTGGAATGGAATAGGGAATTTTCCCCCTCCTCAATCCAACAATTTTCCTACTGTTGTACTGACTGGAGTGGGAATAGTCCATTTTAGTCCTCTGCCATCCAACACTTTCCCTAATGTTGTACTGACAGGAGTGGGGATAGTACATTTTACTCCCCCCTTCAATCCAATACTTCCCCCACTGTTGTATTAGCTGGAGTGGGAATAGTAACTTTTACTCCTCCACTATCCACCACTTTCCCTACTGTTGTATTGATTGAAGTGAGAATAGTAAATGTTACCCCTCCGCTATCCAACACTTTCCCCACTTTCTACCTACTGGCATGGGAATAGTAAATTTTACTTCTTCGCAATCCAACACTTTCCCTACTGTTGCACTTATGTGAGTGGGAATAGTACATTTTACCCCTCCCCTCAGGAATCCAACACTTTCTCTACTGTTGTACTGACTGGTTGGAATAGTAAATTTGACCCCTTCGCAATCCAAAACGTTTTATTGTAGTGTAGTTCATTTTACCTCTCCAAAATCCAACACTTTCCCTACTGTTGTACTAATTGTAGTGGGTATATCACATTTTACCCCTCCACATGCCAATACTTCCCCTACTGTTGGACTGACTGGAGTGGGAATACACTTTTCCAACTATTATACTGATCGTAATGGGAATATCAAATTTTACCCCTCTGCAATTCAACACTTCCCCTACTGTTGTACTGAGTGGAAAAGGGAAAAGAAAAAGTTACCCCGCCGCTATCCACCACTTTTCCTACTGTTGTACTGACTGGAGTGGGAATAGTAAATTTGACATCTGCTATCCAACACTTTCCCTACTATTGTACTGACTGGAGTCGGAATATAAAATGTACTTTCCCCCGCAGACCAACACCCCACCTACTGTTGTACTGGATGGAGTGGGGATATTACATTTTACCTGCCCTCCATCCAACACTTTTCCTACGCATGTATTGAAAATCTTACCCCACCTCAATCCAACACGGTCCCTACTGTTGTATTAGCTGGAGTGGTAATAGTAAATTTTACTCCACCGCAATCCAACACTTTCCCTACTGTTGTACTGATTGGAGTATTAATAGAAAACTGTACCCCTCTACAATCCAACACTTTCCCTACTGTTGCATTGACTGGAGTGGGAATAGTAAATTTTACTCCACTGCATTCCAACAGTTTCCCTACTGTTGTACTAGTTGGAATGGCAATAGTAATTATAACCTATCCGCAATCACACACTTTCATCACTATTGAATTTACTGCAGGGAGATTTGTAAATTGTACCCAGTTTTATTATTTTTGCATTGCGTGGAAATGGACTTGTATGCTTTTTATATCTTTATTACAATAGTTTATGTAGTTTTGTATAGAGTTTATTGGGAATAGTATATGTATTAAATGGTATATTTAATCATTTATTTTATATTGTTAAAAATGTATATTCTTATGTTTTTGTTTGTTTAAAATGTTTATAATTATTAATGTTTTTACTGTGTAGAATAATTGTTACTACATTTGAAGAATTTTAAGTTGTTCACTGTTTTAAATTAATTAGAACTTTTTGAATTTTAAATATTTTATTTTATTGGCATATATGTGTACGTATATATGTATCAAATATTGTTTTTCTTCACCCAAAAATGTATTTATACCAACCGATTATCGTTCACAAAATCTCTGATGTTGTGACGAGACTTTAAAAAAAAAATATATATATATATATATGTATATATATATATATATATATATATATATATATCAATGCTCAGGGGTTTGTCACACAGGTAGGAAGCACTCCGACAGCAGTGAAGGTTCAACCCAAAAACCTTTAATCATTGGTATAGATGGCACGCAACATGTCAGAAGGTTAAAAACAGTCACTCCGTACCAGTGTGACAAACCCCATAGCATTGATATTTGGCGGCAGTCCAGCCGTCGGGATTGCACCACCCTGAGAGCAAAGGGGGGGCCAAGAGGAAAGTGATCGACCTACCTCAGTTTGGGGCAGCAGTGTTGGATGAGGATGGAAGCACATGCGGGGGCTCATCCAGAGCCTTAACAGTTGGAACAGTTAAGAAAGTGTATCCATCCAGGATTAAAGAACTCAAACTCCCAGACTGCATTGCACACAGTCCCATCTGGGCAGCCATTGAGAGGCGTGTTATGAATAAACTATGCAGTCATGGGACTACACGCCATTTCGTACTATGCCACTGAGGAAGAAGGAATTCGAAACGCGTACGGCGTACGGAGTGACTGTTTTTAACCTTCCGACATGTTGCGTGCCATCTATACCAATGATTAAAGGTTTTTGGGTTGAACTTTCACTGCTGTCGGAGTGCTTCCTACCTGTGTGACAAACCCCTGAGCATTGATATATATATATATATATATACATATAGGTGGCGCTAGCGAGCTGCGTGTGCTCCGAGTGCTCCGAGTGCTCCGAGTGCTGGGCTGCCGCAGCCTTTTTCATCCGTGTCTAGCCGAATTCCGGTCTTGGGGGTTCCAACTACCTCTCCACGACTGTCGTGAAGCTGTGCAGCCGTCCGGAGCCAGCGACCGCGGAGCTCATAGTGCTCATAGTGCCGTGCCGCGCTGAAGTGCACACCGGGGAGTGGCGTGTGGCACGAGGCGTGTGGAGGGGCGGCGTGGCCCTGCCACAGCTGAGTAGTGGTTGTGCAGCATAGACACCTCAGCCACGCCCAAGAGCCCCTTTGTGGGGGTGCGTGGGGGTGCTTGGAGCACTGGAACACCAGAGCACTGGAGCATCTGTAATACTGGCCTGGGGGCCATCTGGAGCCATCTGGAGCCGCCTGAGCAGCCAGTGCGGGAGGTAAGTGGTGGTGGCGAGCGCGGCCGCCATTAGAGGCGGCCGCGAAGTAAGAGCCGAGGTTGTGGCCTAAGAGGTTGCTCGACTAGGTCCCCCAGCCTGCAGCCCCCCTGTGTGCACCGCTTGCCACCCCTCTCTCCCCCTCTCCCCCTCTCCCCCTGTAGAGACGCAGACCACATACAGTTCGTGTGGAGAGCCAGACATATAAATTAGACACATACAAGAAATACAAGGCTCCCAAAGGTGAAAGACCCCTTCAAGAAGGCCACAGCAAACAAACTTTACCACGTAGAGCTCAAGATAAAGGCCCCTAAGGGATGACGCTCAGAAAGACCAAGTCTTCCATGGAGGAGGAGGGGACGGAGATGAACCCTGAAAACGCGGCACAAAGAAGAGTAACTAGAAGCACTAGCACCCAAAAATCCCAGGACTCAATCTCTGGTAATTCCCTCCCACAAGGTCTTATTACTCAATTCTTTCAGGCCCCCGGTGGCCAGACTGTCCCGGACGCGAGACTACCAGGTCCTGAGGGCAGTGATAATCCAAAGCCCAACCAAGATCAGACGGGCCTTCATTCCAGTGAGCTTGCCAACATCAAAAAAATTGGAAGCCCGGAAGTATGGCCCCAGCCTCTAGCTAGGATGAAGAGCCCGTTAAGGATTACAGCAGATGTTCACACGAGACCCATTGCGGGGGCTAATGTGGAGATAGATATTGCAAAGCAAAACGTGGCCACCACACCCCCGTCCCCAAAGAGCACTGGGAAGCGCCTGAGTACAACAGAGACACCCCGGATAACAACGAAGTCGACCTTTCCGGGCATGGTCGCGCTAATGGCATCGTTCCTACAAAAAATTAGAACAGTCAATAGAATGACCACTTGAAGCCACACCTATAAATTCAGGTAGAATGAGTGGTATGAGAACATCACAGACGGAGGAATGGAGCCCCTGGGGTTGACACAACATCAAGACCCCATCGTTGAACCCACTGATGGACCCACTGTCATAGATTTAAACTTGAACGTAATAAGAGAAGTTCAAGAGACAATGGCTAGGGCCTTACTCTGGCAGTCCACGAAGATGGAAGTTCAAGTTGATCTTCTGCATTCAATTGCCCAACACGTGGTGCGCCAAGATGTCAAATTGGCAAAGCTAGAGGCTCTATTCGACGTTCAACATGCCCATGAGGCAAAGATTAACTCTTGTGCCGCAATTATAGAAAAATGGGCAAGTCTACCCGGAGTTTTAAAAGACATGCTTGCACTAGCCAAGGGTCTGGGAGAGAGCTCTCCTCAAGTACAAGCCGCACAAAAGTTACCAGCTCTGACCAAAGTGCAGGAGGAAATGACCCACCATTGCACCACGGCTACTAGCTCACCTAAAGATCCACCGGTAGGGCCAAACAGTAATTTCATTTTGGCAGAACGAAGGAGTGAGGACCTTGAGGTCTTGGACCACGACACCAAAAGTGACGATTCATCCATTACTATACCTCCCTCGGAGAAGGCCAAAGGTGCTTCGGCTTGTGTAAATGCTCCGCTGTTAAGGAGAGCTAAAAAAAGACTAAAGAAACAACTAAAGAAATCTAAAGTCAAAAGCAGAAACATACCACCAGTCACATTAACCACTGGCGTGCATGAACTTAAAAGTAGTCTTAACCCACCCTTTCCCATCTTCATCCCTAAACACGTATTTAAGACTGATAAAGCCCAGAGAAGCACCTCCCGCCCCATGGAAGGCCCACAGACATCAAATCCCTCATTTGGAGGTACAAGCCAACGTGGAGGCTCAATTTAGGTCTCCACAGGTGGTAATCGACGCACAACTCAGCGCCACTGGCCCTACTGCGTGGGCACCTCAACGTAAGATAGAAGAAAATCTTTTACTAAACCAGGGGGCGCAATTGGGACCGTCTTGTCTGGTAGGGCAACAAATTGAGGCACCAGGCAGCCAGCAGCTAGGAGCTACATTCAAAAACCTCCCACACCTGAATGCAACCAATGACGAGCGGCAAGGATCGTCAAGAAAGGCTGGGTTATCGATCGTGGCGCCAGACAGACAGCGACCAGGAGACACCAATAAAAATCCTTTACCCTCCATTCATCTGAGGCCCACGTGCTTGGGAGAAGGGGTAAAACGGTGCTCCACCGAGTATAAAAATTCATCAGAAATACATGAGCTGCTGTTTACTCCCAGATACACAGCCAAAGGCTCCTTTGACACTTTGAACAGGTCCAATATTGTCCGGCTCTGTGGCCATATTGACTCCCTGGCACACATCACCTCGGAGATGATCGAATGGGTGATGTTCAAGAGCCTAGAGAGAGACACCCACGGCGACTCCACTATAGTCGTATTTGCGAATCAGCAAGCCCAACAGGCTGTCCTCAATGAAGTAACACAACTGGCAGAAGGCGGCATTGAAGTCATCGCCCTCAGGGCACCAAAATACCCATATGTCCTCAGACCTCATTACGGCCTTCAAGAACCTATCTCTGTTCTCAAAGGCACAAAATCTACCAGCCCAGATGTGGGACTGAAATCAAGTAGGCCAAGAACCCCGCTAAAAATAAAAGTCCTGCTAAGAGAAAAGCAGCGTAGAGTTCTGCGGCCTCAGCAAGGACTGGTTCACATGGAGGACACATGGAGACAGGGCTCCTAACCCTGCTTACACTCATGAAAACAGAGCCCGCTCAAACCCGTTAAGGAGCCAAGATTGCAAGCTAACTATCATTTCATGGAACATCGCGGGGCTACGTAATATTTTCAGGGACACTACCACTCTTGATTACCTTGCACAGGGGGACAGATTGTGTATTCAGGAGACCTGGACAAGGTCAACGACCACAATAGCTGGCTTTTACGAACATTTTAAATCAGCAACCAAAAGGACAATTTTTGGTCGCCCGTCCGGGGGAGTTTCCATCTTCATAAGACATGCTTGCAAATTTAATGTAAAAGAACTAAATCTTAAGTCACCTGACCTGCAAGCCATCACAATAGAAGGGATGAGAGCGGATCAAACACCTCGCCCGCTTTTATTAATCAACGGCTATCTCAATCCAGCAAAATTTCAATCCCCTCATGTCCTAGAAACACTGACCATCGCTCTGGAAGAGCTACTATTAAGCTGCCTGCTCCATGATGTAATAATAGCGGGTGACTTCAATCTGAGAGGCCTGGACCTGATCCCTGTGGCACCCCCAAGTAAGAAGTCAGCCCCTTTGATCGAACTCCTCGCAAACTATAAGCTGCAATCCACCCACGGGACACAACAAATGAGCCAGCCCGCATGGACCGCTAATCCGACCTTTAGCAACGTCTCCACTATAGATTATATATTTACCAATGTAGGACTGGCTCACAAACTTTGCAATTTCACTGTGGATGACAGAATCGAAAGCGACCATAGGCCCCTTCGTGCCATATTTGACCTGACATGTGAACAGGTGGATCCCCACGTAGTAATTGGCATGACCACAGGTGAAGAACATCATCTAGTTCTCAAAGGAATAAAATGGTCGACCAATCTCAGCCATAGACTTTCGGCATATGTAGCCAGCAGGGAGGTAGAACGTAGGCTACAAGATGGTGGGAATATCACACACCTATGGGAAACATTGACCAAGGACATATTGAAGTGCCTGGGCAACACTCACAACCAAGACGCTGCCAAAGAAACATTAGGCCAAGTCGCTTAAAAACGCAGAGCCTGTGCCAGATTAAGCGTGCACTCAACAAGGCAGCCAGGGCAAAAAAGAAAGGCACCCACTTGCCAGGGGGACCCCCCATTGCCGTTCTGCGTGCCAACTACAAAGAAAAGATCTGGGAATTGAAAAGGCAGTGAACCGAACAGAACTGGTTGACAGTGTTTTCCTTAATTAAAGAAAAAGACAAAAGCAAGCTCTGGCGCTACATCAATAGCTTGTCCAGCGGAGGCGCGTATAAGGAAAACAGTGTTGCAGGGAAAGTGTGGGAACAATATGCAAAGGGGCTGTATACCTGTGAACCAAATCGGCCAACTCCTTGTAAAACCACGTGGCTTAAGGCGGCAGCCGTTACTATCAAAACTGAATGTGCCTTGACAGAAGACCCACGACCAACCCGACCCGGAAAATTCTCGGAGGCGGAGATAGTAAAGCACATCAAAGCCATCAGAACCGACGGTGCCCCTGGCCCAAACGGGATCCCTGCCCACGTTTTTAAGACCGCCCCAGCCTTTTTTGCAACCACACTTACTCCTTTATACAACCACGCATTCGCAACCGCGATCTTGCCAATTTCCTGGAAAGGCTCAATATTATTCCCCATTCATAAAAAAGGCGATCATTCAAACTCTTTATAGACTCATAGCCCTTCTTGACATTGAAGCTAAGGTATATGCCCGCCTTCTATTAAAAGACCTGGAGACCTGGGTGGATAAGAACGGCATTCTTCCGCCCTCACAGACCGGCTTTAGGGCTAATAGTTCCACTCTGGATAACATCACAGCGCTCACTTACCTCGCGAAGAAGGCCAACACGAGGAATAAGTTGCCTCTGTTCTGTTGTTTTATAGACTATTCTACGGGCTTTGACCGAGTGAACAGAAGCCGGCTCTGGGCAAAACTAGAGTCCTGGGGGATCCCCAAAGCCCTGCTAAAAACTATAAAAGCACTTTACGAGGGGACCTGGGTTCAGGTGAAACTAAGCCCTACAATCACAACAACAAAAATTGCCACCAACTCTGGTTTAAAGCAGGGGTGCGTTTTGCCCCCCCCTACTTTTTAATCTGTATACAGCGGACATGGGGCAAGCCCTGAAAGATGCCAACCTAGCACCTCCAAGATTGGGGAAGCTGGTTTTGGGATCGCTCCAGTACGCAGCCGACACGGTAATCATGGACCATACCAAGGTAGGGCTTCAAAGAGCCTTAAATAGTCTATCCACCTACAACAAGGAGAACAATCTATGTATCAACGTGAGCAAGACCAAGATAGTAATTTTTGGCAAATAGCATCACAAAAAAAAGCTTCTTGGTCCCTGGGGGAGCACCGAATCACCACGGCCACATCTTACAACTATCTGGGCATATGGGTATCTGAGAGGGCCACCGCAGTCAAACATCTGAAGGAGCTTAAACCAAAAACAGTCAAAATAATATCAACTCTAAGACGCTTAAGTCATGGCCTGGCCAGTCCCTCAGCAGAACCGATGCTGTCAGTTCTCAGGGCTAAACTGATCCCCGCAATCACGTGCGGCCATTTAGCCTACCCAGGGGCATTCGAGAAAGTGGTCCACGCGGCTCAGGCGAAAGCATATAAGATGGTGCTACGGGCCCCTAGACACGCACGGAACAACAGGCTAAAACTAGAATTAGGCCTGAAACGACCAGAGCTGACACTTGGGGGATTTGCTAAAATACGATATTAGGGTACTAAAATCGCCTGAAAACACCCTAAAGCACTTCCTAAAAACCACTTTTCGCGATGAAGGCTCGCCTTGGCACTCCAAGGTGGAACTAGCTATTGATGTTCTGAAAATCGAGGGAAGGAGTCTGTATATGCACGATATTCCATACTCTGTCTGGGCCCAAGCAGTCAAGCGTCAAGTCAAGTCCATCTCATTTGAGCTTGACCTTTCTTCGCTCCGGCACAACCCTCTAACTCTGGCCCTGGACAACTCCTACATTCCCGGCAAACCTCAACCATATCTGCAAGATTCTTTAACAATCCACGTAAGACAGAAAATTCTGTTTCTGCGCCTTTTGGCCCTCAGGATCGCGGACTTCAACCCAAATTGGGCATGAACGGACGGAGCCATCGCTTGCCGACTTTGCAACTATCACAGGGAATCCTGGCTACATCTGCTATGTTGCTGCACAAAGTTGTCCAGCGATCGACAGCGATTGCTGCGCCCGGCACTACGGAACCTGGGCCATAGAACATGCAGAGGGGCCTCGGACTGGTGTTTCTCAGAAACTACGACCTGCATGCTAGCTAGGGTCGGCAAGTTCATCTACCAAGTTAAAATGGCCCTCGATTCCCAATCAAAGGCCACAGATCCGTAGGGATTTGACAGTGGGTTTGGCACTGTCAATGCCGCCCCATGATTGTTAGCTCACAGTTAAATCAGGGAGACGTCATAAAGTTATTGGAACCTTCGGACTGAGGTATTCAATCTGGGTCAGCTAAGGGCCTGGTGCAGAACCTACCCACTGTCAACTGGCTCTGCAGCGTGACAGATGACGTCAAACCTTTACACGTCTTTGAGACTCTAGTAGGCGTGGACTCATGGAGAAATCAAAATCCTTATTCTTTTAATAAAACTCTGAGTGGACTAAAGCAGCTCACATAATCAGTATTAGTAACTATATAGCTGCATTTTTGGTCTCTTGTGGAGTTGTGCACGACGGGGGGAGCATTTCTTTGTATTGTATTGTGATTCGTTGTATTTTATACTGTAAAGATTTTAAGTAATCGCACAGTCTATTATTAATAAAGATACATATATATATATAAATATAAACACTGGAGTACTGCCTGCATAAATTAAGGTCTCGTCACAACATCAGAGATTTTGTGAATGATAATCGGTTGGTATAAATACATTTTTTGGTGAAGAAAAACAATAACTGATCAAAGAACACAGATATAGAAACAAACTGTGTATTCTTGTTTTGAGTTTCCTTTCCTTCATATTTAGATATGTGTTTGATATACACATTTACATAAATTAATTGAGAAAATTGAACTAAAATTCACAGAGAATTTGACTGTGGCATACAGTTACTATTATTACCCGGATTTAGAAGGACGAGGAATCGCTGTGGGTTTTATTGCCCAGAAGGTCGCGACTTATCATAGCATTGACCAGGTTTTTTGGAAACACTACATAAATTGTGAAGATATGTTGTTTTGAACGCATGGGAGCACAATACGACTATATTTTGGCTCTTGAGCAATATTGGTGATTTCGCCACTTGGATATTTAAAAAAGGAGTGTATATTTATATTTATACCTCGGCTCTTCGGTAGTAACATATTTTTTATTCTGTTTATCAATCCGTGGCTCATTACTGAGCGTTGTGAGATCGCAGTCATAGGGTGGCGTTCTGTGAAACTCTTAATGTATTTGTGACCAGGCTTGGTCCCTGCATCGTCTGGATATCAAGGACATACACATTACCTTTGCCTTGAAAAAGTCTTTCTGGTAAGACGAAACACATATCGGCAAGTCGTATGCTGGGAGCTTTTATTGAAGTGATTTTTGGAATAAAGACAATCAAGATCATTATACGTCTTGGATCCTTATGTCTTGGACCAGTGTTTTTCTTAATGTCTCTATACCTGAGTTAAATGGGGTTACTTATACCCATGAATGTGATACATATCTTGATGACTAGAAAGTGACAAGAGGTGTGCTGTCATGGCTCTTTTTCTTTGACTGTTATTAATAATGTCTTCCTTTACAATGTATTTTTATTTTGAACGCACCGAGAAGCCACTATGAATTAAAGTGGCAAGTTGCAAAACCAGATATGCTGTAACAGAAACCGAGGTGTAAATATATGTATATATTATCGATTTGTCAAACGATGTAATGCTCATTCAGAGCTAAATAATGTCAATGGAAACATGAACTTGTGATTTATTTTGAATCAGTATTGGAAAGTGTTATTTAAATTATATTGTTTGTATCTAATGACAAGATGGCGCTAAGTATCGTGGCAGTATGTCTGTCCTTCTCTTATGTTAATGATAAGCACTTTGAGCAAATAAGTCTCATTTCTATGTTCATGCTCCATTCTTTGAAAAAATGCACCCTTTCCCATTTCCACTCACAGTGGAAAAAGGCGCAACGCTGAAATGCGTCCTGTCCCACTTTATGAGCTCTCAGTTAAAATAAAGTAACTGATTTTCCCCCCAAAGTTGTGTGCAGTCGTCCTTGTTTCCTGCGGAGATGAGTTTGGAGCTGATATATATGCTTAAAGACTTGGCTGTCGAAATGGCAAAAGACTTTGTCCTTTTCTGTCTCTGCGTGGATGGCACTTTGCTAATCCTATGCTTAAAGACTTTGATAGAAAAACAGACATTTGAGGTGAGCAGATATAGAGTGTTGCTGGTGTTGAGAGTGCTCTAACAGGAGGTGTCACTCTATGCCTGAAAGGGTTTTGTTTTGACTTATACTGGGTGCTCCCTTGTGTCTGGACAAAGCTATACCTCTCTGAAGAGCTCTAATTAGAGCGAAACACTGTGTCAGGGGTTGCTTTTGCTCATTTCAGGTTGGCTTGAGTTGGTATTTTACCAATTCAAAGCTGTAATACTGAGCGTGGAGTGATAAATGTTTTTTTGTCATTTTACAGCTCGGCAAAGAGAGCACTGTGCTAGTCCTATGCTTAAAATCTTTGCTGTAGAAATGGCAAAAGACTTTGTCCTTTTCTGTCTCTGCGTCGATGGCACTTTGCTAATCCTATGCTTAAAGACTTTGATAGAAAAACAGACATTTGAGGTGAGCAGATCTAGAGTGTCGCTGGTGTTGAGAGTGCTCTAACAGGAGGTGCTTTCCACCTAAACTTGAGAACTACCCAGAGTTCTCTCCTTTTTTGCATAATTTATGCATCATATATATATTTTTTTATTTGAATAATTATTATATAAATTAAAATTATTTGATTAATGGTTGTTTTTTAAGTAGAAATGTGTAAATATTTATATTCATTAATATATATGTGTGTTCAAACGTTTTTTTAATTAAGTTTATTTGATATATTTTTATATAATGTTAATATTTATTCATTATTATCTAATTTTAAATATATGATATTAATGACATCGATATATTTTTGTACTTACAATTCTAAGTATAGGATGACGATATTTTTGACATCAATAATTTTGACACAATATTTTGGAATGGGGATATTTGGGTGGCGCTATTATATCATTGAACCAACAAAATTCTATGTAATGTGAGCAGGTGTGCAAAATTAAACATGCTTGCTATGTTACATCGAGTGTCATCGTGTGTCATCAAAATATCTGTGTGACCAATGGTGTACAGTCAATGGCAGGTGGCAGCCTGTAGCATCCTGAACCTATGCGGGTCATAGAATCAAATAAGGACTAAAAGAAAGCGAAAAACAAACATAAATAGTCCCCAATGGTCTGTCACAGTAACTCTGATGAGAGCTCTCGTATGAAATAACAATGAATATGAAATAGGTGCAGAAGTTGTAACCGTTGTCTAGTTTGAATTATGTGTAAATAGTATATATCACAAGATGTGTGAAAACTCCAGAATGAGGGTTGAGCTTGTATATTTTATAAGTGTGTCATCAATGGTATCTGCACCAATTACAGGAAGCAAAGCATTTCCAGTTTATCATTCAACCCCTGGAGGAGGAAAGTATTTGAATTTCTTGATCCAATGGGTTTCTCCTTGGGAAAATATCTTATGTATGTTTAGAATTAGGCTTGATCACCTCTAGAATTTGAAAACACATTTGTGCTATGTTATGTTTGTGTTCAAGCCAAAGTGTGGCAAGGCTGGAGTTATTCTGGTGGTTAAGTATCATTCTTTTATGATCTCTTATGCAAATTGTGTAGTTTCTCTCAGTTTTCCAATATACATCAAGCCACAGGGCGATTTGATGCTGGGATAACCCTTTGGGTGTTACAATCAGATGAATGCCTCAGTTTGATTGATTGTCTCATGTTTGGATGAGTGTAGGATGCTGGCTCTCTATATAGTGTACCAAAATAAAGTACACTGTGTAGAGTGAATCCCCAAAAGGTATACATAGGTAAAACCAGATGTTTCCAATGCTCTTTTTGAAGCAGTGTGAGCGAGCTGTAAGGCTTATCAGAGGGTAGTGCTAAGCATTTGTTGTACTCACAGAGACAATAAATGAGATACACATTCATGAATAAATCTGAGACCAATTTGTAAAAATAGGATTGCTTTATATGTAATTTATAAGCCCATGAACACAGTTCCAAGATGAGTACTTATGGAATTATGGTTTTTTCAAAGTTCAGAAATTATATAAATTTTGTGCACAATTAAGCCCCATTGGAAACAATGGGGATAAAGCGGAAAATGCATATAAATCAGGCAATGCTTCCACGATGTTCACCTTCTTGTTTAGGGTAATGTCAGGACCAGGTCAAAGTGGCCGGGAGCAGACAGCTGACAGTCTTGGAAGCTTGTGGCAAAGGCTTGAAAACACACTACACAGTCCTGTGGGTCTCTTTGGAGGGAGGAGGTTGATAAGGCGTTGGGACCGCTGGAGCACAGCTGGCATCAGTGAGGATTTATTAAGACAAGGTGCTTGGTACCAAAAGTCTTAGAAATCAATGTAGCCATTGTGGAGCTAGGAAACTCCTTTTGACAAGTATCTGGCCCATGTACTCTTTATGGTTTCCCTGTGCACTTACAATATCTCAGAATATACAGGATATTTACAGGAATGTCTGTTCATGCTAATATGTCCTTACATAGGATATAGTGCACCCTGCCTTAGGGCTAAAAGACTGCAGTAGAGGTGACTTACCTGTACCGTATGCAGTGTATGGATGGCATGGCAAACAGGGCTGTGTGCCATGTTGACTGTTCAGATTTCATTGCACAAAGACATGCAGCCTGCAATGGCCAAGTGCATAGCCTTGGTGAGGGGTCCCGGGGGTGCCACAACCAGTGCTGCAGCCCCAGAGGACCCTCTTCAGTGCCCATGCCCTAGGTACAAGGGCACCATTTATGAGGGATTTACAGGGGTAGTTGAAGTGGTGCTAGTCATGGTACAGTGTTTGGGAAAGAGATCTGGCACTGGGAACCTGATTAGCAGGCCCAGTGCACCTACAGTTCAAAATCACAACAGGTATCAGGCAAGAAGTGGGGGCTAACCATGTAAAAAAGGCACTTTCCTACAATGAGTTACAATATTTCCGCCTATAACGTTATTGCTGTATATGCAGTTGTGATATTTTCTACTGCTAACCAAAGATTCTGGAGTCTATATTTTTTTTAGAGGACAATACCTGCTTTAGGTTCTTTGTGCAATGATAAGAAAAAAGAGGTTTGTGTAAAAAATATTCCTTTGAAATCTGGCTCAGTTTGCAATAACTCCCAGCGCTAGTTGATGATAAGTTTGATAACTGCAACTTCGTGGAATATTTGGATATGAAAACTGATCGGATATACATTTGTTGAAACAGATTCCTGCGGTGTAAACATACTACTCATTGTACAGCTGAGTTGAGTACATACGCAACATATCCTCTGTTGGTGAACAGTGATTTGTAGTCTGCCAAGGTTGTTACAAAGGCTTCATCATTCAAGGTGATCCTATTGATGCATAGAACCTGACAAAATGGTAGATGTTGTTTCAAGGATTGAGGATGGAAACTATGATTCAATAAAGAATTGTTGCGATCAGTCGGTTTTTTATATACTGTTAATCATAATCCTGTCCGGGAATAGATCCATCAATACATCAAGAAATGCAATAGTCTGGTGGCTCATGGTGTATGTGATCCGAATCCTTCAATTTATTTAGATTGAGTGCAACGATATTAGTTTCCAGTGTCTCTTTATGACCCTTCTAAAAAAAAGATGTCGTCATTGTATCAAAAGTATACAACAAGTTCAAGTTCAAGTTCAAGTATTTATATAGCGCACTACTCACCCAGAGGGTCTCAAGGCGCTTGGGGAGGGGGGTTAATATTTATCGAATAGCCAGGTTTTGAGTTCTTTTCTGAAGGGGGTGTGGTTCTGTGTAAGGCGGAGGTGAGTGGGGAGTGAGTTCCAGGTCTTGGCCGCCAAGTAGGAGAAGGATTTACCTCCCATGGTGGATCTTTGGATACGAGGAACTGCGGCGAGGCCTTGATTGGAGGATCTTAGTTGGTGGGTGGGTGTGTAGAAGGATAGTCGAGTGTTGAGGCATTCGGGTCCTAGTTTGTAGAGGGCCTTGTGTGCGTGGGTGAGGAGACGGAATGTTATTCTCTTGTTGACGGGAAGCCAGTGGAGGTCTTTCAGGTGGCCGGTGATGTGATCTTGGCGAGGGATGTCCAGAATGAGTCTCGCTGATGCGTTTTGGATGCGTTGGAGTTTTTTCTGTAATTTGGCTGTAATTCCGGCGTAGAGGGTGTTTCCGTAGTCTAGTCGGCTCGTAACCAGCGCGTGGGTGACAGTCTTTCTTGTTTCGGTGGGGATCCAATAGAAGATTTTTTTGAGCATACGAAGTACGTTGAAGCAGGAGGATGAGACGGCGTTGACTTGTTTGGTCATCGAGAGTGAGGAGTCTAGGATGAAGCCAAGGTTACGTGCGTGGTCTGTGGGTATGGGTGCTGAGCCTAGATCCACAGGCCACCATGAGTCGTCCCAGGCAGAGGGGGATGATCCTAGGATGAGCACTTCCGTTTTGTCTGAGTTGAGTTTTAGGCGGCTGTTTTTCATCCAGACGGCTACTTCTTTCATGCCTTCGTGAAGATTGGTTTTGGCGGTGTTGGGGTCTTTGGTGAGGGAAAGGATCAGCTGGGTGTCGTCGGCGTAGGAGATGATGTTAAGGTTGTGTTGACGCGCGATGGAAGCGAGTGGACTCATGTAAACGTTGAAGAGGGTGGGACTGAGTGATGATCCTTGTGGTACACCGCAGATGACTTCTGTTGCCTCTGATCTGAACGGGGGAAGTCGGACTTTCTGAATTCTCCCAGCTAGGAACGAGGTGATCCAGTCATGGGCTTTTCCTTGTATGCCGATGTTGTTGAGACGTTGTATGAGGGTGCTGTGGCATACCGTGTCGAAGGCGGCGGAGAGGTCGAGTAGAATGAGGGCCACTGTTTCTCCGTTGTCCAGTAGTGTTCGGATGTCGTCTGTTGCAGCGATGAGGGCGGTTTCGGTGCTGTGTTTGGCTCGAAAGCCGGACTGTGAGGGATCGAGGGAGTTGTTGGATTCGAGGAAGGCGGCGAGTTGGCTATTGACGGCTTTCTCAATGACTTTGGCCGGGAATGGGAGGAGGGATATGGGGCGGTAGTTTTTAAGTTCGGAGGGGTCTGCAGTTGGTTTCTTCAGGAGGGCGCTGACTTCGGCGTGTTTCCAGCTTTCTGGGAAGGTAGCAGAGTTGAAGGAGCAGTTGATGACATCACGGAGATGGGGTGCGATGATGGAGTCAGCTTTGTTGAAGATGTGGTGGGGGCATGGGTCGGTTGGCGAGCCAGAATGGATGGAGTTCATCAGGCGGATGGTGTCTTCAGTGGAGATTGGGTTCCAGGTGCTGAGGTTGTTAGAGGGCTGTTTAGGTTCTGAGGGGGGTGGAGAGTATTGTTCGTTGGAGCTGTTCCCGAAACTTTTATGTATGTCTGCAATTTTGTTGTAGAAGAAGGAGGATAACGAGTCGTAGAGGTTTTGGGAGGGAGTGATGTCGTTTGAGGCTGCGGTGGGGTTGGTGAATTCTTTGACGATGTTGAAAAGTTCCTTGCTGTTATGGGCGTTGTTGTCGAGTCGATTCTTGAATGCAGATTTCTTGGTGGATCGGATCAGCTGGTGGTGCTTGCGGGTGGCTGCCTTGAGGGTGGACATGTTGTTGGTGGTTGGGTTTTTTCTCCATGTTTTCTCGAGAGTACGGCATAGCTTCTTGGATTTCTTAAGGTCATCGTTGAACCAGGGGGCCTTTTTGCTGTCTTGTTTGGTGCGATAGTTTTTCAAGGGTGCTAATTCGTCAGCGCTGTGAATGATCCATTGTTTGAGTTTGATGGCCGCTTCGTTTGGGTCCGATGAGAGGGCGGGTGGGTTTTGGTTGAGCGATGTGAGGAGTTGGTCGGTGGTGATTTTGTTCCATTTTCTTCGGGGAATAGGTTGTGGGGGTTGTGGGTCGCGGTGGTTTTGTAGCTGAAGTGAACACAACTGTGGTCCGTCCAATGGAGGGCTGTGGTGTGATCAAAGGAGATATGCTTGCTGGAGGTGAAGATTGGGTCGAGCGTATGTCCGGCTACATGGGTTGGGGTGTCAACAAGTTGTTTGAGGCCGAGGTTGGCCAGGTTGTCAAGAAGGGTGGTGGTGTTGCTGTCGTTATTCTTTTCCAGGTGGAAGTTGAGGTCTCCTAGTAGAATGTAGTTCTCGGATGCGAGGGCATGTGGACTGGTGAAGTCCGTGATGTCTTCGCTGAATTGTTTACGGGTTCCTGGAGGTCTGTAGATGAGGGTGCCTCTAAGTGTGGTCCTAGGGTCGGTGTGGATCTGGAAGTGGAGGTGTTTGGCGGTTGTGAGGTTATCGTCGGAGTTGGTCGTGATTTTGATGTTGTTCTTATGGACGATGGCGATGCCTCCTCCTGTTTGGATGGTGCGGTCTTTACGGATGATTTTGTAGTTGTCCGGGATGGCTATGGCGATGTCGGGTGTTGATGACGCGTTCATAAACAAAAAAGGGGGGAGAAGGAGGTTAAACCAGACCAGGTCGGCCTCCAGTCTGTGTACGAAATACAGGAACCCTATGTCAAGGGTCCAGAGACCTGGTAGGTGTTTGTATGGTCACTGCTTACTAAGTCAGTGTGTACCAAAAATGTGTAAGAAAGAAAAATTTCTTTCTAGAGTCCCCTCACTCACCGGGGTTGCCCCACGGTGACATGCTTCATCATTGGGGCCATCCCAGTTCTCTACGAAAAGGGGCGTGCTGCGACAAGGCGACTACGCTGGAGCACTGGTTTTGTGAGATGACTATGTGTGGTGCAAGTGTGGTGATGGTGGAGTGGGTGTGGAATTAAAAATACCGTGCTAGTGGGCCTCAACAATTTATTTCGCTCCTAGTGTGGTATAAAAAATTAAAAAGGGGTAACACTGTATTCCAACTTTTACTGAGCTAGATCAGTGTCAAGGTCAACATGTTTCAAGCTCCCCCAAGCTTTTCTTCAGGACCATACAGGGTCCAGCCCTGTATTGCCACTCCTGTTTTCAAATGAAAAAGTGTTGCTAAAAACTACTTATTTACAATGAACGCTGTTGTTAATAAAACATGCGTGTTGTTGTACATACGTTTTGTATTTCACTTCGATTTCTGTAAAATAGAATAACAGTTGTTAAATGATGGACAACCCCTTCCAAGAAGGGGAACAACTCACATGCATCTCACTCCAACTAGGGCGTGAGTGTGCCCTTGGCATCATAATGATGCGTGCTGGTTTTCAAAACGGTGTAGGAAAATAAATCACTGTGAATAAAGTGGTTTAGTGGTTTCACACACAAAACATATAGACTTAATGTGACTATTGACAAGACACACAACACATACACACGAAATAATATGGCAGATGGTTATATTTACATAAAAAAGTGTATGATTACACCCCATGGTCTTAGGCAAGGGCAGGAACGCCTCGTGGAAACATTGCTGAAAAAGGATTATCAAGGTTCAGAGTTAGAAGGCTCCTTTCCTGTTTGCCCGTTTAAAATTGCCGATTTCCTTGCAATCTAGCATAGTTCATACACTTACTTCCTATCGGCAGACCCGCTCGGTACTACCTGGTGCTTCCTCACCCGACCGCATACTGATCTGAACCCGGGCTCGCGGTGTATTTAGAACGCGCGAGCTTCCGGGTTGCCGGGACAACCTCTGTTAAGCTAGAGCGCTCACTTGGGGCGGCCATCTTGGTGGGATGTGATCGCGCTCGGCGCGAGTGTTAGCTAAAAGTAGGGATTACTACCGAATGTTGCTGGGTTCAGGGATAAGAAGTATTTTAGAGTGATACTGTGAACGGGGGCATTTTTATACACTAATTTAGAACACAAGTTTTTTTCTCGGGTGGGCGAAGTTCTTTAGATTGATTAGGCTTATTCTTGAAAGAACGGGTATTTTAGCATTTGATAGATAGGAGGGCTAGTACCTATCTTTGCTGGGAAGGCTGTGCTGGGTCTTTTGATATTGTGGAAAAAGGTATTCATGGTGATAGGGTTTGTTTTTGGGGGGGGAGAGTATTACCATGATATTTATTCAGTTGTGGTTCATACCATCCCAAGTCAATTCATTAGAAAAATTGTCTATGGGCGAAAGGCTCCCCACGGGATTTCATCATTAAGTCCTTGGGTATCTGTATGAAGACGAAACACCCATCTTTGTTCTTTTTCATGGAGGATTCGTTCCTGATTGTCTTTGTTTTTCACTGTTTCAATGACCACCCAGGTTAAATCATTAGGTGTATGGTTCTGTTCAATGAAGTGGGTGGTCATTCTTGTTGTGGCTCGCTTGCACCTGATGTTACTTCTGTGCTCTACTATGCGAGTACTGACCTTCCTAGTGGTCATTCCTACATAGTGAAGGTTGCACGTGCAGGTTATCAAGTACACAACCCCACTGGTATTGCAATTGGAAAAACCCTTTAGTTCCCATCTCGTAGTGTTGTTGAAAATTACGTTTTTGGTTGGGGAAGTCAAATGACAAACACTACAATTGTTGCATGGAAAATGACCATCAGGTAGTGGTTGGGATCTTACTGTCTGGGTTATTGGTGTGGGACGGGTATGTACCAAATAATCCTTCAAATTTTTACCCCGCCTATGACTGAACATGGGAGTAGGTATGTGAAGGCCGCCGCTGTTAAGTATTGGCCAATGTTTTTTGATTATTTTGGACACACTGTCAGAGACTTGATTGTACGTGGTGATACAGATCGGTTTTTTGTCCTCAGGTTGTGTTCTCTCTTTGGGTTCTAAAAGTGCTTCCCTGTTGTTGTTAGCCGCCCGTTTTTTAGCCTCTTTGATCAGTTTATTTGGGTATTTTCTGTATCTCAGCTTGTTGCTTAAGTCTTCCGCTTGGGTTAGGTAGTCGGATTTTTTGCTACAGTTCCTGCGCAAACGGAGGAATTGTCCAAATGGCAGGTTTTGTTTGAGATGGCGAGGGTGAAAACTATCAAAGGTCAAGAGGCAGTTTCTTGCTGTCTCTTTAAAATGGGTTGTTGTCACCAGTCTGCCTGACTCAGCATGGATGTTTAGATCAAGGAAAACTAGATCGGTCTTGCTCATTGAGCAGGTGAACTTGAGGAAGGGATCCTGTGTGTTGAGCCAGGTGAGAAAGGTCTGTGCTTCTTCTTCTGTGCCTTGCCATATGAACAAAATATCGTCGATATAGCGTTTCCAATGTAGGATTTGATGTCTGTGTGGATTCCTCTCATTCAGTATTTTGTTTTTCTCCAGTTGATGGACGTACAACCCGGCTATGCTCGGCGCAAATGTACTGCCCATACTGGTCCCATGTTGTTGTTTATATAGGGTAGATTCAAAGCGGAAGAAGTTCTCACACAGTGCTAGTTGGCAGCATTCGAGTACTACATGGCGAGGAGTCTGGAATTCCCACTCGTTTTCGTACAGTACTTCCTCTAGAATCTGTAAAGTCTCTCTGTGTGGCAAGCTGGTATACAGACTTTCGACGTCTAGACTTATCAAAAGGCTGGATGTCGCGTCAAAGGTTAGGTCTTGTAACAGGCACAGTACGTCCTTGGTATCCTTCAGATAGGTGTCTGTTTTTTGCACAAGGGGTCTGAGAAAGGCATCTGCGAATTGTGAAAGAGGCTCTAGAATTGAGCCTATCCCCGAGACTATGGGCCTCCCTGGTGGGTTCTCCAGTCTCTTGTGTATTTTGGGGATAGTATAGAAGTATGGTATTGTTGTTTTTTTGTTTGTTAAGAACTCAATTTCTTTTTTACTAAGCCAATCGTTGGCTTGACATTCCTCTGTTAGGTATGCAATTGAGATTCTTAGACGTTCTGTCGGGTCTTCATCCAGTTTGGCGTAGTTTCTTGTGTCCCCTAGTAGACGGAGACATTCATTCCTGTAATCCGTGGTGTTTTGTAATACAATTGCCCCGCCTTTGTCGGCTGGTTTTATGGTAATTTGATTGTTTTTTGACAGTTCCTGTAACGCGGATTGTTCAGCTTTGCTGGTGTTATGAAATACTTTGATAGTTCGTGGGTCTAACTCCTGAACCTCTCTCATGACCGCTTTTTCAAAGGTTAATACTTCCACAGGTAGGCTGTGTGATGGAGGGACAAAGTTTGATTTTTTATGTAGTCCTGTGTCACTCCTTGTTCGTTCTGTGGGATCTTTGTCTTGAAAGAATACCTGCAATTTGATTTTTCTCAGGAATTCTTTCAATTCACAGCATAGTTTGAACTTGTCTGTGGTTGGGGTGGGTACAAAACCTAAGCCTTTGTTAAGCACTTGGATCTGTATAGCTGTGAGGCATAATGATGATAGATTTACTACTAAATCGAGCTGGTGCTCGCGGTCAATTCCGGCGGGCCTTTGCTCCGTGTGTGACGTGTAGTTGTCACCACTGGTTCTGCCCATTGTACTCCCTGGCTGGGTTTGTTTTTTGCTCTTTGTGCCTGGCGGCCTCTCCCTAAAAAAGGTTTCCTTTGGTTTCCTTGGTTTCCTTGATCATTTCCCCAGTTCTGATAGTTGGGTTGGTTGTACATGGGTGGGCCATAGAAGAAAGGCGGGGGCGGAGGGCAATAATTATATGGGTCTTGGTACATGGGCCACATCGGTGCTTGGTTGCCTCTAAAACCCCTTGTATTGCCTCTTCCTCTTCTGGGTCTTCTGTTGGGGGTAGTGCTGTAATTGCTTGATCCCCCAGAGCTATTAGATCCTGTGTCAGAACCATCACTATCAGTGTTGTATCCAGGGTTCTTATTGCTGGTTCTGTAATCGTCCCTAATATAAGGATACACTTTTTCGTGAGCAAATGCTTTTTTATCCTTAGATAGTTTGATGTATTTTGAATCCCTCAGGCTGATTTCGAATTCAGACATCGTTTTATTTAGCTCATTCAGTCTTTTTGTTAGTTCTGCTGGAGTTTGAAAAGACTTGAGGCGTATCTCCATGGAATTTATCTCTTCCTTCAGGGAATCTACTAATCTGGTCGCGGTTTTAATGATCAAGACCAGCCAGTCTCTGGTACAATGCCAGGATATTTTGGACCAATCCAGCTTGAATTGTTTGTCGTGCTGGAATATAAATGGTTCATTCCTGACTATGAGGCCCCTTGGTGCTGCATTAGCTTGTAAGTATTCCGCCATCATGACGCCATGAATCAATGGAAACTATGATTCAATAAAGAATTGTTGCGATCAGTCGGTTTTTTATATACTGTTAATCATAATCCTGTCCGGGAATAGATCCATCAATACATCAAGAAATGCAATAGTCTGGTGGCTCATGGTGTATGTGATCCGAATCCTTCAATTTATTTAGATTGAGTGCAACGATATTAGTTTCCAGTGTCTCTTTATGACCCTTCTAAAAAAAAGATGTCGTCATTGTATCAAAAGTATACAACAAGTTCAAGTTCAAGTTCAAGTATTTATATAGCGCACTACTCACCCAGAGGGTCTCAAGGCGCTTGGGGAGGGGGGTTAATATTTATCGAATAGCCAGGTTTTGAGTTCTTTTCTGAAGGGGGTGTGGTTCTGTGTAAGGCGGAGGTGAGTGGGGAGTGAGTTCCAGGTCTTGGCCGCCAAGTAGGAGAAGGATTTACCTCCCATGGTGGATCTTTGGATACGAGGAACTGCGGCGAGGCCTTGATTGGAGGATCTTAGTTGGTGGGTGGGTGTGTAGAAGGATAGTCGAGTGTTGAGGCATTCGGGTCCTAGTTTGTAGAGGGCCTTGTGTGCGTGGGTGAGGAGACGGAATGTTATTCTCTTGTTGACGGGAAGCCAGTGGAGGTCTTTCAGGTGGCCGGTGATGTGATCTTGGCGAGGGATGTCCAGAATGAGTCTCGCTGATGCGTTTTGGATGCGTTGGAGTTTTTTCTGTAATTTGACTGTAATTCCGGCGTAGAGGGTGTTTCCGTAGTCTAGTCGGCTCGTAACCAGCGCGTGGGTGACAGTCTTTCTTGTTTCGGTGGGGATCCAATGGAAGATTTTTTTGAGCATACGAAGTACGTTGAAGCAGGAGGATGAGACGGCGTTGACTTGTTTGGTCATCGAGAGTGAGGAGTCTAGGATGAAGCCAAGGTTACGTGCGTGGTCTGTGGGTATGGGTGCTGAGCCTAGATCCACAGGCCACCATGAGTCGTCCCAGGCAGAGGGGGATGATCCTAGGATGAGCACTTCCGTTTTGTCTGAGTTGAGTTTTAGGCGGCTGTTTTTCATCCAGACGGCTACTTCTTTCATGCCTTCGTGAAGATTGGTTTTGGCGGTGTTGGGGTCTTTGGTGAGGGAAAGGATCAGCTGGGTGTCGTCGGCGTAGGAGATGATGTTAAGGTTGTGTTGACGCGCGATGGAAGCGAGTGGACTCATGTAAACGTTGAAGAGGGTGGGACTGAGTGATGATCCTTGTGGTACACCGCAGATGACTTCTGTTGCCTCTGATCTGAACGGGGGAAGTCGGACTTTCTGAATTCTCCCAGCTAGGAACGAGGTGATCCAGTCATGGGCTTTTCCTTGTATGCCGATGTTGTTGAGACGTTGTATGAGGGTGCTGTGGCATACCGTGTCGAAGGCGGCGGAGAGGTCGAGTAGAATGAGGGCCACTGTTTCTCCGTTGTCCAGTAGTGTTCGGATGTCGTCTGTTGCAGCGATGAGGGCGGTTTCGGTGCTGTGTTTGGCTCGAAAGCCGGACTGTGAGGGATCGAGGGAGTTGTTGGATTCGAGGAAGGCGGCGAGTTGGCTATTGACGGCTTTCTCAATGACTTTGGCCGGGAATGGGAGGAGGGATATGGGGCGGTAGTTTTTAAGTTCGGAGGGGTCTGCAGTTGGTTTCTTCAGGAGGGCGCTGACTTCGGCGTGTTTCCAGCTTTCTGGGAAGGTAGCAGAGTTGAAGGAGCAGTTGATGACATCACGGAGATGGGGTGCGATGATGGAGTCAGCTTTGTTGAAGATGTGGTGGGGGCATGGGTCGGTTGGCGAGCCAGAATGGATGGAGTTCATCAGGCGGATGGTGTCTTCAGTGGAGATTGGGTTCCAGGTGCTGAGGTTGTTAGAGGGCTGTTTAGGTTCTGAGGGGGGTGGAGAGTATTGTTCGTTGGAGCTGTTCCCGAAACTTTTATGTATGTCTGCAATTTTGTTGTAGAAGAAGGAGGATAACGAGTCGTAGAGGTTTTGGGAGGGAGTGATGTCGTTTGAGGCTGCGGTGGGGTTGGTGAATTCTTTGACGATGTTGAAAAGTTCCTTGCTGTTATGGGCGTTGTTGTCGAGTCGATTCTTGAATGCAGATTTCTTGGTGGATCGGATCAGCTGGTGGTGCTTGCGGGTGGCTGCCTTGAGGGTGGACATGTTGTTGGTGGTTGGGTTTTTTCTCCATGTTTTCTCGAGAGTACGGCATAGCTTCTTGGATTTCTTAAGGTCATCGTTAAACCAGGGGGCCTTTTTGCTGTCTTGTTTGGTGCGATAGTTTTTCAAGGGTGCTAATTCGTCAGCGCTGTGAATGATCCATTGTTTGAGTTTGATGGCCGCTTCGTTTGGGTCCGATGAGAGGGCGGGTGGGTTTTGGTTGAGCGATGTGAGGAGTTGGTCGGTGGTGATTTTGTTCCATTTTCTTCGGGGAATAGGTTGTGGGGGTTGTGGGTCGCAGTGGTTTTGTAGCTGAAGTGAACACAACTGTGGTCCGTCCAATGGAGGGCTGTGGTGTGATCAAAGGAGATATGTTTGCTGGAGGTGAAGATTGGGTCGAGCGTATGTCCGGCTTCATGGGTTGGGGTGTCAACAAGTTGTTTGAGGCCGAGGTTGGCCAGGTTGTCAAGAAGGGTGGTGGTGTTGCTGTTGTTATTCTTTTCCAGGTGGAAGTTGAGGTCTCCTAGTAGAATGTAGTTCTCGGATGCGAGGGCATGTGGACTGATGAAGTCCGTGATGTCTTCGCTGAATTGTTTACGGGTTCCTGGAGGTCTGTAGATGAGGGTGCCTCTAAGTGTGGTCCTAGGGTCGGTGTGGATCTGGAAGTGGAGGTGTTTGGCGGTTGTGAGGTTATCGTCGGAGTTGGTCGTGATTTTGATGTTGTTCTTATGGACGATGGCGATGCCTCCTCCTGTTTGGATGGTGCGGTCTTTACGGATGATTTTGTAGTTGTCCGGGATGGCTATGGCGATGTCGGGTGTTGATGACGCGTTCATCCATGTTTCAGTAAGGAAGGCGATGTCCGGTGATGTGGAGTCCAGTAGATCCCAGAGTTCGGTGGCGTGTCTGTGGATCGAGCGTGTGTTTAGCAGGATGCACTTCAGGTGATAAGAGTCGGAGCTGTTTTTGGGGTTAGTGGATGTGGTATGGGTCTTGATGCTGGTATATTTGCAGGAGTGGCAGGTGAAGGGACCGTGGGTATGTCCCGGGCCAGCTTCGTAGCATTGCGGTGTGCTTCCGGGGTTAAGGGCTAGAATGGTGGCGGCGGCATACGTTATGTGGGTGGAGTTGGGTTTGCGTGGACCAGGGGGTCTGGCGCTGGGCACGGTCCAGGCGCGGACGGGCGTAGACGGGCTTACCTTTGGCGCACCTTCGGCGCGTATGGGGCGCGACCGCATATGTTTCTGTCATATGTGGATAGTGGAAGGGGAGGGGCGAGGGAGGATCAGCTGGGAGGCGGGATCGGGGGCGGAGAGCCGGGCTGGGGGTCCCAACAACAACAACAAAATGGCTGCAAGCCAAAAGGCGACCAGGACAAGATTGGGGCACAGGTAGGGCAAATGGCGGTCAGAACACCACTGTAAACGGTACAATCAGGCACAAAAACGGCAGGCAGGCACAGGCAGCAATGAGCAATCAATAATTAACAAAGCGCAGATAGGCGGCACCGCGGGGCTAATCAATTGAGGCAGAGGTAGCAAAGCACAATTAATTGATACACAGCAATGTGCAGTCTCGAATTCGGTAATGGCAGTGCGAT
This sequence comes from Lissotriton helveticus, assembly GCF_964261635.1. Lineage (NCBI taxonomy): Eukaryota > Metazoa > Chordata > Amphibia > Caudata > Salamandridae > Lissotriton > Lissotriton helveticus. The sequence goes on from NC_136071.1 coordinate 955,668,146, forward strand.
GTCTCTAGGTCACTGAGCAGAGACGAGTGCAGCAGTAGCAGTGTGCGCAGCGCTACGATACCAAGCCGGGTCAGGGAGCAGCTGGGGAGCAACCGCCTTCGAGGCTCTCAGGTCGGTCACCAACAAGTTGTTTCTGCCATGTTTCTACGGAGAATATCTACTGCTCTTTGAACTTTGTCATGAAAACATACACATAGCTGGGCGCCCCCGAAAAAAATCATTTAGGTTGCATTCTTTGGCAAATAAAGTTTCCCATCCTAGGTGGTGTAAGCAGAAGTACAGAAATTCCAATAAAATTAATATGTTGGCTCCGATGTTTTCTTGTTGTAATAATGCCCATTCCACTGACTTTAGACCCTATTTATAGGTCAGTGACATCAACAGAGCAAAGCCAGCATGTGTCGAAGTCAGTAATTTGTATTTGTGCAAGATGTTTAAAAAATCTGTGGTGTGCTGTACACAAATGATTGGAAAAAGTGTTCAAATATTTACTAAATAGTTCACGAAGTGTCCACAGGCTAATACTATATGTCTGAAAGGTGGATCTGTAGCATATTTATGAATCTTTGGTAGTAGGTATAGTTTTGATCTCCGGGGGAAATCAGAAGTCAGGAACCATTTGGTGTTTTTGTTGATCCATTCATATGATAGCGCTTTCTCATAAATTTCTGTAGTGGGCTCGTGATCCAAATGAATGTATGTATTATCATCGGAAACACGTGCCCCGACTTTAGCTGCATAGTATATGTAATCCATCACTGCCAGGGCTCCTCCTTTATCTGGTGGTTGAAAGGCTAGATTTCTGTTGTGTGCCAAAGAGTTGACAATGCCTTGTTCTTTTGCAGTGATGTTCTTTGTCTTTGGTGTCCAAAAGTTAAGGCATTGCAAATCTTTCTTGACTAAAGTTTAAAACGTGTCTAATGTTTTATGCAAGGTAGGTGCCAGAAAAGGACTCTTGGGTTTGAATTCTCTGTATGTAAATTCACGCTTGTTGGTGTATTTTCAAAGAAGTATTCCAAACGAAATTTGCGCACAAGCCTGAATAAAGCAACTTCAATTTCCAGTAAGTTGGAGTTATATGTGTATACAAATGAGGTTCTTTTATTGAGGACCACTGTTTGCTGTGGTGTAAGGGCAGTAGATAAGATGTTGATCACTAAGTTTATTTGTTGATTGTCATCACTTTGGAGCACCCATAATTTAACTTTTTTTAAGTTTGTTGCACCTTGGTTTTGTCTTAGAGAGAGCACTGTTTTCCCCCTGAGACCAAAACACTCTACCAAAAATTCATAAACATGCTACAGATCCACTTTTCAGACACATATATTAGCCTGTGGATCACTTAAGGAACAACTTAGTAAATATATGGAAAAATAAATTCCAACCATTTGTTTAAAATTGGGACAATACTGATTTTTTAAAACGTACTAAACAAATACTGATTACTGACTTGAACACATGCTAACTGCACTATTGATGTCACTGTAGTGTAGAGCTCTATCCCCCACAAAAAGGACGGAGAGGCAATGGAATAGGCATTTTTACAGCAAGAAAACATCGGAGCCAACAAAGTATTTATATTGAAATTACTGCACTTTTGCTCATACCACGTTATTTCTTCTGGAGTGTCAATTCTATCTGCAAAATAATAGATTCTTAATGTTTTTTTTGGGAGCACCCAGCTATGCAATTTTTTTCATGGCAAAGTTGGAAGAGCAGTTCATACTCTTTGTAAAATGTCGATGCATTGATAACATCTCCTTTATTTGGAAGGGTCAAAAAGGTTTTCATCACACTTTGGCATCCACATTACGGATGATGCACTCCCAACACCTTAACAGCATTTTGTTCTAACAGTTGGGGCACGTTGACAGCATTTTGCAGTTTATTGACACCGGTGTTTCATCATACTCTCTGAATGGCTCATTATTTGCAACATTTTCTGTATCACGCACCGTGAATACACATCTGGTCCATTTATTTGTGATAGGACACTCATGGTGCATGGCACTATTGACAGAAGATACTTGTGAATGGTACTTTCGAACATGAAGAGCAGCATGTCGCAAACGTAAAGTAACCAGCATTATGAACATGGGGGAAAGAATAAAGAGTCCAGCCATGGCAGTCTTATTTCTATTGATCCCTAACTATTACTACCCCTACTCTGAGAACTTAGTGTGTATACCCTCTGCCCAATCACTTAGTTTATCCTAAGGCGCATACCTGGGTGACTTGGTCGAAAGTAGGATTGACAAACTCTATATGCAGGATGTAAGATCAGCTTTAGCAGAGCTGCATGTTGAGCACAGCATTTGTTCTAGGACCGTCATGGCTGGAGTGCCCCTCTGACCCATAAAGGGACAGTGCACTATTTATATAACAAAGCCACTGTCTTAGAGGTGCAGCTGTGATGCAAGGATGTGTCTAGATGTTAGAAACTGTCTCTAAACTGACAACACAAGCACTAGGATATCTAGATCTGTTCCTACTCTTGGAGGGAGTGTACAGATTATGTCTGAGGAAAGGCTTTCTAAAAGCAGTGTGTACAGTGTCCTCTCAGTATAATATTGTGTAAGTAAAACATGTACAAATAATATACTTAATATGAAGTCTGCTAAAACATGTAAAATGTAAAACTAAAATGGAGAACCAAAGTGGGTCCAAGAGGGCCACACTACAGCACCAGGTATAAAAGAGGAAGAGTAAGTCCCACTATTCAGTTCACGCTTTGAACCTGTAGAAGGGCTTTCAGAAGACTGCCTCCTACTGTGGCCTGCTGTGTTCAAAAGACTGCTTTGCTGCACCTGGAATGGGTTGCTGTGCTGGCTGAAACCTGTTCCCTCATCTTGAACCCCTGACTACTAGAGTGACTACAAGGGCTAGTTGGTTGGCCTCCTGATCAGAGTCTCAGAGACAGAAAATACTCACCCTCCAAATGGCTCCTATCCTGTCCAGGATCCTTGACTGTGGTCCCAAAGGTGTCCAGATAGCCAAATTCCAAAACGTGGAACTTAGGACATTATCTGGCCTAAACAGTGCTCTAAGAAGTGGAAGGAGACCAAGACCTACTTGTGGTCAGGCTCACTTTGCAGCAGCTCCTGCCAAGTTCTTCTCTATGCGGTACAAAAGGGGGTGGTGATGGACGGAGCATCTGAACCAATCAAACACTCACACCCAGTCAAAATATTTGGGTTTGATCCATCACCGTTGTTTAGCCCACTCTGCCACCCCAGTTCAGACATGTCTATATGCAAATCAGTCTGAGCCTGGGCCTCATGGGAACAGTCCAGCCCGAACTGCCAAGCCATGCCTTCCCTGGACCGGAAACAAGCTTCCAAGGACCGGTTTATGGCATTCCAGCCGTCTTCAGCCCGGCTTGCTTGAATCCAGTGGCAAAGTGAGGAAGGGACTCACGTCTGAGCATACCCTGCCACACTTATGGCGGCCAAAGTGGTACAAAAGGGGGTGGTGATGGACGGATCATCTGTACCAATCAAACACTCACACCCAGTCAAAACATCTGGGTTTGATCAATCACCGTTCTTTAGCCCACTCTGCCACCCCAGTTCAGACATGGCTATATGCAAATCAGTCTGAGCCTGTGCCTCATGGGAACAGTCCAGCCCGAACTGCCAAGCCATGCCTTCCCTGGACCGGAAACAAGCTTCCGAGGACCGGTTTCTGGCATTCCAGCCGTCTTCAGCCCGGCTTGCTTGAACCCAGTGGCAAAGTGAGCAAGGGACTCACGTCTGAGCATACCCTGCCACACTTATGGCGGCCAAAGCGGTACAAAAGGGGGTGGTGATGGACGGAGCATCTGAACCAATCAAACACTCACACCCAGTCAAAATATCTGGGTTTGATCCATCACCGTTCTTTAGCCCACTCTGCCACCCCAATTCAGACATGGCTTTATGCAAATCAGTCTGACCCTGTGCCTCATGGGAACAGTCGAGCCCGAACTGCCAAGCCATGCCTTCCCTGGATCGGAAACAAGCTTCCGAGGACCGGTTTATGGCATTCCAGCCGTCTTCAGCCCGGCTTGCTTGAATCCAGTGGCAAAGTGAGCAAGGGACTCACGTCTGAGCATACCCTGCCACACTTATGGCGGCCAAAGCGGTACAAAAGGGGGTGCTGATGGACGGAGCATCTGAACAAATCAAACACTCACACCCAGTCAAAAGATCTGGGTTTGATCCGTCACCGTTCTTTAGCCCACTCTGCCACCCCAGTTCAGACATGGCTATATTCAAATCACTCTGATCCTGTGCCTCATGGGAACAGTCCAGCCCGAACTGCCAAGCCATGCCTTCCCTGGACCAGAAACAAGCTTCCGAGGACCGGTTTCTGGCATTCCAGCTGTCTTCAGCCCGGCTTGCTTGAATCCAGTGGCAAAGTGAGCAAGGGACTCACGTCTGAGCATACCCTGCCACACTTATGGCGGCCAAAGCGGTACAAAAGGGGGTGGTGATGGACGGAGCACCTGAACCAATCAAACACTCACACCCAGTCAAAAGATCTGGGTTTGATCCATCACCGTTCTTTAGCCCACTCTGCCACCCCAGTTCAGACATGGCTATATGCAAATCAGTCTGACCCTGTGCCTCATGGGAACAGTCCAGCCCGAACTGCCAAGCCATGCCTTCCCTGGACCGGAAACAAGCTTCCGAGGACCGGTTTCTGGCATTCCAGCCGTCTTCAGCCCGGCTTGCTTGAACCCAGTGGCAAAGTGAGCAAGGGACTCACGTCTGAGCATACCCTGCCACACTTATGGCGGCCAAAGCGGTACAAAAGGGGGTGGTGATGGACGGAGCATCTGAAACAATCAAACACTCACACCCAGTCAAAAAATCTGGGTTTGATCCATCACCATTCTTTAGCCCACTCTGCCACCCCAGTTCTTTAATGGCTATATGTAAATCAGTCTGACCCTGTGCCTCATGGGAACAGTCCAGCCCGAACTGCCAAGCCATGCCTTCCCTGGACCGGAAACAAGCTTCCGAGGACCGGTTTCTCGCATTCCAGCCGTCTTCAGCCCAGCTTGCTTGAATCCAGTGGCAAAGTGAGCAAGGGACTCACGTCTGAGCATACCCTGCCACACTTATGGCGGCCAAAGCGGTACAAAAGGGGGTGATGATGGACGGAGCATCTGAACCAATCAAACACTCACACCCAGTCAAAAGACCTGGGTTTGATCCATCACCGTTCTTTAGCCCACTCTGCCACCCCAGTTCAGACATGGCTATATGCAAATCAGTCTGACCCTGTGCCTCATGGGAACAGTCCAGCCCGAACTGCCAAGCCATGCCTTCCCTGGACTGGAAACAAGCTTCCGAGGACCGATTTCTGGCATTCCAGCCGTCTTCAGCCCGGCTTGCTTGAATCCAGTGGCAAAGTGAGCAAGGGACTCACGTCTGAGCATTCCCTGCCACACTTATGGCGGCCAAAGCGGTACAAAAGGGGGTGATGATGGACGAAGCATCTGAACCAATCAAACACTCACACCCAGTCAAAAGACCTGGGTTTGATCCATCACCGTTCTTTAGCCCACTCTGCCACCCCAGTTCAGACATGGCTATATGCAAATCAGTCTGACCCTGTGCCTCATGGGAACAGTCCAGCTCGAACTGCCAAGCCATGCCTTCACTAGACCGGAAACAAGCTTCCGAGGACCGGTTTCTGGCATTCCAGCCGTCTTCAGCCCGGCTTGCTTGAATCCAGTGGCAAAGTGAGCAAGGGACTCACGTCTGAGCATTCCCTGCCACACTTATGGCGGCCAAAGCGGTACAAAAGGGGGTGATGATGGACGGAGCATCTGAACCAATCAAACACTCACACCCAGTCAAAAGATCTGGGTTTGATCCATCACCGTTCTTTAGCCCACTCTGCCACCCCAGTTCAGACATGGCTATATGCAAATCAGTCTGACCCTGTGCCTCATGGGAACAGTCCAGCCCGAACTGCCATGCCATGCCTTCCCTGGACCGGAAACAAGCTTCCCAGGACCGGTTTCTGGCATTCCAGCTGTCTTCAGCCCGGCTTGCTTGAATCCAGTGGCAAGGTGAGCAAGGGACTCACGTCTGAGTTCTTCTCTACAGCAGCACATCCTGTACAGGCAGCCTTTTCAGAAGGGTTATCTGGCTTTACAAAGCCCTCACCGACTATAGCATCCAGCTTCTTCCTGCTGGGGAACTCCATCCAGCGGCTCCCTGATGATGACACCTCCTTCTTGGACTCTGCCTGCAGCCTTGCCCCTCTGAACTGTACCTTCTCAGACATTTTTCCACTAAACTTCTTCTATGTCCAAGGGTAAGCACTATGTGTGACGCAGGCTCCATTGTGGTTGGCCAAGTTTTTTACTTTGACTCTGTCTCACGCAACCACATTCCCATGGTTGGAGCTTTGATCTTTTAGGCGTTAGATTTCACTTCAAACTTTACAAATTCATAACTCCGGTGATACTGATTGAATTTTTGTTGTATTGGTGTTGAATACTTTACAAATATACACTCTTTTTTCTAAATTGGTGTGGGGTTTTTCTTGTGCTGTCTTGTCACTTTAACACTGTTTGTGTGTTGCGAGTAATACTTTACACATTGCCTCTAAGTTAAGCCTGACTGCTTTTGTGCCAAGCTACCGAGGGTTAAGCATAGGTTAATTTAGTGACTTTAGTGTTTCACCCTGACGGGATTTGTGGCTGTTGCTTGCGCAGGGTTAATTAACACCCCACTCAACCACAAACCCAATTTCTCACAAAGTGTATCACTGCAACACATTTTGCCAATGTTCACCTGTTTTGCTTGCACCTGCCCCATGCCAGTTCCTTATTCTATCCCCAATTGCCTGATCGGATAGGATCCATATGCCAACCCTACACCCACTAATTAGTACCAGGTTTGTCTGGTGGGAATGGCATGATTGATTTGTTGACGGGTCATTAATTGGAATGACGTGGATGACCATGCAAGGAAGTTTAACATTCGACAGCATAACCTTTCTAATATGAAAGACCAGAATTCTTCATGAGGTTAGCAGGAATATGTCATATTTAAGATGCTGTTTTGTGAACTGAGCTATTTAAAAGTTAGTATGTGTGTTGCACATTTCATTTGCTTGATGGGCAGTTTGTTTTAGTGCTTTAGTAGTTTATAAAAAAATGTAATTAAAAATGTATAAAATTGTAACAGCAAGAAGTAGAATTCACATACATACTCAGGCGGTTGATCATACCATCACTTTTAGCATGAATTTAGACCCTTGCAATGATTTTTTCGAAGTGATAGACACCATTCTGCAGTCATATCTTTGCTCCTCCAAGTCAAAAGGCTTTCGGGTTGTCTTTGGTGTTTTCAATTTTAATTGGCTTGCTTTACTGCTTTGCAATGTAATTATTCCCTGTTTAAGGAATAGCTCTTATTGCACATTGAATTGTTGTATATATATATATATTCACTGAAAAAACCATAGGTTATAGACCATATATAGTTAGGAATTAGCATTTACAAAACCTTGAAAATTCACTGAAAAAACCATAGGTTATAGACCATATATAGTTAGGAATTAGCATTTAAAAAACCTTATTTTACTCACACAAAACCATTGAAATTCCATATATAGTTAGTTGCACTAACTATATATCGCGCACCCGCAATCCACTGCTGATCATGTCACATATTACATCATTCATGACATGGTCAGTGACATCACTGATGACATCACTGATGACATCTCAAATGACATCACTGATGACATCACTGATGACAACATCCAGTGACTGTATTTTTCTGTAAAGTTAAAATATGTCTTGAGTGGATGTATAAGTGTCTGGATGAAGGATTTAGTAGGTGCATGACTGACTGTATGAGTGAGTGATTAAATGTGTCTCACTGAATGCATGGGTTAGTGACTAAACTGTCTTAATTTGTGCATCATTATGTCTGTTGTTCTGTAAACTGCTGCATGTGTTGATCATTAGCTATACGAGAGGCTATATGTGTTATTAATTGGTTGCCCAAGTATTTCTATGGGAGATTGAGTTTGTGTGGGGGTGGCTGGAAGGTGTGTGACTCTATGCATAGATGTGTGAGCAGTTTATTCACTAGGTGTATGAGTTCAAGAGTGCATGTGGAAACAGCTACATGGGCAGTTGACTGTGTGCATGAGTGTATTGATGAGTGAATGGATATCTCAATGCTACATGTCATAGTAAGTACATATGTAAAACACAGTACATGTGAGAGTTGGCATATATAAATAACTGTGCATGAGAGCCACTGAATGAGTGAGTGGTTGTATCGATCATTGTGAACTTGTATCAGGGATTGTATAAGAGAGTAAATATGTGTTAGTATATGTTTCAATAGGTAAGGTGTGTTTAACTGTATAGTTGAAGAAATGGAGGTGAGATTGTTTCTTTGCATGACTGACTGGGTGTGTGAGTAACTCCATGGATGAGTGGCAGTGTGTGAGTGTCTGTTTACACTGAGTGTATCTAAGGTTATATTAGAGTCTGAAGAGGTTTATCGTATTAGCACAAGAATGATGTCAAATGAGATGTCATCAGTGATGTCATCAGTGATGTCATTTGAGATGTCATTAGTGATGTCATCAGTGATGTCACTGACCATGTCATGAATGATGTAATATGTGACATGATCAGCAGTGGATTGCGGGTGCGCGATATATAGTTAGTGCAACTAACTATATATGGAATTTCAATGGTTTTGTGTGAGTAAAATAAGGTTTTTTAAATGCTAATTCCTAACTATATATGGTCTATAACCTATGGTTTTTTCAGTGAATTTTCAAGGTTTTGTAAATGCTAATTCCTAACTATATATGGTCTATAACCTATGGTTTTTTCAGTGAATTTCAATGGTTTTTTAATAGCAAATATCATAAGCTGTCGAATGTCAAGTACGTGGTAAGTAAAAACATTTTTGTGTTTATGCACACTGATCTGCTTTGAATGCTGCCCCCCACCCCTCATTTCTATTAGGAGTACTCTCTCTTTGCAGATAGTGAAGGGTAGTTAACGCAGCCCTTTGCCCCCTTTGTAATACGTCGTGCCTGCTTCTCTCTCCATTTGATTGATTGTTCTCTTTGGTTCATTCTCTATTTACAAACAAGCACAGAGTCGCAATACTCTGTTTAGTCTTTGCAGATAGCGAAAAATCGTGTAAAAAAACAAAAGGAATCGAGCAAAATCAGTAGGCCACTAATGGGATCTCTTTTTGACCTCGCTAAAATAGAAACATTAGGAACAACCTGTTGAAAATAGCAATGCGTATGTACATAAGCGGCGTTCATTTGTGTTCACAGTACCCCTTGTTGATTTTTTCAATCGAGCATTGAATTGTTCGAAGTTAATTCTCTTAAGGATCTTCTCTACCTGCAAACGAGGAAGAATAGGAATATTCTCTCTCCCTTTGCAGATAGTGAAGGGTAGGTAACGCAAGCCTTTAACACGTCGTACCTATTTCATTCCTCATTGATTGATTGATTGTCCGAACATTGACTGTTTGGGAATTAGTTCTTTTTGGAGGTATTCCCTGTTTGCAAATAAACGTAGGAAAATCTTTGCAAGTAGTGAAAGGGTACGTAATGCGGACCTTTCTCCCCCGTTGTAATCTGTCATGCCTATCTACTCCCCACTGATTGATGCACCTTTTTCACCCGGACCATTTACTAGAGATACGTCATCTGGCCCGACCAGAGAGCACCCCTAGTGAAAAGGACATATGCAATAATAACGAAGTGATCACTGTATCCTGTTAACAGAAACTTTACCATGAAACAACCTGGAAAGAAAAAAATAGGAAAACGAAAATCAGTAGGCCACTGATGAACATGAACTTTTATTAAACAACAAACAAAGAAACGATAACATAACGTAATGATAAAACCTATTAATGTCCTAGAAACAAGAAAACGTTAAAGTATGCCAGTGGTGAGAGACCAGAAAAACAGTCCGAGAAACCAAATCACTCCTCGATGTCCCAACTCATGCACTCTGAAAGTTCAAAGTTTTGAGGAGTGCTTATAACATTGTCTGAAGCCTATTTGCAATTGCTTCATCTTCACTATTCTTAAAGTAAGTGGGGGCTGTTGTGATGCGGTGCCACCCTGAACCGCTTGACGGAGGCCCCCGAGGGACGGTGTCATGTCGCGGACTCGGAGGGGGCGCTTGGCTCCGGCCCCCTCCCCAAGTCGTGTTGCCCTGGTGTGGCCTGAGATCGCCCCCGACATAGGTGGCCGTCTCCCGGGGTCAAGCGGAACTTTTTTCCTTTTGGTGACTCTTCCATTCTTCACCTTGTCCCACAATCCGTTTCACCTAAAGACACGCTGTAGTGGGGCACCCCTTTTCCGTTTCATTTGCCATTCAGCCCGCTTTTGCTACACTGTGCCTCTTCCGCTATTCAGCTGTTTACCGCCCGCTCTTTCGACTACAGCGTCTCGCTCACCATGTACTTGAGTTGCTCCCGCTCTTGCGGTGCAGCGATAGGCGGCTGCCACAGGACTCTCAAAATGGCGGCCATCTCTTCAGATTTGGGCGTGGTCCACTAAATGGGCCTGCGACACCTTGGAACTCGGACGCTTGTCTGCTAGAGCTTGGGCTCCATTCTCGAAAGCGTCCCCTCATCCTTGAAGATTCTACAAAAGTCTTGGGGGCCCCCGACTCCCGCAGGCTTCTGGTGGGGAGCGCCTAGCATGATTGCTCGTGGAATGGCCACGACGGAGCTACGAAATGGTGGTGCTCTCATGCTAACGCCAGCTTCAGTCTGAAACATCCAGAAACACTGTAGACTACCAATTCGATCAGTTCCGGTAGCGCTCCAACGTGACCCGGTAGAGAAGAACTTGCCCTCCCCTCTTTGACTGATGGTTCTTGTTGCCTGTCCCTTCTGTTGTCATTTAACAGAACTATTTAGCCTGCTGAAAGGGGTTGTGTGCCGTCCGCTGGTTGGTGGAGACATTTTGACTATATTCTGGACCTGCGTTGTCGCGTAATGCGTCATATGACGCGCCGCGTTAGAAAGTTTAATAAATTATGAAACACAATAAACAATCCTTAAAAAATAAAAAAAAATAAAAAATAATCAACAAAAGCAACAGCTAGGTAATACACATATAATTTTATCTCCGCGAAGCGGAGCGCTGTTACAGATATATATCTTGTTTCTGAACGTTAATTTCTCAAAATGCACTGAAGCACATATATTGAGACCTAGCAAAGGCACATCGGGCTACCAGTCCCTACAATTTTTCCAAGTTTCGTGCAAATCCATTCAGCTGTTCGATCCTACCGAGAGACAAGATGGCGGCCGCTACGGACTGTTTGGAATGTTTACAGACACCGGAGAGCCAATCAGCTTCGCTTCGCAAAGCTCCGTAACGCGAAAAGTACGCGAAGCGGTGCGCTGTTACAGATATATACTTTTTTTTTAACGTTAATTTCTCAAAATCCACTGGAGCACATATATTGAGATCTAGCAAAGGCACATCGGGCTACCAGTCCCTACAATTTTGCCAAGTTTCGTGCAAATCCATCCAGCTGTTCGATTATTATTATTTTTATTTTTTTTTGCCCCGCGGGGCCCTTTTAAAACCTCCACATCAAACCTAGGGGGTGAGCGACAATGTACTATGCCCCCTTATGGTCATTTGCCCCTTCGCTTTGGCCTCCTCTTGTCTCTCGATCCTACCGAGAGACAAGATGGCGGCCGCTACGGACTGTTTGGAATGTTGACAGACGCCGGAGAACCAATCAGCTTCGCTTCACAAAGCTCCGTTGCGCGAAAAGTCCGCAAACCAGAGCGCTGCCCGGTCCGCTGTTACAGATATATATCTTTTTTTAAACGTTAATTTCTCAAAATCCACTGGAGCACATATATTGAGACCTACAAAAGGCACATCGGGCTACCAGTCCCTACAATTTTGCCAAGTTTCGTGCAAATCCATTCAGCCGTTCGGGCTAAAAGTGAGGCCAACCGCCCTATGGAAATTAACATGGGAAAAACGCGTTTTGGGACCCCCCTTTTTTCTCGGCCCCCCCTTGACGAACCCCCCCAAAATTTTCAGGGGCTGCTCAGAAACAAAATGTGCCATTTTCCTGAAAATTTCAGCCAATTCCGTCCACAAACGCCAAAGTTATTAGACATAGAATTTTCAAAAAACCCATAGAGAAAAAATCCTAACTATATATACCTACTGGCGACCGCCAGTAGGTAATATATATATATATATATATATATATATATATATATATATATATATATATATATATATATATATATATACATATATATATATATATATATATATATATATATATATATATATATATATATATATATATATATATATATATTCACTGAAAAAACCATAGGTTTCACACCAGTTATAGTTAGCTGGAAATTTTACTCGCATAAAACCATTGAAATTCCCACGTTATAGTTAGTTGGACTCACTATAACTTGCACGTCTGCAATGCACTGCTGATGACGTCACATATTACATCACTCATGACAGTGTTTTTTAAAAAGAAATTGATTGGTTAACTGGCTTATTAAGTGTATCTTAGTGAATACATATATTAGCGAGTAATGTTTAAATATTTAAATTAATGCATGAGTGATGTAATATGTGACGTCATCAGCAGAGCATTGCAGACGTGCAAGTTATAGTGAGTCCAACTAACCATAACGTGGGAATTTCAATGGTTTTATGCGAGTAAAATTTCCAGCTAACTATAACTGGTGTGAAACCTATGGTTTTTTCAGTGAATTTCAAAGGTTTTTTAAATGCTAATTCCTAACTATAACTGGTGTGTAACCTATGGTTTTTTCAGTGAATATATATATATATAAAATTTCTATGGCAAAATGAAACCCCTCATTTTGTTCCTTTTCAAATTAAATGTATTAAGTGTTACCACTTTATTCCAATCAAGATGACTTCAGGTGTGCCATACTTTTGTCATAAGTAAGACTGTTAGCGCTCTAGTTGTTCTTTAGAACACTCTGGGACATTCTGTCATTGGGCTATAGTTGGCCTACATCTGGCTGATATTTGGGCTACATTTGTTTTTTTTTGTCTCTGGTGGCCATCTTTGGGCTACATTGGGCTACATTGGGCTACATTGGGCTAAATTTGGGCTCTAACATATATATAGCCCAATGTAGCCCAATATATATTTTTTCAAAGTTAATTTTCGTAAAAACCACTGGAGCATATATCTTGAGACATAGCAAAGGCACATCGGGGTACCAGTCCCTACAATTTTGCCAAGTTTGGTGGAAATCCATTCAGCCGTTCGGGCTAAAAGTGAGTCCAACCGCCCTATGGAAATTAACATGGGGAAAACATGTTTTGGGACCCCCTTTTATCTCGGCCCCCGCTTGACGGATCCCCCCGAAACTTTCAGGGAAGGAGCGGAGTGCAGCGAGGCAAAGTTAAAGAAAATTACAGGCAGATCCCTCATTCGGCGCCAAAGTTATCCCCAATAGAATGTTGCGGATTTCCTATGGAAAACAATCCTAACTATAACTACCTACTGGCGAACGCCAGTAGGTAATATATGGATATATATATATATATATATTACCTACTGGCGGTCGCCAGTAGGTATATATAGTTAGGATTTTTTCTCTATGGGTTTTTTGAAAATTCTATGTCTAATAACTTTGGCGTTTGTGGACGGAATCGGCTGAAATTTTCAGGAAAATGGCACATTTTGTTTCTGAGCAGCCCTTGAAAATTTGGGGGGGGTTCGTCCAGTGTGGGCCGAGAAAAAAGGGGGGTCCCAAAACGTGTTTTTAACATTGAGTTTTCCATAGGGCGGTTGGCCTCACTTTTAGCCCGAACGGCTGAATGGATTTGCACGAAACTTGGCAAAATTGTAGGGACTGGTAGCCCGATGTGCCTTTTGTAGGTCTCAATATATGTGCTCCAGTGGATTTTGAGAAATTAACGTTTAAAAAAAGATATATATCTGTAACAGCGGACCGGTTAGCGCTCTGGTTCGCGGACTTTTCGCGCAACGGAGCTTTGTGAAGCGAAGCTGATTGGTTCTCCGGCGTCTGTCAACATTCCAAACAGTCCGTAGCGGCCGCCATCTTGTCTCTCGGTAGGATCGAGAGACAAGAGGAGGTCAAAACAAAGGGGGAAATAACTATAAGGGGGCATAGTAGATCCTCGCTGACCCCCTAGGTTTGATGTGGAGGTTTTAAAAGGGCCCCGCGGGGCAAAAAAAAAACAAAATAATAATAATCGAACGGCTGAATGGATTTGCACGAAACTTGGCAAAATATTAGGGACTGGTAGCCCGATGTGCCTTTGCTAGGTCTCAATATATGTGCTCCAGTGGATTTTGAGAAATTAACGTTGAAAAAAAGATATATATCTGTAACAGCGCTCCGCTTCGCGTACCTTTCGCGTTACGGAGCTTTGCGAAGCTGATTGGTTCTCCGGCGTCTGTCAACATTCCAAACAGTCCGTAGCGGCCGCCATCTTGTCCCTCGGTAGGATTGAGAGACAAGAGGAGGCCAAAGCGAAGGGGGAAATGACCATAAGGGGGCATAGTAGATCATTCCTGACCTCTTAGGTTTGATGTACCATTTTGCCAAGTTTGGTGTAATTCCGTTCAGCCATTCAGGCTGTAGACGTATGTAAATGTCCTATGGAAAATTGCATGGGGAAAACACATTTGAAAGTGTTGAAATTTAGAACCAATTAAAATGTTACTTTGGTTTTGTATTTGTGTGTGATGAAAGTTAATTGGTTATGTATATATGTCAAATGAGAGGAAACCACAGCCATTTTGTGATACTACTGTCTGAGGTACATTTGTGAGGAATTTTTGGTGGTGAATTTCTGGTGTTTGATTTACACAGTACTAACACTTCTGCTACTTTTAAAAAGGTGAGTTGTTAATTTGTAAGGGGAACTATGTTGTACACTTGAAGATAATTTGAAAAATGTTTTCTGTTATTTATTTGCAGTCCTTCTGTTATACTAAATACTTGATGAAGTTAGTTTTATATTATGTATTACTAAAAACGATAAATGAAAGTGATTATTTTTTTCTGCAATTTACAGCAAGCAATTTCAAAATAAAATGGCTCACAATGAAGAGACCGTGGCAATTTCTTTTGAATTGTCCACTACATTGATTGAAATTGAGAGCACCAATAATGAAATATTGTCACAAGGAGGACATGACTTGTATGATTCCATTAGATTGATTGAAATGGACAGCACCAAGAATGAAATATTGTCACAAGGAGATGACTTGAATGATTCCACTACATTGATTGAAATTGAGAGCACCAATAATGAAATATTGTCACAAGGAGGAGATGGCTTGTATGATTCCATTAGATTGATTGAAATGGACAGCACCAATAATGAAATATTGTCACAAGGAGGAGATGACTTGAATGATTCCACTACATTGATTGAAATTGAGAGCACCAATAATGAAATATTGTCACGAGGAGATGACTTGAATGATTCCACTACATTGATTGAAATGGACAGCACCAATAATGAAATATTGTCAGAAGGAGGAGATGACTTGAATGATTTTTTTGATCAATCTCTTGATGGCGAATTTATCGAGTGTTTGGAGACCATAGAGTTACAAGAATCATCATTGCAGACTTTTAATGAGGAGATTCCAGATGAGATGATTGAAGAGGAAATTACTGATGAGGACATGTTACTAGTTGTTTCAAATTTAGAAAATTCTGAAGAATAAATTTATATTTAGAAATCAAAAATTGTTTGAGACATTATTTATTTTTATTTTTAATTTATGAGGTTGTAGCGAAGTGATTGTAGTATAAAATGAGACTTATAGTATAGAGTGCAACATTTTTATGTTACATGGTAAGTTTACTCATATTTACTTCCCTTCTGCCACTATATTATCTCCAATGTGTATTTGACATGTCTTCTTCATCTCCGGCCTCCTTTCTCTCACTGTGTGTCTCCGATGCATCTTATCGCTGGTATTTTGTGTAATTACAGAAGAGAGTAAAATAAAATAGTTCGGAACGTGAAAAGGGGGCAAAGTAGAGTACTCCTCACCCCCTAGGCCTTTTTAGGCGGTCCCAAAAGGATCAGTTTCTGCTTTCCTGAGAGATTATGGTATGAGTTCCATATACCACAATAACTTGCATTACAACATGCAAGATATCTATCTCCTATTACCAACTTTTGGAGATATTCGCGCTAAGCGCGAATATCTCCAAAAAGTAACACCTGCCCTGAGCAGTTCTTAGCCATGTTATCCAATGGGAGGTGGATAACATGGCTAAGAGTATTAGCTCGGTAATGCATGAATATCGCTGACTTTTTAGCGATATTCATGCATTGCGGCCGTTTATTATCGCATTTGCGATAAACCTTGATAATAGTAAGGTTTATCTTCGATAATTTCTGACGATGCTTAGTGGTAAAAAATTGGTTGGTAAGCATCGTTAGCGATAAATATCGCTTAACTTTGGTAATATGCCCCAACGTCTGTTAACGTTCGATTCGAAGGAAATGAGGAAGTGTTGAAAAACATTGTCTGCGCCATCTTGCCTTTTTTGAAATGCCACACTTTTGTCGTGCACGGCAGCCATTTTAGATGTCTTGACCAGACCCACTCTCTGCACGCTGTCGATTCGTAGCATGGCTCCTCACCCTCGTAAGCATCTCCCCCAGGCACTGGTCACCACCGCTCTCTGTCTTATGCATGGGCAATAAACCTTCCCCCATCTGCGCTGCTCTTCCCTGAGAATCACACTCTGTGCCCGCCCGACACCTCCCTTTCGCCCTATTCACTACCGCACCCTCTGACACTCCTCTTCCTCTGTGTCCGAATGTCCAGGCCGGTCCTAGGCTATCAGCTAGCCCTGCAGATGTAGTTTATGGCCCCAGCTGTAAAGAATCACCCCTCTTCAAAGGAGTTATAGTAGATCAAGGCCCACACCCGATGTGATCCGTCACAGCACACGCGTTCCTACTATCTGAAAACCATCCTGTATTGTGATTGGGGAGGGGACCGAGCCTGAAGCGGAAGATTCCAGGGATGACTCTTTGTACATCAAAGTTTTTACAATTATGTGTCACATTAAAAATATATAGCACTCCAACAAAGTAGTAGGAATATAAAACTTTAATAACATATAAATATATACAACAAAACAAAAACAGTAAAAACATTTAAACAACGAAGAGACCGTGGCAATTTCTTTTTAATTATCCAATAGATTTATTGAAATTGACAGCACCAATAATGAAATATTCTTGTCAGTAGCGGTCTGTTGTGCGAATAGTTCCAAGGCAGCAGAACGCGCTGAAATCTAGATGGCACGAAAGTGATGTCTAGTAAGTTGCCGCCCAGCAAAAAACGGCGTGGGGCGCCGCGGGGGTGAGTGAGTCCAGTAGGCACCACAGCTATTCTTACCGGCATTGCAGAATTACTGCTGGGGACAATGCCTGTGCTGTAGCAGGGTCACAGCAGAAACAAAAAGGATTCTGTTGAAGATGTTGTTGGTTTTCAATTTGAAAACAGTTCTGGTGTCAACTGCTATGCTAATGTAGTGGTTAATGTTTTGTTTTCTCTAGAAAATGTAAAAGAGGGGGAGGCAGTCCAAAGTTCCGTTAAAAGGGCAAAGGAAAGGATCGGTGGTTTGAACTATCAGTCAAAAAGGGGAGGGGGTGCAATAATTTTTCCTACCGGGTCACACTGTGCTTTCACCGGAAGTAAGGTCTGCAGGATTGTAGTAATTCAAAGTGAGGCTGGCGCCAGCATGGGAGCGCCGACGTCCCGCGGATACAGTTTCGTCACTCCACGGGCGATCATGGCAGTCATTCCCCATCGGGGGTCGGAGACTCCCGCGGCTCCTCTAGAATCTTCAAGGTCGTGGAGGACTACGGTGGTGGAGTCAACCAGTGACCGGGCCATTTCTTTATGTTGGGCCCGCTCTTGCCAGGTCGACCGCCATTTTGAGAGTTCGGCAGCTACCGGCGATCGCGGGGTCACATGAGCGGACGGGCTCCACCCTGCCGGGCGAGACGTTGCAGCATGGCCACAGTGGAAGAACCGTTATCTAGGTCGTTCCGAAACTGTGCAGCACTGTAGTTGTTAGGATGCCACCGCCTGGAGCGCTGAGGGTGCAGCTGGGAAGCCTCCACCTGGGGAGGCGGGAGAGGCCTGTTCGCACCGTCTCTCCCTCCCAGTGCACCCCACGGCGTCTCGCTTGAGATTTGTTATGGCCGGACCAGGCGATGAGGACGAGGGGGGGGTCGGAGGCATGTGCAAGACATCCCCCTCCAGTGTTGTCGCAGCCATTATAAAAGAAAGAAGTGTCCCGTCCGTCTTCGGGCCGGGCTTCCGGTGGATGTCGGCCGGACGCCCCTGGCTCTGGCCCCATGAACGGGTTTCTTGGTTTATCGGCTGCAGCCGGATCCCGTCGGCCTCGGCCCCCCGACCGTTGGTGGTCGGACCGGAAGAGCATGTGGCGGGACTACCTGCAACTCTCAAGGGCCACCGCGGCCGGACTGGGAGAGAGAGGGGAGGGTCGAGGAGACATTCCCCCCCCCTGCAACTGTTCAGCGTTGTAAAGGCAATCCCCTGGCCGGGTCCCGCTGGTCTCGGCCTCTCCTCCGGCTACACCCTACGTTAGGATCTCCTGGCCGAGGCGTGGCAGCAGGACCTGCCTTATATGGGCTGCTCCCGGCTGGGCGTAGCCGGAACCCTGCCCCACCTTGGAAGTTTCCAGAGTGGGGGTGGATGTTCTACTGACTTGCATTTTCCCTAGTCTATCGATTTTTTTGGCGTGGCAGGCGGTGGGACAGCGAGGGGTGATTTGGTTTCTCTTACTGTTTTTCTGGTCTCTCACCACTGGCATATTTTAACGTTTTCTTGTTTCTAGGACATTAATAGGTTTTATCATTACGTTATGTTATCGTTTCTTTGTTCGTTGTTTAATAAAAGTTCATGTTCATCAGTGGCCTACTGATTTTCGTTTTCCTATTTTTTTCTTTCCAGGTTGTTTCATGGTAAAGTTTCTGTTAACAGGATACAGTGATCACTTCGTTATTATTGCATATGTCCTTTTCACTAGGGGTGCTCTCTGGTCGGGCCAGATGACGTATCTCTAGTAAATGGTCCGGGTGAAAAAGGTGCATCAATCAGTGGGGAGTAGATAGGCATGACAGATTACAACGGGGGAGAACGGTCCGCATTACGTACCCTTTCACTACTTGCAAAGATTTTCCTACGTTTATTTGCAAACAGGGAATACCTCCAAAAAGAACTAATTCCCAAACAGTCAATGTTCGGACAATCAATCAATCAATGAGGAATGAAATAGGTACGACGTGTTAAAGGCTTGCGTTACCTACCCTTCACTATCTGCAAAGGGAGATAGAATATTCCTATTCTTCCTCGTTTGCAGGTAGAGAAGATCGTTAAGAGAATTAACTTCGAACAATTCAATGCTCGATTGAAACAATCAACAAGGGGTACTGTGAACACAAATGAACGCCGCTTATATACATACGCATTGCTATTTTCAACAGGTTGTTCCTAATGTTTCTATTTTAGCGAGGTCAAAAGAGATCCCATTAGTGGCCTACTGGTTTTGCTCGATTCCTTTTGTTTTTTTACACGATTTTTCGCTATCTGCAAAGACTAAACAGAGTATTGCGACTCTGTGCTTGTTTGTAAATAGAGAATGAACCAAAGAGAACAATCAATCAAATGGAGAGAGAAGCAGGCACGACGGATTACAAAGGGGGAAAGGGCTGCGTTAACTACCCTTCACTATCTGCAAAGAGAGAGTACTCCTAATAGAAATGAGGGGTGGGGGGCAGCAATCAAAGCAGATCAGTGTGCATAAACACGAAAAAAAAAATTCTTACCACGTACTTGACATTCGACAGCTTATGATATTTGCTATTAAAAAACCATTGAAATTCACTGAAAAAACCATAGGTTATAGACCATATATAGTTAGGAATTAGCATTTACAAAACCTTGAAAATTCACTGAAAAAACCATAGGTTATAGACCATATATAGTTAGGAATTAGCATTTAAAAAACCTTATTTTACTCACACAAAACCATTGAAATTCCATATATAGTTAGTTGCACTAACTATATATTGCGCACCCGCAATCCACTGCTGATGATGTCACATATTACATCATTCATGACATGGTCAGTGACATCACTGATGACATCACTGATGACATCTCAAATGACATCACTGATGACATCACTGATGACAACATCCAGTGACTATGTTTCTGTAAAGTTAAAATATGTCTTACATATTGAAGAATGAGTGGATGTATAAGTGTCTGGACGAAGGATTTAGTAGGTGCATGACTGAATGTATGAGTGAGTGATTAAATGTGTCTCACTGAGTGCATGGGTTAGTGACTAAACTGTCTTAATTTGTGCATCATTATGTCTGTTGTTCTGTAAACTGCTGCATGTGTTGATCAGTAGCTATATGAGTAACTATATGGGTTATTGATTGATTGCCCAAGTATTTGCATGGGAGACTGAGTGTGTGTGTGGCTGGATGGGAGGTGTGTGACTCTGTACAGATCAATGTGTACTTGTATCAATGATTGTATAAGAGAGTAAGTATGTGTTAGTATATGGTTGAAAACGTAAGGTGCTCTATGTTTAACTGTATAGAGTAGAAAATGGAAGTGTGATTGATTCTTTACAGGACTGACTAGGTGTGTGAGTAACTCCATGGATGAGTGGCAGAGTGTGAGTGTCTGTATAGGTGTATGAGTGCATATGATTGTGTTGTAAACATGAGTGATTGTATGTATGAATGATTGTATGGGTGAATGAGTGAATGTGTGTGTAGACGTAGGAATCAGTGAGTACGTATGTAGTAACTAGTATTGGTGTGTCAATGGTTTCAAAAATTATACTCTGTTTTTAACACTGGGTGAAACAGAGGTTATATTAAAATGTGAGGAGATGCATTGTATTGTCACATGAATGATATCATCAGTGATGTGATCATTGATGTCAAGTGAGATGTCATCAGTGATGTCATTTGAGATGTCATCAGTGATGTCATCAGTGATGTCACTGACCATGTCATGAATGATGTAATATGTGACATCATCAGCAGTGGATTGCGGGTGCGCAATATATAGTTAGTGCAACTAACTATATATGGAATTTCAATGGTTTTGTGTGAGTAAAATAAGGTTTTTTAAATGCTAATTCCTAACTATATATGGTCTATAACCTATGGTTTTTTCAGTGAATTTTCAAGGTTTTGTAAATGCTAATTCCTAACTATATATGGTCTATAACCTATGGTTTTTTCAGTGAATATATATATATATATATATATATATATATATATATATATATATATATATATATATATATATATATATATATATATATATATATATATATATATATATATATATATATATATATATATATCTATTACCTACTGGCGGTCGCCAGTAGGTATATATAGTTAGGATTTTTTCCCTATGGGATTTTTGAAAATTCTATGTCTAATAACTTTGGCGTTTGTGGACGGAATTGGCTGAAATTTTCTGGAAAATGGAACATTTTGTTTCTGAGCAGCCCCTGGAAATTTGGGGGGGGTTCGTCAAGGGGGGGCCGAGAAAAGAGGGGGGTCCCAAAACGTGTTTTTAACATTGAGTTTTCCATAGGGCGGTTGGCCTCACTTTTAGCCCGAACGGCTGAATGGATTTCCACAAAACTTGGCAAAATTGTAGGGACTGGTAGCCCAATGTGCCTTTTCTAGGTCTCAATATATGTGCTTCAGTGGATTTTGAGAAATTAACGTTCAAAAAAAGATATATATCTGTAACAGCGGACCGGGCAGCGCTCCGGTTCGCGGACTTTACGCGTAACGGAACTTCGCGTAGCGAAGCTGATTGGCTCTCCGGTGTCTGTCAACATTCTAAACAGTCCGGAGCGGCCGCCATCTTGTCTCTCGGTAGGATTGAGAGACAAGAGGAGGCCAAAACAAAGGGGGAAATGACCATAAGGGGGCATAGTAGATCCTCCCTGACCCCCTAGGTTTAATGTGGAGGCTTTAAAAGGGCCCCGCGGGGCAAAAAAAAAAAAAAAAATTGTTTTTTTGCGTGGGTAGCGCCCGGTTCGCGAACCGGGAAGCGTTCTGGGCAGCGTACTATAAGGAAAAAAGAATGATATACTTTTCAAATACTGTATGTTAATTGATTGTTGGTTTTGTTGATTATTTTTTATTTTTTTTTATTTTTTAAGCAATTATTTATTATTGTGATTGTGTTTGAAAATGTAATAACATTTCTAACATTTAACTAGTTTATGAATTACATATAAAAATGATTAAAGACTCAAACAATTTTTTAATATTACATACAATTTTATTTTTCGGATTGTTTTTCAAAATTTAATAGAACGTCTAGCATTTGACTGTCCGATATGTCCTCTTGTTGAGTGAACATAAGTTCCCACATTTGACCGTCATCATAATGAAGTAAATGATCCACAGATTCTACACATTGAACTAATTCATGGTCCCGTGATTCATCCATGAAATCTGAGTCATCATTGTCCTCAATATCTTTTTCTATGTTGTTCTCCAGAACAATTTCGAAGGAAACATTCTGCTCACCTTCCATTTTATTGCTGTAATTTGCATAAAAAATAAATATATCAGTAGAGATAGGGCACTGTTGGGTTTAAGTTCAGACAGGTACTTGTGAGTTTATAACAGAGAAGTAATCTATGGGCACTGTATGGTTTCAGGCGTGAAGTAGTACTATTAAAAAGTGCCTGTGAAGAAGCCTAAGTAAATTCATAATTATACCACAGAAACCTAAATCAATCCATAATTATAATAAAGAAGCCTTTCTCAATGTCTAACTCTTACAGAGGGATAGCATATAACTATCTGAAAATGTTTTCAAATTTATAAAATAATATCTCACCTTCTAAAAAGAAGTTTAAGTTGTGAGTGAAAATGATCTTGCAATGTAGTTCAGGAAGTAGTAGTCAAAATGGCTGTGTTTCTCTCTCTTCCTTTATATATATTCAGGTACATAGCCAATCAAATGTCAGGTAAAAAAAGTAGAAAATGAAAGTAACATTTTAATTGGTTGTCAATTCCAACACTTCAGATGTGTTTTGTGAAGTAATTTACCTCAGGGTATTTAGAGAGGTCTACAGGCTAAATGGTTAAATGGAATTTCAATCAAATTTGTGAAAATGGTAGGCATTGGTATGTAGTATGAGGTAATCTATATTTGGTGAAATTGTCTCCAGTCGCTTTTCTGTAAACTACTTTCCCACCTTTTTTGATGGTGCGCTTCCCAGGGAGCGACCCGGTACGCGAACTGGCGAGCGCCCCGGTTCGCGAACCTTAAGCGTTACGGGAGTCCACCATTTTGTGTTTCGGTCGAATTAAGATACAAGATGGAGGGCAAATAATGTTCAGAATGGGTAGAAGGGGGCACGGTAGACTTATCTTGACCCCCTAGGTTTTCTGAGGGTGGCTGAGGAGGCCCATATGTGAGAAAAAAAAACAAATTTTTTTAAAAATTTAGCGAGGTTAGCTCCCGGTTCGCGTACCGGGTAGCGCCCCAGGGAGCGTACTTTGTTGAAAATTAGTGAAAAATGTTAGAGTAAAATAATAATTGTGAGTGATCAGATGTAGGGTAGCTCTGAGAAGAGCTTTTGGGTTTATGGTACATTTAGGTACTTATAAGTAGGTACCAATGCACAGTCTTAAATTCAGAATGAAAATTCTGTTGCCCTCATCTGAGAAGTGAACTCCATCTCCTCTGTAGATATCTTGCATGTAGTAACGCAAGTTATTGTTGTACAGGGAGCCCATTCCATGGTCTCTCATGTAAGCTGAAACAGATTTGTTTACATGCTTCCTCGACTTCTCAATTTGTGGACAAAATTGGTTTGACCACCTCCATTTCTGTCTTTGGCATATATTTGAATATACCAAGGCAGTCTGAGGAAAAAGTGCCATCAATTGCTCAAAGGTGTCCTTTAAAAGCATTTCCAGACCTACCCCAGTCAAAGTGCCCAAATCATTACCTCCACAGTGCACAATTAACAGGTCAGGTTTTGGCAAATGCATAAAGGTTTTCACCAATGGTATCAATTGGTGACATTTTAATCCTCTGTGGCCAAACCACTTAATTTCCACATCTTGTAAATTGAGGTTAGGTAAATTCCTGTTCTCAGCATACCTCTGAGCCCAATAGATGTAACTATGTCCAACAATCCAGACAGAAAACATGGTGAGAGAAGGTTCTCCTGCAGTCAGATGAAGTGTGGCAATGAAATGGCAGTTGAAAAAATAAGAGTTTAAAATGAAAAAAACTGTGGAGTTTCTGTGTTAATGAAGCAGTAACAGTGATTGGTGGATTTTGATTGCTGAAAACAGAAAGTTAGGGTGCATGGATGAGTTGTTTGAAAGATGTATTTTGAGTGGTCAAGAAAAAATCATTAAATGAAAGAATGCACTGGATATGAGGTGCACTGAGAGTTCAGAGTTCAATTGCAACATTGTTGTGTGAACTTGCAAACACCAGAGGTCTTCCAAGACGTGGTTGCCATGCAGAAAAGGCATGAAATGGCAGAGGGGGGAAGGGTTTTCATTTTTAAAATGTGAGGGAAGAGTTTTGATTGGGTGACATGAGAGATATGTGTGAAGAATTACAGCATTTCTGTGCTTTTGATAGCTGCAGACTCTGGAGTGCATACCTTTTGCTCTGCTGAAGACAAATTGGTGTGTTTCTGAGACTGTTTTGAAACTCAAAGTATTTGCTAAGGTGAGAAAAGATTTCTTTAATTTAGATAGAGAATAGTGTGCTTTAAGGAGAAAATTATGAAGCAAGTTGTGTTCTTCAAATGTTGCTTTGTCTCAAGTGTTTTACAAATAGATTTTGTTTCTTTGAGAAAATGTAATTGGAGAAAATGTGAAGTATTAGTACTGACAGGGTGTTATTGTGCATAGGAGCTGTGGAGTCTTTTCAAATTATGACTTGAAAATCGTTTTTGAGGAAAATGAATGGTTATAATATTTATGACAAGGACATAATGGTGTATGCTTCATTATAAGGCAATTGAGTGTCTCTGATGTTATTTTTCCCATTTTAATGTAAGACCTTTCTCTGTGGAGCAAATTGCTTGTAAATATGCTCCCATCTGTGCATGGCAAATTTAGATTTTGAATGTTTGCGTTACATAGCCATGTTAAAAGTGACACAAACATGCTGCAAAGGCAATCAAAAAACGCTTTTATGTGTCTTAAGGACATTTTAAGTCATTTCTCCATGTGCAGTGTTTTGAAATTATGATTTGAAAATCGTTTTTGGGGAAAAGGAATGGTTTTTAAATTTATGACAAGGACATAATGGTGTATGCTTCTTTATAAAGCATTTCAGTGTCTCTGATTTCATTTTTCCCATATTACATTAAAAGACCTTTCTCCGTGGGGCACATTCCTTGTAAATATGCTCCCACCTGTGCATGGCAAATTTAGATTTTGAATGTTTGTGTTACATAGCCATGTTAAAAGTGACCCAACCATGCTGGAAAGGCAATCAAAAAACGCTTTTATGTGTCTTAAGGACATTTTAAGTCATTTCTCCATGTGCAGTGTTTTGAAATTATGATTTGAAAATCGTTTTTGGGGAAAAGGAATGGTTTGTAAATTTATGACAAGGATATAATGGTGTATGCTTCTTTATAAGGCATTTCAGTGTCTCTGATGTCATTTTTCCCATATTACATTAAAAGACCTTTCCCCGTGGGGCACATTCCTTGTAAATATGGTCCCACCTGTGCATGGTAAATTTAGATTTTGACTGTTTGAGTTACATAGCCATGTTAAAAGTGACCCAAAAACTTGCAAAGGCTTTAAAAAAACACTTTCATGTGTCTTAAGGACATTTTAAGTCATTTCCCCGTGGGCAGTGTTTTCAAATTATGACTTGAAAATCGTTTTTGAGGTAAAGGAATGTTGTTAAAATTTATGTGCGCCATATGCCCCCAAATTTCTTTTTCAGGGGTGCAGCAGGGTGTTCTTGAGACACCCCTGCACCTTTGGAAAAATTCCTAATTTGCGATGAGCTAATTGCTAATCGCAAATTGCACCTTCATTCCTATGGGCCTCCTGGCCCATGGAAATGAATGGGTAATTTGCAATTAGCAATTTGCTCATCACAAATTAGGAATGGTAAAGAATCGCTATTTATTCCTTAAAATTCGCTATTTAGGAAATGCAAAATAGTTTGATGATACATATGGCGGTTCATCTGTAACAAGATAAGAAGCTTAGGGATACATTTATGATGACTGGCGCAATGAAGTGGACATCACTTACTTCATTGGTAGAGCTTTACATGTATTATCTCCTCTGTATTCTTCATCAAGCGTAACTTTCATCTGCAATCCTGAGTAGGCCTCACCTTAAACAAACCTCTGGATAGGGCACACCTTATCGTCATCCTGAATTAATCATTTAAAATGCTAGGGACAGATTTATGATAGGTGTATGCCTCTTTTGCGCCACTGTGCGTCACTTTTGTGATGCAGCGGCGGTGCAAAAGATTTGCTATGAGGCGACAAAATTACAAATTGATGCATTTAGGCAGATGTGTCATGGTGTAAAAAACACCGTGCCACATGAAACTGATGCAGCAGTGATGCAAAAGATGCACCATGTTGCAAGACAGGCCTCACTTGGGGCCATATGTATCAAGCTAATTAGCATTCGCAAAGGTCAAAATTCTGCGAATTTCGGCCTTTGCGAATGCTAATTAGACAAATGGTATGTATCAAACAAGTTTGATGCAAAATAAGGAATAGCAAAAATTGCTATTCCTTATTTTACGATTGTACTGAAGGATTTGCAAATTTTGCGATTCCTTAAATGCAATGTATCAAACAAAAAATATGCAAAAAATGCCATTAAGGATTTGCAAATTACCACCAACTTCTAGTTGGTGGTAATTTGCGAATTCTTTTCAAAAAGCTTTTTTTCCAAAAAACAAAAGGTGCCATATGACGCCCATACATGCCCTTAGGGCATGTATGTGCGCCATATGCCCCCAAATTTCTTTTTCAGGGGTGCAGCAGGGTGTTCTTGAGACACCCCTGCACCTTTGGAAAAATTCCTAATTTGCGATGAGCTAATTGCTAATCGCAAATTGCACCTTCATTCCTATGGGCCTCCTGGCCCATGGAAATGAATGGGTAATTTGCAATTAGCAATTTGCTCATCGCAAATTAGGAATGGTAAAGAATTGCTATTTATCCCTTAAAATTCGCTATTTAGGAAATGCAAAATAGTTTGATGATACATATGGCGGTTCATCTCTAACAAGATAAGAAGCTTAGGGATAGATTTATGATGACTGGCGCATCACCAGGGATGCGCCAGTCATCCTGCGCTGCTGTTCCGCCACCCATGGTGTGCTGCATTTACAATGCGGCGCAGCATGGGGCAAAAATGGCACAGATGCGTGACGCATCTGTGCCGTAAAGGTGGCGCATTGCTGGAGTTGTATCGCAAGTGTGATTCAGCTCCAGCAAGGCTCAGGGGTGCCCCATCTCCACAATGTTGCGTCAAGACCTATGCCTGCTTCAAGCAGGCGCAGGGTTTTGACGTAGCTTTCTCCTATCTGATTGTAAATGCGGCACACCATGAGTGGCAGAGCAGCGGTGCACGTTAACTGGTGCATGCCTGGGGATGTGCCATTTAACATAAATCTGCCCCTTTACATTTAAGTATGTGCAGGGGACACAGAGTCGGTGAGGCTTATCCAAGGTTAAGAAGAGATGAGTCCTGTTCACTGAAAAATTAGACATAGGCTTCACCTGCTCAGCATCGTTGGACATGGCTATATAATAGCTGCAAAATGTTACTCTTGTTAAACAATTTTACTATTATAATCTCTGAGATTTGTCTCTTACTCTGCAACATCTCATTGTTGTTATCTTTCTTTAAAGATAAAGACAACATCAACATGAGCGACAATCAGCAATCAGTTGATTTTGACCTCATCATTGAACTCGTAATTGAAACATCAGTGGATGTTGATCCCTTGGATGATTTAAATCCTGAGGATGAAGAAGAACGTGATGAGGATGCAGATTTGTCCGAATTATATGACATAGGATGGGAAGCTGACGTGCTTGAGCCTATGGAACTATAAACATTTATTTTAAAAATGTATAATAAATAAAAAGTAAAAATGTAAACCGTTTAATTTAAAAATAAAGACACCTTCAAAAACAGGTTATGTGTAGTGTCTTCAATAAAATATTAAAATATGCTCATAAAATTAGATCAGATTCACATATAAAATAGCACAGGTAACATGAATATAAATTCCATTTCTTTTCTGCTATTTCTGTATTCTAAATTTGCCAAGCACTAAAAAATCTTCTATGTAAAAATGTCAAGTAGTGTTTTAAGTTTTTGATTACTGTTATTGATTTACTGTTGGGTAATAGTGGTTAATAACATTTTTTATTATATTTTACCACAGATTCAACTGCAGATCATTTCAAGATTTCAGCATGCCAACCAAAGAAAGAGTGAGAAAGGCTGCAAAACGTCAAAGACAGCAGGTTAATGAAAAAAAGCAGCAGTCCTCTAACAAAAAGATTTGTCAAGTCACCAAGAAAGCACCGGGTAAGAGTACAAAAACATTCATAAGAAATATTTGTAGTAAAAAAAATATTACTACAGAAAATGTTTCAGTCCAGAAAAAGAGAAGCAATTCAAACGGAAAGGAAAGGCCAATGAAAAATGTTACTGCTAGAGCAAGAGATAACTCTGTGCATGATAGTAGAAGGAAACAACAGTTTAGGGACATTCGTAAACGAATGTTCCGCAACAGGATAATTGGCAATTTGTTAAAAAATATTAAGAAAGGTCAACAGAAAGTGGTTTTTTATAAGAGAAAAAAAAAGTTGAGAAAGTTATTGATCAGGCATTTGAAATTAAACGTAAGTTATTTATTTTGATAATCAATAGAATTAGGAAGCTAAACAAGGCAATTTATGATTTCAAAAGAAATAGTAGATGGAAGAGAATAGTTAATCGTAGTAATTTTTGTGAAGTTTTTTCTGGAGAATGGATGCATAGTTCAAGCTGTGAGGCATTTTTTAATGAGGAGAGTTATTTCCAGGATAATGATTTGGTGCATGCAGTTGACACCAGTGGTCGAGCTTATGAAGTGAAAGATGGTTGTCCAGTTGAAAAAGAAAAACTTGTGACAACAGAGGCAGAAGAGGTGTTAGGTAATGAGGTTTTAGGAAGACGTGCTAAGGGTCCTGTGTACACCTGGAAGTGTAGTAGTATTTGCAGTGTGCGACAGGATTCCATCAATTTGCTTTGTGATTTTGTACGGTCATTTAATAAGAAAAGTTTGAAGCAGAAAATGAGGTTGTTGCAAGAATTAGATCCTTGCAGAGTGAGAGAAGTGACAGGTTTGCATGGTCATTCACTGGCTTGTCTTTCCAGGAGAGTATGCCAGAGTGTTTTTCATCATTTCAGGATGCTAGCAGTGCATCATAATAAAGTGAGGAAATTAGTTAGAATGTTGTATTATGCTAAGAGTCCAGCAATTATGCTTAAACAATTATGCGCTGCTCTTTTGCATGGTTCTGAAATAGATGTGAAGAATATATGTGAAGAAATTTGAGTTTTGTTACTTTGGAAGTAAAGAGGAGAATGTTGAAATTGACCAAGAAGAAGCGGGTAATGTGGAAGATAGTGTACAGGTTTCCAGTACAGATAATTTCCAGAGGGAAATTGCGACGTTTCAGGTCAAATCAAGTGAGAGGCCAAATTTCACTTGTGTGTGTTGTCGACGCACTTATTATAAGAATCAGACTAAGTTAGTGGATTTATATGCAAAAAGTGAAAGGGAAAATAATAGTGAATGGAAGGATTTCGCAACATACTTGATGGCAGAAAATTGTTTTGATTTGGGATTGGATCAACGTGTGTGTACTTATTGTTGTTGCAAATTAAATCAAAACCAGATGCCTGCTAGAGCAGTTCATAATAATCTGGAATTGGTTGAGATTCCTTCTGAATTGAAGGATTTAAATACTTATGAATCTATTTTGATTCAAAGTATCCATCCCTTTCAGGCTATTGTAAGAATGGAGCCAAAGACAGGGAAATTGCCTCCATCAGATTTACAGATAGGATTAAAGGGAAGAGTTGTTTATTTGCCTCTAGATTTGAAGAAAAACATTAACACAATTGGAGTAGAAAAAGTGGAAGAGGAACCTCTGGTTATCTTAGTTAATGGGGTTCCGACAAAGAATAAGAAAATATGGCAAGATTTAGTGGATGTTAGGAAAGTTAAAAAGGCAACATTGTATTTGAAAAAAAATAATAAATACTATAAGAATGTATATGTTGCAGAAGAGGAAGTAAGTGAGGAAGAGGATAGCGATTTGTGTGCTGGTCAAATTGAGAAAGTAGAACCCTCTACTAGTGAAGAAATATATGAACATTATAGTGTTCATCCTTTGCATTCCAAGGAAGTCATGGGGAATGCTATTGAGTTGTTTCAAATGAAACAAGCCAAAGGGAGTCCCATTAGTGTTTAGGAGGAAAGTTTGGAAGCTCGGTGTTTCCCACAGCTTTTTCCAACAGGTCAGGGAGGAAGATATGATGAGCGACCTCATCAAATTCCTGCTTCTGAATACCGGACTTTGTGATTGTATGCAGGAGATGCTAGGTTTCGACAATGCATTCCTTATTTGTTTCATCTCCTGTTTGAAAGCGATCTGTCTGGACTGTCATATGCAGTGAACCACATCTTGAAAAGTGGTATACACATGCAAAACATCTCGGCAAGTGACTTTATGGATAAAGTCAATGTCCAAGACAGTATTTTGGATTCTCACCTGATTAATCTCATGGCGTGTCAGCGTGGTACTAATGAGTACTGGTACCGTCGTCATGGTGATTTAAAATGTATGCTGAGGAACTTAGGAACTCCCACATGGTTCCTCACTCTGAGCTGTGCCGAATATGGCTGGGAAGACTTACTTGAATTTCTACGAGAGGCAAATGCTAACGTAGAAAACATCGAATTCAAGACACCCGGAGAACTGTGCTCTTTGGATCCAGTCAATGTATGTAGGTACTTCAATCATAGATTTGAAGCTATGATGTCTTTCATCATGAATAAGAAGAATCCACCTCTTGGAGAGGTGTTGGATTTCTTCTGGAGAAAGGAGTACCAAGCAAGAGGTGCTCCTCATATACATATGTTGCTGTGGATCAAGGATGCACCTAAATTTGGAACGGACCCAGAAGACTCAGTGATGAGTTTTATACAACAGTATTCTACGTGTGCTGTTCCAAACGCAAAGGAGAAGAAAAGCCTAAGAGAAAAAGTTCTGCGTTTCCAAAGCCATCGATGTGGAAAGTACTGTCGTCGTAAATTCCGAAACAAGGACAAGTTCTACACCAAATGTCGTTTCGGCTTTCCACGACCGGTGATTTCTAAAGGAAGAGTAAACAGTTTGATGTCTTCGCTGCGACATAATGTGATGAAGAAATCACCTAAAAACACATACAATTTGAAGAGGAACGAAGAGTCCAAGTACATCAACGACTACAACCCGGTGATTTTGTCCATGTGGAATGCTAACATGGATATACAGTTTGTGGCTGATAACTGTATGGCTGTGGCTCGGTATGTGACGTCTTACATCACCAAAAAAGAGAAGACAGAATTGAAGGATATGTGGGAGGACATTTCCCATGAAAAGAGCCTCAGCAAGAACTTGTACAGTTTCAGTCTGAAGATGTTGTCGCATCGAGAAATTGGAGCGTACGAATGTTCTGACCGGTTGTCTTCAGCAAGTCTCTATGCCAAGTCCAGGAGTATCGTTTGGGCGAGTCTTGGTCTTGCTGCAACGCGTAATCGAGTTCTCAAACCTGTGCGGGAAATTGAGTATTTGGCTGAAAAGGAGCAAAACAGTACCGACATTTTGAAGACCAACATGTTGGATACATATTATCCAAATCGAAGCATTCACCTCGAGAATGTTTGTCTGTATGAGGTTCTTTAAAAATAACATATTCAAGAGGAACATCAAAGAAGATACTGAGAAAGGAGTGTATGCTGTAATAGGAAGTGAGGGATGTCTGGTCAAGCAAAGAAAATGCCACTTGGTAAACCATCGAAAATTGAGTGGCGAATCTCCTGAAAAAAAGGAGTTTTTCTATTTAGCACTTTTGCAACTTTTCAAGCCTTGGCGTGCAGAAGAGGAACTGCTTGGAGATTTTCTCTGTTACGAAGACTCTTTCAATGCCGCCAAGGAGACCATAGAATGTCCTGCTTTCCCCAAATATGTAGAAATGTTGAATGCGGAAATTGAGCAGGAAGCAATGATTGCAGCCGAGATTGCCAGAGACAGTTCTCAGGACAGTCAGAGTTCTGCTTCATTGAGTCAGGATCCACTAGGAGGACCTGTTATCGAAAATGAAGCTGCCACTGCTATGAATGAAGTGGAAAGAGCCATGGCACATGCTCAGGAGGATGCGGTTAACTTAGAAGAGTTGGAAAGACAACTCAACGTTGAGCAGAGGAAAATATATGACGAAGTTACCATGCAAATTGATCATGGATTAAGTCATGACAAGAAAGAGTGCTCATGTACGTCGTTGAAGCCTGTCCGACTGTACGTGAGTGGAGAAGCGGGAACTGGAAAAAGTTTCCTTATTAAAGCAATTTCATGTTATTTGCAGGAAAGGACAGAGTCATCGCTGTCTTGTGTTGTCACCGCTCCAACTGGACTGGCAGCACATAACATTAAAGGGATTACTTTACATCGTTTACTGATGCTGCCAGTGGAGCATGACAACAAATTACAATATCACAAGCTATCTGGAGATGCTTGTTTTGAAGTTTCAAGAATCTTGAGGAAAATGAAACTTCTTATCATTGACGAAGTAAGCATGGTTTCCAATGTCATGCTTGCCTTTGTGCATTTGAGAATGCAAGAAGTTCTCAAAACAGAGTATGATGTGTTATTTGGTGGCAAACACATCATTGTTTTCGGAGATCTTCTGCAGCTGACACCAGTGAAAGGGCAACCTGTGTTCAAAATGCTCACGCATGAAGATACCAGGAAGTGCCTAGGCAGCATTGGCAACGTCAATATATGGTTAAACTTCAATTATGCTGAACTGCATGAAAATATGCGTCAGGCGAAGGATGAAGTTTACAAGACTATTCTACAAGATGTTAGAATTGGAAAAGTGACCGAGCATGGGAAAGAAGCTTTACATGCACGATTACTGTCAAATTTATATCCAGAACAAGATG
The DNA here is from genome assembly GCF_964261635.1 of Lissotriton helveticus. NCBI lineage: Eukaryota > Metazoa > Chordata > Amphibia > Caudata > Salamandridae > Lissotriton > Lissotriton helveticus. Next base: position 955,701,549 of record NC_136071.1, read on the forward strand.
TTGTGCCTGAGAATATTTTTCAGAAAATTACTGAGAAGAAATCTGGAATATGTTTGATGCCAACTCTTGCAGAATGTGCCAAATTCAACAACAAAATGTTGCATTTAGAAAAGCAAGAGATTGTGAAACTGGAAGCTATTGACAGAGTAGAGCATATGGGATCAACAATTATTTTGTCTGAGAATCTGAAAACAAAATTGGATTCATTAGAGAAGAGTATATCTAAAACTGCAGGTTTTGAAAAGACTCTGAATGTGTGCTTGAACTGCCGTATAATTTTAAGAAGGAATTTACATGTTGAAAGAGGTCTGGTAAATGGATCAATGGGTAATGTTGTTGATTTTGTAAAATACAGAAATAGAGATGGAATTGAATTTTTAAAAATTAAATTTGATGGCATTGAGGAAGTACAGCTAATTGGTCGTTGTTCTGCTAGATTTTTGCTTGTAAAAGACTTATATGTTCGCCGTAAGCAGTTTCCTGTTTGCTTGGCATATGCGGTGACAATCCATAAATCGCAAGGTTTAAGTGTAGACAGTGCATTGGTGAATATTGGCAGTTCTGTGTTCAAGGAGGGTATGGCATATGTGGCATTGTCACGAGTTAGAACTTTATCGGGATTGTACTTGATTGAGTGTGATGTCACAAGCATTTGTGCGGATCTAGATTGTGTTAAGGAATACAATAGGTTAAGAAGAGAGTATGCGCCACATTTGCCTCAATATCCTTTGTTTGAGAAACGTGTGGTAGGCCGGAAACGAAGAAATGTGACCAATACTGGTGAGGTTGTAGCAAAAAGACGAAAAGTCGATGAACCTGAAATTATAAGCAGAAACAAAAAGGATTCTGTTGAAGATGTTGTTGGTTTTCAATTTGAAAACAGTTCTGGTGTCAACTGCTATGCTAATGTAGTGGTTAATGTTTTGTTTTCTCTAGAAAATGTAAAAGAAGAGATTGTGGTCAATTCTGATCAAAGATTTTGCAGTTTGTTAAATTCTGTCTTAGAAAAATGTAGCACTGATAGAACAAACATAGAAAGTGTGTCTGAAATTCGAAATCTGTTAGACAGATGTTCAGGCCAAACACAATTCTCTCAAAATATTCAGCAAGATTGTCAGGAGTTTTTAATGTATATGCTTGATGTATTGCATGCTGAAGGTGTAGATGTAGATCAGCTGTTTGGGCTTTCTTATCAATGGCAGCATGACTGTGAGAACTGTAGGGTATCAAGTACTACTAGTGTAGACTCAGAAAGATTTATATATTTAACTTTGCCAGACAGTAAATCAGTCTCCTTTAATAAGCTAGTAAAAGCAGCTGATCACAACATGGAGTGTAGCCAATGTAAATCTGAAATGATGTCCACATTATTTATACGAACATATGGCCAGTATGTCATTTTAATGTTCCAACGATGTAGGCCTGATGGAACAAAATTGACAACTTTATTTAAAAATTTTGCGGCTTCGCAGTTGTCAATATCAGGAAGGACTTTTGTAACTGCAGCAAATATATATCATGACGGTCCTTCAACAACATCAGGACATTACACAGCTTATTTAAAGTCTAGAAATGGCTGGCCATTCTGCAATGATTCTGTTTTAATTTTCAAAAAAGAATTGCCGTATGACCTTAAAAACTCTTATTTTGTGTTTTTAAAACCAAAATTTTAGGGAAAGAATCTCGGGATGTGCTCTGAGGAATTTCAAGAAGTTCTAATGGCTCCTACACGATTTGGCCTTGAGGATAAGTGTAGTTCAGAGACATAACTTCTAACGATAAGACTGGACGTCATGGAGAAATAAGTGCACTTTGAATGAGTTCAGAAAAACTATTTCTTTTTATAAGCTAATTGAAGCAGCCAATCAAAACATAGAGTAGAGGGAATGTAAGTCTGCAATGCTGTCTACTGTTTTACATTGCTTTGTGATTAAAAGTGATGTAGAGAATTAAATAATTGTAGTAGTCATAGAGGTAGTGTAAGTCTGCTTCATAGTAAGCAGTATCAGTGTCATAGGAAATGTAGAACATGACTGAGGAAGAAGGGGAAGATATTACTAGTCCAGGATTGTGAAAATGATCTTCAACATTTTAATTCTGAAAGTTGCGGAAATGCCAAATGACGGGATTGGCTTACAAGAAATCCAAGAGTTATAAATGGCTCTGACAAGATTTGGCCTTGTGGAAACTTGTGGTAGAGAGCAAGAAGTCATTTATTGTATGTAACATGTTTTTCAAAACGATGGAGGTTTTCTTTCAGAAAGTGGCGGGCTGAAAGTAATAACAGCACAACAGAGTGTAAGCTGTTCATAGGACATCTTTTGACGTCATGGAAAGTAAGTTAACTTTAAGGAGTTCTGAATTCTGATTTGTTATGTTGTATGGGTTTTTTAAACACAATCATTTTGATTGTGTTTTTTTTCCCCCGCTGTTATATGATGAATACCTTCAAGTCACTGTTTTTAGTGAAATTTGATACATTCTGAGAACAGCAAAAATAAACCATTTAACATGTATAATTAATTCTGTACTGTTTCCATTTATGATGTACATTTAGAACTGTGTAGGAGGCATGGAGAAGGAGAGGCTTCTGTAAGTGTCAAAGTTCTTGCATACAGTGCTCATATTCTACGTAGTCTTTCATATGATAGACTACATTTCCACAATGAGATACCTAAGCAAAGGAAACACAGGTCATATGATTGTGGAATGAGCAAAAAAATTTGCATGTTTTTCAATTATATTACCTGTGTTTCCTAACATTACACACCACATTGTGTAGATGAGGTTTAGGCCTGTTCCTGGAGACAGAGGAGGTCTGACATTTGTTCAAGAGTGCAGTGGACATTACTCACTTCGTTGGTAGGCCTCCACATGTATTATCTTCTCTGTATTCTTCAACAAACCTAAATTCCATCTGCAACCCTGACTAGGACTTACCTGAAACAAATCTGTGGATAGGTTACACCTTATTGGCATCTTGAAACAATCATTTAAAATGTTAGGGTCAGATTTATGGTGGCCGTGCGCCTCTTTTGCTCCATTGTGGGTCACTTTTGTGTAAAAGATGCACCATGTTGCAAGATAGGTTTCAGTTCATCTCCAGCAAGATACCATCAGTTTAAAATGTATATAATTAGCATTGTGTAGGGGGCATGCAGAAGCAAAAGCTTTTATAAGTGTCAAAGTTGTTGCATGCAGTGCTGCACTTCTAGGTACTGTTTAATATGCTGGACTACATCTGCACTATGAGATACCTAAGCAAAGGCAACACAGGTGATGTGATTGTGAAATGAGGAAAAGAAACTCCACATTTTTCAATTACATCACTTGTGTTTCCTAAGTTTATGAATGACATTGTGCAGATGAAGTTTAGGTCTGTCCACGGACACAGAAGAGGTCTGGCCTTTGTTCAAGAGTGAAGTGGACATGACTTACTTCATTGGTAGGCCTTCACATGTATTATGTCCTCTGTTCTCTTCAAACAACTCGAAATTTCATTTGGAACCCTGAGTAGGTCTCACCTCAAACAAACCTCTGGATAGGACACATCTTATTGGCATCCTGAAGCAATCATTTAAAATGTTAGTGTCTTGCGACACTTTTCTGAGACAACAGCAGTGCAAAAGATGCACCATGTTTTAAGATAGGCCTCACTTCATCTGCATCAAGATACTGTTAGTTTAAAATGTATATCTTTAGGACTGTGTAGGGGGCCTGGAGAAGCAGAAGCTCTTGTCAGTGTCAAAGTTGTTGAAAAACTGTTTGTCCTTCAATCTTTTCCCTTGTGTTTTGTAATTTTTAAATACATGTTTTAATATTTTTCAAATGTTTGTTCTCTCTTTCACAGATTGAAAGTATAAAAACAAAAAGTGAGTAATTTAACGACAATTATAAGGTAAATGTTTTGTATTCTTTTCGTTACATTTCTATCACATTCACCTACTATTAGTTCCACAGCTTCATTTCTTTAACCCTCAGTTTCCTGCCTTTGCTACTTTCCTCATTCCTTTCTCTATTACCTACTTACTCAACTCCTTCCACTCTTTTTCTCAGTCCCTCTCTTCTCATAGTTCCTCACTCTTGTTCACTCACTCCGTCTCTATTACTCTTAGTGTCTTTGACTGATCACTTTTTCACTACTTGTTCATAATGCTTTCTCTGTGTAGTTGAAGCACACTAAGGGGCATATTATGAACACAGCCAATAAAATTATTGCTGTTTTTATTGGCAGAAAACTGGTGCAAACGTGGTTTTAGCGGCAGTTTTCTGCCGCAAAAGCGGCTTTGGTGACATATTTCTGCCGATAAAAGCTGCAAAACTTTTATTGCCTATGTTGATGATATGGCTCTATGTTATTTACATTTCTTTGCTGTTTCAATTAATCTTTTTCTGTTATTTTTTGTTTTCTGTTTTCTATTTTTTCTCTCTGTTATTCCCCATGTTTTAATCTTATTTTGAACATTCACTCACATTCTCCAAGAAACTCTTCTTTGTTATTGTTCTACTCTCTTTTTTTCTTTCACTTCCTTATCTATTTTGTTTTCCACAATTATACCCTCTTCCGTCTTTTCTTCGGTAAATAGATCTATTAAACAGTATCTCTGGTTTACTCCCTATAGCTGTCTTTCTTTTAACATCACTCTCTGTTTACTTTCCTTATACTTACTCTTCTTTTTTTTTTTTTTTTTAATTTTTTGGTTCGCTCCCGGTTCGCGAACCGGGAAGCGAACTGGGAAGCGAACTAAAAGAAATAGAGCTTGCCAGAGTGCTAAACATTCTAGAAAATTTTTTTGAAAGGGGAGGTAGTTCTGAAAAGAACTTTTTTTTTAATGTTTTTGTTGTTTTATATATATATATATTTTTTTTTTTAAATTTTTTTGTTTTTTTTGTATTTTTTGAACAATTTTATATATTTTTTGTTTTTTTTGGGGGGGGAACAACAAAAAACAGGCATTGAAAAGGGCTCAACAGGAGCAAAAGAAAAATTACTGTCTGGTGCGGTTAGGGCAATTATGATTGTTATAAGCCAGGTTGATGGAATTAATACTCATGTTACCACATGATATCAATGCACCACAGTGCAGAAAAGTATATTTCATATGCCCAAAATTCTCCTGGATGTTTGGCACGGTTTCCCGTGCCTCTGCTGCTGTCAATGATATTAACGATGTTGACCTGGCCACAGGAGTTGCTGTTGGGTTTTGTTCCATGTCACGAATTTCCGCCCGGCTGTAATTGAGTGGATGCCACCTGTTCATGTGCCTATGCATGGTATAGTTCCCATAGCTATACTTTTTATCAGTCCCTCTTGATAATTTCTCTTTGCAAATGAGGCAGGTGACATACCTCGCATTCACTTTCTTCTGCCCTGGAGGGATTGAAAAAAACTGCCAAATGAAACTGGCTTTCCTATGGGAAACCCGGGGCACCTCTTCCAAGAACTGTGGTCCTTCTCTCTCCTCTTCCTCTATTTCTTCCTCTTCCTCCTCTGTGTTGGTGATGACCGGGGGAGGTGGTCCTCTCTTCCCATGAGGAGGTGGAGGTGGTGGTGGGGGTGCACCAGCTGAAGCAAGTACTGAAGCCATTGCTCTACTATGAATAAAGGTCTTCCTCTCACAATGATGAAAGTCAGAGTGAGGAAAGAAGGAGGGGTTTTCATCATTTTGGAAAAACAATAGTTCTAAACCAATGAAAAGTGTTATTTTTAGGTCACCTGACCTAGCCTTACATGATTATGAAACCAAAAGTTAAATGAACCAATGAAAAGTTTTATTAACAAGTCACATGACCTCTCACGCTTATGTTACGCGCTGCGGAACGCGCCCCGGATCGCTTCCGGGTCGCTGCGCTTCGCGCCTCGGTTCGCGTACCGGAGCACTTCCGGGTGCGCTAACGCAGCGCGTCATAAGACGCTTTACGCGACAACGTGATACGTCGCGCTTCCGCGACGCGTCACGATGTTGATTTCTAACGCGGCAGTTGCGCTAACGGAACGTTTACTGGTTCGCGGACCGGGTCGCGGCATCAAATTGAGCTAACGGAAAGCTTCCCGGTTCGCGAACCGGGAGCGAAACAAAAAAAATATTTAAAAAAAAAATTATTAATAAACATATAAAATATATTTTTGGATTTAAAGAAGAATACATTTTACAGCTACAGATATTAGCTTTTAAAAAACCAATGAAATTCACTGAAAAAACCATAGGTTATAGACCATATATAGTTAGGAATTAGCATTTACAAAACCTTGAAAATTCACTGAAAAAACCATAGGTTATAGACCATATATAGTTAGGAATTAGCATTTAAAAAACCTTATTTTACTCACACAAAACCATTGAAATTCCATATATAGTTAGTTGCACTAACTATATATCGCGCACCCGCAATCCACTGCTGATGATGTCACATATTACATCATTCATGACATGGTCAGTGACATCACTGATGACATCACTGATGACATCTCAAATGACATCACGGATGACATCACTGATGACATCTCATTTTGACATCAATGACCACATCACTGATGATATCATTCATGTGACAATACAATGCATCTCCTCACATTTTAATATAACCTCTGTTACACTCAGTGTTAAATACAGAGTATAATTTTTGAAACCATTGACACACCAATACTAGTTACTACATACGCACTCACTGATTCCTACGTCTACACACACATTCACTCATTCACCCATACAATCATTCATACATACAATCAATCATCTTTACAACACTATCATATGCACTCATACACCTATACAGACACTCACACTCTGCCACTCATCCATGGAGTTACTCACACACCTAGTCAGTCCTGTAAAGAATCAATCACACTTCCATTTTCTAATCTATACAGTTAAACATAGAGCACCTTACGTTTTCAAGCATATACTAACACATACTTAGTCTCTTATACAATCATTGATACAAGTACACATTGATCTGCACAGAGTCACACACCTCCCAGCCAGCCACACACACACTCAGTCTCCCATGCAAATACTTGGGCAATCAATCAATAACCCATATAGTTACTCATATAGCTACTGATCAACACATGCTGCAGTTTACAGAACAACAGACATAATGATGCACAAATTAAGACAGTTTAGTCACTAACCCATGCACTCAGTGAGACACATTTAATCACTCACTCATACATTCAGTCATGCACCTACTAAATCCTTCGTCCAGACACTTATACTTCCACTCATTCTTCAATATGTAAGACATATTTTAACTTTACAGAAACACACAGTCACTGGATGTTGTCATCAGTGATGTCATCAGTGATGTCATTTGAGATGTCATCAGTGATGTCATCAGTGATGTCACTGACCATGTCATGAATGATGTAATATGTGACATCATCAGCAGTGGATTGCGGGTGCGCGATATATAGTTAGTGCAACTAACTATATATGGAATTTCAATGGTTTTGTGTGAGTAAAATAAGGTTTTTTAAATGCTAATTCCTAACTATATATGGTCTATAACCTATGGTTTTTTCAGTGAATATATATATATATACATATATATATATATATATATATATATATATATATATATATATATATATATATATATATATATATATATATATATATATATATATATATATAAACACTAAAGTTGCCTCCAGAATGAAGCCACAACCACGGCAAGTTGAACCTTTTATTCGTGAAATGCAGTACAAACAGACCAGCTGCTTCTTTGCAAATGTCTCGAGCCAAACGCGTTTCGAGCGTAACACCGCTCTTGTTCACTGGCAGAAGGGGAAAGGCAGCGTACGCACCAACAGCGCAAATTTAAATGTCCCGCCTCAGTGGGCGTCTGCGCTAGGAATGCTGGTAGTTGTGGTGCATAACAAATATTATCCCAAGTGGGTTGCATGTCTTGCCCCAAAATGTTCAAAATAAATACCCAAGTGGGCTGCATTGAAGTTGTCCGGAAATTCATCCTGCCCATACACCATCCACGAAGCGGACTCACCGCCCCCACAGCGTCTATGATTGCCGTCGCTGTAGGCCCGCCATGTTAGCAGTGGGGCTCCATCGCGGCGGGGCATGCCGCTTAACACAAAACACCAAAGTTGCCTCCAGAATGAAGCCACAACCACGGCAAGTTGAACCTTTTATTCGTGAAATGCAGGACAAACAGACCAGCTGCTTCTTTGCAAATGTCTCGAGCCAAACGCGTTTCGAGCGTAACACCGCTCTTGTTCACTGGCAGAAGGGAAAGGCAGCGTACGCACCAACAGCGCAAATTTAAATGTCCCGCCTCAGTGGGCGTCTGCGCTAGGAATGCTGGTAGTTGTGGTGCATAACAAATATTATCCCAAGTGGGTTGCATGTCTTGCCCCAAAATGTTCAAAATAAATACCCAAGTGGGCTGCATTGAAGTTGTCCGGAAATTCATCCTGCCCATACACCATCCACGAAGCGGACTCACCGCCCCCACAGCGTCTATGATTTCCGTCGCTGTAGGCCCGCCATGTTAGCAGTGGGGCTCCATCGCGGCGGGGCACGCCGCTTAACACAAAACACCAAAGTTGCCTCCAGAATGAAGCCACAACCACGGCAAGTTGAACCTTTTCTTCGTGAAATACAGGACAAACAGACCAGCTGCTTCTTTGCAAATGTCTCAAGCCAAACGCGTTTCGAGCGTAACACCGCTCTTGTTCACTGGCAGAAGGAGAAAGGCAGCGTACGCACCAACAGTGCAAATTTAAATGTCCCGCCTCAGTGGGCGTCTGCGCTAGGAATGCTGGTAGTTGTGGTGCGTAACAAATATTATCCCAAGTGGGTTGCATGTCTTGCCCCAAAATGTTCAAAATAAATACCCAAGTGGGCTGCATTGAAGTTGTCCGGAAATTCATCCTGCCCATACACCATCCACGAAGCGGACTCACCGCCCCCACAGCGTCTATGATTTCCGTCGCTGTAGGCCCGCCATGTTAGCAGTGGGGCTCCATCGCGGCGGGGCACGCCGCTTAACACAAAACACCAAAGTTGCCTCCAGAATGAAGCCACAACCACGGCGTTTGGCTCAAGACATTTGCAAAGAAGCAGCTGGTCTGTTTGTCCTGCATTTCACGAATAAAAGGTTCAACTTGCCGTGGTTGTGGCTTCATTCTGGAGGCAACTTTGGTGTTTTGTGTTAAGCGGCGTGCCCCGCCGCGATGGAGCCCCACTGCTAACATGGCGGGCCTACAGCGACGGAAATCATAGACGCTGTGGGGGCGGTGAGTCCGCTTCGTGGATGGTGTATGGGCAGGATGAATTTCCTGACAACTTCAATGCAGCCCACTTGGGTATTTATTTTGAACATTTTGGGGCAAGACATGCAACCCACTTGGGATAATATTTGTTATGCACCACAACTACCAGCATTCCTAGCGCAGACGCCCACTGAGGCGGGACATTTAAATTTGCGCTGTTGGTGCGTACGCTGCCTTTCCCCTTCTGCCAGTGAACAAGAGCGGTGTTACGCTCGAAACGCATTTGGCTCGAGACATTTGCAAAGAAGCAGCTGGTCTGTTTGTCCTGCATTTCACGAATAAAAGGGTTAACTTGCCGTGGTTGTGGCTTCATTCTGGAGGCAACTTTGGTGTTTTATATATATATATATATATATATATATATATATATATATATATATATATATATATATATATATATATATATATATATATATATATATATATATATATATATATATATATATATATATATAATATATATACATTGTATCAAATTGTATAGAAATACTGACTATGCTACCACTTGACATAGTAAATTTTGACCCTCAGCCTAACTACCCTGTACACAGGGCTAGTTGATCAGTCATAAATGACAATATCCACCTCAGAATCTGCCCCATAGACACCGCAAAGACAGCAATGGAGCATAGTCCATGTTAAAGCGTAGACTACTTTTAATCTGCTAAAGCTATCTACAAGTTTCTCTTTATAGCAACTTTTAGGTGAGGCCAGTGATGTTGCTACTGGCGTTTTTACATGGTCTTTAATTGTGTCCATAGAGTCTGTTGTTAAATAAGCAAAAGTTATGATGTTGAAGCTGTTGCAGGGATTCTGCACATTCACAGAACCATGCACAGGAAAACAGGACCTTAGTGAATAGGTGGTGTACCAACCTGCCACATCCGTACCCAAAATCCCTTACCAACTAGCTATAGTGTCTCATTCACTCTCCGTCTATAGCGAAGCTACCAATGATTAGACAACCCAGAACACACACTCTATCTTAGGAATCGCAGGAGCCAGACACTCTTGCGCTTATCCGCTCATAATTGTCCACAATGCAAGTAATCAGGGATGCCGTATAGTTTAAAAAGTTTATTTCAAATAACGCACTCTATGGTGCAGTACACGAGCCAATACTAGCAGCAGAATGCATAAACACAACATAGTCAGCATTGTTACAATTCCATAGAACACAAACGGGGCTGTCATGTTATAGAAAACAATGGAAACCTAATCAGCCTCCCCGTGACAAGATATCGTTTATTATAAAACAGGGCTTTGGCAGCAGACCCCCATACCTCAAGGCCTAGATGCAATGTTCACATCGTAGGACAAACACGGGTCTTCTCTCTGGAAAAGTGTCTCTCCGTGTGTGCAAAAACAGGTTGTGGTTGCAATATTAAAGTACACGATTTACAGAGGTGCAGCTGTGTGTAGCCTGTTATGTCTAGGTGCGAGGGACAGATCAGAACAGAATAACAAAGGAATTGTGTTTAACTTTGAACATTGTCTGTAGACTAAACCTCAGAGCACAGCAAGGGAACTGCAAAGCAAACAGTTCTCATGTGTAAAAGGGGCACAAATAAGTATTGCAAAATAGATGCTTGCAGTGTTGTGCGCAAAAGCAGGACCATGGAAGCGAAGCTCATGCTAATTTAGCAATTGTCGACAATGGACATATAAGCCTTACTACAATGCTGCTTGCAATTAGGGGCATTCCCTCTATTGCAATGTGCATGTATGCCTTAAGTTAATTTTGTATGTCTCCTGCACTCACAGTACATTCAATTCCTCAAGCATAATTCTGTATCTGTTCTTCCTTTTGGGATGTGATCCATTTTGTACTGCTTGCTCGTTAGTGAAAGCAAGCACTACAACTGGGTTTGTAACATTGAAATATTTCAGTTATGAGGATCAAGATATAACCTACAAATAATGTGTTTTATGCTTTCCTAGCTTTGTTTGTCAGTGGACCTCATGCCATGAACCCTAAACAACAAACACAGCGGCGGCCGCCATCTTGGAGCGGACTCGCGCGCTCAGGGCTGACTGGAGCGCCTATTTAAGGCGGTCCCTTGTGTGGCGGCGGTCCTTACTACCTACCACACTGCTGCGCTCGCGCTGGCACTAGCGCTGTGTATTTTTAGATTACCCTGTTTTGTATTTCGGTTTGCTTCTTGTTTAATCTTACCCCTGCTTTTAGTCTCCTTGCCTGCAGCTCGTGCCCCTCACGCCCCTCACCGCATTTAAAAAAAGCACTTTATCTGCTGACAAAGCACCACCACTTTGGTGGGTCCTGGTCCTGGGGGTCAACTTTGGGCGCCATCTTAGATTGGGGCATTTCATCAGCGGCGGCCGCCATCTTGGAGCGGACTCGCGCGCTCAGGGCTGACTGGAGCGCCTATTTAAAGTCGCTCCCCTACGCGCAGCGGGACGCGCAGGTGGACGCCTTCGCTTAGCCTGAGTCGTGCCGGAGTCCTGCCCGTCTGCGCCCGTCAGCGTCCCGGAGGCGGCGGGGCGGCGGTAGACTACGGTTCGGCCAGGCGTGGGTGAGGATGATTCGCTACACCTCGGCGACGCTGCGCGCTCTGCAGATTTATTCTTGCTCCTGTCGCGTGGTCTTTCCGGGGCGCTTCGAGGGTAAACGGCGCTGCCCGGGCTGCGGCTGGTCGCCTACTTGGACACCAGCCAACGCCCATAGGCCAGTTGAGGCTCGTGTTAAACATCTATGCCTACTACTCAATACGAGGTCAGTAGGTAGCCATGCCCTGCACATACACGATCTCCTTGTTAGGGAAAATCCTCTATGTCTTCTCCTGACCGAAACCTGGTTGGGAGAGGCGTCCAATCCGGATATTTTCTCTGCCATTCCATCGACGTACAAAATTTTTCGGCAGGACAGAGCTAAGGGAAGGGGTGGCGGAGTAGCTGTGGTGGTGAAGAAGAATGTCCCCTGCTCTGTTCTCCCCTTGAATCCCATTGGGGGCTCTGAGTCTCTTGCCTTTACACTTAGATTATCCCCGGGCCAAGCGTTTAAGGGGTTGTTGGTTTACAGGCCACCAGTCCCCATGGGCTCTTTCTTCGAGGATCTGCAGATCGTGATCTCCGAGTTGGTGCTATCTACACAGCATTGTGTGGTAGCAGGCGACTTTAATTTCCATCTTGACGTGATAGATGACCCGGATGCTATTAAATTGCTGGATATTACATCTCCGCTGGGCCTCGTATCATTTGTGTCGGGTCCCACACATGATAAAGGGCATACCCTCGATCAAGTGTTTTCGTCAGTCCCGATTGCTGATATTGAAACCTTGCCGGTGCTCTGGACGGACCATAGGCTGATTAGGTTCTCCGTGCTGGAGAATGGGCGGCCGGACAATAGCGCCCCCATGCTGCCTAGACCAGCTTCGAGAGCGTTGCACAGAGTGTCGCCCGACATGTTGGAGCAGGCGCTTACGGAACATCCCTGCCACCTCTCGGGGGATCTGGAAAGAGACACTGAGGCTTTGCAGTTGTGGCTGACTGAAAGGTTGGAGGATCTTGCCCCTAAGTCAGTCCCCCGGTCCACGGTAATACGGCAATCTGCGCCGTGGTTCACGGAGGCGCTGCGTGTGTGCTCGCAGCCAATGTAAGGTTGCTGAGCGGGCCTGGCGCCTTCAGTATGACGGGGAGGCTAAAAGGGCCTATAGGGCGGTTGTGAAGGCATATCACCTGGACATCCTAGGCGCTAAGAAAGAATATCTTGCTAGGAGGATTGAGGCGTCGGCGAACTCCTGTAAGGAGATCTTCACGATTGTGAAGGAGTTCACGACCCCTAGTTCCCACTCACCCCCGCCAGTATCATCAGATGCGTGGGCGTGTGATCTTGCCAGTTTTTTTACCAACAAGATCAAGGCGATTCAGGCCTCCTTCTCGGAGAGCTCGGAGGAGGGTTGTTGCGGCCCCGGGGCGGGTCATGGGTTACTGACCATGCCGGTCGCTGTGTTGTCAGATTTTCCAGCTGTTTCCAGCGATGCGTCCCGGGTGCTGTTGGCCAGTCTTAAATCAGGCTCGCCACTCGACCCATGCCCTGCCAAATTTTTGGCCGGGATGGCGGCGGTGGTGAACCCCCTGGTTAACCCCATCCTCAATACCTCCCTGAGGGAGGGGAGTGTCCCACGCACCTGGAAAAGGGCGATGGTAATCCCCCTCCTGAAAAAGCCTGGTCTTGATGCCACGGTTCTGGCCAATTATAGGCCAATTTCACTTCTCCCGGCTCTGGCTAAGATCACAGAGAAACATGTCCATGGCGTCTTGTCGAGCTACTTAGAAGCCAACAATCTGCTCCATCCATCCCAATCCGGATTCCGCCCTAATTTTAGCACGGAAACGGCGGTGTTGGAGGTCTCGGAGATCATCAGGGAGACTTTGGATGTGGGCGGCAAGGCCATGTTAGTCATGTTGGACCTGTCGGCGGCCTTTGACACCGTCCCCCACGAGGCGCTCCTCGCCAGGCTTTATGACATCGGCATTAGGGGGACGGTGTTCAAATGGTTTACATCTTTTCTTGAAGGCCGCCGCCAGACGATCTGGGTATCCCAGAGCTCCGCCGAGATGCCGCCATTGGGAGTCGGGGTTCCACAGGGTTCGGTGTTGAGCCCGTCATTGTTTAACATCTTCATGTCCCCTTTGGCGGCGGCGGTGGAGGCCTATGGGGCCCAGATCGTGTCCTACGCCGATGACACGCAACTCCTCTTCACTTGCGGTAAAGACCAGGCATTTGATGGAGAGAGTATTCGGGGCTGTCTGGGAATGGTCTTTGACTGGTTCCAGCGGAATAGTTTAAAGGCCAACTCCAGCAAGTCGGAGGTCTTATTCTTTGGTTGTGCCACTGACCCTGATTGGCGGCAATGGTGGCCTTCTGATATGTGTCCTCCTGCACAGTCATCACAGGTTGCCAAAAACCTTGGTATCAAGCTGGATAACAGGCTCTCACTGAGAGCTCATGTCCTGGGGTTGGTCGGCACCTGCTTCGGTATTCTGAAGATGCTTCGCAAGTTCTTACCACTGCTGTCTGTGGAGCATAGGCGGATTACTGTGCAAGCGCTCATTGGATCCAGGTTGGATTATGCCAACGCCCTTTTCCTTGGCCTTCCGGATTATTTGGTCCAGCGCCTGCAGGTGGCACAAAACTCTGCTGCCCGTGCCATTTTTGGCCTGCACAGGCGAGCACGAGCTTCTGGGTTGCTGCACACGCTCCACTGGCTGCCTATCCGGAAGCGGATCATGTTTAAATCCCTGACGCTGATGCACAAAGCATTGTTTGGTTTAGGTGCTGGATACCTGCGGCGTAGATTGGCCTTCTATCGCCCAGCCCGCTCACTGCGGTCCGAATCTCTCTTTAATGATGTGGTTCCGCGTGTCAGGAAGGCCCGCACTGGGGGGCGCTCCTTCAGCTTCAAGGCCCCCCAGTTGTGGAATTCGCTTCCGCTGGCGCTTCGCAGCACCTCCAATCTGCTTCAGTTCAGGAAGAGCCTGAAGACTTGGCTTTTTAATCTCTAGGTTTCTTTTGGTGGTTTTTTTTTCTTTCTTCTTCTTTGTATTTGTTATTCCTTGTTGTGTTATTCTACATCGAGCTGCCTGTGGAAAGCGCCGGGACACTCTTTTAGAGTAGCCGTGCGCTATATAAACTTAATATAACATAACATAACATAAATATACATAATAAACAGGCTTTGGGTCAGCCTCCTTTAGCCATTTGATTGCTTTAGGCATTTAACATTTCCGTGTTTATAGTGATGATGGTGATAATATAGTTCAACGTTGCTCATGGGCAGTGGGACCAACACACCAAGCTATGCGTTCTGAGGAACAGAATAATGGACTAGGAAAATAAAAACTAGCAACACTTTCCAAGACAGCAGCTCACACATTACACATATGACAATTTGTATACTACACGTTTCACCACTCACTACTCAACTGGGCAAGCACCGTTGGAATGGATCTACTTGGCCATGCCATGTGCATATACCAAAACAGAAAGAGGATCATTTTGCTTGACTTAAAAATTTTGCTAACTCGGAAATGCCTTCAGGTTTGGGTTAGAGTGTATCACCAAAGATTATTCTTTTTCATGTAATCCCTTTTCTGTTTCACCTACTGTCATAACCTGCTCTATTTGTGTTAATTGCTGCAAATTTCTCTGGGATGCCCTTCTGCATGCCCATGATTCTTTCATGTTGGAAGATGTCTCCCTTGCTGTTAGAAGTGGTGTCTGAAGTTGGGACCACCAGCCTTGTCAGGGTAAGTCAGATACACACCCTACATTACCCTGTGCTCACATTCTGGTAGCTTGGCACAGAGCAGTCAGGCTTAACCTAAAAGACAATACAATATGTAAAGAATTTGTGTAACACTTTTCTTAAAGTATTTCAATGAACACACTACAAAATCAGCCTTCAAAGGTGTAGAGAAATCGAGAATATTTGTCTGAGTAAAAAATGGCCAAAACAACAAACATCTAATCAGTAGAAGTCTAGTTATGATTTTTTTTATAGAATAGATGCAAAATCAGTGCTAAGAATTCATTAGCACTTAAGGTTACTTGAGGTCTAGCTAGACAGTGGTAAATCTGAAAAGTCAAGCCAACCGCAATTGAGTGAGGGTCAGATACAGTTCCAAACTGGTCCGTTTGAAGTTTTACCTTCTTAAGCTGAACATAGAGTCCGTTCGCGGGCCACAGGTTCCCTGGGAGCACAGTGAGTGTCTTGACAATGATGCACGAAGAGCCGCTGGGCATTGTGTACAGACAGATTGCAGCCTCACGATCGCGGACAAGGATGCTGCTGTGTGAAGAGATGAAGTTGTGCCTGTGCATGCTGGTCCTTAATGTGAGCAAACGGCCTGTTTTCCATTATGAAGAGACCACAAGCTTGATTTGAAGGGCCAAAGAGCATGAAAGGATGACAGAAGTGGTGAACATGTTGAACTCACTTCTGAGGAACAGAGCTTGGGGGGACACCTCAGTCAAGGGTTGAACTCACAGAAGAAATAGTCCAGCAGCTTCAGCTGAATTGTAGATAGTCTTTTGCAAGCCAGCAAGCACTTGGACCTACTCTGGGTTCAGTCTTTGGCCTCAGCAGGGCAGAGATCAGCAGGCAGCAGGGCAGCTCAGCAACGTGGAGAAGCAGTTCCTCAAAACAGTTAGTCATAGCAGAGTGGCAATCCTTCAGCACAGCAGCCTTTACTCTAGCAGAGTTCTTCCCAGCTCCAGTAGTTTACTCATTTGATAGGGCCAGAGCCTGGTACCTATACCCAGGAGTGACTTCAAAGGAACTCTCTGAAGTGCACAAGGATCCCTTTCATCCCAACCCTGGCTCCATACTACCAGTTGGGGATAAAGCAGCCTTTTGTGTGAAGGCAGGACACAACCTGATCAGATGTGTGAGCCACCCCCCCCTTTCTGCTCAGGAATGCTGTCAGTATGCAATTTAATGCAGACGTATCCCCTGTCACCCCCAGCACTTCCTGTGCCGTGGCTGTCTAGTGGGAACGCACAAAGTGTAGCTTTCACCCAGATCAGATGTGTATTGGAGACAGGCTGCAGACACACATAGCGAAGATAAGAGCACAGAAATATTCTCTTTCTAAATGTGGCATTTATAAAATGATAATGTCAAACTCAATTTTACAATTAAAGAGGATTTATCACCACCATTCCACCATTCTAAAGATATGAAAGATGATGAAGCTACTCCTGTCGGATCAGCAATAACAGCTTAAAAGGTATAAGAGAATTCTTAATGTTAGCTTATTACAGGAGTATATTTCACATTAGTGAAACATGAAATAGGCTGTTTGTCACTACCAGAACATGTCAAACATAAAAGTTCATATTCTACCTCTTACTTACACAGCACCTTGCCAATAGGGCTACCTAACGCCTACCTTAGGGGTGGCCTACGTCTACCTGAGGGGTTGCCTATGTGTAATAAAAATGAGTTTAAGGCTTGGCAAGTAGTTTTAAATGCCAAGTCGAAGTAGCAGTAAACTGCGCTCACACGCCCGACAGTGGCAGGCCTGAGACATGGTTAATGGTCTATGTTAGAAGGTGGTTCTCACCCTAGGGGTGCCCGGATTTTTTGCTTTTTGAGCACCTAATTGTTGAGCTTTAACTGTGGGGGAGCCTCATAATCTGGGACTCACCCACAGTGAACTCATAATGAAGGAGACTGCATGGAGATTTTACTGGTGTCCCCCTGGCTTGACTAGGTCAATACGGAGAGAGGGTACTGGTTGGTACACACTCTGGAAGGGAGACCAGCTAGTGACACAGGGATGGGATGTAGACCTAGCCCAGGAGACCGCATCAGTGCTGAGGTACTGTACCCTTGTCCAGAGAAGGGGTAGGCATAGTGTTGCATGCCCAAGGGCAAAGGTGGGCCTAGTTAGGCTGAGTCCATGACTGACCGGGAGGTATCTAACCTAGAGCCTGGAGGGTTCTTAGGGTAGTCTGGGATCCCTGTTATGGGTGGAGATTTCATGGATGGGAGGAGCAGGTGGTGTGAGCGGATAACTGGTGAGTAAGAGGGTCTGGTCAGAACGCCTTATAACTAATTATCTATTGCTGACTACGGGAAGTGTACCAATGTAGAGTGGCTACTTCTTCCCTGTAGGAATCAGCTGGGCACGGTGTGTGTTAGAAGGTGGTTCTGACACTAGGGGCCGCCCGGATTTTTCACTTTTTGAGCACCTAATTGTTGAGCTTTTACTGTGGGGGAGCCTCATAATCTGGGACTCACCCACAGTGAACTCATAATGAAGGAGACTGCATGGAGATTTTACTGGTGTCCCCCTGGTTTGACTAGGCCACTGCGGAGCAGCTGTAGTATGGGGCACCGCGCTGGTTACATGCAGACACATGTGTACATGCGTGTGCACATGTGTAGGGGCTGCACATGGTAGATTCCTAATGTGCGCAGTCCAGGAGCAGCTACAGAGTGAATGGTGTGGTAGGACTTATGCAGAATTGGGTGGCGACATGGAATATGCTTTATACACTGGAAGGAAACATGCCAGGGAAAGTCAGTGTGTTTTATTGTGTTTTTCACTTCATTAGTCCCTTATGGGGAGGTGGAACCCATGGGCTAGGGTCACTTCCATAAGGCCTACTAATTCCAGACACGCAGTAAAGTCCCGTATGGCGGATGAATGAATGAATGAATCAATTCTTTATTGTTTGACTACTCAAAACCATTACATTAAAAACCAAATTACAAAATTACAAAAGTTAAAACCAAGAGAGTACCAGCAAGCAAGTCTATGTAGTGATTCCCTGGGCACTGGTGGATGCAGTGAGAAGGGTTCATAATGAGACAGCCCAACGTGCGTCTGCAAGGTCTCTATTCATGTGTGCCCTGGGTGGCCATCAGCTTGGACCGTCTCTGATGGATACATTTTCCAAAAGAGGCCATTTGTTTTACCATGGTTAATGTACATAGTTGGAAAATCGCCTCCTTTGCGGTGCATGATCCCACTTGTATTAGGATGGGCCTGAGGTAGAGACTGCGAGCCGAACGCAGCGCTGGACAGCAAAGTAGAAGGTGGGCCAGTGACTCTCGTTTGTACCTGCAGAGCCTGCATTCCTGTGCAACAAATCCAGCCTGTTCAAAGGCGTATAGTTCTTTTAGGGGCAGGGGGTGTAGTCTGTAGGCTAGAATCTTATGAAGAGCTGCACGGCCCACAGCCTGCGTGAGATGGTGTTCATGGTTATGCACAGTGTGCGGCAGGCATAGGGACTCATGGAAGTCTCTATTTGCGAGTGACTCCAGGTCCAGTTCCCGCGAACGTGCACGTACTTTTTTTTTGTTCGCGTTTTTAATGGCAGTATAATTAACATGTTCGGGATTGCAAGACTCTGTGGCTAGATGGAGAAGATCCGTTGCCGCGTTAAGAGTGGCTGACCAGGGATTCCCAGGTTCCGTGAAGATATGTTTCAATACTGCCTTGAGTGTGTTCTCGTGTGCCGCTGTTGTAAGGAAGTAATATTTACTTAAAGCGGCCATCTCTTCCAGATTTTTCTGGTTGAGCGAGAACTCTAAACGGACGAGGGTGTTTCTGGTGCACCTTGGTAAATGGAACAGTCTCTTGTAAGCTGTGCAGTGGATTTTTTCTAGGTCCTTGTTGAGTTTACCCGGGAACGCTTGTTGAGCATAATTGAGGGCCGGCATTAGCTTAGCTTTAAGTACTCTTTGAATAGCCATTGTAGATGGGCTATATAACGAGGCTTGTAACTTGCAGAGGGCATAGGTGATGGTTTTACCCTTTCCTTGAATATTCTTTAAGTGGGCGCTTGGAAGCCCCGGCTCTTGGTAGCAAGTGCCCAAATAAGTATATCGTTTTGTACTTTCCAAGGAAAGATGACCAAGCCTCCATCTTACAGATTTTTTCTTTGGATAGTGTCTGAAGATGATTACTTTTGATTTGGAAGGATTTGCTGCCAAAATGTTTTTCTTGTTATATACTGCAAGTGCAGTCAGCGCCTTTTGTAGCCCAATTTTAGTGTGGTCCAGGAGTACCAAGTCATCAGCCTATTGCATAAATGGAATTTTGATCCCTCCGATCTTTGGGGTTGCTAAGGCAGCCCCGGACAAGGCCCTCTCCATGTCCGCTGTATATAGATTGAACAACAGGGGGGCCAAAACGCACCCTTGTTTTAGGCCTCGATCTGTTTCAATCTTGCCGGATGCGGAGTCGCTCGAGAGTTTGATTCTAACCCACGTTTTTTGGTACAACGACTGGATCGCTCTTAGCAGGGATGAGTTGATCTCCACAAGATGGCACGATCTACCCCATCAAACGCTGCCGAGTAATCAATAAAGCACGCAAATAGGGGGAGACTTTTGCGCGACCGCGCTTGGTGGACCAGAAAAGAAAGTGCGGTGATGTTATCTACAGTAGCAGACCCAGGTCTAAATCCATTTTGGCAGAATGGGATAAGGCCTTCTTCGCTCGTCCAAGCTGCAAGGTCACTCAGGATGGCACTAGCGTAGGCTTTTCCCTTGATATCCAGGAGGGCGATCATGCGGTAGTTTGACGGATCTGTTTTGGGGCCTTTCTTGTGGATTGGATGTAAGAGCGAGCCTCTCCATGAGTCTGGCACGTCCCCCAAGAGCCAGCATTGCGCGTACAGGTGGCTCAGATTTTCGGTCCAAAATTTGATGTTCGCTTTAAATAAATGGCCAGGAAGGCCATTAGTGCCCGGTGCACCATTTTGCCTGATGTTTTTTAGTATTTTAGACACTAACTTTTTTCCGGGCGGGGCCTTCTTTTCGGTAGCGGTGTCTGGCTCATCACCTGCTATGGGTGCATCATTTTGCTGGTTGACAGATCCCTCTTCGTTATAAAGTGCTTTTTCAGTGGGCGACCCAAATGGATGCTTCGAGGGAGTTTTCTCTATGATTTGTACCTCGTCCGAGGTTGCTTAGGTAACTCCAGAACTCTTGTGTTTTCCCGGGGCTCAAAAGGTCGAAGATTTTTAGCCATTGTGCTTCACAGTGATCACGTTTTGCAGCCCAAACTATCTTAGAGTGAGTTTTTGTGGCTTCTTGTAATTGCATTTTGTTTGAGCTTGAGCCGTTTTTGCGGAAGGCTTTTCGTTTCGTGTTCAGTTGTTTAGCGCTTGTTTTGATTACTTCATTATAACCATATGCAGTTGGAGGATGCCAGTAAGTTGTTCTATCTGTGTCCCCGCGAAGTGTCGCCGCCAGCGTCCCAGTTATGTCGTTCCATGTTGCTATAGCGGCCTTCTTCTGACCGCTTGGATTTTTCACTTTTTGAGCACCTAATTGTTGAGCTTTTACTGTGGGGGAGCCTCATAATCTGGGACTCACCCACAGTGAACTCATAATTAAGGAGACTGCATGGAGATTTTACTGGTGTCCCCCTGGTTTGACTAGGCCACTGCGGAGCAGCTGTAGTATGGGGCACTGCGCTGGTTACTTGCAGACATATGTGTACATGCGTGTGCACATGTGTAGGAGCTGCACATGGTAGATTCCTAATGTGCGCAGTCCAGGAGCAGCTACAGAGTGAATGGTGTGGCAGGACTTATGCAGAATTGGGTGGTGTCATGGAATATGCTTTATACACTGGAAGGAAACATGCAAGGGAAAGTCAGTGTGTTTTATTGTGTTTTTCACTTCATTAGTCCCTTATGGGGAGGTGGAACCCATGGGCTAGGGTCACTTCCATAAGGCCTACTGATTCCAGACACGCAGTAAAGTCCCGTATAGCGGATGTGTGAAGTAAGTATTCTGCAGAGTCCTAAGATCTATTTGTACTGCTTTTTGATCATACAGAACTGTCATATTTCTCTGAGCCAGTCATGACCAGACCCAGGCTGAGGGTTGACCTCAGCTTGATGGATTGATAACCTTTCTTCCACAAGCTAAGGTCTCCTCTCCACAAAGAAGAAGATGGGTGGGTCTACAGGCTCATCCATTAGCAGCTTTCGCTGTGTGCCAGGCACCAGGCTGCACCAAGGAGGGAAGGTAATGAGGGGGAAAGGTGTTGGCCATGGGGCCAGAGACACTGGATGATGCCATTTTGAACAAACCCAGAGGCTGGACAAGAAGGAGGGAGCAGGGAAGTGATGAGTCGCTGTTTGATAGACCGAGACTTCCTGCCAGCCCCCTACTCAACTTTTAAAAAGTACTTGCACAGGAAGAGAAGCTCTCTCTGGTGTGCGGTCTGCTGAGACGGAAGGTGCTAGAGCCAGGCAATGGGCAGTTGGAAGGAGAGACCCGCTGACTGTCACCCAGGCCCCTAACAGCACCAGAAGAAGCACCCAGGACTGGGGCGCAGGAGCAGGGGCCTCTGCACAGGGAGAAGAGAGGCATAGGGAGTCAGTGAAGACTGCTCCCTGCAGAATGCACCCTCTTGGAGACTCAGAGGGCGAAGGAGAGTACTCCCAGTGACTGGGGGACACCACCAGGAGCAAGAGGATGCACAAATGGGGCAGATTGGACCCCAGGGGCTGAGATATGGCCCCCGGAAGGTAGGTGCCCTTTGACCCCTAAAAAGACCGACGACGAAGCGTGTGGGGCTCCGCCGCCGGTCTCATAGATGCACCTGAGGTGGGTCAGGTCCCGGGGGCTGCCCCCCACAGAAGTAAAGCCGGGGTGCTCCGTCACGCACCTTGTGAAGCTGCCCCCGCGGGGTGCCAGGAGCCCACCCTGGCCCCCGCTGAACACTGAACCGAGGAGCGCCGTCTGGGAGCCCAGCCCTGGACCCCATGTGAGGAGGCAGGGGCGGGAGATGCCGTCGAGCCCCCCGCGCAGAAGACTGGAAGGGGCCCAGGACCCTATCCCCGGGCCCCGAAGTCAAGCCGGGGGGCGCTGTCGCACTCCCTGTGGAAATGCACAACCGAGGGCCAGGAGCCCACCCTGGCCCCCGCCGAAGGTGGAGGAGGGGGAACGCCGTTGCACCCCTGAAGATGTCCAGGGACCCAGGACCCCATCCCCGGGCCTGACAAGGAGAAGGCTGGGGGAGTGCCGCCGCACTCCTCTGAGGTCCCAACAGAACTGCTGGAGGCGGCGTCTGCCCGCTAGAGCAGGCAGACCAGAAGTGCTCGGCTGGCTCCCACGGCAGCACATAAGAGCGCTGGCCATGCGGGGAGCCGGCGGGGGCAGCCGGGGGTGGGCTCCCCAGGCTGCCCTCCAACATAGAGGCAAGTGGGAGTCCTGGGTGGGACCGGGACCCCCGGAACAACGGAGTCGGCACAGCAGGATAGCCGCTGCTTCCATATGTGGGCCAGGATCGACCTGCAGGGTCAAAACAGCGTGTTCGTTGCTTGGGCTGGCCCCAGGAGGACGGGGTCACCACCACATGAATGTGCAGGTGCTGGGGGAGCTGCTGGAGAAGCGCAGTCTCCCCCTTGCACGAAGAGAAAAGTCCCACCCTAAGTGTCTTGGTGATTGGAAAGAATAACCCCTCAAGGGCTCAGCCAGCATTTAACATCTTTTGGGCTGGAACTTTTGTTCTTCGGCTGAGGGTGAATTGAAAAGTGCTTCATGGAGTGAAGAGCTGAGTACGGGATGTCTTGAGAAGGGCATCCTCTGGAGGGGAAGAGATGCAATTGCACCATATCTGCATTTACTAATGGTTATTTCTTTAAGGGGTACTAACGTTCATGGTTTTAATGTGAAGTACATGGTAAAGGTGATGTCATAAGCAAAGACTGGTTATGATATCAGACAACCCAGCTAGGGTGTCTTGCTGTATATGCATAATCCTAATCTGTTGATTTCATCTGTGATGCCTGGTGATTTCATCTGTGATGCCTTGAGGCGCTGTATTAGCAAAGCATTCTAATGATTTCCAAATGTACTCAGTCAGGGTCATGTGTCACCAAGGCAGGTGTACCCCTGTTTAATGCTTGTTGAGGTAATTGGGGACACCACTGGGATGTGCCAGTGCACAGGGCCCTCGCTCCAGGTTATGTTCAACTAATTGCATAGGGGGCAAGATGATGTGCATACATGGGAGTGGTGGAACTAGACCCCACCCCCCCGCGGGAGGGATGGAGATGTTATGCATTGTCCCAAAGTAATTCCAACAGCTTATGTATATTTGTAAATTGGTGCATAGTATTTAGTAGTGTGTGTGTTTAATAAATGTACTCTTACTTTTATAAAGCAAAGTACAGACTGGACAATCAATTATTGAGTGGTATTCCTGCGCACTTGCAAATGGCGATTACTAGCCCACCCCACATCCTTGAGAAAGCCTCAGACTGCTCTGCAAGGCTACCCTCTGAGAGTCAGGTGCTACAATTGGCTGTTTGGTTCCCAGTGAAGGACAAATGTAGTCATGTTATTGAGTTCAATGGGAGCCTATGTTCAGACTGAATACATTGGCTCCCATTGAAGAAAGAGGTGGCAGGGGGAAATAGGCACCGTGTGGCAGGCGCATCCTTGTGCCTGGCACCCTAGGCATGGCTAGTAAGTGGGACCCAAGGGTCCCCAAAGTCTGACTCTGACTGCTGATTTGAGTCAGTCTGCACAATTTGGAAAGGCTGTCTGAATCCAGCATTGTAATCGGTCATTCGGAAACATGGTCTCCGTACAGCTCGGTCATTCCAAATGTCGTTGGGTTCCGATTGGGATATTCCTAATGCCTAACTTGCATCATACTTGGTCGGTTGGAAACCTTTCTGATTCGGTCAAAAAGTCACTTTCCCGATCTGATTCAGATGGAGCAAATGCCATTAGCGGGCCTTCCTAACTGCATTGAAATCGGTCCCCTACTGTGCAACACCCATTGATTGTGACGCAGCCCCTATTTACAAGGGTGTCATAAATAGGAGTCACCTCAAAAATTAAAACCATAGAAAACCTGTTCTTAACATGGCGAAACGAGGAGAAATGCTTAATTTCTCCTCGTTGTTGCTGTTTCTATGTGGGCTGCACAATGCAGCACACATATGAGCTACAAATCAGCATTCTGGATCGTTCATGTGCAGGAAGGGGCACCTTCCTGCAAATACACAATCATCTCCCCCAATGCAGACGCGCTTGCCCTCTGGTGCAAGGGTGTCTGCATTTGTGTTAGGCAGCTAGATCTAGTGCCAGTGCTAGGGAAAACGCAGGGGTGCTCCGCATTCTTGTGAGTTCGGCACATCCCTGAATTTTTAAGAATGCCACGCGTCGCCATTCTGTTGTAAATATGCCCTTGCATCCACTAATTCACCTTGGCCTGGGAGCTGGTTGAAATTTCCTTCCCGATATAATGACTTAATTTATGTTGATTTGATGGCTTTATTTTATGCATCATTTTGATGAAGGCCAGTCTCCTAACCATAAGTAAGCTGCTTTTATTATATGCATTATGTTGATGAAGGCCAGTTTCTTAACCATAAGGAAGCTGTGGAGACCACATTTCAGCCTGATCTGGCACTGTGCCCTGAAGACTGACATTAAATTTTTTTTTACCAGTGGTCAGAGCAATCGATTTTTACTTAAAAACAATTCCCAGGTGTTGGACTTGGCCCTTCTGGCAGGTTCAACCCTAAACTTTTTGCTCTTTAATGGTGGCCTGGTGATAGTGATTTTTGGTTTCTGCGCACTTTATCACTGTGTCCCAGGGTAAAGTGCGTGCGTGTGGTGAGATTGGCCTGCCCTCCCATAGGAATGCATGGGGAATGTATGTGTCCATGTTAGTTCCTGATGTGTGGAGAGTGCAGGCTCGAGTTTGGTATGTGTGGACTCGTGTGATTGAATGCTGCGCGATGATGTGTGCGGTGTGATTGTGTTTAGTGTGGAAGTGCCAGTTCTAGAAGTTGGCATGCCTGAGTAAATTATGTGAATTGGCTGTCTGGCTTATGATTGGCTGGAGCTGGCTGGTGTGCCAGGCTCCATGAGTCAGGAAGGGTCTGCCCTGGTGGTGAATGGGAGATCTGCATGTGTGATGTGAGGGAGGGGTGAACCTGGTACCTGAATAGGGCTGGACTTTCCCCCACACAATGCTGGCTCCGCCCCCTGTGGTGCGACTGATGACCCTACCCATCCTGTGAATAGGCAGAGGGGCTGAGCAAAACAAAGTACTCAGGAACCAGCCTTATCTGGTTTGCCCCTTGCCTGCACCTTTAGACAAAGGAATGGTGTGTATAAAAAGAGGATGTGACCTCTTGAAAAATGTTCTCTTGCTTGATTCTATCTTGGAGGAGGCCTGCTGCTGCTGGGCGCCAGTAGGACCGCCACTGGGACTGCCTCCCTGCCTGGAGGGCCCAGTGAGCTGGCCCCTGGGCCCAGCCTTTGCCCCCCACCTCCTGAAGGACTTTTGCCCTGTGGCGCCTTGCGGCACTTTGTCCCTCCTTACAGCGCCTGGGAAGTGCTGTGTGTTACTTTCAGGGGGAGCGCTGGGGTTAGTCTGCAGCCCCGAGCGGCACTCGCCGTCCTCGAGGGATTCCCCGTGTGGGGATACCCCTTTTGCTGACTTGAGACGTGCAGGTGCCCACCCTAGGTCTTTGTGTGCTGGCGAGAATTCATTCCGGAAGCCAACCCCGTTTCTGTGTGTGCTTTAAACGGGTGCCCACCCCACTAGGGATTTCATCTTGAACCGGGAGCCCACCCCGGATTGTGAGAAAATCACAGCCGCTGCCCCAGGCCGAGTTCCTCCCGAAGAAGGCAGCCGCCGGCATCACCCTGAGGCCACGCTGGGATTGGCCCAGCCGGCCGAGCCTCCCGCAGCGTCATTGGTGGAGGGAGCAGAAGTAAACAGGAAGAGGATGGGAGCCCACCACACGCTCCTGTACCTGGAAGCAGTATGCCGTGTCCTGACTGGGGCTCCCGAGTACAAGGGAGAGCCCCGGATTTCCTGCTCGTACCGAGGGAGGACGGGAGCCCACCCCGCCTCCCAGGACGTCCCCGCCCCGGAGCAGCTCCAGCACGACCACAGGAGCCGGGAGAGAGAAGCGGAGTCCCCAGAGCAGCCCGGTGAGTGCAAATGGCTGCGGGGCATCGGTGTCAGATGCAGAGAGCCCCCGCGTGCAGCCGCCGCCCCAGGAGTAGACCGGTGAGTGCGGAGGGGTCTCCAGCGTCAGAGGCATTTGTTTAGAGTCTGAGGGTCCCTCCCGAGCAGACGTGCATTCCCGAGTCCCCAGGGGGGGGACTCCAACGGCACCGGGGGCATTTGGTTATTTAGAGCCTGCGAGGCTCTCGGGGGCATTTGTGTATTTCGAGTCCTCAGAGGGGGGACTTCAACAACGGAGCACATCATTATTTAGAGCCCGAGAGGCTCTTGGGCATTTCCTTTGGTTTCGAGTCCCCAGAGGGGGGACTCCAATGACAGGGACATTTAGGGTGGTAGAGCGGCCCCGGCTGGCAGCGGGCCGCTCCCCCCCCACAGTGGGCAGCATTTGTCATAGAGCCCACAAGGCTCTCACGTTGTTCTTGGGCACTGTTCATTTTGGAAGCCC
This sequence comes from Lissotriton helveticus, assembly GCF_964261635.1. Taxonomy (NCBI): domain Eukaryota; kingdom Metazoa; phylum Chordata; class Amphibia; order Caudata; family Salamandridae; genus Lissotriton; species Lissotriton helveticus. Next base: position 955,728,788 of record NC_136071.1, read on the forward strand.
AGAAGAGAGCCAGGAGACACGCTGGTGCCAGGCTCAGCTCTACAGCTGCCCAGCACTTAGTGGGCAGCTGCTCCGTTTAGGCCCTTGCAATCTTCCTTGGCTGCCTGCGCAGCCTGCCCTGACTTTTCTGGACATAGGGCGTTTCAGCCACTGAGAGGCCAGTTGGCCTAGGGGACAGTTCTGGTGTTATGCCCTTGCGTGGGGTACATGTTTTTGGCCCCATTTGATTGTGGCGCAATATGTGATAATCTGCCTAATGTCATTTCTCCATCATGTATGATGTCTTTGTGTCTATACCTCTGAATGTATTGGGGGGCTTAGGAGGCTGTTTTCCCCAGTATAAGGTTATGCTAGTGAGTTCTTGATTCCCTGCGTGATATTTTCCTAAGTTGGTTAGGGTTGCGTAGGTGGTACTTACCTCTTACCAGTGGTTACTGGTGGTGTGCTCTATATTCTATTTTGTGCTACATGTATTATTGTTCTATGTTCTACGCGCTATTCCTACAAGTATTCTAGTTCTAAAAGTGCTTACTCCTAACAGTGGTCCATGTGGCCCTGTCCTGTACATATAACCCCTGTAAATTCTACCCGAGCCTCTGGCACATTGTAAAGTGTGTGTTTCTTATCTAATGTGTTTGGTATAATACAAAGGCTATTTGTATATATAACCTTGTGTGGAGTTTCCTTTGTGGTGGGCCTTGGGTGTTGTTGCTGGGTGCGCACGCAATATCTTAACCTACATTGCCCCCGGGATAAGCCTTACTGCTCGCATCACGTTACCTAGAGGGTGAGAAGGGGTTATCTTTGGCGTGTAACTCCCTTGCCCTGACTTGAGTGGTGGTTTCTGCCTGACTTTGGCGCAAGCCTTAGCCAACTGGAAATCCCATTTCTAACACCAGGTATTTTTTGGAGTAGACAGATTTTTTTGTGTTGCTGTTTATTACGTTTTCAGTGAAATACATATGCAGCTTTATACGGATATAAACACCGTCTCAAGGTGGCCTTCACAGCACAACAGGTGGAATTGAACACATACTAATAAAACCGCTGTATCGAGCTATACATAATGTGAGCTGATATGAAACACTCCAATAAACACCAACGCACAACATCACAGTATGCATCGTTTCAATTACCTGTTAATTTCTGCACAGATCTCAGCCCTCGCTTGTAGAATTCCCACCCCTGTCACCATGTAGCAATGCACGATATCTACCTTCCCCTTCTATGCAGTGTCTGCTAAGGCATTATCCTGAAGCAGGACAGAAAAGTTGACAAGATTAACCTTCCAAGAATTTCGAAACCAGACACTTTTTCCTTTGTCTTTGAGGCCCCTTATCAATTTGTTTTGTCTAAATTGATTTCCAAATCCGTAGCTTTGCAAGCATATCCAAGGGTACCCAATAAACGTTGCAGACCGTTAGGGGTCTTGCTCATTAGCATTGTATCGTCCGCGTTCTGCATAATAGGCAAATGTAATTGTCATATTTTCGGGAAATCAACAGTTTCCGGATCAAAAACATTTGATAAATCCAATTTAAACAGGTTGAAAAGGATCTGTGCTAATACACAACCTTGTTTGACCCCGTTAAATTTTACAACGTTGTTTGTGAATGCCCTCTGATTTCCAATCTTGCTGCTTACCCATGTATCAGAATTTAGAGGGGAATGCCTTTTAGAATATGCCAAGGGATTGCAAATTTAATGAATTTTGCCCATTGTTTGGAACCAAAACCTTTGTCGAAAGTTGATTTGAAATCCATAAAATCTATGTATAATTGCCTTTATGTGTTAATTGCCTTTGACCTCACTATCGCCAGGGCAAGCATATTTTGATCCATTCCAGTCCTATGGCCAAATAAACCCTTTATTATACTAGGGAATTAGATGTAGAGTGAAGTTCCAATCCTTCAGCTCTTTGCAAAATATTTTGCCTCAATGTTTCTTAGCGTTCAAATGGGTCACTTTTTTTAAAGATCGGTTGCCACATTGATTCTCTCCAGGATTCAGGTATTGTGTGAAAGCAGATGCATTTGTTCCACAAGTGATTGAACCACCTTGCCTAAAAAGGCAAAGTAGACTCAAAGAGGACAGCTGGTAGCCCATTGGGACCCAGGGCACCCCAAGATCTCCATTTGGATATAATCTAGCTCACCTGATTGTCATTTATTCACATTAACAAGGGTTACTGATTAGGATTTGACAATAGCAGGTACCACCTTAAAGGGCTGGGATGAGGGATAATTAATAAATGAAACCCATACTCTAAAGTTACACCAGTGATTAAAGTCAATTTAGTCACCTTTAATTGCTTTAAATGAAAGTCAACTAATCATCCTCCATGGAAGATGAAACAGGTTTCCTGTTGCCTGCCGTGGCTGTCAGCCCTGTGAGCTTCCACCCATGTCGATGATATACTTTCAACTTTCTGGGTCAAAATGCAAACTCACCACTCAAGACTCCCCTGCCCTCTTTAATGAAACACCTATGTCCCTAGGGAATGAGTGACATAGGCCACCTGACTGCCCTACCTGCGTTCTCCCAATGTCAAGTACTAACTGTTTGAGCCTTGTCAAAGATCTACCAGGGACAGTGGATTGGTCATCCTGTCTCTCCACCCCACAGAGCTAACAAGTGGGCATTTCTCCAGAGGGCTGAGGTATTGTATGGGGCATTAAACTGGATTGTCCTACTCAGAAACCTGAGCACACACTACTTTGTTTGCATGTGTGCCCAACACGTACAGCTTTCTTGAGGTTTGTTCAAATGTGACACAAATGGCAACAAGACATTCAGCATTATGATCACAGTGCTCAGAAAATAAAGTAGTCTGTGTCACAGCATTTTTGTTTCACCGGCACAAACACACAGGGGGAGAGGGGGTCTTCTCATGTACCTTCTGTAGTGTTGTACCTTAAAGTTGGTAGGCCTAACGAGTAACCATACTCAGAAATCTAGACTTCAGGCACAGAATTGCACTGGGCCCTGATTTAATCCTTGAATTTAAGTAATATTTTTGACTCCTTGCCATTTTTCGAACATTCATAGGCCTGTGAGATTGCAATATGCAGCTTCATCCACACATTGATTCACTCACTCATTCATCCATTCATGACCTCCTACTTCCAACCATCCCCACCATGCATTCACTCATTCACTCATCCGAGGGTACTGTAGCATCCCCGAAATACCTACACATTTTATTTTGATCTTTTCACACTAGCTGTACTTTGAAGACAGATGTCAAATGTCAGGCTATATTGTCTGATACATTTGTTGCTTATAGTCAATACATGTAACTGAACTGTACAGATATTTCAAAATATATCAGCAGTTAGGAAAGCACACATGAAGCACATTTTGAATTCTGAAGTATGATGAAAACAAAGATTTTAATAGGATTAAATCAAATCAAGACATTTTAGCTAGAGATGCGCAAATGCTAAATATTGGCTGAAATTGGTTTTCCACACATTACTGTTTATTGTCAGACTATGCCATTGTTAGATTTGCCATCTTTGGTGTGGTTCCCCTGACTTTTTGCCTCTACCTCCTGTATTTTTGATGCTGTGCTGGATTTCGTTTTTTGCTGGCTTAGATGATTTGGGCACTTTGCCACTGCTGATCAAATTGGTTCTCTCTGATTGTCATATTTAATTTACTGGTAACCCTCTAGTAAAGTGCACTAAGTGTGCCAAGGCCTGTAAATCAATGCTACTAGTGGGCCTGCAGCACTGCTTGTGCCACCCACCCGGGGAGACCTGAAAAGGTATCTCAGACCTGCGACTGCGGTGTCTGTGCGCAGTTCTTAACTGCCATGTCAACTTGGCAAGTGCACCTACTTGCCAGGCCCTAAACTTCCCTTTTCTTACATCAAGGCCCCCCTATGGTAGGCCCAAGGTACCCTACTGGGCAGGGTGCAGTGAGGACATGCACTGGTGTGTGTAATATGTCCTGATAGTGAAATACTGCAGTTTTTCACAATTAAAAGGCTACCTTGCCCCATAGTATAGAATAGGAAATGCTTTGTAACATCTCACCAGTATAAATTCCCATTGGGACAAGATTGAGAAATAAAGTTTAGGGTCTCTGAACTCAGAATTTAATAACACATCTTTTAATAAAGATGGGTTTTAAATTGTGTGTTTGAAAATACCCCTTTTAGAAAGTAGTAATTTTCTTGTTTAACCATTCTGGGTGCCTCTGCCTGTTTTGTGTATTGACTGTCTGGTTTTGAAGTGGCAGGGGCTGGGGATGGGCATTCACTGTAGACAGTCACTGGGGGGTTGAGGTGTGTCTGGCCCTTCCTGGATGACTCAGAGCTGAGCTGAATGGGCTTGGCTAAATTTAAAGTAGTAGGCGTAGTTTCCCTTGACTCTGAATAGCGCCTGTGTCCCCTGCACAATGCTGTCTCCACCCCCTGTGGTCATACTGCACCAGTGAGGACAGATCTGGTCAGGACTGGGCTCAGAGACCCTTGCAGAAAGAAAACAAAGTCATTTTGGGGGAAAAGTATTAGACCTAAATCCCCAGAGATTTAGAGTACTTCTGGACTAAAGAGGAACCTTTGCCAAGGAGAAGAATTGAAGAACTGCGAGAGAGAGTACTGCCCCTTTGCTGTGTGTTGTGTGGGGTTGGCCTGCAGTTGCTATTTCTGCCAAGGAAAGGACAAAGACTGGAATCTGGCTTTGAACCTGCTTGAGAAGACCGCTAAGGGCCTGTGTGGGCTGGCCTCCCCTTCTGAAGTCTCAGGGACATACAGACTTCACCCCAGGTCACCTGAACTCTGCTGCTGAGAGTTCGGGCCTGCCAGGAGGTGCATGTTCCAGTTCTGGGCCCCTGGAGGTTGTGCTTGCTGCTGGGAGCTGGAAGAAACGTGAAGAACTTAGAAAATCAATGCATTGCTCTTCTTGCGGCTGTTTTTCCGACGCTGCACTACTGTGCAAGAAGAATCTCCACGCATCGCTGTGCGGCTGCAGAAACAGAAGCTGCGGCTCCAGCCACTGCAAGAACCTATACTTTGAGGGATCGCGACTGAAGAAATCAATGCAGCAGTGCTTGTCTTGTTGAGTTCAGATAAAGATACTTTATTTTTCTAAACTGGTGTGGTGTCACTTTGTGGTGTTATCACTGTATTACTGTGTGTTTTGAGTATAAATACTTTACATATTGCCTTTGGGATAAGTCTGTCTGCTCGTGCCAAGCTACCCAGGGGGTGAGCAGATGTTATCTAAAGAGTGTATCCCCCCTTACCCTGAATAGAAGGAAGGATCCCTATTTGGACAAAGGTACCTACTTCTGCCAACAAGAGACCCCTGTTTCTAACATCCATGTTTGGGAAATTTATAATCACACATTTTATGAGTTACAACATTTTTGATAAGAGGGAGACAGCAAACTTTATGAAAGAAACTAGAGTAAATAGGAACAACTCAGGACACCTCTTTGTATGTGTTGTAGTTATCTTGCAAAAAGTTGATTTGCTAAAAACCAAGGTCTGTACCATGCTGGGTTGCATTGGCTCAGCAAAGATTTGAGTTCCTGTTTTTATATGCCTATGGTGTGTGAAAGATGTATTTATTTCTTCAAGTTGCGTATTATTTTAGAGACCTCAGAAACAGGAAGAGGAAAACCCTGCTTACCTGTTTCTGAGATCTACTGTCTGCAACTCAAGTTTAAACTAAGGGGCATATTTATAGGGAGCAGGGCAGCTTAGCAAGTCACCTTGCTGTGTTGCCCTGTGTCAAAGTGATATATGCGCATATCTATAGCATAAGGTGCAGTCCTGCCCTTTCCCCCTGTGCCTGCTCCGTTTCCGCAGCCTAGTGCCAAGACATGTACACTTTCACTATGGTGCAAGGGTGCCTGCGTTGCATGCAGGATTGTTCTTTGTGCAGGAAGAGGCACTTTCCTGCACAAAAGCATTCCTGGGAGGCTTTTTCCTCTTTCTATGTGTGCTGCAGATTGCAGCACAAATAGAGGAAAAGATTTGGAGAAATAAACATATTTCTCCTCGGTGCTCTTCCCCTGTGAGACGTAAGGTTTTGGCACATCCCCAGGTTTACATGGTCTTGTAAATCTGGGGAAGCGTCAATATCCATCGGTGTTGCTTGGGAACACCCACAGTAATGCCCATATGCCTCCCCTGTCGCAGAGTAAGGCAATGCAGCGATTTGCACTACCTTCACTTACTCCACATCAATGAGGCCAAACAAAGACACGCGAAACGCTACGCATGGCCACAGAAATATGATTTGGTGGTTTGCGCCACCGTTGCGGCACAAAAAGGTACACAACGGCAGTACAAGTTGCTCATAAATATTCCCGTAAGAGTAATAGTGGGTGAACTTCATTCAATTTACATGCTGCCAGTATACACAAAAGGCTCTTGGCTTTGCTCTGAGCCTCAATGCCCATCAAGACATGGCTCTGTTTATTAGCTCCTGTCATTGTTGCTCATTATCAGTCATCCATCTGTGACATGTAGCACTATAGCAAGCAGAAATGTTTGCCTAATAAAATATCACATCGTCAGATTCATGTTATCTTACATGTAGTATTATTTTGCACAACTTTCGAGACAATATTGCCACCAATATGCTTTTGCCACTGTGACGATCTCTGCTCCAAACTCATGGCAAACGGAAAAAAGGTAGACATTCATAGGCGTGTCACATTTACACTATTGGACTTATATCTATAGTACTGTGCCAGGGCACTTACAATTGCGATGTATATGTGTTGCAGTGAAGAGGGTCATATCTTGCTCTACAGAACAGAAGCTCATTAGGCTAAAATATTCAGGGCCAGATTTACCAACAGGTGAAGCACCCCAGCGCAGCAAGCAAAGTTGCTGGCTGCATCACCTGGAGAGAGCAGCACTGCATCATATATTTTTAAATACATTGAGCAGATTTGTTTTCTCCATGCCTCGGTGCACTTTCTGCTGCCTAGCGCCAACACAGGCACCCTTTTTTAACAAAGTAGCGCAAATAACCAGTTCCATTTCTTTGTATCGAAAAGGAGTTTACATCGGTTCTGTGTAACGCAATTCCAATGCAAAATCTGTGTTAATCTGGGTCTCAATTAGTGTAATTTACTGAAAAAAACAAGTAAACTGGCCTAAATTATTTCAAATAAGAGAACGAATAGAGATGTATGCAATTGACTGGTTGATGATGCTTATTGCCCGTGAGGTTAGAAGCTAAAAGCAAAGAATACTTAAGCAGATACAGAGGGCCACAGGGAATGAACAGAGATACTACAGTGGGGAGAAATAATACTATGTAACAGAGAATTTAACAATCACTTGGAGAAGCTGATCAAAACCTGGTTAAAGGGAACGCATAAACTGAACTGCTAGCAAGATAGGAGTTTCAAGAAGCAACAGTAAGGAACATTTATTTGTTGCCTCTATAGCTACTATATTAGTCTGAAGTCTTGTCACATAAGCTAATATTAGTCAAATACACAACGCATTAAAGCAGCTACCAAAATCAAGTCACAAATCATTATTAAGAAGATCGAACACAATGTTCAATGTTTTATACCATCCACGTATGAGCTAAAGCTTTTTCGAAGAAAAACTGCTTATTCTTGTGGTCTTTTAAAATCGGTGGTGCAGAAAATAAAAGGAAGATATTTCAGAGACACAGTGCTGTAATTTCAAACAACAGGAGGGAGATGCAGGCCGCGCAAACCACGTCACTGTTTGAGTTTCTAACTGGCATGTTGCCTGTGTTCCTGAGGACATTTATGATTTAACCTCACCTCATTTCATGATAAGTGGACAAAAATGTCAGTGTAGTACTTGAAACCATAAAATGGATAATGGTTGGGTGGTAAAATGCAGAGAACATTGACTCTATTATCAGATAAGTGCCCATTGTGGACTATTTCTGAAAGGTGTTCTTGTAGAAAATAGAAAATTCCCTGCCACTAAAGGAAAGGACAAAAATACTCACACTAGCACACCAATATATTAAACAGTAATTCGTATTTCAAAAAGAGTATTAGAGTGGGGAGATGATAATGGCTAATTCACACATGAGCAAAACAGAAACTCCAATATCACCGCAATCATGTCTGGATCATGCCAGGTTCACTTAAATAATTTTGTTGAAAAAATGTGGAAAGGTCACTTGTTAATAAGAACCTTACAACCACCCGAAAACTACACATTTGTTTCATCAGAAATAAGAACTGAAATGCTGCTGTTTCCCCATGAGATTTTGAGAACACGAATTCAGAGAGTTAAAGGTTACACGAATTATGTTGCTAGTTTGTTGTCTATTTGTTGAAATACAATGCATCAGCAGAGGGGCAGTTGGTTAGAGTTTATGTATGATAGGTCTGCAGTACATTTTATTTATGCGTGCATTTATCCACGTTTAAATTATTAGAGGGTCATTACTTACATTCGCCCGCAGTCGCCTTAGCCTACAATGAAGTGCAGCCAATTAAGTACAGACATGGTAAAAATAATGGAAGATAAAATAAACAGAATAATAAAACTATTCATCATCATCAAATAATTTCTATTGGGTCAAAATGACCAAAAAAGCACAAGGTAAAAAACTGATTAAACACAGATCACACACAATAAAATCACAAAGATAAAATACTAAGTTGCTTTTCATCATTGCCTTTCCATGATGTCATAACTGAGCCATACTGTATACTTTTTCCTTAAACTCCTCGCCTGAGTAGGAAAGTTCAATACTGCGTAATAGATTGTTGGAGACTCATAGCATTGTAAAAACAGTAAACCTTCTTGATGTGTTTTAAAACATTTCCCTGCTAGAAACATGATTCTAAAAGCTGAATATAAAGTGCAGAATAACATAAAGTGCCTAGTGGACTGTATGGACACTGTATCACATGGGCAGCTGGGTAATGAAACAAACCGAGTTCTAGTAAAGGGAAAAGCCTCCAAGAAATGAAGCATATTTTTTCGAAGGCAGGTTACATAAAATTTATGTTCTGGTGCTTTTATCCATAAGGCTCCAACCCTCACAAGTTGACAAAGGCATAAACGCATGGACGGTTACCATGTCCAGAGCTTTCCTCAAGTCTCATCTCATCTCTATGGTCATGGTATGTGTCCTTTACCAAAGCCTTTGTGCGTGAGCCAATCTCTCTAGTATTCTTAAAAACACTAGTTAATCCCAAGTCATGAAGGGTATTTTTTATGTACTTGATCCATTGGATGTCTAGCACCTTCGTCTGTTTCAGACAATCCTCTACCATTCCCCAAGTGAAGCTTAGCTCCAGAGTAGACCACATTTTAACCCACAGCAAGGTAGGTGCCAAACCCACCTTATTTCTATAAGATCAAGGCCTATTTCTTTATGAGTAATATAACTTGATGTGGATCTGGGAATTCCAAAGAGCCTTGCTAAAAACTTATTTTTTCCAGCCTGGAGGATCTTTACAGGTTTATGTCCTCAGACTCCTGCACCATATGTACCCACCAACAGACATTTACTTCTGTATAGCATTATCAGTTCTTTGGTGGGACTGTGCCCTAAATGTTTTGCAAATCTAAACATAGATTCATAGGCTGCCTCCATCAACTGTGATTTTTGAGGAATCAGACAGTCCGTTTCAAATTTGAACCAAATAGAATGCCCAGGGAACTAAAATGGAATGTTTTCTTTATTGGTGTATAACTGCTAAATAACAACTTTGAGACGGTGGTCTTTGGCCCGCATGTTAAAATGTAGGATGTTTTATTATTTACATTGAGGTTTAACCCAGGCGTAAAACTATAAAACCCACCTAAAAGAGCTTGCACACCATTTTCAGTATTGGACAGGAGGATGGCATCATCTGGGTGTAATAAAACCAGGACTAGGCGTGAACCAATTTTTGGGACACAGAGGTACAGTCTGTTAAAAAGGAGTCAAGCCTTTTCTCACCGCACAGGTAACTTAGATAGGGGGAGTCGGGATGCCTAACTGGGAGTAACATACTCTCATATTCGTATCTTGGTGAAGACTGTTTAGCACATGCAATAAGAATGAATCTACTCAGGCAAGTCCCATGATGTCCCACAATTTATTTCTGTCAACTAAGTCAAAGGCACAGGAGCGGTCCATAAAGGGCATGTTTATGGCTCAACTCCTGGCCTTGACATATTTACCCAGGATTAGGGAAAGGGCGTGTTCTATGATGCCCTTGCCTGGGCAAAATCCAAATTGCACGTTGGATAAAAAAAGAGTTTTCACTCACTCCAGCTTCCAACATCCCTAAAATGACCAAAGATTTTTCTCAAAGAGTCAAGCAGTGCAGTCGAGCGGTAGTCGGATAGAATATTCTTATCAGCTTTTTTATATATAGGAACTGTGACTGACTGCTTCCATGACTCAATTGACCCCCTCAACTATTATAGATCTAAAAACATTTGTAAGCAGTTGGCCAAGAGATCTAAATTGTGTTTACAAAACTCTACTGGTACCCCGTCTGGACCTGCTGCCTTTTCTGATGCTGAGCGGAGTATGGCTGTCCAAACTTCCCCCAGAGAAATGGATTTTCTAAAATCAACTAGTGCCTTGCTGGTTGCAACGGGCTCAGCATGGAGCCTTTTATTTGTTTGAGGCATTTCTGGGCAAAATATTTTGCAAAATGAGCAACCCATTTGTGATTCATTATATGGCAGTTAATACGTGACTCTAGCTTTTTTGTGAATCAGGGCCTATTCACTATTTCCCAAAAGGCTCAGTTGTTTTTCAGGACTGCTGACTGCTCCAGGTCGCCTCAGGTCTTGGTTCTTATTTCAGCCTTTCTATTTTTGATAGCTTTCATGTATTTCCTTCTGGCCTCCCTCCCCTCCTCTGCATCCCACTGGATTTTGTTAGATGCATTGTTTATTTCTCTATAGGTGTTTGTACATTCTGAATTAAACCATGTGCAAACAAGACGACAAATCGTAGTGAATCAGATAATTGAATTACGAATCCCTGTGAAGTTTTCACACACAGTAGCTGGCTTGCAGTTCTCTCCCAAGCAATTCAAAATTTCCAAAGGATTTTTGCTTACCGCTTCTATGAGGCTTTTATTAGGGTCGACGTGTCACCATTTTCTGTGCACCTCCTTATTTTTTGGTATGGGGCATAGGCTGTGCTTTGCCAGGCGTATGGAGAGCTAAGGGTGTGCAGGCAAGCATTGCAGTGATGGGATAATGATTGCTAAAAGGGGACGGACAGACCTCGCAGTTTTTTATCTTCGGGGCCAAAGTATCCGACACTAGAATATGGTATTGATAGTTCCTTTGCCTCTCCCCACAGAGGTTGGAACATGTATCTGGTTTTCTTCCATTAAATACACTGCAAAGGTCTGGTTATTAGCTAATATTAGCCTTGTAATGCGTCCCCATATGCTGACTGCGTAAAGTGACCAGAAGGCTAGCCCGGCCCATTAAAAATTCCACATACATGATTTACACTGCAGAGACATTTCGTTATATTAAAATCAGTCAACCATAATAGAGAAACATCCTTCAATTCTTTATCTATTTTATACTGGAACATAAGCTCCAACTTCTCTAAAATCCCCACCGGTTGAGTCTTCAAGTAATTATAAAAAAATGAATTAGGATTATTTCAAATTGTTTGGGATAGGAAATCTTCACCAGTTCAAAATAGGGGTTAAAAAATGTATTTACTTGAATATTCCCCACTGTGGTTGATACCAAGATTGGGAGACCTCCCTTCCCCCTGTCAACAGATGATGGAAACGCAGGTGAACAAAATAACCTGAACCTATTGATTGTGATATGTTCATAGGCCCATGTTTCATGACAACATATGATGTCTAAGGTTTTGACAAATCGTAACCAATCATTGTTAGACATCTTTTGGCCGATCCCTGCCACTTTCCAGGAGAGAATCTGAAAACCCCTTACACACTGTGTGGGAGGGCTACTTTGAGGTGGGGTGACAACCATCTGGATCTGGGGGTTTGTTTGAAGAAATCATCAATGCCAGGGGCTCCTTGATATTCCCAATACCCAATAAGCCTTCATGTACTGACCCTGTCCTGCCCTCAGTGACTTGGCAACTATCTCTCTTGGGTGAGAGCACAATGGTTGGCTCAGGTCTGGCAATGACTTTTGTCCGGGGCGTTTTTCCTTTAAACGGGCAGTATAAGGATCAAGTCAGTCATTTGTATCCAACTCAGAGTATATGGAAGCTGTAATGGGTGGGGTTCCCATGAGCTCTCTGAGAGGCTACACTTGGGCGAGTGAAGGAGACCGCCCTTTCACCCTGGACACCCCATGCAAATACAAATAAAAGTAACCCAGAGGGACAACAGAGAGCGGATCAGGAGAATCTTTAACCCTTCTCTTAGTACCAAATCTGATCAAACAATGCGCCAACTCTGGGAACCTGCAGCTCACCACGATACAGACCCCTGTCAATGCCTTTGGAGAAGGCCTGATCCAACTGACTCTCTTCACCATGAGGATGTTGTCAAACTCCCAATTAGTCAGTGGGAGTTTGTCCCTAGCCAGTGGAAAATGTTATTTTTCAGAGCCTCAAAATTTTCAAATGAGACAAGAGGTACCCCCACGAAAACTGATACATAGGGCAACACTCTGGCCACAAGTGCAAGGCTTGATGTGCATGTGGTGGACACAGCTTCTGGGGGTGAAAATGATCAGAGTTGGCTGGTGAATCTTTTGCTCCTCTAAAACTGGGTCTGAGGACCCATCAGGACTGTATCAGGTCTATTTACTGTAGTGGTGGGCTTAGTTAAAGAGGAGATGGGACCAGCGTTACTGTGTAAAATCAGGGGTTGGTTATCAGTCCCCCCATGAGTTACTCTGAAGCTAAAGTTTTTTTAATGATTGCATCATGTGGGTACATAAAAGCTAGGGAAGCAGAGGTAGGCCTACTCTTGGAGATTAGTTCCTTAATCACCCATTCTAGTATATTAAGTCTATCCAAGATAAGTGCAATGGCAGAAGTCAGTCCCCCCTTTAATTTTTCTACTAACCTTTCCCCAAATACACTTAGCTCCGTCTGGCCAATGTCTTGTATCACAACTGGAGGGGAAGTTGGTTGATGCATGTGCTCAGAATTCTGTTAAATAAATCTAGTTTTAGATTTTAGCCCTGGTTTTTTAGTCATAGCTGGGCCTGGTTTCAGATTCCTCTTTTTCTCACCACAGGCTCACATGGACTGTTGATAAAGCCAGGACAGGGACTAGGACCAGAGCCAGGGTTGTGCAAGGTATGAGTCTAGGTGAACTAGATACACTCTGTGTACCCCACCTGAACTAGATACACTCTGTGTTCCACAGTTACCCCACCTGGATCAGATACAACAACCCAGTGAACGAAGTTCCTGAGATTGCCTCAGTATGAGCTGATCATACAGGCTGTAGTAGCAGAGATCTCAACCAAGAGGTAATAGGGCTTAAGTCCTCTCTACGATCCAGTGGCATCCGTCTCTCAGCCAGGTTAATCTCTTTTGAGACTACAATGACAGCCCATACCAGGAATGAGTCCAGAGTAATTCCTGAACCAGTATGATTTGAGGGATCATCCTTCCAGTGTGGCAGCTTGCAATTACTCATGAGCTTGTGGAACAATATCGGCACTAACTGAAGGCAAAAGGATATTAGTCGACCAATGACAAACACCCATCACTTACCTCCTCCCTAGTATGCAGACCTCCGTCTCCACCCACACACACACCACCAATCGAGGTGTCCAGGTGTCAGCTCACAAGCACTTAATAGACTCCAACCCAGCAAGACTTTAAATAGTCTCGCACAGATTTGATAGTCTTGGACCACCAATAGTCATGGTCATATCCTGTTGCTTTCTGTAGTTGCTCCAGAGGGTAGACTAATCAAGTAAGGGACAGTGGCAATAAGGGTCACAGTGAGTTAGGCATGAATTGCGCATGCACAAACTGCAAAATATCACCCACTGCCCTATCGTAGACCTGAAGCTCACCCATCTCCACGGATGGGTCAGGCGCACTGATGGCAGGTGCTAAGTGCACTATAGGCAGGCAAGGTGACCAAGCTCCTCAGAGGCCTCAGGTGCCAAAGCAATACAGAACTGCTGACACATACCCCATGCCCTCGCTCCATCGGTCTCCCTCAATTTCTCCCCCTCCAGGCTGATTCACACCAGGAAACATTACGGGTACAGTTTGGTGAAACGCCTACATTCAGCTGAATCCTAAAACAGGCTCTCCCACCTCCAGACTCCAGGGCTAGGAGACCAGACCAGCTGCACAGCAAGAGCTCCCATTGTGGCCGTAGGATGAACGCCTTCTCAGCATGTGGTGCGGGAGTGCATTGGTGCGTGAACGGGCACAAGCACGGCAGTGGCAGGAGGCAATATGTTTATATTAATAAAACTATTCAAATAGGAACATCCGGGCATTAATGTGCTTTGAGCTGGAAGAGATTCTGAAAAAGTGAAATAATTGTATGTGAGTTAGGATGTCGAGTATGTGGGTCAGGTTGCATGCCTCTTGGACCATCCGATTTTTTATGGACTGCTTATTGTGCCACTTTGGCACTCACGGTGATGAACGCTCTCTACATTGAGAAAATTACATTTTATCACAGGTAAGTACATGTATGTAACATTATTTAAAAAATATGACTATTCTAAACCTAAGCCTTTATCTATCTACCTATATCCCTGTGGTGATATTGATTTTGTTTTTAGCTTAACTGCAGTACCGTAGTACTACATCAGCACTCAGGGCTGCCCCTTATTTATTTTCCCTATAGTACAGTTGTAACACAGTGCCAAGAAAAAAATAACTTGTCTTGGGAATTGCATGACCCAGGGGGCTGGCCAACAACAGGTCCTCGGATGCTCACGAGGGTATGGGAACTGGGCCTGGCCATAGGTCAGACCCTGTGGCCAGGCCAATGCTGCTCGCAGATGATGACTCACTTTGGTGGTGGATGATACCTGTGTGGATTTGGATACAGGGTAAGGCCATAGTGCAGGTCCTGTGCTGCGGTGGTTAGCCACCTCTAGGGGGGTGGACAGTGAGCCTGGCCAACCCAATGCCATGCATGGCCAAAGGTCATGTATGGTGAGGGTTGATTGCCCATGGGTGTATGACATATTGCCTGGCCACACCCATGCCAAAGGCCATGCATGGTGCGGTCTTGGTTGTCGGCGGGTGTTGGGAACAGGGCCTAACCACAGGGCAGGCCCTGCAGCCAACCCAATGTTGGTGAGGGGTTGGTATAGATATGTATGGTATTAAAATTTACCATACATTAATAAAACTAGACGTTCAATTAAAAAATATATAGGTTACAGTGATGCTATAATTAGGTGAAAATGCCAGGTAAAAAAATAGATTTTAAGCTAAAAAACCACGGAAACTCATCAGCTGTAGTTAACTAAAGTAATTATAACTCAAGCCTTCACAATGCACTGCTTATGACCTCGAATATTACCTCACTCCTGACATGTTCTATGTCAATACATATAACAACAACACTGTGTATAGAGGGTCATATAGCAAACTGTCCCAGGCATTGGATGATGTCATCAAAGAGCACAAGTTATAGTTAGTTCAGTAAACTATAACTGGGAGTGTCATTGTTTATTGTTTGAATGTTTAGCTGCTATCTCCACCTAATTATAACAGAATGTTAACCTTTGTTTTAAATGACACATTTCGAATGTTTTTTAACATAAAGTAAGATATTATTACCAGACCTAACTATAATTTTACTTAACCCTTCTGTTTTTTTAATGAATTTCTGAGTAGTTTTCAATGTACCATGAGATCATATTACCCCAGCTAACTATAATGTCACTTTAACCTTTGCTTTTTTTCGTTAATCTGTAAGATGTTTTTAACATAAAGTATGATATTACTACCATACCTAACTATACCATGACTGGCCTGTAGCAAACCCATCCTGGGATGGTCAACCCAACCTGGTGCATGACCAACCAATGACACAGGCACAATATCAGTAAGGCAGCTATACTGGCTTTTAGTCAATGAATCAACACATGAATATATAAAAGGCAGACTATTGGCTTTATTGAGGGGGGACCACATCATTATATGGAGGCATGCCTACTGGCTTTGTCATG
Source organism: Lissotriton helveticus (assembly GCF_964261635.1). Classification (NCBI taxonomy): domain Eukaryota; kingdom Metazoa; phylum Chordata; class Amphibia; order Caudata; family Salamandridae; genus Lissotriton; species Lissotriton helveticus. The sequence goes on from NC_136071.1 coordinate 955,744,887, forward strand.
GGGACCACCTTCATTAAACAACAATCATGTTGTGAGTAAACATTAAAACAATAGAATACAAACCATATTGAAGCACAATCATTCGTAATAACAAGCATTGCAATATGTGGCAGTAAAGCATTAAATACATCAGGTGTATTCATAACAACATTAATTCAATGTCAGAGTCTTTCCTTTATGCTCCCCAGGCCAAATAATGCAATCCTTCATTTAGGAGCAAAAGCTCTCGGTCTGGGAATTCTTAGGAACTCTATAATCTTTTCCTTGGATCATGTGGTATCCTTCCCGGGAATCAGAGGTTTACTTTTAATAAATGACTCTGTGCAGCCACCCACAACACTTTTGTAACATGTTGGTAGTGCGCCTAGCCAGATTGGGGCACAGCAAAAGGGGAAAATTATGAAAATTAGCCCACAAAAAGTATAATGGGGCTCTCCTTGTCAAGATCAATGAATAATAAATGAGCAACACCACCTGCTCATTTATTATCCCTTTTGTCAGCTGACACCACATTCTTTAATTTGTTTTGTGGGTGCCCCAGTCACACCTGAAACACCCACATCTTGTTGCGCTGTTGGAGGATGCAGGAGGAGCTCTAAGGCCCCCATAGCCTCACTGGCTCCAGGTGTGCAGCAACATGTGAAATGATTTCCTTTGTACTCCTGCTGGGCCAGAACAGTCTTCCTTCTTGGCTTTTGCCAACGAGAGAAAAACACTGTTTTCCCTGCCCATGTGAAGGATGGGCAGGATACTGTGAGCCGGATGTATGACGTTACAACGCATACTTTTACCACGACTACCATTACCACGCAATTTTTACAACGCAGGATCCATTACAACGCAGTACCATTACAACGCATGTATTTACAACACTGGTACCTTTACAACGCATACAATTACATCGTAAGTATTGGTAAGTTTAAAATATTTTTTTTTATGTAAATTAATTAAAATTAATATAATTTAATTTAATTTAATTTAATTAATGTTTTTTAATTTAATTAATTAAATTTAATTTAATTTAATTACTTTATTTTAATGTCATTTAAATTTAATTGTATTTAATTTTTACCCTGTACCCCTTCACCCAAAAACCCAAAACTGACCCTTAATCTTAAAAATATCCCTTTACCCAAAAACCAAAAACTGACCCTAAACCCTAAAAATACCCCTTTACCCAAAAACCCAAAACTGACCCTAAACCCTAAAAATACCTCTTTACCCAAAAACCCAAAACTGACCCTGAATCTTAAAAATACCCCTTTACCCAAAAACCCAAAATTGACCCTGAACCCTAAAAATACCCCTTTACCCAAAAACTAAAAACTGACCCTGAACCCTAAAAATACCCCTTTACCCAAAAACTAAAAACTGACCCTGAACCCTAAAAATACCCCTTTACCCAAAAACTAAAAACTGACCCTGAACCCTAAAAATACCCCTTTACCCAAAAACCCAAAACTGACCCTAAACCCTAAAAATACCCCTTTACCCAAAAACCCAAAACTGACCCTGAACCCTAAAAATACCCCTTTACACAAAAACCCAAAACTGACCCTGAACCCTAAAAATACCCCTTTACCCAAAAACCCAAAACTGACCCTGAACCCTAAAAATACCCCTTTACCCAAAAACCCAAAACTGACCCTGAATCCTAAAAATACCCCTTTACCCAAAAACCCAAAACTTACCCTAAACCCTAAAAATAGCCCTTTACCCAAAAACCCAAAACTGACCCTAAACCCTAAAAATACCCCTTTACCCAAAAACCCAAAACTGACCCTAAACCCTAAAAATACCCCTTTACCCAAAAACCCAAACTTATAATATTTTTAATAAAATTATATACTTACCAATACTTACGTTGTAATGGTATGCGTTGTAAAGGTACCTGCGTTGTAAATACATGCGTTGTAATGGTATTTCGTTGTAATGGATCTGCGTTGTAAAAAATGCGTGGTAATGGTAGGTCGTTGTAAAAGTTGCATGGTAATGGTTGTATACCCTGTGAGCCCTGTGCGACCCACACTACTGCAGACTTGGGTAGGGAGAGTGTGAAATGTGTCGGCTGTGAAACTAATTTACTCTGTAAATTGAGGCCCCCTAGACAGCATTGCATTGGTACCAGGCTTGGGATCCATGGGGCCGAAAGTTTGCTTGAGGAGGGGAACCCCATGAATAATTTACAATTATAGATACGCTCACCCCCAGGTGCTTACCCATCCTGGGGTATAAAAAAATGATTTCCTGTATTTTTTAACAATCTGTGGGACTGCAGTGGGACACAGCAACACAAAACAAAATTCATTTTGCCATCTGTGGTTCCATTTTCAGGACAAGGGACTGAGTTTGGAAGTCATGTAATGGCCACTGGAACATTTCTGTTCATGCTTTCGCCTGTCACTCAGAGTGCTCGCTTCAAGACAGCCCCCTCAGCCAATAGGAAGGTTTGGATTTTTGAATTTGAGTCCAACTGTCAATATATCCATACTTTTGAACCTTAATTTCTCTAAAACTACTGAACTGAATCACACCAAATAAGAACAAATCATGCTTTCTGGGTAAATATGTAGTGTTCTGCCAAATTTGGTGTAATTCTGTTGAGCTCTTTTGGCTGTCCTATGTAAAATTCAAATGCTTGGGGAGACTGCAGTTGGGACCCCCTTTTTTCAGCCCCTGCTTGAAGGATCACCAGATAACTTTCCTGGATGGAAATGAGGTGGATGAACGGTTTTTGGAAACATTTGGAATGTTTTGAGAATATTTGCCATACAGCGTCAAAGTTATTTGTTCATCCTAGAAACGCAGGCAAAACTATAATACACAGTGGAGATTGTCACTCTGTAACATATCTATCTATCTATTTATCTATCTATCTATACATATGTATATATATATATATATATATATATATATATATATATATATATATATATATATTACAACGAGGGAAATCCGCTAGAACAGAAATCAGGCGAGCCCACAGATCGATTAAGCAGGTAAGGTATTTTATTTTTGGCAGCTAGGGACGACGCGTTTCGACTACAGCCGTAGTCTTGGATACATATATATACATATGTATATATGTATATGTATAAATATATGCACATATGTGCGCGTGTATATATATATCGAAGAATACTCTTCGTCTCCGCTTTCTTTGCGATGGATATGAAGAGCACGGACCACAACATTCTTGAAAATACCTTTCTGTTTATTTACAGAGTACAAACAGAGTAGGCAGCCATGACGCATTTCATCCCTCCCCGGGGACTTGATCACATTACATGTATATATATGTTAACATTCCAAACCAGGAAGTGTTGGCCACTATTTTGTGCCTCGGTAGAAGTGAGGCTCAAGAAATCAGTGGAACAAGTGTGCAAAACGTATAAAGGGGGCAGGGTAGAAATATCCTGACCCTCTAGACCTTTTTATTTTTTTTGAAAAAACAGAAAAATTTGCGCAGGGTGCGCCGATACTCTGTAAAAAACATAAAAACGAAGCGCGGGCTCCTGCGCTTGTTTAAAAATGAGCCCCTGGGTGGCCCAAATCCCGGGAGCTAAAATGTTAAATTTGATGGGGATCGCCATCCCTTGGGGCTACAAAATAAATGGGTGGGGGGGGCTCAAAGGCCACTCCCCCAGTAAAGTACATGGGTGGGGGGATCAAAGGCCCCCCAGCCCTGGGAACCGCTACTCCCTGAGGCTTTCAAAAAAAATGGGCGGGGCGGCTCAAAGGCCCCAAAAGCCTCTGGGATCACCACCCCCCGGAGCTTTTTAAATTGTGGGAGGGGGGCCGCGTGGCTCTCTTCTTGGAGCCGCCAAGGGCCATGCGGACCGCCACCCCCCAGGGGCAGCTTCTGCAGTGTCTCTGGGTGCCTACTCTTGGGACACTGTTGTTTGCTATGGCAGGGTGGGAGCGGAGGCTCCCGCCCTGCGATAGCAAACTTGGTTTGAATTTTTTTTTTTTTTTTTAAGTTTGAAGTTTATTAAAGTATAAAGAAGCAAAGACAGAAAATGAAGAAACAATCATAAGTTACAAAAAACATGAAATCTCTCTTACAAAAAAGTAGAATTGATAAATAACTCTATACATAAAACATGGCAAATGATAATGCTCATGAACACAAGGTAATTGAGGTATAACCAGTAGAATAAAACACATAAGTGAAATGAAAAATTAAATGCAATTAAGAAATGTAATCACGGTGGTTTTTGGACTTCAACAGTGCGAACTTGAGTGGTAGGTGGGACCTGGGCAATTCTGGATAAATACTCAGTGAGGGGAAGCCATAAAAGATCACGTTTGATTGCGAGGGAAATGGGGGAAACAAAATTAGTGTCTAGACGATGATTAAAACAGACTGCATTCCACCAAGCATTGAAGGAAACATCATTAGCCTGTTTCCAATGAGATGTAATATGGTGTAAGGCAACTGCTATCAGGAGGTCAATTAATTTATGTTTATGGGACGAATAGGCAAAAATAGGAGAAAGAGAACCTAGAAAAATGTTAACAATGGAAAAGGAAAAACAAAAATTAAAAATCTTTTTAAACTGGGACCACACTAGTTGCCAAAAGCGAAAAATAGGAGGACAATCGAACAACATATGCTTCAAATCAGCTGAAGAGCAAGAACAGGACCAACAAGTGGAGGGAGTGTCTGAGGAAAACGATGACAGAAGTAATGGAGTGAATAATGTGCGATAATATACACAAAATAAGGTTTGGGTAGTGTTTGCAGCTCTGGAGGTACTATGAATTTTTGACCAAATTTTGTCCCACAAAGTGAAGGACCAAACTTGAGATAAATCTTTTTCCCAAGCCAACTCAACCTTAGATTTGATACGATCAGTAGAAGATTGAATAGATTTATAGAGAAAAGAGGCAGAAGGGGATTGAGCAAGTGCGTTGGAGACAGATAGATATGCTGTAGGAATAGAATTTGTAGTAGGAAGTGAAGAAAGGTATCGGGTGAGAGGGGGAATCAGAGACAGATATCGTGCACGAGAAGAGGAGGGCAACGAGAATTGTTTTTGGAGGTCCTGGAAAGGAAGAGGTTGATTATCCACAATAAGTTGAGAGATCCATTTAAGACCAAGAGAATGCCAGGTCTTCCAATATAATGAGCGATTACGAATTTTGAGGAATTTATTATGCCAAATAGGCTGAATATGGGTGGAGGAAGCAGATGGATAAGAGGATGACAAATACGGTTGAAGAAGGGAACGAGAGCGGGAGATAATGGGGGAGCTAAGAGACGTTACATTAGAAGTGAAGGAAAGAACCTCGCTAAAATCAAAAGGATGAAGGAAAGAAGATTCTAGCTTTAGCCAAAGAGGGGGATAAAAGGGGAGGTCTGAGGAGAACCATTGCAAAGCTTGCTTTAATGAAAAAGCGGTATGATAAGATTTGAAATTTGGAAATTTAACCCCTCCTAATGCTTTATATTTTTTCAAAGCAGAAAGGGCTATTCTAGATTTCTTACCTTTCCACAAAAATTTAAGCAAAATAGAATCTATCGACCTGAAATAATAGTCCGGAATATGGATGGGAATCATGGAGATAGAATAAAGTACTAGAGGTGCCAACATCATTTTGATGGAATCAAGACGACCCCACCAAGAAAGGAAGAGAGGGTTCCAGCGAGTAATAGCCGCATTAAGTTTAACAGAAAGTGAATCGAAATTGAACTTAAGAGTATCTAAGAGACGAGGAGCAAACCAAACACCTAAGTATTTAATCTTGGAAGGTTGCCAAGAAAAGCCAGAATTGTCAAAGAGATGTTTTTGACATAGAGGGTTTAAGGGTAAGATTTCACATTTATCAATATTAAGACGGTAACCAGAAACTTTAGAAAAAGAGGAAACTTGATTCAAAAAGAAAGGTAAAGTGGATTGTGGGTCTGAACAGTATAACAAAATATCATCTGCGTAAACTGATAGTTTAACCTGTTGTTGGGAGCTGTAATGAAAACCAGAAATACTTTCATCAAGTCTGATCTTAGTCAAAAAAGGTTCTAAAGCTAAAACAAACAAAAGAGGGGATAAGGGGCAGCCTTGACGTACACCCCGTTGAAGGGGAAAATAATCGTATGTTAGACCATTTGCAAAAATTGAAGCATGAGGGCTAGAATAAAGTAAAGAAAGAAGAGAAATTAATTTAGGAGAGAAACCGATCCAACGAAGGGCTTGAAACATAATCCCATCCTATTCTATCGAAAGCCTTTTCGGCATCGAGAGAGATGGCAGCCAAAGGATAAGAAAGGGAGGGAGCTTTACTCAAAATATTAAAGAAAACACGGGAGTTATCGGATGATAAACGACCCTTGACAAAACCTGATTGTTCTGGGCCAATAATATTTGGTAATAGGGGATCCAATCTAAGAGCTAAGATTTTGGCGAAAATTTTATAATCTGTGTTTACAAGGGAGATGGGGCGATAGTTTTTACATAAGGTATGGTCCTTGTCTGGTTTGGGAATTAAACAAATGAGTGCTTCCTGAAAGGTTCCCCGGGAAGAACCAGAATCAACAAAAGATTGAAATAATAGGAGTAGTTTAGGAAGGAGAAGGGAGGAAAAATGATTGTAGAATTCAATAGTGAAACCGTCATGTCCAGGCGCTTTACCACGACGGAGGACAGAAACAGCATGAGAAATTTCAGAGAGGGAGATATCCGAATCAAGTGAATGAAAATCAATATGAGAGGAGGGAGGGGGAGGAATGTCTTGAAAATATGTAAGGACGTCAGTGGGATCAGGAGTGGATTCAGGAGTATATAAAGTTTGATAGAACGAAACAAACTGATTTAATATGTCTTTATCTTTAAACAGAGAAATTCCCGCCGGTCCTTGTAGAGATTCAATCTTTGTTTTCTCTCTTCGTATTTTAAGATAGTTAGCTAGTAATTTGCCCATTTTGTTTTGGCCTCCATAATAACGAGAGTTACATTTAAGGAGAGAATTAGAGGCTGCATTTGTGGTAAATTTGTTAAAATCGAATTTGGCTGAAATAAGCTCTCGAAGGGAGGATTCAGAGCTAGAGTTATAATAAGTATATTCCAACTTCTTAATTTTATCTAAAAGTTGAGTTGACTTTGAAATCGACTTCTTTTTCTTTTGAGAGACAAAATTTATGACAAATCCCCTAACAGCTGCTTTAAAAGAATCCCACACCATGACAATGGAAGATTCAGGGAGATGGTTAAGTGTAAAAAATTCAGTGGCAAAAGCAGTAAATTGAGTGCAAAAATCAGAGTCAAGGAGTAAAGAATTATTAAATCTCCAGCGCCCAGAGTGAGGAGAGAAGGGGATAAGGTCAATGTCAACAAAAACGGGAGCATGGTCTGAAATTAAGATAGAACCAATGTCTGAATGAAGGGCAAGTTGAGCTAAGGATTTGCTAAGAAAAAGGTAATCAATACGGGATTGGGAATGGTGGGTGGGGGAGTAAAAGGTGTACTCTCTAAGGTCGGGATTACATAGTCTCCAAATGTCAACTAATGCGTTATTTTGAATAGATGCAGTAAATTGAGAGTGCATTTTGGAGGAAACAAATTTAACTCTAGAATTTCTGTCTAAAATGGGGTCAAAAACTTGATTGCAATCACCACCTAAAATAACATATTGTTCATCAAGCATAACAAGTTTTTCAGAAATAGCAGGCCAAAACAATTTGTCAACCCCTGTGGGAGCATAAACATTAAAAATAACAATTGGTATCTTGTCTATGAGAAGATTTACAAGAACCCAACGACCATTAACGTCACATTCTTGAGAAACAACAGAAACTGTTAACTTTTTGTGACATAATATAACTGAACCATTTTTCTTACCTAAGGCAGGAGAATGGAAAACATGTCCCACCCAACAACGTTTGAGTTTTACAGCCTCCTTTTCCGAAAGATGGGATTCTTGGAGGAGGGCTACATCAGCTTTAAGCCTAGCCAAATGCGTCAGAACTCGTTGACGTTTAATGGGGTTATTTAACCCCTTAACGTTCCAAGTGACTACTCGGAATAGAAATCAAGAGTAGAATGACAAGGAAAAGAAGATAGAATAGAAAAGATGCGTTGGGAAGACAAGAGAGTGGTAGTAGGAATTTAGAGATAGAGTAAGTAAGAGAAATAAATCAAGAGAATAAATTGAGAATACAGTGAGAAAGAAGGAGAGAAAAGAGCAGAGAGAGGAGATAGCAAAAGAGAACAGTAGAGAGGACAGAGCAATATAAGAAGAACATAGAAACATACCAACGAATACAGAACGAAGACGACGAATGGGGGGTGACGACGCCAGAAGATGACGACAGCGATAACGGAACATACGCCACCGAACACCGAAGGAACCAGCATAGAACTGAAATGAAGGGATGTATGAATACACCGGGATGAAGAAAAGGGAAGATCATCTATAAGAAGACAAAAAATAAGAGGAATTTTAGAGAAACATATGAAATATAAAATACAGAATAACAAATACAAAAATGTTAGAATATGATATCAATCAGCAGGGAATAAAGGACAAAAATACGACACAATACGACACAATAGGATAACGGAAAGTTAAACAGTTCATTCATGCGTGACTAAACAGCTCTTGTAGTGTCCATGACGTCTGTCTCCTGCCGACGAAGAAACTCTTGAAGGACCTGTGGATCATCGAAGGTCGTCGTCTTATCCTTATAGGTCACCTTGAAGAGACAAGGATGAAGCAGTCCAAATCTTGCATTTAGAGCTCGCAGTCGTGGTCTCAAATCAAGAAATTGTTTTCGACGATCAGCTGTCACTTTAGCCACATCCTGAGATAGATAAAGACGATGACCGTCCCACATAACTTGTTTTTTAGCTTTTGCTGCTGAAAGAACCTGCAGGAGATCAGTGTATTGTAAGAACAGCATGATGACACCTCGGGGTTTGTTGGAAACCTTAGGACCAAGTCTATGAGCACGTTGTATATTAAGTGAAGAGGAAGGAGGAAGATCCAGAATTTTCGGCAGAAAGGTTTGAAAAAATGCAGTGGGATTGGATCCCTCTGAAAGTTCCAGAAGACCATAAAGGCGTAGGTTATTTCTGCGATTACGATTTTCCAACTCCTCTGTCTGCCTCCTCAGGAGAGAAACATCTTTTTCCAAAAGCGAAATCCTAGAGCTTGAGGTTTGAAGGGCCTCCGTGGCCTGTTCTACTAGAAGAACACGCGATTCAAGAGTAGACCATTTATCGTGTAAAAACTGCAAAGTATTAGTAGTCTCAGCCATGAAGGGTTTGAGCGCACGGATTTCCTCAAGAATAAGATCCATAGAAGCGGAATGTGATGATGAGCCTGGGGAAGGGGGGTCTTTTTTGAGGCGCTTTGTTGAAGCAGGTTGCAAAAGTTTACTTGAGGAAATATGTTTTGGAATTGCCCCAGGAGTTAAGTCCGGCTTATGAGAAGCAGAATCATCCATGGTTGGATTCGTGGAGTCAGAGTCTGAGGAATGACGCGGTTTGGGCGTTGAAGCAGTAAGCTTGAGGGTATGCAATTTCCCCATGAAGAAATAGGAGGAAAAATATTAGTGCCACTACAGACCACAAGACAAAGTCAATAGAAATAGCATTCAAGGAAGAAACACTGTGGCACGACACTGTTTAATGCGTACAGGAAGCGCGCCAAATAAAAATAATCAAGCTGAAGAGACGTCGAATTATTCACTATAGTGGCTGTGAAAAATACAGTTTCTCATCAGGAAAACCTTCAGACATGTTTGCGGAAATAGAACACTGGAGCAAATCACCAAGCATTGCATGAGTATACAAGCGCAAGAACAGCAGCGTCGATGATATGCAGGTTATGTAATATGGTAATATGGCCATAGAACCTATGTCCAGTAGGAAGGTTGCTGTAGCAGTACTGCGCAAAGAGAAATACTGTAATAAGCCAGGAAGCGTAGTGCATATTAAAATGCGTTCGAAAAAGGCGCCAACCAGGATTTTATTTAAATGAAGAGATAAGGCTGAGGTGCTGAGAATGATGCCTGCACGGTAAAATATGAAGAGCAGAGAAGCAGCAACTGAGGAGGCATTTCGTAGTGATTATGAGGCTTGAAGATGGAGAAACGAGGCAAACATGAGGTAATTATCGCTCGTAAAAAGCGTTACTTCAAAGAGAAAATGGCGGCCGCCGAAAAAGCGGACCTCGTCACAGCGAAAAGGAGCACATATCGCTGGAGTTAGGAAACAAGGAGCGGAGTCCTTTGCTCACCTTATGCTCCCACACCAGATGCAGCGTTTTACTTCTGGGAAAGTCCGGTGAGAGTGGAGAAATCTGCCGGCGTCGGTGCTCGGTCAGCGGAGCTCCGACGCTAAGCCGCCATCTTGTGCGGCGCTCAAGCCACGCCCCCCTTGGTTTGAATTTTGAAAGAGAGAACAGGGAAAGTGCTCTCTCTTTCAAAATGCAAAGCAGATTGCTTTCCCCACGGGGAGCTGTATGTCACCAGTTTCCCGTGTGGAAAAGCAATGCCGATTTCCGAAGGACGCAGGGAGCCGGCTGGGACCGTGGGGGCATTGGGGTCCCCCCACGGTCCCTAATGTTGTATATAGGCCCCGGGGGATGGGGTCCCCGGGGAGAATAATTATTAGTGGTAGGGGGTAATTTTTGTATGGTAAAATTAGGAGTCTCTAAGTTTTGGAATATCGACAATCCCGTCTCCCACTTAAATTGCCACGAAGTATTTAGTGAAGCCCACACTGTGAGGCATTTCACAAAATGTGAAACAGCAGTGTCTGATTGGAATCAATAAAGAATTGCCCACTGTTGAGTACAGAGTAGGCAAATTGTACATGGGGTTTTGTAACGCCAGTGGCTGCTGCTCGCGCCCTCTCTTGAGGTTCATTGGAAGAGTTGTGTACTCCTTTTGCTCCTAATGTATGCAGCGCTCTGTCGTCTCTGTTTGCTCTCACCTCTGTCATGTAGAGGCCCCTAGGTAAATATAATGGCTTCCCTACAGCCAGCACCTCTGAAAAGGTAGAAGAGCTGCTAAAGAGTCAGCTCGACACTTCCAGTCATAAATAACATTCTTTTCTTAGTAAAACTTTGAGCCCCAGCACTTTTTCTTTTACAAATTAAGGGGCCGATTATGATCGCGGACGGACTTTCATCCGTCCGCGATCACTGAGGAAGAGGGAACGTCCGCATGGGCTGCGGCGTTCTCTCCTGTGCGATTAGGATGTGACCGGCACCCTGGCGGTCACATCCTCTATTACTAACATTGCGGCGGGTGCGGCTTCAAGCTGCACCGGCAGCAATGTAAAAAATGCAGGTGTTGCATTTGTATGCAGAAAGAGGCAGGCACCGCGCGGTGCCTGCCGCTTTCCGCATACAAATGCAGGGGGGTACCATAGGTACCCCCCATGTGCACCCCCCACCCCCCTTCACCTAGGGTGCCCGCAACGGGCCCCCGCAGTGAAGTTACACATGCTTTTCCACGGCGGAAAAGCCGCCGCGGAAAAGCATGTTTCACATCCCATCCTAATCTGGCTGACGGTGTCTGAGAGACACCGTCACCATATTAGAGCTTTTCCGCCGCGGTTGTAAACCAACCGCGGCGGAAAAGCAGCGGACGGAAACCAGGACCCACCAGCCATCCTAATGTGGCGGTGGGTCTTTGGTGGGTCCGCAGCGGATTTTCCCCATCCTCCGGGCCGGCGGTGGCTTCCGCCGGCCCAGAGGATGCGGAAAATCCGCTATCCTAATAAGCCCCTAAGTACTGTCTTAATGTCACATGTGAATTGGGCGCGGAAGGCTACAAAGACGTTTTGCAGTCTAGGAGAGCGCCACTTTCCCGGGTATTATTTACTGATTGTTCGAGGAGTTCAAGGCTAACTTAAATCCGGGGATCGTTATACTCAGGATTTTATTTAAATACGCAGGGTATGCCTCTGCAGACCCTGAAGCCTCGGTGGTGCTAGGCAGTGCCTTATTTGTTTTGTAATCACACGGGCAGTACTTATGGTGTTATAAAGTGATACACTCATAGAAGTCTTGCAGTTGTATAATTACCAAGGATTTATGTGCCTAACAGTTAGTTACATTATTCTTTGTAGGAGCACTGTCATGTTAAATAGTATTGATTTTAAAATTTTCTATAAACAGATGATTATCACAATAAATAATAGTCAAGTGTTGTCACAAAAAGAATACGTATACACTTAGTTATTTATTTATTTAAAAGTACCCTTTATTAAAACAGAAAATAATTGAAATGTAATTTTAACAGAACAAAAACGTGGATTGGACTTCAGTGGAAGCAGCGTCGGTAACCTGCAAGATAAAAATGAAATATAAGTATGTATGCTATGTGGAGGAGGTAAAGAAAGCTAGTTCGAATGAAAGGACCATAGTGAAAATGGAAGGGATGGGCAGTGGGTGGAAGTGAGAAGGGGAGGGAGAGTTAAAAGAAGAGAGGCAGAAGGAAATAAAGCATTGGCCTGTTGCCCTCAGCCCTTGCTCTTTATCCTTCGTCACCTGTTTGTCTAGGACGCAGAGATCTGCGAGATAGAGTGTGGTTTAAGAAGTCCTTAAAGTTAAATACATGAAGGCAGAGATTATGGGCCATATTATGAAGGAAGGGAGATAACATTATTACCATTTTAGCGGCCAGAAATTGCTGCTAAAGCGGCGATAAGGGGTTCGTAATATGCTGTTGTGAATTCCCTTAGAAGCACAGGTTTTGGTGTGAACCTGGGATTCTATGGGAATTCACAAGGGCATATTATCAACCCCTTATCGTAGCTTTAGTGGCAGTTTCCTTTCGTTAAAGTGGTGATAATGTTCTCACCGTTCTTTGATAATATAGTCCTACATTATTAGTTACTGGAAAATCACTTGTATTCACCTATGCACCCAGGGTGCTGCACCTCAGTCCCTTCCCCCGCAATGTGCTGAATTGTAGGTCTTCCACACTGAGGCTGCAAAGCTCACCTGCCACAATTGGTGTGTCCCACGACATGTTGGTGCAAGCTCCGAGTCCAGGATACATTTGTATGGAAGAGCAGGTCTCCACAATGGAACGGTGTCATGATACTGCCATGGAGGGAGTTAGAATGCTCAGGGCAACATTGCAGGAGAGAGTTCCCGCTCAGCCCCTTTCAGCCAATCAATAAATTTCTGTAAAGGGAGAAATAATTTAATGGTGGAAACGTCTGGAGGTAAATGAAGGTTTGTTTTAAGCTTGATAGAAAATAGGAGTTTAGTGCATCCTTCGTTTATAAAATGCGATCAACCATTAGTGGTAATCGTGGTTCAAAGAGGAGTTGGAGTGCACGAGAATACACAAGGTTAAATAATAATATGTTATGGTAAAGTTTAGATAAAAAGGAATAGAGCGCATAGTAGAAAGTTAATGTTCGTGTGTAATGCAGTGTGAATGTACACTCAGTAAGGAGCTAACTAAAGTGTCGTAAAAGCCCACTCCACGTGTCTGTAGGGCAGCGCTGCCTGCTGGCTTAGGTCTATAGTACGATCCAGTAAGTCCTTAAAATTAGACTGATGTGACTTAATGAGGTTACAGATCACACCATAACACTTGGCAATATTGCTTATTCACATGTGTGCAGTCTGCCCTCTCGCAACAACGTTCAATTGGAGGCCAGTGCACCTGCTTGACCGCTGCAAACACTACAGTCAACAGAGCTCACAACTTGAATTCTGCTTTGGATTTACACTGCAGACAGCTTTGAATTCAGCCTTGATTTATGAATCTGCACTGTGGACAGCAGGGTTCACAACTTGAAAAGAGAAAGAGAAACAGTGTGAGAGAGAGGAAGAGAGAGAGAGAGAAAGAGTGAGAGAGAGGAAGAGAGAGAAAGAAAGAATGAGACAGAGAGAGGAAGAGACAGAGAAAGAGAGAAAGTGTGAGAGAGAGAGGAAGGAACAGATGGAGCAGGAGAGGGAGTGTTGACACTGGAGAAAATCTTCGCAGCTCACCTTTCTGCACTTGTGTGTGTCCAACCACATGCCGGGTAAGAGTGCCCCCTCAAGTTTAGTGATCTGAAATATAGTATACAATTAGTAATTGCAGAGTACATACAACTGCACACGCATATTTCTATGTTACGCCTCTGCAAACCCAGGCTGCTATATTCCATCAAGTTCCTCTGCAAGGAGGTGTCTGTGCGCTCTCTTCCTCCCAGGGTGCTATATCCCATCCACTCCCACTGCACAGCGGTGACTTCCCATTTCTGCCCACCCAGACTTCTGCACTTCATGCACTCGCAGTGCCCGGACGTGAGTGCCCGTTCCAGGGCACCCAGACTGCTGCACCCAATCCACTCCCACTGCCTGGAGGTGATTGTCCATTCCTACGCACTCAGGTTGCTGCACACTATCCACTCTCACTGCTCAGAGGTGACTTCCCGCTGCTGCAGAAATAAGCTTTTCTGCTCACCCTCTGCCGTGTTTCAAAGAGGGTCCACCACTTGACGAAGCAACCTTCTCAGGCATTGTTAGGATGGCCAGGCGTCATCGCAAATTCCACAGGTGTTGAGCTCTGGTTGGGTTTTGGGAGATGCCAGTTCATGAAACACAACCAGTTAGTTAGAAAGGAAGATAAGATTGTGCGTCATTCATTCATCAAAGGACAGTAGAAGAGAGGTAGTGAGAGATTGGTACTGAGGAGAATATTCGCAGCTCACCTTTCTGTCACCGGTGTGTCTCTCACCACGTGTCGGGACATACTGCACCCTGAATCTCCACATCTAAAAGATAGTAGAGAATTAGCAATTGTAGAAAAGTCCATTATGCAGGAATGAAAAGAGAGAGATAGTAATTCTGTTCATGTGAATTGATCATCAGAACATGTCTTGTATGCCACAAATTCAAAGCAAGAACAGTCGTTAATTTCTACTTCTCAACCTTTTCATACTTAAAACATAACATTTCGAAAGCAACGCAAAGCAGCCACGACTTGTACCAGGAATGTCACGCTCGTGTGTCCATACTTCGATGCTCGTAATACACCTTTGAGCTATTGGTGTTGCATTATTTAACGATGCCAATAGCTCAAACTTTAATAATGCAAAACCTATTGCATTGCAAATGCTTGTTCTATGATAGAGTTGAACTTAAAATGATATTGCAGAAACCATTACGTATGAC
Source organism: Lissotriton helveticus (assembly GCF_964261635.1). Lineage (NCBI taxonomy): Eukaryota > Metazoa > Chordata > Amphibia > Caudata > Salamandridae > Lissotriton > Lissotriton helveticus. The sequence goes on from NC_136071.1 coordinate 955,760,019, forward strand.
ACTGATTCTTTAACAGGAATAACACAAAGGAAGATGTTATGACTGGTAATTGCCGCGATCTTAATGTGGAGTATAATAACACTGCCCTCTCACACCACTTCGCCCCCCCATCAAAAACACAACCATCCGCTAGGTCCCAAGTATTTTAATGGGCTTCAATTTATCAACAATTACTAGAAGTAGTAATGTTTTCCATCTGGTTATAGAAAACAAGTGGTGCGCAGCCACACATATGGTTTTAATTATCACGCCTGTGTCTGGGCACGATAATTGAAACCCCATGTCCAACCCCATGTCCTACTGGAGACAACAACTACAGGTAGGCTTTGGCAAAGAGAACGAGTCTTCAAAGCCTTTAGAAAGGCTTTGAAGACTTGTTCTCTTTGCCAAAGCCTACCTGTAGTTGTTGTCTCTGCCTTTTTTTGAGGACTCTGGTTTGTTAGGCGCCTTGATGCCTTCGGGTTTTAGTTGCGCGTTATAAGTTGCTTTTCATTTCATTTCATTCATTTCTGGTGTCTATTACACGCAGGAAGCGCATAATAGACACCAATAGGCCATGGGCGGAGCAATGTGCCCACCTCTGGCCAATTGCGTGCAGTCTTTTAGAATAAGTCGCACGCAAAGGCCAATTGGGTAGCACAGAAGGAAACGCACACACACAACCGTGTGTGATTCCTAGGTTAGGTTCATATCTAACCTAGGTTCGACGAAGACAACCAACACACTGAACCCTCACCAACCACCCCCGACACCCGGAAACCAGCGATTGATGACTGGACAGCACTCACCACCGAAGACACACTGAAGACAATGAAGTCAATCCACTCAGGTGCCCCAACGGACCCCTGCCCCCACCACATCTTCAACAGAGCCGCCAACACCATCGCACCCATGCTCCGCCAAACCATCAACCGCTCCCTGGCGACCGCCTCATTCCCCGACGACTGGAAACACGCCGAGGTCAACCCCCTCCTAAAGAAACCCTCAGCGGACCCCACCGACCTCCAAAACTACAGACCCATCTCCCTGCTCCCGTTCCCAGCGAAAGTCATCGAGAAAGCCATCAACAGCCAACTCGCCACATTCATTGAAGAACACAACATCCTCGACTCCTCCCAATCCGGCTTCAGAAAAAAACACAGTACGGAAACCGCCCTCCTCGCCGCAACAGACGACATCCGCACCTTACTGGACAAAGGAGAAACAGTAGCCCTCATCCTCCTTGACCTATCAGCGGCGTTCGACACAGTCTCCCACCGCACCCTAATACGCTGACTCTACGATGCAGGAATCCAGGACAAGGCCCTCGACTGGATCTGCTCCTTCCTCTCCAGCAGGACGCAGCGGGTCAGACTCCCCCCTTTCCTCTCGGACCCCACACCTATCACCTGCGGAGTCCCCCAGGGCTCCTCCCTCAGCCCGACGCTCTTCAACGTCTACATGGCTCCACTTGCCCCCATCGTCAGAACCTACGGACTCAACATCGTGTCATATGCAGACGACACCCAGCTCATCCTCTCCCTATCCAACGAGCCCAACACCGCCAGACGCAACTTTCGAGAAGGCATGGAAGCCGTCGCCAAATGGATGAAAAACAGCTGCCTACAACTAAACACCAACAAAACAGAAGTACTCATCATGGGCCCAAACCCCGACGCCTGGAGTGACACCTGGTGGCCCACCGCCCTCGGAAACCCGCCAACCCCCACAGACCACGCACGCAACCTGGGAATCATCCTGGACTCCGAGCTCAAAATGGACCGCCAGATCAACTCTGTCTCATCTTCCTGCTTCCACACCCTCCGACTCCTTCGTAAGACCTTCAAATGGATCCCCCTCGAACACCGAAAGACAGTCACTCACGCCCTGGTCACCAGCAGACTCGACTACGGCAACGCACTCTACGCCGGAATAAACAAAAACCTCATCCGCAAGCTACAGAACATCCAGAACGCCACCGCAAGACTGGTCCTCAACCTGCCAAAACACTGCCACATCTCCCAGCACCTGCGCACACTCCACTGGCTCCCCGTCGAGGCGAGAATCACCTTTAAGATGCTCACCCACGCACACAAGGCCCTCCACGGCACCGGACTCAGCATACCTGAACAGCCGACTCAAATTCCACGCACCCCAAAGGACCCTACGATCAGCCCAGCTTTCCTACGCTGTGGTCCCCCGCACCAGAAAGACCAGATCGGGAGGCTGCTCCTTCTCCTTCCTCGCGGCCAAAGCATGGAACGCCCTTCCGCTCCACCTCAGACAGACAACATCGCTCCCCATCTTCGCAAGAAACCTCAAAACCTGGCTCTTCGACAGACCCCCTCCTTGATGGAATGGAACCTGCACCCCCCAACACCCCCCCCACCCCTAGCGCCTTGAGACCCTTACGGGTGAGTAGTCGCGATTTAACAAACTCCTGATTGATTGATTGATTGATATCTCAGTGTTTTCACTTACAAAATATCTTGTGCTGCGCACTGGAAATAAGGCATGAGCCGTACTGTGTACAGCAACGCAGGCACGAGTCCCAACAGAACTGAGAAAGGATAGGTTGTCAAAATAAGACAGTAAATATAAGGGTACATAGTATAAAAAAATTCATACTCATCTACTTTGTTACAGATGTGGGAGCGACGGACATTTGTCCGACTATAAAAAGTGTCCTGCTATTGGAAAAAAAATCAAAATGCAATAAGACCGGGTATATAGGACTGCCTACACCACCATTTCTGTGGATATGAATGTTTATTGCACATTCAGTGGAGTGTTGTACCTATAGCAATACAGGGCTATGAAAACTTCAGGTTGCAGTTTTTGGCACATGAAAGGCAGCTAATTAGAGTGAGGCTCGTGGTCTGTCAAACTTAGTGCTGCGAATTAGTGTTCAAGCCTCGGAGTCGCATCCACATCCTGGTATTGTAGACAAATGATGTAATCTCTGCGTGCCTGAAAGTGTAATGTAAATACGGTGCTCATGTAAGACGCTGAAATACTTTTGGGTCGAGTTTCTGCTATATAAATATGCTTAAAAAAAAATTCCGGCAATCGCAGGCACTTATAAATGTACTATACATTTTTCTTGCAGTACTGTAATGATCCAGTTTCTACATTCGTACTTGTAGAATGAGCAAGAGAAAGTTACATAACCGAAGTATTTGCTACTGCCAGATGTAAGATGGTTGCATACGCTGTTTACAGCACAATGTAAAGTGGTAGGGCCCAGGGGCAGCATTTTACAAACATAATAAATACACAGACACAGATAGATAGTTGAACTGGGTATGGGCACGTGTGCTCGACTCCATTATATTACCAGGGTCACATGTCCAATGATGTCTGTGCTGAATGAATGTGGGGTGAGTGTAAGCCATTCTTTCGGGAATCGTTGCTGTTGTTAACAAGTACAATAGTAATCATCAAATCATACACAGATATTCCATTATAACAGGTTTATGACTTTTGCTGCACAAAGGTAGGACCACTACATGTGAAATAATACACAAATGATTCTATCGTAAAGGGTCCATGACTTGTGGTGCACTGAGGTAGGGGCGGCATTTCTTAAATCATACACAAAACATTCTATCATAAAGGGTCTATGAGTTGTGCTGCACTGACGTAGGGTCATCAGAAGCATTCAGTGTCTGGGGCCCAGCTATGATACGTGATGTGGGCGGGTCGCACTAGGAGCATTGTCTGTTGCCTACTGGACTGCGTCATCTGTAATCCCGATTCGAACAGAAGATGAAACGTATGCAATATATTGTCGATACATGTAGGTTTCAGGGACATTTTAGTTCAAATTGTGAGCCGTGTTGTTGTTCGCGGTGTAAAGTGCCATTCAGTGTTCCTTTTGGACTTGCAGGATGAATTTGGTTATTGTACTAAACCTATAACTGATATAAAACAAGTTCTTGAAGGAAGGATACTAAAAGGATATTGTGTAGGTTTGAGGGACGTTATACTTAGTTTCGTACTGCACTCTAAAATTAATAGTCAATTTAATTGTGAGCCCTGATGACCGCAGTGTAGGCAGGAGGCAGTGGTGACCAAGGGCCCACGGCCACGTGGCGTTAAGTAGTGCTGCACAATATTGGCAATTTAGTGTGTGTGCAGCCAGCGATGAAAAGTGGGTCACTGAGTTAGTGGCAGCTGAAGCAACGAGGTTCTGTGGAACCTGCTATGATGCGTGGTTCGGGCAGGCCGCACTGGTAGCAATGTTTTTGTCTTGTGAATTCTGCCTTACTAAGGCCACATGGCGATGATTTATGGTGCACTGAGTTAGTAGTACCTTTGCCGCTCAGCATGTACGTACCCTGCTATGATGCATGGTCCGGGCAGGCCACACTGGGAGCAATGTCTTTTGTCTATTGAATTGTGCATCAATTCGATTTTCAAGTGATAGTATGCTCATTGCTGACATAAAACTGTTCACTCTTCCTTGCGATGCCTTATGGTGCACTGAGTTAGTAATACCTTTGGCGCTCACCTTGGACGTACCCAGGGGGGCAGCATTCGGAGAAATGTCTTTTGTCTATAGAATTCTGCCTCATTACGGCCATGTGCCGATACCTTATCGAGTTAGTGGTACCTATGGCGCTTAGCGTGTGCGCACCCTGCGATGATGCGTGGCCCGGGTGGGCTGCACTGGGAGCAATGTCTTCTATCTAAAGAACTGTGCCTTAATATGGGCACGTGGTGATGACTTGTGGTGCAGTGAGTTAGTGGCACCTGAAGAACTCAGCGTGTGCGCACCCTGCGATGATGCATGGTCCGGGCGTGCCGCACTGGAACAATGTGTCTTCGCTACTGGACTGCTACATCTGCAATCGCCATTCTCCCCGAATCGTGAGCCCTGGTCTCCGTAGTGTAGATCGGAGGCAGAAGTCAGCTCTGACATCGAGGAATGCTTTTAGTCACATCCTTTAACAAAATCTGAGGATATAGAGTACAATTGTCCCTGCATTAAATAAATCGAGGCTGAATTCCATGCAGTTCGTAGTGCAGAGCCAAAGCTGAATTCAAGTTATGAAGCCTGCTATCCGCAGTGTAGATCGAAGGCAGTAGTCAGTCACTCATACAAAACCATTGAAATTCCCCCGTTATAGTTAACTATAACTCGTGCCACAGGAATGCATTCTTGATGACGTCACATATGACATCACTGATGACATCTCAAACGACATCACTGATGACATCACTGATGACATCATCCAGTGAATGTGTCTTTCTGAAAAATAAATATTTTTTATATTTGTATATCTAAAGGTAATTTGAGATGTCATGAGTGATGTCATGAGTGATGTCACTGACCATGTCATGAGTGATGTAATATGTGACGTCATCAGCAGTGCATTGCGGGCGCGTGAGTTATAGTTAACTATAACGGGGGAATTTCAATGATTTTGTATGAGTGAAATGTCCAGCTAACTATAACATGTGTGAAACCTATGGTTTTTCAGTGAATTTCTAAGGTTTTTTAAATGCTAATTTTTAACTATAACATGTGTGAAACCTATGGTTTTTTCAGTGAATTTCTAAGGTTTTTTAAATGCAAATTTTCAACTATATTGCGGGTGAAATCTATTGTTTTTTCAGTGAATTTCTAAGGTTTTTTAAATGCTAATTTTTAACTATAACGTGGCTGAAACCTACGGTTGTTTCAGTGAATTTCAAAGGTTTTGTAAATGATAATTTGCTCAGGGGGTCCTTGTGGGACCCCCTGAGCAGGCCTAGGGGGTCACGGCGTGTCTACCCTGCCCCCTTTCGTGTTTTGCGTGTTTGTTTTCAGCTTTCTTGTGCCTCGGTTCTACCGAGGCACAAGATGGCTGCCAACACTTCCTGGTTTGGAGTGTTGACAGCCAATTAGCATTCAGCTCATGCTCGGGAGGGTACAGAGTACAGTAAGCTTACAGTAAACTTCCAGTAAGCTCCTCTAGATGTACTTATGATTTTACTTATGATTTTCTCAGGAACTACTGAACGGATTTACACCATTCAACAAAAAGGGTCATCTGTGAAACGAAATCTACCTTTTTGCCAAATTTGGTGTAATTCTGTTCTGCCGTTCGGGCTGTAGCCTTGGCTAAAAGTCCTATGGAAAATTGCATGGGGAAAACACGTTTTGGGACCCCCCCTTTTTTCTCCGGGCCCCCGCTTCGCGAATCACCCCCAAACTTTCAAGGAAGGAGCGGAGCGGAGCAGGCCATTTTCTTGGAAAAATTCACGAAGATTCGTCCACCTGCGCCAAAGTTATTCCAAATAGAATGAAATGATGAAATGATTACTCACTTGTATAGCGCACGACTACCCGTAGGCATCTCAGCGCTTGTACGAATACCGCCGAGGAACCCTTCCTGGCGTTTCCCTTTGAGGAGCCCACTCCTGGGCACCCCCAAGGTGAAGTCAGGCATCCTATGCGTTGTTGGGGCCGTTGTAGAGATTAAGCAAGCTATTGCCCAGAGGTGCAGAATGGGACTCATGATTAGAATAGGCACCGAGGCGAGAATTATTAGGTCCGAGGAAATTGAGTCCGAGACCCGCCGAGGCGGGAATTGAACCCTGGTCCCGGACAGACAACTGCATCAGGGTCTGCCGCTCTAACCATTGAGTGCTGTATAAACACGGGTTAACCCAAGAAATCACTGGGACCTGGGCAGATAGGCGGTACTGACAAAGTGGTCCCAAATGAACAATCAATAATTGCAAAATTTTGAACTCATACAAAAAATGTTTATAACACCATTGTTTTTAATCACAACGTGCAGTATACAAAATCTTCTATAAAAATCCCTGCACAGTCAAAAGCATATAATGCCCCAAGGGGATGGGTTCAAGGAAGGATAGTGGTGGGATGGTGAGGATATGGGAATTACACACATTGGTCAATAGTACCCAAATGCAGTAAACATACTGGAAGAAAATAAATCAAATTTACATTACATAATCATGCCTCAACGTAAAACCACAAATTATATTTCATAAAAGAGGCTGAACACAGAGAAAAAATGTCGACGTTTCGACCCAGGTAGGTGCAGGCGTGTTTAAGACCTTGCTATAGGGTCTGTCTGAATAAATAATAAATAAATCAAGGTCACAAAGGATCCTCAGAAAATAAAAACATTTACGGAGAAAGAGGGAACACATCTTAATGGTCAAAGGGAATACATTGCAGTAGAGACACTCAATATAGGGTTTTACACGAAAAATCATCTAATATGGAATATTTGCACGGATCATATGAGTGCAGCTTAATTTAGGTGACAACATGTAGGTTCATGTCCCACGTATTGCATGCCAAAACACTAGATTCAAGAGTCAAAAAAATATAGTAGAGTCATATAAGATTATACATCCTATGAATGTATGCAGCAGTGTCAAAAACATTTGTAGAAACAGGACTTGTGATATCACCTCTCTGTATACAAGTATCCCACAAGAGGAAGCACTAACCATCATGACCCGGTATCTTGATCGGAGAACAGCTCCAACGCCTGTCCCGACTGAATTCATTGTGGGTCTTCTCCGACTAGCCATGATGCATAACTTCTTCATGTTTCAAGATAATTTTTATTTACAAACGAAGGGGGTGGCCATGGGGGCCACTTTTGCCCCTGATCTTGCCATTCTTTTTATGGCTGCCTTCGAAGAGGACATCATACTCAATGACCGGAACCCCTACAAAGATCATCTTGGATTATGGGTCCGGGACATTGACGACATCCTACTCATTTGGGATGGTGCCAATGCCGACTTGCTCGCTTTCCAAACTTGGCTTGATTCACAATCCACAGATATCAAGTTCACATTTAACTCAGATCCAACCCATGTGGACTTCCTTGACCTTACGATCTACGACAATGATGGATTTCTCAGGACCACTCTCTTCCGTAAACCAACGGAACGTAATTCACTTCTACAGTATGGAAGCCATCATCCTAGATCCCTACGGGATAATTTACCCATCGGGCAGTTTCTGCGCATTCGCAGAAACTGTTCCAGTAAGGTTCATTATATGGAGCAAGCTGATGACCTCATGAACAGACTTATACAACGAGGTTATCCAAGGCGTCTGGTGAAGAGGGCCAAGAAACGAGCATGGTATAACCAAAGAGAATGCCTTCTACAACCTAAAACTCATAATAATGAACGGAACAACTGAATGGTCTGTGTCACCATCTTCACGACAGAGAGTAATAGGATAAAGAAAGTTATCAACAAACATTGGCCGCTAATATCGGATGATATCGGCTATATTACACCACCTCTACATGCCTTTAAAAGGGGTAAAAACATCAAAGACTGTGTTGTTCGATCCTTTCTACCTCCAGTAGAACCAGCAACTGTCCTGACACTTTGGAATCTTCCACCTGTCACGGGCCACCATAGATGTACTAAGTGCAAAGCCTGCGACAGCACTATTCAAACGAAGGTTTTTGAGTACAAGGATCACAAAATTCCACTAAAATCATTAACAAACTGCAATACGCAGAATGTGATCTATGCTATCATTTGCGCCTGTGACCTAATCTATATAGGACAGACTCAGCAGAAGGCCAAGGTTAGGATTCTGCAACATATGAGTAGAGTAAGATGCGAGCTAGTGGGAGCCCCACTTGTTGAACATTTCAAAGCCAGCCAACATCCGCCTGAGAGTCTCAAATGGGTAATCCTTGAGAAAGTCACATTGGGGGGGTAGGGGCGGAAATATCTCAGATGTCCTGAATGTTCGTGAGGCAAAATGGATGTTCCTATTTGATTCTGTACACACAGGGCTCGATGAAACTGATAGCACTTTTGCCCAGATTGCTAACCTGTAAATGAAACTGTCCAATAATGTGGTGTCTGTGCCTTAATATGGGTTGTGATCAATGTCATATGAATGGCTTTTACCATCATGCCTGATAGGTGCGCCAAAAAGTTTTCTTACATGCTTATACACCTATCGATGAGGTACTATGTAGCCTGTGCCCGGAATGCTAAACTGTAAATGAAATTGTCCGATAATATGGTATCTGTGTTCCAATATGGGCTTGATCAATGGCTTTTTACCAACGTGCCTGATAGGTACACAAAAAACCCCTTTTGCTTACATACTTATATACCTATAGATGAGGTATTATGTGGCCTTTACTATCGTGCCTGATAGGTACGCCACAAAATACTCTTGCTGTTCAAAATTACAATACAAAATGCTTGAATCTCGGCATATGTAAAATTGCAGTATTTACTATAACTGAGAAAATTACACTATGGCACCGGGAACCCTAATTTGTATACCAAACTGTTCAATAATATGTCCCTCTTTTTGTAAAATATGTTGTGAGCAATGCCGTATGCGTGGCCTCCACCATCATGCCCGGTAATAATATACCTTGTTTATACATCTATTCACGAGCTGTTATTTGGCCGTTACCACCGTGCTCGATGGGTATGACAATATATACCATGTGATACGTCCATACCCCTCTGTAATCTGCCATCAATGAGTGAATTGCACATTTGTTGATATTGGTATATTCCATCGTGGGATTCACATAAGACTCTTTGACTTTGAATTTTATTTTGGACGTTGACAAACAACAGACTGTGTGATCTTATTTCGGTTTTGTTGTACTCTTGTAGTGCTTCAATACAAATTCGTAGTCACGCTAGTCTTTCTTCCGTCTTGTAGACTGACCAGAGTATTTCATCCTTTGTGATGATCACGTGATCGCGATCTAAACAGGGAAGTGTTTTTAGCACTGTCGCTGGCGCCGATAGGTGCTGTTTTGATGCCGTTGTGAAAATCCGTGATACGCTCGTATCTCTTCTGGCTGCAGGTATGTTCACCGCCGCCGTATACTACTTATTTCTGTTGAGGATTTGACTAATAAATTAGAGCGGTTTTATTAATTATTTGTACCGCCATTCAACAGACTGTGAGGCGTCCCCTTGAACACGAGTCCCCGCGACGGCCATAACTCTGTGGTGTTCCGCTCGTACCGTTCTCTGGCTGCAGGTTTGTTCATACCGCCGCTTCATATTACTTACTTTTGTTGAGGATACGACTAACAAATTAGAGCAGTAATATTAATTATCTGTACCGCTATTCAACAGACTGTGAGGCGCTCCCTTGAACATGAATCCCCCGCTACGGCCATAATTTTGTGTTGCTTCGAAAGCCTTCCACTTCTACCAGTGGCTCTACCCCTGCAGGTATGTGATAGGATATCTGCTTTTTTGATAAATTGAACCTGGCTGGGTATCGTGTACCTTTTATAAACAGAGACGCCTCTTTTACCTTATCTCATTAGGTTGCGATAATAAGACGCCAAGAATACCACATCTGTACAAAGGTATGCGTCTCATCGTATAGTCATATTAACTTGGAATTAAACAATTTTCCAATCAGTGTTGAATGATTTATTATGCCTATCTAATTTAGATACGTCACTAACATCCGAATCCTGGTGTCCAGTAACATTCTAGATACTTTAATGACACGAACATATCAGGTATGAATAGCTTTCTTATTGAATAATGCCATAATCAATCGTATATTATGATTAATCCATAGATAATACCAGGTCTTTGTACTACTCTTGGACTGGGAGGCTTGTATTTTTTGACACATCCCCTGTTTATGCAAATGTTTTTGACACTGCTGCATACATTCATAGGATGTATAATCTTATATGACTCTACTATATTTTTTTGACTCTTGAATCTAGTGTTTTGGCATGCAATACGTGGGACATGAACCTACATGTTGTCACCTAAATTAAGCTGCACTCATATGATCCGTGCAAATATTCCATATTAGATGATTTTTCGTGTAAAACCCTATATTGAGTGTCTCTACTGCAATGTATTCCCTTTGACCATTAAGATGTGTTCCCTCTTTCTCCGTAAATGTTTTTATTTTCTGAGGATCCTTTGTGACCTTGATTTATTTATTATTTTTTCAGACAGATTGATTGCCCCGTTTTCCTTATCCCCGTCCTGATGAAGACCCTATAGCAAGGTCTTAAACACGCCTGCACCTACCTGGGTCGAAACGTCGAAATTTGTTCTCTGTGTTCAGCCTCTTTTATGAAATATAATTTGTGGTTTTACGTTGAGGCATGATTATGTAATGTAAATTTGATTTATTTTCTTCCAGTATGTTTACTGCATTTGGGTACTATTGACCAATGTGTGTAATTCCCATATCCTCACCATCCCACCACTACCCTTCCTTGAACCCATCCCCTTGGGGCATTATATGCTTTTGACTGTGCAGGGATTTTTATAGAAGATTTTGTATACTGCACGTTGTGATTAAAAACAATGGTGTTATAAACATTTTTTGTATGAGTTCAAAATGTTGCAATTATTGATTGTTCATTTGGGACCACTTTGTCAGTAACGCTCTAACCATTGAGCCACACTTCTCTAATGTTGCGGATTTCCTATGGAAACTAGGTTTTAACTATAACTACCTACTGGCGACCGCCAGTAGGTATCATATATATATATATATATATAAATATATATATATATATATATATATATATATATATATATATATATATATATATATATATATATAGAGAGAGAGAGAGAGAGAGAGACAGAGAGAGGGTACCTACTGGCACTGTGCTTCTCCATTGACAGAATGTTTTGGGGTTTTCTAGCACCTTTTGCTCGGTTTCATTAATCTTCACAAACTTTTTCTTGGAAAATTTCTGGGTGATTCATCAAGCCAGGGCAGAGATAAAAAGGGGGTCTCTAAACATAAAATCCTTAGGCATTTTCCATAGACTTCTTTTGACATGGCTATAGCAAAACTGCTGAACGAATTACACAAGTTTGGCAGGAAGCTAGATCTTGGTCCGCAGATTGTGTTTTAGGTGATTTGGTGTTAATCCATTCAGTAATTTTTTAGAAATTAAGGGTGAAATATAATTTTATATTTGCACAGTTGGGCTCACAGGAGTCCTGCGGCACTCCTTTGGGAGCGTGGATTTAAAAATGGAGTCCTGTGATTGGTAGAGAGGCCCGTTTTTCCTGTGAACCTTCACGCTCTAGCGGGAACAAGATGCTCCCATGAGTCTAGGGAGAGAGAACACTCTGATTATCTGGCTGTTGGAAGGCTAAAAATCAAATGGCAAACATTACTGTTTACTGTGAAAAATTCAAGGTGTTGTGGAAATGAAATAAAAAAGCTATATAAGGGGACACACGAAAGGCAAGCTGTCCCCTTAAGTTTACAGAGGATGTGTCTAAGGGATTAACTATTGTAAAATAAATAAATGTATATTGTTTTTAACTAATTTTTATGACCATGCGGGACTCTCGCGAGATCGGGAATAGTAAAAAGGGGTAGATCACTTCTAAAGACATTCCTTTAGCAGGAATGCATATTGTGGCCATTGTTTTTGAGAGGAAGTGTGTAAGAGAGTAAATGGTTAATTCCTATTTTCCCCAAAAAGTTACAATCCCGCAAGACTCCCACAGTATCAGGTAAAAAAACTCTGGTGCAAATAAATCAGGAGTTTACAAACAGTAGCTCAGGAGCTACAAGTAACTCAAAAGCTTCCTGGAATAGGCTTGTGAAGAGTAGCTCAGCCCAGTAGGTCACAGGGAGCATCTGGTAGTAAAGCTCGTTTTTAATACCTTGGAGTAGTAGTCGGCAAAATCAAAATCAGGTACTTACACCACCAAATAAACACAGACTGTGGCAGCCTGAGGTAATTGAACATGACCATCTGTCTCCTTTTGCAGACTAACAAAGTTGCATAGCGAATGATTATGTTGCAGGCCTTTTTTTTATCAATCACGCTTTGTAAATAAATACTTGGCCAAGAAAAAAAGACTAAAGGGGCAAGAGAAGAGGGGCTTGAATGTGGGGCTGTAAGGGGTGGGGTCACTCTTGGTGATCATATATGAGGAGGTCCAATTGAAATCTTATTGATTGTGATAGTATTGTAGCAGTGAGAAAGTCTTGAGTAGCTCAGGATGATATTCAAGGATCAGAAGCAGCTCCCATCATGGAAAAGGTTGAACATCCCAAAATATATGATACCTATTGCAAGACAATATGTTCAGTGAAAAAGCAAGAGGCTTGTGAGCGTAAAGCAGCAAACACTGCCCCCTTGGAGTGGACGTGGAGGACTGTGCACCTGGCTCTCACGAGAGGCCTGCGAAAGTCAACCACAATATATATGAGAGCATCATGGCTCTCACAAGTGTCTTGTGAGAGTTATCAAGAAGGAAAAAAGGGATACATAGTACAAATTACATACATAAGGAAAGTATAGGGTAGCTCTTAAACATTTAACATTATTTCATTTTTTGTATTGTTTGTAAGAAAGGGATAGAACAGAACCCAAAACTGGAAGAAAAAAAACAACATTGCATTCAAAAGAAAGAGGAGACAAATAAGTTAAAACACACAACTAGAAGGTGGGAATTCATGATCCTCGACAAGCCTGTCCTGTGCACCCATGCTTTTCTTAGAAGAAGAAGTAGTATCCTTGCATAAACAGTAAAAACAGGGCTTTGTTCAGGTATGCTGGGTTGGTATCTGCTTGCACTGTGAGTACCTGTTCAAGCACACTGTCACCAGGTTGGAAAGATGTGGATGTCCCTGAAGAGTTATCAAGCTCTGCAGCACAGCTTAACTCAGCCTGAGCAAGCCATTCTGGGTGCATAGCTTTAAAATGTCAACACATTTCAGTGGTACTTATGCTATATTGCTTGCTTGGCAGCCCCTGCTGAACTTTTTTTTGCATATGTTACAAATGACATATTTGCAAGATACTTTCTTCCCACCAGGCCTCATCTGAAAAAACTGCCAGACCAAGAACTCCCTGGGTGGCTGAGGTGGCTGACTTGCAGAAACAGGAGTAGTGTTCTCATCTTAATCAGATGATGATATTCGGATCACAGAAAATAAGTAAAGTCATAGAGGTAGCCAAAAAGGTGTAATCAAAGAAAGCTCCAGTAGGCAGATGATGCAACAAGGAAGGAATATTTCTTTTCTAAATGAGGACATTCAAATCAACCAATCACACTCTTTCCTTGGGATGTCTTTCCTCTCCTGGGTGTCTCCCAGGTGTCTCATGAGAGGGTCATGAGTTTGTAAAATACAGAGAATGTTCTTAATATCTCAAATTCAACAATACATCAACTGTTTTTTATACTTTAAACAACACTTCTCATGTCTTACTTTCTTCAAAATTCAAAATATATACTATTATGAACCTAATTCAAAATGTATGATCTTGCGAGCAGAAGAACAGCTCCCTTGTGTGTTCGGCTCCCCCGATTGTTTTGTGAAGCCTTAATTTGTAAACAAATTAATAAATAAAATATACATACAGTACTGACTTTGTTATTAAACATTAGTATTCAACAAATAACTGACAAGATGAAAAAGAACTCTATACAACAGATTAAAACTAAATGTATAACTCAGCGATCTTGTGAATCTCCAGCAAGAGCAATAACACACTATAAAAATAGATGTAGATAGTTAAAACACATAGTTTACAGTATAGGAAAAAACTATCGGTGTCATTTTCAAATATAAATATGTTGCTTATGAGAAAATTACGTACAAAGACTATGAAAACTGTGCTGGGAATAATTCTATATATGTGAGTTACAAAAACTAAGAAGTTTAACATTCTCAATGAAAACATTGTTGAGTAATTAGTATCTATGTATTTTCTAATAGGATTTTATTTTAAAAAATTCCTAGAAATTCACTGAAAAAAACAAAGGTTACGCTATAGTCAGGTGAATTTCTTAATGACAACATCAACATTTGAGATGTCATCCTTGATATTATAAATGATGTCATAGAACATTTCATGAGTGATGTCATATTTGAGGTCATAGCCAATGCATGGCAGATGCGCAACTTATAGTTAGCGCTGCTAACTATAACTGCTGAATTTCTGTGTTTATTTACTTCAAAAGGTTAACGGTGTTACTGAGCAATTCACTCCAATATAACACTACTTTAACCTTTGTTGTTTTCAGTGAATATGTATTCACTGGAAAAAACATACGTTACAATGACATAATAGGTAGTAAACAACATTTATAAAATGTTAGAAATTCAGTAAAAGAACCAAAGGTTACAGGGATGTTGTAGTTAGGTCAGATTATACTCATACAAAACCAGAGAATATCATTTTGATTTTGCCAATTTAAGCACTTTTGCCTATTATGTTATGTCTGACTATGTTACAGAAATTGAGACAATTTCTCATTTGTAGCCAAGATCTGCTGTACATTAGGACTTTCCAACTTAGAGTCTGAATATTCCAGCAATAGCAATACATATGCAACTTAATTTGGGCACTGGACAATCATTTACAGAGTAGAACCCTGTGCCTAGTTTAGGCAATTACCATCTGGGCTACCATCAGCCTATATCAGACCTCTGACGTACTCATAGTTGTATAGAGGCACTGGCACACAACTTCATCTAGAATTGTCTTTAAGAGATATTATTTTTTTCACTTTTTCACTCGCATTTATTTACTATATACCTTTGACTTTTAAAACACACATTCGCCCTGTGGTACAGCAAACTGCGTTGGTACCTTTCCGTTACCACAATTGCAATAATTATTACTGGTGCTGGTACAAATGATTATACACAATGGTTTAGCACTGTGATTTAGTGTTTTTACTTTGACTTGTATAGCACTGGCATAGCACTGTGATTTAGTAATTTGACTGTGACTTGTTAAGATGATATGTGTCTGGGCATTCTCAATCCAATATAATCTATGTGGTTGTATGGCAGTTATAAGATGGCCGCCATATGAACCCAGAAGTGTCACTGCCTTATGTCTGACTTGTATAGGAATGGCATAACACTGTGCTTTTGTAATTTGACTATGACTATGGTTTTTTGTCATTTCTCAATTCAGGTGAATGATGACCTAACATACGCCATGGCCAAACACATGAAAGTACATCAGAACTATGGATGGCAACAAATGAAATACTGGGGACTGGCCACAATCTTGTTAAATGTCAGAGGAGGTAACAGAACCAAAAAAACTGAGATGCTTGGAATCAAGAATGATGATCAGGTTCGAAACCAAACAGCCAACTGGATTAAATGGGGACGAAGAACTTCATGTGCACTTGTAAATAGTTACCAGAATCACTCCCACCTGAATTGAGAAATGACACAAAAAAGAAAAGAAAGGGCACTTAACTGGCAAGTGAGAGAAATGTAAGGAGATAGTGGTCATGAATTGTGCATTTGCAAATACTCCCAGTACCTGTCTCGAATTCAAAAATAAATCAACAGCACTTAGCTGGTAAATAAAACGCCACCCATTTTAGTCAATCTCTGTACTGCATTTGATGAGACACACCTCTTCTGCTCAGAGAGCTTTTTTATAAACCTTTTGCTACGTACGCATATCTTACACTACACACAACATGCAACCATGAACTTCATCAATATTCATGGTCTGTAAAGTAACCTTCCACCTGTGATAGCCATACACCTAGAAGTTACATAACCAAAGTTTTCTCCACTACCAGAGGTAACATGGTTGCATACGCTGTCCACAGCACAATGTAATGTGATACGGCCCAGGGACAGAATCATGCTTAGATAATGAACACAATGACACAGATAGATAGTGGAAGTGGGTACAGGCACCAGCGCTTGACTCCTTTTTATTACCAGGGTCACATATCCAGTGATGTCTGTGCTCGATGCATGTGGGGTGAGTGTAAAGCAGCCCTCAGGGAATAGTTGCTGCTACCATCAGTAATCACAGGATCACACACAGAGATTCAGAATTAAAAGAATCGATAATTTGTGCTGCACTAAGGTAAGGACAGTAGATGTGAAATAATAAAGAAAAAATTCTATCGTAAAAAAAACCACAACTTGTGGTATACTGAGACACAATCAAAAGGTCTGAAATAATACACAAAAAGATTATATCATAAACACTCCATCATTTCTAGTGGACTCACATAGCCACATCAAAAGCATGCAGCATGTGCACAGCCAGCGATGATGCATGCTGCGGGCGGGCCGTATAAGGAGCAATATCTGTTGCCATTAACACTGCATTATCTGCAATAGTGACTCGATCTGTATTGTGAACACTGCTGTCTGCAGTGTACGCCAGACAGAGCGGTCAGCAAAGGCCCACAGCCACGTGGCACTGACTTGAGCCCCTACGCGAAGCAACAAAAAAGCATGTGCAGAGCCTGCCATGATGCATATGCGTGGTGCGGACAGAGCGCACTTGAGCAATGTCTTTTCCTACAGGACTGTGTCATCTACAATACAGACTCAATCTCAAATGTGAACACTGCTGTCTACAGTGTTGGCCAGAGAGAGCGTTCAGCAAGGGCCCACAGCCATGTGGCATTGACTTGAGCTCCACAGTTTTCAATCTGCTAAGCCACAAAGACTGTGTGCGAACCCCGCAATGATGCGTATGAGTGGTGCAGACAGAGCGCACTAGAGCAATGTCTTTTCCTACAGAACTGCGTCATCAACAATAGCGACTAGATCTCAATTGTGAACACTGCTATCTGCAGTGTTAATTGAAGGCAGTACTCACACACACAACCATGAATACTTTTTCTCACTGCCTCTTCACAAAATACAACAACATAAATTACAGAAAACTCTGCAATAAATAAATCAAAACAATTTGAATTGCGATTTCATCTGTCCACAATCTACACTATTCACTATACACTATGTTACTTTTGACTTGCAAGATGAATTTGGTCACTTTACTAAACCTATAACTCATCTAAAAAAAGTTCTTCAAGCAAGTACACTAAAACAATATTGTGTATATTTCAATAGACATTGTAGTTACTTGAGTACTGTATTCTGTAATTAAACAGTCACCACTCTGGCTTACCCGCGTGTAAGCCAGAGGCACTGGTCATTAACGCCTCACAGCCACGTGCCGTTGGATTCGAAAGCACGGAGTTGGTTGCAGCTGGTCGGAGAGGGTACACAGAAATCAACACAGACTTTAACTTTTGACATCCTCAATCATAGAGTCAAGACACCGTTTCACAGTCCGGACCTGCTGTACCGCTGTGTACTCCACCGAATGGTGTCAAACAAGCACCATCCTCATGTGCACCAGTTAGCAAACACGGAGTCTGATGCACCTCAACGGAGGGACTGTGAAAACCAAGCAGAAGGTAATATCGGACATCTTCCATTGTGAGATCAAGAAACCGTTCGACTGTTGGGACCTAGAGTTGGTTGACCCTGGTCAAAGGGAGTACCTTCAGCTCCACTCTCAGATGCTGTTCTAATTTCATCCATTGTGGGATCAAGACACCATTCCACCGTTTGGACCTAGAGTTGGTTGCACCTGGTCGAAGGGAGTAGCTTCATCTCCACTCTCAGATGCAGTTCTAACATCATCCATTGGGGGATCAAGACAGAGTTCCACTCTTGGGACCTAGAGTTGGTTGCACCTGATCAAAGGGGGTACACAGAAATCATCACAGACTTTAAACTCTGACATCCTCAATCATAGAATCAAGACCCCGTTTCACTGTTTGGACCTGGTGTACCGCGGTGTACTGCACCGACTGATGTCAACCAAGCACAATAATCATGTGCAACAGTTAGCTACAAAAGCACAGAGTCTGATACACCTCTATGGAGGCAGTTCTGTGAAAACCTTGGATTGTTGCTGTTGTTAAGGGCAGTGTTTAAGTGTGTGAGAGGATGTCTAAGTGTCTATGTGGGTGTGTCAGTAGCTGTGCCATAACAGAACTGCAAATGACACTTTATCCAATAGGAGTCCACAGGTTTGCACAAAATACCTACCCAAGTGGTGTGCTTTCTACTGGTTAATATGCTGAGGGCTACCTCCTTGGGTAAATGTCTAGTACTTATTCTACCCTACAGCTGCATAATGGAGCACAAGGAGATGTTACCAATGACCTTGTGTGTGTTTTGGCTATGTAATTGTTCTTCATGTTTCTTTAAACTGGAATTTTTGATAACATGAAACTTCATATAGGGAAGTCACTGAAAGTGTGCTAAGAGGTAAAACTCCATCAAACAAGGCTCCTACCTCTTGGCTATATGAAATAGGAGATTCTTTGTTAGGTGGAAATGTCCACATGTTCCTCAGCATCAAGAACATGTCACCAAATCAGTGGGAAATGTGCTTTGGGGCCTTTTGCTAGGCTGCCCATCATTCTGGCAAAAGGCAAGAAGACCACTGCATACTACTAAGATGGGCCAGGAAAAATCATGCAGTCAGAGCTTCAAGAGAATTTGCACATTTGTATACTCGTAGCCATTTAAAACGAGAACTATGACTCTTCTATCACCAGGTACGGAAAAGAAAGAACCCAGTCATCAAAGTTGGTACACTTATCTGCCCTCTGTTTTGCCTTTGCTTCTAATTTTTCTTCCCCTGTTCGGCATCTTCGGCTAAGTTTTTTGCCCTCCTTTTTGCCCTCTGATGCTCTGTTTTGCCTTTATCCTAATTTTATTGTCCTCTGTTTTGCCTTTTTGCTCATTTTTCCGCCCTCTGCTTTGCCTTTTCTGTATTTTCTGCCCTCCGTTTTGCCTTTCTGATCGTTTTTCTGCACTCTGTTTTACCCTCTTCTGCTCTGTTATGCCTTTTCTGCTTGTTTTTCTGCCCTCTGTTTTGCTTTTTTTGCTTGCTTTTCTACCCTCTATTTTGCCATCTTCTGCTCTGTTTTGCCTTGTCTGCAAATTTTTTTCCCCTCTATTTTGCCTTTTGTGTGAAGGGGAGGAGGGAAGTGCAGTCCCCTCATCTTGCTGCCGATTTCAGCCCTGGGGACTCATCCCCTGGAGCCTGACCAATATTCAATGGGGGAGCCCCCCTTCCTAGGCTGATTTTGGTGCCAGGACCCCATTCGCCGGGACCTGGCCACGTCTACCTGGGTGCCCTGGTCTCACCCATGGCACCCAGTGTGCTTTGAGTGAGACCGTGAGGGGAGCCATAACACTCCCACACTCCCAGACAGCTCCCTGCCTCCTGCAGGAGCCAGCATTGCTCCTGCACACACGGAACTGTTACATATACAGCTACCTGCGTGTGAGAACAATTCTTTCATCTGCTTTACTGCCCGCATGAAAGCTTTCCACAGGGCCAATAATGGCTCTAGAAGGGAGGCTGTGCAGCCCCCCTCCTTTAATTGGAATGGGCATTTGGTGGTCCCCAGTGCCTTATGAGGCCCGGAAGGGGGGCTGCACAGCCCCCTCCCATTTTATATATTGCATAGGCCCCAGGAGTCCCAGGATTGGGGTCCATGCTACACTTCTCCATTTAAACATATAAAGCCCTAGGAGATGGTTGTTAACACTTCCTGGCTGAAGTGTTAGCAGCCAATCAGATCTCTGCACAAGATCAAGAGGATTTGTGGATGCATTGTGGCCTTATATAAATAAATGTGGTTTTCTTTTATTAATTCTAAAATTACTGAATGGATTTACACCAAATAACAAAAAGGTTGCTCTCCTAACTAAGACCTACCTTTCTGTCAAACTTGGTTTAATGCCATTCAGCAGTTCGGGCTTTAGTTGTGTCTAAAATGTATATGGGAATTAACATAAGAAATGCAAATTTTTTGAGCACCCCCTTTTTATCAGCCCCCACTTTAAAGTTTCATGCGTAATAACACTCACCAGTACCCTTTTTTGGGAGATGTTTGTAAAGATTCGTCAAACAGAGCGATAGATATGGGCAAAAAACAATTTTCCTATGGAAACTAGGTTCTAATTAAAACTAACTACTGGTGACTGCCAGTAGATAATACATGGATTAGTATTCCTCAGTGTACAGAGCCTCTGCTTTCAGCCACCTGATTCATTCAATCAGAGCTTAGCTGCTCAAGTCCAAGCTCCCTGTTTTGACACCTTCATCTGCACACAGTTTTGCAATTAGATGGCTGATTGAAAAATTTCAGTTAGCAAATTTAGGAAATTTCACAAAATTTGCTAGGTTCTACCATTTCAAGAAGTGGTTGGAACCAACTTACACAAACACCAATACACAACTAATTTAAAAGTATGGCCATGCTTCTGTATTTTCATTAATTTGATTTGTCTGGCTCTTCAATAAGAATCACTGTTTATTGTTCATGAACGTAGCATGCACGATGTAAAACTGACAGTGCACAAATCATGATAGTGGGAGTTCATAAGACTGGGGTATTCGATGACAAAATATAACAGAAAAAAAAATGTCCATGGTTAAAATGCCACCTGGAAAATTAATACACAGACATATTGGAAATTATGCAAGTTTCCTCACAACCTAAAGCATAGAACATGAAAAGAAACATTAATATACACATGACACAAAAACAGAACCATAAATGTACATGCCCAGTTATTACTAATTTTGAATGACCAAGATGTATAACTGTTAATGGATAAAAAGTATACACAACAAAAGAGACAGTGCAGGGGGTTGGGTCCATCAAGGCACTTTTAGCAGGCACAGAGCTACATTGGCACCCCTTTTGACATTTTGGTTCTTACCAATGGTGACACTGTGCCCAATATAGCCAACATCCTGCTGCAGGAGGTGATGAAATGGAATCACCCATTAACAGATATAAAAGGTGATAATTAAGAAATAACCATGTACAGAGCTATGATTGCAGATGAGCAGCCTGCTTGCAAGATGTTAGTCAATGGAGTACCCACTAAGGATACTGTCCACAGTGCATTTCTGCTCTAGGAAGGGGTATGCTCATTACCATGACCACATATCAGCTGACCCGGAGCCCAAATGTCGGTAGAGAAGCATGGTTGGCTTGGACTCATTCCACCTAAGACTGAGAGGAAAGGGAGAGAATCAAGGGCCATGGAAGGTTACCCCCATCCACCCATCCCAAAGTTGGAGAAGTATGATTTGCACACCAGCTTAGACTGAGTAAAGTCCAAAGCAGCTAAACTCTAATGTAGTTCCCCATGTTCAATATAGGAATGGCCCAGAGATTAAGGTAGCTCCTTGGACTCCATATGCAACACCTGGCTTGGGTTGTTATATGCCTGGCGTGCATTTTGGTTGACTCAGGACACTGTGCATTGAGCTGAGATATGTCAGAGTACAATGTTGTCCAGGAGAAAGAAATGAACTGTGCAATGTGCCACTCTCCAAGACTGGGCTCGATGAGCTGTGTGAGCTATTGGTAGAACATTTTTAAATGATGCTGAGTGCTGCATCAAGTGCCCTACCCTAGCCATACTGTCCCAATAGTAATTGTATGCTTATCAATAAGAAGCTATGGTTACCGAGAGGCCTGATGTCCTAACTGGTAACACTTAGCAGGCATCACCTGGTCAGCACAAGTAGAAACCAGGGACAGTCAGAATGAGAGATCTAAACACCAGAACCCACTAGGTTAGTGAGTTTATGTCCTTCAGACTTTTGAGGAGGGACAACAAGAAAAGCTCACTTTGCAGGAACTACATGAGGAGCTAGGTCCGAAAATGGTCAAAGTAAGGTAGATGTGGATACGCTGGGACTTGGGGTACTGGAGGTAAAAGAGAAAGCAGACCAACTAGAAAAATGTAATGTAACCTCTGAACTCTTATTGAGGGTCATTGAAGTCAGACTCAAGAAAATGCAACTAAAGGTGAAGGAGTTAGAAAACAGATCCCCAAACAGAACCTATGTCTAGAGGAAGGAGATGAGGCCCATGACCAAAAAAACATTTTTTGTGGGAACATTTTGATCTTTACTGGGTGAATTTCATACAGGATACCAATATATGAACACCTCCCTCCCAAATACTACATGATAACCATTGACCGGGTGCAGAGCTTTATTTTAAAAGTGTTATCCTCATTAACAGAAATGGCTGACAATAGTTTCCTTGAATAAGAAAGGGCTAAATGCTCTGGTGAAAAAATGGGCAAATGCAGAGGCCACTATTAACACCCCAGCAAGATTTCACCTTTCTCAAGCAAATGTGAGGTCGCTATTAACACATCAGCATGATTTCACATATCTAGAGAACATACACTTAGGAAGAGGGGCTATAAGGCAGACAAAACACACACTTTTCCCAGTGGCCTATTACGCAACCATTCCTTCAAAGTACAAAGCATAGCCATATTTTTTAGGCAGTGCCGGCCATTTCCAGTGACAAAATTTAAGACAGATAAAGAAGACAGCTTCTTAATTCTATGAGGTTCCCTATGGGACAGTTGTTACTTATCACTGCAACACACTAGCCAAATACAGTTAAAGATTAATTTATGCTAAGTTTATGTATCAACTGTTTCTGAATTTGCACTCAGCATCATTATCATCACTGGTCATATTAATTTAGTGTGTGATAGTCAGTGAGAGATAGGTCCATCATGGGGAGAGGGCAGTCTATTAGATTCTCCAGGAAACTTAAAAGCTCACTGTATGAGATAAGAAAGAGAGACATGGCAAAACCTTCATATGGACACTAGTAATTTGCCTTCTTCACTGATTCCCACTGACTTTATGTATTACTTAGCAATGCCTAGGCTACCCTGGTTAATGCAGTCAATAAAACTACATAGCAATATCATATCATGCAACTATGAGAAAAAATGTAAACATGGGGTTAAGGTATACTAGGCCCCTCTCTTAAAGTTTATACCCATCTATAAAGAAGGGTCTGATTTTCAGAGAGAAAATAGGCATACAGATTGATTAGTACTTTTCTATCTGAGAGGTCTCTCTGGGGGAAATCTGGGATGCTTATAAAGTAATGGTGTGGGGCAATTATATTGGTCTCATGACACACCTTGCCACTTTAAAAATCTTAGAAACCCTGAAATCGGAGACCGAGTAAAAACTATACTAAAGACTATGTTCTTTTCTGGGTTTGTGAGGACTGTTATTTCACACTTTCCACCTGTGCTCTGGGCTGGGGTGAAGGGCTGTTGTGATGTTGTTGGTTCCGTGTGGAGCATCTTTCCATACTTTACACCTGTGCTTCGGTGACTTTTTAGTTGTTGTTGTTGGATGTTTTTCTTCTATACCTTGTGCTTGGCAACCTATTTACTTGTCTCATGTTTGCATGGCCAGATAGCATGTTTTAGATATCTGGGTTTGTTTGTGGTTTGCGGTGTAGTAGTGCATGGTTTTTGCTGTGGTGGAAAGGGAGATGGTGCATGAGTGTATTCTTATTATAGCACTTGTGTTCCTTTTTCTCTTTCTCTTTTTATTTATTGTGCATGATATTTTCCATCTATTATCTTTAATGCTGATGTTTTAGATCATTGCTATCTTGCTCATTTGTGGCATTGATTCTGATATCATTCTGTTGTATGCTATTGTTCCGATGTCATCCTTTGCTTGCATCAGACTTCATTGTTATTCCATTTAGAGTTTTTTTTGTAATTAATATAAAGAAAGGAGATGTGTTATACCTGCTGCAGAATGTTGGTGTGTGGAATGTTGGTGAGTCTTTGAGTCAGTTGGTGGATGGGCTGAACAGCAGTAAGGCTGCTCCTGGTGGGGCTCTGCTTAACAAATGATCCTGAATAAATCTTCTTACAAGGACCTACATGGATTGGGCCATCATTTATTTACTACAGGAACGGGTTCAGATGCAATGTTGAATCTGCAGAAAGAATAGAAGATTCTTCACTTTATAGAATAAAACTTTCTCATACCTATCTTATCTTTAACCCTTTTGCTTCTAGGTCTCCCACCCCACCCCCCATCATTAAGGCCTTCTTTGGCTATTTGGGGTAGTTTGCGTGTTAGGGCTCCATAGATTTTGGTCCACATAAGCCAAAATATAGCTACAATTTGAGTTTCGGAGGAAAAATAGGAAAAAAGTGCTCTGGATAAAAGTGCTATTTTTCTCCTAAACATAGCATCAACGAATGGTGCTAAAGTCATCATATACCCAGCTTCCAGGAACACACACAGGTGAGTAAATAAAACACATTTTTAGCCACAGTATTGGCATTTTTCAAAGAGTTAACCCATGTTTCCTATTTTTTGTGCTGACTCTTAAGAAAATCTAGCTCTTAAAATGCACAACAGCAAATCATAATCCAAGGTATGATTTGTTAGTTTTTTCAGAGGTAAAAAGCCAAAAATAAAATGTGGACATTTTCTAAAATATTGCATGCATCACTAATATCCATGCCTGTAGAAGGAAAAAAAGTATAAAAAATGTTCTTGCGCTTGGAGTATTCTTAATTTACAGTCATAATGGAACTAATGAGTCCACCTCTTTCTCAGTTTATGTTTTAGAAAGATTTAGACATTCCGTGAGCATTGCTTTTTTAAAGAGGGGTCAATATATGTGTTGAGCTCGGTTTGTGGTGATTATGGGCAAGAAAAACATTGTACCTGGGTGCTCTACAACTCTACAACAGCTATCACTGTGCCAGCGTACCACAATTGATTTTTTTGTTGAGGGCAGTGGACTTGGTGTTTATTGAGATTTAACATGCTGATTGCCAGATTTTACTACCAGCTGATTAAACCTAGACTCACAGCCACCACCCACAACAGTGGGTACCATTGGGGCCCATCGGGAGACGGGGAGGGGAAGAACCGACCGGACACAGATTTAAGGTGTGATAAAGGACGCTTTTATTGGAAAACAGGTGCATCCTGAAACATACCCCAACCTTGGCCTTTGCCGTACAAAACTAGTCCTAACTAATTATACATATACCTGACCAATACCCCCACCCCCACCCCTAAACAGTTCCCCAACAACATCATAAACATCCTTATCAGTTACCCAAATGCCTGCCTCAACTGTTTTAACCTCTGCCATATGTACACTCCCTCCCCTTCAACCAGTAAAGCTCCTTCCTCCTATCCTACCCCCCCATTATAACTAGGGAAAAGCGCCATCCTACAAAAACTCCAGCACCTGCTCCCAACGACAACACATCTCAACCCTAACACAGAAAGCACCTGCGACCAACAAAAACCCCTTAAATTTTCCCAACCCTGAAGAGAAGAAATGAAACCCCCCCCCATCCTAAGGGAGGGTGGGGGGGACAAAATTATCTGAGCCCCCCGGCTGCTGGGTCACTGTCCCATGAAATGGTGCACAGTGACCCAAAATGGCCGCTTTTCAACCCTCCCAGCCCAAAAGGAGCCCAAAAACCGCCGACCAGCCCAACCAGCCCAAAGTCCCTTCCTGTGTCCGACTAAATACCTCCCCTCCCCTTCCTCCCGGGGCCCCAAACTCCCCGGGGGGGCGAACCTCCCTCCGGTCGGCCACCCCCGCAAAGCCCCATTGGGGCCCATCGGGAGACGGGGAGGGGAAGAACCGACCGGACACAGATGTAAGGTGTGATAAAGGCCGCTTTTATTGGAAAACAGGTGCATCCTGAAACATACCCCAACCTTGGCCTTTGCCGTACAAAACTAGTCCTAACTAATTATACATATACCTGACCAATCCCCGCACCCCCACCCCTAAACAGTTCCCCAACAACATCATAAACATCCTTATCAGTTACCCAAACGCCTGCCTCAACTGTTTTAACCTCTGCCATATGTACACTCCCTCCCCTTCAACCAGTAAAGCTCCTTCCTCCTATCCTACCCCCCCCCCATTATAACTAGGGAAAAGCGCCACTCGAAAGCCCCTTACCACTTTCGACCCCCCCCCTTAGGAACCCTGCACCTTCGGATACCTTTGCACCCCTATTGCCCGGTCCAACGCTTCCTTCAGCTGTACAACATAGAGCTCCATCCCATATCGTGACAAATGTACCCCATCCTCCATGAAAAAGTAGACCGCCCCATACTTCAGTTCCGGGTGCTCCATTCTACCCACCCCTTCCTTCTCACAAAAGGCCCTCATCTCCCTGTTAATCTTCCTCCTAGTCCTGTCAATAGCCCCTGGTCTCTCTGCCCCCCTCCAACATCTCCTGGGTATAAATTCCGACCAGATGACGTAACACCCTGCCCACTGCCTCTTGATCTCCAGTAAATCCCTCCGCATCTGCTTCACCAGTGCCAGTCCCTTACACTGAACCAGGTCGTTTTCCCCCAGATAAACCACCAAAACATCCGGGCACACCCCTCCCCGCACAACGTTATTCAAAACCGGCACCAACTCGTGCCAACGCATGCCCCCTTTTCCCCTCCAATGACATCTAAACAACTGCTCATCTAATTCAAGGTTAAGGTTCCTGTATTTTTCCCACTCCGCCTTCTCCGCTCTCTTTACAAAAGAATGGCCCACCACGTATATAGACACTGCTGCCGCTGTAGGCCCCGCCACCGCACCTGCAAAGAGACATATGTAAGGAGCAAATCCAAACTCCAGCTTAGTCCACCACTACCCCTCGCAACCTGACATACGTCTTATAACAGTCCGATTTCCAGCGCCCCAGCTGTTTAATTTCCTCCTTCCCCCAACCTTTTCGCGCCGCCTCCGTCGCCGCCCCGATGCGAAATTAATGCGTCCCGAAGTCTTTTGGATCCTCACCCATAGACCGCAGGGCGTGCCGCAGGACCCATAACAACTGCGCAGCCGTCACCCGTCCCGCCTCTCTCCTGCCGAACACTTCCGCCCCAACCTGCACCACGCTGTCCGCCAGCCGTCTCCCCCACGCCACCGGACACACCGCCTCCGTTCCCCCAGGACCCAGCAACACCCAAGTACCCCTCCCTCGCTGATCAGTCTTGGAACGTTGAAGCCGCACTGCGACCTCCCTGCCTCGGAACTCCACCTCCCCCCACGTCAGCCCGGCACGCCCCTTCAAACCCACCAACTCTGACACCCGATAGGCCCCGAAATACATCCACGACATCAATGTGGAAAACCACACCGTCTCCTCCCGATCCCTGCACACTGCCGGTAAACAGCCCACCAGTCCGACCAACATCGCCTCTGTAATCGGCCATCTCCTCCGCGCCCGAGCCCCTCTCTCTCTCTCTCCCAACCCTCCAAAAGACGCGCTCCCAATTCTCCCGCCGAAGGGGCATAACCCCACCAAAGCTTGCCCATCAACGCCAAACCTGCCAGTTTGCCCGCAATTGTCACCCTCGCCAGACCTTTGTCCATTAACCCCAGCATGAATTGCACCACCTGCTCTTCCCGACGCCACTTGCTCCGCTGCCTTACCGCTCCAAAATGCAGAAACTCCAGCCAGGCCTGTTCGTAACTCTTCCACATAGACGCTGCCAGGGACGACCTCACCAACTGAATGACCCGCGCTCTCCCACCAACCACATCTCCTCCGGCACCTTCGTCTTGACCGCCGCCGCGTCCGTGGCTAGCCCATGGAACCTCTACCACTGCGAACGAGACAAAGCGTCCGCAATGTCATTGTCCACTCCCGGCACATGCTGCGCCCGAAACAAGATATTGTGTTCCAAGCACCTCAACACAAACACGCGCATCAGCTTTAGCACTTGGGGCTCCCTCGCAGACTGCCGGTTCACCACCTGCACCACCGACATATTGTCCACCTTGAACAACACACGCCTGTGCGCCAACTCACGCGCCCACACTGTCACAGCCACCACCAACGGGAACAACTCCAAGAAAGCAATGCTCCTACCCCCCGCCTGCCACTGCTCCGGCCATTGTTCCGCGCACCACCTGCCCGCCCAGTAGAGACCGAAACCTCCGACTCCCGCCGCGTCCGATGACATCGTCACATCCCACTCCCACTCCTCCGGGGGCGCCATGGGAACACCGTTAAAGGGCTCCAAAAACGCCAACCACATGCTCAGATCTTCTCTCGCGCCCACCGATAGTCGCACATGATGATTTGGCAGCGACAAACCGGACAAGGCCAATCCCAACCGCCGACAAAAAGTCTGCCCCGCCCGCACAACGCGGCACGCGAAGTTCAAATGCCCCAGCAACACCTCTACCTCCCGCACCAACACCTTCGGCTTAGCCAACATGCCCCTCACCAACTCCACCATCGCCGCCCGCTTGTCCTCCGGTAGGCGTGCTTCCATGGCTGCTGAATCGAGCTCAATCCCGAGGAACGACAGCACCGTGCTGGGCCCCTGCGTCTTCTCTGGCGCCAAAGGAACCCCCAGGTAACCCATCAGGTCCGTAAAACTGCTCAGATGTTGCTGGCAGTCCGTCGAACCGGGTCGACCCACCAGGAAGAAGTCGTCCAGGTAATGCGTTATCGCCTCAGAGCCTGTGCGCCAGGAAAAAGCCCACTGCAAAAAAGAGCTGAAACGCTCGAACAAAGCACATGACACGGAGCACCCCATTGGAAGCGCTCTATCGACAAAAATGAGCCCATCAAGCTGGATCCCCAGCAACTGATGATCATCTGGGTGAACCGGCAGCAACCGAAATGCCGATTTTACATCGCATTTTGCCATGAGCGCCCCCCGACCTGCCGTCTTCACCAACTTCCTCGCGACGTCCACGGACGAGTATGACACCGACGCCAAATCCACCGAGATAAAGTCGTTCACCGACGCGCCCTCCGGCCATGAGAGATGTTGAATCAGGCGGAATTGACCTTGCTCTTTCTTTGGGACCACTCCTATGGGTGAAATGATCAAATCTGGCAACGGCGCTTCCTTCGAAAGGTCCCACCATCCTCCCCTCTTTCACTTCCTTGAAGAGCTTCTCCCGGACGATACCCTTGTGTGCGTTCACGGACTTCAGGTTCTCAGCCCATCAAGCGATCCGCGGACCCTTGTACCCCAAACGGAAACCCTCCCTGAAACCCCGACGCAGCACCGTCGCATCGTCCGCCAGCGGATACGCCTCCAAGAAAGGTTCCAGCCGATCCAGCCTAACCGGTGTACGAGCCTTTTCCCAGGGTACTCGCTCCCCCCCTTCCCCCTCCCCTCCCCCTGCCGGGCACGGGAGCCGGGTATTGCCCCTGTGTGGGGCCTCCCCAAAGCCCCCAGCATCGCGCCTTTGGGTGACGTTTTCCACAAGCGGAGCACTCATGCCTAAAGCGGCACGTCTGCCAGAGACAGGAACCCCTGTTAAAATCCCAGCAGGTCCCAACGCTGGGACTACTCCCGGCTCCCCCCATCCCCACCCCCCCACGGGTGGGGCGGGCCGAAAAGGGGGAGGGAGCCAGCGGCAAGCCACTGGCCGTGTAGATAGTGCGGCCAAACTTCGCCCCACTCATCGTCTGCTGGTACAGGTCCGCGTCCAACTCCCCCCACTTAGCCTCCGGTCCGACGCCATGCGCGCCCGGAACTCCTCACCGTAATGCGACCAAGCATTGCCCCCGTTGGTCACTTGAGCCCGCCGCACCACATCCATGTATTTGAACAGCGCGACCGCCCTGTCAGGGTACTTCTCACAGTACACGCTCGCATATATCAAGAAAGCCGCGGACCAATTCTCGATAGTAACCGGCACTTTTCGGCCGCCTCGCCAATTCCTGCTCCTCCTCCTTCGAACCCTCCTTGGCCATCAATTCCCGGTGTAGCAACTTTAAAATCTCTACGTACTCCCCCTTCCAGATCTTCTCCTTAGTTGCCATCGACTAATGCGCCCCCAAAGGCTTCGCCACCCCCATGTACGGCAGCTTCTTGACTGGAACCTCGCAGCTCTCCTTCGCCCCGGCGCCCGCCGCCGCCGACCCCCCAGACGCCACGCCCGTCCCCGCACTCATCGACGCTGCGCCATCCGCCTCCGTACACATCCCGGCATCTATCACATACCTACCCTTCACCAGTCTCACCTCATCCCCTCCCACAGCATCCGTCCCTACCGACACTTGGCAACCGCCAGCCCCACCTCCTCCCGCCTTGCCTCCATGAGGCGCGCCCAAGCCACTCCCCGACCCCGTACTGGTCTTACCTGGCGTCAAGGCTGGCGTCCTCACCGGATCCCGCTGCCTAACCAGGTCCGCTGGGGGGGCCGTCACTCGCGGCACCACTTGCCGGGGGCATTCCTGTAAAACACTGTCAACAACATTACTGACCTCCCCCCCGGCCTCCCGCAGCTCCCCCTCCTCTTCTGACTCCATCTCTACACTCCCGTCACCGTCAGCCAAAACCCTTCCTATGGACACCCTGCTTAGACCTGCCTTGTCCCTACACTCCGTCATCAATGTACCTAAGTCCACACTCACTCTCCTCCTACTGTCCTGGTGGTAAGCAGGGTAACCCGCCACATCGTTGCTCCATCCCCGTCCCCCGGCCAGCCGGATCGACCCATCGGGAGGGGGGCGTCGGAGAGCTATATCCCGGCCATCTGTCGTCCGTCACACAAGGTCCCTCGTTGGAGCGCGACCGCCCGTACTAGGCAGAGCCGGCCCATCCACTCGGCAGGGTGGAGCCACATGCTGCTCACCCGAGCCCCTACCCCACTGCTCCTGCCAAGAGAAAAACGGGGAAGTCCAGCATGCCAGGGCAAAACCCTCTCCGCTACCTCCCCATCCACCTCTCCCCCCTGCCGCAGAATGCCCTCCTCGCCGCGCTGGACGCCCCCCCACCCACTCTCCCCCCACCCCCAGCTCCCCGCCCCGCCCTGCCCGTCCCACGCGGCCCCCCTGAACCCCCACACTCACCCCATCCCAGCATCTCCCCCCCGCTACCCCCTGCCGCTCCACCTGCCTCGTATCCCCCCCGCCAAACCCCCCCCACACCCTCCCCATCCACCGTCCGCCCCCAACCCTTGACGCATCCCCGAACCCCCGATCGGCCCACCTCTGCCACCCCTCGCACCCACTCCCTGCCGCACACCCCGCCCCCCGCCCCGCAGAGAGCCCCCCCTGCTGGGCGGAACTATGTCATCGTCTGCCGAATCCCCCCCCAGTTCGCTCTCACCCCCTTCTCCCTCCTCTTCCCCCCCCTCCGAATCTTCAATCATAAGCGGCGATTCCCCCCTGCCCCTCCCCGCCCCCCTGTCTCCCCCTCCTCCAGTGTGCCGCCTGCCCCTCCCCCAAGCACCCCTGCCTCCTCCCCATCCGGCCCCCCCCCGGCCCCCTCCGCTTCCTCCACATGACCATGCACCCCTCCTCCATCCCCTCTCAGAGCGTGCCCCCCTCCCACCCCCCTCTCCTGGTGCTGCGCTTCGCCCCGCAGGCCGCCATTTCCCTACCTGCACCTCCTGCAAGTCCCTTACCCTCCACAGCATTCCCCGTCGCTCCTCCCTGCACCCCCCTGCCCCCCCACCCCCCCCAGGCCCTCCGCACCTGCCACAAACGTCAAAGGCGCCTTCTTCCGGCCGCCGCGTTTTTGCCCCGGCCCCCCTCCCCTCTTCGCCGCCCCAACCGCTCGCTGGCCGCCACCGCGCACCGCTCTCTTCGAAGGTCCCGCCCCCTCCCCCTTCCGCACACGTGACCTAGGCGGCTCGCAAGCCGCCACTGCCGCCGCGGCGCCATCTGCCGTGCGCCGCGGTGGCCTTACCCTGAGGTCGCTGCGCAGGAGGTCCGTCCTGCCCGCCTCGCCGAGAAGGCGAAGCACTTCCCGAACCCGGGGATCTGACAACGCGTCCGCCGCCATCCGTCAGGTACCTCGCCGTCAGCCCGCCGCCTCTTCACACCACAGCCCGTCTCCTCGCACACCTCGAACAAAACCTGCACAAAAACTCCGTGTGATCGCCCCCTATCCCTGCCGCTATCCTCAGAAGCCTTGAAACACAATTGCCCTCACAAACTAGCCTTATTAACAAAACTACGCACAAAATTATCTGAGCCCCCCGGCTGCTGGGTCACTGTCCCATGAAATGGTGCACAGTGACCCAAAATGGCCGCTTTTCAACCCTCCCAGCCCAAAAGGAGCCCAAAAACCGCCGACCAGCCCAACCAGCCCAACCAGCCCAAAGTCCCTTCCTGTGTCCGACTAAATACCTCCCCTCCCCTTCCTCCCAGGGCCCCAAACTCCCCGGGGGGGCGAGCCTCCCTCCGGTCGGCCACCCCCCGCAAAGCCCCATTACCCTGCTGTTACGAGGCCACTAACCAACTAATACAGGAATCAGGAGATAATGATCGCATTCCATCTTATACCTTCCCCGCCTTTATTTGAAGCCCAATTGGAATGCGATGTCTGCCACCAACCCGGAAGAAGAGGAAGACTGCGGGCCCTTTAAAACCGGCTCTGACACACACTGCATGGGAGGTCATGTGGGAGCGACGTCATTGGTGGAGAGAACAAGAGAGGCGGGGAAAAATACGTTGACAAGCTGGGTAGATGGAGGAGAAGCGTTTCCAGAACCAGGGGAGTCCCCTACAGAAAAGAAAGACGGCGAGAAGAGAACTAGCGCCTCGGTGGAGAATTGTAGAGAGGAGTCAAGCAGTCCCAGAGCGGAAGAACCCCACCATGGCCCAGGAGGGTCGTGGCTTTCACAGGTGCGTGGGCACCTTCAGGTCTATTTACAGGGGGAGATAGACAAGGGCCGGGAGGGACGAGAGAGCAGAAGGGAGGTCACACGATATAAGTAATGACACTGGTGCAAGAAGTGTCTATCATTTGAGTGTGCTGACACCCTCCAATCTAGAAACTTTCACTACTCCCACCCTTGTCACTCTGGCCTGATTCTTTATTTTTTTTGGTGTATTGGTGGTCCCTCTCACCCTCCCACATTAGCTGATAAGAATAAATTCAGAATCACTTACTGGGGTCTAACTATCTTTGAGGGAGACCATTGACCAAGAAGACATCAACCAGGAGACTGGCATAAGAAGATCCTAAAAAAAAAGGAGACAATAGTTAAATACGTGCAAGAGACTATCAGAGATATATTTTGTTTTGACCATTTAAATAAAGGAACATAAAACTTAATTCACGTTGTTTAAATCTTTCCCTGCCCATTGCACAATATCACACCTGCACAATGATGATCCCTCTGCCCCCTTTGGGCAATTGGTTATGCCATCAAGCTTATTTGTCAGGGACAGCCCTGGCATTTGCTCTGGGACCAAGGGGATGCTAGGGCAGGCCTGTTGGCTGAGGAGGAGGAGCCAGGTGTAGAGAATGGGACTGTGTCAAATCTCTGTTCCCTGGATAAATTCCCAATTTCAGTCCCAGGCTTGAATCTA
This sequence comes from Lissotriton helveticus, assembly GCF_964261635.1. Taxonomy (NCBI): domain Eukaryota; kingdom Metazoa; phylum Chordata; class Amphibia; order Caudata; family Salamandridae; genus Lissotriton; species Lissotriton helveticus. Next base: position 955,793,977 of record NC_136071.1, read on the forward strand.
AACTCAGGCCCTTCAGAAAAATGCAAAAAAAGGCTCTAAATCCCAAGTTGCCAGGTCATACTGCAAAATTGGCCACAGCGGCATAAGATGATCACGTGAAAAAGCATGTTCCAATTGATGACCCTTGGGACTGTATGAGTGCACATTTAAGTGAATTGCTGGATGCAAAACTTTGTCAGTTTCTCGCCCAGCTGGATACAATTGAGGCCAAACTGGGTAAAATTGGGTAGGGGGGTCTTTTCAGAAATTACAGCCTACTTTAGATACAGAAACCAATCCCTCATCCGGTCCTGCAATATCATCCTGCTGAATATTTTGTTTGCAATAGAGGGGGCAGTGGTACAGATGCCAACATTAAACGTTGGGCCAATGACATGGAACTTGCCCTACCCTCACTGCCACTGAGGATTGTTGTGGAGACTCCGTCAGTGACTCCTGTTGATCAGGTTGACAGTAGCGTTATGAGGCTAGGATACTCCCTGTGCTAGATCTACCTCCTGCCCCATATCCATCTGTTGGCTGAATTTCAACCTACATGGACAGTGGGATGTTCGCAAAGAGATTTTCTTGGCGGTTGAGTTGGATTGGATGTTTGGGAAAGCAGTTAATGGTGAGTTAATAATCATTATTGTATGGAACCCTGTTGCTGTGAATAAAGTCCTGGCACTAGCAAGAGCTGGCTTGGTCAAACCTAACTGAATTAGGATTTTGCCCATGGATTTCATTTAGAGGCATTCGGCTCTGGTTTTATCTAGATCTCATGGGCCTCAGGCCCTCCTCCAATCTAATAGCAGGCTGCACCCGTATAGGCCACTGCACCTCAAAAATAGATTTGCTCCCCTGACAGGGTTTGAAGGCAATGTTTGACATCCTGCTCAGCAGACTGGGAGTAGCAGGAGCTCCTGGACACTCCGGGGTGATTATTTCCACAGCCACTATCTTGATGTCAGAACCACAGAGTAGGATGCTTTTGGAATATGCCCCTGCAACATCTACAATTCCATTACTATTTTAAACAACCCCAAGGGTGACTGCGCAAGTAGAATTTGTGGACCAGAGTAGCCCCACTGTTAGCTTGGGTTGGCAATCTATCATTAAAAATCATGACATAATATTTATGCAGGAAACCCGAAATGTTAAAGAGGCTGTTTTTGAACAGGTATATGTGCTTCAGCCTCCCAGCCTTACCCTCCCCATTGGGTAGTGCCAAGGGGGGTTTGGCAGCCTGGTTTTTAAGGTCAATATTGGCTCGACAATTTCTCCTATTACGTCTCATAAGAACATGGTACAGGCCTTTAAACTCTGTTGGTGACATCCTTGCCATGGCCTGTAGCGATTCACTACCCACTGGTCAGGTATTTTGACCTGACCAGTCGGTAGGGCCTCCCCACAAGATAAATCCTGGTTTGAGAAAGATTATAGGGTAGTTAATAACAGTCTGCGTATAGCTTTAAAGCAGGTCCCAAGAAATCCAAGCACAATTGCAGCTTGTAGAAAAGTCTACGCTATGGCGTGCAAAAAGAAGAAGGCAGATATTAAGGATGAGAAATGAAAGGCTATTGTTGTTGCTTGTCAGGAAAAAGATCGCCAGGGTTTTTGGACTGCGGTATTAGCTGGTTTATCCTGTGTCATCTCCAGATAAAGTACCTGTCCATATTGCTGCCAACGCTTGGACAGATAATTTTCCTTTTGTTTATTCTATTGCTGATGATGTGCTACCCGATGGGGGACAGTGTGATTACACATTCAGTGGTACCCTCCCTTTTTGTTTTGATGAGGTTGTTAAACCTATCCAAAACAGCCCCTGCAAGAAGACTCCGGGTCCGGATGGAGTCCCTCCTGACTTGTTTAAAGAAGATCCCGGGCTCCCATGCTTACTTATGTCTTTAACTCAGTCTATTGGGTGGGTACCGTCATCTTGGTGCACATCTATGTTGTTCCTATCTTCAAATAGGGTAATGCCCATGATCCTAGTTGTTACCGACCAATATCTCCATAACTAAGATAATTGGCAGAGTAATCCTGGATCGTCTTCTTCTCTGGATAAATGAGAATAATTTTCTTTCTCAATTACAATATGCTTTTAGGAAGGGCATTAGGACAAATGAACAGTGCCTCAATGTACACCTTATTGTGGCTAAATACAAAATAGAAAAAGGGGGCCCCTATCCATCTGGCATTTCTGAACCTGTCAAGGTCATTTTATTACGACTACAGGTCCAAGTTATGGGCTGCCCTGGTATCCTTGCACCTTTAGGAGGGCTTGGTCTCTCTCCTAACACTCCTTCACCAGGATCTCTCGGCCTTGGTTAGGTTTGGAAATTCTGGCTAGTGTACACCACCATTTAAAGTTGAATGAAGAGTACGTCAAGGATATGTACTTGCCCCCATTCTCTTTTTGCTTTATATCATGTCACACACAGCGGTATATGTCCTACCCTTCTCATACAATGCACCCTGCCCCTAGGGGTACAATGGGCCTGCCATGAGGGTAACTTACATGCAAGGAAGAGGAAGGCTTGGGTCTGGCAAGTGGGTGCACTTGCCAGAACAACATTGCAGCCTCAGACTGCTTCAGACACTACAGTGGTAGGTCTGAGATATATTTACAGGGCTACTGAGGTGGGTGGCACAATCAGTGCTGCAAGTCCGCTGAGTAGCATTTGAGTTGCCAGCCCTGGCACACTTAGTGCACTGTACTAGGGAATCACCAACAATTGAAACAGGCCAATTAGGGATAGCCAATCAGAAATAGTAATTTTGTCTAGGGAGCACTTGCACTTTGACACGGGTCAGCTGTGGCAAAGTGCCCAAAAGCATCTAAGCCAGTAAAACACAATCCAGCATAGCACCAAAACACAGGAGGTAGAGGTAAAAAGTCAGGGGAACCTACACCAAGGAATCCAAGTCTAACATTTACTTAGTGTCTCTGATTTGCTCATACTTATGAATAGTGTCTTCTAATTATAAAAGTAGTGTCTCTTATTTTCTCAAGCTCATAGCTTTATAATGTATCATAGAGTAAAGGCACAGTGAACAGTGTTCAATGATTAATGTCTAGGCACTCTACTGTATCTTGCTGTGGAAGGTGCAATTGCAGAAGCATCCAAAACAAAGGTAGAAGGGCTTGTCCAAACAAAGACCGAGAAATGGCCTGAGATTCATGCCATCCATTGATACTAGATAATCAAGTAAATCACAATATTTTTTTCCTCTAAGACAGCTTCGCCATAGGTCACTTGCATGTTCCACATTGCTTACTTCGATTCTAATGCAGATTTGCTAAGTTCACCAGTGCTTCAGGCTTATGAAAGTTTTTAATAGCCAGAGTGTAGTGTTTAGTCTCAAAATGACCATCTAGATTTGGAATTCGCGCACAACCTCTTCTTGGAGATTTTTTCTGTGTCCAAGAAACACAGGCAATTACATAGGTAAATGTTCTTCTTACACAATGAGCTTGATGGCTTTCTTAAAAAGGCATTTATCAGTGCATGCTGGCAGGAAGGTTCTTTTTCTTACATTACACCGACACTCCCTAAATACGTGCTCAACTCCGAGGGGCAGATTGACAAGCTCCCTGCACCACTAGTATGTCACTTTTTGTGACGTACTGGTGACGCATGTTACTGCTCCTGTCCTTGGAAATATGGCCCCTTTACATGCAGCACTTTGCGTGAAAGGGACATTCCATGGGTGTTGCTGTGGGTGTTCCCACCAACACCCATGGAACAAGACACATTTTCAGATTTACAAGTGAGAGAGCACAAATCTGAAAAATGTAGAAGTGCACCATATTTACAAGCACGTTGTATTAGTTTAGAATAGAATACACAAGAGTGTCAAAACCATAGAGTGAAGATATATATATGAGTGTAATTAGAATAGGGATACATATATCAGTGTGAAAAACTAATGTAGAGATTTGTAGAAATGGTGGAATGATGTTGGAATCTCATGTTATGTGGCTGTGTGCAAAATAAATGTAACTCTGCAAACCATGGAAATGTGTAGGCCACATGGCATTTCACAAGAAACGAAAGATGCTGCTACACTTTTAAGTAACTTGGATTCTAATGTCATTTTACTGCAAAGTATTATTAATCATAGAATTGAAATGTTTTAAATAGATGTGTTACATTATAGTAATGTGTGTTAGTTAGAATACTGTTTAAACAAAGAAATTAAATGTGCATAGTGCAGAGGCCCGATTCATATAACTTTAGTAGGCCTGAATAGATAAAGTTGCTTCTTTGATCTGCATGTGCTCGTTAGAGAAAAAGTCGTGTTAGGCACAAACTGTAAAGCCTGTTCAAATGGTTTACGACTTCAAGATATGGCGGAGGCCGGAATTTGGGGCCCACAGAGAAAGTGTCTTTTGCAGGTGCGAGGGGGTTTAATCCGGAAAATGATGAATAGACTTTTGTTCAGAGACGCCTGGCACAGGCCTGTAGGAGTCATCAGGAATTTCTAGGGGGTACCGTCTTGCCGGAGAGAAGCCTGGGAAGCAAGGTCAACTTTAACGAAGGGTCCCGAGGAGTACCAGCATGGAAGTTGCCGCCAGAACCAACACCACGTGAGAGGCGTCTCCAGGGGCGTTCCTATTGGAAAAGTGATTTTGTATTAGGGACAGCATCCCGGGGTGGAGTTAGAGCAGATGATCTGAGGAACCTAAGAGAGCGGATGGGTAGGCAGATAGGGAACTGCAAGACTTCGACTTTGAGACAAAGACTAAGGGAAGTGTGTGATCTTCTTTGGAAGTCACCACGGCTGACACCTTTTTAGGTAAAGATCTTGTTAAGTAGGGATGTCACTTAGTCTAGTGTAGGGACAGCCTAACCTGTATTTTCCTTTCTGTAAATGACTCTCAAGTTGAAACTCGTAGCTATTCTTGCAACTTTAATGACCTTTGAGCTGATCTTGGTAATTCTATTCTGTCGACTACGAGCATTTAGGGACTTTATGTTTATCTTGACACCTGTATATCTTTTGAACCTCATTCTGAGGTGCTTGTATCTCCAGATAGCTTTGGTTTTATAATAAACTTTTAAACCTTTTCCAGTGGTAAGTGGTTCTTTAGAGTGGTGTAAGTTCTTTCTTGATTAACCTAGTAGTGGATTGCCTTTTACTCAATGACAGGTACCAACGATTTAGTCGACCTGAATTGGGATCTGGATTAACAGCAATAGACCAGAAATCCCGCGTTAGCAGTTGGTAGCAGAGTGAGGATGGTTACCTTCTTGAGGAAGGTGATCTAGACTAGGTTAGTTTACCCCAAGGTCCCTAGAGATCGAGAGGTGGCCTGCCGAAGAAGGTGCTGACGGAGAGAGAAAAGCAGCAGTATCGGACGAGAGTGAGTATAACAAGGGTCATGCGTGGACAGATTGTGGTGTTTTGTGTTGTATTTGTATTGTAATGTCATGCGGAGTTGAATGCCTGTAGGGTGATTGTGAGAAGGTTGTGAGCGCGCGCAACCTGGTAAAATCTTAAGTTCGGGGTAGAGCTTAAGTGGTTCGGGTTTATCGAACATCCAGAGTAATTGTCGACCAGAGTAAGGAGGTCATGAGGTACCATTGACCCCCGCAGAACCGTGATAGGGGGAGTGTAAGAGTGAGTGTGTGAGTAACGGACGCTGGTCGAAAGTTACTGTGTGTAAGTAACCTATCAGAGAAGGCGATTGTCTGGACGTAAACGGAAAGACATTTCGTCAGTTAAGGTGACAATTACAGATAGACTGTGGGCGTACAGTCAAGAAAAGTGATCGCTTGGACGGAAGTAATCATTTTTCAGAGTATGAATGGGACGCATGCATGACCGCGGAGACGAGCTGAGTAAGGAGGGGAACTGCTGCGAAGGGGGACGAGTGACGTCAACGCGAGCCGCGCTGAGATAGGCCTGTTAGTGAGAAGCCGTGCTGTGATAGGGCGGTTGGTGTGAGGTCAGTGAAAAGCCGCGTTGTGATAGGGCAGTTAGCGAGAACCGTGCTGAGATTGGTGGATTGTCATCAGGAAGTAAACAAACGTGGAGAAAATAGAAATTCTGTAGGTTTTGAACATGAAGTGTTTTAAATGTTTGAGAGGGATTTTTAAGAGAAAAAGAAGGGACTCTTATTGCGGGGAAGAGGCACCGCCAGAGGGTACACCAGCTTACTATATGGCAACGAATGTTGGCTTGCATACTATACTATGGATTAGTGAATGGAGCAAGATTTCGGAAGGGAATGAGGAACTGACGTTTCCTAAGTATGGAACGTTTAGGTTAGAGGCTTTACATCGGCTGAAAGCAATTATGTCCTCATTAAATCCTTCGCCTAGACCAACACAGTTTGAGGCCCTTAATGCGTGGCTTAGGGCGGCACACGACAGAAATCTGAACAGGCGCCAAGAAAGGTTGAAGCGATCAGTAAGGGCAGTGCGAGATGCCCAATGGGATGCGGATGCCAAGAGAGGGAGGGTACAGGCTATTGAGGTGGATAAGTTGTACCCAGTGAGAGAGGTGGCAGGAGAAAAGAGGCTCATGGAAGAGGATGAGGAGAGCGAGTCGGAGGACAACTTGATAAACAGATTGCTAATAGATAGACCGCCTCCGAACGTTGGGGAGACAGAAAGTAAGGAACTCCCAGGGGAAGGTGGTGCTGCCATAGAGGGGTATAGACCACTCCCTATATCGGAGTGGACACCTACCAAAGGTGAGGAGACACCTCAACATAGTACAGTACAGAGTGTAGTCGGAAGGTTTGTGGTACAGAAGACGCCAACCACTGAGAAGGTTGAGTCTTACGGGTTGCCAGACGCTCTACAAGTACCCGTTACCATAGGTCCTATAGTATCGATTTACAACCCCGAAAGAGACAGAGAGGAAGAACAGATATGGTTAGACAGAGAAAGAGTTGAAATGGAAAGGAGAAATAACATGACAAATGCCTGGAGGCAATTGCCAGGACCAGTGACGTGGAGCACCCCATTTGATTCAGCAGTGGGTCCCGCAGCAGAAAAGGGGGGTCAGAGAGGACCGATGGACCTGAGGGGACCACGGCCGAAATCCTTTAAGGAGCTGAGAGCTGACTTGAGAGAATGGGATGGGTCCACAGAAGCACCAGCCCACAGGTCAAGAACAGGGGCTGAGTGGGGAAGTCGAGGCAACGGAACATTGTCTCACTGCGGGGCTAGCGCAAGCAGTCAGGAGTGGGAAGATAACAGTCCGGAGAGTAGAGGAGTTATACATCATATAGATGGTGGAAATGGGCAGGAGAGAAGTGAGAGAGGTACAGGATGTGGAGAGACATCCCGTCTCATTACAAGTGAGGGAGACCGAAGGACACAAGAATACAGGGATAGGTTTAGATGTACTCACCATGCACCTAATAATAATGTACAGCACTGGAGTCGTGGGAGCATGGGGAACAGTGAAGGATCTTGCCATGGGTCGAGAGATCAGAGACCACCGGCAAATGACGAAGAAAGGGGGAATAACGGAATGTCTTACCATGTATCTAGGGAAACCATGCAGGATGGGACTTGTGGGATTATGAGAAATGGGAAAGTGTTTCACCATACACCCAGAGAGGATGGAACTGCATGGGACCTGGAGAGATGGGAACATGGGAGGACTCCCCATAACTCGCCTGAGCCTAGACGTAGGACTCGGAGCTGGGATGGGAGAGATGTGAATGGACCCCCTAGAGCCAGCGTACTGCAAGCTGCAGTAAAGGCCAAAAGACTCGATGTCACTAGTTTAAAAAATGATCTGGACGAGATAATAGATGGGACGTTGGCCTTAGAAAGGATTGACTTGTACGAACAAGATGAGTTACTGTTTATAGCAAAGGATATTACCCGAAAGGCAAGGGCAATTCATGAGAAACTGTTTGAACTGGCCGAGAAGTATATGGTAGACTTGTCCAGAACAAAGACATTACAGAGTAACCATAGGTTGCAGTATTCAGACCAAGACTTAGATGAGAAGAGAACTACAGGATTAAAAACACACATAAGGGAGCTGATAACAGGAATAAGAGCGTGGAGAGATCTGGACAAATGGGAAGAGAGGTGGTCCAAAAGGGGTACTGTCAGGAGAAGCACGAGTGTGATGTCTCCGGAAGGAAGGGTAATGCAGATGGAGGCATTTCCTTTGAGAGAAATATCGAATGGGAACTATGTACATGTGCCCTGGAGTAGACGAGATTTGGCTGCATTTACCAACTCATTTCCGAAGTTAAGGGATAATCCTGTTGAGTGGTACAAGCAGGTAGAAAGGTTTGTGAAAATCTCAAAGGTATTGTGGATTGATTTGAACACCTTGTTCGACATTGTGGGGCCAGGGGATTTGTGGACAGCATGCAAGACTAGTGTCGAGTGGCCAACGGTAGAACCAGAAAGGAATGCTGCCACAAATGGACTGTCTTAAATTGCAATGTTGAAATATGAAAGAGTAATAACTTGGCTGAAGGATAAGGTCCCACCACAAGATATAGATTGGGTAAAAATAGACCGAACAAGACAAGAACCCAAGGAGACAGTTCATGAGTTTTATGAGAACATCAAACAATACAGTGGGCTCGATGTAATGGACCCCAAGGATATAGGACAGTTTGTGTCAAAGTTTGTTTTGGGGCTGAGACCTGATATTTGTTTGATGATTCAGCAACATTTAATTTGTTGGCAAAACAGACCATTAGATGAGATTTTGAGGTATGCAAGGTACTGCAGTGACGAAATAGATTCCAAAGCAAAGAAGCTAAAAGAGAAGCTTATGGTGGAGCAGATGCAGTCAGCTGGAAAGAGCGGACAGCAGCAGGGGACGGGGACAATGGGACGGAAATCGAGCAATCAGAATAAGGACAGTGAGGAAAATGTGCGACCTAAAATTGACATTGCTACGTTGAAGAAAACGACAAAGTGCCACCAGTGTCATCAGGTGGGACATTGGAGACGCGAGTGTCCATATAACCCTGAAAAATGGAGAACTAGAGGTAGAGGAGGAGGTTCCAGAGGTTCCAGTTCAAGGGGTGACAGTGCCGAGAATCAAGGTGGCCAAAGGGGGGACTTCGGCTCCACGAGCTCAGTTTCCGCAGCCACCAAAAATTTCGACAGGGGGAAAGGTCTTTAGACAAATGCCTCTTTTCATAGATGAGGAAAGATGTTACTACATTGATCCCTTGACGGGACAACGTGTAAGCAAAGAAGAGGACTGTACCCTCGGGGCAGTTCTGGAAATGGATCAAAGAGGACCATTTGTTGAGGCTGAAGTGGCAGGGTGTCCCACAACATTCTTGGTGGATACCGGAGCTACTCGATCAACTTTGAGATCAGCAGTTGTTCCGGATCTACCAATGTCGGGGGAAACAATTCAGGTGGTAGGAGTCGCAAACAAGAGGATGACTAGCCCTTTGACGGAACCAGTGTCAGTGAAAATCGGAAACTACATGAATGAACATCAGTTTGTGGTGTGTGATTCTAGTCCTGTGTGTCTGTTAGGAAGGGACTTATTGTGCAAGCTGAACTGTACCATATACTGCACACCTCAGGGAGTAGAGGTAGAGACGACAGATGATGACGCTACCTTCAAAATTGTGAATTCAAGAACATGCATAGAACTGTATCCTACTCTGACTGTGGAGGATCTTCCTTGGGACTTACGCGAGGCAGTATCATCAGAAGTATGGGATTTTACAGGAGAAGAGATAGGGTTGGTCAAAGGGGTAGAGCCAGTGAAGATCATAGTGAAACCAAATGTCGATTATCCAAGAACGCCACAATACAAGCTGTCCCAAGAGACGATTGCAGGAATAAAACCTGTGATCGACTTTATGATTCAACAGGGAATACTGAAGGAAATCGTGGGAAGTCCATGCAACTCCCCGATTATGGGTTTGCAGAAACCTAGTGGGAAATTTAGAATAGTACAGGATCTTCGAAAAATTAATAACATTGGTGTTTCATGTTGTCCAGTGGTACCGAATCCATCAGTGATACTGTTTCAGATACCATTCCAAGCTGAGTGGTTCACAGTGATAGATCTTTGTCAGGCCTTCTTTTCAATCCCATTAGATGAAGAGAGCCAGTATCTCTTCGCTTTTAAAATGGAGAATCGCGTTTTAACATGGTGTCGAATCCCCCAAGGATTTACAGATAGCCCATCAATTTTCAACCAGCTGTTGAAAAAGAACCTTGAAAGTCTGGTACTGCCCCAGAACTCGGTTCTGGTCCAGTACATAGACGACCTACTTGTTGCGTCAGGAACAGAAGAAGCTTGCAAGGAAGACACCATCACCTTGCTGAACCATTTAGCTGAAAATGGACACAAGGTATCCCCGAGCAAATTGCAGTACTGTCTGACAGAAGTACAGTACTTGGGGCATCGGATAGAGAAGGGAAAGCGCAAGGTGTCACCAGATAGGATAGAGGCAATCATGAAGATGAACTCGCCTACAACACAGAGAGAAGTCAGGATGTTTCTAGGAATGGTTGGTTATTGCCGACAGTGGATAGCTAACTTTTCACTGAAAGCAAAACCCTTACAGAAACTGACGCACAAGGAGGTGAGTGATCCGGTACCATGGGACAATGAGTGCTTGATGGCGTTCCTACAGCTGAGAGATGACTTATGTCGTGCTCCGGCTCTGGGGATGCCGGACTATGAGAAGCCATTTTCCCTCTATTGCTGCGAAAGGGAGGGCTGTGCTTTGTCAGTTTTAGTGTAAGTCCATGGAAATGCCCGTAGACCAGTTGCTTACTTTTCGGCTATCTTAGATCCAGTAGCCGCAGCGTTGCCCGGATGTCTCAAATCCGTTGCTGCAACAGGTGTCAGCATTGAGCAGTGCGAAAGCATTGTGATGGGACACCAGTTAGTGGTGTATGTACCTCATTCTGTGGAACTGTTAATGACCAGGACCAAGACCCAGCACTTGACTAGCAGTAGGCTCACGCGCTATGAGCAAGTTATTCTTGCTGCAGAGAACGTGACCCTTAAGAGGTGTTCTGTCTTGAATCCTGCTACACTGATGCCACTTCCTAATGACATAGAAGGCGAAGACTGTGAAGATCACGATTGCCTTGATGTGACTGAACTATGCACGAAGCCCAGACCAGATATTGTGGATGAGCCACTGACTGATCCCGATGAAATTTTCTATGTTGATGGCTCATGTTTAAGGGACGATACTGGTCGGTTGAGAGCAGCTTACGCTGTTTGCACCATTACAGGAGTTGTGGAAGCCGCTTGCCTGGAAGGAGTACACTCCGCTCAGGTAGCAGAAATCATTGCATTGACACGTGCCTGTACAGCAGGTAATAAAATTAGAGTCACCATATATACAGATAGCCAATATGGTTTCGGTGTAGTTCATGATTTCGGGCAATTGTGGTCTCAGAGGGGTTACATGACCTCCTCTGGTTCGCCAATCAGAAACGGGGAATTTGTTCGACTGTTGTTAGAAGCATTACAGGGTCCTGCCGCAATTGCGGTTGTGAAATCTGTAGCTCATACGAAAAATACAGATTTTGTGTCACAGGGAAATAGATATGCAGACGAAGTTGCCCGCTATTGTGTGGAGCATGGTTATTCTTTCACGGAGGTGGAAGTAGGTGGGGCTCAGGAAAAGACAGAACTAAGCATGATGTTAGAAACTGTTGATACTTGGGAAGATTTGAAACAAATGCAAGACAATGCACCTGAATCTGAGAAGCAGGCATGGGAAACAGCGGGTTGTGTGAGAAGCGAAATGGACTTTTGGGTTTCAGCAGATGGAAGGGCAGTGTTACCTGAGGAGTTAGCGAGTCCAATGGTACGACAGATACATGGTCCAGTGCATTTGGGAAGAGATGCCATGCTGAAGGTGTTCAGGAAGACTTGGTATTGCCCAAAATTTAGGATTGCAGCAGAAGCAGTGTGTAAGCGATGCGTTACTTGCCAGCAGTTGAATATAGGGAAAAGAACACCAGTTACATTGAGTCACATTGGGAGGTCTGGGGGGCCCTTCAACAGAATGCAATTGGATTTTATTGAAATGCCAAAAGTCAACCGCCTTAGGTATGTTCTGGTGGTAGTATGCATATTTTCCAGATGGGTTGAAGCCTACCCTACACGCAGGTGCGATACACTCACAGTAGCAAAGTTGTTGCTTAGAGAGTTGATACCGCACTTCGGGGTGCCTGCCTCTCTGGAATCGGACAGAGGAACACATTTTAACAGCGAAGTTGTGAAGATGCTTTGCTCTGCATTGAACATTGATCAGAAATTGCATTGTAGCTATCGACCAGAGGCTTCAGGTATCGTGGAGCAGATAAATGGGACGCTGAAATGTCGAATTGCTAAAGTATGTTCATCAACTTCCTTAAGTTGGCCTGATGCTCTTCCTTTGGTCCTTATGAGCATGCGTAGCACACCCGACAGGAGGACAGGTCTCTCTCCACACGAGGTGCTGATGGGGAGGGCAATGAGACTTCCAATTGTCCCAACAACCGCATTGTTGAACATTACAGATGACCTGATCCTGGATTATTGCAAGGGGTTGTCTGACGCCATTCATTCTGTGTCTCTTCAGGTACAGGCCGCAGAAGTTCCATCTTCAAGAGATCAATGCCACGACCTGTGTCCAGGTGACTGGATAGTGGTGAAGAAGCACGTCCGGAAGAACTGCTTAGACGTGCGCTGGAAAGGACCTTACCAGATCATCTTAACGATGAACACTGCCGTGAAGTGCGGAGGGCTGCCAAATTGGATCCACGCTTCCCATACTCGAAGAGTTCCAGCACCCCTTGAAGAAACAGCTCCTCTCACAGACGAAAATCTAGTTGTGGAGGAAGAATCACAAGAGGGGATCAATCAAGCTGTGGGGGTGTCTGAAGAAGTTGGGAGTGTTACAGATCCAGAAGAAGAAGAAAGACAGAACGGCAGTGAAACTGAAGTTGCCACTGAAGGAGAAAGCTGCTGTGAAAACAACTCAGACACAGAACAAGTTCAGAGTGATCAAGAACTGAGTGAACGGACAAGAAATAGGAGAACAAGGCGTGGAGCAGCTACCTGGCCTGAAAGAAAAAGGAGGCCAAGCTTGAAGCCAGCCCGAGAGGAAACTCTTGCTCCTATATCCGAAGACTCAGATCCAGAAGAAAGTGCACAAGGACAAGAACAGGAAGGTCCGAGAAGATCAAGGAGGGTGCGGTGCCTTGCAGAAGATACGCTACTCCTGAGTGGACCTACCTTGCTACAGATGTCCGAAGCACGCAGAACTGGGAGGGTGAGGAAAGTGACCCTGACCAGAACTGACCCAATTATAACCGTGGAAGTAGAGTTGCTGATACCAGGAGTGGAGGTCGAAGGGCTGCTGACACTCAACATCGTCTATCCTCCTCTTCTGAGCGGAATAAGAGAATTGATCCTAAACACAGTTGAATTTCCGTGTTGCTGTTGAAGGTGTCCAATACTTGAGGGAATCCTTCTTCGTTTGGAAATTTCGAGCAAGTGGTGGGAGTTGTTGGAACACGCATAATTTCGGATTACTAAAGACTTTGCAAAGAACTTTGTAAATACAGATTGAGAGATAACCTAGCGTCAAGAAGAAGAAGAAGAAATTAGGGATTTCCATTTTAGAGGATGGAGAAGGACTAAGGTTGTCTATTGCTACAGAACTCAGAGACTGTTTTGCGGAGGGGATTTTCAGCTTCCAGGGGTGGTTCGAAAGATTGGAGAAGCAAAGAAAAAAAGACTTTGTACTGTGAAAGAAAACCAGAGCTACACTGTCTTGAGACCATGGAGGCTGACAACCCGAACCGCAGGGCAAAATGCATAGTAGGCACACTTTTAGTGGTAGTGATTTCTCTTATAGTTTTAGTGGTCACTGTATCATATGTAGTGGGACATGAAAATGATGTGAAAGCAGAAAAGGAAGCAAAAAGTGTATCAACAGAGAAGCCTCCTACGGCTGGCAAACAGGGGGAAAACACAGCGAAAGAGAAAGCTTTGTTAGATGCTGAGATTAAGAGATTACATGCAGACGAATCACAGGGGAATTTTAAATCAAATGCTTATGAATACATTGATGTCATGGAGGCGAAGAGCTGCTATGTCTGCATGCAGTTGCCAGCCTCTGTAGATGAAGGCATCAGGTATCATCATCTTCCATTGACCTATGGAATCTCATGTAGTTTGTTGCTGAGCATATTTTATGAACGTGAGGGGTTTGAGTATTACTTCTCGAACTTTGACTCGATATTGCCAGAGGTGCCAAATTATAAACACCTCAATAAATGGGATTATTACAAGAGTGAAGACAGGTTACAGAAATTTTTCCTTCCATGGAGAACATTAGATACTTCACATGCCCGAAGAAATAATTTGACTTGTAAAGTGTCCGAAATTGAGAAAAGGTTTATAGGGCAGGTGGATGATCGATATAGAAGACAAAAGATCCTAAAAGCTTCAGAACAATGGAAAACAGATTGGACCCAGGAAGAAAGGGAACACCAAAGGAAGGGTAGCAATGGTCCAATAGCTTTAGACCGAGAGAAAAGGGGAAAGCTGTGTATACATAGAAGTCAAACATATTATGAGAATGTGTTTGTGGGAGAAGTCAGTTGTGAACATGCTATCCAATTGGAGTATTACTCCAAAGATTTCCTAAAAGAAATGCAGGTGATCCCAAATGTGTATTTTGTTTGTGGAAGAAATGCATACGTGAAACTACCAGATAATTGGTATGGATCATGTTACTTAGCAATTGTCTTCCCCAAAATATACCATGCTGAGGACTTAGAAACCAAAAAGAGAGGAAAACAAACTAGAAGAAGAAGGGATGTAAGCACTGAGGAGGTAGTTGGAGATGTATTTGGTGCTATGTTTCCTATTTTAGGGATAGCACTAAATGATGTTAAGATAAGAAGATTGGCAACAGTTGTAGATAGACTATCCGCCAGTACTGCTAGATCTTTAATGTTGGTGGAGGGAGAGATGCAATCGATAAGGGCAATGGTTCTTCAGAACCGACTTGCTCTAGATGTTCTGTTGGCCAAAGAGGGAGGAGTCTGTAAGGCTTTGAAGGTCCAGGAATGTTGCACTTACTTTCCAGACAATTCAAAACCTCTAGAAAAGTACATTCGAAACATTACTGAAATACACCATGAGATAGAGGATTTGACAAAGGTAACAGTATGGGAAAAAGTAGGTCAAGGAATGGGTAAAGTTGGAGGTTGGTTTGCCAACCTGGGAAAGAATATCATTTGGTACATATTGAAACCTATCATCATAATAGTGATTTGTGTAATCGCTTTGTGGGGGTTGGTGAAACTGTACAAATGGTATAGAGCAAACAGGTTGCAGAGATCCATGCGAGAGCAGGGGAGGAGATTAGCTGCGATGCAGGAGAATCAGTACCGGAGTCTGAGGGCTCTAGAGGAGATGAAACGAGGGAATATTGCAACAACTTCAGTTTGATACTCTATATCTTAGAGAGGGTGTTGAGATGATGATGACTACTGGAAGTCATCAAAGTGGGGATTGAGAGAGCACAAATCTGAAAAATGTAGAAGTGCACCATATTTACAAGCACGTTGTATTAATTTAGAATAGAATACACAAGAGTGTCAAAACCATAGAGTGAAGATATATATATGAGTGTAATTAGAATAGGGATACATATATCAGTGTGAACAACTAATTTCGAGATTTGTAGAAATGTTGGAATGATGTTGGAATCTCATGTTATGTGGCTGTGTGCAAAAGAAATGTAACTCTGCAAACCATGGAAATGTGTAGGCCACATGGCATTTCACAAGAAACGAAAGATGCTGCTACACTTTTAAGTAACTTGGATTCTAATGTCATTTTACTGCAAAGTATTATTAATCATAGAATTGAAATGTTTTAAATAGATGTGTTACATTATAGTAATGTGTGTTAGTTAGAATACTGTTTAAACAAAGAAATTAAATGTGCATAGTGCAGAGGCCCGATTCATATAACTTTAGTAGGCCTGAATAGATAAAGTTGCTTCTTTGATCTGCATGTGCTCGTTAGAGAAATAGTCGTGTTAGGCACAAACTGTAAAGCCTGTTCAAATGGTTTACGACTTCAAGATATGGCGGAGGCCGGAATTTGGGGCCCACAGAGAAAGTGTCTTTTGCAGGTGCGAGGGGGTTTAATCAGGAAAATGATGAATAGACTTTTGTTCAGAGACGCCTGGCACAGGCCTGTAGGAGTCTTCAGGAATTTCTAGGGGGTACCGTCTTGCCGGAGAGAAGCCTGGGAAGCAAGGTCAACTTTAACGAAGGGTCCCGAGGAGTACCAGCATGGAAGTTGCCGCCAGAACCAACACCACGTGAGAGGCGTCTCCAGGGGCGTTCGTATTGGAAAAGTGTTTTTGTATTAGGGACAGCATCCCGGGGTGGAGTTGGAGCAGATGATCTGAGGAACCTAAGAGAGCGGATGGGTAGGCAGATAGGGAACTGCAAGACTTCGACTTTGAGACAAAGACTAAGGGAAGTGTGTGATCTTCTTTGGAAGTCACCACGGCTGACACCTTTTTAGGTAAAGATCTTGTTATGTAGGGATGTCACTTAGTCTAGTGTAGGGACAGCCTAACCTGTATTTTCCTTTCTGTAAATGACTCTCAAGTTGCAACTCGTAGCTATTTTCGCAACTTTAATGACCTTTGAGCTGATCTTGGTAATTCTATTCTGTCGACTACGAGCATTTAGGGACTTTATGTTTATCTTGACACCTGTATATCTTTTGAACCTCATTCTGAGGTGCTTGTATCTCCAGATAGCTTTGGTTTTATAATAAACTTTTAAACCTTTTCCAGTGGTAAGTGGTTCTTTAGAGTGGTGTAAGTTCTTTCTTGATTAACCTAGTAGTGGATTGCCTTTTACTCAATGACAGGTACCAACGATTTAGTCGACCTGAATTGGGATCTGGATTAACAGCAATAGACCAGAAATCCCGCGTTAGCACAAGAAATCGTAAATCTGGAAATGCGTCTGAATGCGGGGTGCAACGAGGAGAAATGTTTTCATTTCTCCTCGTTTTTTCTTCTTTCTATGCGTGCTCCATTCTACAGCACGCATTGAAAGAGGAAAACGCCTGTAGTGATAGTTTTTGTGCAGGAAGGTCCTCCTTCCTGCACAAAACCAACCTCGCCATGACGCAGGCATCCTTGCACCAGGGTGTCTGTGCCGGCGCATGGCAGTAGGTTGTGAGCCAGCACAGGGGAGAGCAGAGGAATGCAACATATTATTGTAAATATGTTGCATTCCAGTGCTTTGGAAGTGTTGCAGCGTGGCGCAGCCAAAGAGCTTGCGTTGCCGCGCTCAGGAACTTCCTTGTAAATCTGCCCCCGGGTCCTTAGTGGCTGATAATTCACTTTAATGCATCAAGTTATGATGTCGCCATAGGAAAACCTAACTTCTTCTGTAAAGATTATTGGAGCTGTTGAGCATTATTTTTCTTAGTTATTTTACATGCTCTTACAAGGTAATTTGTCTTTTTAACAGTTTATTTATGATAGCTGACACTATTGTGTGCACTATAAAGAAACAGTTTTTTTTTATAAAACGGCATTATTCTTTCTGCAGATGATATATTTTTTGGTACTGTTCGACATGGCTTTCATTTTTTTTTTAACAATAAGATGTGTTGTTTTATTACTTTCTCGTTTTTAAAATGATATTTTTATGAGTTTGCCTTAGGAAGTAATTAATAATATATACATTGAATGTTGCATTTATAATAGGATTTTAGCAAATGTTTGGCAGTGTTACAAGCAATGAAAAGATTCTGGGCCTAATGTCCGAAAATGAAAAGTAGGGAAATATATTTTGGGAGAAATAACAATTCACAAAGTGCAAATCCTAAATGTTGATAAAGAAACGATCCATCGTCTGCGATAATGAATCGTTATTATTAGCAGTCACAAAGTACTGAATTGCAGTTAACGAATCAATCAAAACTGCAAACGTCACACATGCTGTCACTGATTTTATCAGAAAACCAGGAAGTTAGTCGGGTGCAGTGTTTGAGAAGAAAGAAAGAAGCATCAATGTTTGAATATTCCTGATTCTACCCTATCCAATTGGTAAGTCGAGAATCAGTATAAGATAGCAAGAGTAAAAGGAAGAGAAAGTTCCGCAATGCTGAATCAGACGGTTTGCTAGAAGAGTGTATTAGTGAACATAAAGACATTTTTGGAAAGTCCTCCTTCAATGTTCATGACGACACCCCAAAAAATATTTGGGCCCAAATTCATGATTGCTTTAATGTAGTTGGAGTCACAAATCAAACTACCAAAGAAATTTGGCAAAGGTGGTATGACTTGCAGAGACCAAGAAAATGTTGACATCCAGAAGAGCAAAGTGCAGTTGGCACAGAAGTTGGTCCTAGCGCTAGCGCTCCCCCAACACTGTTGGAGGAAATGATTACCAGCACCTTACAACCACAGGCAAGCAGAGTCCGTAACATCAAAACGGCAGCCCTAGTGACCCCTATAACAGGTGAGGAATAATTGATATATTCTTTCTCTTTTAAATTATATGGATTGAAATAAAAGCTAATTTTGAAATATACACCCTTGTGCATACACTCATTAAAACAAAAGTAAGCCTAAAACTCCACAAATGTCCACAATAAAATTAATTTGTTATGTCATATCACACATATACAATTCATTATGCGACATATAGCTAAAATGATAAATTATCTTTTAAAAATAAATTTGAAAGAACATAATAGGTTATAGTAAGTAATTGGGTATTAGTTGAGGAAGATGTGACTTCTTCCCAAATAATACATCCACAACTTTCTCTTTGCTGGGAAACAAGCATCCTATTATGGCACTTGAATCTCTCATGGTAGTGAAGAAAAGCAGTCTACGTTCTGCTCAGGGATGGTAGTGTGGACTAGTACACCTAGCTCAATGGTATGCAACAATGACACACAATAAATTATTGCCCAGCAAATGCTTTTTCTTATATAAGGGAAAAGATTGGTATTTTACACACTAATAAGTACAACACATCACTTACAAATATATACAATTGGTTAGAATGAAATACGTTTGGTAACACCTTCAGGACAGTTCAAACCCCCCAGCAAACTCTGAACCCATGTCCACAATGCCTCCACCTAACCTAAGTACAATATTTCAAGGTAAATGGGTGTCTTTATCCCTAAAGAAAGCCTACTTGCTTTGTCAGTGCGTTACCACATTAGTAAAATCAGAAACATGCCACAATTCACTATTGCAACACCACTGAAATCAATAGGGACAGTGCCAACCTTCAATATTCTTCATGATAAAATAAAATGTTTCACTGTCAATCAATAAAATTGTCAATAAAGCATTATATTGAATAACGTGTGTCACAGAGTTTTATTTCTACCTTTACACTGCTGCCAGTACAGTTTCAGGACTAACCAACAGGGGTCCCCCACACTATAGAGCCAAGTAGAAAAATACATGCTCAATTAGTGCTTATAAAACATAAAAAGTCTTTCTCTAATGCGAGGGGAAATTTAGGGCGACTTTTGAGCTAATGTTTAGGGGAGTGCTACACTCCCTGCAGCCCCCACACCACTTTCTAAAACTATTGGTGGTACCTCTGCCCTTCCTAGAGCAGCTCAGCAGTAGAATATGCAAATTGGGAGCATACATCGTGGCTTATGAGGTGATCCCCAGTCATATGACAGGCTGTCTCCTACTGTTGCACAACTGTTTTGTGTTGCGAGGAGCCAGCATCATGCTTCTTTCTTCCTGCCCGAATTTGGGTTGGCGGGGAGCTGTCTGTGGTATTCTCCCTGCTCCTACCAGATGCAAGCATGGAAGAAAGCAGCACTCCTCTATGCTCATTTAGTACCTGGAAGATAATGTCCCCAACACAGTGTTTCTGTGTATCGGGGGATGGGGTCCTCAGGCCGTAAGTGTCTCTAAGTAGTTGGACCCCATGCACACTCCTCCCCATCTAAAATAATTAAAGAAGGTGGAACTGACCCCCTTGGGCCTCCCCGTGTATCTTTGGCCTTGCATTTAATTCTCTGCCTGTTGCACTTAGGGGAACACGTTTTAGAAGCTGTTTCTTCATTTTTATTTCACTCTGCTCCAGGGGACAAGCTCTAGCCAATAGCAGCATTTTCTTCAAGGTGCTGTTGATGGAGAGAGGGTAGAAACAAAATTTGGTATACCCCTCGTGAAATCACTCTCTCATAACAGTAACATGAATTAATTTGAGTGGTTTGAAATACTAATCAACCTAGAGTAAACTTGCACCTACACAAGTACACGTGGATAATTCATTTTGCTTATGTTGCAACCATAATTAACTAATAAAGTGATTTTGTCATGTCCTAAATTAATAAGCAGCTTTAAATTATTCCAAAAAGCAACATGAATGTGCTTTCTGTTTGTCTATTTGTGGCAGAAACTGGAAGATGGGTAAGAAAATCACGCATAATCGTGGCTTTAATTGCTGGGTAACAACTAACAGGGATACCTTAGTAAAGGGGGAGGTAAACAGAATGGGTTTTAATTCAATAATTAATAGCTATCTGTGTTAGTTTCTATAATAGTTCCTGTATGGGCCTTTGCGGCATGTAGAAAAATGGACGTTTGCATGAAATCGAGCTTGAGGTGTACCACGCATGTGCAGAGCTGTGAGCGAAAACTGCAGACAAAGCTTGCAAAGCCTCTAGCTGAATGAGATGGGTCAAGGACAATATGCCCTGAAACCCTGAATGACTGCCAACAAGATGGAAGTCCTTAGTGAAATCATGGGAACCAAAGCTAATATTGCCATTTGAGGACACGAGTGACATGAACATTTACAGAGACAATGGCTATATTCAATTTTGCTGATGTCGCCGAAGCTGAGATGAGGTTATGCTCATCCACCCCTTGAAAGGACCAATCAGATGTATTTTAGACCCCAAATGTTTCAGAAAATTAGATAGTTTAGCTAGTAAAAAGGGTATAAAAGAGCGCGTTCTGATGAAGTAAAAAACGTTCTTGCCTGATGTATCCTGACATGATGCTGGAATGCTGATAGAATCCTGATGCGTAAGAACTTTGCTGTTTTTCTTGAAATTTTGAACTTAGCCTGAATGGGAACGGAGTCTTTAGGTGAGGTTGATTGTTAGGGAAATAGAATGATGAGCTTGGGAAATATTATGTTTTTTCCTTAAATAACAGTGTCCTTTGAATTTAAATAAATGTCCATTTCTGAGCTTTTATTAATAAAATAAATGTTTGAGACGTACAATTAATAAACCTGAATTTGGTATAATTTTAATTGCGTGAATAATAATGATTCATGACTAAGAATCTTTGCAAAATAAAAATTAGATAAATGAAGAATTAAGCTGGTCTTGTTCATCCTTAGCCTAATTTTTACTAGCATGATACATCGAAATTAATGGTGGTGTGTCTGAATAAATCAATTAAACATCAGAGCCATGGTAAAAGAATTTAAACTGCAGATGTATATTTTGTAAATAGGATAGTTTAATTTAGACACTCCGCTTTGATCCAGCCACTCTCCTTTGAATCTCATCAATCCATGAAGTAGAGAGAAAGTGCGTAAGTGAAGTCAGTGTTATGGGCCCAACTGACTAGTAAATGTAATAATTGCGACTTCAGGGAAAGGTGATGAGGATTTTAGAAATTATTTCCGGAGAGGCGCTGCATCAGTTATAAACTTGGTAGCAGAGCATTGGTTGCTATAGAATTAGCTAGGATAATGTATAAACTGAAATATATAGAGTTTGATGTATAGAATTATGACTAACATCTGTTGAGTTCGTATTACGTTATCTGTAGTCCTGAAAAGGCTTCTGAGGATTGCGTGAAGCTGGTACCTCTGTCTGCAGGCAAAGGAAGTGTGGCAAGTGAAGTCGCACATCGCATAGTCTGTTTCAAAAGGTAGTATCGTCGTATACTGCAGTGGTATCGTGGTATATCACAAGTGGTGTTGTTGCACATCACAAGTTTAGGGACCTATACGTGTGAAAGGATAAATGCATAGCGAGGAAAGTCTATAAAATCTTAGCCTTCAAGTACAGGGATCATTGCGTATCCTGATTTAAAACTTACTGCTAGGAGAGTAATAGAGCTTAACCCGAGCTTGAGAGAAGAGTAAGGTAGAGGAAGTGGTGCTACTTTATTGGCGAGTGTAAAATTCTGTGGCAGAGAAGAGGTAAGCGCTGTATACTGGAAATACAGAATACTTGTGTGATTGAGAAAAACTATCACTTTGTTTAGCGAAACAGAAGAATGGAGTTGTTTTGTGTAAGTTACTAAGAGATTCAGTTGTATATCTTGTAAATACAGCATCTCAATAAATCTTGTAAAGGAGAGGTCAGTCAGCGCTGCAGAAGTCGGAGCGCTGGTGACGTCAAAAGTGTCGCGCTGGGATTGGTCCTGATGACCAAGACAGAGTAAAGGCTGATTGGTGCATCAGCGGTCCCCAGAAGCTTGTTTCCTTCCCAGTATAAGAATTGGCTTGGTAGTTTAGTTTGCCCTGTTCCCATCATGCACTGGGACAGGAACAGACTAATTTGCATATAGCCAGGTTCTGAGCTGGGATGGTGCAGTGAGCTAAAAAACGGTGATGGATTAAAACCATGATCTATTGACTTGGTAAGAGTATTCTGCATCATTCAGAAACTCTGTCCATCACCACCCCCCTTTTCCAGAATTGGTGCATCAGCGAAAGCAGCAAAGCAATTGGTTAAGCACTATAGAGACGTATCTTGTTCTAATTGTTGCGCTAGTGTAAACCCTGCTGTGATAGGCTGGTGTTACGGAGCAGCAACAGAAGAGTGAGCAATCTTTTGAAAGACAGGAAGACAATCAGGAAATATGGATTACTATTACAGAGAACACAGGGAGAAACCTTCACGGTTTAAAATATTGAAAAATGTATTTCAACCAGATAAAGAAATAGTGACGAGGGAAGGAAAAGTACTTCCTCCATTAAAAACGCCCGCTTCTTACATGGCAACAAAATTTGGGTATCATACCGGTATATGGTTAGAGAATTGGGTTAAATATACTAGGGGCCTCATTTATGAAAAGTGACGCATCGCTGCGTGAAAACAGCGATGCGTCACTTTTCACTGCGCACTCCTTGTGACACCAATGATGCGTCTTATTTAATGTATGACGCATCATGTCGCAAGGAGTTACAGATACGTCAGTATTTCTGACGTATCTGTAAGCGCAAAAGTGATACATTGCTGGAGTGTGTCACAAAATTGACGCAACTCCAGCAATGCTCCCTTTCACATGGGGTAAGCCCCATGTGAAAGGGCATGCATCAGTCTTACGCCTGCTGTGAGGCAGGTGCAAGATTTTGACGCAACGGCGTCCTAAAAGTGACGCTGTGAAATCTCATAGATTTCACTGCATCACTTCTACGACCCTTCCTTGCGTCAATACGCCCCCCTTGCATACATTATACCTGGCGCAGGTATAATGTGGCGCAGGGGTTTACAAAGTGACGCATCTACCTAGATGCGTCACTTTATAAATATGGTGCAACAAGGCACATTATTTACGCTGCTGGTGCGTCACAAAAAGTGACGCACCGGTGGCGTAAAAGTGACGCACGGCCTCATAAATGAGGTCCCTGGAATGGTGGTGCTGTAGCTTTTCCAGAAGTAGGATTTTTAAATCTGGCTGTTTTGCGATATTTAAGAGAAAAAATGATGAGACTTGAACCGAGACCTAGACCAATACAGTTTGAAGCGTTAGCTGAATGGGAAGATGAGATTCATGAGTTGGAAAAAGAAAGGTTGGAAAATCCACGAGGAATTAAGGGTAGGTTACGTGGATTATGGGGAGAGGCACATGAGAGTAGAATGCGTTGATGAAGAAATGCTGATATATGTGTCTGGAATGTATCCGATTAGATTGGTAGATGACATGGTAGGACAGAAATGCACTGAGAAAAGAAATAATGTGGAATTAGGAAGGAAAAGTTGTGGAGAGAGTGATTCGGAGGATGCAGTGCTGGAAGAAATATTAAATAAAAGACCGCCACCTTATCAGCCAGGTTCTTTATGGACTACTCCTAATGCTCCAACAAGGGAGGATAGATTCAAATTCAATGAAACCCCAAAACAGTTTTCAAATTTGAAGGACTTAGCTGAAAGAGTAGAAATGAGATACGATTCAAATACACCAGTGATAAGAACCAGACTTACTGGGACTACTTTGGAAGGTAACGAAATTCAAAAGGGTGTAGCACGAGTAGAGAGACAAATTGAAGAGCAACAAAGTACTTCTGAGTATATACGTTCCACAAATGAATTGACTGAAAAGATACAAGAACTTACTAAGAACATAGAAGCTGTGACAGTTCCCGTAACTATAGGTCCTGTAATTCCAGTGTTCGAAAATCAGAAAATAAAAGAACCAACTTTGACTATACCTTTAAATCAGAGTTTGCAAAAAGTAAAAGAAAAGATATATCCAGATTTATCCGAAATTAAGAGAATGAGTAACTTAATACCATTAGATTTAACTTTCGATCAAAGTATGCCATATAAGATTCCAATCGGAGCAGAATCTGACTCTGCGACACCAGAGAGAAGTGTAGAGAAAGTAGACTTGACACAAACCCAATTGGTCCGTCAGAAAAAGAGTTAAGTGATTGGCTTAAAACCTTAAAAGTAGAAGATAATGAACCCAAATTGTTAGATGTCGCCAGACTAAAAGTAGACATGGAGGAATTAATTATTGAGACCATTGGAACTGACAGACTGAAAGCATATCAGGATGATGAATTAATGTTCATGGCCCAAAGCATTACCTGGAAAACGAAATCTATACATGACCAGCTATAAGAATTAGCTAGTGAATTATAAGTGGATTTTTCAAAACAGAAAACATTGCAGAAATCATACAGAGTAGATTTTACAGAAAAAGACATTGAAAACTGCAAGGAGAATCACCCAAATAAAGGAACTAATTGTGTTACTGAGGAAATGGGGTGATGTGAATACATGGAGAATAAAATGGGCAAAGAAAAAAGAAGAAGCCAGTGATAAATCCTCATTAGCATTTCCTGTGAGAGAAAAAGAGACAGTCATAAACGAATTCCCTATGAGATAAATACTAGGAGGAGGATATGTGCATGTTCCCTGGTCTAGACAGGATATATTATCATTTACAAATGATTTTCCCCATTTGAGAGAAAAACCAGTGGAATGGTACCGACAGGTAGATCGATTTGTAAAGGTTTTGAAAGTGCTGTGGGTTGATTTAGATGGATTATTTGACATAGTTGTACCTGCAGATTTGTGGACTGAGTGCAAGATAACTGTAAGTTGGGCAAGAGAGGAATACCCTCGTGATAAAGTGACGGGTGCCCCATCACCTGAGGTGATGCCTAAATATGAGCAAGTAATAGTGTTTTTGAAAAATAAAATTCCACCAAAAGAAACGGATTGGGTTAAAATAGACAGAACTACACAGAAATCGAAAGATCAGTTCATGCATTTTATGAAAGACTGTTGCTAGTGTTTAAACAATACAGTGGATACGAAGAACTGAGCGAAAAGGACATGAGTCATTTTGTGTATCGATTTGTGTATGGATTAAGACCAGAAATTGGAGACATGATTAGACATAGTTTATTAGGATGGCAGTCAAGTACCGTAGATGAAGTATTGAGGAAAGCCAAATACTGTAGTGAGGAAATTGAGGCTAAACAAAAGAAGTTAAAAGAAAAAGCTATGTGGGCACAAGTAAAAGTAGCAGAACAACAGATAGCACAATTAGAGAATAAAAATGCTGATACAAGTCAAGGAAAATCAAAAGGCAATTTTAATAAGACAAAAATGGTAGGCAATATAGAAGAACTCAAGAAAAAGTTCCCTTGTCATAATTGCGGCAGGATAGGGCATTGGAGGAAAGAGTGAAAGTATCCACCAAGAGTTATTCCCGAAAATACATCATTGAATTCACAGATGCAGAGTGAGATAATTCAGCAACCACCGCTACAGCAACAGGTAGTTACTCAGCAAAAAGTTCCCCAGGGGGTAATGTTAGTATGATGGGGTGGTCTCTCTTCCTCTCTCTAAATAAAGGTATATCCAAGGGTCAGGGAAAGGTATCCCTTATCGGAACTAGGGATGCCTCACACAACTTGCTAGCTTAACGGTTGTTGTCATTTTGCCAGCTAGTTGTCTCGTTTCATCATCGGCTTCCTGCTCCAACGTCAAGCCGGCGCTGCAATGCCTGACGGGTAGCACACAGTGCTACACTTTTGTGGAGTTCTTTTGTTCCTGGCCGTTGATCGAGTGCGTGTGAGGGGCCCAAGTAGTGAAGTAGTGAGCGTGAGGGGATGTGTGTTAAAAAAGGTCAGTATAGTCTACTCCGATCAATTTATTCATGTAGCTAACTACCTTGCTAAAATAGGTGAAGGGAGGGGTACCGGGACTCAAACAAGTTATGTGGATTGGTCCCGTTCAACCGTCGTCTGTGATCAGGTCAACATGTTTCATGCCCTATCGGCAATTCTTCAGGACCTAGGTTGCGCTCATAAAACTTGTGGTGAGCCCAATGTGGGCTGAGGAGTGTGTGGAATATACAACCTGGGGGGTCGAAGACCGGAGCAGGAGGAGTTGCTGCGTAGGAATCCACCCTAAAGGGAGAGAGATAAAATAGTGAATGTTCTCCGCAGACTTATCCGAATCGAAAAGTCAATGTCGTATATAAGTATAGTGACCCTAGACCCCTAGTGTGGATCGCTAATTGACGCCCACCCGGGATATGTGATTTAACAACTATATGGAGAGAGAAGAGAGAACACTTAACATCTAAGAAAGTTTTAAAATTGGTTCGATTTGGCCATATTCGGTTTCCAACAAATATATCATGACTTAGACATATGACAGATTATATTGGTTGGCACTGTGAGGAATGTGGCGCCATATGAACTCTAAGAAAAGGTAGGGGCGGGGGGAAGAAGAGCAAAAACCCAAAAGTACTTCTCATTGGTGGACTTACCCTCAGTACCTTCAGAAAGCTCGTAAAGACCTGGATTTTCAACCTCTCTGATAATTATTCCAAGGCAGCCATCTAACCTCCCATCTACTCTAGGACTTCTACTCTAGGACTGGTCACCCAGGATCTTCAGCGCCAAGATGCTCCCTCCGGAGCGAACGTCGCGCTCTACAAATAACCTCACAAATATCACAAATACCTGGTGCTGGTCCCCACAGACTGTTCTCATGGGACCTGCGCTGTACCTTACATATGGCGCCACATTCCTCACAGTGCCAACCAATATAATCTGTCATATGTCTAAGTCATGATATATTTAGTTAGCTACATGAATAAATTGATCGGAGTAGACTATACTGACCTTTTTTAACACACATCCCCTCACGCTCACTACTTAACTACTTGGGCCCCTCACACGCACTCGATCAACGGCCAGGAACAAAAGAACTCCACAAAAGTGTAGCACTGTGTGCTACCCGTCAGGCATTGCAGCGCCGGCTTGACGTTGGAGCAGGAAGCCGATGATGAAACGAGACAAACGAGACAACTAGCTGGCAAAATGACAACAGCCGTATGGCCGAGATACCCGCCACCCCCTCTCGACACAATCCCCAAGGATGGGAAACCGAAACGGTTCTGAACTTTTGGAAGGCGGGAGGGAGTGACCCTCCCGGCCGTATTTATTAAAATATGAAACAAAATCAAAACATTAAAATAACAGTTTCATATTATGTACAATTTCATTTCCACATTACAATGTTTGGCTACCCTTAACAGATCTCTAATACAAAGATTCTCCTAGCCGATCCAACATCCTACAAAACATTTGACTTGAAATTGTACATCCTAACGTTAAGGGCCAACGGCAAGGTCGTAACCGGTGTCAGATCCCTAAACCAGAAATACAACCCTCACTTGTGAGAGGACCAACCGCACAGAGGCGTACCTCAAGTGCATCTACCAATTTCCCTTGGACTTGACGGGGGCCCCAATGAACTCGACGCCATTTAACGGTCGTCCGAGGACTCGTGTGAGGTGTCTAAGAGGTAGCGTAAACCCCCTCCCGAACCCCACACAACTTACCCATCTGCCGTCGCAGATGTCCTGGCCCCGGGAAATTCCCCAGGAGGGCCCGTAGCCCCTCCTATCCAGGAAGGGGCCTTGACCACCTTTCCTTTCCTTCCGGCGGCCTATCCTTAGACGGGACCGCCTCCCCGTTGAGGGGCCAATGGCCACCTCCCCCGAGCGCTCCCATCCGTAATGGGTGACGCCCCCCCCATAGGGATCTTCCAATTACTGCTCACCGATCATGACCTTACCGCCCGACAATAAATACGACAAATCTACCTAAATTACTAAATCACGAAACAATTATAGCCTATTAAAAGCATGATTACTGATCAACACCACTGCAAAATCCTTTATTTGCACAACATACTGAAAGTGACCATCTTTATTGCATACTCAAAATTATCAGGACAATCGTCACAACCTGTAAGAAAATAGAGTTACCACATCAAGACTTTATTTCAAAACAACTAGCTGTCCTCAGGGGCTGGTGGGTGGGTCAAAAATTGGCTCTTCGTTCCGTCTTGAGCTCACGTGCAGTGGAGAGGTGCAGCTTCCGAGCACAGGAACAAGAGGATGTTTTCTTGGCTTGTTGCTTCTTTTATCCGTCTCCGGGGCGGGCGTCCACCCGCCCCCGCCCGCCACCGAGGGCGTGGCCGAGTGCGTCAGTGTCTAGGACAACCCACTCCAGGGCGGAAAAAGGCGCGCCCCGGCTACGCCGCTTCGGGCATACCAGCCGAGACTCGCCTCCCGCCCAAGATGGCTTCCCGGGGGGATCGTGGTACTCCACCATACGTTCGGGGGGACCGAATGGTCGCCCCTTTCCATATGGCCGAGATACCCGCCACCCCCTCTCGACACAATCCCCAAGGATGGGAAACCGAAACGGTTCTGAACTTTTGGAAGGCGGGAGGGAGTGACCCTCCCGGCCGTATTTATTAAAATATGAAACAAAATCAAAACATTAAAATAACAGTTTCATATTATGTACAATTTCATTTCCACATTACGATGTTTGGCTACCCTTAACAGATCTCTAATACAAAGATTCTCCTAGCCGATCCAACATCCTACAAAACATTTGACTTGAAATTGTACATCCTAACGTTAAGGGCCAACGGCAAGGTCGTAACCGGTGTCAGATCCCTAAACCAGAAATACAACCCTCACTTGTGAGAGGACCAACCGCACAGAGGCGTACCTCAAGTGCATCTACCAATTTCCCTTGGACTTGACGGGGGCCCCAATGAACTCGACGCCATTTAACGGTCGTCCGAGGACTCGTGTGAGGTGTCTAAGAGGTAGCGTAAACCCCCTCCCGAACCCCACACAACTTACCCATCTGCCGTCGCAGATGTCCTGGCCCCGGGAAATTCCCCAGGAGGGCCCGTAGCCCCTCCTATCCAGGAAGGGGCCTTGACCACCTTTCCTTTCCTTCCGGCGGCCTATCCTTAGACGGGACCGCCTCCCCGTTGAGGGGCCAATGGCCACCTCCCCCGAGCGCTCCCATCCGTAATGGGTGACGCCCCCCCCATAGGGATCTTCCAATTACTGCTCACCGATCATGACCTTACCGCCACAGGCCGGATAGTTGACCGGCTATCCGGACCCCCCACAACAACTCCTGCCTAAAGGTCATGTTATAAACTCTTTAACCAAGCTATGAGGTCTCCTATGAGTAACTCATTCCCCACCCGGGACAAATGAACACCGTCCCCCAAATACATACTGTCCCCTCTGATACAACCATGCGAGACAGAATGCAGAGTACTTGAACGAAACAATCTACCCACTTTGTTATTTATTTTCCTTACTGAATGATTCAGAGCAGAAACAGAAATAGCCCCCCGCCACACTTTTCGTGGGATCATGTGGGACCATGCAATTGTGCACCCTGGAACTCTCCTTGCCAACCAACTTACTGTGGAAAGCATTGCCTCAAGAAGAAGTCGTCTACCAGTGGCCACCAAATCGTTGCCCCCAAGATGGACTATGATTATAGACGGCGGTGACCTTGTCCGCCCTAACAAACCCTCGAAAAAGGATTGAAACTGGTCAATACAGAGCCCGCCCTTTCCGTAGAAGGACACACTGTACCCGTATTCCCCAGCCACGTGAATCATGTCACCTGCTTTGAATACGTCCGCGGCACGCCTCACGTATGAGTGGCCCACGACCCACACCTCCTTTTTCACAGCCGGTGATGTCTGACCGCTGGTCCCCATGTGTCGGGTCGACTGCACTGTCCGCCCCGCCTCGTAGGCTTGCGCAACTGAAAACCAAACAAAACAAGAAGCGTGAGTACATCATTACAGCTTCAAAACATGTGCAACCGCACATACCTTTTATAACAGTTCGAGGACCAACGCCCTACACGTTTTACTTCTTCTACACTCAGACCCCTGGCTGTAGCCTCTGTAGCAGCCCCTATCCGAAAAGAATGGGTCCCAAACTCACCGGGGTTCAAGCCCGCGGCCGAAATCGACAGCGCAAGCACCCGCTGGAACTGAAACCTTGTCAGTGGGGTGGTGTCAGCGTGTCTCAAAAAGGTCCCCCCCCATGATGCCACTCTCTGCGTTAAATATTCCTCTAGGCAAACCACAGGGCACATGGGGGACCCGGGAATCCTCTGTATGATTATGCAGTCCCCAAACGCACCCTGATCGGTTTTGGACCTGACAAACGAGACAGTCATTGTCTCCCCCTTGACCTGAACGTGCTCTTGGCACAATCCCCCCATCGTATCCCGCTTGTTCCTTGCCACTAGTTCGCTTACCCGCATAGCCCCATGGAATGCTAGCGCAAAAGCGGCTCGGAATAACACTGTCTCATACTGTGATGAACATGTTGCAGGGAGTACGGAAAATAACAGGGCCAACCTATCCAGACCTATCGGGCGCCTCTCATCTGCCTTGCGACCCTCCAGGCGTTGCCACCCCCGTAGCGCTTTCTGGACTACGAAAGACGCTGTCGGGTCCTGGATCCCATGAGCCTTTGCCATAAAGGAAATGGCGGCCCGATGCCTCTGGGCCGTAGCTACTGATTTGCCTGCCTGATGTAAAGACAGCAAAAACTTAACGACAAGCTCCTCCTGGCCCCAAAGCTCCCCCCTAGCAGAACCCAAAAAGGACCAATATGAACGGAACGCCCCTTCGTATGCCTTCCTTGTCCTGGGCGCTAAACTCGCTCCCACAAGGTTTTGTAGTTCGGGGCACCGAGAGACCAGAGAGCTTCGGGAAAGGGTGCCGCCACCGGGTCCGCTGCGGGCAGAAAACCCCAGAAGGCCTGCATACGGAAACGAGAAAGCGCATCAGCCGCTTGGTTCAATACCCCAGGGACATGTCTTGCCCTAAAGAGCACATTCAACTGCATGCACAATAACACAATTTCTTTAAGCAGTCTCAGCATCCATTTGCAACGTGCTGCCTGACTATTGATACTCTCTACCACGGTCATGTTGTCAGACCAAAACACCACAGACTGATCCCGGAACCCCTCAGGCCAAGTTTTCAGGGCCACCAAAATAGGGAAAAGTTCGAGAAAAGCAATGTTCCTCGTCAATCCGCACTCATGCCACCATGACGGCCATTTTCGAGCTGTCCATTGTGTGCCGAATATGGCGCCAAAACCTATACTCCCCGCCGAATCTGTCCACAGCCCCAGCTCCTCAGAGGACACCGCCGGTTTTATCCAGACAATTCGACCATTGAAATCCGCAAGAAATGCCAACCAAATGCGCATGTCCTGGCAAACCTCTGCCGAGAGCCTCGTGCGGTGATGACCCTCCTTCAGGCCGACCATGGCTTGTGCAATCGAGCGGGAAAAGGGGCGGGCCATCGGCATTACTCGCAGGGCAAAATTCAACTGGCCCACCACTTGTTGTAATTGATGCAGTTTTACTTTAGTCTCACTGATACATGTTTCAAGGGATGCCCTGAATTTCAAAACCTTTTCTCTTGGTAGTCGAAAACAACCCTCTACTGAGTCGAGCTCGATCCCCAGAAACTCGAGGGAAGTCGAGGGACCCACGGTCTTACCTGGCGCCAATGGCACACCAAATTGGTTCATCAAGACACAAAATTCATTTAAAGCCTGTCCACATTCTTGGTCCCCGGCTGCCCCCAAGAACAAAAAATCATCAAGATAATGCATAACATGTTGAAAACCCGTCTTCTTTGTGAAGACCCATTGCAAAAAACAACTGAACATTTCAAAGTAGGCACAAGATATAGAACATCCCATTGGCATACATCTGTCCATGTAATAGCGACCCTGAAACCTAAAACCAAGGAGACGCTGATCGTCTGGGTGTACCGGGAGCAACCGGAACGCTGACTCGATATCTGATTTTGCCATCAGCGCCCCGGGCCCCAGGCGATGCAACATGGCGACGGCCTCATCGAAGGATGCGTACCGCACCGAACACACTTCCGGGTCTATCGCATCATTCACGGAAAGACCACGTGGGGCTGACAAGTTATGTATCAGCCGAAACTCACCCGGGTCCTTCTTGGGGACCACCCCTAGAGGGGAACAAACAAAATTATCAACCGGTGGCAAGTCAAATGGACCGGCGACACGACCCCGAGTCACCTCCTTCCCAATCTTTGCCTGTACCACAGCCGAATGCTGTAAGACCGATAGTTGATTCGTACAGTTAGCTACACCCTGAAAATCCCCCACTGGGATGCGGAAACCATATGAAAACCCGTTCCGCAACACCCCAGCGGAAGCATGATCCGGGTATTCACTGAGCCAAGGAATCATTGCCATGGTATCAATCGGAGTAGGTACAGTCGCCCCTCGGACTATTTCAGACCTGTTTGGCGCTTCCCTTACCACCGTTATCACCCGTTTTGGCTCTGCACATGGACTCGGGATGGGATGGCTGCCCACACCCCCCACATTCATGTCTGAACTTGCATGACCCCTGGGGCCTCGTACATTTACCTCTGTTAAAATTCCAACAGATCCCCCTTTTACCTGCGTTGCCACTCGTCTTCGAATGGTACTCGCTACCTGCACCCGTCCGAAAGGGTGTCCCAGAGTATTGGCGGGAAGATTCACCCCCGCTACTCCCTGACAATGGTACTTTTAACATTCCAGTACTCTCCATTTTTTGCCATGACACGGAGTCGTAACAATCCCAAGTCAAAACTGGGTCATGTTCCTTAGCTTTTCTAAAAATATTGTCATAGCAGAACCACTGATTGCCCCCATAGGCTACGGAGTACTCCATGATACGCGATTGATAAATAGGCAACTCGGTCAGCAACTCGGGCCTGCGCTCACCCATGATGGAGGTAAAAATGCCCCACGCTCTGCCCCAAGTACCAATATTTTCGTCAACCTTAAAGGCGGCCATTTTTGCGCGCCAAACACTCGGATGCATGAGCTCCTTTTGGCTCTTAACATGCTCCATCTCGTAATGGTCGGTAAGCAAAGAAAAAATATTAACATACTTATTTGCCCAAATCTTTTCCTTAATCTCCAGTGGAACATGCTGAGCCACCTTCTCCCTTCGTGAAGGTACAGACCCCTCCCCCGCGATCGGCAATGGCCGCTTACCTGAACCAGATGCTGTATCTGCCGCCGAACCTGGGCCCGTTGCATTTTCCGCCGCCGTAACTGGCGGGGTAACAAAAGCTGGTGTCTTCCCAGCCTCCCTAGATTCCCGCAGTTGTCTCATTACTGCCCGGGCGTCGTCAGCCGTGGTGCCCTCATTATCTTTTCCCAACCACGCTGCCAATTGTGCCGCTAACTCGGGAGGCATATCTTCCCTGGTCACGGGGGTGACCACCACGGGGATCGGAGTCCCCCCCTTCGGCGCCGGGGTTGGCTCCCCAAGTGGGGTATCAGGGACCGGGGTTTCACCCCCAAGCGCCCCCTTTCTGGACCTCTTGCCTCTCCCAGCGGGGACTACTCCCGGCAAAGGTCGTTTCGGTCCTCCCTCCCCGTTCTTATCCGCCATCTGCTTCTTCAAATCGGCTACCTCCTTCATGAGCATGCGGAGCATCTGATCGGTACTGACCCGCTTTCCGACTTTCTTAGGCATTCCCAGACGGGATATCTGTAAGACAAAAGAAAGATTACAACGCTCAAAAATTGGCTCTTCGTTCCGTCTTGAGCTCACGTGCAGTGGAGAGGTGCAGCTTCCGAGCACAGGAACAAGAGGATGTTTTCTTGGCTTGTTGCTTCTTTTATCCGTCTCCGGGGCGGGCGTCCACCCGCCCCCGCCCGCCACCGAGGGCGTGGCCGAGTGCGTCAGTGTCTAGGACAACCCACTCCAGGGCGGAAAAAGGCGCGCCCCGGCTACGCCGCTTCGGGCATACCAGCCGAGACTCGCCTCCCGCCCAAGATGGCTTCCCGGGGGGATCGTGGTACTCCACCATACGTTCGGGGGGACCGAATGGTCGCCCCTTTCCATTAAGCTAGCAAGTTGTGTGAGGCATCCCTAGTTCCGATAAGGGATACCTTTCCCTGACCCTTGGATATACCTTTATTTAGAGAGAGGAAGAGAGGCCACCCCATCATACTAACATTACCCCCTGGGGAACTTTGTGCATCATTTTGGCTATAGATTGATAGGACACGCACACTGGACCCCTTAAAATATTGTCCTTTTAAAGTCCCCCCCTGTTGTTTACTGAGTTACTCAGCAAAGTCAGGTGCCACAACCGCCACTTCCACACAGTGTAAATCTACAGAGATACAGTGCAGAAACAGGATTCAGAGGAGGCGAACAGGTAAACCGGTCGCCCAGAGTGAATGTGAGCTCTCAGTATTGGCTGCAAGAGGAAAATGGGAGTGAGTCGGACGATAGTTTCTGACGGTGCCTGAGAGAGGAAGTGTGTGCTTGGAGCCACTCTTGAGGTAGATCAATCTGGTCCATTTGTGAGTTGAAAGGTAAATGATGTAGAAATAACTTTCCTGGTGGACACAGGTGCTACCCGTTCTACCGTTAGGTCAGTAGAAGTCCAAAATCTTCCTCTCTCAGGAGATCACATCCAAGTTGTAGGTATAGCGAATAAACAAATTAAAACCTCCTTAACACAGCCAGTGGAAGTAGAAATTGGAAAGTTTCAAGACATGCACGATTTGTGGTGTGTGACAGCAGTCCTGTAAACTTGTTAGGCCGAGACATTTTGTGTAAGATGAACTGTGCCATATACTGTTCACCTAATGGTATAGAACTTCAAACTCCAGATGAAGACAGCCTGTATAAAATGACCATGTCAATGGTAGAAGCTGAGAGAAGTGAATTATTTCCAGTATTTGATAAAGAAAAGATACCGGCAGAATTAAAAGAAACTGTGAAAAAGCAAGTGTGGGATTTTACAGGAGAAGATATTGGCTTGATGAAAGGTGTAGATCCTGTAAAGGTTTCTGTAAAAGAAGGAGTTAGTTACCCAAACATCCCACAATATAAAATGACAGCAGAAATAATTGAAGGAGTAACGCCAATAACTAACAAAATGATTAAACATGGTATCTTGAAAGAAATAGAAAGCAGCCCTTGTAATTCACCGATAATGGGATTGAAAAAGCCAAACGGAACATTTAGGACCTTAGAAAGGTAAATAATATTGTTGTCCCATGCTGTTCAGTCATGCAAAACCCAGCAATGATTCTATACCAGATTCCACATGATGCAGAATGGTATACCATTATTGACCTGAGCAATGCATTCTTTACGGTTCCATTGCACCCTGAAAGCCAGCCAATATTTGCGTTCCGGTTCGGGGATTGTATTTTGGCATGGTGCTGAATTCCACACGGGTATACTGAGAGTCCATCGATTTTCAATCAGCTGTTAAAAAAATCATTAGAAGGTCTGAGCATGCCTGGAGAATCGGTATTGGTCCAATATATCGATGATCTGTTAGTGGCATCAAAATCAAAAGATGAATGCATTACAGATACTGTAGCCTTATTGAATCATTTGGCCGAAGAGGGACATAAAGTGTCTCCATCAAAATTACAGTTCTGTCAGAAAGAAGTGCAATACCTAGGTCATAAGATTGCAAAGGGAACTAGACAGGTCACTGCAGAAAGAATTAAAATGATACAAGGAATGCAACCACCAAAAACACAGAGGCAAGTCAGAATGTTTCTGGGAATGGTAGGTTATTGCAAACAGTGGATACGTGGATTTTCACTGATTGCGAAGCCTTTACAGAGACTGACAAAAGCAGACATAAGAGACCCTATTGTGTTAACCAAAACTGAAATGGAAGTGTTTGAACAACTAAGGACAAGCCTGTGTGAAGCTCCAGCATTAGGCATGCCTGACTATGAAAAAGAGTTTGAACTGTATTGCAGTGAACGAGAAGGATGTGCATTGTCAGTACTAATTCAAAGACATGGAAAACTGAGAAAGCCAATGCATACTTCTCAGCTGTCTTAGATCCAGTTGCAAAAGCCTTACCAGGTTGTTTGAAAGAAGTAGCAGCCACAAGTGTAATCTTAGAACAGAGCGAAGGAATAGTGATGGGATTTCCTGTGAGGGTATATGTGTCTCACTCTGTGGAAATTCTCCTCACTAGAACCAAGACACAGTACCTTACCAATAACAGAATAACGAAATACGAGAAAATCATTCTGGGAGCAGACAATGTGACAATTTCCCGGTGTGTAAATGTAAACCTTTCCACAGTACTAACTGATACTCTGGAAGTTGAAGTGAGAAATGAAGTTGATCACAAGTGTTTGGATGTTCTTGAATATTGCACCAAACCAAGACCTGAATCTGACTATGTGATGTTTGTTGATGGTTCATGCCTAAGAACGGAAGAAGGTATTTTGAGTGCTGCCTATGCAGTGTGCACAGTTGCAGGTGTTTTGGAAGCAACTTGTCTGAAAGGAATTCGTTCTGCTCAAATAGCAGAATTGATTGCTTTGATTCGAGCATGTGAATTGGGAATGGAAATCACAGTTACCATAGTGACTGATAGTCAGTATGAATTTGGGATTGTTCATGAATATGGGCAACTGTTGTCCCAAAGAGGTTATTTAACTTCTGCAGGATCCCCCATCAGAAATGCAGAGTTTGTGAGAATGTTGATTGATGCTATTCAGCTGCCTGATAGGATTACTGTGGTTAAGTGTGCAGCACACAAAAGAGGAGATGACTATATAACTCGTGGAAATAAATATGTTCATTCCATTGCAATATACTGTGCTAGAAATTTTGCATCCATAAATCGTGAAAGGGAAAAAGAACCTGTTTCAAGTCTTTTAATGCTAACCACAGTAGTTGAAACTTGGCAGGAGGTGAGGCAAATGCAGGAAAAAGCAAGTGAAAAGGAGAAAAACACTTGGTTAAAAGTAGGATGCAGACAAAGAGAGGAAGATGAAATCTGGGTTTACAAAGATGAAAGACCAGTAATGCCAGATAGCATGATCTCTAATATGGCTTGAATGTACCATGGTCAAGCCCATATTGGGAGGGATGCCACGATTAGGTTGTTCAGACAAACCTGGTAAAATCCTAAGTTCAGAATGATTGCTGAGAGCTTGTGCCAGAGATGTTTGATCTACCAACAGTTTAATCCAAACAGAAAAACTGTTGTAAGTCTGGGAACCATAGGACGGGAGGGAGGTCCATTCACAAGAATGCACTTGGATTTCATTGAGTTGCCACCTTGCAATAAACTCAGATATGTACTAGTGATCATCTGTTTGTTTTCTCGGTGGGTTGAGGCCTTCCCTACCAGGAGAAATGATGGAATAACTGTTGCAAAATTGCTTTTACGAGAGATTATTCCACAATACGGTTTTCCAGTAAGAAATGAAACAGATCGTGGACCCCATTTTCAGAATGAGTTGCTACAGATGATATGTGAAGCACTGGACATTCGTCAGAAATTACATTGTGCTTACAGACCAGAAGCTTCAGGGGTAGTTGAGCAGGTGAATTGAACAATAAAAAACAGGATTGCGAAAATGTGTTTGGCAACAGGACTGAAATGGCCGGACACATTACCCCTTGTTTTGATGGCCCTAAGAAGCATATCAGACAGAAAGACTGGATTGAGTCCACATGAGATCTTAATGGGCAGGGTCATGAGACAGGCATTCGTACCAGTTGATAAACTGTTAACTATTAATGATGATATCATACTGGATTACTGCAAAAATCTGTCCGATGTGGTAACTTCTGTTTTCCATCAGGTGGGAACTGAATCAAACACGAAAGAAATACAACCAGCTCATGATCTAGTACCAGGTGACTGGGTAAGGATTAAAGTACACCGAAGAAGAAACTGTTTGGTACCTCGTTGGCAGAGGCCAAGACAAGTTATTCTGGTCAGCACAACTGCAGTCAAATGTGCTGGAGTCAAAAGATGGGTGCATGCAAGTCACACCATCCCTGTGCCTGAACCTGAAGATCCACACAAAGGTGAAAGCATAACTGACTCTGATTCAGAAGGAGAACCAGAGAAGAATCCAGATAATGAAGCTCGACAATAACGTCGACATCTGGAAGTATCAGATTCTAGTTCTCCATCAGAAGGAGAAGGTGAAGTTGTTGAAGTACCAAATTGTGAAGATTGACCTGAATGTCGAGATTTGGTAAGAACTGAGACCAGTGAATGTATTGAACAAAGTACAGATAAAACTGATAATCAAGAAAGTATTGAAAAGCAGTCAGAAAACTTTGACAGCAGGTACCAAAGTCCTGATACTGGAAAAGCGGAAATAACTCACGACAAGGATGAGATTCCAACTACCAGTTATGTAGTAAAGAAAAACTTGACTTTGAAAAAGATACAGATATTGTAAAAGTCATCATAAATGAAACTGCTGAAAATACAGAAAGTGAAACTGATGACAGTGATGAAGAAGTACAATTAAGGAGAAGTTCCAGGCAAAGAGCTTGGAGAGTAGAACAGAATATTACAGCACCAAAGACAAAGAAAGTTCGAAAAGGAGACAATTGGCCTAAAGAAGATTCAAACTGGTTAACAAAGCGAGAAAACCAGAAGATCAAGTGAATGAGATAACAAGTCAGAAAGAATCATTTGGAAGGAAAATCGAAGTAGTTCAAAGGCCAAAGAGAGTAAAAAGACCAAATCAGAAATACAAATCACCTGAGTGGACATATATAATTTTGCCTCCTATAGAAGAAGTAGGAAGCAGCCACGAGAAATTAAATGTTATAGATCTGGAAAAAGAAAGTGAGTAAAAGAACTGGGACTAAAGAGTAAAGAAATACTGATTGCAAAAGCTGGAAAAACGAGTTAGACTCGTAAAAATTGATACTGAAGAGAGGAAAATGAAATTTTACATGACCAATATGTCCCCTGCGTGTACCCTATGTTTAATGTATGTGCATGTCATCCATGCATTTTCCCTTAAGTGGCCTGAATCACAAGGCCTCTGCATTTGCGTCCTGCATTAGGATGCCAGTCATCAAGTCTCCCATGTAAGAAATATTAAGTTAGCATTTAAGGCCCATGTATTTGCATTGTGCACTTTTAAATAAGTCACGATGAACCCGTTTTGTGGCTCAGCCGAAAGAGGTGCCAAGACAGTGTTTTGCAAAATAGTTATCTGCTTGTTGTACAGAATCACATTCCTGCCCAGTGAGAAAGGTAAACAGAACCCATCTTCAGAGATAGGGCCTAGCCTTTCTGTCCCCGTTTAAGTAAATTACAGAGCTTGCATCCGTAGAAAGCCCACGGCCCCCATGCAATGCACGAAGAAATATATGCCCTCTCTGGCTCTTAGTGATGAGCGACCTTTGCTTCAGATAAAACATCCCCGGA
Source organism: Lissotriton helveticus (assembly GCF_964261635.1). NCBI lineage: Eukaryota > Metazoa > Chordata > Amphibia > Caudata > Salamandridae > Lissotriton > Lissotriton helveticus. Next base: position 955,833,805 of record NC_136071.1, read on the forward strand.
CTCAAGATATCAGATAATACCAGACGTGCTGGTCGCCCTGACACTGAAGGCCTCTCTACTAGACTGAATGTCAGCTTTCCCCCCAGTCACACGTCAGTTGCACGTCATGATCAAGTTGCACGCACAAGTAGGGCAAAGTTCCAGACTGCCATGCAACCCCCTCCATGTATCCACCCACCTATGACTCCTCCTCATGCACGCCCACATGCTCTTATCTCTCTTTCTCTTGCTCTGCTTGGAGCGTTCCTTCCTATGTACAAGATTGCATGTATAAATATGTAATCAGAAAATAATGTTTTAGAAGACCCTTCCTGAACCTTAGAGGTGATGGAACAGATTCTCCCGTAACTCGAGTTATTGGAATAAAGCCCTTTCACTCGGATACCACGGACTCTGCCTCTCATTTACTGCATGATGCATTGTTTATGTATAGAAATTATGACAGGGTAATATTTTATTTACCACATTAATCTGGCGCCCAAATAGTGGACTAATCCCTTTCCCCACACGCCGGAGACGTAGGTCCAGCCTTTGCCCCCTTCTACAGCCATGACGGACTCCGAAGTGTACACGCAGCGGGACTTCCTGCTTACTCCCTCAGGCCCACGGAGGAGACGGACTGCGACCAGGCGTCCACACGAGGCGGTGAGGATCGCGGATCATTCCAACCAGAGCCCAACCCGTGAGAGAGCAAGGTCCGAGGTTCCGAAGGCCCACCTGTTCCGAGGCGCATGCGTAGTATCAAGTATCAAGTTTCCGAGGCCTTCCAGTTCTGCTTCCCGGTGAGTACCACTATGGGGAATGCATAAAGTTCAAGACGGGTTCATTTTATATGAACACGGTAAAGACGGGCTCACGTTATACGTGAGCACGGTAAAGACGTGTCTCATTTTTATGAGCACGGTAAAGACGTGTCCATTCACATGTTCACGGTAAAGACGGGTCCACGGTAAAACGTGGGCACGGTAAAGACGGGTCCACGGTAAAACGTGGGCACGGTAAAGACGGGTCCACGGTAAACGTGGGCACGGTAAAGACGGGTCCACGGTAAAACGTGGGCACGGAAAAGACGTGTCTAATTTTTGGGACCGGTATGGTTGTACTGTATTCCAGTGCATATAGTTAACTGTTTTCAAGTACATGTTTTATTCCATGTATTAGGTTAGACTGTATCTGTTTTAGTGTTTTAATGTTGTAGCGTGAATGATTGTTGATTGTTTCAGTCTATTCTATGTGTATTGTATTTCCATTGTGTTGGTTTCAACATGCCACTGTTTTCGAAATTACGTCAAATAGGGACCAGGAAAGGTATATTAGAAGAGTCAGTTAACATCCCGCCTAGAGACACACCTGGTCATTTTATGTATAATAAGCACGGGCTAGACGCCATTTTGTTTTTAGATTTATGGGTAGATTACACAAAGGACATAGAGGAGAAATATAGATGGCCTGTCTCGGGAACATGGGATTCTGAATGCATTATGAGAGTAGAGGAAGCGCTATGGAAAAAGAAATCAAGACCCTCTCAGAAAGATGCCATTGAGTTATGGCGCAAAGAGTCACATAGGAGAACAGAGAAAGAATTGAACAAAGCAGAGAGAACTAAACAGGTAGGGGAAAAAGCGAAAGAAAAGAATTGCGGGAGGAGGGGGAACGGGTCAAATTAGAACAGGTTGACAAAGAAAGAAATGCCGTCGTTACTGGTATTTACCCCGTCCTCTCAGAAGAACTAGCTAGAGTGACCACCTCAGAAACTCCCAGTAGGTCGCGAACACCACCACCTGTACCCTTTAGAGTATGTAGAAAGAAGCCGACAGCATCAGAGGCTTTTATTTCCTCCTATATAGAAGAGCCCGCACCGGACTACGTAAATGCAGATTTCCCTCCGCCCCCATCGGCCATATAAGTTTACTGTGTAGTTCCTTGTAAATAGCTCCTTGTAAATATGGTTTATCTCTGACAGTACAGGTACCACATGCAGTGGAAGTTCTCTTAAACAGGACACAGACACAACATTTGACTATAGCGAGACTGACAGGATATGAACTGACATTGTTTCAGCCACACATAGAGATCAGACGATGTAATATTCTAAACCCTGCTACACTTTTGCCCTCAAGTACAGTAAATGCACCACCACATGACTGTGTGGAAGTAATGAATAGAGTGACGAAACCAAGACAAGACCTGACAGATATTGCACTTCCAGACCCTGACCTAACACTCTATGTAGACGGATCATGCATGAGAACAAGTGCAGGAGAGTTAGTAGCAGCATATGCCGTGACCACTGCTACTGAAGTCATAGAGACACAAAGAATAGACACACTGTCAGCACAAGCAGCAGAGCTCATCGCTCTGACACAAGCCTGCATAAGAGCTAAGCACTTAAGAGTGAACATTTATACAGATTCACAATATGCTTTTGGCGTAGTTCATGATTTCGGAGTACTATGGAGGGAGAGAGGTTTCTTGACCTCTCATGGGGCCAAAATTCAGCACGGCCCGCTTATTCAAGCCCTGTTGGAAGCAATACATTTACCTACAGCCATAGCTATCCTGAAATGCAAAGCTCACACCAAAGTTACAGACACCATTTCCCAGGGTAATGACCTGGCAGACCGAACTGCTAAACTTACAGCCCAGACACCAACAGACACGACAAGGACAGAAGTACCATTACTGACAAAAAGTATGACAGTCAGAGATCCTTCTCAAGATGTACTTGACATACAGACACATGCCACTACAGATGAAATAAAGAAATGGACTGAACAAGGAGGGATCCAGACTGACCAAGGTTGGATGACTAAGGGAAAAGGCACATGGTTTCTTCCAGATTCCATGGTACAAGTAATCATAAACACAACACATAGTCCAGCACACTTGGGAGAAAAGGCAATGATAGACAGTTTACAGAATATCTGGTTTAACAAGCACCTGCGTGCAGCAGCGAAACAGAAAGTTCGAACATGTATGATCTGTTGCCAGTTCAATCCAGGTAAAGGCATCCCGGTGGAACAAGGCGGATTTCATCCTCCTGACCACCCTTTTGAGGTCCTCCAGATGGATTACATCCAAATGGACAGATGTAGAGGTTACAAGTACGTCTTGGTAGTTGTGTGTGCACTAACTAGATGGACAGAAGCATACCCAGTTCCAGATTATACTGCTGTGACAACCGCCAGGCAATTGGTGCGCGAATTCTTCCCCAGATATGGATTGCCCCGTGTCATCTACTCAGACAATGGCCAGCCATTTTCCTCTGAATTAATGAAACAAGTGTCTCTTCTGTTAGGATATAATTGGAAGTTCCATTGTGTACGACACCCTGAAGCAGCAGGCCTTGTAGAAAGACATAATCAGACAATTAAGACAAAACTAGCGAAGATCTGTGCCGACAAGGGCGTGGATTGGATGGTAGCCTTGCCGGTTGCCCTCTTTTACATGCGTATGGTAGCTCATTCCAGAACAGGCCTATCTCCGTATGAAGTAGTTTTCGGTAGACCGCCAAATATGTGGGGTACGCCTATGCCTAAGAAAATAACTGATGTTGACAGTAACATGCTGACAGATTACCTGGCTTCCTTGATGTCTGCACTACTCTCTTGTCGTTCACAGGTTGCTGCCGCCTTCCCTGACAACACCCAGGTCAAGGAACACGCCATAGTCCCTGGAGATTTCGTGTTTGTCCGGAATTTTGATCGTTCAAGCCCCCTTGAGCCACGTTGGAAGACACCGAAGTTAGTGTTACTGACCACGAGGACTGCAATTAAAGTAGAGGGAAGAAAGGGATGGCTTCACGCTCATCACTGCAAGAGATACTTTGGACAATCTGGAACTTTTGAAAAGAATAAAGACATTAAAGACTTTGCGCCGCTTGCGCCGCCTTTGCTAGAAAAGACTCCACAGCAAGAGTATAGGTCTAAGTTAAGATCTAGTAAGTCAGACGAGGTTTAATTGTTTAAGTCCACTCGGTGGTGAATCGGTTAGCCTGGATTTCTGACATGTATAAGATCACATATGACCATGATAAGAAGAGCATAATGAAAGAAAAATATTGCAAGCTATTACATAGTAGATGTATAGTTTCTTTGATTATTCTATTTTTTCTGTGCATCGTTATAATCTGTGTTAGTTTAATACTACATGTTTTCTTTCCTCCTTTTGCCTCACATATGCACTCTTCCCTTAACAACACCGTAGAGCATACATTCAGTGACCTGCCACCTCATGAACTGTCATATCGACTTGCCCTGCATAACAATACTTTCATCCGAATGTTACACCGTTCTCATCAGACCAGCAATGCGACTGATTGCTGGGTATGTGGCCACCTTATCAAGAGACGAAGGGAGTTCTGCCCTTCTTCCCTTTACCGTTCTCCCACAATGGTTCGTGCGGAGCATGGTTTGCCTTAATGACCTCACTAGACAAAAAGTCCATAGTATACCAAAATGAATGGATATATGGAAACCTGAATAAAGTAATGAATGAAGCATGTTTTCCAGACCAAGACGGATTTCCCCAAAGGAAAGGAACTGATCTAGAAAATGAAGAGTACGAGCAAGGAAATGCATCTGTTAGTTTTATAATGCTGAACGCTCAGCCCATGCAAAATATAGGTCCACCATTTATTTCAGTCCTACCGGTAAAAGGTGATTTGTGCGTTAGAAAGAAAGGTTCAGTACATATGGGACACAGCGAGTGTAAAGCTGTAGTAGAGTTTAACGATAAAGGACAGTCTTCATTCAAAACATCACGCCATACCTATTTCATTTGCGGTCAGACAGCCTATGTACATCTGCCCCCAGACTGGGGTGGGACATGTTATATAGCGTTCCTGCTGCCACCAGTCTTTCTGGCCCCATCCCATTACCATCGAGATTCACGACTAGAGCATGTTAGACAAAGGAGAGAGACTGATTCCTCAGAGATAGATCAGACTGAAACAGCTTGGGAGCAATATACAGATTTCAATAAAGGATTCTTTTTCTTCATAGGTCCCGTCCAAAACAGTAAACTAATACACAGGTTAACAAGGACTCTGGAAGCAGTAGTGAATGTGACTGCATCTGCTCTGGCGAATTTGACCCAGGAGCAGTCTGCCATGAGACTTGTTGTTCTTCAGAACCGCCTTGTTCTTGACGTCATCCTGGCGGATAGGGGCGGGGCTTGTAGAGTGATCGGCTCTAGTTGCTGCATTTTCATCCCTAATACCGCGCCATCTGTGTACGCAGCAATAACAAGACTCCACAAGATTGCTCATGATATACATCAAGACCCAGGCACATGGACTTGGTCCAGTTGGCTCTGGGGTGTAATATCGGCTTGGGGATGGAAAGTGTTGTCGTTCCTAGGAATGATACTGCTTATGATATTCGGCTGCTGTCTCTGTCTGCAGTGTGGCCCGGCCATTTGCGGCCTGTGTGCAACTGCCTGTGTTCCACACCCACGTGTACGAAGGATCAAAGATGAACAAATGATGCTGTATGATCAACTATACGGTCTCATGAATATAGATGTGTCCTGAAGGGTAAAGTAGGGGACAAGGAGGGAATAAGGAAAATGACATTTTACATGACCAATATGTCCCCTGCGTGTACCCTATGTTTAATGTATGTGCATGTCATCCATGCATTTTCCCTTAAGTGGCCTGAATCACAAGGCCTCTGCATTTGCGTCCTGCATTAGGATGCCAGTCATCAAGTCTCCCATGTAAGAAATATTAAGTTAGCATTTAAGGCCCATGTATTTGCATTGTGCACTTTTAAATAAGTCACGATGAACCCGTTTTGTGGCTCAGCCGAAAGAGGTGCCAAGACAGTGTTTTGCAAAATAGTTATCTGCTTGTAGTACAGAATCACATTCCTGCCCAGTGAAAAAGGTAAACAGAACCCGTCTTCAGAGATAGGGCCTAGCCTTTCTGTCCCCGTTTAAGTAAATTACAGAGCTTGCATCCGTAGAAAGCCCACGGCCCCCATGCAATGCACGAAGAAATATATGCCCTCTCTGGCTCTTAGTGATGAGCGACCTTTGCTTCAGATAAAACATCCCCGGACTCAAGATATCAGATAATACCAGACGTGCTGGTCGCCCTGACACTGAAGGCCTCTCTACTAGACTGAATGTCAGCTTTCCCCCCAGTCACACGTCAGTTGCATGTCATGATCAAGTTGCACGCACAAGTAGGGCAAAGTTCCAGACTGCCATGCAACCCCCTCCATGTATCCACCCACCTATGACTCCTCCTCATGCACGCCACATGCTGTTATCTCTCTTTCTCTTGCTCTGCTTGGAGCGTTCCTTCCTATGTACAAGATTGCACGTATAAATATGTAATCAGAAAATAATGTTTTAGAAGACCCTTCCTGAACCTTTGAGGTGATGGAACAGATTCTCCCTTAACTCGACTTATTGGAATAAAGCCCTTTCACTCGGATACCACGGACTCTGCCTCTCATTTACTGCATGATGCATTGTTTATGTATAGAAATTATGACAGGGTAATATTTTATTTACCACAGAAGAAGCATTGTAAAGGCATACTGAAATATTAGCAGAAAGAAAACAAGAGTAAAGAAAAAATGTTAGAAAAATCACTGTAAAAAAAAATAAAAAAAACAAACAATGGCTACTAATGGACAAGTTACTGAGGGCCCCATTAGGATGTCGGGCGGATTGCCTCCGCCAGGGTGGCGGTGGCCACCGCCACCCTGGCGGAGGCAATCCGCCCGACAAGCACTCTCGTTTTCCCCTCCGCCAGATTAGGATGGCGGAGGGGACAGCGGCGGACGGAAAGACCGTCCGCGGCGGTAATGGATTAATATGGTGGCGGTGTCCAATGGACACCACCAGCCATATTACAATGGCACACAGTAGAGGCCTTTCCGCGGCGGCAATGCCGCCACGGAAAGGCAGGCGGGGATTGCTGCGGGGGCCCCCTGCAGGGCCCCAAGGTTGACACCACTGTCGGGGGGCACATGGGGGGTATCTATGGTACCCCCCCACATTTGCATATGCAAGGCAGCAGGCACCGCGCGGTGCCTGCCGCTTTGCATATGCAAATGCTAAAAAGCATTTTTAGCATTGTGGCGGGCGGTGCAGAGTGCACCACCCGCCACAATGCTAAAACTACAGGATGTGCCCGCCACTGTGGCGGGCACATCCTAATTCCCCCCACGGGACCCCCGCCCTTATGGCGGGCGGTCCCGTTCCCCACTATGGTGACGGGCGGACAAAGTCCGACCGGCATCATAATGGACCCCTGAGTGTTCAATTTTTACAAAATAGAAAATGTCAATGATATGCATTGTATTGCTAATTCTAGTATGGTTGATTTTAGCTGTTATTATTCTTTTTAGAAATGATTTTGAGAAACTACAATCTAATGTGACTAAGAATGAATTCAAAACTGATAAACCACCTGTATATAGACCAGAAATTCACCAGGATACATCGATCAGTGATTTCTCTAGAAATACTTTTTCAAGATTGCTTTCTGAATATGTTAGAACTATGGATGCTAGCGATTGCTTTGTGTGTGTGAAATTACCAGCATCCGTTTCAAAGGGTGTCACTTACCATCACCTTCCACTTACATATGGTGTCATGTGTAGTGTAATAGCAAGTTTGTTTTATAACACAGGGAAATTAGAGTATAATTATTCCAATTCTGATGATATTTTTGCAAAGCTGAAAATTGATAATGCATTAAATAAGGTCAAGCCAGCTAAAGTAATGAGAGAATTTTTCTTAGTAACGCAGGAATTGACACACGAATATGCCTTCAGACATAACTTGACCAGTAAGATGAGGAATGAAGAAAAAGTCTTTTTAAATAATAAAGGAGGGCCATGTATAAAAGAAATGAAAGGATGAAACATACTAAATCAAAGTTATGGCAAGATGAGGATGAAAAATTGAATGGACAAGATATGAATGTGCTAAAAATATAGACACTCCATCCGTAGGGAAATTTTGTATTCGCAGGGATAATACTTTGTATGATAATTACTTTGTGGGAGAGAGTCAATGAGAAGATACATATCGTATAATAGGGGGATGGGGATTTTAAGGTGGTAAAGATCCATTTTTTTCTGGGATATACTATATTTGTGGAAATAAGGCTTATTACAAATTGCCAGATCATTGGTACGGGACATGTTATGTTAGTTTGGTCTTTCCAAAAATGTTTCATGTAGATAGAAGCACTAGAGGAACATATGAGATAGGTAAACATTTAAGTCGTAGAAAAAGTGAGAGTGTAGCTGAAATAATTGGTGACATTTTCGGAGCACTGATACCAATGGTGGGGATATCTTTTAATGCAAACAAAATACGAAAATTGTCAACAATAGTAGATCGATTGTCAACAGATACTGCAGGAGGATTTTTAATGGTAGATACTGAATTAGTTGCTATGACAGCTATGGTGATGCAGAATCGTCTTTCTCTTGACATAATATTAGCAAAAGTTTTGCGGAACCTTACATATACAGCACTGTTGCACGTACATACCTGATAAAAGTCAAAACATTGAAAAGTATCTTAGAAATATTACAGAGTTGCATAGGGAAATTGAACCACTGGAAGTTGATAGTGTTCTTGGAAGAATAGGTCAAAGTTTTACAGCAGTTAAACATTGGTTACATGAGCTAGGTAGTTCAATTATAGGTAAAATATTTTTTCCAGTGATAGTAATAGCAATAGTAATACTAACATTAGGAATATGTTGCATGATTAGAAAAAGGAGAAATATCAAGAGATCAATAAAGTAAATGAATAAAGAAAGACAAAATAGAGAACGAGAAAATGAAGACGTTGAAATGGAAGAATTTCAATTAATAGCGTATAAAAGAAATAGAGAGATAGATGAAACAAAATTGTAAAATAATACTAACTGAAGAATTTGAAACATGTTTTATTAAATTTTGCTAAAATTTGGGGGAGATTTGATGATAAGATCACCAAAGGAGGGAGTTGATGGTGCGAGGGTAGAAACAACATTTTGTATACCCCTCGTGAAATCACTCTTTCATAACAGTAACATGAACTAATTTGAGTGGTTTGAAATGCTAATCAACCTTGAGTAAACTTGCACCTACACAAGTACACGTGGGAAATTAATTTTGCTTATGTTGCAACCATAATTATCTAATAAAGTGATTTTGTCATGTCCTAAATTAATAAGCAGCTTTCAATTAATCCAAAAAGCGGCATGAATGTGTTTTCTGTTTGTCTATTTGTGGCAGAAACTGAAAGATGGGTAAGAAAATCACACATAATTGTGGCTTTAATTGCTAGGTAACAACTAACATGGATACCTTAGTAAAGGGGGAGGTAAACGGAATGGGTTTTAATGCAATAAATAATAGCTATCTGTGTTTGTTTCTATTATAGTTCTCATATGGGCCTTTGCGGCCTGTAGAAAAATGGACGTTTGCATGAAATCGAGTTTGAGGTGTACCACGCATGTGTAGAGCTGTGAGTGAAAACTGCAGACGAAGCTTGCAAAGCCTCTAGCTGAATGAGATGGGTCAAGGACAATATGCCCTGAAACCCTGAATGACTGCCAACAAGATTTAAGTCCGTAGTGAAATCATGGGAACCAAAGCTAATGCAATTTGAGGACACGAGTGACTTGAACACTTACAGAGACAATGGCTATATTCAATTTTGCTGATGTCGCGGAAGCTGGCATGAAGTTATGCTCATCCACCCCTTGAAAGGACCAATCAGATGTATTTGAGACCTCAAATGTTTCAGAAAATGAGATAGTTTAGCTAGTAAAAAGGGTATAAAAGAGGGCGTTCCGATTAAGTGAAAAATGTTCTTGCCTGATGTATCCTGACATGCTGCTCGAATGCTGATTGAATCCTGATGCGTAAGAACTTTGCTGTTTTTCTTGAAATTTTGAATTTAACCTGAATGGGAACAGAGTCTTTAGGTGAGGTTGATAGTTAGGGAAATAGAATGATGAGCTTGGGAACTGTTATGTTCTTTCCTTAAATAACAGTGTCCTTTGAATTTAAATAAATGTCCATTTCTGAGCTTTTATTAATAAAATTAAATGTTTGAGACGTACAATTAATAAACCTGAATTCAGTATAATTTTAATTGCGTGAATAATAATGATTCATGACTAAGAATCTTTGCTAAATAAAAATTAGATAAATGAAGAATTAAGCTGGTCTTGTTCATCCTTAGCCTAATTTTTACTAGCATGATCCATCGAAATTAATGGTGGTGTGTCTGAATAAATCGATTAAATATCAGAGCCATGGTAAAAGAATTGAAGCTGCAGATGTATATTTTGTAAATAGGATAGTTTAATTTAGACACTCCGCTTTGATCCAGCCAATCTCCTTTGAATCTCATCAATCCATCAAGTAGAGAGAAAGTACGTAAGTGAAGTCAGTGTTAAGGGCCCCACTGATGAGTAAATGTAATATTTGCGACTTCAGGGAAAGGTGATGAGGATTTTAGAAAAATTTTCCGGAGAGGCGCTGCATCACTGTGAAGGTTACTTTTTGTTAGGGAACCTGATTTTTCTCACCCCTTGCAAAACCTGTCCTCTGCCTGAGCTCTTGATACTCTCACCTGCTTGGGGATGTGTCTTCCACAACTGTTTCACAGGCAACAAGCAGAACACCCTCTGTGCCACACTCCCTGGTTCAAAAAGCCTCCTAGCTACTTGCAGGTCACATATGTGTCATTGGAGACAAGAGCCAGTACGAAGTCCCAGAGGAACCCTTTGGAGAGATTGACTGTCGTCTTTCTTCCAGCTGGACATTATTCAAGGATCGAAGCACCAGGTCCAGTGCCTCTCCATTGTGCTGGGGGTTTTAAGTGAGAGTGAAAAGTACTGGAAAGTTAGTGTATCCAATACTGCCCAGTGATCCTACAGAGTAATGTGGGCATTTAAACATGGCAACTTCAAGTGGTCCGTGAAAGACCTTACCGTGGAGTCTCAGCTCTGCCCTCCGCTGACAAAGTTGCCTGACGTTTCCCACCAAAACATAAAATCGGAGCACTTCCAGTGTTTGGCTGCAGAGATCTGGTGTTTCTCCTTTGTTTCTCTGGGTTTGGGCTTGTCCAGTCTAAATACTGTGTGAAGAGTCAATTAACACATGTGGATTTCCTTCCCACCGTTTCCTTTCCCAGTAGCTAGCCTAAAACTGTTAAGTGCTCTATTGTGTGGAGAGGCGCTGATCCCTGAGTTAGCCAGCAGAGTTATTAGCTTAGCCTAGAAGGAGGAGAAAACAGCCTGGAATCTGATTATGGCGGAGTATGGAAAATAAGACAATTCTCAAACTCCCATGAGGAAAACAATTATCACAAAAATGACAGTTGATCCACATTGTGGTCCTGATTCACAAAGGTAAACTTACACTTTTGTGTAAGTTTACAAATGTTTGGTATTCACAAAGGAAATTATGAGTGGTATCATTAAGACTGCACAGTTTCCACACAGAAAACAATAGGACAGTCCTATCTTTTTATGTGTGGAGGCTCCGTACTCATGAAGATACTTATCGTAAATCCCTCAGTGAATAGCAAAGAATCTTAAACTTTCACACAAAAGTGTAAGTTTACTTTTGTGAATCAGGCCCTCAGTGTGTATGTTTACACTAAGATTCATACTTTTGTTTGTTCAAATAATTTTGATTGAGTGCAGTGCTACATATCGTGTAGTTAAGCTGTACTATTATGCACATAAGTATGAGGGGTACAGAATGCAATGGGGGGTAAAAACTGATCAGATTTCCTCACTAAGGGTCCGATTAGGATCGCAGTGAATCCGCATCCTCCGGGACGGCGGAAGCCACCACCGGCCAAGAGGATACGGATTCACCGCTGCGGACACAGAAAAGATCCCCCGCCAGATTAGGATGGCTGGGGGGGTCATGTTTCCGTCCGCCGCTTTTTTGCCGCGGTCGCCTTCTGACCGCGGCGGAAAAGCTCTAATATGGCGCCGGTGTCTATCAGACACCGCCAGCCATATTAGGATGCCGGCGGAGACATGCTTTTCCACGGCGGGTTTTCCGCCGTAGAAAAGCATGTGGTGTTTTGAGTATGGGGGCCCGTTGAGGGCCCCCAGGGGTGTTAGGGGGTGGGGGGTGCACATGGGGGGTACCTATGGTACCCCCCCCTTTGCATGCGCGAAGCGACAGCCACCACGCGGTGCCTGCCGCTTCGTGCATGCAAATGAAAACATGCACATTTAACCTTGCGGCGGGTGCTGCTTGAAGCAGCATCCGCCGCAATGTTAAATATAGGGGATGTGACCGCCAGGGTGGCGGTCACATCCTAATTCCGAGGGAGGGAACGCCGCAGCCCCTGCGGATGGTCCCTCCACCTCGGGGGTGGCAGATGGATGCTGGTCCGTCCGCCATCCTAATCGGGCCCTAAGAATCAATTTAGTCATCAGCTGATTTGGTTACATAACTTATCTGAAATTGCGATATACATAGATATACAATGTAATAACATCAATTTTACCTTGATTATTATATTTCAGTGGTGTATCAGGTAATATATTCTCATGGTTAAGAATGCACAAGAAAAACAACAGTCAGCAACAGATATGAGAGGTAACAGAGTGGTAGTGAAATAGGTGTCAGTGTTATGAAAATTCCAATGGTCCACTGGTGGGGCCCATCCAGGAAGGTGTTTTCACAAATAGTAATCCGTGACCATGAGGACATGGATTAAGATACTTCGATTGCTGGGTTCAAAGTTAAAGGAAATGGCATCAAGAAGTGGGGTGGATGCCATGGTGAGAGCTGTAGTGACATATGGTCTGCTCCTCTAAGAAAGGTAAGCCATTCTTGTCACATCCAGAACAAGATTATGGTAAAATGTTTCAATTGTTAAGAATCAATTTGCATGCCTGAGTGAGCATTAGGTCTAGTAAGCATCAGTCATTTTCAGTTTTTATTTGGGGATCCTGGTAGCTCAGGATTATGTATGAGAATTCCTTGGTGGGTTTAATGATAAAGTGTGTTTAATGCAATCAAAGATAGTATCCCAATATGTTTGTAGGATTGTTGCAGTAGAATAGCATGTGGGCCAGTTCTCCCTTATACAGTTTGCAATTCCAACATTTAGGATTTTGACTAAGGATATGTTTGTGGAGTTTAGAAGGGGCCCAGTATGCTGTGTTAATAATCATATATTTTGCCTGGGATGGTGAAGGTGAGATCTTGTTTATAAACAGAGTCCTATGTAGGCACATCCAGTCAAATATATTGCTGGTGTTCAGCTCATCTTCCCACTTTAGTTTGTTTCAAGTGCGGGCCTTATGGGGGCTCGTTGGTCGGTTGGTAGTCTAGATACCATGTGACTGGATTTAGGTGACTGGATTTAGGTTGTTGTCCTATCAGTGTGCTAAGTGAGGGGGTAATCTTTTGTATTGAGTGCTTTGTAATCCGTACTTCTAAATTCAAGTTTTTATCAGAGTCCATATTATCTAGACTAAATTGTGTGTGTAGGGTAGAGAACGGCAGTAGTAGATTACCTTCATAGGTGTCTTTTATTAGATTGATACCCTTGTGTGACCAGTCCAGCCAATATGATAGTAGGACTTACATTTTAAATTTGGGGTTATGCCATATTGGAGTTATTCACTTTGGTCTGGGAGTGATAGCATAATCTCAAGAGTGCATTTTTGGTGTTTTGTATGATGTATTTACAATGCAGGAGTTAGGATGGTGTGCACTGTCAGGATTGCATTGAGGGGCATGTCATTTAGGAGTGATTTTTCCATTTAACCCATACCAGTTGATATTCCAAATCATTAACAAACCAGTTGGGGCCCTTTTTACAAAGATAGGTTATTTGGTAGTTTCTGAAGTTCGGGAGGCCTTGTCCAGCTCTGTATTTGGCCAGTCTAACTTTTTTGAGAGAAATTCTAGGTTTCTTGCTTTCCTAGAAAAATGTGTTATTGATCTTTTTTAAGAAGTATTTAGATAAGGTCATAGGTAGCATGCTAGATAGTCAACCAGCAGTATACTCATAATATTTTATGTTTCTGCTCTTCCCCACCATGAAAGGAACTTAGGTGACCATCCTTCAAACAGTGAATTAATTTTGTTAAGTAAAGTGCTTTTGTTGATCTGTAGGGTGGTTATAAGATCATTGGTGAATTATTTTCCTAAATATTTGATACGGCCCGGTTGCATGCCAACCCAGAGCTTTCTTGTACGTTTTTGTAACCCTGGTTATTAAAAATGTTAACTTTGGACTTATCTTTATTACCTATGTAACTGAAAACCTCAGAGAATTCCTGGATTTATGAGATTAGGGCAGGTATGGTGGTGTGTACCTTTTTTTGGGAGACGACTAAGATGCCATCTACGTAGTCAGCAAATATGACTGTGGTTTTACCAAATGTGATGCCGGGTATGCCTTGTTCTTCTCTCAGGTGGTGTAGAAAAGGTTCTAGCCCTAATAGGAATAGAGGTGGTGAGATGGGGCAATCTTGACTGGTTTCCTGTTTCAGTTGGAGAGAAGAGGAGATAGTGCCAACTGCTCTGACTTTTGTGATTGGATTGTGGTAGACAGACATAATCATGGGAATCAGAGGTTTGCTTAGGTTGAATTTCTCCAGAACTAAGTTTAAGTACGTTCAGTCAACCTTGTTGAACGTTTCTCTTCATCCATTGTAATAGCGACTGTAAGGGAATTTTATTAGTTTGGCTTTTTTCTAGGGCATGGCATAAGATTCTAGTGTTATCACTGCAAAGTCTGTGTTTCAGGAATGCCATTTGGAAGGGGTAAATCACTTTGGATATACATTTTTGTAGGGAGTTAGATAGAATCATGGCTTACATTTTACAGTCCAGGTTGATTAGTGAGATTGGCCAGTAATTATTGGGAAGAAGGGAATCTCTGCATCTGCTGGGGTACCTGTGCCTTGACCCAACATTGCCAAGTGTGTGTTGAGTCTTAAGAGAGGTGGGCTTAAAGCTGAGGAGAATGTATTGAAGAATTTTGCATTGTAGCCATCAGGGATTGGTGCTTTGCTGGTTTTTAGCTTTTTAATAGATTATTTAACATCCGCGGGGGTAATTGAACCATGAATCGAGTATTTCTCTTTTTCTGATAGAGTAGGCTGTGTAGCTTCTTCTAAGTACCATTTGCATTTTGTATACTCTAATCTGGTATTATTTTCAAGTCGTTTTTTGGTAGAAATCTTTGAATATATCCACAATTCTAATCGGATTGATATGTATGCGTGCCATTCCCATATTTTATTGCATTGATAGAATACTTTTGAAGTTTACATTTGAGATTAGATGCTAAGGATTTGCCGGCTTTGTTGGATTCGCATAGTCTGATGCTTTTTTGTTTGTTCACCCAATTGCCTGCTCTAGTGCCTATAATTTTCTTATGCCTGTATTTCTTGTTCACTATTTTATTTAGGGCAACATTGTCTCTGGTAGTGATGTGTTGTCTTTCTAGCGCTATGATTTTTTCCCCAGACTTAGAAGTTTGTTGTTTGAATCACTCCCCTTACTGTTACTTTTAATGCTTCCCATCTCACAAGATCTCTTGGGCCATTTTATTTATTATCTATAAGGAAGTTACTGATAGGGTTTTCAATAATGTGCCTGTTGGTTGGACATGATAGGATTTTGTCATTAAATTTTCATTTGGGTTGTTTTAGACTCGGAGCAGGGTCTGAAAATGATAAGGTAACACCTGAGATCACTTTTGGTTCGATTGTAGTCTGATCGACCTTACTTAGGCAATTTCTTGATATTAGTAGATAATTGATGCATGAGTACGAATTGTGGGGAAATGAGTAGAATGTGTAGTCCCTTTCTGTAGGATTCTCTGTTCTACATGCGTTAATCAGATTAAACTTAGAGCATAGATTTTTACGTGCTTTATATGATTTATTTGGTTGGAATGTACCCTGTGAGTTGATAACCAGTACAGGATCAATGGATAAGTTAAATCCCCTGCCACTATCAGTGTAGCCGAGTCTGGTATCCCCTTGATTTGTGTGGAGAGCTCATCTCAAAAGGAGGGCTAATCTTTGGTGGGAGCATATATCTTGATCAAGAAAAACTCTGTGTTCTTTTTGGTTAGTTTGAAGATAATCCATGTCCCCTGTGTGTCTGAGAGACTTGATACTAAATCTAGTTTGGATTTCCTGGAGATCAGTGTTAGAACCCAATTTTTCTTAGCAATCACAGTGAAGCATGCTATGCCTGGGAACTGGTAATTTTTAAGTGTGTTGATCTGTGGTGAATCAACCTTGGTTTAACTTTTTTGGATTGGGCGGTTGCTCCGTTTACGTTCAGGGAAAGTATTTTAATGTTTTGTGATGGGGAAGTAATCTGAATAATTCAGTACGATATAGGAACCCATAGCATCTTCTTCTATTTTCGGTATTCCAATGATACGTAAGTTTCCATGTCTATTTCTATCTTCCAGCTCTGAGATGTCCATATAAAGGGCTGAGTGGTGGTGTTGAGCATTAGGATGGTTTTCCTCATTTTGGTCTCTGAGTCCTCTAGGTTGCTAACTCTAATTGCTGCCTCTGAAAACCTGGTAGTATTTTCTATGATGTCCTGGAGGATTGCACTGATCTCACTTTGCATAACGTTGTGTTATCTTTAGTGGATTTAGCCAGGTTGTGAACATCTACAAGCTTTTTTAGGATCATCTCTTGTATTTGCTGTTGACTGGGTTTGGCGGTTCTGCTTTGACTCTTTCCAGCCTCAATTTATTTGTTTTTTCTACCATCGTTAGGTGGTTTATGAGTTCTTGATGAGCAGCTTTTAGTACACCCCATTGTAGTTGTTAGTTGCTTGCTAGAGTACCATTGATGATTAATTTGTGAACGCCACACTTTACTGTTGTGTGGTTCTTAGGCTGACGCTATTTCACTTACTTTAGTTTTTACTTTCTTGAGATCATTGATTAACGGTGCTTCAGAAGCACAACAGGGTATTCTGCATATACCTCAGGGAGCCATCAATTTGGAGCCCAATGCTCTTTGGTTAGGAGCTTCCCATCAAGGGTCAGGGTATTTAGGCAAAGGTCGGTGTTTAGATGACTGCAGTTGAGTGGATCCCATCAAAGGACTACTGATCTCACTCTTTAGCATAGTCTTTTTCCTATGTTGTACATTGCTTGCGGATGTACTCTGTTCTGTGTAGCACACTCTAAGGAGCGTACTCATATTCTGTTCGTATTCTGCTTTGTCGGATGCCTGCATGTACTCAGAACTACAATCTGGTGTTTAATATAGTTCTTTGTGAGTTACTTGTGAAATTGGTTTGCTTTTTGCTCTTAGGGTAGTCAATATGGTCTGCATAACCATCTGATGCTACATAGACTACATTTTTATGAGAGCTCCTAGAGTATATATGACCCCCGGCACGTTTTTCTGCAATCGTGTTTGCACATAAACGTTAAAGTCACAATATGCACACAAGACCTTCAATGTGTGCTCAGGTCAGAATCAGAACTTAGTGCCACTGTGAAGATGCTTGGTTTTGGGTATTGCTTTGACCCAGCAGGCATAATAGAAAGGCTTGCTGCAGTAGAGGGTCGGTTCGATAGAAGGATGAGTTTAAGGGGTGTGTTACATGGTGAGCTAGCCTTGCATCATTAATTGATCGCCATTTTAAACACCAGTAAGTAACATGGTATTGCTGGTATAATGGTTTTGATAGAATTCTGAACAGAAAGCTTCAGAGCCCGTTCCACTCAGCAAAAACAGGTGATGTTATTATCTTGTTTCAAGATGCAATGTGCTCTGAGTGGTTACTATGCTTCAGCGACCATAGCATTGTTGTATGTCGCCGTTCACCTGACCGTGTGCATAGTAGTTTGCAGCAATGAGTGTCTGGTAGAAAATGTCCTTACAGTATCTGTAGCAGTATGGTCAGGATACCATAGAGGATAGCTGTGGCAGAGAGTGTGCTCACTGATTGAAAGTGGAACTGGATCATGCTTTGGTTCGCATTATATGGAGAGTTAGTATTGGATCACTAGGTGGTCGCCATTTTAGGGTCAGGCAAGTTGCGTGGTGTTGTTGACACTATGTACTAACTAGCTTGCAAGGTAGACCACTTCACCTAGCACAAACGATAACAGCACAAGCTTCACTTTTTGTTTTATGTTGTGCCTTGATTGATTAACGTATTTGGGAGACTGTAAGGTTTGCCAGAGTTATCTGATCTCTCATCCACGTGAGAGGTAGCACGTAGACAAGCCGCCTGCACGAGTCTTGTGTGCTGTCTCTGACTGTAGAAATAGATCATATTTCATTTTTATCGCTCTCCGTCATGGAGTCATTGCAAAGCCGGAATCATTTAAGTTTTTCTGCCTCCGTGGATCGGAGCTGCAGGCTCACGCCACCCTTTTCCTCATGCTCCAAGCCTCTCCCCAGCCATAGATTCAAACTTAACAGTATCTATAGGTGAAACAGTGGTGCAGATTGAGCCCAAACGGTACAATCCAGTGAGCTGACAGCCTTTCAGTATGGACTATCCACCTACACTTTGAATGCCCACTCACATTATACGCTAGTCAATCAGTCAGTCACCACTGGTTCCTGAAGGGTTCCTTCTGCAGCAGGCTATCTCTGCACATATACTGGGCCTCTTATCCTTGCTGCAGAATAACATCCTTATCTTATAAGGCAGACACTGTTGGCTAGCACATTCAGTCAATTTCCTCAGAATTTACTGTTGGAAAAACTTACTCACATTAAAATTCCAAAACCAGGCAGTCCAGGAGTGAAGTATCAAGATGAATAATAATTTCCTACAGTTATGTACAATATTCCTTACTTGTAAGTGTTTACAATTTAATATGTCATTCTCAAGTATTTTCCTTTAAACAATGTTTGTAAATAATTGCAAGAAAGTGGTTTATTTGTGTCAGTGGATTGGTGTCCGTCAGAAGTAATAAAGCCACTACCTTATTACATCCTGGAGAGAGTTCAGTAATTTAAGCCTGTAGTCAACACCTGTTAGCTATGGGACAGAGCAAGCAAGCTTGAAACTGTAATAGGCAAAATAACACAAAAACAAGAAAAATCATATAAGGGGACCCCAAGATATACATTTTTTGAGATTTAAGTGAGAAAAGGGACAAGGAAAAGTAGAGTGTCAATGACAGTCAATGATTATGTTAGTACAGGAGCAAGGTGCAATTTCAGGCTGACCTAAATACAGCTCTGGTTGGAAAAACCAAACTTATTGGTCCAGGTGAACATTTCAAAGTCAAAGTTTGAAAATGTTTCTAAGTTCCATAGGTTTGGAGGAAACGTTTTTAAAAGTTTCCAAACTTTCTTCTGGTGCCAAAACAGCCACAGAAGCCTACTTCTCAGGCCCCCAGAACTTCATAGAAGGCATTTAAAAAACTCACAGGGTGACAGGCAGAGGCCTATGGCAGAGTGCAGTCCAGGTCAAGTTGTCATGGTCATCTGGGCACTTGAGTAAACGGAACTCTTGAATCTTGTTGTGACACTGAGCCACCCAGGATGTGAGTCAAACTGACCCTTGAAGTGCACATTTATGGCCTGGGTATAAGAGGCACCTTATCTAGTCCTTTAGGGCTCTTTTGATATCACACACAGCAGGTCCAGTCCTCCTATGTTCTTCTGCAGTCCATATAGTGACCATATTTATGCCTGGCAGTAGGTAGTAGGTAGGGATACCTCTGGATATTCCACAACCAAAGGGATAAAAGCTCAAAGGGGCAATACTATCTACTTTTTTATTAGTTTTTTTTTGCTTTTCTGCAAACAAGACCAAAATAACGTGTGAGTACATTTTCAAAATAGTGAATGTCTTTGACCACAGTAAACCAGGGCTCCAAACGTTGTCACTGTGTGAGGGAGAACACTATGGTAATCACTAGTGTCCACCAAGATCTAACAATAAAATGTACCCTGAAGCAAGCCCTGTACACACAACAATCAAGGAAACAGGCTTATGATAGGACAAAGGCAGGTTCGTACAGTACCCAGACAAAGGGTATACAAAAATTGTCCTGGCAATAAGGATTTGACACAGCAGTATCAAGAGAATGCCCAGAACTTCCTCTGAAGTTTTTGCAGAGCTCATAGGAGTAATCTGCCAATTCAGGTGAACCTATTGTTGTAGCTCCTGGGAGGAATTTAACATCTTTCATTGGCAGAGGCTAATGCTAATTATCATCCTGAAAGCTCAGGCAGGTAAAGGATAACTAATTAAAAGTTACTTTTCCTTAATAATTATTACAAATCGGACTTCAACATTGAAATTAATTTTCAATAACTATTAAAAATATGAATTTACTACTTATCTAGCTGGTTCCCTTCCAAAATTAGCAGTATTAGAACTTTAATTTCGACTCTGTCTTTCTACATGTGACTTCTAGGACTGCCACAGTGAATCTATCTTTAGGGCCTTGTCACTGTAGAGATATGTTAATATTACTTTTCTAACTTGCCCCACCTTTACATACTGTGCATCCTATACTCTGGGCAGGAAAGCCTATGTAGGGTTGACTTATTAATATTTAAAATGCAGGCTTTTACCTGTCATAAAGCGTTATTTTTTTAAAAGGTTGCACTGCATATTTAAACTGCAGCAGTACAGCTACAATGGTAAGTCTGAAGCCATGTTCTCCTTATAACACTTGTGTATGGTACAATAGGAACTACAGTCCAGCTAATTAACTATTTTTCATACTGCGAATCAGTCTCTACTGCCTATACTATAGTCTCATGGGAAAGTTAAATACACCAGTGGGGGATTAGTCGATTTCTACATGCTGTAGGATCAGAGCACATACAATAGGCACAGGACAGCAGTGATCCAGTGTGTGGAGTCTAAAAACAAACAATGAAATTTAGCAACAAATGGGGATGACCAGACAACGAGTGTAATTTTCTCACAATAGGTTTACGTAAAAAATAAATAGATTTAGTAGTGTAATATTTTATTTAAATAAATACATTGTTTTGCATTACTACTTTTTGTCCACAAAGAACCATCGACATAAAGTGTCACTGGTGACACTTTGTGGGGTCCTATTAGGATGGCGGGCAGACTCTCGTCTGCCAGCCATCCTTGCGGAGCTGGACCATCCGCCGTAGGTCCGCCGGTCCGCCCGCCCTATTAGGATGCACCCGCCACACTGGCGGGCGCATCATGGTACATTAACATTGCAGATGGTGCTGCTGGCTGCAGCACTGTACTCAATGTTAAAATCCCAAGTTGTGCATTGCCATGCACAACGTGGCAGGCACCGCGCAGTGCCTGCCACCTTGTGCACGGCAATGTCGTGGGGTACCATAGGTAGCCCCCAGTGCAGACCCCCACCCCTCCACCCCTCGGGGCCTGCAACAGGCCCCCAAAGTAATTTCCTGCATGCCTTTCCATGGCGGAGTCTCCTCCATGGAAAGACATACTCACCACAACCATAATAATATGGATGGTGGGGCCTGCAAGGCACCGCCACCATATTGTGGGCTTTTTCTGCCTGGCCTGCCATTGTGACTGTTGCCAACCTGCGGAAAAGCGACAGCCATAGTAATATGGTGGGGGGGTAAATTGTGTTGTGATGGTGGGCGAATCACCACCGCTGGCCGGGTGGTGGTGATCCGCCCGCCCGTACCACTCACCGCACGGCCCCCGTGTGCCCTGGTCACCGCTGCTGCCTCTATTCACCGCCACTCCTGCTGCCTTTTCCCCTGTGTGTTGTTGCTGCTTCTTGGGCTTCCGCGCTCAGGCTTGCCCCCTCGACGCTTCCCGCTTGTTTGTTTTCCTGCCATTGCTGCTTCTTGGGCCTCTGCCCTCAGGCTTGCCCCCTTGCCGCTTCCCCCGTGACTGTTTTCCCGCCCTTGTCCCCCCCCTGCTCCCTGCCGCTGCTCCCTTGCGGCCCCGGCCCTTCCTTCTTCCCATTCCCCATTCGCCACCCCACTCCCGCCTCCCAGCTGTCTTCCCTCCCACTTCGCCATATATGGCGGGGACCGCGCGGCAGTGAGCTGTGACCCTTGACCCGGTCACTCCACTCACCGCACGGCCCCCGTGTGCCCTGGTCACCGCTGCTGCCTCTATTCACCACCACTCCTGCTGCCTTCTCCCCTGTGTGCTGTTGCTGCTTCTTGGGCTTCCGCCCTCAGGCTTGCCCCCTCGCCGCTTCCCCCGTGTTTGTTTTCCCGCCATTGCTGCTTTTTGGGCCTCTGCCCTCAGGCTTGCCCCCTCGCCGTTTCCCCGTGACTGTTTTCCTGCCCTTGTCCCCACCCGCTCCCCGCCGCTGCTCCCCTGCGGCCCCGCCCCCTTCCTTCTTCCCGTTCCCGATTCGCCACCCTGCTCCTGCCTCCCAGCTGCTCCTCCCTCCCACTTCGCCATATATGGCGGAGACCGCGCTTATGCGCAGCAGCCACACGGGGAAGCCCATCTACGCCCGCCACCCTCCACGCACTCAACACTGGCCGACAACCAGCCTGCTACCAAGCCACCCCGAAACGCACCCATGGAGCCTTCACCTGTCACGCCTGCAACTTGACCTGCACTCGGTCCCGCACCAAGCAAGCCAGAACAACCACCAACAACATCCACCTCAAGTGCATCCTGCTCAACACCCGCTCCGCCCACAAACACGCCGTCGAACTCTGGGACCTACTGGAGAAAACAGCACTGGACGTCGCCTTCCTCATGGAAACCTGGATGAACGCCGCCTCAGCCCCCGACATCGCCATAGCCATCCCGGACGGCTACAAGATCATCCGGAGGGACCGCGTCAACCAAACCGGAGGAGGCATCGCCATTGCCCACAGAAATACCATCCGCATCACGACCAACACCAACGACCCCCTCACCGGTGCAGAGCACCTTCACTTCCAGATCCACACCGACCCCAAGACCACCCTCAGAGGGACCCTCATCTACAGACCCCCGGGACCACGCTCACATTTCAGTGAAGCCATCGCAGACTTCATCAGCCCGCTCGCTTTCGCCTCTCCCGACTACATCCTCCTAGGAGACCTCAACTTCCACCTGGAGAACGACAAGGACAACAACACCACCACCCTACTAGACAACCTCACCACCCTAGGACTCAAGCAAATGGTCAACACCCCCACCCACTACGCCGGCCACACACTCGACCCCGTCTTCATCTCCAGCAACCACATCTCCTTCAGCCACAACACCGAGCTCCACTGGGCCGACCACAGCTGCGTACACTTCAACGTCAGGAAAACAACGACCCACCACCGCCCACAACAAACCCCCCGACGATGCTGGAGCAAGATCTCCACCGACCAACTCACCACCTCCCTGAGCCAAAATCCTCCCACCAACACTACGGACCCCAACGAGGTAGCCCGCAACATCACACAGTGGATCTCCGACTGCACAGAAGCCCTTGCTCCACTTAAGAACCCTCCAAGCAACCCCGACAGCAAGAAAGTCGCATGGTTCACCAACGACCTCAAAGACTCCAAGAAATCCTGCCGTGCCCTCGAGAAAGCCTGGCATCACAACCAGTCATCGGAAAACATGACAGCCCTCAAGAACGACACCCGCAAACACCACCAGCTGTTCCGCACCACCAAAAGGACAGCATTCAGAGAACGACTGGACAACAACGCCCATAACAGCAAGGAACTCTTCAACATCGTGAAAGAGCTCTCCAACCCCAACACCAGCAACAATGACATCACGCCATCGTAAGACCTCTGCAACTCTCTCGCCACTTTTTTCCACCGTAAGATCCTCGACATACACGACAGTTCCGGTGCCCAGAACTCTTACCCTGCCACCGAAACTATGCCCCCCACCACCACCCTATGCGCCTGGACCCAGGTCAGCATGGAAGACACCACCCACACGATGAACACCATCCACTCGGGCTCCCCAGCTGATCCCTGCCCACACCACATCTTCAACAAAGCCGACTCCATCATTGCACCCAAACTCCTGGACATCATCAACAACTCCTTTGCATCCGCCACCTTCCCGGAGAGCTGGAAGCATGCAGAGATCAACGACCTCCTGAAGAAACCCACCACAGACCCCACAGACCTCAAGAACTTCCGCCCGATCTCGCTCCTCCCCTTCCCCGCAAAAGTCATCGAGAAAACCGTCAACAAACAGCTGACAGACTTCCTGGAGACGAACGGCTCCCTCGACCCATCGCAGTCCGGATTCCGAGCAAACCACAGCCCCGAGACCGCCCTCATCGCAGCCACCGATGACATCAGGACCCTGCTTGACAACGGAGAAACCGCCGCCCTCATCCTCCTCGACCTTTCGGCTGCATTCAACATGGTCTGCCACCGCACCCTGACAACCCGCCTCCACCTCGCCGGGATCCAAGGAAAGGCCCTGGAATGGATCACCTCCTTCTCTCCGACAGAACCCAAGGAGTCCGTCTCCCGCCCTTCCTCGCAGAAGCCACCAAGATCATCTGCGGTGTACCTCAAGGCTCCTCGCTCAGCCCCACCCTCTTCAGTGTCTACATGAGCCCTCTCGCAGCCATCGCACGCAAGCACAACCTCAACATCATCTTCTACGCCGACGACACGACACCCAACTGATCCTCTCCCTCACCAACGACCCCACCTCCGCCAAAGCCAACTTCCAAGACGGCATGAAAGACATCGCGGACTGGATGAAACTCAGCTGCCTGAAGCTGAACTCGGACAAGACGGAAGTCCTCATCCTCGGCCCATCCATCTCCGCCTGGGACGACTCCTGGTGGCCCCCTGCCCTGGGCCCCCCACCCAAGCCCACGGACCACGCACGCAAACCTGGGCTTCATTCTTGACTCCTCCCTCACGATGACCAGACAAGTCAACGCTGTGACTTCCTCCTGCTTCAACACCCTCCGCATGCTTCGTAAAATCTTCCGCAGGATCCCCACTAGAACCAGGAAACCGGTCACCCAGGCCCTGGTCACCAGCCGTCTGGACTACGGGGACGCCCTCTACGCTGGGACCACTGCCAAACTACAGAAAAGACTGCAGCGCATCCAGAACGCATCAGCACGACTCGTCCTGGACATCCCCCGACACAGCCACATCTCCACCCACCTGAGAGACCTGCACTGGCTCCCAGTCAGCAAGAGGATCACGTTCAGACTCCTCACCCACGCACACAAGGCACTCCACAACTTAGGCCCCAAATACCTCAACAACCGCCTCTCGTTCTACCCGCCACCCCGCCAGCTCCGCTCCGCCAGCCTTGCCCTCGCCACCGTCCCATGGACACGCAGAGCCACCACCGGAGGAAGATCCTTCTCCTACCTGGTGGCAAAGACTTGGAACACCCTCCCAACCCACCTGCGACTCACCCAGGACCATCTCTCCTTCAGGAAGCACCTCAAGACCTGGCTTTTCGAGCAGTAGCGACCCCCCTCCCCTCCCCCCCCCCTTCCCAGCACCTGGAGACCCTAGCGGGTGAGTAGCGCGCTCTATAAATGTTACTGATTGATTGATTGATAATAATGACCCCCAATGGGGGTCATTATGATGGCGGGCGGCTCGCCACTGCCGACCGGGTTGTGGATATCCGCCTGCCGTCATAACGACTCCCATTGAGAGGACAAGCAAAGTGCACAGTTCATAACCTCAAACAGATGGAGGAAATACACCTGACTGGGGAAGATGTACCTGCTTGACAACTGATTTTGATGCACCTGAGGGAATGATAGAGCCACCAATTCCATCTGCCTCTCTGTCTACAGCTACAAACCTAACTGCAACAAACAGATAGTGCTTTTCAATGACTCACTATACTTCTCTCATTAAGATGCACTGCAAGGCTGTGTAGTAGACAACTAAATGGAATAGCATGTGAGAGGGATGATGCTGCAGTGGCATATCATATATGAAAAGTTTTTTAAAAAACATGCTGAGAGTGCAGAAAACACAGCTTAAAGCTAATTGTAAACGAATCCATAGGGTAGGTCATTACAAAAACATGGTTCAAATGGCTTTAATTACATGAAACATAGTATGTCAGTCATTTCAAACACAGTACAAACACTATGTTGAGGAGCAGCTGAAGAAGTTGAAGCACAGAGATGACAATAACGCCCCTGTGACACTTGTCTTCAGGCCTTTGGTTGCTCTGTAGAGCATTTAGCAGCAGCAACATCCATCATGTTGTTATATTACTTTATGTATATTTGTAATGAGTACTATCACCCATGAGGGTATCCTGGCATTGAGCAGGTGGAGCAGGTGTGTGTGTTTACCCCTACATAGTTGATTCATTGCAAATCTACTCCTTCAGCTCCTTACTAAATCTAAAAAGAAACAAGCAGGCTCAGATGTGGAGTGGGAATTGTTGCAATGCTTTAGAAGAGATGGAAGAGAACAACCATCCTCCTAATGTGATTCTGAGCAAGTTTGGAATGTCTGCGAGTAGCAGTCCTATGGAACGGAGTTGCCTGGTTGACTGTTGAGGAAGGTTACACCTGAGTTGTGATGTGCCTTGAAGGTATGTGTGAGGAGTTTATAATTAGTTTGTTTATGTATTGGGAGCCAGTGGAACTCCCTGAGGTGTGGTGTGATCTGTATTCTGTTTGTTTGGGAGGTTGAGGTTGAGTCTGGCTATCGGATTCTGGATAGTTTGTAGTCTTCACTGAGTTGCTTGGTGATATTGGCATGTTCCTGTAGTAAAACTTGCTGGTGAAGTGAGCATGAGTGACATTTTTCTGGCATGCTTGGCTGCCATGTGAAGATCTTCCTAAGCCTCTTCAGGGTTTGGAAGCAAGTTGCAGTGATGGTGTTGACTTGTGCAGTCATGTCTAGTGTGCTGTAGATGACGATTCTGAGTTTTCTGGTGTGGGTGCTGGATGTGGGTCCGGTTTTGGCTGGCTACGGGTTGGAGTCCCCTGACTAGATGTTCTTGTCAAAGATCACTACTTTTCTCTTGCCTGTGTTGAGCTTGAGGCTCCAGTTAACCACTTCGGTCATGCAGGTGGTGAACCTGCTTCTTGTGTTGGGGTTTGTTGTCTGAGACAGAGATTATGAATTATGTGTCGTTAGCATAGGAGAGGATGTTAAAGTCATATGCCTGGATGACGTTGGCCAGAAGAATCATGTGTGCATTGAAGAGAGTGAAGCTGAGCTATGAACCTTGAGACACTACACAGATTAGTTTGCAGACTTCCAAGAAGTAAAGTGCCAGGTTGATAGATTGTGTTCTGTCTGTTATCAAGGAGCAGAGCCAGCAGAGAGTGGGTCCTTGTATGCCAAACTCATGCAGATGCAGCATGAGGATGAGGTGCAAAATTATATCAAATGCCACAGAGAGGTGCAGGAGAATGTGGGTAGCTGTGTATCCTCTGTTAAGGATCATGTGTATGTTGCCTGTGGTGATAGTAAGTGCAGTTTCTGTTCTGTGTTTGGACCTGGATCCAAACTATGTCACATTAAGGAGCTGGTAATTGCTGAGGTGGTTGGTGAGTCATCAAATGATTATCTAAGACCATGGCTAGGTATGATAGGAAGGAGATGTGGCTGTAGTTGCGGAGCCTGGATGAATTAGTGGATGGTTTCTTGAGGGGGGTGTGCTGGTGGCATATTTCCAGGTGTCCAGCCATTTAGATGAGTCAACAAAGGTTTTGAGGATGGGTGTGAATGCTTTCTGATTGGTAGGAGTCCTTTGCAAAAGGCATGGTGGGGGCAAAAGTCAGATGGGGCCCCCCAGTATATGGTATTAATGGAAGTGGTGGTTTTGATTGCAGGTACAGTGGTCCACAAGGTCAGAGATCGTTCTTTAGCCATGATAGGAAGTTTAGATGCGACAGTGATGGGAACAGGTTGAGGGGTCTAATTTGCCAAACACATAGGTGATTTTGTTACAGAAGAATTCAGAGAATTTGTTGCAAAGGTCTTGTGAGGGGGGAGGTTGCTGGAGGCAGCAGGAGGCATGATGAAATATTTGATGATGTCAAATATTTTGTTGCTGCTATTTGTGGCAGCATCAATATAGTCTGCTAGGGATGTGCACTGGGTGTTCCATATTGGCTGGTGGTAGTGTCTTAAGGTGGATTGGAGAATTTCTTTATCTGTGGTGTCTTGACTTGTTCTCCATTTGTGCTCCAAGTGCTTGTAGTGGTGTTTGGTTAGCCAGAGTTTGCCTGTGTACGGCTGACCTGTGGTCAGGCTCTTGCTGTAAGTTTTTGCTTGAGGGAAACCAGGGTTATTTTGCATGCAGTGATCCAGCTGTTAATGTTCCTTACGGTTTTTAATAAGTTGCTTGTGTGGTCAGGCATGTGCTCAGAGAGAGTGGAAGCCCAGTCCTCTTCTGTGATGTTTTTCTTTCTATGGCAGGAGGGTCCTATGGTGGTAGGTCTGTGGTGGTGCGGGACAGGTATTCTGAAACTGATTATGGGGTTTCCTGGCCAGGTCATAGTTGCTGGCTTCTCTGCTGTTATGTTGCTGATTCAGGAGGAAATTGGGTGCAATAGTATTTGTGGTGCTGGTAGCAAGTTAGGTGAGGAGGAGGATTACAAAGTTTTCTAAAATTACCAGAGAATTTGGGTCAGTGTAGTCTTCTATGTGAAGTCTATCATGTGTAGACGCTCCTAAAATCTACAGGCTAAGTTCACTTGAAAAAATGGTGACATAACAAGGACATTAGCTCAATGAATTAGTGCTTCAGAACAGATGAAAAACTTAATGGTGGAATTTGGGATGGTCTACTTGACAGTGAACAAGGATCTAGTGTAAGTTGTTTCTCCATGCAAGATGAGAGTGCTTGTACTTGTAACAGGAACAGGAGTGCTGATGTAAAAGTTACTTTTAGCCAGGTGTCCATGACCAGGCAAATCTATGAAGAAAGTAGCTTACACATGTTTTTATGATATATTTGGTAAATGTATGATACAAAATCATTGATTTCCTTATTTGTAAGACATTACTGTTTATTAATGGAAATATTTGGAAATACCTGTGAATTCACAGCAGTTGATACACATCAAGAATTGTATTTAGTTGTGGTGTTTTTCAGTAAAATAAATATGGACATCAAAAACAAATGTACTTAATTTCAGGTTTATGAGTTCTGCAGACCATACAATATTGTGTCCATATGCTTGATGAAAGGGAGGAGGAACCTCATTCTCATATGGTTCTTCTTCAATTCTCTCCCGTGTCTAATCGCTACACATGGAAATGCTTGGTAGCACTGCACAAACTGCGGTTATTTTACAGGATATCTCTGGTTGGTACTCCAAGGCACCATCACCTTTATGCTGACAATTAAATGTACCCTTTAACAGGCCAAGGTTTTTTCAATGACTAATTTTGTTTGTATTTGTGCTGCATTTAAGCAATGTTCCTTTGGTGTTCTTGATGTAAATGTGGTGGAAAGATCCATGGCCAAACTGCATAAGCACAATCACTTGCAACACTCAAACATGATTCTTATTGATGTGTACATAAAAGCTGAATGAATTGCATAGCAATGTGGAATATGAAAACACCTATCTCCCATGTCTCCCCGTGTAAGATGTACAGTTCACAGTAATGAAAAAAAATGAAAGTACCATGTGTACTCCTAGGGTAACACAGAACAATATCTGGAATTATATATTCAGCACAGAATGCTACCTGGATGTTAGGAAGGCGGTGGCTTCCTTGTTCTTGAAAGTCTTCTATAGTAGAGGGAAAGGCATGTAAGTATTTGTGTGCCATCTACACAATACAAAATACATGCCATCTGATAAAAAAATTATATTGAGTTTTTTATAAATCTACTGAACTGTGTGGAAATATAATATATATAATTATTCTGGTTAGCATTTGGAAAATGTTTACATACCCTTGAAAGAGCACTCTGATATTCTGCCTGCTCAGTTATAGTGCCCTCCTAACATCCTGTTGATAGGAGATGTATGTAGCAAAAAACCTGAATATGCAATGGAATTGCCTGGAGCCCTTCAGTGTGCCTCCATAGCATATCCAATTCATTAAACCAAGCATAACATCCATGCTCAGTCTGTATCTGCCATAAATCCCCATCTCTGTTGAATGAAAAAAGTGATTTTTTTTTTGTCTAAAAAAATCCCCTCCTCTCTTCTCCTATGCAGAGCTACCAGGGCAAGCCTACTCATCGCCATTATATAGCATGCAGCCATTGAAGATGTCTGGGCTGGATTTTCATGGGCTTCAACACCTTCCACCTAGTTACCGTCTGCTTCCATTTGTAA
This sequence comes from Lissotriton helveticus, assembly GCF_964261635.1. NCBI lineage: Eukaryota > Metazoa > Chordata > Amphibia > Caudata > Salamandridae > Lissotriton > Lissotriton helveticus. The sequence continues at coordinate 955,863,997 of NC_136071.1, forward strand.
TTTGCATATGTTATTTGTTTATTTTGTGACAATTTGTTATTTGCGACTCCTCTGTAATCCAAAGTGTGAATCTCTAGTACTGGGAAACGGTATTTCCAGTGCAGACTTAACCATGCGTGCCATTTCAATGCAAGTCGGAACAACGCTTGCCTTAACCATGCATATGCCTTAACCACGCATATTCATGGTTAAGGCAGTCGAATTGGAGAGAAGAAGAACAGGAAAGATTGTGACAAGAAGGAATGTGACGCAGATTGGTAAGTAGGGTTGGGGCCTGGAGGGGTCAGGTTGTTTCTAGGGCTGGTGGCAGGACGGGGAGCCTGGGGTCAGGGTAGTTTTTAGAACTGTGGCTGAGTTTTAGGGCTCAGGGCAGGGGGGGGCAGTGATTAGGGCTAGTGGAGAGTTTTAGGGCTCAGTTTCCAGGGGCTGTGATTAGGGTATGTAGTGAGCCATCCGGCCACTGTCACACACTGTATACAGTTCACCCTCCCGGCCGGGCGTGGATAGGAGGTTATAAATAAAGGGTCGACATCCGCTCATGCTGTGCCGCGTGTGATTGCTCCAGTTATTAGGCCCCGACTGATTCCCTGATATGCCCCTCCCATATCACAACCCCGGTCTACATTGGCGACGAGGGGGTGTTTGGACCTGCGTCATGTCTGCCGGATACAGAGAGTGAGGGTTCTGACAGGAGCGATGGTGGTGACCCGTTCCCCTGCAGCTGGTTGGGAACTGCGGTGTCGCAGTCTCGGTGCGGAACATCAGCGGAGGGCCGCTCCGCGCTTCAACGGTGTTACGGCGGGATTTTTGATCTATTTCTAGAGGTCTAGATCCCAACTCACGTTGACTGAACCGTTGATACCTGTCATAGAGTAAAAGGCAATCCACTACTAGGTCAATCAATTAAGGACTTACACCACTCTAAAGAACCACTTACTACGAATAAGTTTTAAAAGTTTATTATAAAGCCAAAGTTAACTGGAGATACAAACATCTCAAAATAAGGTTCAAAAGATATACTGGTATCAATACAAACATAAATTTTCTAAATGCTCTTAGTCGGCAGAAGAATATCACCAAAACCAATTCAAAAATCATCAGAGTTGCAAGAATAGACACAAGCTGTAGCTTATGAGTCATTTACAGAAAGGAAGAAAATCCAGATTAGACTGTCCCTACACTAGACTAAGTGACATCCCTACTTAGTAAAATCTTAACCTAAAAAGGTGTCAGCCGTGGTGACTTCCCAAGAAGATCACTCCCTTCCCTTAGTCTTCGTTGTAAATCGGTGTCTCGCAGTTATCCTATCTGCCTACCCATCCGCCCTCTTAGGTTCCTCAGACCATCTGCCCTAACTCCACCCAGGGGTGCTGTCCCTAATACAAAAATCACATTTACAATAGAAACGCCCTTTAGAGACGCCCCTCACGTGGTGTCAGTTCTGGCATTTTCCATGCTGATACTCCTCTGGGCCCATCGTTAGCGTTGACCTTGCTTCTCAGGCTCTTCTCCGGCAGGACGGTACCCCCAGGAAATTCCTGAAGCCTCCTCCAGGCCTGTGCCTGGCTCCCTGAACAAAACCCTATTCATCACTCTCTTGATTGGAACCTCCTCGCACCTGCAAACAGACACTTGTACAGTGGGCCCCAAATTCCGGCCTCCACCATATCTTCTAAGTCGTAAACCATCGAGCAGTCTCTGCAATTTAAGCTTAACATGACATTCCTCTAACTAACACATGCAGATCAAAAGAAATGAACTTATCTATTCAGGCCTATTAGAATTACATGAAACGGGCCTGTGCACTCTGTAAACCTTTAATTTCTTAGTCTAAACAGTATTCTAACTCATTACACACAATGGTTATATGAAACACTTCTATAAATCATATATTTCAGTTCTATGATCAAAAATACTTTGAATTACAACAACATTAAAATCCATATCATGTGAGAGTGTAACAGCACCCTTCATTCTCTGTGAACTGCCATGTGGCCTACACATTTCTACGTTTAGCAGTATTACATTCTCCTCTACAACAGCCACATAACATGGGATTTCAACATCATTCTAACATCTCTACACACTTCTATATTAGCTTTTTACACAGATATATGCATTCTATTTTAATTAAACACTCTTATGTATTTTCACTCTATAAATTCAACACTCTTATGTAATCTTTACTAAACTAATGCAACATGCTTGTAAATATGGTGCACTTCTAATTTTTTCTCGATTTGCGCTCTCTCAGTTCCCCCCTTTGATGACTTTTAGTAGTCATCACCATCACAACACCATCCCTGAAGTATGAACTAAATCAAACTGCACTCGTTGCAGTACTCTCTCGTTTCATCATCTCTAGAGCCCTCAGACTCCTGTACTGATTATCCTGCATCGCAGCTAATCTCCTCCCCTGCTCTCTCATAGATCTCTGCAACCTATTTGATCTATACCATTGGTACAGCCGCACCAATCCCCACAAAGTGATTATACAAATCACTATTATGATGATAGGTTTCAGTATGTACCAAATGAAACCCTTTCCTAGGTTGGCAAACCAACCTCCAACCTTACCCATTCCATGACCTACTTTTTCCCACACATTTACCTGTGTCAAATCCTCAATCTCATGATGAATTTCAGTGATGTTCCGTATATACTTTTCTAGAGGTTTTGAATTGTCTGGAATGTAAGTACAACATTCCTGAACCTTCAAAGCCTTACAGACTCCTCCCTCTTTGGCTAACAGAACGTCTAGAGCAAGTCGGTTCTGAAGAACCATTGCCCTTATCGATTGCATCTCTCCCTCCACCAGCATTAATGATCTAGCAGTACTGACGGACAACCTATCCACAACTGTTGCCAATCTTTTGATCTTGACATTATTCAGTACTATCCCTAAAAGAGGAAACATAGCACCAAATACGTCTCCAACTACCTCCTCATCGCTTACATCCCTTCTTCCTCTAGCTTGAGTTCCTCCCTCTATAATTTCTAAATCCTTAGCATGGTATATTTTGGGGAAGACAATTGCTAAGTAACATGATCCATACCAATTATCCGGTAGTTTCACGTATGCATTTCTTCCACAAACAAAATATACATTCGGGATCACCTGCATTCCCTTCAAGAAATCCTTGGTATAATATTCTAATTGGAAAGCATGTTCACAATTTACTTCTCCCACGAACACATTCTTATCATAGGTTTTACCCCTATATATACACAGTTTCCCTTTTTTCTCTCGATCTAAAGCTATTGGACCATTACTACCCTTTCTTTGGTGTGACCTTTCTTCCTCTGTCCAATCTGTTTTCCATTGACCTGAAGCTTTTAAGATCTTCTGTCTCCTGTACCTATCATCCACCTGCCCTATAAACCTTTTCTCAATTTCCGACACTTTACAAGTCAAATTATTTCTTCGGGCATGTGAAGTATCTAACGTTTTCCAAGGAATGAAACATTTCTTTAGTCTATCTTCACTCTTATAATAATCCCACTTGTTCATGTGCTTGTAGTTTGGAACTTCTGGTAAAACAGCATCAAAATTTGAAAAATAATACTCAAAACCATCACGTTCATAAAATATACTGAGCAACAAACTACATGTGATTCCATAAGTCAATGGAAGATGATGATATCTAATACCTTCGTCTACAGAGGCTGGCAATTGCATACACACGTAGCAATCTTTTGCCTCCATAGCATCAATATATTCATAAAGCAATTTAGCATATGCATTTGATTTGAAATTTCCCTGTGATTCATCCATATGCAACCTACGAGTCTCTGCTGCTAGTAAAGCTTTATCTTTCTCTGTATTGTCCCCCCTTTTACCAGCAGTAGTAGGTTTCTGTATCGATACAATTCTTGCTTCCTTTGTTGCCTTTTCTTCATTTTCCTGTCCCACTACATATGATATAGTAACTACTAAAACTATAAGAAAAATTACTCCCACTAAAAGTGTGCCTACTATGCATTTTGTCCTGCGGTTTGGGCTTCCGGCCTCCATGTTCTCAAGACAGTGTAGTTCTGTTTTTTTTTTTTCACAACACAAAGTCTCTTTTCTTTTGCTTATTCAGTCTTTCCGAACCACACCTGGAAGCTGATAATCCCTTCTGCAAGATCAGTCTTTGAGTTCTATAGCAACAGACAACCCTAGCCCTTCTCCGTCCACTAAATGGGGAGTCCCTAAATTTCTTCTTCTTCCACTTGGCGCTAGGTCATCTTTCAATCTGTTTATTTACAAAGTCTTTAACAATCTGGAATGATACGTGTTCCAGCGGCTCTAATCACGTATTCTAATATTTCCAAACGAAGAATGATCTCCTCGGGTGTTGGCCTCATTGAACAAAAAGTCCTAAATTCTATTCTGTTTAAAACCAGTTCTCTTATCCTGCTCAGATAAGGAGGATTAGGAATAGTGAGTGTCAGCAACCCTTCGACCTCTACTCCGGGTATCAACAACACTACTTCCAATGTTATGATTGGGTCAGTACTGATCAATGTCACTTCCCTCACCCTCCCGGATCTCCGTGCACTGGACATCTGCTGCTAGATAGGTCCACTCAGGAGTAGCGTATCTTCTGCAGGGCACTCGCACCCTCCTCGATCTTCTCGGACCTTCCTGTTCCTGTCCTTGTGCACCTTCGTCCAGATCCGAGTCTTCAGATATAGGAGCAAGAGTTCTCTCCGGAGTTGGCTTCAAGCTCAGCCTCTTCTTTCTTTCAGGCCAACTAGCTTCTCCACGCCTTGTTCTCCTATTTCTTGTCCTCACACTCGGTTCTTGATCACTCTTGTCTTGATCTGTGTCTGAGCCGTATTCACAGCAACTTTCTCCTTCGGTGGCAACTTCAGTTTCACTGTCGTCCTGTCTTTCTTCTTCTGGATCTGTAGCACTCCCAACTTCTTCCAACACCCCCACAGCTTGACTGATCCCTCTAGTGGTTTGCCATCCACAGCTGGATTTTCATCTGTGAGAGGAGCTGTTTCTTCTAAGGGTGCTGGAACTCTTCGAGTATGGGAAGCATGAATCCAGTTTGCCAGCCCTCCACACTTTACAGCAGTATTCGTTGTCAGGATTATTTGGTAGGGCCCCTTCCAACGCACGTCTAGGCAGTTCTTCCGGACGTGTTTTTTCACCAGGACCCAGTCACCAGGGCACAAGTCGTGACATAGGTCTCTTGAAGATGGAACTTCAGCAGCCTGCACCTGAAGAGACACAGAATGAATGACATCAGAAAGTCCCTTGCAATAATCCAAGATCAGGTCATCTGTAATATTCAACAAAGCTGTAGTTTGAACAGACGGAAGTCTCATGGCCCTCCACATTAAAACCTCATGTGGAGAGAGACCTGTTCTCCTGTCTGGTGTGCTACGCATACTCATGAGTACCAAGGGCAGAGCATCAGGCCAGCTTAAGGACGTCGATGAACATACTTTGGCTATTCGGGACTTTAGAGTTCTGTTTATCTGCTCCACAATACCTGAAGCCTCTGGGAGATAGCTACAGTGCAACTTCTGATCAATGTTTAATGCAGAGCAAAGCATCTTCACAACTTCGCTGTTGAAATGAGTTCCTCTGTCTGATTCCAAGGAGGTCGGCACCCCAAAGCGCGGGATCAACTCTCTAAGCAACAACTTTGCTACTGTGAGTGTGTCGCACCTGCGTGTAGGGTATGCTTCAACCCATCTGGAAAATATGCATACAACCACCAGAACATACCTGAGGCGGTTGATTTTTGGCATCTCAATAAAATCTAATTGCATTCTGTTGAAAGGCCCCCCAGACCTCCCAATGTGACTCATTGTAACTGGTGTTCTTTTCCCTACGTTCAATTGCTGGCAGGTGACACATCTCCGACACACTGATTCTGCTGCAATCCTAAACCTAGGATTATACCAAGTCTGCCTAAATAACCTCAGCATGGCATCTCTTCCTAAGTGTACTGGACCATGTATCTGTCGTGCCATTGGACTCACTAGTTCATCTGGTAATACTGCCCTTCCATCTGCTGAAACCCACAAATCCATTTCACTTTTCACACAACCTGCTGTTTCCCATGCCTTTTTCTCAGAATCAGGTGCTTTCTCTTGCATGTCTTTTAAATCATCCCAAGTATCAACTGTTTCTAGCATCATGTTTAACTCTGTCTTTTCCTGAGTCCCACCTACTTCCACTTCCGTGAAAGAATATCCTTGCTCCGCGCAGTAGCGAGCAACTTCGTCTGCATATCGATTACCTTGCGACACAAAATCTGTATTTTTGGTGTGGGCTACACATTTAACGATCGCAATTGCTGCTGGACCTTGTAATGCTTCTAACAACAGTCGCACAAATTCCCCATTTTGAATAGGCGAACCAGAGGAGGTCATGTAACCTCTCTGAGACCACAATTGCCCATAATCATGAACCACACCGAAACCATATTGGCTATCGGTATAAATGGTGACTCTAATTTTGCTACCTGCTAAACAGGCACGTGTCAATGCAATGATTTCGGCTACCTGAGCGGAGTGTACTCCTTCCAGGCAAGCGGCTTCCACAACTCCAGTAATGGTGCAAACAGCATAAGCTGCTCTCAACCGACCAGTATCATCTCCTAAACATGAGCCATCAACGAAGAAAATTTCGTCAGGGTCAGTCAACGGCTCATCCACAATATCTGGTCTTGGCTTGGGGCATAGTTCAGTCACATCAAGGCAATCGTGATCTTCACATTCTTCGCCTTCTATATCATTAGGAAGTGGCATCAATGTAGCAGGATTCAAAACAGAGCACCTCTTAATGGTCACGTTCTCCGCAGCAAGAATAACTTGCTCGTAGCGCGTGAGCCTATTATTGGTTAGGTGCTGTGTCTTGGTCCTGGTCATTAATAGTTCTACAGAATGAGGTACATTCACCACTAATTGGTGTCCCATAACGATATTTTCACACCGTTCAATGCTGACACCTGTTGCAGCAACGGATTTGAGACATCCGGGCAACGCTGCGGCTACCGGATCTAAAGTAGCCGAAAAGTATGCAACTGGTCTATGGGCATTTCCATGAGTTTGTACTAAAACTGACAAAGCACAACCCTCTCTTTCGCAGCAGTAAAGTGAAAATGGTTTTTCGTAATCAGGCATACCCAAAGCTGGAGCACGGCACAAGCCTTCTCTCAGCTGTAGGAACGACATCAAACAATCCTTGTCCCATGGTACCGGATCACTCACCTCCTTGTGCGTCAGTTTTTGTAAGGGTTTTGCTTTCAGGGAAAAGTTAGCTATCCACTGTCGGCAATAACCAACCATTCCTAGGAACATCCTGACTTCTCTCTGTGTCGTAGGTGCGTTCATCTTCATTATCGCCTCTATCCTATCTGGTGACACCTTGCGCTTTCCTTTTTCTATCCGGTGACCCAAGTACTGTACTTCCGTCAGACAGTACTGCAATTTGCTCGGAGATACTTTATGCCCATTTTCAGCTAAATGGTTCAGCAAGGCGATGGTATCAATCTTACAAGCTTCTTCCGTTCCTGACGCAACAAGTAGGTCGTCTATATACTGGACCAGAATCAAGTTCTGTGGCAGTACTAGACTTTCAAGGTTTTTCTTCAATAGCTGGTTGAAAATTGTTGGGCTTTCTGTATACCCTTGTGGGATACGACACCATGTTAGGACACGATTTTCCAGCTTAAAAGCGAAAAGATACTGGCTTTCCTCATCATTTGGAATTGAAAAGAAAGCCTGACAAAGATCTATCACGGTGAACCACTCAGCTTGGAATGGTATCTGAAACAATATCACTGATGGATTCGGTACCACTGGACAACATGAAACAACTATGTTATTAATCTTTCGAAGATCTTGCACTATTCTAAATTTCCCACTAGGTTTCTGCAAACCCATAATCGGGGAGTTGCATGGACTACCCACGATTTCCTTCAGTAGTCCCTGTTGAATCATAGAGTCGATTACGGGTTTTATTCCTGCAATCGTCTCCGGGGTCAGTTTGTATTGAGGCGTTCTTGGATATTCAACATTTGGCTTTACCATGATCTTCACTGGTTCTACTCCTTTGATCAATCCTATCTCTTCTCCAGTAAAATCCCATACCTCTGATGACACTGTATCTCGCAAGTCCCGAGGAAGGTCCTCCACAGTCAGGGTAGGATACAGTTCTACGCATACTCTCGAATTTGCAACTTTAAAGGTAGCATCATCGTCTGTAGTCTGTACCTCTACTCCCTGAGGTGTGCAGTATATTGTGCAGTTCAGTTTGCACAATAGGTCTCTTCCTAACAGACACACAGGACTAGAATCACATACTACAAACTGATGTTCATAGTTGTGGTTTCCTATTCTCACTAGCACTGGTTCCGTCAAAGGGTTAGTCATTCTCCTATTTGCAACTCCTACCACTTGAATTGTTTCCCCCGACATTGGTAGATCCGGAACCACTGCCGATCTCAAAGTTGATCGAGTAGCTCCGGTATCTACTAAGAATGTTGTAGGACACCCTGCCACTTCAGCCTCAACAAACGGTCCTCTTTGATCCACCTCTAGAACTGCCCCGAGGGTACAGTCCTCCTCTCTACTTACACGTCGTCCCGTCAATGGATCAACGTAGTAACACTCTTCTTCGTCTATAAAAAGAGGCATTTGTCTATAGATCTTTCCCCCTGACGTAATCTTTGGTGGCTGCGGGAACTGAGCTCGTGGAGCCGAAGTCCCCCCTTTGGCCACCTTACTCTTTGGCACTATCACCCCTTGAACTGGAACTTCTCGAACTTCCTCCTCCTCCACTTCTAGCTCTCCGTTTTCAGGGTTATAGGGACACTCGCGTTTCCAATGTCCCACCTGGTGACACTGGTGACACTTTGTCGTTTTTTTCAATGTAGCAATGTCTATTCTAGGTCTCGGGTTTTCCTCGTTGTCCTTATTCTGACTATTTGATTTCCTTCCCATCGTCCATGTTCCCTGTTGCTGCTGTCCACCCTTTCCAGCCGACTGCATCTGCACCATCATCAGTTTCTCCTTTAGTTTCTTTGCTTTGGAATCGATCTCATCACTGCAATACCTTGATTATCTCAAAATGTCATCCAATGGTTTGTTTTGCCAACAAATTAAATGTTGCTGAATCATCAAACAAATATCAGGTCTCAACCCCAAAACGAACTTCGATACAAACTGTCCTATATCCTTGGGATCCATTACATCTAATCCACTGTATTGTTTGAACGTTTTCAGCAATCGCTCATAAAACTCATGAACTGTCTCCTTGGGTTCCTGTCTTGTTCGGTCTATTTTTACCCAATCTATATCTTGTGGTGGCACCTTCTCCTTCAGCCATGTCATCACCCTATCATATTTTAACATTACTGTTTCTGACGGTCCATTAGTACGAGCATCCCTTTCTGGTTCTGCAGTTGGCCATTCGACACTAACCTTGCATGCTATCCACAAGTCTCCTGGGACCACAATGTCAAATAGGGTGTTCAAATCAATCCACAATACCTTTGAAATCTTGACAAACCTCTCTACCTGCTTGTACCATTCTACGGGATTTTCCCTTAACTTCGGAAATGAGTTGGTGAATGCAGCCAAATCTCCCCTACTCCAGGGCACATGTACATAACTCCCATTCGCTATTTCTCGCAAAGGGAATACCTCCATCTGCAGTAGCCTTCCCTCCGGAGACATCACATTTGCGCTCCGCCTAACAGTTCCCTTTTTGGACCACCTCTCTTCCCATTTGTCCAGATCTCTCTATGCTCTTATTCCTGTGATCAGTTCCCTTATGTGTGTTTTTAATCCAGTTGTCCTCCTCTCATCTAAGTCCTGATCTGAATAATGCAACCTATGGTTACCCTGCAATGCCTTTGTTCTGGACAAATCTACCATATACTTGTCTGCCAGTTCAGACAGTTTCTCATGAGTTGCTCTTGCCTTCCGAGTAACATCCTTTGCTATAAACAGCAGCTCATCTTGTTCATACATGTCAATCCTTTCTAAAGGCAACACACCATCAATTATCTCGTCCAGGTCAGATTTTAAGCTGGTCACATTGAGTCTTTTGGCTTTTATCACAGCTTTCAGTATGCTATCTCTAGAGAGTCCATTTACATCTCTCCCATCACAGCTCTGAGTCCTACGTCTGGGCTCAGGCGTGTTATGGGGAGTCCTCCCATGCTCCCATCGCTCCAGGTCCCATGCAGTTCCATCCTCTCTGAGTGTATAGTGAAACACTTCTCTATTTCCCTTAGTCCCACATTTCCCATTCTGCCTGGTTTCTCTCGGTGCATGGTAAGACATTCCATTATTCCCCATGCTTTCGCAATTTGTCTGTGATCTCTGATCACTCGACGCATGGCAAGATCCTTTGCGGTTCCCCATGTTCCCACAATTCCAGTACTGTACGTTATCATCAGGTGCGTGGAGAGTGCACTTAAACCTATCCCTGTACTCTTGTGTCCTTTGGTCTCCCTCACTTTGAATGAGACTAGACGTCTCTCCATACTCCGCACTTCTACCTTTTTGCTCCTGCCCATTTCCACCGTCAATATGACGTGTAACTCCTCTACTCTCCTGACTTTTACCGTCCCACTCTTGACTGCTTTCGCTAGCCCCGCAGTGAGATAATGTCCTGTTGCCTCGACTTCCCCATCCAGCTTCTGCTCTTGACCTGTTGCTCGTGCTTCTGTGGACCTATCCCATTCCTTCAAGTCAGCCCTCAACTCTTTATAGGATTTCGGCCGTGGTCCCCTCAGGTCCATCGGTCCTCTCTGACCCCCCTGCTCTGCTACGGGATCCACTGCTGAATCCAATGGGGTGCTCCACGTTATCGGTCCTGGCAATTTCCTCCAGGCATTTGTCGTGTTATTCCTCCTTTCCATCTTAACTCTTTCTCTGTCTAGCCGTACCTGTTCTTCCTCTCTCCCTTTCTCTGGGTGGTAAACCGACACTATAGGACCTATGGTAACGGGTACTTGAAGAGCATCTGGCAATCCATAAGACTCAACCCTCTCTGTTGCTGGCATCTTCTGCACCACAACCCTTCCGACTACTCTCTGTACAGGACTATGTTGAGGTGTCTCCTCACCTTTGGTAGGTACCCAATTCGTTATAGGGAGTGGCCTGTTCTCTTCTATGTCAACCCTTTCTTCCCTTGGGAGTTCAGTACCTTCTATCTCCCTATTGTCCGGAGGCGGTCTATCTATCAACAACCTATTTATTAGGCCATCCTCCGACTCGCTCTCGTCATCCTCTTCTATGGGTCTCTTTTCTCCTGTAACCTCTCTCACGGGGTACAACTTATCCACCTCAATCGTCTGTACCCTCCATTTCTCAGCTTCCGCATCCCACTTGGCATCTTGCACTGCCCTTACTGATCGCCTTACCCTTTCTTGGCGCCTGTTCTGATTCCTGTCGTGCGCCGCCCTAATCCACGCATTAAGCGCCTCAAACTGTGTTGGTCTAGGCAAAGGTCTCAATGAGGACATAACTGCTTTCAGCTGATGCAACACTTCTAGTCTAAACGTTCCGTATTTCGGAAAAGTCAGTTCCTCATTCCCCTCTGTAACCTTACTCCAAGTATCAAGCCACAGTATAGTATGCAACCCAACATTCGTTGCCATATAGTGAGCTGGTGTACCCTCTGGCGGTGCCTCTTCCCCGTAATAAGATTCTCTTCTTTTTCTCTTAAAGATCGCTCTCAAACATTTAAAACACTTCATGTTCAAAATCTACAAAATTTCTATTTTCTCCGCGTTCGTTTACTTCCTGATGACAATCCACCAATCCCAGCGCGGTTCTCGCTAACTGGCCTATCACAGCGCGGCTTTTGCTGACGTCACACCAACCGGCCTATCTCAGCGTGGCTTCACACCAACTAGCCTATCACAGCGCAGCTCTCGCTGACGTCACTCCTACCGGCCTATCACAGCGCGGCTTCACACCAACCGGCCTATCTCAGCGCGGCTCTCGCTGACGTCACTCGTCCCCCTTCGCAGCAGTTCCCCTCCTTTCTCCGCTCGTCTCCCGGTCATGCATGCGTCCCATTCATACTCTGAAAAATGATTACTTCCGACCAAGCGATCACTTTCCTTGACTGTACGCCCACAGTCTAACTGTAATTGTCACCTTAACTGACGAAATGTCTTTCCGTGTACGTCCAGACAATCGCCTTAACTGATAGGTTACTTACACACGGTAACTTTTGACCAGCGTCCGTTACCCACACACTCACTCTTGCGTTCCCCCTATCTCGGTCCTGCGGGCGATCAATGGTACCTCATGACCCCCTTTACTCTGGTCGACAACTACTCTGGATGTTCGATACACCCGAACCACTTAAGCTCTTCCCCGAACTTAAGATTTTCCCCCAGCCAGGTTGCGCGCGCTCACAACCCTCTCTCACTCACACTACAGGCATTCAACTCCGCATGACATTACAATACAGATACAACACAAAACACCGCAATCTGTCAACGCATGACCCTTGTTATACTCACTCTCGTCCGACCCTGCTGCTTTTCTCTCGCACCGTCAGCACCTTCTTCGGCAGGCGATTCTTCCGCTGCTCATCTCTCGATCTCTAGGGACCTTGGGGTAATCTTAACCTAGTCTAGATCACCTTCCTCTAGAAGGTAACCATCCTCTGCTACCAACTGTTACGGAGGGATTTCTGATCTATTTCTATAGGTCTAGATCCCAACTCAGGTCGACTGAACCGTTGATACCTGTCATAGAGTAAAAGGCAATCCACTACTAGGTCAATCAATTAAGGACTTACACCACTCTAAAGAACCACTTACTACGAATAAGTTTAAAAAGTTTATTATAAAGCCAAAGTTAACTGGAGATACAAACATCTCAAAATAAGGTTCAAAAGATATACTGGTATCAATACAAACATAAATTTTCTAAATGCTCTTAGTCGGCAGAAGAATATCACCAAAACCAATTCAAAAATCTTCAGAGTTGCAAGAATAGACACAAGCTGTAGCTTATGAGTCATTTACAGAAAGGAAGAAAATCCAGATTAGACTGTCCCTACACTAGACTAAGTGACATCCCTACTTAGTAAAATCTTAACCTAAAAAGGTGTCAGCCGTGGTGACTTCCAAAGAAGATCACTCACTTCCCTTAGTCTTCGTTGTAAATCGGTGTCTCGCAGTTATCCTATCTGCCTACCCATCCGCTCTCTTAGGTTCCTCAGACCATCTGCCCTAACTCCACCCAGGGGTGCTGTCCCTAATACAAAAATCACATTTACAATAGAAACGCCCTTTAGAGACGCCCCTCACGTGGTGTCAGTTCTGGCATTTTCCATGCTGATACTCCTCTGGGCCCATCGTTAGCGTTGACCTTGCTTCTCAGGCTCTTCTCCGGCAGGACAGTACCCCCCAGGAAATTACTGAAGCCTCCTCCAGGCCTGTGCCTGGCTCCCTGAACAAAACCCTATTCATCACTCTCTTGATTGGAACCTCCTCGCACCTGCAAACAGACACTTGTACAGTGGGCCCCAAATTCCGGCCTCCACCATATCTTCTAAGTCGTAAACCATCGAGCAGTCTCTGCAATTTAAGCTTAACATGACATTCCTCTAACTAACACATGCAGATCAAAAGAAATGAACTTATCTATTCAGGCCTATTAGAATTACATGAAACGGGCCTGTGCACTCTGTAAACCTTTAATTTCTTAGTCTAAACAGTATTCTAACTCATTACACACAATGGTTATATGAAACACTTCTATAAAACATATATTTCAGTTCTATGATCAATAATACTTTGAATTACAACAACATTAAAATCCATATAATGTGAGAGCGTAACAGCACCCTTCATTCTCTGTGAACTGCCATGTGGCCTACACATTTCTACGTTTAGCAGTATTACATTCTCCTCTACAACAGCCACATAACATGGGATTTCAACATCATTCTAACATCTCTACACACTTCTATATTAGCTTTTCACACAGATATATGCATTCTATTTTAATTAAACACTCTTATGTATTTTCACTCTATAAATTCAACACTCTTATGTAATCTTTACTAAACTAATGCAACGTGCTTGTAAATATGGTGCACTTCTAATTTTTTCTCGATTTGCGCTCTCTCAACGGTATCTAACAAAAGATTCACTTTTAGTAGACTTGAATTAACAACTGATTGAGAAAAAACAATAAAGTTCTAAACCCGTGCCTTGCAGTTTGCAAGCAGGTCCTTGATGCCGGTTTATAGTTCACTGTGTTACATTAGAAGGATTTACATAAAAAAGTCATCACCATGTTATACAATGTGCTTTGCAGTAGACACATTAACCCTCCATGCTACTTTATGAGTTAAAAACATGTCTAAACAAAACACAGATCTCTGCAGGAAGAGCAATAAACACCTAAGTTACCTTACTATTATTAATATTCTGAGAGATCTACTGGTCACACAAAGCTCTCTGCAGCAAGTGACTAAAGCTAAAGCTCCCTGCAGCAGGTGACTAAGGCTCTCTGCAGCAGGAGCCTTGACACTATAAGATAGAGTCAGCTATAGTCTTCGCAACCAACTAAACCATGACAGATTTACTGTCACATTTCTGCTTGTTTCCAATTTCTTTGTGTCAATATATAAATGAGTAAGTTGACTGGCAGACTGCTTTTCATGGATCTGCCTCCAATGACTCCACCCTCTTTTGTTGACATCTTAAAATTCCACATTGGAAGCTAATAATATAGGGCTGCGTACAGCCATATCAGTTCATGCGGATTCACAAATAAAAACAGTCTTTTAACTCACTTAGTAGTAAAGAAGGAACACGAGCTTCTAGTCAACACGTTTTTAAATCAAGTTATTCTTGCAGTGCATGATTTCAGAAAACAAGCGCAAATAAGAATGGGCTGCGGTCTGTTCTGAGGCAGCTACACTGGATTCCGCTAAGCTTACACTTTTCAGAGCTGCCTATTTACAGCTCTCAGCAAAGACAAAGCCGGGTAGTGAGCACTGGACGTTATAAGAAGCCAAGGTATTCTGCATGCATGCAATTACTTACAGTAGCTCATATGCCTTTTAATGTCCAGTAGGATACACGCAGACAGCGTCACCGCGGCTCCAGTTACTCGACTGATAAATTGTTTTTTATTAATTACTGTCTGGAACAAAGGAAAGAGCTCCCTCAGGAGCATCATGGAAGTCGAGAGGATGTGGCACAGCGACCAGAGCTGCTGACTCGAGAGCTATGAGTCTCGACGGCCAAACATCCTGTGATTCTGGGCATATGACAATCTCATTGGTGATACATTGCGCTATTTAAATGTTGTGCAAAAGGAAAAAACAGAAAGAGGCAAAACTTTATGGAAAATATAGTTCTATCAAAGTGGATGTTAACAGTATTTCTGCGACAAGATAAGAGAAGCAGAGGAGGAACAAGCATTGGTAAATGTGGGGGGGAAATATGCTACAGCCAATAAAAAGGGAGGAAACGTATGTGACAAGCCCAGGAACCAATACAAATCCAGGAAAGCGAGGGGGAGGGATGTAAGCTCCTTTTATGATTTATATTAAAACCAATAGATTTCACAAGCACAGGTCAAGCACTATGCAGGCAAATCTGAATGATGTGTTTCTCATGCTGGAGCTGGAGCATAACGATTAAAGCAATTGGTTCATATTTCTATGTTTTATCTACAAAAAGTGGAGACCTGTAAGGGAGCTCACATAAACACAACAATACCACTGACAGATTCTTTGGGCTACTAAAAAGTAAATGTTGTCGTTTGCATGTGTTGGCGGGATGCTTACTGAATTTGTTTAAGACTTGCACATCATTGTGCTTCACGATATTGTGCAAAATGTGGCAAACATACACATTGTATCCCTGAACATTATTTACTACTCTCTCACTGGTGGCTTTTACTAATTTAGCAAACATTTACAGTTTTCTTCCCCTCTAGAAGAAATCCATCACTTTCTTTTGCATTGCATTATTTCATCGAAGGAAATGTATAATTTAGATATTGATCGATCTGCTCAGGTAAAGGTGGTTGTGAACTTCAGGGATATGACCTACACTTGGGGTACTGGAATGTTCAAAATTATGGACTTTCTATCATTTATTTTAAACCCTGAATTCTTATCAAAGAGTTCTAGTTGTCAAATACCATCAGGAGTGAGCTTTGCGATCCATAAGCATAAGAATGACGAATGACATTAGCAGCAAGTAGGCACATTTTATATTCAATGCCTCTGACCAGATGTCTTTTATCTCTGTGCAATATCTATGTTAATGGGTATGGGTTCAGCCACCAGTACAAATAGGAGAAGTGAGAGAGGGAACCCTGCCTCATGCGTCTGTGCATTGTAAATAGGGTCAAACAGGAGTTTCAAAGTTTAGTTTCAAAGTTTGTTTTTTTATTGTTTGATTAATTAAAATCATTACAATACCCCCCTAGTGCCAATAAAAGAATTTCCGAGACGATTTATCAATCTATAAAAATACACATCACGTTTTGTTATAAAAAATCGTAACAATAAAATTTAAATATAAAAGGTTTTGCGTTGGCATCTTTCAAACTTTAAACAACAGAGTTAGCAGTGTAAGCCCCTTAGGAAGGGTATTAATATCATTTTGCAGAAATTTGCTTTGGGTCTCCGTCGGCTTGCCGTAGAAGTCTATTAACTGCAATCATGTATTTAACTCCTCTGCGTGCCAGGATGCATGATGTGCCCTCTAGCCAGCGTATCACCGCTTGTCTGCTTGACCGAATATTCAAGTTGTTAAAAATTGATTTCAAGTGCTGCCTCCTTAGGTCTAGTACGGCTGGGCAGGTACATATTAGATGAATTAGAGTTTCTTTTTTGAAACCGCATAGTCGGCAGGACTCTGATTTAAATGCCTTTTTCCAAAGAGGGTATAAGTCCTTTGACTCGTGGACGCCCATTCGAAGCTTTATGAAGCTCATTTTTAGCTGTGAGCTGAAGTGGGTGGATAAGTATGCTTGTGGCTTTGGCAGACGGTAGGAGTTAATGACTGTCCCTCCATGCCGCCTCTTGTTGAGCGCTTTTTTGTCCTCCCACAATGATTTCTTTTTGGCTGCGATGTTTACTATTTTGCCAAAGCTTTCTCTGTCCAGCCCTTTGTCCCATGCTGTTTGTAGGCCCAGCTCGGCCAGCGAGTCACTCAAAAAGCTTCCCCAGGAGTTAGGAGTATCCGACTCCCACTGCGGCTTGATTACATCCCAGCATAAGCTATTCAGAGTGCCTGGGTCTGAAGAGCGAAATGTGTGACAAAGCTTGGGAAAGCTGGTCATTCCCCGGAACTTTTCATGCTGGAGGCCGAATTCCAATCTAACCTGGGCAGGCGAGACACATTTTGGTAGGTCAAAGACTGCTTTATAAATCTTTGTCTGCAGGTCGTTCAATAAGTGCGCTTCTTTGCCGCACCAAAGGGCCAAGCCATAGGATAAACTGGGCTGGATTTGGGCGGCCATTACTTTTAGCAAATGGGAATTGTTCGAGCAGTCCATTTTTTTGCATAATAATCTGTAAGCATAAATTAGAGATTGTGCCTTGTCTTTTAATGCCAATTTGTGTTCTTTATGAGTTGCCCCCTGCCCGATTAATACGCCCAGGTATTTATATGAGCTGAGTTCTTCGACATTTGCCCCTTTGGCCATCCATTTGAACTTGGTTTTTTTGCGGTCCACTAGGCGGACGATTCTGGTTTTCTCTTTATTTAGCTCCAGCTGTTCCATGTCCAAGTAGGCTACGAGATTATTTATTGATCTCTGTAAGCCAATAGGGGTTTGGCTCAGCAAGACAATGTCATCCGCGTATTGTAGAATGGCAACTGGTGTGTTGACCAATTTCGGGGGGGTGAGAGTCTGGTTTCTCCATGTGTGGCGTGATGTCAGATAAGAACAGGTTAAATAAGCTCGGGGCCTAGACACAGCCTTGTTTCAGGCCTCTTTGCGTAAAAATGCTTGTTGTAGCACTTAGTCCATCGCCTAGCTTGACTCTTGCCCAGGTATCCGTATACAATGCGATTATGGCATTGAGCATTTTATTTGGCAAGCCCCATGCGTCGAGTTTCTTCCAGAGCTGGCTCCTGCTAACTCTATCGAAAGCAGATTTGATGTCCACGAAGCAAGCGAACAGTTGCTGTTTTCTTATTTGTGCTTTTTCAGTTAGAAAAGCTAGGGTGGCTAGGTTTGATACAGTGCTCATTCCTTGCCTAAATCCAGACTGGAACTTATGAATTATGTTTTTTTCCTCCATCCAACCTTGCAGCTGAATTAGCAAGCACGAAGCGTACAATTTTGCTTCTACATCAATCAATGAGATTAGTCTATTGTTTACCGGCTTGCGGTGATCTCCCTTTTTGAATATTGGGTGGCTGATATTACCCTTCCAGGAACCTGGGATGTCGGACTGGTTGTAGATCTCATTGAAGAGTGGGGTGAGGATGGAAGACCACAAATCTGGGTTGTTCCTAAAAATTGCATTGGGAATGCCGTTTGGCCAAGCTGCTCCCTCGGACTTTAGCTTCCGTATAAGCCAGCTTAACTCATTCGCGTTGGTCAGGGTATTAGCATTGTTGGGGCGCTACTCAGGCTGTGGGTGGCTGACTTCCGCATGTTCTGGATTGGTGAGGGTCTCTTTGTCTTTCTGATCGGGATCTTGCCCGTAGTGCGTTCCTTCGGGACCAGTCACTGCCTGGTTGTACAGGGATTTCACATGGGCAGTCAATGTATCTGCTCCAATTCCTGCTTCTTGCGTAAGTTTTGTGCCAGATGATAGTTTATTTATTATGCCCCAAAAAGCGCAGCTATTAGGTTTTTTGCTAGCGGATAGTAGTTGCAGCCAGATGGACCATTTATACTTGGTTTTTGCTCTCCCCAGATTCCTCTTGAAGGTGCGCCTTAATGCGTGCAGCTTAGTTTTTCCTGCTTTATGGCCCTTTTTTCCACCTGCAATTGCAGTCGCACTTCTCTCGCAATCTCTCTTTTTTTATCTCTAAGGTCTTGGGTCAACCATGGTTTGCTTCTGATTACTGTTGATGGCGAGCGTCCTGAGATGACTGGAAATTTAAGGACTAAAGACTGGGCCAGCTGTTCCCAGGTGCTAACGCACTCGTTCTCTGGCTGGGGGCCTAGATTAGCCAAGAAAGCCGTTACAGTCTCCTCAATGGATTGGGGCGTCACTCCCCGCCTTTTTAGCTTGCGCAGATTGAATTTGTTAGGTGTTTGCATAATCAAATTGATTTTTTGTGCACACTTGACTTTATTTTTCACGTTCAAAATGAGCGGGAGGTGATCACTTTCGGCTCGGGGGATGATTTTAAGATTATTAATTTGTGGAAGCAAGTTATTGCTAATAATTGTGAAATCAATCGTTGAAGAGACTCTTCCGCTTCATTGTGTTACGGCAGCTGGGATATCCCCCGGGGCATTGCCGTTCAGGATTGTTAGGTCGAGAGCTGATAATTTGCACACTAGTTCTCTTGTTCCCTGAGTAGCTTTTCTTTTACTTCCCATCTGAGTCTCTAGGAGTTTACTGTTAAAGTCGCCTGCGATCACTAATTGGCAGCTCTCATGGCTTCTCTGCAATGATGTTATTACTTTAATTAAGGTTACATATTTTCCCTTCTGCTTTTTTCTTTCAGGCTGGATGTAAACATTGATTAATATGAGTGGCCTCTTTGATTCATTGCTGCTTAGTTTAATCACTTAAATACAGTTAGCCCCCATGTCTATTTCTTCCGTTGCCCAATTCAGTTTTTGTGTAATGAATGTTGATAGTCCCCCTCTCGGATGTCCAAAACTTGAGAGTCTCTCTGCCAGGCTATGATAGCCAGTAAATCCTGGAATTGAGCTTGCGACCAGGTTCCAGGTTTCCTGAAACAGGATTATGTCTTGTTGGGAAAAGAACGATACGGTTTCATGATCAAGCCCCATATCCTTAAATCCGTGCACGTTCCATGAGCAGAGCGAGATGTTGGCTGTACACACGCCTTCCACTGAGGGGGCAGGCCCCTTTTCTGTTGTTTCACTCTTCTTTGCCTGGTTAGGAATGCTTATTGTTTAATACTCCGCGAATCCAAGACCAGTCCATTGTTTCCTGTGAACTTCCCTCTTTTTTGCCGGGGCTATCTCTTACGAGGTGCCTGTTCTGACTGGAAGGAGCTACTAGTGAAGTGGAAAGCGCACCGTGTACGCATGTGGGGTTACTTTTTCCAGAGCTGGTCATTTATTTTGGGTTTTTGAGGAGGGGATGCGGATACCTAGGGCGTTGGTGAGCCTTTAACATGATTCCCCATGCTCCGAACCTTCCGCTTGTTGATAGTATTTTATCCACTAGGTCCTTGGATGACCAGGTTGTCAGGGTCTCTTCAACTCCCTTCCCGATCGTTTCTATAAATTTCACCGATGTTAGGTCACACAAGAGGATTCTTTTGAATTCTGGAATTTCGTTAAATAGCCTCAGGAGATTTCCTCTGTTTAATGTATCTTATGTTCCTTTTGTTGAGTATTCCGGGATGATGGTCAGTTTTCGTTCGAACTCGTCCGTTTGAGTTTGATCCTTGTACGAGGGGGGTTCATTTTCCTTTCTTCCACCTTTAAGTCGTAAATTTTATGAAATGTTTTGTCCACATTGTGGATCATACTCAGAGATGTCTGAAGTTGGTGCCTCTGATCTCGGGTTAGATGTTCCCGGGGCTTTTTAGATTGAATTCCCTATCAGCGGTGCAGATGGATCCTGGTTAAGGAACTTGCAGTGACGATCCTTTCCCTTAATCATTACAGCAATTGATTTAGAGAAATTTTGAGTCTGTCGTGGCACCTCCAACGTAATCAATAGATCACGCTTCTGCTGACCTGGATCTGGCCCCTTGTTTGTTACCTCTTGTTGGACATCATATTGTTGTGTGCTCGGGCCTATGCGTGTCCTCGGGGTACTGTTGCCTGTTGTGAGCCAGGTTTTTATACCTTCTCCCTCTCCTTTATTAGATTATACTTTTCCTCCTTGTTGCTTCACTGCCGTGGTTGCTTTCTGGGCTGCTTTATCCGCTGGGGGGAGACTTCCGACCCCATGTATAACTTGGAGAGAATTTTGCAATGTGACCGGTTGGCTGGAGCTCTGTGGCGTTGAAGTGGGGTGCTCGCTAGCTTGGGATTGGTCACTTCCCTGGCGTGCCACCCCAGACGGGGGGGCGTGTTTTTTTTCTTTTCCCTAGGAGATTTTGCTGTGAATAGCGGGAAAAGTTTTTCCGGGGCAGGGCTGGGCTGTTGGTGATATTTGAGCCGGGCCTTTCTAGCTCGTTTTCTTTCCAGTTTAGTTGGTTTAACCGCCATGACTGCTGATTTGTAATGGTTCGTTGATTCGTCTAGTTGCAGATCTATTGAGTTGAGTTGTGCGTCATGCTCGGTTTTCGCTGATGCTTTATTAATCTCGTTTAATCCTTCGTTTATTACATTAATGTCGTTAGTTCTTACATCTTGATCAACGCTATTTTGGGGGTTTGGGTGCTCCTTACTGTTGAGTGGTTGTTTTACTGCCACTAGAACGTCTTTCAAAATTCCCGGGAGCGTTGCCAGTTTCTCGATTATGGGGCTGCAGCGGCAGGGGGATAATTGATTGTTTATGTATCTTTGTTGGTCCAAGTTTTCTTTTTTTGTTAGTAGTGAGGGTATTAAATCTATTTTGCTGTTTATGCCAGAGATGTGGCTGGCAATGAGATTAATAAGGTCGATTTGGACGTCCATTTTTATAGGACTGAAAGTTTAAGACCCTTATAGCTTGTTCCAGGCTATGGATCAGGATTTGCGCCCATTGCAGGCTGGAATCCTCTTCAATGTGCTGCGCTGGGGCTTCTGACTCAACGCTTGACCCACTCACTGAGGAGATCGTTATTGGTGAGGAAAGGTTTGGTTGCTTAATTATTATGGAGCTTTGACTGGCCTCTGCTAGTTCTAAGTGCTGAAGGTCTTGTTCGCCCTGTGGGCTTTGAGGTGTGGATGAGACCAGTTTGGATCTCCTTTGTGCTGTACTTTTACTTGGACCTCTGCTTTGGAATTCATTATCCTGACGGTTAGTTTCCAGTGATTCCAGAATTTCTATCAAATTAGAGTAATTTATGTTAAAAAATGAATTACTGCACGCTGCTTCCCTAGGAGCTGCGTTTGCGGCGGATTTGATTAGATTTATTTTTTCCTCCTTGGTCCATTTTGTGTTTGAACAGCCCGTTTCTATAGGACCAGATGGTAAATTTCCTGCATTTGCGCTTGTGGCAGAAGTTGTTCCTTTCGGAGCTTCTTTTGTTGATTCGATAATGAGATTGCATTTTTCACCTTCTGTGTTATCCCCCCTTGGGATCTCATTTGACTCAGCTCGTTCCCCACTAAGTGCGATTTTTGTTCCAATCCCGTTGAGCATTTTCATTGGCATCCCAGTCTTTGTTGTAAGGGGAGTGACGGGTGTAGTTGGTGCTGTCTGATGCACATGGGCAGTTGTTATCACAGGCTTCCTAACGCCTGTATGATTCGAGTTTTTCCCCGAAAGAGATTCATTTTGGGGTGTAGTCAAGGAATTTGCAGGGGTACCTGGAATGGAGGCTTGTGATTTGTCAGGCTGCATTGGGCTTGGTAACAGACCGGATTCTTTTGAGGGAGCATATATTGCCGCCATTGGGTCTTTTAGGAAGAAGAATTTTCGAATCCCTGTTTGATTTTTCGGAGTTAGCAATGTTTTTATTGTTGTTGGGCTAGATGCTGAGATCAGCCTCTCCCTTTGACCAGCTCTGTTTTGTGATTTATTGAGTGTAGAGTCCTCCTCTTGTACTGGATTAGATTCGGATTTGGGTTTTTTATACGTTTTTATTTAATTTTGTTTTTTGCCTGTCGCCACTTGACGGACTGTTCCTGATCTCATTTGTGCGGAACCCTGATGCGGAACCCCGATACAGTTTTCTTGAGGACTCTGGGGACTCTGTTGGAAGATTGAAGAACTGAAGAATTTGGGGGATTGAGGTTTTACTTGAACCCCTATGTTCGTCAGTCTTGCCCTAGCACCTGCTACAAGTGGGTGGTGCTGTGCCTCTATCTTCACCTTGCTCCTCCTTCTCCCTTGCGGTGAACAGCACGCGCCCTGGACACCTTTGACTCCTTGTCATTCGTAGAGGCTCCAGGGGAGCCAAGGGGGGTCAAGGGGAGCTTGCTGTAGCTTTGTGGTTTGGTGCTTTGGGCTTGACTTGGCTCTTGGGGCTCGGGGAATCAGAGGCTCTGAGGCCAGGTAGGTTCTTTATAGTTCCCAAAGCTCTAGGTACCACCGCCTCACAATCCAACTGAAAACTTCCCCCCCGGCGATGTGACGGCCTCACCTGCTTCTCTTCGCACCGTGAACCTGGTGAAGCGTCGATGTGAACTCTTGAATCACCCCCGGACTTGGGGGTGGTGCATTACGGGTGGTGCGGCATATTTTCACGCTGTTGCCTGTTGATGCTTGTTTTTCCTCTTACTTGCCAACATCAGCTGCTCCCCCGAGCTCCCGCTAGGTGGAAGGCTGGAAACGCTGGAACACCGAGTGCTGGATGCTGAGTGCGAGCAGGCTGATTCCGCCCCCCCCCCCCGGTGGCTCAGCAGCTGTTCGGCGACTCAGCCGCTTCGATCCGGAAAGCTGTGCGTGGTCCCACTAGGAAAGCAGTCCGGGGGCTCGGCACAGCACAGCGCACAGCGGAACAGCCTCCGGGGCTCCGAAGGTTCTGAAGCTCCACGCACCACTTTGGTCAGCCGGCGGGCCGGCGGGCTCAGCGCGAACTGCAGACTGTGGCAAACTGTGAGCTGAGCGTGGGTGGAGAATAACCGCCCCGGCGGCTCAATCGGCTTCAACCCCGCTTGAAAGCCGTCCCGTCCCATCCTGGAAAAGCACAGCTCAGCAGCCTCCGGAGCTCAACGTACTCCGGTGGGCTCGTCGTCGTCAGCGGGTTCACTGCAAACTGCCAACTGGACTCTCTCGCTGGACTCTCCAGGAGTTGTGAACATGGACTGAGGCCACTGGGGATCTGAGTCCAGGCATTATCCAGATTTTCATTCCCCACCTCAAGTCTAACTTGTCCAAGACCACCATCAGAAAGCTCCAAATGACCCAGTCAAATGCATTCACTGAATTGAGAGGAAACAAGAGAGATAGGATCTTTTTCTTTGTTGTTTTCCCTGTTAAATGTGCTTGCCTTCTGACATTATCACTTCCCTGTCTTTGTTTGATGAATCCCAGTTGATCAGGGTTCACCAATTTTGCCATCAGAAACCCTAGGCAGATCCCTAAAACGTTGGTGAAGAGTTTCACAACACTATTCAATAAAGGAATTGGTGAACATTACCCACAAAAGGCAGGTGGTGCCTACTTTATGGATAAGGGTGATTTTGGCTTTGCCCATAGAGTGAGTAAACCTTGAAGACTCTGAGAACAAACTGAACAGACCTGTTAAGTGTGCTCCTAGGTGTGGAAATACATTCTTCTAAAATATGACTGCAAAAGCATCTTGCCCTGGGGTATTTCCCACTGGCTATCGACATGTCTCGTTCTGGAGTCTTTCCCTCTGGCTATTTTGTGTCTCCATTTATTTTGATTTAAGTAGTGTTTTTTTCTGAAAGATTTGTTCTGAGGGCTCTTGATTGACCCCTCTTGATCGCTAACTGACGAGGTGTTCTCCTAGTTGGGACACTGTACTAATAATAAAAGTGATGGATGGAATATTTGAATGAATCTCAGCCAATTGTAGTCCATTGTTATTTTGCACAACATGCCATCCCTGTTTGGATCCAGCCATATGCAACTTAGGCGTGACCCTGCTCCAAGTGGAAAATCCAACCTGAACAGCGAGAGTAGGACCTCCCTGAACTGGAGCACAAGTTGAGTACACTTTCTCCTGCTGCTCTAGGGATCTTAAGCACTTGTCTGAGAAAGGGATCCTGACCTATGTTAGATGATTAGATGTTAAGGAAAGTGAAAGTGACACCCTTCGAAGTACCTGTAGTTTAACATATTGTCCCCCCTTATCTTTTTGTCCTTCACTTCCCTCCTCATTCTATGGACTTTACAAAGGATTCCCACTCTTGCTGATTTCATAGTCACAGAAGACCAATATTGATTAGGATATGATTATGTTTCATGCAAAAGTGGTCTAGGGGATCAGATGAGTCACCTGGAGGAGGACTATATCAGGATATAGTCTGATAATGTAACTCCATACTTGTCTTGCAGGCATCTGTTGGGGAATTCAAGCTCTTGACATTTAGGGATATTCATTTGAATGATGTTGGTAGAGTGTAGAGTTGATCGTATATCTGACATCCACTCTTTTCTATCCTTCTCTGACTGCCTCTCTGGCAGTGGTTAATTTGTAAAATAGAAACTGCCGGGGCCCGCCTCAGGAGGCAGCGCTAATAAAAGAATTGTGCTGGTGCAAACTGCCTCCTGACTAGAGCACCGGCACTTAGTAGTCTGGAGAGGACTTGGCCTAATGGCTAGAACTGACAATTTCAGAGCTGGGAAACCGGGTTCGAGTCTCAGCGTGGCTCAGCATCCAGTGATTCTTCTGCGGGAAATCACATGCACTCCAAATGATTTTGTCCTCACTCCATGGCTTTACAAAGGATTCCCACTCTTGACGATTTCATAATCACAGAAGCCCAATATTGATTAGGATATGATTATGTTTCATGCAAAAGTGGTCTAGGGGATCAAATGAGTCACCTGGAGGAGGACTATATCGCAGGATATAGTCTGATAATGTAACTCTATACTTGAAAGCATCTGTTGGGGACCTCAAGCTCTTAACATTTAGGGATATTCATTTGAATGATGTTGGTAGAGTGTAGAGTTGATTGTGTATCTGACAATCTGGAAATCTTTGTGATCCTAATTTATGAAGAATCTATGAGTGCAGTTGAGACCCTCCAGGACATCCCTGGTGTCCTGTAGGAGCATAAACACAATATTCTGATTGTCCTCTTCTACTTCCTTGGGGACACCCTGATATGGATGTTGTCTCTGCAACTGTGATTTTTACCTGTAGTTCAATGTTTGGATCTACAAGTTGGCCTATTCTGACCCGCATATTATTGTGGTCCTCAGCTCAAGGTCACTCATTTCTCTTGTCAGCTCCTGGACACAAATATTGAGGTCCATTTTAATTTAGTGAACTTTTAAGTATATTTCAGACAAGAACTAGGCTGAACAGTAATGGGCTATTTGGTGGTAATGCTATTCATTTCCTTTGTTGAGGGCAGCCAGTTTGCCCTCCTCTGTAGCTTTGCTTAAGGAGCCTGAGGGGTCTGCATGGGAAACGTTTCTGGGATTGAGTATTCCTTGTAGGTCCCTTGTTGCACCATTCTGAAGCTGCTCGGGTACTAATGTACAATTGCTGGTTATTGCAGGTTCCCCATCTATGATTTCCCTGTTGAAAGGTTTTCCCACTGTCTTTGGCCAGATGAAGTGAGCAGTTACCCAGAATGTGTCTAATACCGGGCCACACCAGTCTCCACTGGGCTGAATTGTTCTTTGATGCTGCAGCTAGGAGGTGGCTCCCACGTCCTAACTTCATCTTTCTTGGGATGTGAGGGCCAGATCAATCAACGGGGTCTCCCCACTAGCTGACTGCTACCTAACTTCCTGGTTGTGGGCTCTGGGCTTCTCTACTCCAACTGTCAGGACTCAGGACTTCTCTTTAGGACCTGTGGTTGCCCCTGGGCTCTTGATGCCACTCATTGGAGCAGGCATCCCTGTCTATTTTAGCAGAGGGAGATGAGTTTGCTTTCTTTGTGAGGGACCTGCCTAGCTCCTCGTCCCCGACTAACCTACAACTTGGATTGGGTTAAAAAGGCCATGAAGGCCTTTCTCCATATGGCCAGCCCGCTCTTGCAAACAGTCTAACGTTTGTTACATCAGCAGTAGGCCCGTCCCCATGGATGTTTGCGGGGGCCAGTGCCATCTTACCCATGCTGGGTCTTTGGGTTCTTCTCCCTTTTGCCAGGTAACGTCTGACAGGTCTCTCACTCATGCTTCTTTGTCAGTGGAAAGCATCCGCTGGTCAATAGCAAAGGTCCAGGCTGCTCCACTCATGGGACAAACATAGTCTGAGGCACCAGGATTTCCTTCCCAATCCATATACCACCTGTGGGATTGGTACCTTTCTTCACTGCCCCATCCCCCATCATTTGCGGCATCCAGGTGGACTGGTGGCTGCTGATTTGGCAGGGCTGGGACAGAGCTTCGGCTCCTTGTGTCCTGTGCCACACTGGCCTGGTCACGTCCCCCTTCTTTTTATTTTCGTGGACTTGCTTCCAAGAAAACTTTAAAAATGAACTAACTCAACAGCATGCTAAGACTTGAGGGATCATGCTGAATACACAAGTGGGGCTCAGTGACACCGGTCCACAGTGATTGTGCTAACTTAATTTGTTTTTAATGTTTAACATCTGAAATTTCCCTCATGTGTGCAACTGAATTCTGCGAAATACAGCTTATGTCAATGTTTAAGTTTGCCTCAGCACTACCTACTCATTTTGGAATGGTTCTGAAAACGGTTTTGAAAACATTTCAGATAAAAAGAACAAGCAAAGAAAATTTGCTAGCAGAAGCTGTTTGTTACAGCGTGCGGGGTTAAGAAGTCATCATTTATAATGCTGCTTTCATAACTTATGGAATCCAATTTCATGAATACACATACAGCGTCTAACTAATGCATAATTACTTGGTCCGCTTCACCATCTTTCGGAGTTATTTGTAAACCACAGATTAGCATTTATTCATAGAGACAATGGCAGCACAAGTCACGAAATAAATTATACCGAACAAGCTTGTTCCGTTTACTTCTTGTGTAATCCCTGTGAAATGAAGGGGCAATAGGCCCATTATTCTCATAAATCAAAAGCAGGCACCCTTTAATTGCTGTAACAGGATGAGGGCAAAATGGAAAGAAGTGTAAAGACCATGAAATGGCTGCTTATTGCAATGGTCAAGATGTCAGAGTTTACAGCACCTCACATGACATTTATTGCCATATTTATCAAAGAGTTGCATCGCTTTGGCACAATGCAATGGGATGCAAGGGCGATGCAACCCTTAAGCGGGATGTATCAATCCATGCAACGCCAGTGTGCTTGGCCCCGAGTGGCTTGACAAAGCTGGAGTAACGCAATGTAGTGCAAATCACTGTGTTGCGTTACTCTGCCCCAGGGTGGCATTCCATGGGTGGTGCGTCAGTGTTCCCATGCAACACTCCTCAATTTTGACGCATTCTCAGATTTCCCATTACTGTCAGACCTGGGAATGTGCCAAATTGTTACG
Source organism: Lissotriton helveticus (assembly GCF_964261635.1). Lineage (NCBI taxonomy): Eukaryota > Metazoa > Chordata > Amphibia > Caudata > Salamandridae > Lissotriton > Lissotriton helveticus. Next base: position 955,892,333 of record NC_136071.1, read on the forward strand.
CCTTAAAGGCGTAACGAGGAAGAAAATGTTTATTTCTCCTCTTTTTTTCCTCTTCCTATTTGTGCTGCAGCCCACACGGAAAGAGACAAAGTGCCTCAGGGGACTGTTTTTGTGCAGGAAGTTGTCCCTGCTTGCACAAAACAATCCTGCTTGATGCAGGCACCCTTGCACCATAGCGCAAGTGCGCCTGCGTTGAAGCTACGCAGCACATTGTGTGCTAGTGCCAATGCTGGGAAAACGCAGGAATGTGTGTTATTATGTTTAATAGAGCGATACAAAAGGGGATGATGGACGGAGCGTTTGAGCAAATCAAACACTCACCCCCAGTCAACTAATCTGGGTTTAATCCATCACCATTCTTTAGCCCACTCAGCCACCCCAGTTCAGACATGGCCATATGCAAATCAGTCTGACCCTGTGCCTCATGGGAGCAGTCCAGCCCGAACTGCCAACGATGATGGATCAAACCCAGATCTTTTGACTGGGTGTGAGTGTTTGATTGGCTCAGATGCTCCGTCCATCACCACCCCCTTTTGTACTATTATGTTTAATAGGGCACATTCTTGCCCTTTCTCTGTCATGCAACAAGGTGGCTCGCTGCGCTCCGTCACATAATGATAACTAGGTGCCAAATATATACCACTATAGTCACTGGGATGTGCCAATGTGGATTGGGGAAACATCCTTTACAACGCAACTTTTACCACGCAGTGCTTTTACATCGCAACTTTTACAACGCAAACCATTACAACGCATTGCGCTGGGGGGCGCTCTAGGATAGGGAATAGATTTAATTTACTATCCAACACCTTCCCTACTATCCACGGGGACTGGGGTTGGAATAGTAAATTAAACTATTCACTATCCAGCACCCCAAAGCGCTATGCGTTGTAATGGTATGCGTTGTAAAAACTGCGATGTAAAAGCATGCGTGGTAAATGCATGCGTTGTAATGTCATACATCCGTGGATTGGGGTGAGTAAAGTATATAACGGCAAATGAGAGTTCAGCTAACGGTATGCAAAGGGTCTTGGATATCATTTATCGTACCTTTGGTGTCAATTAGCTCGAATAAATGTTATGGTGTTAAATAGGATATTTTCTATCCCCCAGCAACTATATTCACCCAACTGACAAATGAACAATAACCAATACACCTGACTGCTAATCAAGGATTATCCATCTGCATTTTGGATTTGAGTAAGCTCTGCTATTGTGTCATCTCCAAATACATTGATTACCGACCATGAGCCTCAATACACAGAACTGTGAGGCAAAAGGTTACTGAACATGTGAGGTACTTTACATTCATGTACAAAAATGAGGTTCAAGTCAGATGAGGTTTTGCACCCTATTTAGACAAGTGATGAAAATGGGAAGTACTGTGTGCAAATGTGTTATGCTCAATTTGCATATGGTATCACCACATTGTTTTCGCGCACAATTTGCTTGTGGAATCACCACACTACTTTCATCTCAAAAATATATATTTTGTATCAAAAGTTCAAAGTTGGTGACAAATAGCAGTGCGAACACCACAACGGAGGCAATTTGTGATCATCTTCTTATCAGAGCTATTATTAAAAATGCATACTTCATTTTCGTTTATCAAGACTTCACGGTGCCTTGTCGGGTGCTATATTAAACTATCTTAAACATGTTTTCTCTTCTTAGCTAACATAAAGGAATAGATATGTGGGATTGTGTCAGGTACACAGTAAGAGAATACATTTCATACATTAACCTACTCACTCGTGTGTTATGATCTGCTTATTCTAATTATTAAATAATGCACACAAAAACAAATGGCTTTAACATGATTAGATTGGCTTATTATTTTTTGTTTCATACTTTATAAAACAACACTCTTTGAACTGATTACTGATTTTAAGATCGCATTATGGTTTCTCAATTCTAAGCATGTAAAACAGATAATACATGTATATTGTAGTTATGTTAACGCCGGTGCAGGGGTCCAAGGGCCTCGTGTGCAAACAGTTTTAACATACACAAACCCTCTGATTCGGTAAATCAGAGAAGGGGTTTTGCGAATGCTTTTTGGAATGTACAAAGACAGTTTAACGATTTGGAGGAGGTTTGCTGTATAGTCAAATGTGTTAGGCAAACCATTAAGAATCGGTATTTTGAAGGGGATGGTCAAAGGCGCCCCTCCAAATACCGACTCCTGAAGGTATGATTGTTTTGTGGGCAAAATCCTGTGGCAAAATATTCTTATTTTACCAGCACATCAAAGATGGTGGTAACGCATTTGCAGAACGAGAAGAGTCCCCCAAGGGATACTTTTTCCTTTGTGAATGCTTAAAAAATAGATTTTTGGGGGGTAGGCAGTGGCCGTGACCACTGCTTACTAGTAAAAACATATTCATAAAACATTTAATTTTTCTTTATTAATGCATTCTGTGTACTATTTAGGAAAACGGGCTGCATTTTAAAAGAAAAAATTGTATTATTGGAAAGCATTCACAGATATACTGGTCTTGATTTTCTTTGGAAACTGCTCCACAAGTTGTATTTCAGAAAATTGATTATAGAAATAACAACAAACAAATTATTGTGTGCAGGTTAGTACATATCTACATACCTTAACTATTTATAACTAACACACACACACACACACACGCAGACACGCACCCACACACACACGCTGATTTACAAGCCTCTTGCACCACCATTGAGTCATTTTTTTGGATGCAACGGCGGCGCAAACAATGCAGCAAATTTTTAGCGTGGCGCATCTAGGGAGATGCCTCATGTTGTAAAGCCCTGCGAAACATTATACCTGCGCCAGGTTTAATGTATGCAGGCTAGGCGTTCCCACGCAAAAAGTCATGCAGAACTGATGCAATGAAATTTACAACATTCCACTGCGTCACCCTATGCCTTCACTTCAAAATCCCTACGCCTGCTCAGACCAGGCATAAGGAATGGCGCACAGCTTTTTGTATGGTACTCACCTATCTGTTGTGGCCCATTGCTGGAGTTGCGTCACTTTCATGAGCAACTCCAGCAATGTGTCACTTTTGTGCCAACAGATGCACCAGTATTTCTGATGCATCTGTTAGTCCTTGTACCATGGAGCACTGCATTGTAAATACAGTGCATCCATCGTGGTGCAAGGACATTTGGCACTGGCGCAAGTAAACTGACATATCTCTGCAGATGCGTTAGTTATTTGTAAATCTGCCCCATAGAGTTTAGCTTCATATATGTTGAGTTCAGTATAGTAACACCATACTTACCGATATATTCTTACCTTGTCAATATTTCGCTCAATGATATTTTCCATGCAATATTTTCGTTGTACAATATTTAAAGCTACATTTTCCAGTACCATACATTAACATATTAGAAAATCCAGGGAATCCTTGTTGACACAGGCGTTTGCATTATTGGGTCCATGAACGACTGTAAAGAATCGCCCATTGTAGATCACAAAGGAGTTTATTGGCATATTTCCGTCACATGGGTATGAGTCCTTTAAGGGATACATCATAACTCAAGAAAACTCCAGACATATGCATGGAGACATGCAGCAATGAGTTTCCTGCTGTAAACCAGGGATTATTTATGCTCAAAGAAGCTGTGATGCCTGGCCATTGGAGCCCGGCACTGCAGAATGGAAAACAATAAACATGTTTTTGCTGATGTCTTAATTTAGACTAAGAACCTGATTTAGAGTTTGCAAAAGACACACAGATGATGGACAGAATGCAGAGCAAATCAAACATTCACCCCCAGTCAATAGATCTAGTTTAAATCCATCTTTCTTTTGCTCGGCATGCGACCCTGTGCCTCATGGGAACAGTCCAGCCCGAACTGACAAGCCAGGTCCTTCCTGGACCATAAACAAGCATACCCGTCATGATCAAGACTAGCTTGAATCCAGTGCCACAGTGAGCCCGGGACCCATGTCTGGGCATACTTGGCACACTTAGGGGGAGAAAGCAAAAGATACACAGCCAATAGACAGAATGCAGAGCAAATCAAACATTAACTCCCAGTCAATAGATCTGGGTTAAATCCATCTTTCTTTTGCTTTCAGGTTTGGGTGTCACAGCTACCCCCTATTACGTTTGAATTATATTGTGAATTCCAAGTTTCTCACATGTGACAGCATTTTTATGTATCAATTGTACTTGGCACATGTCAGAAATTGGGTTGTTAGTTTGGGAGTGGGTACCCCTACTATCTGAATAAATATAATCTTGTTAGGTGACAGTACACTTCTAAGAGACTCTGCTTAATCAATGATAGCAATGGCATAATCAGCAGGCAATTCCCCATAGAAATGTGTGATGAGTTCAAGCAGGACCATGCAATTTTAAAGTAAAGAAAAAACACAATACACTCCCTATACCAGTTTAGGAGCTTCAAGAAAGATTTAATGAGCTAAAAGACACCAAAATGATTAGGAAGTGAAGATATGTTTTTTTACATGTAAGCCTAACAAAGAGGGTTAGGAAAACACAAAGCATTCATTTTAAGGCATAGTTTGCAATCATCTGGGACCTAAGAATGATTTCTGGCCAATCACATCTTTCAAAGCTGTTACTCACACATGTATAGGTTTGTATGGCACTTCAAGTATTTCAGCATTGGCAGGAAGGAGGCTGAAACCAGTGGTGGTCAGGGGCTCTACTGTCAAACACACAGCATCTGCTCATGTCTAAACAGGTTGGAAGAAGCACAGGTTAGGTGGGGGGGGGGCTGGGTAATTAATAACATTACCCTCCCTCCACTTAAATCTAAATGCACCCATGTCTGAAAACATCCGTAAGGATACCAGGGGGCATCAGATCTTTCTACATATAGGGCTCCTGCAGGGTCGCAAGATAAACTTTGTCCTGGAGACCCACTTGATGTATTTGACGTTTGCTCCATCTTAGTGGGACTGAAATCCCTTTAAAGGTCCCATTCAACTGTAAATTGTTGCTTTTCACTGGCATTTCACGTTTTCTAGATGCCTTTTGCCTTAAAAATGTGAAAAACCACATCTCTGGTTCCCCTTATCATGTTTTAATAATCACACAGCGTGTTGACTCCTTATTTTGTTTCTATGTGTCTAATTTGGTTGATAATTTCACTGTGTTGTGCACTTTCTACTTATCTAGTTCCTTGCTGAAATGTAACTGTAATGTATATGAGTATTATCATAATTAAGGATATCCACTGGGTTCAGCTGATATTTATTCCTAGTTGACAACTGACCACATTTACTCATACTCTCATCCATACAGCAAACTTTGTTCTATGTATGTGTGTATGTTTGTGGTATTTCTATAGGTTGAACCAACTAAAAAGGCAGCAGAGACACAATCAAAAACAAGCATAAAGTCAACAAGTAAAAGGGAAGGTAACTCGTATGTGGACTTTTAATGCATTTTTTAAAGCAGAGTTGCATCTTCATTTCTTTCCTAAACTGGAGCAGCATTAGGGAGGGGAGGTCTGTTGGATAAGGACAGGATATTCCTGATCCTTGGTGCATAGATAAAAAAAGGCCTACTGCCTTAATTTTCCTTTTTTACACATACTAGTCTACAGTCTAATGGAGTTCAGGCTGTGGGTGTGCAAGAATCAACAGCATCACCAGCGGTCTCATAAAAAATGGAGGTGCTGTTTGTGAAGGCTCTGCACATACAGCTGGTTTTAAGGATAAAGTGGGTCAGCAAGGGTAGCCAATAGAATTCCATAAGGATGGGTGTGATGTGATCCAATTTCTTCAAGACCTGAATGGGTCTTGCTGCGGCATGTAGGATGCCTTGAAAGAAGGCTAGTGTGGAGTCCGGAACGCCCATTCAGATGTGAGAGTGTGAGGTCTTGGACAGGAGTTGTGAAGTGGCTTTATGAGAGAAACAGTTTCACCGTTTCTTAGAACAGATATCTAGTAGCAGACCGTCTTTGTGTTTTTGGCAATGTGCTTCCTAAGGGTGAGGTTGGTATCCCAGGTGAATCCAAGGGACTAATGGAGAAAACCCTCTTGCATTTACTTAGTCAATCATACATCATTGTCCACCTTTTTCAATATGGCCTGCACCTGTGCAGCTCAGGTAAGTAGCCCTAAGGTGTTAACACTGTGCACATGCACATCTATGTGGGATGAGCTAAGAATACTGATCTCTAAACCATCCTGGTGCTTCTGCACAGGCAGCGTGATACAGATGGAACCATGTATAAGCTAGTTAAGGCTTGTGCAAGTCACTTTAATTTGGCATCCAAAAATAATGCCCTCCTTTCTTTTTGACTAAAATGTAAGCTGCAAGTGGTTTCCTGATTTTACAATTTGGTGAACACTGTGTCAAATACACATTTTTCATTAATTAAAAGTAGAGAAAACCCCAATGTGACTGTTCCAATGGATTAAAAGGCCCTGAGCACTGAGCACAAATAAATTAACAGATAATTTGAGCATATTTATGGTCCATCATTCGCTTTGGTATTTATGATATTTCCTGAGCCAGCCAATAATGAGATTCGGGTTTCCATTGCCCTGCTGCCCAAGCTAACTACTCTTATGGGCAGCTTGCAGTTCAAAGTCACCACTGAACAGTAGACCCATTTTGATAGGATTATTCTTCTGCTTTTAGAGACAGAGGACGGAGAAGTGATCTCGATGTGGTGATTAGGTGACACCTACTTGCAAGAAGGGCCTCATAATCCAGGGCATCGTAATCCTGAAAAGATCACCAGATGACAAATAGTTTAGTGAGCATCACGCAGCACACCACTTTCACTTCAAGCTCACATTTCAAATGAATTCATTTTAAAAACCAACATTCCAGAACAGAAGCTGCATTCTAGAAGACAACTGTGACCATTATGGAAACATAGGGGATCTACTACCACCTCAAAGGGATAATGAGGGGATAGCCAGAACTATGTCACCATTCACATCAGGGGTTCACTGTGTAGTCTAGGAGGAAAGAAACCTGTTTTGCTTTGCCACTCAGGGGTGCCATTTTGAGAGTACCAAAGTGATGTGCTGTTTTGCAGTGTTGGTTAAGAGTGCCATAATGAAAGTACCCAAAGTGCTCAGCATGGGGGTGAACAATCTGTGGATTGTCTTTCAGGAGTGGTGGAGTGATGTGGCATTTTAGGATTGGGCAAAGATACCCACCTTCCAAAATGCTCTTCTCCACTTTACACCCCTATATAAAGGAACGACTTTAAAAACAGAGGAAACAATAGAAGAAGAAAGGCTTCCCGTGTGTAAAATCCGCTACCTGTATAATATTTTAGTGTTGCATGTCTTGGAATTCTGTGGACTCTGTCTCCAGGGCCAGTTGAACTGGAATCCTAATACAGAGGGCAGTAGAGATGGACAAGCTGGAGACCCTGAAGGAGAGAATTCACTTGGACTTCTATGGACTGGTCCTGGCTGGAGGTATTTCAGAAAGGGAACCCAGACTTTTGCAATGCAGATAAGGGCCATTCAAGTAGCAAGGAAGCGACAGACCTGGAAAATGCAGGCAGGTTGTGTAGTCTTCTTTGAGAGCCATGGGATGTTGCTGCTGAGGGATCTGGACCAGCCTACCAGGAGCTGGGGGCAAGAGGAATGGTCTCCTAGTTCTTCCTCAGTGAAAAGAGAACAGTCAAAATAAAAAACCTCCATCAAGAGATTTCCAAAAATGTAAAGGCCTTAAGACCATACAGAATCACTCCTCAGGATTACAAACCAAAAACCCTATCTAAAAATCACCAACTAGGCCAGAAAAAAAAAGTTCACAGAGTACACCAAGAGGAGGTCCACTGACTCTGTGGATCAGCCAAGGAGACCACACCATAGTGCTAGGATTACAACACACTCAGGGTGGGCCAGAGCCCCAGGGGAACCAGCTCGTTTAGAAATCTCATAATCTAACATTCCCTCAGACATCACCACTTTCCACCCCTGACTGGCCCAGGAGGCAATGGCTTCCCCGGCTTACAGAGCCTCCCACTTTGCAACTACACTGAACATCTTCACAGGAGCTGGAGGAACAAACCAGTAGCATAGAGGACGGATTGTGTTCCTACGCAATCCATGCAGACAGCGTTTGTGGGTATCCGGCAGGGGAGCATAACACCCACTCTTTGAAAATATTAATAAACAACTGCAGGTCAGAGGAGCACACCATAAGGCCCTGCGGGTAAAAATAACAATGTGAATATTTCAGTGGATGTGTACCCGGAGGATCAAGGGCAACATGCACAGTGTTTGTTGAGTGCTGATGGGAGCTAGAAGAGTTTTAGGAGCCCAACAATCATTGTGAACTGCAACCCTCTAGGTCTTTTGGGTCATTAGGAGTGACCCCAGGAATGTACTGTTCACTTTTCAAGCAGTACTTTAAAAGGGGCTTTTTGTAAAAAGCTTTGTGGTATATGGGCTTTTGTGGATTTGTCCTCTGAGGTTGCTAGGCAGCGTATACAACCCTGCTACTGAATTGTCAGTTGCTTCATTTTTAAGATAGGTGCAACTGAAAGTCAAAAGAATTGTATATTTTTTTAAACCAATGGTAATTTGCTTTACTGAATATTTTTTAGTAAGGCCTGAAATAATTTCCTGATTGAAGTTCATTATACAAAGAGCTATTATTTGTGCGTTTGAGGATTATAGTGACACCCTGACAAAGTCAGTAGGCCTGTCTTTGTAATTAATGTTCTCGTGTTGTGTGAGGTGTATAGGAAGTATAATGTTTTGTGGGTTGCTGCCTGTTTCAGCACAGAGCTTTACAGGTGCTTCTAGTATGGGGGAGCGAAGGTATAATTAGGGGGTTACATAACTTTTGTATCCATTGTAGCTTGTGAGCTATTTAAAGGGTGTCCCCATAGATTTTTTCAACAATCATTCTGTAACTATTTGTTAATTTGGGTTTAGTATTTCTTTTTGTTTGTATTAAATCATTTTACTTTTTCTAGGAACAGGCACTGACTGGAAAGTGATTAAGTGTTTCTGTGTTGTTGGATTCTCAGTCTCTAGCTCCAGGTACCTCTCCTAAATCTTGGACAGCTTTGCCTTGCTACCCTGAGAGTCAGGAGCTAAAAAGTACTGCCTGGTTCCCAGTTTGGGGGTCTGTCATACATGAGGGCAAGTTTATTAGAGGCGAAAGAGCTCGGTTATTATGACTGTGGCCCAGTACATTCTGACAACCTTGGGGCCCTCCACTGCATTTCTTACTAGTAAATGATGGAGCTGTCCCAGATGCCAAATACCTCAAGGTTCCTTCACCTATATGCAATGTTTCATCTAATTATTTTCCTCATTATAAATATTTTGGCAGTCATGGGTGTCTGTGAGCCACAGCCAAGGTTACGTGTGCTGAAGGCATGCAACAATTTACAAAGCAAATGCACATTCACCAACATCTGTGAAAACTACAAAGTCTTGCTTGAAACTAAAATGCAAACAAGTGCATTTTCACTTCCTTAGCTCCATTTGAGGCAGTTTGTGAAGTAGATACTCACCCATGCCATGACACCATGCAGGGATTTCAAATGGTGGCATTTCTTGCAAGATGTGATGTGACTGATATACATTGTACTATCCTCTTCAAACCTCACCTACCACAATAAAATATATTTGAATGGACTTAACCTCTGGAATATGAGCTTTTTACGCACTATGGTAACAAGCTACATACTTGTGGCAGAAGGGTTTGCAAGTCAACAAAGACACTTATTTAAAACGTATTTATGCTTTTTGCCATAGTTTTCCCTATATTGAAGGTATGGGCACATGAAGAATGAACAGACAGAAACGTGGATCATGGATCCCACCAAGATTGCTATGACAAGGCTCAAAGGTAACAAGGTTAGAAGTGATAAGGGTTCAATGCTAAAAATTCACATAAAACAATCAGTAAAGATGGAAATGTAAAAATAAATGCAAATTATTTATCACATTATAACACTTTGCACAAATACTGCAGTGCCCGAAAATTTACTTATGGGGCTGCATAGTTATTCTTCATGGTCATTAATTGACATATTAAATGCTTTCTCTGCACCAAAATTGGTATCTACCATATGCCCTAGGCAACATACCAGAATTGTATCTCATGCATGAATTGGGCCCATGGCCTACTTGATAATATTAACTCAGCTGGCACAATAATCATGTCTTGTTGTGGAAAATGACTAAAATCGGTATACATAAGCGGCGTTCATTTATGTTCACCACAGCCACTGTTGAAAGTAGAGCGACAATCATGAAAACGGTAGCCACGCCATCTTGTCCCTTTTAGGCCCCATCGCGAAAGTAGGTGGCAGCCATTTTGTGTCACGACCTCTCTGCCCACTGCCAATAGCCTGCGCGCCTCTCCCCCTCACACCCCAGCCTCGCAAGCATTCCCCCGCGCCCCGACAGCCCCCGGTTTCTCCTGCTTGGACCATAAGCGCAACTCTAGCGCGACCCTGTCTCCGAGCCACATCCCGTGCTGAACCCCCTCGCTCTTTCATCTCATTCAAAGAACAGGCCTTTTTTTGATAACCTCTTCCTCCCTGCCCGATTGTCCAGCCCGATCCCAGGCCATCACCTAGCCCGGCAGATGCAGTTTATTGCCCCCTACAGTAGGGCCCCGCCTCACATCAAAGGAGCGGTGGTCAATCAATACCCTCACACCTCCATATCCGAACGATCGCCCACTTTCCCGTTCCCAGCAGAATGTCCAGCTGCGCGACAACCACCACATGCTGAGGTCGAGGTGGGAACTCTACTGTAAATATGTGTGGGAACGGGGGTGAAGCGGGGATTCCGAGGATGCCTTTCCGTACATCAAAGTATTAACAAGAATGTGTTTTATGTAATAAAGCAATAAACCTGTGTATAAGAGGCCAGGCCTCAAGGATGCGTTTAGAGCACCTCGAGAAGATACCCTGTTGTCTGATTTGACGTGTTCTGCTCCGTCGGAATAAACTCCTGTTTCCTGCCTTCTGTCTCCAGCGCCTGCCTCTTTGTTTGGTAATCTCGAATGGTATGAGAGGCGGCTAACGCCGGGCAAATACTGAAGGGTTCTTGGTCGAATTCGGCCCTACCTTTCGACAATTGGCGTCCAAAACGTGGGGCCCATCAGCGACGCGTGGATCCAGTGAGAGAGGTCCCAACGACAGAGTGAATGACTGCAACGATCGGGAAGTGCACCTGCCCGATAGACCCTCGTCTGGCAGCCGATCACCCGAACTTCACCGGTTCCGAGCAGACCTCTCTCGAGTGATCTACGGTCCTGACTGGGAACCATCAGGAGTGCCACAGCAATTACAGAGAATAGAGGACGATCAGGCGCTGGAAGCGGGAGATGAGAAACTGTCCATGCAGTCCGGGTAAGGTCGTGTAAACACGACGAATTGCGAATTGATTGTTTGATTGTTTGAAAATACTAGTATTACTCATTTGATTGTTTCTGAGAGATTCTCTATTTGCAAACAAGCACGGAGTCGCCATACTCTGTTTAGTCTTTGCAGATAGTGAAGGGTAGGTAACGCAGGCCTTTGCCCCCGTTGTAACCCGTCGTGCCTACTTCCCTCTCCATTTGATTGATTGTTATCCAAGCATTTACTGTTTTGGAATTGGTTCTCTTTGGATCATTCTCTATTTACAAAAAAGCACAGAGTCGCAATACTCTGTTTAGTCCTTGTGAATAGTGAAGGATAGGTAACGCAGGCTTTTGCCCCCGTTGTAATCCGTCGTGCCTATTTTTATCCCTCATTTGATTGATTGTTTGACCGAACTTTGATCGTTCGGAATTGGTTCTCTTTGGGTTATTCTCTATTCACAAATAAGCACAGGGTCTCAATACTCTGTTTAGTCTTTGCGGATAGTGAAGGATAGGTAGTGCAGACTTTTGTCCCCTTTGTAACCCGTCATGCCTATCTTTGCCCCGTTTGTTGGTAGTTGGTTCAGCCCGGACCGTTTATTAGAGGCAGATCATCCGGCTCCACCGGAAGACGCCCCTAATAAAAAGGACATATATATATAAAAAAATTGCGGGTTAGCCGCTGTATCGTGCTAGCAAACAAAAAAAAAATATATATATCGTTAGGAAAAACAAAAGGAATCGAGCAAAATCAGTAGGCCACTGATGGGATCTCTTTTCTGACCTCGCTAAAATAAGAAACATTAGGAACAACCCCTCATGAGAAATATGAAACTAGTGAGAAGAATCGAGCTCGACGCCATGATGGATGCAAGACAGCTCGGCTCCACCGCCCACCCCGCCCAAATAACGACAAACCCTATGCAAATATTATAAATATATACAACACTCCAGCAAAGTAACATGTTAAACTTTTTATTAAACAACTATTTAAAACTTTTTATTAAACAACTATTTACATGGCAGCTGGCTGCAACAACAAACCCAACGCATTCGCCGTCTGCTTAACGCTGTTCCTGTCCCGCCTTCAATGTTGGGCTACTTTGAGCTACTTTTTAGTATGCTTTGGGCTATAAAAAATCTACAAAAGCCATCAGCCGGCGAGGCAGCGTCGGTAGCGGCCGGTTGAGCGAATAGGCCGGAGGCTACCCAACGCGCCAAGGCCTTGCTGGCAGCCATCGGCCGAAGAGGCCGTCGGGTGGATGGCCCGGAAGCACCATGGCCACGATGTCGTTGTACTGGCCTTCCCATTCGTCCGCCTGAGGTGGCATCCGGACGGCGTGGTGGCGCTGGGAGGGAGAAGCGGCGCGGACGAGCCTCCCCCACCTCCCCAGGTGGAGGTGCCTCAGCTACACCCCAGCGCTTCACTCGGCCAACTGAGTTGCGCCCGCTCTTGCGGCACAGTGCCTCGCTCGGCCAGCTGAGTTGTGCCCGCTCTGGCGGAACAGTGTCTCATCCACCATCCAGCTGAATTGCACCCGCTCTTGCGGTGCAGCGACAGGCGGCTGCCACGGAGCTCAAAAAATGGCGGCCAACACCCCGGATTTGGGCCTGGTCCGTTGGAGTGGCGCTGGGCTGCCTTGGAACTCGGATGCTAGCCTGCTCGGGCATGAGCCCCACTCTTGAAGACGTCCTCTCAGTTTTAAAAATTCTTCGAAAGTCACTGGCCCTCGGCTCCCGCAGGCTTCCGGTGGGGACCACCGCCACTGTTGCTCGACTATCCCCCATGGATATGCCACTGCCCCGGGCGACCGCCACCTTATCCACATCTGGTATCGAAGGAAAGACTGATTCAACGTGTCGGTGGAGGGATACACCTGCTGTCCCGCTCTCCGGAGTGGCCACAACATTGTCACAAGATGGTGGTGCTCTCGTGCTGACACCGGCCTTTGTACTGCCAAACTCGATCAGCTCCGGTGGGATCTCAGCGGGACCCGGTAGGGAAGATATTGCCTTCCTCGCCTTTAAGCCGCAGTCCACGCCGCTTGTCCTCTCTGTTGGCGCTAACGAACTTTTTGGACTACCGAAAGGGATTCTGGTCCGGCCGCTAGTTGTCAGAGGCATTTGAACTATACTCTGCACCCACCCGGCCACGCCCCAAAATGGCACCAGTATAGGCGAGACTTGCAACTCCTTATGACGTTCTAGTTGCGTAGCCTTGATATTATGGGATATGTATACGGTCCTTGAGCACGTGGCGGGCGGGGAAGGATACTGACTGGGCATGCGGACAACCCTACTGATATTGGTTCTTATTCACTATTGATTATTGTATTTTCGAAGTAATGCTACTCATGATGCTCGCCCATGGTATGCGTATAAACGATTTTATTGTAACTGATCTTGTTTTACTTTCAATTATAAAATCAACCTTCATTGATCCTGCAACCATTTGTCTCGTTCGAGTTTTTACAAGCAAAATGAAGCAATTTTGGTTATGAAAAATTAGAAAGGCATGGTACATACGAACAATGCGAAAAGAATAGTCAAGATCTGTCGTATTTTTGCATTCCTGCAGCATAAGCAATAGGTAAAAGACTCGGATATTTAGATATATCTATGAATAGGACGATAGACCAGTTCCTCTGGGCTGCAATGCCGAGATTCAAGGTACTGCTTCCCACAGAAGCTAAGTTAGGCACGTGGTAGGTAAAAACATTTTCGTGTTTTTGCGCGCTGATGTGCTTTGTACGCTGTCACCCCCCCCTTCTCTTTCTCTGCAGGTTAATATCGGAATTTCAGCTGGAGTATGGAGAAGACCCAGAATGCACCTTGTTACACGCAGAAAGAAGAAGAATTGTATGGTATGAATGCGCGCGCGGGCCCCGATTTGTGTTGTATGAATGCTCATGTGTGGCGCACGTCTGGGTTGACGGACGAATGCTTTTTTTTGTATGACTGAGGTATGGATCGAGCGGTTAATGGAATAAGAAAAACAAGCCCGAACATGATACCTGCATGTGAAGGACGAGAAAGAATATAGCACTTACCCTACCTAGGAACGACTCTCTCTCTCTCCCTCTCTGGAGCTAGTGAATGGGAGAGTGGCTTACGCCAGAAACTTGAAGGGTTATTGTAGTACCTCGGACCCCAACCGATATCCCAAATGAACGCCCTAAATGACGCGCACCAGTGAGTCAACTTAATGTGCAGACTAGATGAGAAAAGTTAAGGATACCCCGGGTTGGGATTCATCTAAAACCCCCCCTCAGCCCAGAAATTAGGGATATTGGCCCAGATGTAGGTAAAATAGATTTACCGATTTTTAATTACCGAATCCTACCGAATTCGGTAATTAAAAATCGGTAAATCTAAGGGGTGGATATGTAGGAACATCCAGATGTTCCTTTTACCGAATCGGTAAATATCTGTATTTACCGACCGGTAATGCCCCATTCATTCCTATGGGCTTTGAATAGGAATGAATGGGGCATTACCGGTCGGTATTTACCGATTCGGTAAATACCGATTTTGACAAGGGTGCAGGGGGTGTCACTTTGACACCCTCTAGCAACCCCAAAAAAGATTCGGGGGCCATGTGGCAGGCATACCTGCCCTAAGGGCAGGTCTGCCTGTCATATGGCACAGGTGTGCATGCACACATGTGCATGCACACCGGAATCGGTTTTTTACCATGAAGTTGGATTTCATGGTAAAATACCGATTCTGTAAGGCTTGTGGGACTCAGAAGAGTCCCACCTACATCTCATTGTTACCGAATCGGTAAAAATACCGAATCGGTATTTTACAGATTCGGTAAATTTACCGATCGGTAAATTTACCGAATCTGTAAAATATGTGGCCCTACATACCATTTTGTGAATCTCGGTCGGTAACGGCCGAAAATACCGATTTTCGGCCCTTACCGACCGACCTACATCCGGCCCTTAGTCATGTTTTAGATTCACCCCCTCTTCTTCCATCCTCATAGAAAAGTCAGAATTGCACCATCGCACATCCGACAGGCACCCCTCCTTTACCTCAACTCGGATCGTCATTTGTTAGATGTTGGAAGGCCCCACCGTGAGTATAAGCACGACTGGACCAGTGTCCGACCAATTAAAAGGAGTAAGTAGTTATTGAAGCGAGGTTACCAACAGAAATTGTCTGCTATTAGGAAGGAAGGAGAACGACGAGCTCGACCCCCAAATTAATTAAATGGAGTACTGAAAATATGCAACACGCATGAAAAGGCTCTTTCGCCAAAAATAGCCCTCTGTTTTATCTTAAGTTTTCGTACTTGATGTATGTACTCTCGCACCCTATCTGGTATTTGTGTATATGAAAACTATGAATTTATGTTTTCCCTCAGCTTGTGTTTTTTTACGTGAAACTGACCCGTACTGATCTATATGTGTGTGCACTGAATAGCCTATTATTGTACACGTCTCTCCCTCTCTCTCCCTCTTTTTATGTTGTACGTGTACTAATAGCCTATTTGGTACGCACGACGCTCTCTCCCTCTAAGGGCTCCCTCGCTCCCTTTTGAATAAATGACGACACTGTACCTCGCCGGTACGGGAATAATTGGCTCTTAGACACGACAGTGTTTGAACAAATTGACAGAAACAAAACGATCGTATTTTTGCCATATTACTGCCTCTCCTTTCTGTAAAATGATGAAACTTAATTGGCTGAGAAAGAAAGGACAGGTGAGACGACTGATGTCCCCTAATCTGACCCTTAAAAAGGGAACTCTATGTCAGTGGCTTTTGTCTTAAGTACTTTGGTAACACCACCCTCATCGTTCGGATTACCTCCGCCCATTGTACAAAAATAGAATGTCCGATACGTTCCCGTTCCTCCAGAATGGTCCCAGTTCCGTCCCAGAAAATCTTAAAGACTGTAGCTATAGTCCCATGATGACAGCATTTCACAATTTTTATAAATTAACAGACCTTGAAGAAACATATAGCTCAACAGGATTTGTTTTAGACAAACGCGAGTCTCTACTGAAGGAGCCGGTTTGAATTCGATAAACTATGTAATTTTTAGACATCAGACTTCTTGCCACGTTCGCAAATATAACCAGAGTAAAACGCCAGACAGACGTGTTGTTTGAAAATAAAAATGCTTGCCAACCTGCACTACAGCAATGATGCATGAGTTAACAACATACCCCGATGTAAGGATTACTAAGCATCCACCCTATCGTGACCAATGAACGTTTCCCCAACTACTTGGGGTTGGGAGAGAAATTAAAGTGTGTAAACGTCTTCCCCTGCCAATTCTCTAAAAATTGTTTTTTTATACTCATTCAAGGATAACGTGCAGTCGTCGGGAGGAGAGAGGCCGGATGTGACGCACAGCCTTGCTGCAGATCGGGGAAAATCTATGACCTCGACCTAGGGGGAGCCGCAGAGCAAAGAGTTGCGGGACAAGGCACCGTTCTCAGCGTGGAAAGTGAAGGAAAGAAGGGCCACCCAGAAGCCCCTGCACGTTGATGAGCTCGTGCCGAAAGTCCCAGCCCATTGTGCCCGATTGATTGGCCCGCTTGCTTGAAATTTCTGCCCTCCTTGGTCCGTTTCAGATCTGATCCCACTCCACCCTCTCTTCCCTCGGCCTCCCAAAGCACGCCCCCATAACCCCCCCTTTTTTTCATATGGAATTTTTGAACTTGACTCTGAGGACAAACACAGGACGGTGGTACAAGAGCAAAGAATGGCCACACCCTGCAACGCGAGATCTGAAGTAGAGCCGGACACGTAGCTCCACCGCCGGTGCTCAACAGCGCCAACGAAAGAGGAAGAACGATGAGAGCCTACCAGTGACGGCTCGCTGTAAAAAGACACTGGTCAGACGAACCCTTTTTGAACATTGCCACCCCTTGATTGTCCCTTGTCAAGTTGAATTTCTCTCCCAACCGCTTCGTATTGATTACCACCCAATTGAGTTTTCATAACCTTACATCGGTCGCTTTTCAATTGTACAAGGATAACTAAGAAGGCGTTAACTCTATACCTTGATGATTGTAGAACACCAGTTATGCACATGAACATGCTGTTTAGTTTTGATCCCCATGGAGTCCAGACCTCAAGTGATAATAGCCCTTATTCTGCCAGAACATTTTCTGTATGACATCATGCTTGTATTCGAACGAATTTCCTACATCGCCTAAATAATGTCCCCGTCTCCAAGGTCTAACGTATGACACAGCTAATGTAATTTTATATGCACTGCCTCCTCGCCTATCGCATTGACTAAATGTGGTTATGTACGATTCTGTCAGCACTTATAGTAGGATTATTTCCATCTGCCCGTAATGCATATGGGCTACCAAAGACCTCGATAGACAGCCCAGCCACATGCTTCCCTTATTAGTAAAACTAGATGTCGGCTTGTACGTCCTTACCTCAGACATGAACAGAAATGAACTAGCTCATGATAAAAACTGGGGACTGTGGAAAATGACTAAAATCTGTTTACATAAGCGGCGTTCATTTATGTTCACCACAGCCACTGTTGAAAGTAGAGCGACAATCATGAAAACGGTAGCCACGCCATCTTGTCCCTTTTCGGCCCCATCGCGAAAGTAGGTGGCAGCCATTTTTTGTCACGACCTCTCTGCCCACTGCCAATAGCCTGCGCGCCTCTCCCCCTCACACCCCAGCCTCGCAAGCATTCCCCCACGCCCCGACAGCCCCCGGTTTCTCCTGCTTGGACCATAAGCGCAACTCTAGCGCGACCCTGTCTCCGAGCCACATCCCGTGCTGAACTCCCTCGCTCTTTCATCTCATTCAAAGAACAGGCCTTTTTTTGATAACCTCTCCCTCCCTGCCCGATTGTCCAGCCCGATCCCAGGCCATCACCTAGCCCGGCAGATGCAGTTTATTGCCCCCTACAGTAGGGCCCCGCCTCACATCAAAGGAGCGGTGGTTAATCAATACCCTCACACCTCCAGATCCGACCGATCGCCCACTTTCCCGTTCCCAGCAGAATGTCCAGCTGCGCGACAACCACCACATGCTGAGGTCGAGGTGGGAACTCTACTGTAAATATGTGTGGGAACGGGGGTGAAGCGGGGATTCCGAGGATGCCTTTCTGTACATCAAAGTATTAACAAGAATGTGTTTTATGTAATAAAGCAATAAACCTGTGTATAAGAGGCCAGGCCTCAAGGATGCGTTTAGAGCACCTGGAGAAGATACCATGTTGTCTGATTTGACGTGTTCTGCTCCGTCGGAATAAACTCCTGTTTCCTGCCTTCTGCCTCCAGCGCCTGCCTCTTTGTTTGGTAATCTCGAATGGTATGAGAGGCGGCTAACGCCGGGCAAATACTGAAGGGTTCTTGGTCGAATTCGGCCCTACCTTTCGACATTGTTGTAAAGTCATCCAGTGCCGTGGGCACCCCAAACTTTCTGCTGACAGGTACTGGTGGTAACTGACTCTGACTGACCCTGGGCTCTGCCTATCTATGCCCAAGGCCAGTACCATAATTAAAAGACACTTACAATACAGTGAACACACTTACATACACTAGGGTAAAATATGGATTAGGGTACCCCTATGGTTGGCATGACCTCCATTATAAGGCCCTAGTACATAATAGAGCAGGGGAATTAAAACTACCTTTAAAACCCTGGCATTTGATAGGTAATGGCAGTTTAAAGGCCAGCAGCTTTTCTGCACTTGCATATGTGTACTGCTGGAACCTGAGGTCAGTTTAATAGCAGCCATGTGTTGCAAGACTGCTTTTAAAAAGCAAATTGTGCTCGAACTCGACTTTGGTGTTTGTGGCACTTAAAAATCATTAAACTACAATGTTTAGTCAGATGAGGTACCCCCAGGGTCTCCCCTAGGTGTCCCAGGGGTAGAGGATTAGGTATTTATAAGGACGACCTTCATAAAATGTGTTTTATGTGCCCTGGTTTAGTGAAATTCCACATTTCACTCCCCACATTGTGGTAAAGTGCTTCCTAAAATCAACCTTTGTGCTAGGAAGGACTGTGGCGTGAGAATCTACAATATTTGTACATATTTGGAAACCCTAAATTCTCCTCTTCGTGTTCCAGGGGTGCGGGGTCCTGTAGATGTAGGCAGGGTCCTTATAAAAGATGTTTTATAAGCCCTGGTGGTGGAGAAATGGCCCAGTTCGATTTCCCCATTGCAAATCCCCAGCCACATTGGTTAGCATGACAAGAAGTCATTGATTAAGAACTAAAGGAAGGGTTGTCATAAAAATGTCATTCAAGGACTCAGTAGAATGTACTGATAAATCCAACAATATGCTATTATTGAATTTATCCTAAAATATATTGGCAAGAAGTTATAAGGCGTTCTTGTCTGTGAGCCTAAATTCAGCCTTCTAGGGCTTTGACCTGATTGCCAGAGTTACATGGATTAACCAGGCTGCTTTGAAGAGGTACTAAATGACCCCTAGGGTTAGAGAACACTTTTGGGAGTAGAAGGTACTTGGCATAGGAATGCCAGAGCCAGGGGGAGGGGTCGTAAAAAATATTATTCGTTAGAAGGAGGAGACTAAGGTAAGCATGGGCGGATTTTGCGGATCCACGATTCGCGGATTCAGCGGATTCACGGATCGTGGATCCGCAAAATCCGCGGATTCAGCGGATTTGCGGGTTTGGGGGCGGGGCTTCCTCGAGCGTGTGGGCGGGGCCAAACGGACGGGGCTTCCACGCGAGCGCACATGCCTCTTGTGTGTCTAAAAGGTCAGAGACCGATCAGAGCAGCAGATTAAGAGACAGAAGCCCCTGGTCACAGGAACAGCACGGGGGTTGCGCTCGTATGCTGAATGAGTCACTGCATTTGCGCTTCAACTAGTTCCAGCGACCAAGTGTGTGTCACTATGCAATCGCGCCGAAGTGCGCAGGGGTCCCTTGAGTGAAATGTCCATCATAGTGGGTAAATGGCGGGAAGACGGTGCACACCTCGAGTGTGTGGGCGGGGCCAAACGGACGGGGCGTCCATGCGAGCATGCCTCTTGTGTGTATAAAAGGTCAGAGACCGATCAGAGCAGCAGATTAATTTTTGGGCTGATGAATGAGTCACTGAATTTAAGCTTCAACTAGGGCACATGCTTTATTGATATTTGCAAGTGTTTCCTGTTGAGGTTTATTTTTTTGTGCCAGGACCGTCGTGCCCGAATGAACCCTGCCCTTCATATTTATTCAAGAAGACACCACTGTTGAAATAATTTACGATGGCGCCGGCAAGCTGCCAGCGCCATCCTGCAAAAGTTACTTAATTAGCTTCAACAGGAAGCTCCAACTGCTAAAATAAAGCAGGCGCTCGAGCCCCTGCTGTATCTTATCTGTTAGAGCTTCCTGTTGAAGCTAATTAAGTAACTATTGCAGGATGGGCGCTGGCAGCTTGCCGGCGCCATCGTTAATTAGGCGCGCTTGAACTTTTGACCGCAAAATCCGCTCCGATCGCGGATTGCGGATTTTCGGCAAATCCGCGAGAGTTCGCGGATCGCGGATTTGCCGAAAATCCGCAAAATCCGCGATCGGAGCGGATTTTGCGCTCATGCTTAGAGGAGACAGGCAGGAGAGTCTAGTTTCATTTACACCCCTACACTTTGAACCCAGCCAGATGTTAGGATTAAGGAAGGAATGAGCAGATGCAAGGATGAGAGACTATAGATGAACCATCTTGAAGGTGTGTTTAACTAGCTTTTGATCCTCTGCTGAAAATTCTGATATACAGAATTTTGGAAAAATAGTGCTTTTTGGGAGACCATTGTGCCACACTTCAGAGGACGTGGTCATGATCTGGGGTGTTGTCCTCCACCTCATTGGACAGGAGTGTCCTCTTGCTTGACCCCCAGAGAACACTGAATAAGTATCTGAGAGGGGCAGCGGCTCTCAGACCTGCTGCCTGAAACTTAGGAAAAAGACGTGTTGAGAGTCTGATTTGCTTCAACCAGGCCCTGCACTCTGACTGACTGCGCCTGCTGCACAATCTGGAATTACAGCCCTGCGGATCAAACCTGCTTCAAAAGGACTAAAGAGAGGAATTGCTGCAAGCTACAGGTTTACAGAGCTCACCTGCATCAACTGCACCAAGAGCCCCCTGCCTGGAGTGTCTCCATTGGACTTTTAAGGGTGCTGTACAGGTGCATTGTGGGAATTGTGGTCCCAACCAAGGACCATCTTGGAGATTTCAGACCCTGGGATTGTGTTTTGAACAATTTGGACCATCACGAGGAACTTCAGGAAGAAATTCTAAAAGTTTGGTGAATTTTTGTGAAAAAGCTCCAGAGAGTGGCTTGACTCCAACAGAAAGGCAATCCTTTGAACCCTCACTGAATCCGGCCTGCTGGATGAGGTTGCACGACGACTGGTGAGAAATCCTGCAGAAAACTTTTTGTGTGAAGGTAAAATCTAGACCGGGCCCTCCAGGTTAGTGTATACGACCAGGGCTCCATCGCAGTCTCCTTCAAACTTTGGCTTTGTCCCAGTCAGAGGAAACCAAATGTCCAAAAGTGGCACTATTGATTTCTAAGCACTAGAAAGTGTTTAATTTAAAAAGAACCCATATCTCCTGTTCCCTACAGCAGACATATTTTGTTTATGTGTCATTTTAAGGATACAAATATGTCCTATTTTTATAAATAGGTGCTGGGTTTTTATTGGGTGGTGTGGCTTAATTATTTACTGAATTGGTGTTTTTAAATTACACACCTGTCTTTAAAGTTAATCCTGCCTGCTCGCAGGCAAACTACCAAGGGTTGAGAATGGGAATAATTTTCTAAGACCTATTCTGAGCCCGATATTGTGTTAGTGGTATTTTTGCCAGTAGTATATGTATATTTGCCACTAATAATGATCCACTTTCCAACACTTGTCTTTTCACAAATCAACTCAGAGGTTTGAAGTTCATTGCAAAAACGAGCAGCTATCTTTTGATTTCCAATGTACATCCTCTTTTAATAACAAAAGGTAACTGCCATTAGAATCACAGACCAGCACAGATGTCAGAGAGGGCTGGAGAAGGAACCAAAAGAAGCACTGGAACTATTTTTATACTAGCCCAAATCTGTGTGAGATGCAAGCAATCACACTTAAGTTGTGTGCATCTTTATTTACTAATGGTGGTATGGACTATATATGTAAACAAGGGCTCGGACCATTGACAGCTAGGCTCCTGTAACACTGCAGGAACTCATGGCAGCTCGTTCTTAAAAAAAACTATGCCGTTCTCTCCGCCACCCATCCCAAGCTCTCCTTATCGCACATCCTCTCGTTGTATGTCTCAATTCTGTTTCCACTTTTGCTTTCACATTTTATTTTCCAAAGTGGAATTTTAATTAATTTGCTTAAATATAAATGAGCCCGATTTTTAATATCCATTGTCTCCAACAAAGAAACAGTCACTTAAATTAAAACATATAAAAAATAAAGAATGCAACCTCTGTGGCTGAAGTACCACACAGAGTTGGGTGAAAATAAAACAGAGGAGCATTTTTCCTGAGACTGTCACATCATTAGCAAATTAATATCAGCACGGTTTCATCAGCGGGACAAGAACATAACTTACACATGATGCGCAGTAGTAGGAGTCTGCGCAGTAAAAGCCGTAGCCACACTGACGTAGTGCCTAATTTGTAAAATATTAAGTGCAGGTGCTCTAATTTTTTGGGAGGACACACCCACTTCCCTGGCCTTGCCCACTTCATTCTGTGGCCCCACCCACTTCCCTTATTGCTCCACCCACATCATCAAGCCTCAACACATCAGAGCCACTTCCTCACTTCTTAAGTTCCACAAGAAGCTTAAGACACATAAGCAACATACCTGCCCAAGTGCCTGGGTACCCTCTTGGGTGATTAGTGCGCTATACAAATCAAAATGCCTCCGCCCGACTGATCATCAACGTCCCCCGCCGCAGCCACATCACCCCCCACCTGAGAAACCTACACTGGCTCCCCGTCGACAAGAGGATCACCTTCAAACTGCTCACACACGCACACAAAGCACTCCACAATGCCGGACCAGCCTACCTGAACAGTAGACTCAGCTTCCACACTCCTTGCCGCCAGCTCCGCTCCGCCAGCCTCGCCCTCGCCGCCATCCCCCGCATCCAACGAACAACCTCAGGTGGCAGATCCTTCTCCTACCTCGCCGCCAAGGCCTGGAACACCCTTCCTACCCACCTACGGCAGACCGAAGGCTTATTTGCCTTCAGAAGACTCCTCAAGACCTGGCTCTTCGAACAGTAGCAAAGCTTTCACCCCCCCACCCCCCTCAGCACCTTGAGACGCTCACGGGTAAATAGCGAGCTCTACAAATAGATTGATTGATTGATTGATTGATTGATTGATTGAATATAACATAGTATAATTTAAAATATCTAAACCATGTGACAATAACCTAAAAGTCAACTCAAATTAGAGAATGTGTGTAAATCTCAAAATTCATCTTTTGGAAAGGTCATTTGAGGACTCGATGCACTTTTACAAACTAAAGAGAAAGGAAGGGATAAATGTAACTCTGGGCGAAGCACTACGCTACGCTAGCGGAGTTTGCGAAGTTTTCGCAACTTCGCACTACGCGAGCTGCATGTAGCAGAGTGCGAACATGCGTAGTGCAGCGGTCATTTTTTGCTTGTTCGCGGTCCTGAACGTCATGTTCGCGACTGCGAGCAAGCAAAATGAAATCCCGGCGAGATTCTCAACGCGAGGAGGTCAGGTTTCTCATTGTGAGTGGTTGCGCATGCTCGCGACCGCTCTCAATGAGAAACTGCAACTTTAGGATTTACTCCATTCGTTCACGATCCTACTCATAATAAGGGCCATATTTTGGACCAAGTTTTTTCCACGGTTATGATTAATGTACTTGCCCCCCAACCCGTATTATGGTCGGATCATTTCCTAATTACTTTTAGTCTCTCTAGTATCTCTCCTGCCAGATTGAATTCTGTGACTCCGGCTAAACGTACATTTAGGCCTTTCCATTTGTTATCTAGTGAAACGTTACTTCAGGCTTTGGTACGTTCACCTTGCACCTTGTCCGGTAATGTGGAAACTGACCTACCCATTTATACGGAATGGCTCACAACCACACTGGCGGATCTCGTGCCCGAGAAAGCCGTTGAAGCTAGAAACAAACGTGCTTCTGCTCCCTGGTTTTCATCCAAGCTTAAAGAAGCTCGTCAACATTGTAAGAGAGCAGAAAGAATTTGGAGAAAAGACTATCACCCTCATGAGAGAGTAAAACTTAAAGATTTGACAAGATCCTATCATAAATTGATTTGGAGTGAAAAAAAAGTTTATCTCGAACGTCGGATAGATGAATCGGACAATTCGTGTAAGGAGATTTTTAAAATTGTTAGAGACTTTACGTCGCCATCTTTGGCCATTCCTGTTCAGAGCCATTCCAAGCCTTGGCTTGATGAACTTGCACACTATTTTGTTGACAAAATAACTAGTATCCAAGCTGACCTTGCCATTTACTCTAAACAGCCTCGGGTTGTTGACCCTGATGCTCTTTTTTCTGTTAACCCCATTCTTGGGGAATTTCCGCAGTTAAGCCCTGCCGCTTCATTAGTCTATCTGACAGGCTTGAAATCGGGCTCCCCTTTAGATCCTTGCCCGATCTCCTGTCTTAATAAAATAGCCTCTGTGCTAAATGGACCCATAAACTCCATTTTGAATTCTTCACTATCGTCTGGCATTGTTCCACAGGCCTGGAAGAGTGCCCTTATTCTTCCATTAATTAAAAAACCTAATCTTGATCCCATCATACACGCCAACTATAGGCCTATTTCTCTCCTCCCCGCTCTGGCGAAGGTGGCGGAAAAACATGTGCACCGATCTATCTCGGATTTTATCGAGAATAACAACTTGTTGCACAGTACGCAATCTGGGTTTCGTGCGAATTACAGCACAGAGACCGCATTGCTGGAAGTCACCACCGCCATTAGAGAGGTCTTAGACTCGGGTGGCTAGGCCATGTTGGTTATGTTAGACTTGTCGGCGGCGTTTGACACCGTCCCCCATGATACCCTCCTAATTCGACTCTGGGAGTGTGGTCTTAGGGGGACGGTGTGGAACTGGCTTAAGTCATTTCTAGCCAGCCGTCGGCAAACGATCTGGGCGCCACCTCACTCCGCAGCTATGTCAGCCCTGGAAGTGGGGGTCCCTCAGGGGTCTATTCTTAGTCCCCTGCTTTTCAGCATCTTTATGGCCCCCCTTGCAGAGGTTGCGGAGTCGTTTGGCGCTCAGATCGTGTCTTACGCTGATGACACCCAGCTCTTGTTCACTCAGAACAGGAACGAGATGTTTGATGGGACTCGTATCAGAGGCTGCCTAGAAGCAGTCTTTGATTGGTTCAAGAGACACGGCCTGAAATGCAACTCCGACAAGTCGGAGCTGCTTTTTTTCGGGTGTGTCTCTGAACCTAACTGGAAGAATTGGTGGCCTCAGGATCTGTTTCCCCCTGCCAACGCAAGCACCAAGGCCAAAAATTTGGGCATCATTGTTGACAACGAGTTGACTTTTGGACCCCAAATAGCCTGTCTTGCTGGGAAATGCTTTGGCATCCTGAGGATGCTCAGGAAATTCCTCCCTCTGATTTCCGTGAACCATCGCAGGGTCATCGTCCAAGCATTGGTAGGATCACGTATGGACTATGTTAACGTCCTTTATCTGGGTCTCCCCAAATACCTAGTAAGGAGACTTCAGGTTGTGCAAAACTCAGCCGCTCGGGCTATCTATGGTCTCCCGAGAAGAGCTAGTGCCTCTAACTTGCTGAGGGAATTGCACTGGCTCCCTATAGCCAAAAGGGTGCTGTTTAAGAGCTTGACGTTAACTTACAAGGCTCTTCATGACTCAGGCCCTGGGTACATCAAAAAGCGTCTTGCTTTGTACAAACCGAGCAGAGCTCTTCGTTCTGCCTCCTTGTTTCTAATGTCCGTTCCTTCCATCAAACGAACTAGACAAGGGGGGCGCTCTTTTCACTACCTGGCCCCACATGCGTGGTATAGATTGCCTCTTGCCCTTAGACAAGCCCCCAGCCTGATGTCCTTCAGGAAGGCATTAAAAACCTGGCTTTTTACTTATGAACTGTGAAGTCTTTTAACCTCAGTTATGTTTCCTTTCCATTAAAGGTCCTCTTCGCCAAAGCGCCGGGACACTCCATTGCGAGTAGCCGTTGCGCTATAGAAGAACCCAATTAACATAACATAACATAACATAACAAACTACCTGTTCGCGTTGAGAAAGCTGCCGCTCGAGTAATAATCTACTCGAGCAGCAGAAAACTACAGCTCGCACTGTGCAAGATGCCGTTTTCAATGCTTGCACAGTGCCGGATGCTTGTCCGCACTGTGCAATCATTGAAAACGCATCTTGCACAGTGCGAACATGCTACTACGCAGCTCGCGTAGTGCTACGTGAAGTTCGCGTAGTGCGAAGTGCACTTCACGTAGCTTCGCGTAGCGCTACTTCGCGAACTACGCCCACCCTTAGATAAATGAAGGAATATATTACAGAAAGTAGCAACAAATGCAGGCAGGAAAGGGAGTACTGCAATGATGAAATAAGTAATAATGGATGAAAGAAGAAGGAAAGAAGAAAAGAATGTCAAAGGAAGAAAGGAAGGGAAAGAGGGAGAAAGGAAGTGAACGATGTGCAATCGATGAATCGAAAGAAGAAAGGAAAGGAGAAAAAAAAGCTGATGGAAGGGTTGAGGATAAGAAAGGAAGACATTAAGGAAGGGATGAAGGAAGGATCAGGAAAAAAAGAAAGGAAGGAACGAAGTGCGGAAGAAGAAAGAAATGCGCCAAGGGAGGAAGGACGGATGGGGAATGAATGAGGGTGTAAGGAAGCAAGAATGGAAAGAGGAAAGACGGCATGGCTGGAGGATGAAAAGTACTGGGTCAAAGGTGGGACCGATGGAACAATGACAATGTAATATTGAAAAGAAATTGCAAAAGAAAAGATTAAAATACATTTCTGTGTCCTTATCACACCATGGGGTCGATTCCAATCCGGTAAAAAGTGCTCCGAATTGCCGTTCGGAACGTTTTTCCCGTACGAATCGTACCCTGCAACGTCCCCCGTACGTACGACAAAGTACAATTCGTACCAGGAGCCGTACTCCATACGAGTCGTACAAGACACCGTACGACTCTAATTTCCGTACGATTCTCCCTCGGAACCCGCTGTACGTGACATCTGTACGGTTCGCGGCTGGTTTTTACGACCCAGCAAGTACGATACGTGTCGAGTACGCATCGTACGACCCTTTTTCTACGGGAGCTGAAAACAGCCGTAAAAGCAAAGTTCGCGCCGAAACAGGTACGGAACGCCCCCCCCCCCCCGGGTATGGTGCGTACCCCCCATGATCGCAGGGGTATGCACCATACCCCTGCGATCATGGGGTGTATGAGCCGTACCCCATGTACGATCGGTGTATGAGCCGGACCCCCATTGTACGATGGGGGTACGGCTCGTACACCGATCGTACATGGGGTACATGTGTTTGTGTGCTTTTCCGTACGACTCGCCCTTACCTGACGTGGACCGTACGAATCGCGTCCTCATACCCCGGTCCGGATCGTACTCGTCGGGTCGTACGGCATGTGTACGAGTCATACGGTATGTGTACGAGTCGTATGGTTCACGGTTTCAGCCTTGCAATACGTACGGATCGCGACAATTCGTACGGATTCACGGAATACGGATCGTACTACGCGACTCGGACGGACAGGTACGATTCGTACGGAGAGGGCTCCGGATACAAATCGTACGGACGGTTTTTTTCCCGAATCGGAATCGACCATAGTTTGTTTGTAAAGCACATACTCACCAGAGCGAGACTTAGCACCTAATTAAAAATGCTATACAAACTCAATGGCACTAATTTTATCAACCTCAGAAAGATGAAAGACTGAGTGCCAAACCATTATTTAAATTCATGACCAAGATCAAAGTGGGATGGGAGGAGCTGAGGAACCCCACACGGCAGAGGTTGTACTCGCTTTTTCCGCAAGATTCCCTGTTGACATAAGCGCAGGCATTGCTGGCTTAATTAGAAGGCGATGTTATTTGTCCCTATTTTCTCCCGGTTGTCTTTTGTGATTAATTTTCATGACGAATCAACTTGGCTGGAGAAGATCCAAGGCTCGAGGTAAGAGTACAGGTAAGTGTGGCGAAGTAAACACGGGCCACAGCCAAACACATAAAGGGGGAGATAAATCGAAACCAGGCCAACCAGAATGCTGACCAGCCAGCACTACAGACCCAGCAGCCCTTTTAACTCAAGAATACTCTGGGTTTTCAAAACCACTACAACTCCCCTTTGACACCACTTTGACACCCTTTCCGTGTTGCAGCCACAATCTCAGCCTCCCTCTGTACTCGCTATCACCTTGCCCAACAGCCTGAAACTCCGCCCACTAAGCACCACCGTGTACCACACCTCACAATGCCTGACTCAACAGGGTCTCTCATGCACCCTTATACATATACTTCTTCTCGTGGAATCCGCCCCATTACTCTGTGATATGACCTCGGCAGTGGCCGTCCCAGATCAGGGAACCTGGTAGCCGGCAGCAGTGGGCGTGCTCTTGGTAGCTGACTCCTTCGCGCAGCAGTGCGCTCCCAAGATACTCCACACCCCACCCCACTACTCACAGTGGAGTGACCCCCACCTACTCCCAAAAGAAGCAAGGAGGCTGGGAACGCTGCAGCCAAGCCTCGAACCATAACGGCTTAGCTCGAGTTATCAAGTTTAAGAGGCTAGGTGGACTGGAGCTAATAGTTTTTAAGGGGCAAAGGCTGGGGGCAGCGGAGAACAGAAGGCTGTAATCCTAAACGCCAATGCCAAATAACAGAAGTCAAGGCAGACGGCTTGAAGGCTTGGGGCACCAGGAGAAATGGGAGCATGGAAAAAGCTGCTGGGCTGAGTGGGGATGCTGGAATCACTGGGATGTGTGTGCACTCTCTCACCTTCCATCAACCCAGGTCAGGAAGACTGATCGGTGATCGTGTGTATGCAGTGTTGGGGGCCCTGGCTGGGGGTGTTACTACCGGGGAATTACAAGGCGGGCGGCCCTGCGGATTCCATCAGAAATTAGAAATAACTGGCAGACACACAAACAGTGAGCTCTACTTCAGCCAGCCAGTTATTTTCTCATTTCAATTTCCCCCAAATTTCAATGAAGCCTGAAAATGGCTGGACCTGGGCAACCACAGTCTGTTGTTGTAGTACTAGCAGCACTGCTGCAGGTAAAGTTAGTACCGGCGACCCCCGTACCGTACGTCGTCGTTACCTGTAGGAGTAGGCCGGCCGGCAGGGACTCCAGACACGGCGACGACACACTGGCTTCTCCGGCACTGCCTTTAATACCTGATTAGGTAGTACTAGCACTACAGGCAAGGCCGCCGCCCGCCAGGCTGATCGATGCTGCCAGCTGCCCTCAACACGCCACAGGCCGACTTGGCATTGGCGATGACTCTCGTTGTGGCCATAGCTGCCAAGGTTTCACATTGCTTGTGTGTGACATTTTCATAATTTCAGTGTAATTATGAGTGACATTCAACGACTATGAGTGACACTTTTTGTGCAAGCAAAATCAAGCAATGAAGATGAAGGAAATATATAAGTATGGGAAATTATACCCATTTCTGCAATAAGAAACTCTAAGAACATCTTAAAACTGCTGCAAAGCACCAGAAATGGAAGTGCCCTAGAATGTGAGAGAGGCCTCAGCGTAGAGCCTGAGCCAGCCTCACTGGCGATGAACTCCACATTGTGCAGATTGCAGACAGTGAGTGCAATGCTGAGCTCAGATCAGGTGCTGTAACTTTACTTATAAGGCAGGCTACTGGCTCAGGAAGTTAGATAAAATATATCTGTGACACTCACTCCCCCCACTATTACCGGCTGTCTCTCCTGTGCAGTCACCACAGACTGCATCAAGGCAGCTTGTTCTATTCCGCGCCAGCACTGCCCCTCAGATTGCAGTGCTGCTGAGAAATACCCAGTGGAATAAAAGGCCTTACCAGCCCTGACTACTACAAGAAATGTTTTGTATGTTTCCACTATCATCCTGTTTGGTAGGTTACCCTAGTTACTGTCCTGTGGGGTGTAACATTACAAAAAAAACACAAATACAAAAAGGCCTCTTAAGCAACAACAAACAAACTTGCAATTACAATACCAGTGAAACTAAAAGGGCACCACAGCTATATAATGTTGTAAATGGTAGCAGTGAGCAGGTTTAATGCTAAATAAAATACAATAATGCCTCCTGACTCTTAATAAGCAGCAATACTCGCTCTGTGCCCAGGTGAGCATTCTACACGTGCCATTCACCAACTTTCAAATAACAAAACAACTGCCTGACATGGCCATCATTACTTTTCTAAATTATTCCCTCGGGTAGGAAATAAGCTAAGCATGGCAGAAGCAACAGGGCTGTCGAATACCTTGTCTGGCTGCTTTCCTTCTGCATAACGTAGCCACCACTTCCCGAAATATGCCGTAGAACAAACCTTGGTGTGACAATAACCGCAATAATTTTAAGGAATCAAATTATATTCACGTTGCTTTACAGTGGGCCCTAAATAAAAGCAATACAGTGAAGATTCAAAGTGAGTCCCGAACTTACCTGGCATTGTGCTGCGGTGCTTCTGTTCTGGGTGCCACGCAACTGACCTGCCCTGAGACTGTCAGGGCTGGCAGGTCAGGAGGGTCCTTTTCCGTCATGTCAGGAGTGGTGAAGACGTGCGATCAGTCTGTGGTGAGTTGGGCTCAGCTCGACCTGTGGCAGAACAGGCAGGCTGGAACAGGAAGGGTCTGCTGAAAACGGGATATCCCGGGGCTGGTGCCAGGGCCGGACTGGGAACCGAACCGGCCCTGGCAAAGTGCTCGGCCGCCCCCCCCCCCCCCGGGGGGTTGGGGGGTGCGACCGCGCTCTTTGCCGGGCCGGTTTTCGGCTGATTTTGTTACAGTGCCGTTTTTGCAGCTATGCTGTAAAAAACGACCCTGTAACAAAACCGGCCCCCTGGGGCCCAAAACCGGCCCCCACCCTCGCAGCCGACCAGGGGATTGCCCGGTGCCTGCAACGGCCAGTCCGGGCCTGGCTGGTGCAGCAGCTTGTGGGTCGACAGAGTAGCAAAGTAATTTTTAGAGACAGCACCGGCAAATTATGCCCACTGGGACCACCAAGGGTGCGAGAAGCGCCATTTGTTAGGCTGAGAAAATGTTAAATGCAAGTTGGAGCAGCTATTTAGAATATTTAGCAGTGTGTGCACCGGATGCCTGGAATAATACTAAATATTCCAAAATAACAAACAGTGCAGTCCGCCGACTCAATTTACGCTGGCCGTGGTGGGAACTGTCTTCTGTTTTACACAAAATCATATAAAACGGGAAAATTGGCCCCAGTCCTGCAGGCAGCTGATCGCGCTACCACAAAAAAACAATTCAATTTGTGGATTTGCACTCGCCTGGCTCTGAGTCTCGCAGTGACACGTTACTTACGTGAGAGACTTGTCAATGTACAGTTCAGTGTATGGGCCAGCTGCCGCCCGCCTGTGTCCTCAGACTTGACTGCACAGACGAGTCTCTCCCTCAGCAAACGGGCATAGACCGTGCTCCACTTCGACATTAGACTAACCGAAACTCAACAGTAGGCCCACTGTTGCACAGTGCGGCTTCACCAGGGCCGGACTGAGAACCAAAACCAGCGCTGGCAAAGTGCTCGGCCGGCCCTCTGGGGGTGCGACCGAGCTCTTTGCTGGGTCGGTTTTCGGCCGATTTTGTTACAAGGCTGATTTTGAAGCTATGCTGCAAAAACTGCCCTGTAACAAAAACGGCCCCCAGGGCCCAAACCCGCCCCCACCCTTGCGGCGCACCGGGGGATTTCCCGGTGCCCGCAATGGCCAGTCCGGGCCTGGGCTTCCCATACGCTCGGTTCTTTCGTGTTGGATCTGGCGATAGCGGCCGCGATCAAGGCAGCCACCAGCGCACTGCAGGCCTCCACTAGTACCCCGGTGGTGGCAAGTCAGGTGGTGTCATGCTGCTGCGCGCGCTGTGGTGGTTATGCTGGAGCATGGTGCTGGCAATGTGGAAAATAAAAACCTGCAAACGTTGCCGTAGCCGCACAGCCCTTACCCCATCCTGACCAAAACTCGGCCCGCCCACCCACCTACAGGCAAGTTAGTGGAACTCAGGCCAGGGCAGGCACTGGCAACCACCTCTAAGGCAGGGCCGTCAGCCGGCGAGGCGCGGAGCGCAGTGCGCGCGCCGCCCTCAACACATTTAACATTTATTTAGATAAAGAGGTAAATGGTAATGCAGGAATCTCTTTGGGAGGGGGGGCGCTCAGCTCAGGTCAGGAGAAGATTAAAACAAGCAGGCTGCACAAACTTTAGTTAAATAAAATAGAAATGTGATGTGCGGGCGTCAGTCTGTGCCAGCCAGAGTGTAGACCCGGCCCTGTCAATTAAGTGCTGGTGCTAAGCACCGGAAAGCACCGGCA
Source organism: Lissotriton helveticus (assembly GCF_964261635.1). Lineage (NCBI taxonomy): Eukaryota > Metazoa > Chordata > Amphibia > Caudata > Salamandridae > Lissotriton > Lissotriton helveticus. Next base: position 955,925,155 of record NC_136071.1, read on the forward strand.
CAAATTAAACACTATGGGGGTATTTCCCGAGAGATTGTCCATATATGTGCAGATATTGAGAGAGTTTCTGAACCTCAGGCTTGTAGTGAACAGACAGAAATGTATTTAAAATGAAACGTATCTTAAAATGATTGGGCATTCCGAACACTGTATTACCAGTGCCCAGAAAAAGTTCAACAAAGGAAGACAGTATGTCGATGGCATTGACGTATGGACCGCCAGGATAGAAAAGTCATGTCCCCTAAGGTCCATACCACGCAGAGGACCATCCCACGCTGATCCTGCCAGACACTCTCAGAACGACGGAGCTTCTATAGAGAAGTTTGGTTTCTGTTATTCAGCCTTGTCACTGAGCAATGTGTGGTCTGAGGTATGCACTACATGAGCAACTGTGAGTAAATGTAGGGTGCACGGGCGCGCGCACCCTACAGGGAACAGCCCATATGATTGCTACCTGGGACATTCATTCCTTCTTTTGGGGTAGCGGAATCTTAGAAGTATATGTCGTCCTATATGTCGTCCTAAATATTTTTGACTTACGGAAACATTGTCCTGTTGGTAGAAGGTGCTTTGTTATATTGTACTGTACACTGACAGCCAAGATGCACATGTGGGCCAGTGCTGAGGTATTTCTATTTGATTCCAGATTGCTCGCCCTGGAAATCCTCCCCCCTTTCACCGCCTGTGTTTTTGATTCTTACAGTGCGGTAAGTCATCTTTATCATGATGTGCTAGCTACTTGGTTCAATCCAGTCAGCGCCACGATTCCATTAGACTGTTTTGTTTAAAATTACAGGCGGTCTCATTTCAGAGAAGCTCCCCTGGCCCCTTGGTCCCACGCAGGCCCTTGGATAGCACTATCCGTGGTAAGTCCGCCAGGTTTTCGCTGGCACTGCCATGACAAAATCCACACTGTTTCTGTTGAAAGTCATTGTTCTCTCCTTTCATTGCTCGTGTGGTTCACTAAGTCCTGAGACTCCGAGTGCTTCTCCTTTATGTAAAAACATCAGGTATATGTAATGCTTGTAAGTGTTCAATTACAACTGTTAGTATCCATGCTCACATGACATTTTTTGTGTATGTTTTCTGTTTTTCTCTCTTTTAGCCGCCTGAGGCCCTGATGAGAATCTCCGCTGAATTAAAGGAGATTCGAAACGCGTAGGCCTAACACCTCCATGGTCTGCTCTCTTGCATAGGAGTTGATTTGTTAACATCTTACAATTTTTGAGTACATTAACCATGTGCTTCAAGCTAAAATGAATGTTTGAAAGTGTAAATCCTTAGGCTTTGTACTTTTTTCAAAAATTGTTTTCCACTTGTTATCTAATTCAAGCAGACCGTGCTCTTGTTCTTTTACTTTGAGTGCTAGAGTCACGTTTGAATGTGTTGTGAATGTGATATGACTGGATGTTTGAATGTTTGATGTTCTCAGTCTAATGTAATATAATGTGTCCGTCCATTTTTGATTTTCTTCCTTGGTTTTTCTCTGATGTATAGTAAAATTTGTATCAAAATTGGTGATTTTTTGTATAAAATAAAATTGCAACTAAACAGCAATACCCTTTCTGGAATTAATCTTCTGTTTGTGGTTGATTAATTTTCGTATAGAATAAATGTTTTCAGCACTGGCATCCTTTTTTGTTGCTTAATATATCGGCTCAGCCTTGCTGAATAGAGCCAGCCCTATTTTTGTTTTCACGTTATTATAGCGGACGTCTGCCCGCGAGGTAATAGTGGTTTTCCAATTTATCTGGATGTTGTGTTTATTAAATACCAACTATATCACAGGTGTGATCAAGGGTTGATCTAGTGACTACCTTCTGATCCATACAATTCCGTTTTTTCATTCTTGCTTTCTATTTTTGTCTTTCATTGTGCACAATCATTGCTTGTTGTTTTTCACCCTCTCATTGACGTTTCTGTTTAAATATATATTTGTGTGTAATGGCAGATAAGGACACATTTGCATATAGTGAGGAGCATATTAGGAGTCTCCTTAGTGACCCACCAGTGTTCTCTTCGGTCTCCCTAAGTGTGTCTGCGACCTCACAAAACGAATCAGAAAGACTTTTGCGATTAAAAAAGAAACAAATTAGAACGGATCTGCATGGCCACTTTCTTCTACAACATCTTAGAGAAGGGACCATTCCAGGAGGTCTGCAGATCAAAAATATCCCGGTAATTTTTACCGAGGATCCCATCTTCAAAAAAGGTTTTTCCTTTATTGAGACAAAGTGCAGTAGGGACCTTATGGTCCTCACTGTGGAGACAGCTGTTAGACTCTCTAGAATTGAACTAGAAGAAATAGCGAAGTTGGAAGCTGAGATCAGTACCAACCCTACAATATCAGACGCTAAATTATTATTGGAGAAAGTGGAGAAAGAAATTCAAGAGTTTAAAGATTACACTGTGACACAAAAAACAAATCAATTTGAAAAGGATAAAAATACCTTTTCCTTGGAAAACATATACCCCTATTTACAGCCGGATTTCTATTCGAAACAGGAAGCTAGAAGATCCTTACCCGCCAACCAGGGTAGATCTAGAAAGCATTTCATCTCTTTTGGCGATACTTCCTCTGCCTCAGGAAACGACAGTGATAGCAGTGGTAATTCTAATCCGACAAACAGGAATAGAAACTGGAACTCCAATCAGCAAAACCAAGGACAGGGCCAGAATTCTTTTTTAGGCAGGGGCCAAACGAGACCCAGGGCCCGAGTGAGATACACCACCCCGTGGGAAATGAAGACCAGACGTCAGCATTACAAGAACTAAAAACCTCCCCGATTTTTAATCTCTCACAAAGAATCCTAACCAAAGCTGAAGAGGATATTCTATCCAAAGGACTATCCTTTGTTCCATCTAAAAGAACAGACTTTGTACGCATGAAAACAGAATTCATTGAATTTTGCAGAAAACTTAGGCTCACTATGTTCTTTTTGGAGAATCCTATACCACATACCACTGAGGTTACAGGCTTACGCAATAAGTCTACATTCTGTCCGTCTGGGAATATGATTCCTAAAGAATTGGTAATTTTTGAAAAGAGTGTACTCTCTGCAATTTCCAATATGGAGAAAGCGAAAAAGTTCGTAAAATTCAATACCACAAGAGAAGAGATGTCAGCTTTAGCGTCCCTAAAAAATGATTCCTCAATTATGATAAAGCAAGCCGATAAAGGCGGTGCTATTGTATTGTGGGATACTGTAGATTACACTAATGAGATAAGAAGGCAACTTGATGACACCAGTTGCTACCGCAAAATTGACAAAGATCCGACAAGTGATCTTCAAGGCCAACTGTTTGTGATTATCCAGGATGGCTTCGATCAAGGCTTCGTTGGGAAAAAGGAATGCGAGTACCTAAAAATTAAACACCCTAGGGTACCTTTGTTTTATGCACTACCAAAAGTGCATAAAAATCAAAGCAAACCACCAGGAAGACCCATCGTGGCAGGATGTGGTTCTCTCCTGGAACCAATTTCCAGGTATGTTGACTGTTTTCTTAAACAGTTTATGGACCAAGTGGTGTCTTATTTGCAGGACACCACTGACTTTATAAATAAACTGGAATCCTTAACATTTTGTGAGGGCACGGATCTGCTAGTCACTCTTGACGTGATAAGCCTATACACGCAAATCCCTCAAGATGAGGCTATAGCGGTGCTTTCCTTTTTTCTTGATTCCCGGCCAAGACCAACGCAAGTCCCTACAAAGTTTTTGGTCGACTTGGCCTCCTTTGCTTTAAAGAAGAATTATTTTTGTTTCAACAAGGAGTTCTACTTTCAAGTAAAGGGAGTAGCGATGGGGTGTCCCTTTGCCCCAGAATTAGCAGTGCTCTTCATGTCGATGTATGAGGATAGGTATATACATCAGAATAATCCTTTCGCTGAATATATCAGCAAGTGGTATCGTTTTATCGACGATGTTTTCATGGTGTGGACCGGAGGAAGTAATAACTTAATCCTTTTTCACCAATGGCTCAACACTAGAACATTAGACATTCAATTCAGCCTCTCTTATTCTGCAACCACAATTGCGTTTTTGGATGTTGAGGTGGTTCCCAAAAATGGCAAGTTGGCTACTACTCTGTTTGTGAAACCAACAGACCGCAATAAGGCGTTACTTTTCCAGAGTAACCACCCAAGATCTTTAAGAGAAAACCTGCCATACGGGCAGTTCCTGCGTGTACGCAGAAATTGTACAGATGTCAATGACTTTTCCCTCCACGCGGAAAAACTTGTTTCCAAACTTTGCGACAGAGGGTACCCAAAAAGATTGGTTAAGAACTGTATGAAAAGAGCCAGGTGGACTCCTCGCGAAACATTATTGGAACGCAAGAAGAAACCCGACCAGAAACGCCAGGTATGCGTGACTACTTTTTGCCCTAATGCCAATCAATTGAAGCGCATTATTGGTCAAAATTGGCACTTGGTCAAGAATCTGGATGTAACTTTGAAAGACCCACCGCTTTTTGCGTTTAAGAAAGAGAACAGTGTTGCTAACCATCTGGTGAGGGCTGCTATGCCAACCAAAACCCAACCATCCCTCCGTCAAATGATGGGATTGGCACCCATATTAGGCCACCGAAAATGTGGCACTTGCCTATGCTGTGCCACTACCATACAGGGTTCCGTCTTCCAACATAGGGGAATATCCTGGAAGCACGAGGTATTCAGCAATTGCAAGTAAAAATTTGTCGTGTATGGCATAAAATGCCCCTGTGATTGCCTCTACATCTGCAAAACTGAACAAGAAGTGCGCCAACGCATCTCACAACATAAGTCGAGATTGAAGAGACAGGTTGACAATGCTCCGTTGGTCAACCACTGGACTAGAATGCAACATGGACTCAATGAGTTCCAATGGACAATGATCTCCAGGTTAGAAAAAGATCCTCAAGGAGGTGACTTGAGCCTCCAGCTATCCAAAAGGGAAGCAATGTTAATCGTGAAATTTGACACGGCTGTGTCAGGTCTTAATGAGCTATCCGAAATTTTTAAATTATGATCCCTGTTCATATAGAATTCGTCAGATACCCCTTGGTCCCCACCTCCCCAGCATGAGTTTCTCCAGCCCGCTTCTGAGCCAACCCTTTACCCATGAGGGAACTTTTCTAATTTATTGTATACTTTAAATAGCGTTTTTGTGAGCATTTAGGTGTACATTAACCTAAAATTCTCGATTCTTTTCCATGCATGTATCAACACTTTTTTGGTGTGATGTGTGGATCTATCATTCACTTTGGTTTAATAATAAAAATTTTTTTTTCACTTTTATGATTTGGGTCTTAATCACTCTGAGATGCTCCCTTTTCCGCCGAGAGTGTCGCTCTACGCGAATGCGCCGTCTTTAATACTAGGATCCGCCCCCTAGTTGGGACTGGATGCCTGCACTAGTTACAAAAGGTAGCGTTCCTTTTCCTGCGGAGAGTGTCTCTCTACCGCGCATGCACCGTTGCCAATACAAAGAACCGCCCTCTTGCCGGGCCGTTTTGTCTGCGCATGGTATAAAACGGGAGCGCTGCATCCTGCGGGCTAATACGCCTGCGCGAGTGATTAGTACTCGCTTGGACGCCGCCGGGACTCGTTGCATTTATCTGCTTCTTGAATCGCAATCTCTTGGTAAGTGTTGCCATTAGACCCCTTTATTGCCTTAATATTGGCGTAGCTCCAACCTGTCAGGCCCTGCACCATGAATCACCCTTTGTTTTTATCATCTTTTCAGCACACGCTAAATAGCCGCCTGTGCTGTCGATGTCGCGCTCCGCTACCAGCCAAATGTTGTGACGGATATTTCCATTACAGGTGAGATACGTCTAGGCCCTGGCGAGTACTAGAGCTCGCACCTTAAGTCCCTGACACTAATTTGCTTTTTATCGTTTTTCTAACCATCCAGGTTCACGAGCTGGTGGGTTATTAATCCACACCATGTCCCCCTAAAATCCTGAAGGTCCTTGGGTTCCTTTTAAGCTGACGTCTTCTGGTCAGGCTTTTTCATCTTTATTCAAAGGTATTTGCCTTAACCCTTTTCTGTTGAGGAGTTACTCTTTTGCGACAGTAATAAGCTCTACTAGTTTGTGGGCCAGTGCTGAGGTATTTCTATTTGATTCCAGATTGCTCGCCCTGGAAATCCTCCCCCCTTTCACCGCCTGTGTTTTTGATTCTTACAGTGCGGTAAGTCATCTTTATCATGATGTGCTAGCTACTTGGTTCAATCCAGTCAGCGCCACGATTCCATTAGACTGTTTTGTTTAAAATTACAGGCGGTCTCATTTCAGAGAAGCTCCCCTGGCCCCTTGGTCCCACGCAGGCCCTTGGATAGCACTATCCGTGGTAAGTCCGCCAGGTTTTCGCTGGCACTGCCATGACAAAATCCACACTGTTTCTGTTGAAAGTCATTGTTCTCTCCTTTCATTGCTCGTGTGGTTCACTAAGTCCTGAGACTCCGAGTGCTTCTCCTTTATGTAAAAACATCAGGTATATGTAATGCTTGTAAGTGTTCAATTACAACTGTTAGTATCCATGCTCACATAACATTTTTTGTGTATGTTTTCTGTTTTTCCCTCTTTTAGCCGCCTGAGGCCCTGATGAGAATCTCCGCTGAATTAAAGGAGATTCGAAACGCGTAGGCCTAACACCTCCATGGTCTGCTCTCTTGCATAGGAGTTGATTTGTTAACATCTTACAATTTTTGAGTACATTAACCATGTGCTTCAAGCTAAAATGAATGTTTGAAAGTGTAAATCCTTAGGCTTTGTACTTTTTTCAAAAATTGTTTTCCACTTGTTATCTAATTCAAGCAGACCGTGCTCTTGTTCTTTTACTTTGAGTGCTAGAGTCACGTTTGAATGTGTTGTGAATGTGATATGACTGGATGTTTGAATGTTTGATGTTCTCAGTCTAATGTAATATAATGTGTCCGTCCATTTTTGATTTTCTTCCTTGGTTTTTCTCTGATGTATAGTAAAATTTGTATCAAAATTGGTGATTTTTTGTATAAAATAAAATTGCAACTAAACAGCAATACCCTTTCTGGAATTAATCTTCTGTTTGTGGTTGATTAATTTTCGTATAGAATAAATGTTTTCAGCACTGGCATCCTTTTTTGTTGCTTAATATATCGGCTCAGCCTTGCTGAATAGAGCCAGCCCTATTTTTGTTTTCACATCGTAGGAAACAGCATCTTAGATAAACACATATCCGTTTCTGAATGGAAGAAGGATGAAATTAGAAAGATGCAATTGGGTATTCTGATCGAGGACAGGCCCTCCACATAATAGGGAAAATTACTAAATGTTTATGGGTTCTAGGAGACAACTGTGATGAAATTGAGGGTAGTAGTGATAAGTGCAAAATGGTTGTCTATAAGGGCTTGATTCAGGGGGCTTGTTAAACGATCGTGGCACCGGCACATGCACGTTTGCACGAGGATCGCAATTATAAGTGGTGCAATTACCATCATTAACAGGTGCAAAAACGTTTGCACACATCTTTCATTTCGGCAGATAAAACCTGACAATTTAAAAACGGGAAAAAGCACCATATATACTAGAATATTTAGATTTTGGTGCAGACAGCAACGAAATCCGCTGGTACATCCTCAAAAAGTCAGACTGGGCAATATTTATTACAACCTCTGTGTCGGAATGTTTTGGGTGCGATAGTTCTCACATCTGACAGAGGAAACTCTTAGTCAGGCCATTAGTGTAATAGATTCACTCATACATATTTTATGTAAGCTCATTTTATTTTAAATAGATTATTACTGAGTGGCACTTTAGAGTTTAAGAAATGCACTTGAAATGGCCAGGCTTCACTTAATATCATGCTGGATCAAGTGGTTTTGTTTAAAACAAAAACCCTCAATGATTACAAATGTTCCTGACCAGGGTCGGATCTCCTCCCTAGAATCATTGGCTTGAGCTTGTAATTACGCTGGCCTGGATGCTAAATGCCAGCTCCTGTAATGCTGCTATGGAGCGGAAAAATGAAAACTGATTTTGTAATTGACATGGCACGTTGGATAGTTTGATAGGTCAGCTGCACTGCATGCTGGCTGTTGAAAGATCACATTTCAGATGTAAGCCTGAAAGAGATATTTCCTTCCCATTAATCTGAAACTCGAAGTAAAATGGGATTAGACCCAGCCAGTGTGGTTTGATAAGCTTATGCCTGCCTTAAAAAAGAAAATCAGTTTTTAAATTAAGAAGCCAACATTAACACTTTGAATAAGTGAGCTGCGAAGTAATTCTGCACACCTTCTTGCTGTTTTAGTTTTATTTATTTTTACAGTGTACACCACATACTAAATTATATCCAAACATTTGTCAACCAAAATTGATGAAACAAAAATAAGATATGACTAACAAAGTGACCGAAAGATACAACCCAGTCAAAATTGGAATGCTGTAAAAAGTAGATTATTATTTGGGGTGGGTGAATGCACACCTCAATTAATAATAACAGTTCTTGTCAGTATGAACCCTCAAAGTGATTAAAATAGCCACTGGTAGCTATGGCACAGAGTAGACAGGCATAATTTAGGGCACTATGTACAGTATGTATCCAGTACTAAAATAGCAATAGAGTCAAACAGCAAGCAGTAAAATTCCCAAACTGGAATAAGAAACATTTAACAAACAAACTGACAGAAACACAACAAACATTCAATAAGGAGAACTGGATATATGAATTCTTAAGGGTTTTTAAGTAGAATTAGCACCAAAGAGAACTAGGCATTAAGGTAGTCTAAAGAAGCGGTGAACCAGGACCTAGGTGTGATTTAAGGCTGACCACAAAGGAGCCCTAGATGGATAAGCTTAGTGGATTGGCCCTGGTTGAAGTCTGATAGTCAAAAAGTTCAAAAACCTTTCTAAATCCCACTTCAAGAAAGGCTTTGACACTTTTGAAGAAAAGCATTGAAATGTTATCCAAGTTTCAATGCAAAATCGGACTTTGTGAATTTTAGAGAAGAAAAATACTGCCTACATCGCTGTAAGTTTTCTAAAGCAAAATGGGATTTAGTTGTTTTTTCTGAGTTGAGGGGATCTTTGACAGAGACAAAGTGGAAATCCAGTCCAATGCTGATGAACTTTTTCCATCAGATCATGCTGAAGATCTGGAGCTGTGAAGGAAAAGTTTTTAAAAGTTTATAAAATTTCTTCTTACCACTTGTGCTCCCATGGGTCCTTCTTCGCAGTTTGAAATTTTGTATGTTATTATTAATTGGTTTCTCTTCATTGTGCTGGAACATGTAGGGAGGTATGGAGAAATAACAATACTTAATACGTCAGCACGTGGCTGAAGGATTTAAACATATCTCACTTAGCCTACACAGCGACAATCAAACTAAAACTGACATGCTGCCTATAATTGCTATTTTACTTCTTATTGATTCTGCAGGTACTGAACCTTGATTCCTTGTTCGTTATGTACTAAAATTGTAATGCGCTTGAAGATTGCTACCTGTTCCTGTTCTTATACTGCTACAACTGCTAATGTCGTCAAATTAAAATATACCCTAATAAAAAATACAAATTGTTTAAACCAATAGGTGATCCAGTCCCTGGGTACATTTTCCCTAACATGTACTAAGGACTTGTAGGCAACCTAAATAAGTCAATTAGGGATACGCCAATGTAAGCATGTTTAAAGGGGCAGCACATGCCACTTACTTGTGTTTAGCAGGGGAAACACTTAACCGAGTTCCAATTCCTGCAAAAATAGTGTGTTCGTTCTGCAAATATACAGGAGAATTTCCTTAAAGATGCTAATATACCAGGTATTTCATTTTAAATGTATGCTGATTCGATACCTGCAGTCAGTAAGCCCCAATATGATGCTGTCAAATTTCTAATCTTCAGGCTTAAAATGGGCAGCCAATCAATGCACTTATTGCAGCCTGGCATTCTGGCACATGTGAAGACCCAAACAGAAGACTAGCATTATCCTGCTTTGATTAGAGCCTTACAAGTGTTTGATGTTGAGTCTTGTCAATAAGAGAGATGAGTTACGTACGCTGACTGTTGGCCTTGGCCCTTTCTGCAGGGCCATCCCCAGAGATTTAGCTTTCACCCTCCACTTTTTCTGAATTTGTTTTTGTTGGCCTTAAACCTTGCTGCACTTTATCCATGCTAACCAGTGCTAAAGAGCCTGTGCTCTCTCCTTGAAACATGGTAAAATTGGCTTATACTCACTTGGCATATTTAATTTACTTAGTAAAGTGGTACTACATGTGCCCAGTGTCTGTAAATTAAATGCTACTAGTGGATCTGCAGCACTGATTGTGCCACCCACTTATGTAGCACATTAAACATGCCTAAGGCCTGGCATTGCAGAGTCTGTGTGAGCAGTTTTAAACTGCCATGTTGTACTGGCAAGTTAAGCCCTTTGCTAAGCTCAAACTTTCCTTTTTAACACATATAAGTCACCCCTAGGGTGGACCCTGGACAGCCCAGGGAGCAGGGTGCAATGCATTTAAAAAGCTGGACATGTACTTTTAAGATGTACATGTCCTGGTAGTGAAAAACTCTTAAGCTAGTTTTTTCTAGTGCAAGGCCTGTCTCTCCCAAAGGAAAATACTGTAGTTGCCTTATTACATTTTATATGCATAATTTCCAAATGGGTAGAGATGCTCAGATCACTTTTTTTGTCTATGGAATTAAATTAAAAAAAACGTACGGTGACAATAGATTTTAAATTGTAATTCTGAAAATACCAAAAGCATGGTAACTCCCTAGCGCGTCATGTGAAAAAGACCGAGTGAGGCCGAAACGAGTCATGATGGAAATGGTGGCTGAATAAAATCAAATTGCAGCACAAAGTTGTGGTCTCGCCGTCCCTTTTTTCCCAGAGGAAGGGAAGTTCAAGGAGAGGCGTTGTGAGATATATATATATATATATATATATATATATATATATATATATATATATATATATATATATATACACATATATACATATATATACATGGCCCCCTCTCATAAGGCATTTCAAGCGCGCATTTGAAGCGCATTACTTACCCTGTTACATTGACATTTTCCTGCTGCATGCTAGTTACTGTGGTCTCATACTGGAGCACAGCTGCCATGAGTTAACAGGGTCAGCTGCTCCCTTACTTATGGGAGGGCCTACGAACTACTTGAGGAGGGAGAAGGTACAATCCGGTGGCGTAAGGCGTCTGAGGAAGGCTAATGTAGCTGAAATGCATCACGCAGCGCCACAAAGTGAGAATTAAAAGATTTCTGACGGATTCCCCTAGTGTCCTTGGTCTACTTTCATCAAAGTGGTCTTTCTTCGCATATATATATATATATATATATATATATATATATATATATATATATATATATATATATATATATATATATTCACTGAAAAAACCATAGGTTATAGACCATATATAGTTAGGAATTAGCATTTAAAAAACCTTATTTTACTCACACAAAACCATTGAAATTCCATATATAGTTAGTTGTACTAACTATATATATCGCGCACCCGCAATCCACTGCTGATGATGTCACATATTACATCATTCATGACATGGTCAGTGACATCACTGATGACATCACTGATGACATCTCAAATGACATCACTGATGACATCACTGATGACATCACTGATGATAACATCCAGTGACTGTATGTTTCTGTAAAGTTAAAATATGTCTTATATATTGAAGAATGAGTGGATGTATAAGTGTCTGGATGATGTATTTAGTAGGTGCATGACTGACTGTATAAGTGAGGGATTAAATGTGTCTCACTGAGTGCATGGGTTAGTGACTAAACTATTTTAAATTGTGCACCATTGTGTCTGTTGTTTTGTAATCTGATGCAATTGTTGATCATTAGCTAACTATATGGGTTATTGATTAGTTGGCCAAGTATTTGTATGGGAGACTGAGTGTGTGTGTGGGTGTCTGGGAGGTGAATGACTCTGTGCATAGATGTGTGAGCAGTTGATTCACTAGATGTATGGCTTCAAAAGTGCATGTGGAAACAGCTGTATGGGCGGTTTACTGTGTGCATGAGTGTATTGGTGAGTGAATGGATATCTCAGTGCTACATGTCAAAGTAAGTACATATGTAAAACACAGTACATGTGGTAGTTGACATATATAAATAACTGTGCATAAGAGCCAGTGAATGTGTGAGTGGCTGTATGGATTATTGTGAACTTGTATAGAGTAAATATGTGTTATTATATGTTTCAATAAGTAAGGTGTGTTTAACTATATAGTTGAGGAAATGGAGGTGTGATTGATTCTTTGCAAGACTGTGAGTGTCTGTTTACACTGAGTGTATCTAAGGTTATATTAGAGTCTGAAGAGGTTCATCGTATCATCACATGAATGATGTCATGAGTAATGTCAAATGAGATGTCATCAGTGATGTCATCAGTGATGTCATTTGAGATGTCATCAGTGATGTCATCAGTGATGTCACTGACCATGTCATGAATGATGTAATATGTGACATCATCAGCAGTGGATTGCGGGTGCGCGATATATATAGTTAGTACAACTAACTATATATGGAATTTCAATGGTTTTGTGTGAGTAAAATAAGGTTTTTTAAATGCTAATTCCTAACTATATATGGTCTATAACCTATGGTTTTTTCAGTGAATTTTCAAGGTTTTGTAAATGCTAATTCCTAACTATATATGGTCTATAACCTATGGTTTTTTCAGTGAATTTCATTGGTTTTTTAAAAGCTAATATCTGTAGCTGTAAAATGTATTCTTCTTTAAATCCAAACATATATTTTATATGTTTATTAATAATTTTTTTTTTAATACTTTTTTTTGTAAGCTCCCGGGGCGCGGACAGGTGAACGCACGGGTAAGCGCAATCTTGCGGCGCGCCCCGGGGCGCGTACAAATACGCATCCCGGAAGCGCTATTGCCGCGAACGAAAACAACATCGTGACGTATCGCGTAGCCGCCACGCCTTGCGTCGTAAGACACGTATCGCGTAGCCGCGAGATGCGTCTTATGACGCACCGCGTAAGCGCACCCGGAAGCGCATACGATCGCGCAACGTAAGCGCCCCGATGCGCTTACGATACACGCCCGGGGCGCGCCCCGGGGCGCGTAGCGTAAGCGCGTCAAACCATGTGACTTTAAAATAACACTTTTCATTGGTTCAGAACTTTTTATTTTCCAAATTGTGTGAAACCCACCCATTTCTCTCACTATTGCTTTGTACTTGGAGAGAGCAAGAGCTGTTCTGTCTACTCTATCTCCTACTTTTCTGATCTCCAGCAATGGCTGCAAGAGAGTCATCCAGCAGTGATTCAGATGGATTTTTAGATGAGGACCCTCCTCAGCAAAAGAAAAAAACCCATTTCATCTGGAAATTTTACGACATCCCTGAAGGACAGAAAAAAGTCAACGCTCCCAAAGTAACCTGCAAAATATGTGGGAGTAGTTTATCCAGAGGCAATCCTCTGAAAAAATATAGTTTTGGGAATGCTAATTTGATCAGGCATGTGAAAAGAAGACACCCTAACAACTTTGCCAGGGAGAGTGTCAGAGAGCTGGCACTGAATGTACCAACAGATGGCGGCAGCACCTCCACTGGTGGAGCAACACCTTCGGGACCACCCCGTGGAAGAATGGTCCCTAACATCCAGCCGGTGTTTGCAGGCATCAAATTTTTGTGCACGGAGTGTGACGAACTGCTCTGCTATGGGGAGCAGAGTGTTGAACTGATTGCCCTAAAGAAGCAGCAACACCGCTGCTCTGCCAGTCCCTAAATTTTCAATTTTTTTTGCTCCTGTTGAGCAGTTTTGCAATCCCTGTTTTTGTTTTTCCCTTGACAAAAATCCAAAAAAAATATAAAATTGTTTTAAAAAGTCTAAAAAAAATATAAAACAACAAAAACAAAAAAATATATATAAAACAACAAAATCAAAAAAAAGTTATTTTCAGAACTACCTCCAATTTATAAAAAGAAGCTTTTTTTTTTTTTTTAAAAAGTCTGTCATTTTTAATCTCCATGGTACGCTCCCCCGTAAGCTCCCCGGTGCGCGTACCGGGCGCTCCCCCCCGCGAAAATCGATTTTTATTTTTTTATTTTTTTTTCACCCGCGGGAGCCTTTTATGGCCCCCACATCAAAAGTAGGGGGTCAGGGGGGTGTACCCTGCCCCCTTTTGCTAATTTCCCCCCTTTGATTCTTGCCACCTCTTGTGTCTCAATCCCACCGAGACACAAGATGGCGGCCGCTGCGGACTGTTTCGAATGTTTACAGACACCCGAGAACCAATCAGCTTGCCGTGCGCAAGTCGCGTGGCGCGCCTGAAGCGCTCCCCGGTACGCGTACCGGGCGCAGCTCTAGATATATATCTTTTTTTAAACCTAATTTACTCAAAATTCACAGGACCACATATCTTGAGACCTAGCAAAGGCACATCGGGCAAACAATATCTACAATTTTGCCAAGTTTCTTGAAAATCCATTCAGACGTTCGGGCTAAAAGTGAGGCCAACCGCCCTATGGAAAACTCAATGTTAAAAACACGTTTTGGGACCCCCCTTTTTTCTCGGCCCCCCCTTCACGAAACCCCCCCAAATTTTCGGGGGCTGCTCAGAAACAAAATGTTCCATTTTCCTGAAAATTTCAGCCAATTCCGTCCACAAACGCCAAAGTTATTAGACATAGAATTTTCAAAAATCCCATAGAGAAAAAATCCTAACTATATATACCTACTGGCGACCGCCAGTAGGTAATATATATATATATATATATAGAGAGAGAGAGAGAGAGAGAGAGAGAGAGAGAGAGAGAGAGATATCAATGTATATAGACATAGATAACTGTAGATGTATATATCTATATATATCAATATATATATAGATTTATATAGCTATAGATTTCTATATGCATATAGATATATAGTTATATATATATATCTATATACACAAAAAATTTAAAACTGTAACAAAGATATCTATGTACACAATACACTTTAAACTGTAACACATAAACTCAAAAAATCTTTAAAAACATACCATTTTAATTAAACATATAAAAGTAAATATATATCATATTATATATATAAACATTACATATTACTAAAAATATATAATACATATTACATGCATTAATAAACACTAATGATACAATATTAAATACACAGAAACATCATAATAATATAAATTTAAACAATATAAACAAAACTATTAAATTGTGGGAATAATACAAATGCTATTCCCAGTCCAATCTGTGCAACAGTAGGGAAAGCGTTGGACTCAGAAGGATTAACATTTATTATTCCACTCCAGTCGATGCAACAGTAGTGAAAGCATTGGACTCCGGATAGGTGCAAATTACTGCTCTCACTCCAGTCAGTGCAACAGTAGGGAGAGCGTTGGACTCAGGAGGGGTAAAATTTACTATTCCTACTCCAGTCTGTGCGACAGCAGGGAAAGTGTTAGATTGCGAAGGGCAATATTTACTATTCCAACTCCAGTCTGTACAATAGTGGGGGAAGAAGTGGACTCAGGAGGGGTAAAATGGACTATTATTACTTCAATCTGGGCAACAGTAGGAAAAGTGTTGAACTCAGGATGGGTAAAATGTATTATTCCCACTCCAGTCTGTGCAACAGTAGGGTAAGTGTTGGATTGCAAAGGGGTACAATTTACTATTCCCACTCAATTCAGTGCAACAGTAGGGAAATGGTTGGACTCAGGAGAGGTGAAAATTTACTTTTTCCACTCCAGTAGGTGGAACAGTAGGGAAAGTGTTGGATTGCCGAGGGTAACATTAACTATTCATACTCCAGTCTATGCAACAGTAGGGAAAGTGTTGGAATGTGCCCGGGTACAATTTACTATTATCACTCCAGCCTGTGCAACAGTAGAGAAAGGGTTGGACTCAGGAAGGGTAACATTTACTATTCTCACTCCTAGTCTGCAACAGTAGAGAGAGAGTATTTTTCTTCAAACAAATACAACATTCTAACAACTGGGTTAAAAAGCAACAAAATATAAATATTTAAATATAAATATATATAAATATTTTAAAAACAAAGAGATTACATATTTATCACAATGTTTCATTCATATTTGATATTAAAATGAAAAATAAAAATATCATTAAAATACCACACTATATTTTCACAAACATTACAACCAACGAATATATAGTTGTTTATAAATATAATGCCTAACATAATTAATAAACAAATTAAAAAATAACACATTTTTTAAATAATAAAGAACTATTTTTACATTTATTATTATCTAATATACTTCTTACCCTAAACCTCTACAAAGAAAACAACACTCACCTAAAGCAAATGAAATTTCCTTCCCACCCTTTATCCCTACAAACCCAATAACACATACCTAATATATAATTAAAAGAATAGTTTAACTATATAATTTAGATCATTATTTATCGATTAAACAATTAATAACAATTAACAAACAATAATGTAGTCTTATTTAATCAACTTCCCAACCTTTACCCCTACAAACAAAACAACCCACACCTAATGTATAACATAAACAGTCTTAATTACACAATTTACATAATTAATTATCAATTAAATCATTATTAATAATTAGCATTAACTATTATAATACATTCACTTCACACCCTTTACCCCTACAAATATCACAACCCACACTAACAATATTAATAACAAATGTAATTATTTGCACAATTTACATAATTAAATATCAATCACATATTTATAAACATGTATTATTAATTATAATTAATTTACTTCCCAACCTGTGCACCAATAAACCCCACAACCATCCACAGCACTAAAACATAAATAAACTAATAAATGAAAGGTAAAAATAAGTAAACATTTACAAACTATGGGCTTATTATGATGGCGATCGGATGAGCGTCCGATCGCCATCGCAAGTAGGACAGTTTGACAAGTAGTGAGAGATCCCACCCTCCAGATTTGGATGCTACTGCCATGGACGAGGTCAGAATCCTCCCTTATTCTATTTCGGCTTGTGCTGCGGCCCGGAGAAGGGCTGCAGCACAAGCTGCAATAGAAGAAAGGGTGTTGTTAAACATCCATGCACAGTGTGTCAGGCACCGATACACATATTTGTCAATCACTGCACAGTATTTAATAGTGTGTGTGTTTAATAAACGTACTTTTCATTTTTCTAAAGAAAAAGCACTGACAGAACATTCATTTATTGACTGTTATTGTTGTGTTGCTTGAGTTCGGAATCCTTAGAAAAAACTGAAGACAAGGGGTGTTTGGCAAAAAGGGAACAGTTTGTTTAATTAAACATAGCAGCTGGGAGAACAGTTACATGTAAATGTAAATGTAGTTGAGCTTATATAGCGCACAGCTACCCGCAGTGGGTTTCCCGGTGCTTGCTTAGGGAACCCTTCCTGGTATTCCCCTGTGAGATAGCAGGGTATCCACAAGGTGAAAGTCAGGCATCCCGCCGCAAGGGGCCGTTGTGGAGATTAAGCAAGCTATTGCCCAGAGTCGCAGAGTGTGAACCCGTGAGTCGAGGAGGCACCGGGGCAAAAATTATCAAGTCCGTGGAATTTTTAGCCCAAGACCCGCCGAGGCGGGGAATTGAACCCTGGTCCAGGACCGATCTCAGCTTCCGGGTCTGCTGCCTCTAACCCCTGAGCCACACTTCCCCACTACAGGGACTAGGACTAAGGCCTGTCTCAATTTACTTTTGGTTTATTTCCTTCTTATATACAAAAGGCTCATAATCAACAAGAGAGAGAGGAATATTATAGAGAAAACAGTCTCGGTCCCTCAATATGTAGTATAAACAACAAGAGAGTGTGACTATTAAAACAACAAGAGAGTGTGACTATTAAAACATCAAGAGAGGGAGCATGGGGATAGATATATAAATCTATTTAGATTTATATATAAGGCCCTCACTCACCAACCTGGTTAGTGACATGCTTCATCATCGGGCCCCACCAGGAGAGACGGAATGTCACCCCGTTGTGCTTCGACACCAGAGTTACTAAGGAGCTGGTTTTTTTGCATGTTTGTGGAGAAGTGTGGCTCACTGGTTAGAGGATATTTACAACAAGGGGTGGTGAGGGACAGAGTCTCTGAATTAAGCAGAATACTCTCACCCAGTCAAGAGATCAGGGCTAGATCCAACACCGTTTTTTAGCTAATTGCACCATCCCAGTTTCAGAACCTGGCTGTATGCAAATTAGTCTGTCCCTGGCCCAGTGCATCATGGGAACAGGGCAGACCAGACTACAAAAGCCAATTCTTACACTGGGAAGGAAACAAGCTTCCGGGGACCGGTTTCTGGCATTACAGCCGTCTTCGGCCCGGCTTGCTTGAATCCTGATGGTGCAATGAGCAAGGGACTCATGTCTGAGTATACCCTTCCACGCTTAGGGTGGACAAAAATATTTACAACAAGGGGTGGTGAGGGACAGAGTCTCTGAATTAAGCAGAATACTCTCACCCAGTCAAGAGATCAGGGCTAGATCCAACACCGTTTTTTAGCTCATTGCACCATCCCAGTTTCAGAACCTGGCTGTATGCAAATTAGTCTGTCCCTGGCCCAGTGCATCATGGGAACAGGGCAGACCAGACTACAAAAGCCAATTCTTACACTGGGAAGGAAACAAGCTTCCGGGGACCGGTTTCCGGCATTACAGCCGTCTTCGGTCCGGCTTGCTTGAATCCTGATGGTGCAATGAGCAAGGGACTCATGTCTGAGTATACCCTTCCACGCTTAGGGTGGACAAAAATATTTACAACAAGGGGTGGTGAGGGACAGAGTCTCTGAATTAAGCAGAATACTCTCACCCAGTCAAGAGATCAGGGCTAGATCCAACACCGTTTTTTAGCTCATTGCACCATCCCAGTTTCAGAACCTGGCTGTATGCAAATTAGTCTGTCCCTGGCCCAGTGCATCATGGGAACAGGGCAGACCAGACTACAAAAGCCAATTCTTACACTGGGAAGGAAACAAGCTTCCGGGGACCGGTTTCTGGCATTACAGCCGTCTTCGGCCCGGCTTGCTTGAATCCTGATGGTGCAATGAGCAAGGGACTCATGTCTGAGTATACCCTTCCACGCTTAGGGTGGACAAAAATATTTACAACAAGGGGTGGTGAGGGACAGAGTCTCTGAATTAAGCAGAATACTCTCACCCAGTCAAGAGATCAGGGCTAGATCCAACACCGTTTTTTAGCTCATTGCACCATCCCAGTTTCAGAACCTGGCTGTATGCAAATTAGTCTGTCCCTGGCCCAGTGCATCATGGGAACAGGGCAGACCAGACTACAAAAGCCAATTCTTACACTGGGAAGGAAACAAGCTTCCGGGGACCGGTTTCTGGCATTACAGCCGTCTTCGGCCCGGCTTACTTGAATCCTGATGGTGCAATGAGCAAGGGACTCATGTCTGAGTATACCCTTCCACGCTTAGGGTGGACAAAAATATTTACAACAAGGGGTGGTGAGGGACAGAGTCTCTGAATTAAGCAGAATACTCTCACCCAGTCAAGAGATCAGGGCTAGATCCAACACCGTTTTTTAGCTCATTGCACCATCCCAGTTTCAGAACCTGGCTGTATGCAAATTAGTCTGTCCCTGGCCCAGTGCATCATGGGAACAGGGCAGACCAGACTACAAAAGCCAATTCTTACACTGGGAAGGAAACAAGCTTCCGGGGACCGGTTTCTGGCATTACAGCCGTCTTCGGCCCGGCTTGCTTGAATCCTGATGGTGCAATAAGCAAGGGACTCAAGTCTGAGTATACCCTTCCACGCTTAGGGTGGACAAAAATATTTACAACAAGGGGTGGTGAAGGACAGAGTCTCTGAATTAAGCAGAATACTCTCACCCAGTCAAGAGATCAGGGCTAGATCCAACACCGTTTTTTAGCTCATTGTACCATCCCAGTTTCAGAACCTGGCTGTATGCAAATTAGTCTGTCCCTGGCCCAGTGCATCATGGGAACAGGGCAGACCAGACTACAAAAGCCAATTCTTACACTGGGAAGGAAACAAGCTTCCGGGGACCGGTTTCTGGCATTACAGCCGTCTTCGGCCCGGCTTGCTTGAATCCTGATGGTGCAATGAGCAAGGGACTCATGTCTGAGTATACCCTTCCACGCTTAGGGTGGACAAAAATATTTACAACAAGGGGTGGTGAGGGACAGAGTCTCTGAATTAAGCAGAATACTCTCACCCAGTCAAGAGATCAGGGCTAGATCCAACACCGTTTTTTAGCTCATTGCACCATCCCAGTTTCAGAACCTGGCTGTATGCAAATTAGTCTGTCCCTGGCCCAGTGCATCATGGGAACAGGGCAGACCAGACTACAAAAGCCAATTCTTACACTGGGAAGGAAACAAGCTTCCGGGGACCGGTTTCTGGCATTACAGCCGTCTTCGGCCCGGCTTGCTTGAATCCTGATGGTGCAATGAGCAAGGGACTCATGTCTGAGTATACCCTTCCACCCTTAGGGTGGACAAAAATATTTACAACAAGGGGTGGTGAGGGACAGAGTCTCTGAATTAAGCAGAATACTCTCACCCAGTCAAGAGATCAGGGCTAGATCCAACACCGTTTTTTAGCTCATTGCACCATCCCAGTTTCAGAACCTGGCTGTATGCAAATTAGTCTGTCCCTGGCCCAGTGCATCATGGGAACAGGGCAGACCAGACTACAAAAGCCAATTCTTACACTGGGAAGGAAACAAGCTTCCGGGGACCGGTTTCTGGCATTACAGCCGTCTTCGGCCCGGCTTGCTTGAATCCTGATGGTGCAATGAGCAAGGGACTCATGTCTGAGTATACCCTTCCACGCTTAGGGTGGACAAAAATAAACGGTGTTGGATCTAGCCCTGATCTCTTGACTGGGTGAGAGTACTCTGCTTAATTCAGAGACTCTGTCCATCACCACCCCTTGTTGTAAATAATTTTTTCCACCCTAAGCGTGGAAGGATTACTCAGATGTGAGTCCCTTGCTCATTGCACCATCAGGATTCAAGCAAGCCGGGCCGAAGACGCCTGAAATGGCAGAAACCGGTCCCCGGAAGCTTGTTTCCTTCCCAGTGTAAGAATTGGCTTTTGTAGTCTGGTCTGCCCTGTTCCCATGATGCACTGGGCCAGGGACAGACTAATTTGCATACAGCCAGGTTCTGAAACTGGGATGGTGCAATGAGCTAAAAAACGGTGTTGGATCTAGCCCTGATCTCTTGACTGGGTGAGAGTACTCTGCTTAATTCAGAGACTCTGTCCATCACCACCCCTTGTTGTAAATAATTTTGTCCACCCTAAGCGTGGAAGGGTATACTCAGATGTGAGTCCCTTGCTCATTGCTCCATCAGGATTCAAGCAAGCCGGGCCGAAGACGCCTGAAATGGCAGAAACCGGTCCCCGGAAGCTTGTTTCCTTCCCAGTGTAAGATTTGGCCTTTGTAGTCTGGTCTGCCCTGTTCCCATGATGCACTGGGCCAGGGACAGACTAATTTGCATACAGCCAGGTTCTGAAACTGGGATGGTGCAATGAGCTAAAAAACGGTGTTGGATCTAGCCCTGATCTCTTGACTGGGTGAGAGTACTCTGCTTAATTCAGAGACTCTGTCCATCACCACCCCTTGTTGTAAATAATCACTGGTTAGAGGAGGCAGACCCTGAAGCAGAGGTCAGACCCGGGACCAGGGTTCAATTCCCGACGCGGCAGGGTCTTGAGCCCAAATATCCACGGACTTGATCATTCTCGTTTCGGTGCCTACTCGAATCACGGGTTCACACTCTGCAGCTCTGGGCATTAGCCTGCTTAATCTCCGCTACGGCCCCCCTGCGGCGGGATGCTTGGCTTTCACCTTGGGGAAGCCAGGACGGGTTCCCAAGGCAAGCGCTGAGATGCCTACGGGTAATCGAGCGCTATATAAGAACACATAATAATAATAATAATAATAATAATGTTTGTGAAGGGTGGAAGGGTGACAGTGTGATTTACTTAAAAATGTCTAGATTGTGTCATGAATTTTTTTTATTGGGTGGCCAATCAAACATATTAAAAACAAAGTGTGGGAAGGGGGCCAAATACATTTTTCAGCTACTTCCTCTTAAGTGGGATCAACATCTTTCTGCCATCATCGTGTTAGTTACCTGGCATTCGTCAGGACCAAAAAGTTGTACCTCGGCGGTATGGGCGCGCTAAGGCCGACCCAAAACTGAGGACGTGAAATTGAAAAATGTAAAAAAGTGCAATTAGAAGAAAAAAGGAGGAGGGTTGCCTCTAATTTAGAGGACCCAGTTGCACCTGTAAAGTAAAATGACAATCACAAACACAGAGAAAAGAGACAAGACACACAATTAGTTACAATCTTGCACCGTTGGTTTGTTAAGAATCTATCATGCTCTCAATGAGGTGCATTTGTGCTCGGGCTGATATAATCAGTTGCTTTTTACCCAATACTTATTATCTTATGAGTGGAGGTATTGCTAGCCGGGATGATAAGACTAGTCAGGGTGCACGGTTTAGGGAGCGATGTTCATAAAGTATAAAAACACCTGCACACCAACTATGGCGTTTAGCGGTAAGAATAGTGTCTGGAGAAAGATCAAAGGGCTAAAAAATGGCCAGTGAGCCATTGCGGCGTGACACCAAACACTTCAACACGTGCACAAAATTAAAACAAATCATAAACAAATACATAAATAAAAATCTCACTTTGATGTGAGTAATCCTCACACCATGGGTCTCTGGAGGGGGGTGGTGGTAAAAATGGCACACCCTGCGAGGGAAACAAAAGAGGAATAAAGAGGGGAGGAAGGTAGGGGGTCTCAGGGTGAGTATAGAGCATGCTAGTAGCCATGGTTACGTAGCTTGAGATCTGTAGAAAAACTCACGCTCGCGTCGCCAGGCACCCGCTTGGTACCTGTGGGTGACCCTCAGGAACCGGACCCCGTCGATGCGAGGTCCAGTTTGGCCGCGATATTTATGGTAGGTGAAGTACAGGCAGACTCGCACGTCCTCATGGAGGCAGTGGGCACGGCCGTATACGTCACAGCGAATAGGCGTGCCGCAACCGCCAATCATGGGGCGCGTATTGGTGAGGAAAACACTGGTAGCATCAAAGGACTAGACTGCTACCATAAATGATGAAGATACTGAAAAACTTTACTCACCAATAAGCATGCGCTGAAGTTATCCTTCTCTTGCCGGCAGTGTACAACACTTTGCATCGCTGTTAACTTCAGCGCACGCTTATTGGTGAGTAAAGTTTTTCAACTGCCATGGTTGACCTATCACTCCCCACCGTGTCTCCTGCAGAAGACTCCATTTCCCTTAGTGTTGCTATGACATGCCTCTTGGTTTTTTGCACTGCAGGTGTTGTTGCAGCCGGTGACGCTACCAGTTCAGGTGAGGACAGAAGTAGTGGTGAGCCAAACCGCTCTGGGGAGGCCTGCAGCTGTGGTGACGCAGGAAGATCTAGTGAGACCTGCAGCTGTGGTGACGCTGGAAGGTCTTGGGAGGCTGGCTGTGCTGTTGATGAAGCAGTTTCCTGTGTGGTTTTCCCTGCACTGGTACTCGCCTTCTGTGTGTCTTCCCTACGTGGTGCACTCCCTTCCTTGTCCTTGGGACGCTTGCAAGATGTCTCGCCTGTGGACAGAAAATTGTACATTAGCTCTGTGGTCCTGCAGCCCTGCTTATACAATTAAATTCTCATCACTGAAACACTGTCGCTATTGCCTCAGCTTGATCATCACTGATGTGTGTCGCATGCCTTGTTGTTTGGTGTGTTGTCTGACATGGTAGGTGTTTCTACATCTCCCATAATGCATTGCTAGTGTATACTAAAACCTGTACTGGAGCGGGGTTGACACTACCACATTGGGGAAGGCTAAAGGGTAGGGGTGATTGCTGTGCATGCTTCTTACCTTTTCTGGTGGCAGCTCGGGCTGAGCTGTCTGCATCCCCAATCCCACAGACGCTGTCTGGTTCAATGGTGGACTCCTCCAGCTCCTGAAGCTCAGTCAGGTGCCCTGTTCCTCCCTGTTGTATGTGAGTCCAGCCACTCACCTGAAAACCAGGTCTGTCTGCAGGGACGATGAAGTTCCTTAACCCCCCCGAACACCTCTCAGTGCTGCTGACCAAAAAACAGAAGCCCTGGCAGGTGCCCAAAGAGGGAAGGGGATTTGGGATGAGAGACAAGAGATAGAGACTGCTACTCTTCACGCTTTGCCAAGAAGAGGGTGTGTGCCGTCTGGGCCAGCCAGGTTCTGGAATTTGGAACAGCGAACCACTCGTAACTTTTCCTAAAATATACAGAGGTAGATAAGTACAGAATGCCCTAAAACTCTTTAGATTACTAGCAATACCAACATTATGTCTTCTACTAGTTTTGATTACCTTTTAGGCGTGATGGCGCTTCTAACAGTTTGTCTCTCAATAAGCATTTAAGAAATGTATTAACAGGTTTCTATGAATATAAAACAGGAATTTGTATTAGACTGTGTATTCTATGTTATGAATTCACATAGTATATTTGTTGTTTTGTAACACCTTATGATCTCACTTAATTGTGCATAACACTTTTCCAAAGATGTTTCCAAATATATTTCCAGAGTTCAATCCAAGCCTGTTTGAAAACACACTAAGCAACTGTGCCTTAAAATGCGGCCCAAAATATCCAGCAACTTTAAGAATGGCGCACTAAAACGCAATTGCGCACAACAATATCAGAAAAGGCGCACTTTACATATAGTCCCTGGCGCTTTACAATGTTATCAAATGTCCCCTTACTACTGCCAAAGAAGTGCACAACCAAAATCAGTCAATTTCAAAATACAAGGAGAGTTGTTGTCTAACCACAACCAGAAAACATGTGTACCAAGCATCAGAAAGCTTCAAAAACACCAGGAAGAATTGTTGCCTATTTTACAATCAAACACATGTGCAACAATATCAAGCAGTTTTTCAAATTGCATTCAAAAGCAATACCATTAAGTTAAAAGCCAAGCTCTTCACTTAAATAGCACTAATGATCGTTTACAATAATAACAAAAAATAAAATGTAAAGCTTCAATTGAACACTTAGCTCTTGATCATTTACAATAACAACAAAAAATGTAAAGCTTCAATTTAACACTTAGCTCTGAAGCTCTTTTAAAATGAGTCCAGAAATGTTCTTATCTCAGTCCTGTCTCAAAGACAGGGAGAATTTCTGCTGGCCGAGGTCACAAGGTGAAATCCTTCTCTTCAGCTGAGGCTCCAATGACTTGGGGCTCCAGGGAAAGCCTGTGGCAGGAAACAGAAAGCCAAGCAACAGGTATCTGCAGATCGAAGCTATTTATAGCCAAGATCCTGGGCAGCTCACGTGTTAAACCAACTGAAGTAGCTGCACCTGTCCCCCCTGATCCTCAGATATCTAACAAGCATTGGCAAGGTCCATACAAAAAGAATAAACATTGGCAAAAGCAAATACATTGAAGAAAAACCAAACATTGGTTAAAATACTTATTGTAAGAACACTGCAACATGATTGATATTCACACCATATGGGTGTTGACAAACAATGCAGGGGAATCTGTGGATGCGTGACAGGGGTTACTGACACTCCCTCCTCCTGTCAGGTTTGCTTGTTTGTGGAGTGGAGCTCAGCCATCTTTTGCTTTGTCACGCTCCGGAGGTCATACCATCTCTTTTTCAGGTTGTCAATGTCCCGTGGGGTCACTCCAATTGCATTGACCTTTGTCTGTATTGCCAGCCAAATCTTCTTTTTGGCAGATTCTGCCACCTGCAGGGACTGCTTCCCAAACAACTTGTGGTGTTCCATGACTACCTCCTCCACAAGGACCTGCAGCTCCATGGGGCTGAATTTAACCTTCCTCTTTATCTCTGCACCTTCCCTGTCAGTGTCTTTGCTTGCCATTTTGCAGTTTTCCAGGAGTAAAAGTTTCTTAAGGGCTCAAGGACTCTGCTCTGCTCTCCCAGCCTCTCCAGCAGCCTCAGATTGAGTGCACCTGCATGGGTGTGGCCACTTCCTGGTTGGAAGGAGGGGTGGTTTCACCGGATTGGCTGATTTCTTAATTGTTTCTGTTTTTGAATTACCGATTCGGTATTTACCGATTTGGTATTTACCGATCGGTGTTGGGTTTTCGGTATTTATTAACCGAATTATACAGATTCGGTAATTTTTACAGATTTTTTAGCTACATCCCAAATACCGATTTCTAATTACTGATTCGGTAAAATTCGTTAAACATCGGTATTTAAGAATTGGTATTTGGGATTCACATACATATGGCCCTTTGTTTTTAATATGTCTGGTTGGCCACCCAATAAAAAAAAATTTGTGACACAATCTAGACATTTTTAAGTAAATCACACGTTCACCCTTCCACCCTTTACTAACACAAAAATCCCAGCTCCGCAGTAACTCTGGCATCGAAGCACACCGGGGAGGCATTCGGTCTCTCCCGGTGGGGCCCGATGATGAAGCTTGTCACCAACCAGGTTGGTGAGTGGGAGCCTTCTATATAAATCTAAATAGATTTATATATCTATCCCCATGCTCCCTCTCTTGATGTTTTAGTAGTCACACTCTCTTGTTGTTAATACTATATACAAAATACATGTTATGCAAGGTTTCTGGCGTACTATACATGGCAAGAAATGTTGGTTGCAGCCCCTGGGGTCATAAATGAATCGTCAAATGATTACTATAGGTGGGTCTTGACCTTGCATGGACACAGTGTAGTCAATGGTGAATGTGTCCAGAGGTCAAGCATGGAGAGCACATTATCACTCCGTGTGCTAGGTCCTGATTATCTATGTTTTCCTAACTCATGTGGCATCTGACTTTATGGTGTTATTTTGGAGAACGCATACCCCCTCCTGCCATGTGTACTTTACTGCAATCTCCCTTGACAATTTTAATGTCACTGCACCTATCCGTGGAATTGATCAAGAGTTTCCTGACCAAGTGTTTGCCTGCAAGCTTTACCCTCCCACCTGTGAACCTTCTAATCAACAATACCTGGGCCTAGGTCTCAGGGCCTTCCTAACTACACACTTGTGAGTCGAGGTTGATGTAGAGTTCACAGCAGGGTATTCAGTTAATAAAGACAATATTTCATTTTTATCAGTGAACACACAGATTTACCTATTAACATTCCCCCTCTAATTGATTTTTCAACTACACTACCTGATTCATGCATTTTGACAATTACTGTGCTTGGGGCCTGTTGTTCTTTAACTTCACTGTTGACAGCCACTAACTCCCTATTTACTTGCAACCTACCCAGTTTGAGTACTGCACTTTTGCAACAGGTGATCCCCAATTGTATAATCCCACATACCAATAGAAACACAATGATAACTGGCAACAGTGATTTACATAAACTACATATCCAGCATGGGAGCCCGGAGAACCAATTCAAAATCCACTCCTGCTCAGTTAACCTCCCTCTTCATGCTTGCTTCTCTGTAGATTATGAGGTGCTTGAATGGCAAGCATCAGTAATCCATTGTCCATGCTGTTCTCTAGGATGAATGTGCATCAGGGGGCACTGATCTTGGCACAGACACCTCCCTCCATTGCAGTCATTATGTCCAGTAAATAATTTTGCTGCATTACAATGAGACGGATGGCCCACATTTCTACCTTGATCAAATTGAGGCTGAGCTCAGTGATGTTCATTATATTGAGCGTTTCCCATTTGCAGCCAGTGGGTGTTAGCTTTTGTCTGCAGGGTACAGAAGGGTATCGAACCCTAGCTTTACTTCCATGAACAGCCTAATTTCTTCTGGAATGTTTTTGAACTGAGCCTAGCAAAAACAGTCCCCCATTCTCCTTTCACAAGCTTTGTGTAGCAAGGTGATCCTTTTTCCTAACGGGTGCTGGTACAAGCCTGTTAGCTCTTCTCCAGGAGGGTTATACCCTTCTATGTCCTAGAGCTGTAAGTGTTAATTTTTCAGTTGAGTTAGTGCAAAGACACCCTCGGGTGTACGAGCTCTTAAGAAAGTAATTTATCATAACATAACATGCAACCCATTCACCTTTTTATCACCAAGTTGGATGGCCTTACACAGAAATTTGATGTCAGGAGACCATCTATTGTTTACAAGGACAGCCACAGATACACTAAAAGTCATTCTTAGTCCACAGGTGGATGCTGGAGCGGAGGTGTTTGTGCACTGAGTTGGGTGCTTCGCCACTTCTAAAAATCTCTTTTCTGGGAAATCTTAAGGCCAAGAGATAGCTTCCCCTATGGCAGTCTTCCTATGAATCCTGTCCAGCTCAGTATGGATATCCGTGGGTTCCATAAAGATGTATAGGCTGTTGAGTTGGTGTCCTATCATGTTTTGTTTATAGTTACCCCACGTGGTTCTATCTTGTTAGGTTGAATGTTGGCCTCATGCTGGATAAGTAGAGGTGTATAAGGCATTTTACTTTCACTGGGGCTACTTCTTGGGACAAGAAACATCTATCTGCACCTACCGTGTGTGGGATCAATGAAGCACACATAACATGACCTGAGTGATGCTTGGGGGCCAACTGTGGTCATGTGCTGATACCATTTGTTATGTTAAAATTGCGCTGTGCAGTGCATGTGAGATGCTAGTGTTATATTTAGTGTAATTGTAGGTAACATACAAGAGATAGTTCTCCATTAGTGAATCCATTTCGACCATACTAACCATATAAATATACCTAACGTGTATTGTGATACTGCTGTTTGAATTACGGGTCCCCTGGGAGTCATCTGTACTCCTACAGTGGCTATTTTTTTTCTGACCAGTTCAAAACAGTTCACAGTATTTAGTTCAAGGGTATCATCAACATGGATAGATTTAACTGTACGTTGGAACAGTAAACCCACGTGGGCATTGAGCAGATCCCTCGCTGACAGCCAGTGGGTTTTACCTCCTTCCATTGGCATAAGTTCAAAACTTTTCTTTTTCCCTTTGGTTAATGGAGGCTGACAAAAAATCAACGTTGATGCACTTGTTGTTTTTGTGATTATCTGTTTTAAAAGAACTTGGTTGCTTTTAATTTAGCTAGTCACATATGATGCTCTATTAAGGGTTTTGGAGGCCCTGTATTTTACCACAGGGTGTGATCCCATCAACCTACTAGCCGCGATCTAGAGAGGTATTGGAAGGAAACCCCTATTAGAAATGTCGTTCAGTGATTTTGGGAGTGAGGGTGATAATTATTATTTAGACCAGGGGTCTCCAATCTTTTTGGTAGTGAGAGCTACTTCTGGTCAAGGAAAGTCCCCAGGATCTACTCGCATATTTTATCACTTGTCCAAGTAGGGACCCTTCTTCCTAGTCAGGGTAAGGTGGATAGACTTCAAAAATAACCCCTGCTCACCCCCTTTGGTAGCTTGGCACGAGAAGACAGGCTTATCTCAGAGCAGTGTTCCTACATACAGTAACACAGTGAAAACACTACAAATAAGCACCACACCAGTTTAGATAAATAAGCAAACTTTATCTAAACCAACAGGACCAAAAACGACAAAAATCCAACATACAATACTAGTTACTGTGCAAAATAAACTTTAAATTGCAATAAAAAGGTGAAAATACAGTTCCTCCGACTCGGTAGCTCCATCGCAGGCTCCTGCTATACTGATTACGACAGAGTCTAACAAGTCCAGCCAACCACGTCGATACAGGTTAGCTAAAGTGCTTCTTCAAGCAGGTGACACAGCACACAGCAAAGTCATTCTCCTTCCCTTGGAAGATACACACTGCAGGCCAACCCCAGGTAGCACGCAGCAAAGGGGCAGTACTCCTCCTCCAGTTTCTGTAGCTCTTCTCCTTGGCAAAGGTTCCTCTTAATTTGTCAGAAGTGATCTAAAAGTCTGGGGTTTGGGCCCCTCTTCTCATACAGCAAAATGCTTTGTTCTCTGGTGGCAGAGAAGCCCTGTGCTCAGTCAAAACCAGTTCTGTCCTCTCTGAAGCAGCTTCCTGGCAGGAAGTGGACCAGGCCTATTCCGGTGAAAGGAAATCTCCTCCCCTACTCTAAATGCAGCCTAGGTCTATTCTGCTCAGCCCTGACTCATCCAGACCCCCGGGAGCCACTGCTCATCCCAAGCACCTGTCATTCCAAAGCCAGACAGTCAATACACATACTAGCAGAGGAGCACTGGATGGCTAAGCAAGAAAATGCCTACATTCTTAAAGTGGTATTTTCAAACACAGAATGTATAAATCACCTTCACTAATAGATGCATTTTGAACATTCTGAGTTCAAACATACTAAACTTTATTTTCCTACCTTGTTCTCAGGGGTACTTATGTTTATAATATGTTATAAGCAAAGTCCCCATTCTATCCTACTGGAACAGGTAGCCTTGCAATAGTGAAAAACAAAATTGATAGAATTTCACCATTAGGACATGTCACACACATCAGGGCATGACCTACCTTTTACATACAATGCACCCTGCCCTAGGGCCTACGTTAGGGGTGACTAAAATGTAGAACAGGGAAGATTCAGGGACTGGCAAGTGGGTGCACTTGCCAAGTCAACATGGCAGTCACACAGGCTCTGCAATGGCAGTCCTGAGACACACTTTACAAGCTGCTTCTGTGGGTGGCACAATCAGTGCTGCAAGCCCACCAGCAGCATTTGAATCACAGGCCCTGGGCACACATGGTACACTGTACTAGGATCTGACAAGTAAATCAAGTAAGCCAATCATGGAGTCACTAATCAATATATCAATTTAAGATAGGGAGCATTTGCACTGTGGCACTGAATAGCAGTGGCACAGTGCCCAAAGCAACTAAACCAGCCAAACGTATCAAAAACAGAGGAGGCAATCAGTGAAAAATGGAAGGGAGACTCACGCCAATGGTACCAGGTCAAACACCACCTCTCAGTGATGTCACTGTGTAAGGCTTACTGGAGGTAACAGGTGGGCTAGTTGGCCCCTAAGGACTCTCAGGAGCAAATGGGACTTTATCCCCCCTACCATGAGTGTGCCAGAAAGTGCAGTTGCAGAGTAGTGGAGAAAGGGGCGGAGCCTCTGACGAGTTGCCGGCTTTTGATTTTTTAAAATTATTTTAGGAAGAGAGACTGTGCACACCCCCCCCCCATTGATCCGTTTGGGCCTGGAGGACAAAAAAAAAAGAGAGGGGCCCCCTCCCGGGCCATTTTCAGCCCCGGGGACCCCATCTCCCAGGCCAGGCCATTTAAAAAAATGTATTTTCTTTTCTGGGGAGAGGGCCATGCAGCCCCACCTCCCCAGGCAGATTTCGGCACCGGGGACCCCCATCCATGGGACCTGGCCAATGTTTTCCTTTTTCTATATTTCAAGGGAGCGAGCCAAGAGGACCCCTACCAGGACATTTTTTAGCCCGAGGACCCCATCCCTGGGGCCAAGCCATTTCTATTTTTAGTTCATTTTCCTTTCTGGGGAGGGGAGCCACATGGCTCCCCTCTCCAGGCTGATTTCAACCGTGGGGTCCCGATCTCTAGGGCCCGGCCCATTTGCGGTAATGGGGACCCCATCCCCCAGGGCATGGCCAGCTGGTTGGGGACCATGGAGGTACCCTGAAGCCCCCATGGCCCTGACCAGGTCCCACCTCCTGCGGGAGGTGGCATTGATTTTACACCAAGGGAGCTGCTAAGATGCAGCTCCCTGGGGGTAAAAAGCAATGTGAGCTCGCTTTGAACAAGCGAGAGCATTTTTTGGTCTCGATTGTTCAAAGCAAGAACACTTGTTTGCTATGGGATGGCGGGAGCAGTGCTCCTGCCATCCCATAGCAAACTGCAATGTCCAGTGTGTGGGCACCCCCGGGACATTTCTGGAGCCGGCCCTGGGTGGCGGCCCCCCGGGCCATTTACTGCTCCAGGATGGGGGCAGCTCGGCCCTCTCCCACTTTTTAAAATAGCCCCTGGGAGATGGTGGACCCCAGGACAGAGGGGGGAGCGTGTGGCTCCCCAGCATTTGTGTACATAAGCCCAGGGGAGGTGGTGGTCCCCGGGCTGTGGGGGGCCATGCACCCCCAGCATTAAAGAAAAATAGCCCGGGGTGGGGGTGGTCCCCAGGGCTGCGTGGGCTCATGCGGGCCCCCACATATCAATGTCTAATTGCCTCAAGTGGAACACGGCGACCCGGGAGAACACTGATCAACTATAACTTTCCGCAACTAAGGAAAGAGGGACCATAGAGTTATCCGCTTTTCACGTCTTCTAATTCCGTTACTCCAGGGTCTACTGCCCGAATTACTTCACTTTGGGAACGAGGGAGTGACACACTGGTCATCCTTCCCACATTTTTCTACTTATTCTTCTCTCGACCTTTTGATCCTTGACGTCACGTCTTGGGTGCCAATTCTACGTCTGTAGAGAACTACTGAACAGGTTTCGGGCCCTGCCGGGTCAGAAGTATCACTGGCGGAGCGACCTTATTGCCCGACACAGCCTATCACTGAGCCCTGAGGATTCGCAGAAGCGATGAAACACGTGTCAGTTGGCTGTTTTCTGAAAGAAAATTAAAGAATTGTACTTGATAAATACTGATCAGGAGATCCCTGATTACTCTGTTGCTTTGTTTCTCTCTCTTGTATACTAACTCGTACACGACTGAATTGATTATCACATGTGTGTATAGGGTATTTCTATTATTTTCAGTTGGTTGGTCAGCTGCGCTGACTAACTTCAGAGTGGTTACAAGGGTTTTTCCACTCACCCAGTTGCACCACCCCTTCACAGTGCGTTACACTACTTATGCGTCCAGTTACGGCTGAGCGCCCAGTGCCTTTCTGATACTGAAAACCACCACTCTTACCTGCACAGGCAGATTTTAGATTCTGTTCATCTTCTGCAACACGTGTTTAGCAAGGGAAAATTGAACAGGGACAATTGTTTTAGTTAAGTGGCTCTGGATTTTGTCAAATCTACTTTTAATTTGGTGATACATTCTAGTACTAGACATTTAACATTGTGTTTCTACACAGACGTTTTGGAACTTGTTATCTCCTTTTGAAGACTGCAGTGAACTCAAGTGTAAGAATTCTCTACTACTCCACCGAGTTGGATGTTAACCCATCTCATATGAAGAAGAGAACATTTCCTCTTTTCAGCTTCAGTTTTCTCACAAACACAGATGCAGCCATAAGATAGATTGTGCCTCCATCAAGACACCATTACCAGTAGGTTTCTAGCCTTGTGTTTATCTTTTCTTTCAGTGTCCTGAATGTAGTGTGTAAGCTGCCAGTTTGTTGACTTTATTGCCTTTGCTAAAATGTATTTGTCTATTTTTCAACAGAAGTTGTCTTGCATCAACTGCCCAGAGAGTGCAGTTCAGAGTCTTATTTTCTACATGCTCTGTAACAGAATGATTGATTGTATTTTTTTCAATGTGTCCTGTTCATTTTAGATCTATAATTTCGCACTCAGAAATATTTCTGAGACTAAATTGACCTAAACCCTTTGGAAAAATTCCATAACCTCATGTATTGATTGTGGAAGGTAATGAACCACTGGTTTTAACCAAGGAATGCTGCTCAAATTATATTTCTTTCAGCGTCTTCTGTCTTCCTATTATAAAACCCTTGTCTCATAATCGATGTGATCACTTCAATGCAAGATGTACAGAATAGTACAGGTTGAAACGTTGGACCTAGATGTGATATAAAAAGTATATTTCAGTTTGACCATAACAAAATAGAACACTTTCAGGATCGTGTAAATAGTAAGTAAACAGAAATCATAAAGAATTCCGAGAAAAATCATGTCATATAGTTATATACCAGTGCTAACCTATCTGTCTGTTCTTCTTTTGGTTGTTGCTTACTTGCACATGCTCTATTTTGCCCAAAAAGAATGCTGGGATTGGAAACAATACATGTGTTACAGCTCACAGAGAATATTTAGGATTGCCTTCATGTATAAATTTGTATAAATAAACCCTATACATGGAAGAATATACACACGTAAAAAATGCATCCGGGAACCAGAGTGCACTGACTGAAATGAGAGAATCTGTAAAATATCAGTGGCCTGGTTCATTTGAGCATAATTATTTTGGGAAAAACTAAAAAACAATGATGGCCAGGGGAACATTACAGAGCACTGACTCGTGTAGTTTTCGATGTATCAAGTAAGAACACAAAAAGAGGTCTACAATTGCCCACCTCAGAACATGGTTTGTCACCAATGAACCGAAAAAATTGAACTTCACAAGAGAAAGGCTCTAAGAGGCAATGCAAACCTAAAGACCAAGTACATAGCACAAATGCCAGACAAAAAACAATTTAGAACGAGAGGAGATCTTTAAGTTTTCTGATCCTTTATTTCGGAAGTTAGAATGTAGAACAAGTACAGCCAAATAGGTACAGCCAACGCGTTTCACCCTTTAAAAGAGGTTGTCCTCTTTTGAATCTTACGTTGCCGTGCCGGAATATACGTGGACTTAATGGGTTAATTGCGAGGTGTGGCGGATGTTTCCACACTCTCTATTGCTGTTCAGGCCATATCACAGCGTGGACAGATTTCCTACTTGATAATCTGCATGTTTTTAGTATTATATATCTCTCTGAGATGATCTCGATCTAATGAAGAGATACCTGAATCGTGTTTATAATCGGACCAGTTCACATTATTGACTCTTCGCAAAGTACACAGTGAGCCATACTCTCTACTTCTGCAGATTCTATTAAAATATAGGATCTAATCATCTACAGAAATAATTCCCCTGTTATAGTTGCCCTGAAGAAGCACGCAAAGGGTGAAACGCGTTGGCTGTACCTATTTGGCTGTACTTGTACTACATTCTAACTTCCGAACTCTCGTTCTAAATTGTTTTTTTGTCTGGCATTTGTGCTATGTACTTGGTCTTTATGTTGCATTGCATCCAAGAGCCTTTCTTGTGTATAATTATTTTGGGCATGATCAAAGACAACATAGCATCCTTGTTGCAGTTCTATTTCAAAGAGAGAAAAACATTTCCAAAAATGAAAGCATTCCTGCTATTAAATATACTCTAATGTTAAGTCTTAATGCAGCACATTATTTTCCAATCCTGCCTTTAGGTGTGATTTTAGTTTATATGAGGATTGTATCAGGGCCAATCCGATTTACTGACTTGCTGTATAGATGGGAATGGTGTAACACTCTCTTAGGAATGTGGGAGGATATTCAACCTGAACTATTTAGAAGATCTTCATGAACTATTATAAAAATAGTTGAAAGTAACAAACTACCTAAGGATTGTTGCTTAAATATTATTTTGCAAACATAAGCATAGTAAACCACTGCCTGCACCATCTGTATTGGGCTCACAATAGTTGTCTGTTTACTTAACTGTAACAGGCAACTGATACTATTCCAGGTCACAGACTGTACTGGACCAATCAATATTTACATTCCTTTAGTACTAAGTTATATGTTTACCAGGTTGTTTAATATTTCAATTTTGCACCGCTGTTAATAATCTGCGTCCAATTTGCATTGAGTATGTCCTCTAATGTGTAATTCCTCCAAAACCTGAGATCAGTTAAACCTTGTGCTGCGTAACATCTTATGTTTATTGCACAATTGAGGAGGCACACACCATAAAATTGCATCATTATTAAGTACTTCAAAAAAGTTGAAGTATGGTAATGTCCATGCGAAAAGTGTTGTTACAATGAAGAAAGTTCATTCTCAGAAATCTTGTACACAAATTGTGTAGAAGTCCAACAATGTTATTGGTTAATTAATCTAAAATAATGTCAAAATCCAATTGCTAACCCATTTTGTTCTATAGCAGAACTTCTTCAGGGTAAATCGTTTTCGATTTCTCCAAACATTAATCCACTGAGTTTACTTTTGATACATCATAACCATGTTCAGTGTAAACTCAGTGACAGTAATTTTCATAACACTCAGCTGTGTGTACTGTATTGGTTTCAAATAACAGCTCTAATCTGCAAACTATACCTTTTAGGGTTTGAAGTCAATAGAGGTAATAAATATATTTACAAAACAAATAAAATAATATATAACTCACATACATGATATGTAAGTATTGACTATTAATGTCAATTTACTTGTTCATGGTGCTTTTTCCACTTTAATCTTTTACAAAATGATATCTTTCATTCCCATTTCGTTGTTTTTGTCATTTTGGTGTCAATGCGCTAAGTTAAATTTTTACATTGAGTGGGATTGTCCTTCTGTGGTGTCTTTGACTTTTAACCAACTGTAATGCTTTTAAACGCTTTCCGCATTTTCTCTACGTTCTTTTTTTGTTTTTTGTTTTCAAAAACCTTTATTGAGAAGAATCAAGGGAGACACAGTATATCATGCAATAGCGCAGTGCAATATACAAAACAGAAAGCAGGTCAAGCGCTCCACTATACATAGATCTCAACTGTCAACACAGTAGATTAACATGAAGAGAATGTCACCACTCCATCACTGCAAGGACCGTCCCTCATTGTGGTAAATAAATAAATAATACCCTATTTTTGACTAGACTTATAGCATAACAGATAGCTCAATAAATAAGAGTCAAGATTCGAGGTAGTAGGAGTTTCTGCAGGTTTATTACAGCATAAGGACAGGATCAGGACAACCTGCATAGGATGAGCAGAATGACAGGGCCCAGCAGGACAACTGGGACCCAGTAGGGGAAAAAGATGCCCAGCAGCTGCTGGGGCTTGGTCTGGGATGAGCGCGCTAACATTCAATAACATAACATTGATATATATATATACATAGCGCAAACACATAGCATTACATTGCAGTAGGCGTAACAGTGGGTGGAGTAGAAGGCGTGACGTGTAACAGTCGCGAGAGATAACAGTAAAAGTGGGTGTAACTGGGAGTTTACATAGACATGTGATGCAAACGTAACAGAATATGTCATGAATGGGCGGAAACATAGGAGGGGGCTACCTAAGGAGCCGGGACCTCTAACCTAATGGTGCGCGGAAACTAGCAATGACGTGTTACTAGGAGAAGTTGGGGGCTACGAACTCTGTGCTAGGAGCAGAGACTAGAGTCTGGAGGGTCGGAGCGACATGTACCTAAACCCTATCTGGTATCTAATGTTTAGGGAACATGTTGATATAAACTAGAAGTCATGAGGGGAAAAGCTAACCTGATTCTAAGACTGGACCATGCATTATTCTACATGTAGTGCGTGAAGAATATTAAATGACCATTAAATACAGTATTTCTCTAACATGGAGACGAGAAGGCTAGACAATGACGGAAACTATTGATGCAGTTCAGTAGCTTAGGAATGCAGAGGAGGAGGACTGAACTGATAGCAGGAACTATAACATACTTTTGGCAGACTCAGAGGCAGAGCCGGGCTGCACCGGGCACTGCGAGGCAGGAAGTAAGTGAAGGGTCGAGGATACAGGTGGGGGCTGTATCGCTCCTCAGCGAGGCTTTCAGGAGACAGGAGCTGAATCTGTGGTCCGGGCCCTTTTGAGGCCTAGAAACGGGGACTTTATAATTGAATACCGTGCACACTGAGAAACGTGGCAACATTACTTACATAGGCCTGATATTCGTAGTATTCACGAGGACTGGAAAATAGCATACCAGAGGTGGACACAACTGTAATTGCGTCTTTAATCAGAAATGGGGAATAACATATGCATATTGGTCATGCATACATAACATATGATGGATGAGGCGTAGGGACACAGAACATGGCAAAATTTACTTTTCCACATTCCCTCCTTGTCACTACGTTTACATCAGGAAACATCAATATTCATGATACCGTCTATCATTTCATACAGTACCATTTGCTCGTCTCGAATTGTCTTGGAACGGGATTTAGAACAGGGCTTGGGACGGGGAATACAAGAGGTAGCACACATGCTGCAAATCGCAGGGCCACATTGTATACAGAGGCAGCAGCTAAATATGATCGCTACTGCAATACCTAGGAAGGACAGGACTTTCCATCCCCATGCGGAAATTACATTCCAGAACCAACCGGACCATGTCCAGGTGCCTGGATCTTGATGTAACAGATGGGCAATTTTATGAAGTCTGGTTATAGCTGAATAAACAGACGGCGCGTTATTTGGAATGAAAATGCAACAACTAGATCCGAGAATTCTACAGGCCCCGCCCCTATCGGCCAGTATGACGTCAAGGACGAGACGATTCTGTAAAACGACAAATCTCATAGCAGATTGTTCTTCGGTTAGGTTACCTAGAGCAGAGGCAGTCTCATTTACTACAGCTTCGAGGGTTCTTGTTAACCTACGGATTAGTTTACTATTCTGGACAGGTCCTATAAAGAAAAAGAAACCTTTATTGAAATCTGTATATTGTTCTAGAGTAGTTTCAGTTTGATCGACAATTGGGGACTCCCTTCTAGGTCTAGTGTGTACTAAGAAAGAATTCCTATGATAATCAGGTGGGGCTAGAAAAACAGGTGGCAGTAGGAAGGCAATGTAACAGGTTCCCTCCCAATCGAGGGGCAGACGGACATATGCAGTTTGACCACAAACAAAATAAGAATGACGTGAAGCTTTGAAAATAGATTTCCTACTGTCACTATACTGGATAACAGTAGTACATTCACTATGACCTATATGTACAGAACCATAACTACGGACACATAATTCGCCTTTGACTGGTAGTACTGAAATAGCAGGTAAGTCTGGAGTAGTATCAGACTGAACATTCAGGACCATGAAATTCGACGAATAATTTCCTAAATTATATACCTCATTTTCTAAATCTGAACCTGTTCTGTGGGGAAAACCTTGCTTGTCTGGAAAACATGTACTGTTAAGAAAAGACATATCTGTTGAGGATGACGTTAACGTGGACCATGCTCCACACGAACCATTGTGTGAGAATGGATAAGGAAAGAGTGGCAGAACTCCCTTCGATGTCTGGAAAGGGGGGAGTCGACCACACACCCAACAATTAGTGGCATTGCTGGTCTGGTGTGAATAATGTAACATACGGATGAATGTGTTATTACGCATGGCAAGGCGGTATGAATATTCGTGAGGAGGCAGATCACTAAACGTGTGCTCTACTGTAGCATTAGCAGACATATTTACATGAGGAACTGGTAAATACAGAAAAAATGCGTAGCTGGTGCAGGAAATCATTAGGCTGAGAAATAATATGAAACTCAGAAAAACGATGCATTGTAGTGAACTGCGACTGACTCTCTCACTATGGGGGTCTATTTTATACATGTCAGAAACAGTCTAACCGTTTCACCTAGGGGAGGACTTATACAATCAAACTGGCTGACTTATTAGACCTGAGCTTTAACTTATACTCCTGTTGCGGAGTTTTCTCTAACAAGGGAGGGGTTGTAACAAAGTCTGGTGCGGGACAGTCCTTTAAAACGATGTTCTGGCAATCCTTCGAATCCTGGGAAATGTTCTTGGCAATGTCTTTGACGACTGGCTTTGGTCCTTTAAAAAGTTTTACATGAGAAAGGTGGACCCACCCCTTCCTGCCTTCTAACTTGACGGCAGTTCGGGTGGTCAAGAGGACCTGACGTGGCTCCTTCCAACGTGGTTCCAGCGGACTTGATCTGTCAAAGTTGCGGATCATCACCAACGACCCTGGAACGATCTCGTGCGGTGCCACCTCGGTATTGTCTGGAAATGTGGCGGCAACCTGTGAACGACATGAGTTGAGGGCAGACATCAAGGAAGCTAGGTAATCTGTCAGCATATTACATGAAACATCGGTAATACTTCGGGGTCTAGGAGTACCCCACATGTTAGGGGGGCGGCCGAAAACGACCTCATACGGGGACAGACCTGATCTGGAATGTGCGACCATACGCATGTAAAACAGAGCGACTGGCAAAGCTACTAACCAGTCTACACCTTTGTCTTTACAGACTTTTGCTATACGGATTTTCAGAGTCTGATTATGTCTTTCTACTAGTCCAGCTGCTTCTGGATGGCGTACACAATGGAACTTCCACTGGTACCCTAACAACAGGGAAACGTGCTTCATGAGTTCGGATGAGAATGGCTGACCGTTATCAGAATATACGACTCTAGGGAGTCCATATCTAGGGAAGAATTCACGAACCAACTGCTTGGCAGTGGTCGCGGCTGTGTAATCTGGGACTGGATATGCTTCTGTCCATCTGGACAAAGCGCATACTACTACAAGGACATACTTGAAACCTCGACATCGCTCCATCTGAATATAATCCATCTGGAGGACCTCAAAAGGGTGGTCAGGGGGCTGGAAACCACCTTGTTCCACCGGGACACTTTTACCTGGATTAAACTGGCAACATATCATACAGGTACGGACTTTCTGCTTGGCTGCAGCTCGTAAATGCTTGTTGAACCAAATGTTCTGGATACTGTCTAACATAGCTTTTTCTCCTAAATGTGCTGGACTATGTGCGGTATTGATAATGACTTGAACCATAGAATCGGGGAGAAACCATGTGGCTCTACCCTTCGTTAACCATCCTTGATCTGTCTGGACCCCTCCTTGTACAGACCATTTCTTGATTTCATCGGGAGTAGCATGTAACTGGATATCTATGACATCTTGTGTAGGGTCCTTAACTGTCATGCATGTAATCAGATCTGGAGTATGTGTCCGATTAACTGGAATGTCTGGAGTCTGTGCTGTAAGCTTGGCTGTGCGGTCTGCTAGATCATTACCTTGGGAAATAATGTCTGTGACTTTCGTATGTGCTTTGCACTTCATGATAGCAATAGATGTCGGTAAATGTATGGCATCTAACAGGGCTTGAATAAGGAGACCATGCTGAATCTTGGTTCCATGAGAAGTCATAAAACCTCTCTCCTGCCAGAGCACTCCGAAGTCGTGTACAACTCCGAATGCGTAACGTGAATCTGTGTAAACATTAACCTTCAGGTTCTTGGCATGTATACAGGCTTGTGTCAGAGCAACTAGCTCTGCTGCTTGAGCGGACAGAGTATCAATACGGTGTGTTTCAATAACTTCAGTGTCAGTAGTCACTGCATACGCGGCGACTAGTTCTCCTGTACTAGTTCTCATACATGAACCATCCACATAAAGTGTCAGGTCAGGATCTAGTAACGGAATGTCTGTCAGGTCTTGTCTTGGCTTAGTCGTAATGTTAACTACTTCCACACAATCATGTGGATCTGGATTTGAATTAACTGATGGTAACAGTGTAGCAGGATTCAGGACGTTGCAGCGTCTAATTTCTATGTGTGGCTGGAACAGTGTCAATTCATAACCTGTTAAACGTGCAATTGTCAAGTGCTGAGTCTGTGTTCGGTTTAAAAGAACTTCTACTGAATGTGGAACTTGTACTGTCAGGGAATGTCCTAAAACTATAGAATCACTTTGTCTGATAGCTAGTGCTGTGGCTGCAACTGACTTGAGGCACGCAGGCAACGCCTGGGCGACTGGATCTAATGTGCTCGAAAAATAAGCACAGGGCTTGTATTGACCTGCTTGATCTTGTGTGAGAACAGATAATGCTGTACCTTCGCGTTCTGTAACGAAAAGTGTAAAAGGCTTACTGTAGTTCGGTGTAGCTAGAACTGGAGCTTGACATAGGGCTTTCTTTAACTCGTTGAAACTAAGTGTATGTTCAGATGTCCAAG
Source organism: Lissotriton helveticus (assembly GCF_964261635.1). Lineage (NCBI taxonomy): Eukaryota > Metazoa > Chordata > Amphibia > Caudata > Salamandridae > Lissotriton > Lissotriton helveticus. Next base: position 955,966,696 of record NC_136071.1, read on the forward strand.
GGAGGACAGTCGATACGGCTGCCTCCTGTGTCGTTAACTGTATCAATGGCTTGGCTAGAAATGCATACTGGGGAATCCATTGTCTACAATAAGAAGTAAGGCCGATAAAAGCACGTACCTCCTTCTGGGTTCTGGGCTGGGGAAGACTCGCTATTAACTGGATACGGTCGGGTGTCAACTGCCTACCCCTCTTGGACAGCAAGTGTCCTAAGTATACCACTTGCTGGACACAGAATTGAAGCTTCGAAGGTGACACCTTGTGCCCCATCTCGGCTAGAAAATACAGAACTGTAAGTGATGCTCGCTCGCAAGCACGTTCAGAACGGGCTGTGATCAGTAGATCATCGACATACTGGAGCAGGGCAGTGTCAGTTGGCATGTGAATGTTGTCTAGTTGTCTCTTGAGTGCTTGACTGTAAATACTAGGGCTTTCTGTGAAACCTTGAGGAGCGCGTGTAAACATATAGCTCCTTCCATTTAAACAGAATCCGAAAAGAAACTGGCTGTCTGGATGAATTGGAACACTAAAAAATGCATTCTTGAGGTCAATAACAGTGAAAAACATGGCTTCGGAATCAATGGCAGTTAACAGAGAAGAAATGTCTGGAACAACTGGGTACTGAGGAATAATACATTTGTTAAGCTCTCGTAAATCAATCACTAATCGATATACTGGGGGTGCATTCGGATCAGTACGTTTCATGACTGGAATGATCGGAGAATTGCATACATTGGAGTCAGTTTCTACAACTACCCCTTGAGCCATGAGCTCGTCAATAATTTTGGATAAGGCTGCTACAGCCTCAGGTGGCAATCTGTACTGTCTGATTCGGGGTAACACTACACCTGGTTTGAGAGTCACACGATAGGGTGTGATTTGCATGTAACCTACATCAGTTGGACCTTGCGCCCATAACTGCTGCGGAACATTAGACAATCTTGAATCAAAATCTCGTAATACATAGTGACCCTTAAAGTCACGTAGGAACAGACGTATTCCCTCTGGGGAACAACAAATAATTGCACCTAATTCTTTCAATGTCTTAATACCCAATAGATTTTCTGGACATGACTTAGTAAGTAACAGATCAGTAGTACGGGACAATGGACCTACTTCTAGAGTAACTGGCTGAGATATTTCATTAACTATGGGTTTTCCTGAAAATCCAAGGGAAACATTTCTTGAGCCTGAGAGCGGAGCCCCTGGAACTTCGGCATGACTAATTGTGGTCCTACTTGCCCCTGTATCGATCAGAAATTTTCTGTCTTTCCCTAATACTTGACTATGAACATAGGGACCTTCTTGGTCTACAGGTATCTCGATGAGAGGCACGCCTACCTCCCTCTCTAGGCTGTTTCATGAATATGACTGGTACTCTGGATACTCAGACTGTGCATACTGGTACATCTGCGATGTAACGTGCTGTGTTGCAGCAATAGGCTGCGGTACTGTAACTGTCTGTGGTGCATTCTGTGACTGAGGAGTCTGTGAAACTTGTTCTTGTCTAGGCGGACGTGGTCTTTCTTTAGTCTTACCAGTAGCTATGTTGTGCTTCAGAACTGCACACTCGTTTATAAAATGACCTGGCTGTTTACAATAATTGCAGTTCCCTTTAACGGGAGCTGCAGGATGACTGGCTTGATTCGGACCCCTCTTCTGACTGTCTTGGGGAATAGATTGTGCAACTAGCACTTTCATTTTCGTGTCTTTCATACGTTTTCTCTCGTGTTCTTGCTCTTCTCTGATTCTATTCTGGTGGTACTGGAGCATCTGGAGCATCTGGGACGGACTATTTGCTTGCCAGGTGCTTTCGACTTTCAAAACTCGGTTTTTAATCTGTGGACTTGAATTCTCGACCAATTTGGTAACGAAAAGATGAGGGTATGACTCACTACTTGTCTTGAGACCACTGTTAATACTGAAACATTTCTCGAATCTAGAATAAAAATCACTAATATCTTCTTCTTGTTTCTGTTTGCAGGCTGAGATTGCATCCCAGTCTTCTTTCCTAGTTGTCAATAATCTGGGTAAAACTTGAATCAATAATTCTGGTAATTCTTTACATTTATCTCCAAGACCGGTACCTGGTACTCGTGCCTTGTCTTCAGCTTCTAGAGCTGTCCAATCGATCTTTTTCTCTCCCACCTCCCATTCTTTTTCTTTTAACTTTTCATACACCCCTGCGGGTAGCAGAACCTTTAACATTTTAATGATATCTGGGTAGGTGTATTCTCCCATACGGAGCATGTCTTTTAATTCTCGATGGAACCCTGCTGGATCTTTGTCATGACAGGGAATTAATTTCTTCATCTCGAGGAGTTCCATCTTTGATATCGGAGTGTATACAAACACTCGTTGCATGTCGCCACCCGCCCCTTGGACTGGGTGGACTTCTCGTAACGGATTCTGTCTGTCTATGTAAAACGGTTTACTTTCTGGGGGTGAGACATGAACAAAATGCGGGTTCAGGAACGTTCTATACTTGTGGCGCTGTTCTAGAATGACACTAATTAAATCCGTACCTAGACCTCTCCATCTATACTGGAGTAACTCGTTCAGGATATCGTGTAACGGGCCTGGATCAGAATGTTGACCCTCATACAGAGTAATGAGGTGCTGGGTCATATACATACCCACCAGTCGTTGCTCGGCTGGGGGCAGTTTCAGAAACATTTGTGCCACTATTTCGTCTGGAAAAGTGGTAGAATCAGTAATCCATCGGACTGCTGATCGGGCTAGTTCTTGTTCGTGCATAGTACTTAGTTCGCTATAACCGACTCGTGATTTCAGAATGTGATCGGTAGCTTGAAATACTTGTTCGAGAGAGCGAGGCTCTCGTGCTGGATGATGAAAAATAGACTTAGGTTCTGGACGTAAATGGCGATCTGGAAATCTGGATTTTCCTACATACGCTATTCTGACGGGATTCTCGTCTTCCTCTTCAGGATCAGAGGCACTTTCTTTCTCGCTTACTTGTGCTGCTTTACGCTGTTCGTGTAACTTTATTATTTCTTTACGAATTTTCTTGTACATACTTTCCATGGCACTAATGGTCTTGTGCTTACCCTCGGCTATATTATCACTCCACCTTGTTAGGATTCTCATGTCGGCGGGATCTTTAGTCGGGTAATCTTGTTCTCTTATTAGACAATTGATCAGGAACTTTAATATCATGAGCTGAATCTCGGCTTTCCTTTGGGACATAATCTCGCCAATACTTTCTGGATCATCCCCTGTACGGATGAAACGATATATTCTGTCTAGATCTTCTTTCATATTCGGTAAGGTGACTAGATACTCGGTCACTCTTCTTACACGCAAGGAATATAAAACCATAGTATTTTCGCATGGAACTGGATCATAACTACATTCGTTAAGGGCTTGCCTGATTTCTGCGACAGACTTATTACTCTTGGGAGTACGCTGTGATGCTTGAGCATGTAATTCGAGTGCTGATAAACGCTTGTGTGGCGGCGGGGTTTGAGGAGGACCCCCTCCTGCGGCCCCTAGACTAGAATCGTCAACTGACATTCTTCGTGCTTGCAGGGTCGGTAATTGTGACGTGGGCTGAACTTGTATGGCTGGCTGACCCGGGGGTACCGTAACAGGTACTCCGGTGCCTGGAAGAGCGGGAAGTGCCTGATTTACAGGGACAGGTGGAGCGCGAACTGGATTTGCATATTCTGGGACTGTGTCATCCAAATAGGACGAAATGAAAATATCAGCTGCGGTCGGTTTGTGACGTAGCTTGGTCGGAACTAATGGTGGCGGGAAATTACTGGATGCCTCCGGGGTCGCTTTTGGCACACCTTCGGCAAGAAGAGGATACATACCCTTAATAAGGGCATGCCTCTGTCTGTCTGACTGTTCGGCTTTGACTTGTTCACCTATCTCGATTAATTCTCTTCCTTGGGCTCGTTCTTGGGATTCTCTACTTAACTCTGACTTTCTGACTTCCTTTTCCGTTCTTCTATGCGCTTCCTTACGCCATAACTCGATGGCATCTTTCTGTGACTGTCTGGCTTTCTTTTTCCATAATACTTCTTCTACTCGCATGATACATTCGGCATCCCATGTACCCGATACGGGCCATCTATACTTTTCTTCTAACTGTTTGGTATACTCTACCCATAAATCTAAATACAATATGGCGCTTATGCCATGTTTCTGATACATAAAGTGACCTGGACTGTCCCTTGGCGGAACAGGAACTGCTGCTTCCAGCAGACCCTTTCTAGTTTTTAACTGACGTAACTTTGAAAAGAGCGGCATTCTAAACTTAAATCGGAACACAATACAATACACGAAAAACAATAACAATTGGGAAAACAATTCAGGCATACCACGACATTGGAAATACATTAAACAACATCATAAATAACAGTTCGAACAGAATACTACCTGAAAAATACTGAAAACAGAAACAGAACAGAATTCTCGAGAACGGAACAGACTAGAGTTACTGGATGCACTGCTGTAACAGTACGGAACATACCGGTCCCATAAAGGAACACATCAAGACCCGTATCCACCTAGGTGAACACTTCGTTTGCGGGCTTGGGTACCACCAACCCACGGACCAGAGTCAATTTAGACTGACCCTGTCTAGACACTACCCCAGCAATGGTACTCACCGGGCAGCACGAAACGGAAGGCCTCGGACGGGACTGGACTACGACGACGAACTTCGGACTTCGGACTTCAGTTACGGGTGGACCTCCGGATACCTCGGACCTTGGACTCTCGGCTTGGGCTCTGGTCGGGACTCGCCGCGTTCCTCCACCGTCTCGTTCGGATGCTGGACCGCCTCCTCCGTCTCCTCCGTGGGCCTGAGGGATACTTGAAGCAGAAATATCTGCACTTGGCCAGAAGAGTTCCGTCACGACTGCAGGGGGTCAGGGGGTCGGCGTGGCTTCACCGACGCGTGGGGAAAGGGCAAGTCCCTATTCGGGCGCCATTATGTGGTAAATAAATAAATAATACCCTATTTTTGACTAGACTTATAGCATAACAGATAGCTCAATAAATAAGAGTCAAGATTCGAGGTAGTAGGAGTTTCTGCAGGTTTATTACAGCATAAGGACAGGATCAGGACAACCTGCATAGGATGAGCAGAATGACAGGGCCCAGCAGGACAACTGGGACCCAGTAGGGGAAAAAGATGCCCAGCAGCTGCTGGGGCTTGGTCTGGGATGAGCGCGCTAACATTCAATAACATAACATTGATATATATATATACATAGCGCAAACACATAGCATTACATTGCAGTAGGCGTAACAGTGGGTGGAGTAGAAGGCGTGACGTGTAACAGTCGCGAGAGATAACAGTAAAAGTGGGTGTAACTGGGAGTTTACATAGACATGTGATGCAAACGTAACAGAATATGTCATGAATGGGCGGAAACATAGGAGGGGGCTACCTAAGGAGCCGGGACCTCTAACCTAATGGTGCGCGGAAACTAGCAATGACGTGTTACTAGGAGAAGTTGGGGGCTACGAACTCTGTGCTAGGAGCAGAGACTAGAGTCTGGAGGGTCGGAGCGACATGTACCTAAACCCTATCTGGTATCTAATGTTTAGGGAACATGTTGATATAAACTAGAAGTCATGAGGGGAAAAGCTAACCTGATTCTAAGACTGGACCATGCATTATTCTACATGTAGTGCGTGAAGAATATTAAATGACCATTAAATACAGTATTTCTCTAACATGGAGACGAGAAGGCTAGACAATGACGGAAACTATTGATGCAGTTCAGTAGCTTAGGAATGCAGAGGAGGAGGACTGAACTGATAGCAGGAACTATAACATACTTTTGGCAGACTCAGAGGCAGAGCCGGGCTGCACCGGGCACTGCGAGGCAGGAAGTAAGTGAAGGGTCGAGGATACAGGTGGGGGCTGTATCGCTCCTCAGCGAGGCTTTCAGGAGACAGGAGCTGAATCTGTGGTCCGGGCCCTTTTGAGGCCTAGAAACGGGGACTTTATAATTGAATAACGTGCACACTGAGAAACGTGGCAACATTACTTACATAGGCCTGATATTCGTAGTATTCACGAGGACTGGAAAATAGCATACCAGAGGTGGACACAACTGTAATTGCGTCTTTAATCAGAAATGGGGAATAACATATGCATATTGGTCATGCATACATAACATATGATGGATGAGGCGTAGGGACACAGAACATGGCAAAATTTACTTTTCCACATCATGGGAAAACACAGATTGAGCGTTGTCAGCAATAAAGGGCTAAGGAGAAGGTGGCGGAAGCACACAAAGCATGGGGGAGAGGCAGTCACTGACCAACACCGGCAGCCGCCGCGGGCCCAGGGCCGGCGGGGAGCGCAGAAGAGGCAGCGCCACTAGGGTGAGACTGGGAAAGGAGGTAGGCAATCAAAGGGCCCCAGATATCAACAGGTCGGGACCTAGCAGACATCAAATCCCAGAACTCCAAAAGGAGAGTCTGACACCGAGAGGCATCCTCCAGCCAACTCTCAACATTGGGAGCCGGCCTGAAACCCCAACACATGGCCACCCTACGCCTGGCAAGGACCAACAACATCGCGATCAGGTGGCAGGAGGAGTCAGGGCAGAACCTGACACACCCGAGAAGGCACAGAGGTGGATCGGGGTGCACCATCGCGCCAGTAATGTCAGAAATGGTAGGACACACCGCCCTCCAAAACTCAGAGACCCTCGGGCAAAGCCAAGCAAGATGAGCAAAATCCGCCGCGGGAGGGGCACAACGCACACAATTATCTCCGGAGGTGAGCCCGAGCCTGTGAAGCTGCACCGGGGTACGGTAAAGCCTATGCAAGTACTTGAAATGGATCAAGCAAAGCCTGTAATTTGGTGACAACTTCTTTGTCTGATTACAGCAATAGAGCCAGACCGAAATGTCGGTGCCAGTATCAGCACCCCATGCCTCCCGAGCACGATCAGAGGAGACGGGCGGATGCTAGAGTGAGGGCATATAGTTTGGTGACTAATTTGTGTGGGGACGAGAATGTATAAATGAGATCCAGAGCCGGCATGTTGGCTGGGGGTTGAGGGAAAGTGGACTGCAGCTTTCGGCACGTGGCACGCAGCTGGTAAAATAGGAGCGTGTTCCGTGGCCCCGATGTGTCAGGTAGTGTAAAGAAGATGTTTTCTGGATAGATGTCTGCCACCGTCGTCAGGCCCAGGCGCACCACACCCCTGGACATGCTGGAGGCCTGAAGTGAGGTAAAATCCGGGTGGTTAACTATGGGAACGGAGTTAGCAGAGAGCAAATGGAGGCCGGACAGCCGATGCAGGCCAGACCAGGCCCATCGAAACGTCTCAACCATGTCAACCTCGGCCCGAGGGTGTACCGCGGACGCAAACAAAGCTGTGGACAGAGGCCAGGGAGTAGCTATATCCGTCACAACGGCAATGTGAGGCTGATAAGGGGAGGGGTGGATCCAACAATACAGGAAGCTGGCCTGAGCGCACAGGGCATACAGCTTGAAGTCAGGTGCGCCCATTCCGCCGGAGGACATGGGCAAAGTAAGGATATCGTAAGCTACTCTTGGTTGTTTACCCGCCCAGACCAAAGAAATAATTAAGGAGCGTAATTTGGGGAAAAAATTAGCGGTGAGGGGGTTAGGGATCTTTAAAAACAAGTAGAGACATTTTGGAAGAACAACCATTTTGCGATTGCGATGCGGCCCGCCAAAGACAGTGGGAGGCGGCTCCACGATGGAATCCTGGATTCCAGCCAGTCTACCGCACAGCCAAAATTTGATCTCCACAGTTCATCCAGATCCCTACTAAGCCAGATGCCCAAATAGCACGTGAGACCGGAAGCCAAAACAAATGGAAAATCGAGTGAGAATGGCACAGTGGCGTCGGTCAGTGGGAAAAGGACCAACTTACTCCAGTTTACCTGGATGCCCGACAGCTCACTAAACCGAATGATCTCGTGGACAAGAGGGCTAAGGTTCTCTTGGGGAAGACGAACATAAAGCGTAATGTCGTCCGCATACATTGAGACGAGCAAGGAACGGGACGAGAAACCAATAACCCTGTGGGTATGGTGCTGTCGCAGCCTGGCGGCCAGGGGCTCCATTGCTATAGCAAAAAGCATGGGCGATAGCAGACACCCTTGATGCGTGCCACGAGCGACAGCGATAGGGTCTGCGACTTGGCTGTTGATGCGGAGGCGTGCCAAGGGGTTGGTATACCGCAGTCTGATATTGCACAGTAAGTGGTCACTGAAGCCCATACGCGGCAAGATGTAAAATAAGAAGGGCCACTCCAGCGTGTCAAACGCCTTTGTGGCGTCCAGCAGGGCAGCCACGGCCGGTAGGTTGTGGGAAGTTGCCCTTCCGGGGATGAAACCCGATTGATCGGGAAGGTCAATGGTGGGCATAAGTAAAAGAAGACGGGAGGCGATCAACTTGACAAAGATTTTGTTGTCTATATTTATTAGAGACAGGGGGCAGTAGGAGTTGCGGCGGTCGGACGGCTTATAGGGTTTAAGGAGAAGGGTTAACAGCACCTTGTGCAGGGAAGGCGGGAAGGAGCCAGTGTCAAACGAGTGGTTATATATTGCAGCTAGGTGTGGTTCCAGGAGATCGGCAAATGTTTTGTAGAAAGAAGCTGGCAGGCCATCCAATCCAGGGGCCTTGTCTCCGGGTAAACTATTAATGGCTGCCAATATTTCTTCTCTGGAGAAAGGTTCATCCAGGAATTTACGATGGTAGTCTTCCAACCAAACCAATGCGATGGAATCAAAATATTGACCAAAGTCCACCCGTGGCAGAGGAGTGCCAGCGGAGTAGAGCTGTGAGTAAAAGTCGAGAAAGAGGGACTTAATGTCATCTGGGGAGGTAGTCCTATCGGGACCACTGTCACTCAAGGCCGTGACATAGGAAATTGTGCGCGGTGGGAGTAGAAGATTTGCGAGAGTACGCCCGGGGTGGTCTCCCTCACCAAAACTGCGCACCCGGCCCTCCCTGCCCAGAAAGGAAAGTTCGCGACCAGCCTCGTCGGAGAATTGAGTGTGTTTCTGACGCAATTGTGCCAGTGTCTCAGGTCTGGGGCTCGCAGCCTGGGCGGCGTCCAGGTCCCTGATTTCTGCCTCCAGCTTCGCCAAAGTGGCACGAATAGAGCGAAGGACTCCTGCCTGCTTAGAAATGCACTCGCCGAGAATGACAACCTTAAACCCCTCCCATAGGGTGGAGGCAGACTCCACTGAGCCTGCATTGAGATCAAAGTGATTAGTGATCGCGGTTTGAATGTCCGCACAGAAGACAGAGTACCGGAGGGCGTTAGGGGGAAGGCGCCAGGTAAAGGCCCGCTGCAGAGCATAAGGAGCGCGAAGACGGAGCTGGACAGGCGCATGGTCAGAAAAGGTGTGAGCCATGTGCCTCACGTCAGAAAGCCAGGACAGAAAGTCCGGGGAGGACAACAAAAAAATCCATACGCGACCAACAGCCCCGCGTGCCAATGAAGCAGGTGCCCTCACGCACATCAGGATAGGAATGGTGCCAAACGTCGTAGAGAGCATAATCGGTTAGAATAGATGAAAGAGCTACGGCAGCGCGTGGACGGGATGAATGGGAACCCGACTGATCCAGAGTCGCAGATAAGGTAACATTAAAGTCCCCGACCCAAATAATCGCCGCAGGACTGCAAGAGGAGATGAGGTGACAAACATGGTTGAAGAAGTCAGCGTCGTCACAATTGGGGCCATAGACCGCGGCAATCGCAACAGGTTGTGCCAGCAGTAAACCGTGAAGAATTACATATCTGCCCTCAGGGTCAAGGATTACCCTGTCAGTCTGCTAGGGAAGGTCTCGCCGCATCTGAATAGAGACGCCCCTGGCATACGAGGAGTAAGTGGCAGAATGGGACTCCCCCCAGTGCCTGGATTGGAGTTTGGAGATAGTCCCTGGCAGCAGGTGCGTCTCCTGTAGGAGACATAAGTCAACTTTATGGCGTTGCAAATGGGAATGAATCAAGCGGGCTTTGCGGTGGTCATTCAAGCCCCTGATATTCCAGGACCAGCATACCATAAGGAGACAATAGTGAAAGTGCCACACCGCGGCACAATCACCGAGCTCTACAGAGGAGAGCAGCGAACATAAGGAATAGAAGGAAAGGAAGGCAGCGGCCAGCAACCCAGACGAGGGGGGAGACAGACACACTGGATCGTCTCAAAGGAGAGGTACACAAGTGGGACAATAGAGGAGAGGCGTGCAAGCAACTAATGGACAAGTAGGGCCTAGAGCGCAAATCACTGCAAGGGACAATGAGAGCCAAAGTTCGGACAACCAACAAGGGAGGTGGCATAACGGGGGGAGAGGGACCTGGAGAGCAACAGGTTGACCAACAAACCAAGCCCCGTGGGCAGGAGCAGAGCAAGTCAAGGAGCACATTAAAAAGTAGCATACAGAGTTAAGAGCAAGTGACCAAAGCAGCAAGCATGGTACAGTGTCAATGGTGAAACATGCAAATACAGTATGAAGCAGCAACACGGCGGCGAAATGAAGCCACCACCTCAATAGAGAAGCAAAACATCCCCCCACCCCAACCCCATTCCTGCAGAAAAACCACAGACCAAAAACCCCCCACACCCACTCCAACCCCCCAATCAGGCTGAGAATACCACCCACCCCACCCCAGGGACCCAGAACTTGGAGAGGGTTGTGGTAAATAAATATTTAATTACCGGTTCTATTTTTGACTATAATCGATAAAAGGTTAGCTCAATAAATAAGAGTCAAGATACGAGGTAGCTGGAGTATACAGGCTTTAATTAATCATAAAAGGACAGGAACAGGACAGCCTGCATGGGAATGGGATGGCAGCTGCCGGGGGCAGGAATAAGGCAATTGGCGTAACTTTTAATAACAGTGCACAATATTTATAGTTAAACAAATACATTACATTCAATGCAGGGGGCGTAACAGTAGGCGGAGTGTGTAACAGTCGCGAAAGATAAGGCATAAAGTGGGTGTAACAAGAGGTGTGTACATAGACATGTTGATACAAACGTAACAGAATATGTCATAAAAAGGGGCGGAAACATGGAGGGGGCTACCTGAGCAGCTGGGACCTTTAACCTAGTGGTGCGCGCAAACTGGCAATGACGTGTTACCAGGAGAACTGGGGGCTATGGCTTCTGCCCTAGAAGAGGAGACGAAAGTCTGGAGGGTCAGAGCGACATGTACCTAAACACTATCTAGTATCTGATGTTTAGAGAACATGTTGATAGAATCCAAAAGTTATCAGGGCAAAGGCTAACAGACACTAAGACTGGTGAATGCATTATTCTAAATGTATTGCATGTGCGAGGAATATTAATACAGTATTTCTCTTACATGGAGACATAAAGGCTAGACCATGACGGAAACTATTGATGTGATTCAGTAGCTTAGGAATGCAGAGAAGGAGGGCTGGACTGATAACTAGAATCATAACATACTCTTGGCAGACTGGGAGGCAGAGCCAGGCCGGGCCGGGCACTGCGAGGCATGAAGTAAGTGAAGGGTCAGGGATACAGGTGGGGGCTGTATCGCTCCTCGGAGAGGGTTCAGGAGACAGGAGCTGAATCTGAGTCCGGGCCCTTTTGAGGCCTAGAAACGGGGACAATTCAATGAATTAACGTGCACACTGTAAAACGTGGCAACGTAGGTTTACATAGGCCTAATACTCGTAGCTATCACGAGGACTGGAAACTGGCATACTAGAGATGGACACAACTGTAATTGCGTAATTAATTGATCAGAGGGGAATACATGCATATCGATCATGCACATATATCATAACATGGGGAACACGTAGGCACATACAACATGGCAAAATTTACTTTTCCACAGGGTAACAAAACATCATAAGTGGGAATCATCCCAGTGGGGGCATGGCAGGACTCGGCGGACCCCCCTGCAATAAAGCAGGGAGGCCAAGCTCAAGTTAGGCAGCGACTTCAAATACAGATAACATGCTGATCAAAAGATATAGTCAGCGCAGTCAGTCAGTGTCACTGAGGCGGCAAGCACCATCCAGTGGGGATGTAGGAGAAGAGGAACAAAATTCTCTACCATTCTCTTAGCAGAAGCCAGGGCCTCCCACAGGACGGGAAAAATAAAGGTGCCAAACTAGAGTGGAAAGGCGATAACAACGACAAGTCTCATGTGAAGCAAAAAAGAGAGAAAAAAAACATAGGGCACACAGTTAGTCATTGTCACTTGAGCGGTCGGCAGGTTCGTGCGAAGACCTAAAGGAGGGTTAAAAGATAACAATAGTGTCTTCTCAGTTAGTCATTGTCACTGAGGCGGCCAGCCCATCCGGCTGAGACGTAGAAGGTGAGGAGCGAGCATCCTTGTCCAGTACGCCAGAGCCTCTCTAGGATCAGGGAATACCAGTGTTTTTGTGCCCTGCCGAACTCTGAGTTTCGCCGGGTAGGCCAGGGAGTAAGAGACCTCGTGCTTCTGAAGAATGCGCTTTGCAGGGAGGAATTCTCGCCCGGCAGCTTGGACTGTGAGGGTGTAGTCTGGATAAAAGGAGAGTACGTTACCCTGATGGTTGATTGTGCCCCTGTCGCGAGCTGCTCGAAGAATAGCATCGCGGTCCCGGTAATTTAAGATCTTGGCGATGATGGGGCACGGAGGCAGCCCGGGGCCGGGGTGGGGCGATGAACACGTTCCACAGAGAAGACAGGGGAAAGGACGTTACCGAAAAGTTCCCTGATCCGTTGCTCCACAAAGTTCTCCATCTTCGAAATGTTGGTGGACTCCGGAAGTCCCGTGACGTGGAGGTTACTTCGACAGGAGCGGGCATCCAAGTCCTCATTCTTATCCTGTATAAGCGCCAAGACTTTGTTCAATTAGAGGAGCTTCTGACTGTCTTGAGTGGCAGCATCCTCCACGTCCGACACTCTAGATTCGACATGGAGAATCCGGTTGTCACTGGAATCGACGCGGGCCTTCACCGTATCCAGACGGGCTGAGAGTTGGTCAAGCTGGGCAGCTATGCCCATCACAGTTGATTTGACGTCCAACATGATAGCCTTGCAGTCGTCCTCACGGTTAGAGGGGGCCTCCATGGTAGTGGTGGAGTCAGCACTCTCGGGGCCCGCACCGTCCTGATGCACAGATTTTCAGAGCTCAAAGGCTATCTTGGGTTGTTTCGGATTGCTTTTCCCCATGATGAGAGAACTCGGCGGTGGGGGGAGGCGCACACGAGGCTGGCAGCGATCCAGAAAGAGGTAGGTGCACACAGACCCCAGCAGCTGGCAGCGAAGAGCAAGAAAAGGCAGGGGGGTGCAACCAGTGGGACCACCAGGAGGGGAGGGGGGGGCACCCCGGCGCGTGTGAGGAACTCGAAGCACCCAGAAGCTGGAGAGGGCGCGGAGCCACAGGGGCACAATCAGAACAGGCCCCCTCCGCAGCACCCGGCACCGGAGGAAGGCAAGCAGGAGACGAGATTAATGTCAGATTCAGGAAATGGGAATAAAGGACCAGCGGTGGACCTAGCGTGCCACAGGAGTCGGGAGGAGACAGATGTAGGGCCCAACACTAGGCCGGCACGGGACCCCACAGGGAAAAAAGGCCCCCTCGAGGTGTGTACTCAAGGCTGCAAACAACAGTGGTAGAAGCCAGGCGCCACAGCACAGAAGCAGGGCCGGCTCGGGCCCCGGGTATAGGGAGGTCAATGGGAGAGTCTAGGGAGAAATCAAGACCCTACAACGGAGGAAAAGCAAATCCCAGGTCCGGCTAGGTCCCAGCACGAGACGAGCAGGGGGCGCGCAGCTCCCCAGGGGCAATGCAGGCAAGCACAGAAGGATCGCAGGCCCCACCACCGGGAGCAGGAGGAGACAGCCCAGGAAGTGGTAGCCAAAAGAATCCACAGTCAACCGCCCGGCACCCCGGGCACAAACAGGGGGGCCACTCAGGCAGGAGGCAAAGCGCAGTCGGGTCCCCCCAAGCAGGAGGAGTCCGGGGGCACCCGCAGCTGTAAACACCCCACCAAGTGGAGAAGGGCCCCACACCTGAGGGCCACAACGAAGGCCAGAATGGCAAGTAGAAGCCAGCCGGAGGCGGAGATGGGGCCAAACACAAGGCCGGCACTGGAAAGTCAGTAGGCCCCACAGTAGACGGCCACAATCGCCCCCGCAGGCGCCAGGCGATGGGGCACGGTAGCACCGGAGATCTGGGCTCAGACCACAGGTTAGCAGCAAGGAGGATACAGACGGGCCCCAAGGGAGTCTCCACAGCCCAACAGCAAGGGCAATGAGGGTCCCAGGCAAAGCCGGGCCGCAGCAGCAGCAGACAGGCAGGGGGGCTGCGCAGCACCCGGGGGGGTAAGGTGGGCGGGGATGCATGGGGTGATCACGGCCCCAGTCACCAGGTGCAGAATCGATAGGCCGCCATTAGGTGATACACCGGACCTGGCGGTACGGCCAGCGAGCCCCCCAACCACGCCAGCACAAGCCCCCCGGTTGTGGCGCCACTCACCAGGGACAAGCTTCACAGGATCGCGGACTTCAGGGCCGCAGCGGGAGGCACCGAAGGATCGCACATCCTCCAAGGGAGTCACTGCTGCCCACACAGGAGCCGGAGCAGAGGCCGGCTGCCACCTCAACACGATGTGTCTCAGCCGCCAGGCCAAGCAGCAGAACAGAAGCAGCAACAATCAATCGCTCCTGTATATGGAGAGTCAAATTTCAGTGTTGAAAAACAGGTAGGATGGGAAAGCCTGGAGGATGGTGTCGGATCTTGAAGCTTGGCTGGCAGAGCCCACTAAAGTGCGGCCATTTTGCAGCCGGCCAAGCCACGCCCCCCTCATTTTCTCTAAGTTAGGTCTGTCTGCTCTGTGTCATACGTTCCTGGGGTTGAGCTTATGTTTAAATTATTATTGAAACCTTAGACTGTACCTAAAAGCTTAGTGATCGAAAAACACATCTTGGGCATATGAAAGGTGCACTGTCCATGATGGTGCTATGGTGCACATTTAAGTAGGTGTGCAATGTGCAAACAAGGATAGTACACTGGATTACAGATAATGCACTGGCCTGACAGCACCTGCAAACGTATGTTGCCCTAGCAGCACCACATTTGGGAAATACAGGCCAGCTGATTGAAGTAGCTGGTCCTCCTTTCAAAGTGTAGGTGGCACCTGGCCCGCACTTTCAAGGGGGACAGAGATTCCCCTGCAGGAGGGTGCAGTCTGTGAGTACAGTCATATGAAGGATATTTTGTGGGGGGGCAAATTAGAAATCATCTAGGAAGCAGTAACTGGTTACCACCTTTTTGTGGCAAACATTTAGTGCACCTCTTGATACTTCTTTGCCTCGGATCCCGTAAATATGATATAGTACGTGCACAGAGGCAGAGTGATTCTCTCACGGGGCCAGGCCCCATGGAAATGAGGGAACCCACTTTTCTAGTAGCTTCTTTAAGATAGAGCTTGTGCTACATGTGCACCAGCGCTATCTATATTACAGAATGATCCATACAAGTGTATCTATAAGTTCAAAGTGCCCCAAAGCACAAAAGGCACGTTATGTAATACGGCCAGCATGCTAATGCGCTGTAATATAATCTACGTAATACATACTTTAAAGTGTGAACATAGTTACCTTGCAGTGGAGCACTGTACAGAAGATGAAAATATGTATGAGCTGAGATGAAGGTTTAGGGACTGAGAGTGGATTTGGAGGTTCCTTAGACAGCTGTCGTCATGAGATTATACTGTAACAGGTACAACTTGAAATCATCAGTTTTTCATAAGCAGAGAAGGATTTTGGCATGCCAAACATGAAATGGGCTATGCATGTATTAGCACCAAGTGTTAACCTTTTGCTTGTAAAGAAAATTCTCTTTCAACAATGAATTCCTTGAATTGCTCCTTCAAACGCACCTTCATTATGTCGGTGTTTTAACATAAAGAAAGAAACTGAAATAAAATATATATTTTAATGCATAAGTACTACTGCAAATCTATACAGACTTATAACATTAGAACATTCTCTAACACTGAAAAATATTGTTAACATGACACATAATTTCTGTCATATCCGGATCTCTATAACCGGAGTGCAGTTGTTCCATGCCTTTCTTTTCTTTTACAGGATTATTATGTTTTTCATTAAACAATGAATATTCAAACAGGACCTCCTTCTGCATGCTAATGCTCTCAAGTCTACTGCTTTGGCTTGCCAGCAGCCATTGTCAAAATCAATGTGAGTGGTTGTTACAAATTAACCTAGGGCACCAGTCTACTTCTGTACCACAGTGATAAACAATGTGACTGATCAGATGCGCCAGTTTTCAAAAGCAACAGAATACATTATTGGACTGAGGAACAGATTATCAGCATCAATAAACACTGCAAATTGTACATCTTCACAAAAAACAAGTATAATTGTTCAAAAACAACCCTGATTACCTAGGAGTTATTAGTGACTTTCTGCCATGTTAATTGTTTGGAATATGATGGCAGGAACAGTGATTTTCTGTTCTTTAAAGCCGGTGTGTTCAGCTTGATTTCAAGTCCTATGTCTCTAGAACAATACATTTAAATGTTTCAATCCATCACTTACAATAAAGTTGTACCGTGAATTATATTTTATGTAATTTTCACTGTACAAATGCTGTTAGCTAACGGAATACCCTCTGATTTTCATCCTGTTTTTAGCATTTATGTTTAGGTCTTCACTATCCACGACCTTTTGATTTGTTAAAAAAATAGATGTGCAATATACATATTTCAAGGGGCTTTCAGACAGCTTTCTTTTTCGATTGGTCTATCATTCACATATTGGTTCCACCCACTACAGCATACAGCATGGGGCAGCCCACTTCCGGCACTGGATCACTTTGAGTGACTGCATTTTGCTTTTTCTCAAGGAACACATCCACACACAAGCTAGTTCCCTTATGTGCCAATGTATTAATTTGATATTGCCTTTGTGTTTAGAGTCTGATGTGACAGCTGCTTTATCTGTTCCTGTATCCTGACAATGCTGTAGTAAATTCCTTCTAGAGTGTCCTTTGTTTAATGTTTGACTGCTTGTACCTTACAGCATAACAGATGCATCCGTTTGAAACTGTTCTTAATTAAGGTATTGAAAGCTTCAATAGTCTACATGTAAATTCATAAGCAGACGATTCTTCAAAACCTGCTTTTTCTGGACTTAATTTCACCAACAGTACTTTAATAAACTTTACTCAGGAAGAAAGCCAGCCTTTATCGTATTCAATTTGCAGTACTTTTTATGGTCTGGCTTGACAGCGCAGCTGTCACCAGACAATTATGTGAGTACCACTAGAGAGGGTCTTCAGCTCCACCCACATGTTGGTAGCCAGGAGTAGATGTTTTGATTGGGCAGAAGTTGTGTGGTTCCACAAAAGTGCTTGCCTTCCACCAGCTGTGATAATTTTCTTTATTTATCCATCTGACTGTGCTTGAACTTTAAGGGACACACACAAGACATTGAAATGCTGTAAGAGTGTCTTAGATAATTAGATACTTTATGGTGTTT
The DNA here is from genome assembly GCF_964261635.1 of Lissotriton helveticus. Taxonomy (NCBI): domain Eukaryota; kingdom Metazoa; phylum Chordata; class Amphibia; order Caudata; family Salamandridae; genus Lissotriton; species Lissotriton helveticus. The sequence continues at coordinate 955,984,211 of NC_136071.1, forward strand.
GTCTTTCTCTGTCAGCAGCACAAAAGGGAGAAGGGCAGCCATTAACCTACATGAATTTGTAGATCTAGCTTGACAGTGCAATTGTCACATGACCTTTTACACCAATATTATTCTACAGTTCCTTACTTCCACACAAATACATATGCTATTAACATTCCATGAAATCCAGACCTATTGGCATTGTGAATGATTGGAGGTATTGTCTTCTTTCCTTTCCTTCCTTCTTAACTTCCGCCTTTGTTTCTTTGTTAACTTCCTTCTTTTTTTCTGTCTTTCTTTCTTTCATTCGCTCATTCCTTTTAACATATTTCTTTCCTTTTTCTTTCTTTCTTTGTTTGTTAATTTCTTGTCTTCTGTCTTTCCTTCTTTCTGACCTTCCTTCTTGCCTTACTTTTTCCATCTTGTTTGCCTTCCATATTTCTGGTCTTCTTCCTTTCCTGCCTTTTTTCTTTTCTTCTTTCTTTCCTGATTTCTTTTCTTCTTTCCTTCTTTTTTCTTCTTTCTTTATCACACACAATATGCTAGCAGCCAAAGGCACAATGATTGGCTCCATGTAGGTCTATTTTAACCAAGGCTGTTTCATTTCACTAACATTATGTGCATTACATAGTTAATTAAAGGGGTTTTCAGCCATACTTCATCCATTTTCCTGTGGTTGTGCCATTCACATTTTTCTCCAACCCACTTGAGCATGTATCAAGCAGCAGTGTGTCAATCCACCTGAAACATTGTCTGACTTCTCTAAGAGTTACAGCATGCCGCCATTTTACATGGAGCACCTCTGCACACAAAGTAGTACCCTTCAGGACCAAGGAGAACTATGGTGATATGTGCATTTTGAGACCCAAAACATGTTTTGCCTGTAGTCAATATTCTTTTAAGATAGAAAACCTCCCGACAGCTTCGCAAATAATACAGTTTTGCAAAAGTCATGAAAAAACAAAACAAGAATGGCCAAAAGGCTAGCAGACATATTGGCTTTGGCAATGCTTGTTATATTAAGGGCTCGTGATCTAGGGAGGCCATCAGAATGTTTACTAGTTCACTGGTAGGCACCAGTTGATGAGAGTAGTGTTACCATTTACTTATTCCTCATATTCTTGTTTTAATTTTTGGGATGATTTTATGTTGCTCCAGTGTGCCCAGGCTCTGTTTTCAATGTCTGCATTTGAAAATAAAAGAGATTAACAAGGTGTTATCAAGCATTTAGGCTGATGCATCTCCCTTCTTTCTATCGCCGTTATCTCAGTCTTTGCTGCATGATTTTTAGAGTCTGTTTACGAGTGGCCAATGTAGTATGTGGCAATGGTTGCACTGATAAAAGTGGGACATCAAGCTGTTTGGAATTTTCTGACTTTTTGGGAAATAGCATATGAATATAGTTACACATTGCGCCAACATCTACATGTGCCAATAATATTAGCCATGTTCTGCATTTTAAATTCTGTTTGATTTGACCTGCCGAAATTTATTGCACTTGGTTATTATAAAATTTTGCCACTTATAACTATTTGTGCAGGGATCACTATTTAACATGCCACCTGTAATCAGGGCCTCAGCAAGTTGGTTTCAGCAGACCAAAGCTTTCTCGCAAAGCAGAAATCCCTTTCATTCTTCCTCATTTTCAAGGTCCTTTGTCCAGGATGATGTGCTGCATTGTTGCTGTGCTGAAGATATATGGAACAAGAACAAAGTGATGGAACTGCAACATTCTTGGGAACATACAATGTTCTCATAAGGAGCAGGATCAGTACTGATTTGCATTAGGTAGATCTTTACCTAGTTTGGCATGGTGGGTGAAAAAAGGAAAAGAATGTGGATAAAGTGATTGCCAGTGGCTGTGATTAGTTAAAGCATTCCATCCATTACCTTCTTGCATGCCTTAATAAGTATATTTGTATGCTTTTGGAACTTAAAAAGCACAGACATAGATGGCTAGAAACTGACCACTTTGAAAAATAACTGGATGAGAACGAATCAAGAGTTTATACAACTTAGGAGTGAGTAGCCTTCTAGTCAATTAATTAATTAATTTTATTACTTATTAATATACATAGCATTTTAGACCTTAAAAGGCAACTAAGTGCAAGCACAAGCCACACAATAAGTAGTATCCACGAAAAGAAGAGATCTGTCTTTACCATATTTCTAAAAAGGCGAAGGTGGTCTGTCAGTCTACAATCATCAGGGAGGCCATTGCACCAGACTCATATCATATAGAGGAAATTCCTACCATCAGTGTACAGCTACTTGGTGTCTGATATAAAACATCTAGTATGCTGCTACACTAGAATATGGTTTTTCAAGTGACATTGTCCTTCCCCATTTACCTTCTGTCAGCATCATTTCTACATGAAACTTCTAGTAGACATCCAGTTAGCGCACCTTCCTTAAAGTAGGGAAAATGTGGGTGATCTTGGCTACATTAACTATGCCCCAACCACATATTTGTTCATTACTTGCAGTGTTTAAAGAACTTCTGTCTGCATAAATTCACAACTAGTATTGCAAAAGCAATCTAAATTATGCTTGCAAAGATCTTCCTTCATTAAAAAGCATGAGAGACCCATTTACATGACGTCACTGCTATTAATCTACATAGCGAGGCAACTATGTATTACCTTTGGAAGGCGTTACTTTATCAATCAATCATAGCATTTGTATAGTGCGCTACTCACCCGGACGGGTCTCAAGGCGCTTGGGGGAAGGGGTCTGCTATTGCTTATCCCTACAGTAAACAATCTCTGCCACCAGCCTTTGACCTATGCAAACAGTTTGAGCTGTGGTGCCCATTGCCCAGTGGAGAGACTACAAGACAAAGACGCCACTTAACAGTCTCCGATGCACACTAAGGTATCCCTAGGAAGAACTAGATTTACAGTGGGGATTTTGGTTTGTACTCCGGGGTTGCTACCTTGCTGGACCAGGCAATTTGGTAATCTACTATTTGATATTTGAATCGCCCTGCGGGCTTTTAACTTAGCATCAGATAACGAGATACAGCTCTTCTGAAGATCAGACAATCTGGTGATGTAAGTTACAATATGCCTCAAACCCCAAACAGATATTCTACAATGTGTGTTGATGGTGATTATAAGTAATGTGGGACTGAGTAAAGCGTACTCACTTTTTCTTCACTGGAGGACCACTATAGGGAGAAGGAAATGCCCTGTATTTTGGACGATTATGTCTGTGAAAAAGGGGCTGTACTAACTGTTTAAATAAAAGGACAGTACCACAGCAAAAAAAAAAATATTCAGCATATACTACTAAAATGAATAGGGTCTAAATATGTATGGACCGAATTTGCCATAATGTTATGGAGACTTTCTAAAGAAATGCCTCGGCTACATGTTTTTGTTTTATTAGGTCTTCGTGCTACTGCATTCTGTGCCTTCTAGTGCCGGTGGTCTGCACAAGGGTGTTGTTTCCTTTGGGGAACTGTATAGATGCTTGGGTATTTTATAATATGAAATCTTCTACAGCATTCAAAGTAAAGAACACCTCACCAACCTTAGTTTCTCTGAAAAGCACTAATAAAACTGAAATGTGGTGAGGTGAGGAGGTTACCTCAGCACAAATAGAACTGTACTGTCTGTCCAAAGGAAAGATTACTTCAATAAAATGGGACAGTATATACTGCTTAAATGAAGTCTGAAAAAAGAAATGAAATCTATGATAAATTCTTTGCAGTTTTGTTACCACAGTCTGTGTGAATGTTTTACACTGTCTAGTTTTTGTAGTCTTGTATTAATATGCCTCTATGAATACCCCTTTGGAATCTTTACAAATGTCATCTCAAAAGCCAAAACGTCCTGCTTATTAAGTAATACCAGAATTCTGTATATGTGTTAAGTTCTAAAAGACCCTCTTCTTGGGTACTAGTCTCACAGTTGTTCTTTTCTAAAAGGATGTCTAGACAACCGAAAGCAGATGATGTGCTGTTTATGTTGTGCACCATTGTCAATCATATATAGAACGACAATGTTGGAGTCTGACCAGTTGAGAGAGGGCTTCCCAGCAAAATTTAGTTTACCAATATACTGAACGTCTATATCAAAGATGAGTAGCAGACTAGTCTCATTTGCCCAGCTCTTTCCCTGGCTGCCCCTTTTTCTGCCTGTAGCCTAGTGTTGGTGTTAAGAGTTTGAAGACGAGTATATTTCCTTGCTAAATCTAATCATGGTTAACACAATAAGATGACGGATGTAGTGCTGAAACTTTTCAGACACTTACCCCCAATCAGAGATCTGGGTTGAATCCATCATCAATCTTCTGCTCACTCCGCCACTCCAGTTTGTACCCAGCCATATGCAAATCAGTCTTGACCCTGTTCCTCATGGGAACAGTCTAGCCCGAACTGCCGACCAGGTCCTCCCTGGACCGGAAACAAGACTTATTTGCAAATTGCTGGGTCTGAACTGGGGTGGCAAAGTGAGCAAAAGAGGGATGATGGATTAAACCCAGATCTGTGACTGGGGGTGAGCGTCTGAAATATTTCATTGCTCCGTCCATCATTACCTTGTGTTTGTTTAGATCTAACCATGAACAGGGCAGTAGAGAAGGCTTTTTTTGGGAACCCACCATAGTCTGTTTAGTAGAAAATAATATTTTGCTAAACATACTAGCAAGGATAAATCTTTATAACAAAGGGGTTCGGATTCTCTCTGTGAGCAAGTTTGACAGGTTTAAGACTGCAGTCTGCTTGTGCTTCCCTCCGCATAATATTTTATATCAAAGCTTGTGGGCACTGTACCTGCGTTGACAAACTCTACAGCACAGCGAGCATTCAACCCAAAGGGGGCTATTCTCTGAAATCACAACCTCAAACTCAGAAAGTCTGTGCAGAAATGACTTCGAATAGTGATTATTACAAGATCTTATGCAACTGCTTGTAGTGTCTGAAAGAACTAGCACTTACTAAATAGTCCTTTAAGTTGGATTCTTATATGGGTGACTTTTTGGTTTGAGCACTTTTCAAGTATCTATTACTTGTCCTTTGTTTTCCCTTCGCAAATATATATGCCTTTGTGTGATTTCTAATTACTACTTTATGATCATGTTGAGGTGTCCATATTAAAACCCATACCACACAAATTCTCATGTTATATAGGAGGGACTCCATTTCAGATGGGAACATCACTCCAAGAGGCTTGCCACTTTTTGCGAATATCCCAGTATGTTGTTCTTAGTAATGATTTCCTTGACTCAACCGTTTCAAAGCTCCATCAAGGTAGAATCTGAGCTAAGCTTCAACTTTTGACAGATGCATGACTTAGCAACACCACAGATGGTGACAGGATGAACAGCTTCAGTTTCCCTCTCAGAGCCTCTGGTGAAGTGCAGCAGCACACAAAAGCGCAGTTGCAACCTATCCTAATGGGCCGAGCGGCCACTCCTACTCACCTTTTGGCACTTTAACGAATATCTGTCAAGCTGAGCAAAGGCCAGCCTGACAGAAACTCTTGATTTTCAGGTCAGGCAGTCAGGAGCAAGACATGCGCTAGATGAGTAAGCTCCTGGCTGCCTGAGCTGAACTTTTCTGAGCAGCTCCTGTGGGCGTGACATCTTAAGCCTGACAAAGCAACCGGAGGCCCTCCCCTTCGTGATGAGGAATAGTCACTGATTGCCTCGGACCTGGGCGCTTCAGTTCTAAGCCCTAATGTGCCAAAGGGCTGAGTGTCAATCACTGACATTTCGTCACAGAGTGGGGTGTGGTCAGCAGTCTCACTGACCCGCTCCCACTCTGTGATGAGTGAGGGACTGCAGCCTTCCCTCATTGGCTGACCTAACATTAGCCATTGAGGGAAGGCAGCAGTCCCAACCCTCCTGGGACCTCTGAGGTTTGGGACTGCTTCTCTCCCTCAATGACTGACCGAAGGTCAGCTAATGCGGAAAGGCAACAGTCCCTACCTTCCTGGGATCTACGAAGCAGAGCTGAGCAGGTATGTATGATTTTATTTTTAATGTTTGGTGCGTGCATGCAGGAATATTTGGGAGTGAATGTTATGAATGTGTGTGTGTGTGCGTGTGTGTGTGAATGCATGAGTGTGTGAATGTGTGCGTGTGTGGCCCCCACCCCCTCCCTAGTAATGGTTTAGGCCACCACATCAAAGAAGAAGGGCATTCTGTGGGAAAGGGGATCTGTGAAGTACACCTCACACTGGATGAGACACGCAGGACCGAGGGACTCACTGTACATGCAGTAATCCTGTTGAGCATGGAGCAGATATATGATCCCATTTGTTTAATGATGAATGATCACTTAAGATAAAAAGGAGTAACTCACTAGGACCTCTGGTAGGCTCCTTCACACTCCAAGTCTGGTAGTTCAAAGAGGATCATTCTCTTTGTGAATTTGCATCCCTCAGAGAAATAAAAAAAGCCCGTAAAATACTCTGTAATTGGTTCTTCATATCCATTTATGAAGATAGAAGATGAAGGAAAAGTATACTTTTTTAAACAGAAAACAGACGGAAGGCGCTTAGAAAGTCAATCATCTTAGTTGGCTGCTTGGTCACCCCATAGATCAAGAATTATGAATAGTCAACAGTAATATATGTTTAAAGCTTATCCTTTGCAAGAAGCAAATTTGGTCAATTTAGAAAAATTTAAAATGATGATGATGATGATGATGATAATGATGAAACTACACTTGTATAGCGCTATCTACCCGGAGGCCTCGTAGCGCTTATGACTGGAAACTTATTTAGCGTGGGCTCAAGGCAGGTCAGCAGGGTTTAACATACAGGTGTGTTTTCAGGGCTTTCCTGCAGAGAGGCCCTCAAAGTCATCCTTAATATAAGGAGCATCTAAAATCTGCATTATAGTTTGATCATTTACTATTTAATTCTCATTAGGAAAAGACTGGTTGGGGCCCCCTGCAACTAGCCCCTATATTTAAAGTCTGGCCTGTAAAAAGGTAGAGCCGATGTCAACCAAGAACCCTTCAGTATTTGCCCGGCGTTAGCCGCCTCTCATACCATTCGAGATTACCAAACAAAGAGGCAGGCGCTGGAGACAGAAGGCAGGAAACAGGAGTTTATTCCGACGGAGCAGAACACGTCAAATCAGACAACAGGGTATCTTCTTGAGGTGCTCTGACCGCATCTATGAGGCCTGGCCTCTTATACACAGGTTTATGGCTTTATTACATACACTGCATCCGTAATGTTTCTTTGAAGGACAGAAAAGACATCCTCGGAATTCCCGGTCCAGGCCCGTTCCCACACACATCTACAGTAGAGTTCCCACCCCGATCTCAGCATGTGGTGGTTATCGCGCAGCTGGACATTCCGCTGGGAACGGAATGCGTGTGATCAGTCGGATCTTCGGGGTGCGAAAGCGTTGATTAATCCCCGCTCCTTTGATGTGGTGAGTTCCTACTGTAGGGGGCAATAAACTACATCTGAGGGGCCTGGCGGTGGCCTGGGAACAGCTTGGACAATCGGGCAGGGAGGAAGAGGATATCAAAGGCTTGTTCCTGTGAAGGGATGAAAGGGTTATATGGTTTCGGCTCGGGACATTGCGCTGAGGCAGGATCGCGCTTATGGTTCGCTTATAGTTCAAGGAGGAGAGATCGGGGGTTGCCGGAGCGCGGGGGGGGATGCTTGGGGAAACAAGAGAGTGAGGGGGAGAGACGCGCTGGCTATTGGGAGTGGGCAGAGAGGCCATGGCAATCAAAATGGCTGCTGCTTACGCTCACGTATGGATCTGAAAAGGACAAGATGGCGCCGATAATGTTTACGCCACAATCCAGATTTTAACAGTCCTCCCTTTTCAACATATCTAGCCAGCTTGTCAATTTATGTCTATCCCCATTATATTACGTATTTCGATATCATACAAAGCTTTCATACGTTCAGCTTCGAAGTTCGGAGTCTTAGGGCAAATACAGTTAGCAAACAGTGAGCACAGAGGCGGCAAGCATTGAATACCCAGGCAGAGTCCACATATTACGACGATCGGTATCAGTACGATCGTGAACAACCTCCATCCCCAGTCTTTTACAGCACTCCAGAACCAACTCCCAAGTGACCATCCGTCTTGTTCCTGATGAACTTCTGAGGAGAGTCTGTGGAGGTGTTCAATGGCTTTGTAGAATGAGGGCGAATTGTCTGGTATGTAGGTACAACAGCTGGACCCGATGATACGGCATGCTCCTCCACCTGAACCGCCAGAACCACATCTAGAACAAGGCGGTTTTGAAGAGCCACCAGACGGACCGCCTGAAGCTCGGCTGTATTGTTTGTGAGGATACCAGCTGTAATGTTCATCGTTGTTTCGACTGCCTGGGACAAATGTCGAATGGCACGACTGTTCGCCATTGGACCCCAAAGTGGAACAAGTCCCTTTATTGCATCCAAGAATTGTGCTCCAGTGGAGTCGGCCTGCTCAATATCCTTCGCTCGTTTTTGTCGGTGATGGTTTGCCGGAGCCACATAGGTCGGAGGAAGGATGAAGGCAATGTAGCAGGTACCTCCCCAGCCCTTTGGGAGCCAGGTGTAGGCTTTTGTACCACAGACGAAGTACATGTTTGGAGAGGTGACAAAAGAGGGTGAGTCGGTTGAGTCCAAAGTTCTGGTGATGCGGCAAGCGCTGTGGCCCACCAGTTGTGTCCCATGGCCTGTGATGCATACAAGGCCCGAGACATTGACGACAGATAGGGCCACAGTCAGGGTGGCAGCCGTTCGTTTCCGGAGGTAGGAGAAGGTGGGTCTGGCTGGATTGTTGAATACTTGCATCTCCACCCTTTCTTTGGCGGGGATGTCCATGTGAAAAGAAGCATTGGAGGATAGAGGGCAGAAGGGAGCAGCAGTTCTTCCGGTTTTGTTCAGCCAGACCCCATGATAAAAGTGCGACATAGTTCCGCTGGAAGTGGCATTGTCTCTGTAGCTCTCTTGCAAGAGGATCAGCCAAGCAAGGCAGGAACCATGAACAGAGAAAGGTGAAGGGATGAAGGAGATGGAATGTCCGGTGGCATGTGGTATCAACCCACAGATCCAGCAATTTGTGGCATTGGCAGCAAGGTTGTGTTGGTGCAGCAACTGTACGAAGGAGTTGTTCCAGAACTCCTTACACCTTTCTTGGATTTGAGGTGAAAGAGAGACCAGGTAGTGTTCTTTCATGATGGTAGGCTGTGCAGTCGTTAGAAATGTCTTATGAGCCGGTGAGTTCTCTTCCACGATCCAGAAGGTAGTCATGAGGAGGAGGCAAAAGAGAAGAGCGATAAGAAGAGCAATAGTCTTTGAGCTGTGCAATCTGTCAGTTTTTGGGTTTCTGTAGTGGGTCTTCGGATGTCCGGTTGCTTCCATCATCTTCGTATCGGGCGCTTCCATCATCTTCAAGGTGCTCGGTAGTGGGCAGAACCACAAACTTTGTTGGGCTTCTCTCCTGGCAGCCTTAGTAGTGTTAGGCCACCAGTCTGAGAATTGTAACTTAGTCAGTGGTCTGCTTAGCCGAAGCTCCCTTCTTTCGGCGCAGGTTATACCCTTCTCTGGATGGCACAGTGGGATCAGGGAATTTCGCCAATTCGAGTGTCTCTGTCTCAGGGTAGCAGCTCAGGGATGGTCGGTCTTTGTTCAGGAGCTCTTCTTGGGTGGTCACGTCTTCGGTCGACGTCAGGGTCGGAGAGATTTTCTTGCAATGCTGTGCATGCAGCCAATTTCACTTCCCCTCCACTCGAAGAGCTGTTCGGGTGGTGATCAAGACTTGCCAGGGGCCCGTCCAGCGGGGTTCCAGACTCTTCTCCCGCTGGAAGTTCCGAATTAGGACGAAATCTCCAGGCTGGATGGTATGTCCGGGGCCCCTGGAAGCATCGGGGATGGCCTGCAGCACCTGATGATGAATAACAGACAGTGTTTTAGTTAGGTTATACAGATAGTCAGACATTAGGACGTCCGGGACGTCGTGAATAGATGTCGGTTTGGGTGCAGACCAGATACTCATGGGCCGGCCGAAAACGACCTCTTAAGGGGTCAAGTGGTGTTTGGTGGGGGTGGAACGCATTGACAGCAATGCCAGGGGAAGAGCGTCTGGACATTTTAGTCCTGTAGTAGCCACTATTTTCGCCAGTTTTAGTTTTAATGTGGCATTGTGCCGCTCGACCAGTCCAGCAGATTGGGGGTGAAAAACTGCGTGGAATTACTGTCGTACCCCCAATCCTTTCAGGATAAGCTGGATAACCTCGGCTATGAAATGGGGGCCATTGTCACTCCATAAAATACGGCAAAGGCCGTAGCGAGGGAAGAACTCTTTCAGTAGTACTTTTGCAGTGGCAATGGCAGTGTTGTCACGCGTCGGGTAGGCTTCCACCCATTTGCTAAAAGCGCATACAACAACAAGTACATACTTCAGTCCTTGACATCTCTCTAACTGAATATAGTCCATCTGTAGGACTTCAAATGGGTGGTTGGGGACCCCAAATCCTCCTCGGGGTACGACAGTTCCTTTCCCAGGGTTGTGTTGCAGACAAACCAGGCATTGTTGGACAAGACGTTTGGCTGAGTCTGTAATTTTGTCGTTATGCCACACTCGGGAGACAAGTTCAGCCATAGGGGCTGCTCCTATGTGTGCAGGGGAGTGAGCCATGGTCAGTATGGGGATCAAGTATGAATTGGGTAGCAACCATTTGTTCGTGTCTTTTGTCCGCCAGCAGCCTTCATCGTCCTTCAGTCCCACCCGTGCCCATTCAGTCAATTCGTGTGGTGCACTGGCTATCTGGATGTCCCTAATGGTCTCCCTAGCGTCCTTCCATTTTTCTGTTTGTGACCTGGTCACGTATATGCGTGTTGTCGTCCTATTCTCTGCTGTCGTCCGGGCGGTGACGTCCGCCAGTGCATTCCCCTGTCCGACGATATCTGTCACCCTTTTGTGTGCCTGACATTTGATCACAGCAAGTCGTTTGGGTAGGAGAACTGCTTCAGTCAGAGCGGAGACTAGATCTCCGTGTAGGATGGGGGTGCCGTGTGAGGTCAGGAATCCCCTTTCCTTCCACAGGAGCCCAAAATGATGCACCACCCGAAGGCATACTGGCTGTCCGTGTAAATGTTTGCTGTCGTCCCTGCTGCTAGGATACAAGCTCGTGTGAGGGCAATCAGTTCTGCTGCCTGTGCAGATTTCTGTGTGATGCGGGCGGTCTCAACTATAGTTCGGGCTGTGGTGACTGCATACGCAGCTGAGGTGGCGCCATCGGTGAGTTTGATGCAAGAGCCATCCACCCATAGCTCTCCGTCAGGATCTGGGAAAGCTGTGTCTCTAAGGTCCACTCTACTCCTAGTCTGTTCGTCCGTGAGGGTCACACAGTCATGTATAGGGGGCACATCGGGATCATTCTCAGGCAGAGGCAACAAGGTGGCTGGGTTCAGTGTGGTGCATCGTTTCAACGTGATGTGAGGTGCGAGCAGTGTCAGTTCGAACCCAGTCAGTCGTGCGCTGGTCAGGTGTTGTGTCTTGGTCTGGTTTAGGAGGGTGTCAACAGCATGGGGCACTAGTACAGTGAGGGAATTCGAGAGTACGATCCCCTCACTTTGTCGGATAGAGACAGCAGCAGCAGCTACTGCTCGAAGGCAGGCAGGCAAAGCTCTCGCTACAGGGTCAAGAGTGGCAGAGAAATAGGCACATGGTCGTTGTTTGGGGCCGATGGTTTGGGTCAGGACAGACAAAGCGCATTCCTCCCTTTCGTGGGTGTAGAGAGAGAAGGGTTTTGTATAATCAGGGGTTCCTAGGACTGGTGCTGAACAAAGGGCGTCTCGTAGTTCCTTGAAGGAGGATTGGCATTCAGGGGTCCAAGGGAGCGGGAAGGGGACATCTTTAGCCAGTAGGGAAAGTAGTGGTTTCACAATGAGGCTGAAATTTGCCAACCATTGTCGACAGAAGGAGGTGAGGCCTACCAAAGAGCGGACTTGCTTCGGGGTTCTAGGGATAGGGGTCTCTAGAATAGCCTGAATAAGATCGGGATAGGGGTCTCTAGAATAGCCTGAATTCGATCGGGTGTGAGTTTTCTCCCATCTTTGGACAAGAGGTGGCCTAGGTAAGTGACTTGAGGTTGGCAGAATTGCAACTTCTTCTTGGAGACCTTGTGGCCGTTTTCCGCGAGGAAGTGCAGGAGTTGGATGGTGGCTGTGACTGCAAGTGGAGTGGTGTCGGCCGCCAAAAGGATATCATCGACGTACTGTATCAACACCACTCCATCCGGTAACTGGACTGCATCCAGCTGTCTCTTGAGGGCCTGGCTGTATATGCTTGGACTTTCAGTGTAGCCCTGGGGTGCTCTACAAAATCTATATGAGCGGGATTTTAAAGTGAAGCCGAAAAGGTATCGGCTGTCTGAGTGGATGGGGATGGAGAAAAATGCGTTCTTGAGATCGATTACCGTGAAGGTGGTGGCAGTGGAAGGAATCAGGGTCAGAATGGTGGTGATGTCTGAGACTACAGGGTACTGAGGTACGACTACTTTGTTGACTTCTCGTAGGTCGATGATGAAGCGGTACGCTTTTTCATCTCCCTCACCCTGCTTCTTCACAATGGGTAGGATAGGGCTGTTGCAAACATTGCTAACTACTTCTTCTACCACTCCTGCATCTATCAGGGACTGGATGATCTTTACCAATGCCTTCTCGCCTTCGGGTGATACCCGATATTGTGGAAGTTTTGGGAGTACTGCGTCCTGTCGAACAGTTACATGCACAGGGTCAATCATCATGCGTCCTACGTCCGAGTCAGTCTTTGCCCATAGGTACAGAGGTAGGGTGTCGAGTAAGGACAAGTCAGCGTCAGTGATAGAAAACATGCGTTGTGTGTGACAAGATCTGAGCAGCGTCGGGTTGTCGTACAGAATGACTCGAACTCCGTCTTGTGAACACCTAATAGTAGCTCAAAAATGTTTCAACAAGTCAAGTCCCATAATAGCGTCGGGGGTGTTGGAGGAGAGCAAAAATGTCGTGTCAGTGGTGTTATTGTCCAAGTTAAAAGAGATCGGTGTGGACAAGGGATTAGTGGAGGGCGTTCCATCAAAACCTATTGATGTCACATGTGAGCCAGACAAGGGTGCCCTGGGAATCAATCGTTTAGACAACGCACTACGTGTTGCACCAGTATCTACCAGAAATGGAGACTTCGTACCTAGGACCTTAGCGGTGACATAAGGACCTTGCTGGTCAACATAGAGCTCGACTGGATCCCTTCCTTGCCCTTGGCAGTCCTATGCAAAGTCGTGGGCATTGTCGCAGTCAGACTGTTGGCACTGATTCTGTCGGGGACGGTCAAACATGTTCGGTCTGCCAGGTCTGTCATTGTTGGTGTCGTTTGTGTGCCCTCGTCCCTGTCCTCTATTTCTCGGCCCGCCCGCTACGTCTCTCGTGTCTTTATTTCTGAGTGCTTCTTGCAGAGCTGGACATTGAGACTTCCAATGGCCAAATCCTTTGCAAAACGCACATTGGTTCTCATCGAGGTCTGTTCGTGGAGCGCCGGGTGTGGGTGTGCGGTCTCTAGGGGGTGGATTTCTAGGAGCATTCGACTGGTAGTTCCCTCTATACTGTTCCCTTCCTATAGTCACCCCTTGCAACTGAGCAATCATCACCCTCTCTTTCAAGTCCTTTTTCTTTTTCTCAGTCGCTCGATCGTTCTCGTTCTTTTGTCGCTCATAGTATTGAGCCATCTGAAGGATAGCTGCGGGCTTGGAGGCCGCCCTACTACTCTCGCTAGTCTGTAGTTTCTGCGAGACTTCTGGTGTCAGGCCTTTCACATAGTTCTGGACAAACAAGTGATGTCCGGTTGCAGTGGTCATGTCCTGGCCGCTGTAATCAGAGAACACCGTTTCAAACCGGGAGAAGTATTCTGATACGTCTTCCTGGGGTTTCTGGCGACAGGCCGTTACTATCGACCAGTCCACCTTCCTTTCTGGGACTAAGGTTTTTAATTTCTGCACAATCTTATCTGGTAGGTCTAGAATGGCTTTCAAAGGTTTCTGTCCCGGTTCTCGCTGTTTGTCTACATCACCGAGTTGTATCCAGGTGTGTCCGAATAGCTCAAGGTGGTCAACTTTCCGGATTTGCTTCCACACATCAGCTGGCAGACATAACCCGAAAAACAAATCGATATCCGCTAGGGTCATAATCGTCGAACCCAAAGCGGTGGCTAATTCTGTATAGAAGGCTGTGGGGTTCTTTCGCAGATCAGGCAAGGACTTTCGGGAGGTCAGGATGTCTTGCCGATCCCATGGTTGGTAAACCCAGTTGTAAACTACCCTCCCTCTCGCATCTTGGTGGTTAATATCATCGTGTGTTCCCTGTCCTCGTGGGGGGACCCAATAGGGAGCGGCCTCCTTTATGGGCATCATAGTGTCAATTTTTTCTACTCTGGCTTCAGTCGCTGCAGGAGTCGTGGTGTTAGTCTCTGGTTTCAGTTCCGTGAGGTGGCGGAAAACTTCAAGCGTACGCGTGAAGAGGTTCGTCACATCACACTCGCCCCCATCTCCGACATCAACTTTCCTATACAGAGTCGTTAGGTTTTCAGGGCCTTTTCCTTGGTATCGGTCCTCGTAGGCATTAAGGGTGTGGGAACAAAGGCGTACGGCAAAGTGTCGTCTGTGGCTATTGGCATATGTATTGTACATATCTGTTACATAATCCTCACTTTCTTTTCACACCACCAGTGTCTTTACAATCATATCGATCCCAGCTCGTTAATCCTTACTTAATCTATTCGATCTCGCAGGGTCTTTCCTCCCAGCTTCGGGATCATCTGAAGTCGCTGCTCGCGCTGCGCTGAGTGCGAGGGGTTCGGTCGGCGCAGAGGCCTTGAGGACCGAGGCTCCGGCACTATTCTCGCCTGTCGTTGGGGGTTGCGGGTGTTGTGCTAAGGGTTGGGAAGGGGCAAATGGGGGGGTCATGTAGATGATCAGGGGACCTAGCAATAAATCATCGTTTGTTCGCTGTTTCGAAGGTAGCTCGGGGTAAAGTGTAGAGGGTGTCCTGACGGGACACTGGCCCGATGATTCGGAATCTTGTTTTAGCTTGGTTTCCTCTCTTTCTTTTATTTCTTCCTTCAATTTGTTAGCGACTAGGTGAGCTGCTTTGCATAATTCCTTTTCTAACCTGACCTCATTTCTCTTTTTCCGCTGTTCTGTTTCTTTGCGCCACATGCCGAAGCTATTGAGCATAGTGGGTGTTGTCTTATTGTTATAAAGGGCTGTTCCCAGCGCGTTTATTTTATCGTTATCAAAGGATCCTATCAGTGGCCACTGATTTTCCCGATCCTTTCTCGTGTATTTATGCCACAGCTTACTATAAGCCACGGCGACTAGTCCATATTTAGTAAACATGTCCTTATTAGGGGTGCCCTCCAGTGGAGCCGGATGGTTCACCTCTAATAAGCGGTCCGGGCTGAACCAACTACCAACAAACTGGGCGAAGATAGGCATGACGGGTTACAAAGGGGACAAAAGTCTGCACTACCTATCCTTCACTATCCGCAAAGACTAAACAGAGTATTGCGACTCTGTGCTTATTTGTGAATAGAGAATAACCCAATTCCGAACGATCAATGTTCGGATAAACAATCAATCAAATGAGGGATAAAAATAGGCACGACGGATTACAACGGGGGCAAAAGCCTGCGTTACCTACCCTTCACTATCTGCAAAGACTAAACAGAGTATTGCGACTCTGTGCTTGTTTGCAAATAGAGAATGATCCAAAGAGAACCAATTCCAAAACAGTAAGTGCTTGGATAACAATCAATCAAATGGAGAGGGAAGCAGGCACGACGGATTACAACGGGGGCAAAAGCCTGCGTTACCTACCCTTCACTATCTGCAAAGACTAAACAGAGTATTGCGACTCTGTGCTTGTTTGCAAATAGAGAATCTCTCAGAAACAATCAAATGAGTAATACTAGTATTTTCAAACAATCAAACAATCAATTCGCAATTCGTCGAGTTACACGACCTTACCCGGACCGCATGGACGGTTTCTCGTCTTCCGCTTCCAGCGCCCGATCGTCCTCTATTCTCCGTAATTGCTGTGGCACTCCTGATGGTTCCCAGTCAGGACCGTAGATCACTCGAGAGAGGTCTGCTCAGAACCGGTGAAGTTCGGATGATCGGCTGCCAGACGAGGGTCTATCGGGCAGGAGCTCTTCCCGATCGTTGCAGTTGTTCACACTGTCGTCGGGACCTCTCCCACTGGATCCACGTGTCGCTGATGGGCCACACGTTGGGCACCAATTGTAAAAAGGTAGAGCCGATGTCGACCAAGAACCCTTCAGTATTTGCCCGGCGTTAGCCGCCTCTCATACCATTCGAGATTACCAAACAAAGAGGCAGGCGCTGGAGACAGAAGGCAGGAAACAGGAGTTTATTCCGACGGAGCAGAACACGTCAAATCAGACAACAGGGTATCTTCTCGAGGTGCCCTGACCACATCTCTGAGGCCTGGCCTCTTATACACAGGTTTATGGCTTTATTACATACACTGCATACGTAATGTTTCTTTGAAGGACAGAAAAGACATCCTCGGAATTCCCGGTCCAGGCCCGTTCCCACACACATCTACAGTAGAGTTCCCACCCGATCTCAGCATGTGGTGGTTATCGCGCAGCTGGACATTCCGCTGGGAACGGGGATGCGTGTGATCAGTCGGATCTTCGGGGTGCGAAAGCGTTGATTAATCCCCGCTCCTTTGATGGGGTGAGTTCCTACTGTAGGGGGCAATAAACTACATCTGAGGGACCTGGCAGTGGCCTGGGAACAGCTTGGACAATCGGGCAGGGAGGAAGAGGATATCAAAGGCTTGTTCCTGTGAAGGGATGAAAGGGTTATATGGTTTCGGCTCGGGATATTGCGCTGAGGCAGGATCGCGCTTATGGTTCGCTTATAGTTCAAGGAGGAGAGATCGGGGTTGCCGGAGCGCGGGGGGGATGCTTGGGGAAACAAGAGAGTGAGGGGGAAGAGACGCGCTGGCTATCGGGAGTGGGCAGAGAGGCCATGGCAATCAAAATGGCTGCTGCTTACGCGCACGTATGGATCTGAAAAGGACAAGATGGCGCCGATAATGTTTACGCCACAATCCAGATTTTAACAGGCCTGTGCATGGCTTCATTTTATTTTTTTGCTTCAATTAGTCACTGGAAAAAAATATTTTTAAATAGGTTTATGTGGTTGCAGTGTACAGGCTATACAATACAAATGTATCTGCTGAGAGTGCAATAACGGGAGTTATGACACTGCTATCAGTGTTATTCTATAGAAGAAAACAAAGATTTTTAATGTTCTTTTGTCAAATATATTCGAGTCACATTCCAAGTGAGTCATACCACCTCCTATAAATCTGGGTATACACTCTCACCAGGCAGATCATTTGACTTGCAAGACAACATTGTTATCTGTTTTGATAATTCAAAATATTATTATTTGTTGGATCCTTTTTCTGAAGGTACTCAGAGTTAGCCTAGTGAGAAGAGGATCATATACTTTATTTATGTTTTGGCTTCTGTATGTCTTCAAATTCTGCTTTCATGCAGTTTATGAATTTTCAATGCATGTCAGTTCTTGAATATAACAGAAATTAGTTCTTAAACGGTCTGATGTGCACACATTACTGCTCCAATACCCACATTATCTTTTTTGACTCTGTATACTGAGGATTTTTATCCCAATTATTATTTTAAATTACAACAAATCATTTTAATTGAATATAAATAACTGTATTTGTTTTCATTTATGTTTTGGATTTGCGACTGAGATTAAACATTGCTGACTGATTGACTATTCAATTGAAAGTCTATAAGTTTCTACTCAGGGCTGAGACAAAGCAAATTACATTTTGATAGATTGATGTTCCACAGAGCAAAGAAATCTCCCTTATTCAGTTAGAGGACTGAGGTATCATTATACTTAAGCCAGTTGTAGTTTAGAATGCAAAATGTTTATATGTAATTATTCTGAGCCTGTAGAATGGAGTTGTGGAATGAACAGGAATGAGCAGTTGGAAGCTGGTTGATGTAGTGGCTTGGACGTTTCACGTTTCCTACTAAATTATAATAAAAGTACTTGCACTTCATCAATTTTGTGTGCAGCATCACTTCAAGGACTAACCTTTGAATTTTGACCAATGAGGTAATGGAGTTGAAGGTGGAAGAAACACGTCTGTTTCATGAGGCAGAGAACCACCGACCTAACATCACTAGGAGGCATCTGAGGACTCAATGGCTTCCATTTACTCTCACCTTGGGGTCAGAGATGTTTTAATGGTTAGAATACAGAATGAAGTTCGCTAAATAAGCCCCAGTATAGTCTTCCGATGTCTCAAGTTTGCTACCAACCTCTTGAGACAGGATGCTCACTGTAGGGTTTCAGAGCAGCTGCAGGAAAGTGTCCTAGGGGATATAATCTCTGGTGAGTGTGCCCAAAAGGGTATGCTGTCTGGCCTGATTTGCCAAAAAGTCATCTGTGCTGCATCAACACCGTCATCCTCATTCATCATAGAAAATGTACATAGCATTAAAACGTAATAAAGCATCAGAGCAAACAATGGTAAGGTAAAGAGAATATGATACATCAGAAAATACGGCTAGGTATCTGTCAGAACGATAACATTTTTCCCTTGCATTCTTATTGACGTCAAAAAGTCGTTCCAGGTTGTTGTTGAATTTAAAGATATGCCTCCCACTGTGACTCTTTACTTTTGAGCATAACAAGGAGCAATCTTCAAGTAGAGTGAAGTATTATTCAGCCCATAAGAAAGGCACCTTTTCTTAAAGGCAATTTAGAACGTAATACTTGTGATAGTAAACTACATAACCCAAACTTGCCAAATCAAAGTAAAGGGATAAATATGGGCTTTCCAGAGGTATCACTAACCAGCCTAGCTGTAATGTATTCCCAAACCCTGATTTAGCGCTGCACGCTTTAAATGAGGTGCGACACGAGCAGTGTTTCAAGAACCCTCTTTATTCATTTACTTTCTGCCTCATAACTGTGCGTGCACCCGCGCCTCCCCTCCCATCCTTTTCCTGCCATGTCTGACACTTAAGTCCGGGGCCTGGTCAGGAATGGCGACATGACAGCTCCCCCTTTTCTTAATTGTCATTTACCTTGGGTCGTTATTCTTTAAAGTTCTTCAATGAGTCGGACCGGCCTTCGCGTAATCCTCTGCGGCCGGCGGCTGGTTCATCCATGTTAATTACGCGAAAGCGCTCTTCGAGGCTGTCTGCTCCTGGGTCTGTGGTGTCTGTGTCTCTGTCCATTTCATCTTCTCGATGGTAGACTGCTGGATTGCACTTCTAGAAGTGTGATACGTTTCTCGTGGTTCTTTTTGTTGTGGAGGCTGCTGTGATCATGGTTCCTTTCTTCTTCATTACTTGTAGCAGGTGAGCATGATACCGGCTGTCAGCTTTAGCTCTCCGTTCCTGCTTCACTAGTACCCAATCTCCTTCTTGGATGCTGGATGTCTTTGCATGGCGCCGATTGTCAGCGTAGTCTTTCATCTTTGCTTTCTTGTCTCTATCAGTGTTCATTAATGTCTCATGATCCGAGGTTGGGAGTCTGGAGAGTATGACTGCGTCCGACATCGAAATCCTGGTGCGAGGGGTTCTCCCGAGCATCAGGGTAGCAGGGCAACTGTTGGTGGTGCTGTGTGGTGTTTTGCGGTAAGCTCTTAGTACTTCATTGAGCACTGGTTGTATGTCACGCTGGGACAGTTCAGCTTGTTGTATTGTTTTCTTCAGGGTGGCCATGAAGCGCTCAACCATCCCATTGGCTTGGGGCCATAGTAGGGGGATTTTCTGATGTCTAAAGTTCAGGTGATCTGCAAATTCTGTGAACTCATGACCATTAAAAGATTATCCATTGTCCCTTTCTACTGTCTGTGGAATCCCCAATGCTGTGAATATTTAGTCAAGGATGGGTATGACTGCAGATGCTCTTGTGGACGATAGTTGGTGTGCAATGGGAAAGCGAGAATATTCGTCCATGAAGACAATGACATGTTTCCCAGATTTTAGTGGGCTGAAGAAGTCAACAGCTACTTGTTGCCAAACACCGTCCAGGAGATCAGACATTTGCAATGGGGCGTGTGGTTCTTCTCGCCCCACTAGTTGGCAGTGCGGGCAGTCTTGAAGCATGGCTTCTACCATCTGTTCAAGAGATGGGAACTAGACTCTCTCTCTCAGTGCTTTTTTTGTGGCTACTACACCCCTGTGGCCTTTGTGGTCCAGATTGATGGTCCCTTGTCGTAGTTGCTGAGGAATGACAATCCTCCTGCCTCTCAGTAGCAATCCATCTGCACTCATTGTGAGGTCATCCTTGACGTGTTTGAAGGATGACAGTTCTTGCATTTTAATAGCAGTGATGGTTTGGGAGGTCTCCAGATGTCTCCATGAGTCTGCGCGGATGCGCTGCATAACATCTTGGAGTGTGCCATCATTGGCAGTGGCTTCTATAATGGTGTCTAGTGGAACGGCAGGTGGGTGCGCTTGGTCAATCACAAAGTGAAGGTATTCCTCAGCCAATGAAGTGCGTGTCTGTGTCAATGTTTGAGGATGGAGTGAGATTTAGTGTGCTGGGTTTTCTGCCTTTCCAGGTTTGTGGATAATGGTGTAGGTGTAGTCTTGCAGGTGGATCCCCCACCTCTTGATCCTTGGTGACATCTTTGCTCGTGTGTTGCCGAAGATAGTAATTAAGGCCTGATGGTCGGTAATAAGGGTGAAGTGCTTCCCGTAAACAAATAAGTGGCAATGTTCGCACGCCCACACAACAGCCAGGCTTTCCTTCTCCAGTTGCGAATATGCTTTCTCCATGTCGGTGAGGCTGCGGCTAGCATAGGCTATGATGTGACGCTGGTCTCTTTCGTCATCATACTGGGCAAGGATGGCACCTAGTCCCACGGGACTAGCTTCAACTGTGACTTCCGTTTTCCTTTTGGGGTTGAAGTAGGCTAAATGGGCGGCAGAGCTTACAGCGCCTTTGATCTTGTTGAAAGAATGTTTGCATGCCTTGGACCAGTGAAAGGGTTGGCCTTGTCTTGTTAGTTTTCGTAGTGGGTAGCTGATGGTTGCATAGTCTTTAATGTATCTGGCACCATAGCTGGCCATGCCCAGGAATTGCCGAACATCACTGACGTCGTGGGGTTGCGTTGTGTCAGCGAGCTCTGAGACTTTGTCTGGGTCTGGTCTCATGCCATCTTTAGAGAAGATGTGGCCGCAGAACTTGAGGGTTGACTTGTGGAATTCACACTTGTCTCTGTTGAGAGTGAGGTTGGAGTTTAGAAGGGCATGGCATACGTGGTCTAGGGCTTTATTGTGTTCTTCACGTGTCGTGTCAAATACAAGTATGTTGTAGCTGTAGTTGAATTAGTTGGGAATGTGGTGGATCACCCGCCGAACGGCTTCTTGACAGATTTACGCCGCTGAAAAGATGCCAAAGTTGAGGTGTTCATATCTATAGAGTCCGTGATGAGTGGTGAATGTGGTGATGTATCTCGATTTCTCGTGGAGTTTGAGCTGGTGGTATCATTTGTTGAGGTCTTATTTTGAAAAGACTGTTGCTCTCTTCAGGCGGGCAATCATGTCACTAATGTGAGGTCCGGGATGTCTTTCCTATTCTATGGCTGTATTTGGGGCGCGCATGTCCACGCACAGGAGTACTTTGTTTTCATGTCCTCATTTGGGCACGACTACCAATGGTGACACCCAGGGGGTGGGTCCGGAAGATCGTTCTATGATGTCTGCTCTCAGCAGATCTTGAAGCTCATCATCGACCGCTTGTTGGAGGTGAAATGGTACTTTCCTGTGGAGTTGGGCCACTTGCGTGACTTGCTCGTTGATGTGCAATTTAACTTTGACATTGGGTAATTTTCCTAGGCTTGAGAACAACTTTGGGAATTTGTTGATCATGTTGGGCGAGTCATCCACTTTGAATAGGATCTCTACCAGCCTCAGCTGTTATGCTCTGGGTAAGCTGAGTAGACAGTCAGCAGCTTCAGGGCCCTCTATGACATGAATTTGAGCCTGAATTGATCTGTTCTTGTAGGTTAGCGTTGTGGGAAAACGTCCTAGGCATGGCAGTGGCTCCTTGGACATCCAGGTGTAAACGCGCACTGCAGCTGGTT
Source organism: Lissotriton helveticus (assembly GCF_964261635.1). NCBI lineage: Eukaryota > Metazoa > Chordata > Amphibia > Caudata > Salamandridae > Lissotriton > Lissotriton helveticus. Next base: position 956,006,317 of record NC_136071.1, read on the forward strand.
CTAGCTTCAGTTTTCTGCACATCTTTTCATATTCCGTTGTGCAGATATAGTTCAGTGACGCTCCCTTGTCCAGAACAAACTTGGCGGAATAGTTTCCCATTCCAATATATAGTCTGGGGTATTTCTTCAGCCGGTCTGGGCCGGCCACCATGCATACATATTCGTCACTGTCCTGTGATATGGGAGTGAGTGCAGACGATTCCCTTGATGTCGACCTGTGAGAACGATACGACGCCTAGGACTGAGTGCTAGACCTGGATGAGCTGGTTGATCAGTCTCTTCTTCCGTGCACTGCCCTTGCGTGATGGCGTGTCCCGGCACTTTGTCTGACTGGCCTAGTTTCTTTACACCTGGTTTTGCACATAGCTTCTAAGTGATTGTCTCTCCTGCATCGGTGGCATTGTTGGCCCAGGGCTGGGCAAGTGCCAGTGTGTGGGTATTACAGGCCGCATCGGTAGCAGTGGGGCGGTTGTTTCTAGGTTTTACTGCTTCTGGTTCCACTGTGGGACGAGCTTGTGGGTTTGTCAGGGCTCCGATGATCCGGCCGACGTCTTGTGCTTGATCTCACTTTTCTGTCTTCCCGTCTTCCATTTTCTTTGCGTGTTCTTCGGCTTTGTTATTTATGCGTGTGAGTTCTTCAATGTCGTCGAGCGAGTAGTGTTTCTTGAGGAGTCGACGTCACAGTGATTCGGATTGGCATCCTTCGATGATGTGTAAACGAAGTACGTCCTCAGTGTTAAAGTTGTCGAACTCGCAATATCGTGCCAGACGCTTTAGTCGTGAAATGAAATCTCCCATGGATTCATCGAGTTCTTGGGACGCGAGATTGAAGGTGTAGCATTCGTAGTCTTGGTTGCGTTTATGGACACATTTTCTGTCCAGAGTTTCCTTCATGTCTGTATATGATGCAGTGTCTGCCGGGGGCAATTCTTTGATTATTTGTTCAATGTCTTTGCCCACTACGTTTTTTATCGCTATAAGTTGATGGTCAGGATCATCTACTCTTGAGCCTTTCATAACATCTTCAAAATCTTCTATCCAGTTTTTCCACTTGGGGCCCATACTGTTTCCTAAAGTCAATATCAGAGGTTCAGGGGGTTGCAGGAACGATACCCCCATTAGTATGGGCCCTTGTGGGGCGGCTGAGGCTGGGCTAGGTGTTGCATTATGCGTGGAGTCAGGTCGAGTGGACATGGAGATACACTGCGATCTTCTCTGTCCCTCCTGATGCTTCTTATGGCTTTGTAGGGCTTCAAACTCTATTTTTGGCAGGCTCAGTGTGCTTTGCCTGAACTCAAAATGGCCCCCAGACTGAGACCAATGTCTTCCTCTGGGACTTGCCTGACTTTAAGATGGCCGCCGGACAGGATGCCTGTATGCAGTTGGAGAGATGAGAAAACTATAGTTCTTACCGCAGTGCTGTGTACCATTTATTCATTTGGGGCCTCAGGAACTCGCCTCCCAGGAACTCCTTGTCAGGGTTGCAACGCTGAGCCGATCGGCAGCATTTGTCTGTTCATTGAGAGCGCTTTTCCTCCTGTGGCGGGGCACTCTTTCTGTCGTGTATAGTTGGAGGCGGGTGTCTTAGCATCCCGCCGTTATCGCCAGATTTAGCGGTGTGCGCTTTAAATGAGGCGCGACACGAGCGGCATTTCAAGAACCCTCTTTATTCATTTACTTTCTGCCTCTTAACTGCACGCACACGTGCGCCGCCCCCTCCCGTCCTCTTCCTGCCATGCCTGACCCGGAATTCCGGGACCTGTTCAGGGATGTATGACGTTATAACGCATACTTTTACAACGCATACCTTTACAACGAAATTTTTACAAGGCAAATACTATTACAACGCATGTATTTACAACGCATGTTTTTACAACGCAGGTACCTTTACAACGCATACCATTACAACGTAAGTATTGGTAAGTATATATTAATTTTTTAATTGTAAATTAATTGAAATTAATATAATTTAATGTAATGTAATTTAATTTAATTTAATTTAATTAATTTAAATTTATTTTTACTTTATTTTTACCCTGTACCCCTGTACCCCAAAAACCCAAACCTGACCCTGAACCCTAAAAATACCCCTTTACCCAAAAACCCAAAACTTACCCTGAACCCTAAAAATACCCCTTTACCCAAAAACCTAAAACTGACCCTGAACCCCAAAAATACCCCTTTACCCAAAAACCCAAAACTGACCCTGAACCCTAAAAATACCCCTTTACCCAAAAACCCAAAACTGACCCTAAACCCTAAAAATACCCCTTTACCCAAAAACCCAAAACTGACCCTGAACCCTAAAAATACCCCTTTACCCCAAAACCCAAAACTGACCCTGAACCCTAAAAATACCCCTTTACCCAAAAACCCAAAACTGACCCTGAATCCTAAAAATACCCCTTTACCCAAAAACCTAAAACTGACCCTGAACCCTAAAAATACCCCTTTACCCAAAAACCCAAAACTGACCCTGAACCCTAAAAATACCCCTTTACCCAAAAACCCAAAACTGACCCTGAACCCTAAAAATACCCCTTTACCCAAAAACCTAAAACTGACCGTGAACCCTAAAAATACCCCTTTACCCAAAAACCCAAAACTGACCCTGAACCCTAAAAATACCCCTTTACCCAAAAACCTAAAACTGACCCTGAACCCTAAAAATACCCCTTTACCCAAAAACCCAAAACTGACCCTGAACCCTAAAAATACCCCTTTACCCAAAAACCCCAAACTGACCTTGAACCCTAAAAATACCCCTTTACCCAAAAACCCAAAACTGAACCTGAACCCTAAAAATACCCCTTTACTCAAAAACCCAAAACTTACCCTGAACCCTAAAAATACCCCTTTACCCAAAAACCCAAAACTGACCCTGAACCCTAAAACTACCCCTTAAAAAAACCCAAACATATAACATTTTAATTATAATTATATACTTACCAATACTTACGTTGTAATGGTATGCGTTGTAAAGGTACCTACGTTGTAAAAACATGCGTTGTAAATACATGCGTTGTAATAGTTTTTGCGTTGTAAAAGTTTCGTTGTAATGGTAGTGCGTTGTAAAAGTTGCGTTATAAAGGTAACATACCCTGTTCAGGCATGGCCACACAACACCTGAGGACTTTGTAGTGATCTGGCTCCCTTCCTATTGTGGCTATTGTAATCGTGGCACTGTACTTCTTTCACTGAAATGGTCTGGGTGCTTCAACAGACTGATATGCTGATTGGTTCCACATTATCTCGAGGGCCCAATGTCAGCTGATAGTCGAATACAACTGTAAATGATTTGAGTTTTCCCAAACTGAGATCAGATTTCTGGTCGACAATAATCTATGTATGAATTTCATATTTGGTAAGGCTATTTAGAGAATTTGGGATTTGGAATAATTTGAAGATAGGCAATTGTTCATCCTTTGTTTGTATGATTTCCGCTGATCTCAATGCAGTAAAATAGTTCTGCTGGAACGTAAAAGTCAACTGCATGGTAAAGATGTGCACCTCTTCCCTGAGTGCCCAACTGTATTGCTGTCTGTATCCCTAATGCTGATTTCTTTCTGTTATAGGGAAACGCGGATCATGCGTGTGTGCCACGGCATAGGCCTGTATCATGGATTGCCCTCTTGTTGAACCAGGAGGGATGCCCCAAAGCACAACCCTCATAGTGGTGGAAGGATACTGTCTTCACCAGGAGTAAAACAGCACAAGGACAGTAGTGGCAGCATACCGTGTGATGATCAATAGTAGTGACCAGGTCTTTTTTACCCTGAGTAACTGGAGTGAGGCCTACAGGCTCACTTACCTCTTTAAAGGTTCCATTGCTGTGTGTTTTACTCACCCTTGGCCTCCATTGCGTTGATGTAGAAGTGCATGCGTAGTGAAAAGGTGTGGAATGCATGTGAGCGGGCAAGACAGACACTACAAAGAGGGTGCAGTGTGGAACACTGTGCATAAGGTAAATGTGTGTGCTTTGGCAGCAGGCATTTAAAGTCATGCACTCTGGTGCAGTACTGAGAGACTGAAGTGTTGAACAGTGTGCAGAGACTGTGTTCATGTGCTGCATGTGAAAATGCTGGTGGTAGCATGGTACAGGGCACAGAAATACTAGACAGTGGAGTGTGCCGTGGATGTAACCTGAGTATAGACATGTCTGCACTAGTACATTGCATGGAGGACCTTGGGTTTGGTTTTGGGAAGCCCTGGCCTGCCTGCTGAATACATGAGGAGTAGAGGAATCTCCCCAAGACAGAATCATAAATTGCTGCACTACTGTGAGTTGGCTGAGACAAGCACTGGGTGATGGAGAGTCAGGCTCTTCCTGTGCACTTCAAAGGGCTCTTTGATTCAGTGACAGATCACAAGGAAAAGGACTGGACACATCTCAGGAAAAGGGAGATGAGGCTCATAAAGGAAAGGAATTAGGGCCCGGGATTAACCTTTGAAGCACTGATTACTTTGGTGACATCCAGGTGTGAACTTTGGTCACTACCATGTATTTTGCCGTAGATTAATCAGCTTCAGAGTCTTTCCTGCTGTGACAGACATCTTTCAGAAGGAAGGATGAAGGGGAGAGATGTCCATATGCAAGAACCCCAGCATAAAATGCCAATGGTTGAGACCCTAAATCACATTTGGAGACTGGAAAAGAACCGTAGACGGGGGAGTGTGAGTCCCCATACTTTGTCATCTGGTGAGCAGCCAGCTGGTTTGCATGAGGAGGGAAAGCTCTGTAAGAATTCGGCCTGTGACCAGTACTAGGGGCGTAGCCTGATAGTCTCCCTGCTAGGTGAGGGGACCATCACCCAGGGAAACCAATATCACCTGCCCTGGAGTCTGGAGCACCAGTGCCTGCCGACTCCTCAAGACCAGTGTGCCCATGAAGGAGAGAAGCATGTTGGAGGAAGCGAGATCCAGTGGAGGGCCCAGATGTGTGAATCTAATTTGCAAAGTGTGAGGAACTGTGCCGCACCGATCAGGTCATGTAATGCAATGTAATGTAATGTAATCAGATTTATAGAGCGCATGGTTACCCGGAGGCATCCCAGCGCTAAAGAAGAGCCACACTTACACGAGGGAATAGGAGGCACGGATGACTGGGGGAAAAGGAAAGTTTTCAAAAGCTTCCAAAACCGCACATGGCAAGGTTCGGCCCGCAGCTTCCGAGGAAGAGCATTCCACAGAGTAGCTGCGTTCACAGAGAATCGGCGGCCTCCTGTGCGTGCCTTCTTTACTCTCGGAATTCTGGCCAGACACTCATGATCGGAGCGCAGGGACCTATTGGACTTGTAAGACAGGACTAAACTGTTCAAAATAGAAGGTCCCTTACCTTGTAAAAGTTTGTGGGCGATGCACAAGGATTTAAACTTTATCCTTTCACGGATAGGGAGCCAGTGGAGCGATTTGAGTGCCGGTTCAGCTGAAGCCCTGACGAAGGTGCCGGTAAGCAACCTGGCTGCGGCATTCTGGATCTGTTGCAGTTTGTTAATTGTAGCTTCAGGGGCACCAAGGAAGAGGGCATTGCTGTAATCCAATCTGGGCAAAATAAGTCCTTGGATTAACAGCTTCCTTGAAAGCGGAGGGAGGAGAGTAAGGACTTTACGGGCTGAACGGAGTAAGCCAAAACAGACTCCCGCCATTTTTTTTGCTTGGGTTTTGAACGAGAGATCCTGTTCTAACCAAACACCTAACCTTTTGATTTTGTTTTTAGGGCGGGGAAGTTCTCCCAGACAGGTAGGCCAGATGGCGGCAGGTATAGAAGTCACCTTATGCCCTAGCAGCATAATTTTTGTTTTAGACCCGTTTAATTTGAGGGAAGACTCACTCATCCAGGCATGTATTTTCGACAGGCAAGAGTGAAGACTATCAGAACATTAGTTCACTTGGGAAAGTGAGACGACAAGTTGCGTGTTGTCTGCATAACTCACTATTTTAATCCCAAACAGGGCCACCACATCCTCCAGGGGGGACATATACACATTGAACAATGTGGGACTCAGGGACGAGCCCTGAGGTACACCACACTGGAGGGGGATTAAGGCAGATCGTGAGTTGCCTTCCCATACTTGGAAGGTGCGATTAGCCAGGAACGATGTTAGCCAGGCCAAGGCAGACCCTGCAACACCAGCATCGGATAGGCGCTGAATTAAGACACGGTGATTAACCGTGTCGAAGGCTGCACTTAGATCCAGGAGGATCACTGCCACCGATCCTCCCGAATCCAAGATGCACCTCGCCTCCTCGATGACAGAGAGGAGGGCAGTGTCAGTGCCCTGGCCTGGCCGGAAACCTGTTTGAGAACTCCGCAGTAGCTCATTAGATTCCAAAAAATGGGAAAGTTGATAATTCACCATTTTTTCTGTGATCTTACTAAGTCCTGGAAGTAGTGTGATCGGCCGAAAATTGGCCTTTTCCAACGGGTCGAGCTGCGTTTTTTTTAAAAGGGCCTTTACAATGGCCCCCTTCCAACTGAGCGGGACAATGCCTTGAGCAAGAGAAGCATTGATTAGCTCAGTTGCCGGAGTAGCAATGGTGGTAGCAATCCGTTTCAGGATCCACATAGGAACCGGATCGTTAGGAGAGCCACTTTTCATAGCGGCCACAAATTTTAGGAATTCTTCCACTGAGACTGGGTCAAATGCAACAAGCTGAGGGCCAAAAACTACGGGCCGGCTACAGACAACTGCTGCGCAGTCAGACTGAGGCAAAGTGATTAAAATGTTTTGGATTTTAGAATCAAAATAATTTGCCAACTCATTACATTTAGCTCCTGAAATATCTGGAGCCAAGGGAGGATCAGGCACTTTCAGTAATTCTTTGACAATCTGAAAGGTTTCTCTGGTGGAATTAGAGGAACTTCTAATCCTTTCTTCAAAGAATGCAGTCTTAGCATTCCGAAGAGCGGCTTTGTACGCTCTAATAGCTGCACGATATGCATCTTTGTTAGACTTGTCCCAGTCTTTCCTCCAGAGACGCTCATGCTTTTTACAGCCTTTCTGTAATAATGATGAGGCAAATCCAAGTAGAAAATCCAGAGTTTATTGGATTGCAGCACAGTACTTCCAGTCTCCAGATGAAATCCAGTTAATCTCTAATGTATTTCATAACTATACAATTCCAAATGGAACTGCTCCACAGTGTGCATGTGCAAGAACAAAGATACATTCTATTAAAAAGGGAAATATGTATAAAGATCTATTCTTAAAAGAGAAACATATATACATGAGAATATAACACATCTTTTCCCCAAAAGAAAATGAGTAGTAACTGAAAATTTATAAGCAAAATTTTACAAAATAATATCCTATGTTGGAACACTAAGATGCACATTTAGATACTCTTCTAACATTCCACCTCCTACCATCTTGTGTAACAACACTATTGTGATAAACCTTTACAACTTTCATAGGTTTACCAAATTTGGTCTCGCTTTTAGTAACATAACCAGGTTTTCGAATTCTGACAACATCACCCACTCTAAATGCAGGTTGTTTGACTTTCATTCGAGAATCATAATCACATTTGCATTTGCTTTGTTTAATTTTCACTTTCTCAGCAACTTCTTTGACATTCACATCAAACATGCGATAACCAACACTTTTCTTAAACCACCAAGGACACAAATTGGATACAGGATCTCTACCTTTTAACAGGCGGAAAGGTGAAACTTCTGTTGTAGCATGAGGTGTTATACGGTATAACCATAATTTTTCTCTCAACTTTTCTCTCCACATTCCTCCAAACTTTCGTGCCCATAAGATATCTTGTTTGAGAACCCTGTTATATCTCTCAACTTGTCCATTACCTTGTGGTTCATACAAAGCAGTTGTACAATGTTTTATCCCATATGAACGCAAAAACTCTGACATCTCCAAAGACTTGAACTGTACCCCGTTATCTGATACGATGCTCTCTGGGAAACCCTCTCTTGAAAAGATGTCTTTCAAAAAGAGAATAACACTTTCAGTATTAGGATGAGGTACAAGTTTGACCTCAGGCCACTTCGAGTGATAATCTACTGCCACAATCGCAAATCTACATTCCTGTGGCAAGAAATTAAACGGACCAGCAATATCAACCCCTAATTTCTGCCACGGATGATCTGGCCATCTCACAGGAGTCAAAGGTGCCGGATCACATTTACACATCTTATCACTTTCAATACATTCAGAACATTCTCTAACAAATTTATCCACAAATCTATCAACTCCTGGCCACCAGAAATTTGACCTAATTAATCTTTTCATGGACGACATTCCCATGTGGCATTCATGACTCATTTTCAAAATGATATCTCTTACAGAAAATGGCGGAATACATTTACCAGCTCTGAATAACAAATCTCCCTCAATGGTCAATTCATTAGCAATATTGAAGAAAGGCATAACCGCAGCAGTGATTAGATCCTTAGAGGGCCAACCTAAATTGACAAATTCCCTCACTTTACATAACACAGCATCTTCACTCATGCTTTTCATCCACAATTCTTCCGAAATCACACTGAACTTCTCAGATAGTAACTCAGTTATACTGACCACCACTTCTTCATCTCCATCACTATCGACACTGGGACACGGTAACCTTGACAAACAATCTGCAGTCACATTAAGTTTACCTGGTACATATTCTATGTCAAAATTGTATTCTTGCAGTCGCGACATCAACCTAGCAATACGAGCAGTCGCCTTTAAACCTCCACCAGGTGAGAGAATATTCACCAAAGGTTTATAATCCTGCGTATCAAAAACCTTGCACCCCAAATGTAATTCCGGAAGTGCTCAACTGCCCACACGCATCCTAACAATTCCTTCTCAATCACAGCATATCGTCTCTCTGTGAGACTTAAAGACCTTGATGCAAATGCAACATTCCAATCTTCTTTGCCCGAACGTTGCGAAAGCACACATCCTAGACCATAAAGACTGGCGTCTACTGTTAGAATACAAAGCTTGTTTAAACAAAATGGTTTGAGTGTGGGAGCTGTCACCATGTCCAGTTTAATACTGTCAAAAGCATCTTGTTGTCTAGTACTCCACAAAAATTCTACATCTTTCCTAGTTAACTCCCTTAACGGTTCCATCTTAGTTGCAAAATTAATGATGAACTTACTATAATACTCACAGAGTCCTAAAAATGATAGTAGTTTATCCTTACAATCTGGTGCAGGAGCTTTTAAAATCGCATCAACTAACGATTTCTTGGGGGCAACATCATTCTTAGAAACAGTATGTCCTAAATACTCTACAGTCTTTTGAAAAAACTTGCACTTTTTACTTTTAATAGTAAGACCAAACTTCGTCAGCATGTTACACACGTTCCTAAGATGTTCCATATGTATCTCATCACTCTTAGAGAACACAAGAATGTCATCTTGAAAACACTTCACATAGTTTCCCATGTCTTTAAAATTGTGAAACATCGATCTCTGGAAAACTGATGCTGCCGATGCTAACCCAAACGGCATCCGTTTGAACTGATACAAACCTTGTGGCGTAATAAATGCCGTGAGATGACTCCTCTGCTAAAACCACCTGGTGGTATGCAGACCTCAGATCTAAAGTAGAAAACACAACTGCTTCACCAAGCATACTCACCACTTCGTTAATATTTGGCAGCGGATGACAATCTACTACAATGTTAGCATTTAGAGCCCTCAAATCTATGCAGAATCTCAGAGATTTATCAGGCTTGCGTGCCAAAACTACTGGAGAAACCCATTCTGAGGATTCTATCTCCTCTATAACATCATTTTTCAACATCTCTAACATTTAACGGTGCAGGTCTAAGCTTTTGTATAATGGGTTCTGCATGTTGTTTGAGTTTGATGACATGGGTGAAACCCCTTAACTTACCCAAGACATCTGAAAATACATCAGGAAATTCATTGGATAACAACTTCCAAGCGTTATCTTCTTCCACACACATAACATTCTTATTCAAGACACAACCATTTTGTAAAACCATGACTGGATCCTTGCTACGTGGATTCAACATGATGTTAAGTTTGAACTGATCACGCCAACCCAAAACATTTACTCCCTTTACAACCACATACAGTTTGATGTAAGCATATTGGTCCTTAAAATAAATGGTGGAAGCAATATAACCTATGAAATCTATGTTCGAACCATTGAATCCCTGTGCCATGACATCAGGAGGACATAAATCACTCTTAGCAATTTTAGATTCATACTTCTCATCAAAATAGTCTTCTGTTATAATGGTCCAAGGAGACCCGGAATCAGCCATAAGCTCTAGTTCAACATCCTTAAACTTAACTACACATTTAGGAGAGTCTAAAACATCTTCCTCAAGTGACCCTAAACTCACTAAAGATACAATCATACCTCTTTCTTTTATGGATTCATCAGATGCAACATGTTCACACCTAGATAAAGTGGATCTAAAATCAGTTTCTTCTCTCACGCAAGAAACTTCCCCTTTTTTGAAATAACTATTCTTGTCAGCAATTTTCTTCTTGTCTTCTCTACAAGCTTTCGAAAAATGACCTATTCTGCCACACTTATTGCATTCTTTACCCAATGCAGGACACAATTTGAAAGAAGCTACGTGATTGTAACTCCCACATCTGAAACATACAACACGATTTCGCGATACATTTCTATACGTTTGAAAATTCTTTGTAACGTTGTTCATCACACATACTTCTTCGCTCACTTTATCACTCTTTCCTCCTCTACTACTCGTTTCCTCAATAGTTTTCATCCATTTGTTAGACTGCTCAAAAGCTTTAGCAGTGGAAATTCTTTCTAACAAAGTGGGATTACCTAAAATCCACAACTGTTCTTGGGTTTTCTTGCTTTTAACATTTGCAATGATCTGGTCCCTAATCATTTCGTCTGTCATTGCCCCAAAATTACACGAAACAACTAAAGCTCTTAAACTTGTTAAAAAATCATCAAAGGATTCATTTTCCTTTTGCGCTCTAGTATAAAACTTATAGCGATTCAGAGCAATGCTAGTAGTGGGTTTAAAAAGCGTTTCTACACGAAGCATAGCTTCATCAAATACACCAGAGTCACCAGGTAGGGGTGGTAAATTTCTGAATATAGCTTGTCCCTCAGATCCCAAACAGTGAAGAAATATGTTCTTTTTTCTCTCATTTCCCATCCTTTCCCCATCAATAGCCTTTAAATACGTCAAAAACTCCTCTTTACATCTGTTCCAGGGAATGGGAGGATCACCTTTACTTTGCAAAAATTTCGAAGGGGGATCAAATTGCATATTGTGTTGTTTTTTTTTTTAAAGGATGGGGAAAAATATGAGTTAAAATAGGTCTCAAATGTAATTACTGTCGGTTGAAACAATGTCAACAAACAAATTCCAAAGAAGATGAGTCTTGAGCACACAAGCTGTGTACATCAGCGATGTTATTTTCAGTAAATGCAAAATATTGCAGGTGTAAAAATAATCCAGTGAAAGTGAAGCTGTTAGAAATGTATCACTCGTAAAATCTTAATATTGTACTTAAATAATCGTTGTTCCACAGTATTTTGGAGTTTCACTTACAATTATAAACGATCAAAGATTGTACTTCTTTGTGCCATGTACCTTGAGCTTTTAAAATCGCATCGGAGATAGATCGTCGTTGAGAGAAAGTGCGGAACGGCGCTTCTGATGCTGTGTAAACAAATATGGCCGCTACCACGTAGACGATGACGTATGACGCTTTACGCGTGATGTGTCATCAAGCGTCAGCAGATAGCATCGTGGTAACCGTGACCATGACAACAGCACGCTTGAATCATGCGCACAGGAATCTCTTCGCTCGAGGGTTCTTCGCGTGTGTGTCGAAGGCGTTAAAAGTAATCAAAGGTAAACATTTACTGCACAGTCTTTGAAACTCGATAAATCCTTTATCTGACCAGTCAGGAAATCCGTAGTTTTAGCAATGTACAGTCCTTGTCAGTATCGATTTATCCACGACGTCTTCACTCTTGCATTACCAATAGTGCAGATTGTCTAAAGCTCAGGTACTTCAACAGTGTAAATAAGTTCTGAAATTTATTCTTAAAACATCAAAATGAAGAGGAGAATATCCTTGTTCAGTGGAACCATCAATTTCCAATGTTAACATTTTTGAAACTTTCAAAAGCAAAATTTAAATTCCAAATTAATCCAAACTTCTCCAAAATGGGTGTACCACACCTGTGCCGCTTTAGTAGTAGGTACAAGACACCCTCATCGCCAAATTTGTAATAATGATGAGGCAAATCCAAGTAGAAAATCCAGAGTTTATTGGATTGCAGCACAGTACTTCCAGTCTCCAGATGAAATCCAGTTAATCTCTAATGTATTTCATAAATATACAATTCCAAATGGAACTGCTCCACAGTGTGCATGTGCAAGAACAAAGATACATTCTATTAAAAAGGGAAATATGTATAAAGATCTATTCTTAAAAGAGAAACATATATACATGAGAATATAACACTTTCCTTAGGATCCTAAGCTCGGGCGTATACCAGGAGGCAGAATATACTCGCCCCTTCTTTTTCTCCATTCTTTTCTTAGGCAGAACTAGATCAAATGAGCTAACAAGCCAATTCCTGAAGTTTTTGTCTGCTACCACGGGGTCCGAATCATATAGAGGGATGGATTGTTCAAGCGTATGTGTCCAGTCTTCAACAGAGAGCTTGGACCAAGCCCTCTCTAAAATATGTGCACTGGGGATTTGCCGCGTTTCGGTCCCGACTTGCCATGTGAAGGGGACCAAAAAGTGGTCGGACCAAGGGAGAGGGAGGAGCTGGGTTCAAATGACAAGATGTTGGAAAAGACCGGGTCAAGGAGATGGCCTTTATTATGCGTGGCACCCGTATTAACTAAACCCAGCTCGAAAGATCTAAGATCGAGATGGAGATCCGCCGCTACTTTATCCTGGGGATCATTAAAATGCAAATTAAGGTCTCCCAGTATGGTAAAATTGGGAGCAGACGAGGCCAGGACAGTCACTGTTTCCACCAGAGAACTCACAAAGTGGCTAGAACCACCCGGGCAGCGATACACGAGCAGGCCCACAAAGTCAGAAATGTCGCTATCCTTCGCCCTACAGACAAATTGGTCTCTATATAATATAGCCACACCACCCCCTATGCCAGTGGGCCTGTTCTGAAAGTGGATCAGGAACCCCGGGGGAAGCGCACGTACAATATCAGCTTCTGAGTTAGATGTTAACCAAGTTTCCGTAAGGAACAAAATATCTAAATTGAGGTCTTGTAGCATGAAATTGATCTCAAGGGAGTGTTTCAGGAAGGACCCACAGTTCAAGAGAGCCATGCGCAGACGAGTGGTAGCTAGAGTATCATGTTTCTTTCCCTGCAGAGAGGAACTTCAGAGACTACAAGGGGAATATGAATCTTCTGGCTTATGCAAGTAGTGACAATCCAGGTTCTTTATTGGTCTGAATGAAAGAAGATGCCTCCGTGAGTAGTTAATACGAACACTCGCAGAAACGGGCATAGAGTCTGGCCCTAGGCCCGGGCGAGTACGGACGGGCACAGACGGGCTTGCCTCTGGCGCGCCTCCGGCACGCCATCGACACGCCCGCTGCGCCCGCCTGCTGCGCGGACGGGAGGGGAAGTTAATTAAATAGGGTAGAGAGAGTACGTCAGGAACACTAGCCCGCCAACCTGCGTCTCCTCGCAATATGGCGCCCGTTCAACTGCGCCCGAGGATCACTCCTGCAGCCAAATCGAGCCCCAATTGGCTCCTAGCAGAAGGGAGAACCCCTAGGAAGGCGACTAAGGTATGTGAGGAGCAATGAATACAATTTAAAAACAACGGAGAAATTAGCCCAGAACGGACTGTGAATTAAAAACACAGCAGTGCAGAACATAAACAGATAAAAATAAAAAAGAGCAACAAGCTTTCCTTGCTCCCGGCTTTTTGCCTCAGGAGCTAATGACTCTAGCCCAGGTCATTGCCCGCATGCTGCATTGTGAAGTCAGGTGACCTCGTATGACAGGAGTGGCCATCAGGCACTGAGGACTGTGCCTCACCAATTGGGTTATTGCCCATCTGCTACGTTGTTTTGCCCCCAAGACATGGCCACATCAATCAGACGTTGATCGTGTGCAGCGTAGTGGAGATTGGTGACCTCGTATGAGTGGAGGGGCTGCCAGGAACTAAGAAACTTTGTTGCATCGATCGGGCCATCGCCCGAGCATGGGAAGTTGCAGCAACCCTGTGTGCCAGGAGGAGTTGCAGTGTAGGCGACTTGAGGCCCACATGACCAGACAGTGAGGTTTGTTGGGCAGACCCTGTATTCTGGCAGGGGTCCCTCAAAGCACTAAGGCCAGAGATCCAGGTCATAGCCATTGACCCAAAGTGCTTCGACAAGCAAGAAGAGGGAGGCTTTGTTTCGAAGGAGGCCCAAGGACAGAGGAGACGCCGTCAGAGCCTGCCAGACTAGTGAAACTGCCCCATCTCTGTGCAAAGAAGAACAAGACTCTCCACGTGTGGCTGAAGAGCATCAGGATCACCAAGCATGGCTCAGGAGGGAGAGCCGGCACCTGCCAGGAGCTGTGCATATGAACGCATTTCATCCTGCCTTTGTCTTTCTGGGTCAGGACCGCACTGCTCTGCTGCCAGGGTTTGACCGCCAGATTGGGTAAGCTTTGAACTGGGCCCCAGGGGGATAAAGCACCTTTAGTTTTTGCAACCCTAACTGAACTCTAAGTGACTACACCTTATTTACTGAGTCCAAGAGGGGGAACCCTGTGAACTGGGCTTAGTTGTTTATATTCCGTGGATGTTGCTGCATGTGAGTGTTACATGGGCACTTAGTAACCCATGGAGGGGCCTGACAACTACTAGGGTGCCTCCCTCAAGGGGGACTGTGCTATTGCGCATTGAATGTAATTTGCTTTGCCTGCGTAGAATTAGAATTAAAATACTTTTTTTCATAAAAAAGAGGGGACATTGATTTATAGTGTGCGCTGCGTGCATGTTGAGTTATGAGTTAAATTATCAGTCTCTACACTTCCCTTCGAGGGAACCTAGACTGCTCGCGCTATGTTACCAATGTTACCAATGAAGAGTCAGGAGCAGTAGGAAGCAATTAACACAATTGTTTGGGATCCACAGTAGAGGGAGCCCCGGGACATCAGGAGTAAATGGCCTCAACTACCTTGGTTGAGCTCCATAACCCCTGCATGGCCCTCTGAACAGGATTCTGACAAGTTATTCTTTTTTAGAAAGACAAACTTACCAGATAGCTGCCTCTGCAGCTATGAACAGGAGTGACTTTCTTTTCTATTGTTTGATGAGCAATAACATGCTGGGCTAGAGTGACGAAAAGTCGAAATGGTGCACACAAGAATTGCCTCTATTCTGCAAGCCATTCAACATATTTGTTTTTTTTAACGGTTCCGATTTCTTGATCCACTATCTTATTTTAACTTCAATAATAGACCAGTATCAGCATAAGCCCAATAAATCACAATCACAACATAAGTGCATCCAATTGGCAGATAAGCTAGTACGGCTCGGAGAGTTAAGAGTAGATTGGCACTTCCATCTTGCAGCTTTTCTGATGTGCAGTTTAAACCAAAAGTTGTCAAATTTTGTACCTTTAAATTAGCTGGGAGGATCATGCTAGGCATCTTTCGTTACAACTGTTCGATATGCGTTTCTTTGTTGTAAATGTTTATTCCTTGCGCTCCTTCCACTGCAAGTACTTCAGTGTTATCAGAATCGTGACACAAGCAGGTGGTGAATTTGCAGTTCGTACAGTGCTTATGAGTATGTCCTGCTTTTTAAGTCTTGCAAACAGACAACTACTTTTTAACTCAAGCTTTCTCTCTATTCCTGTTTGTCACGCTTGTCACGCCCATGGAGCATTTCAGTCTTATTGTGTTTTTTTACGTTTTTGCATTCTGCTGGTGATGTATGACCTTGAATTGTAGTGCATATGAGGGACTGTTTCCTCTCCCCTCTACCTCTCCCTGCTCAAACCTCCCCCTCCCCAGAGAATGCAATTTTATGTATACCCTATTCTTTACAATTCCATTTATGAATATGTATTTATAACTCCTTAAAACACTACTAGAGCCTTCGAATTTTTGCACATTTGCATGCATTGTCCTGTGATGTGAAAAAGGTGTACAGACCTTTTTCACATCACAGGACAATGCATGTACAGAGAGGGGCAAGATGGCCGCTGGCAGTCTGTAGGGAGAGGACGCGTTCTCCCTTCGCTCCCTGAGGCTGACTACCGAATGAAAGGTGGCGCGGTTTTAGCGGAATGCAGACGGCGGGTTTTGTGCTTCAAGCAGTGGCTTTGAGACAAAGGAGATAATAGAGGAAATGATACAGAGCTTAACGGGTTTCTTCGAAGTTTTACCTGTAACGGAGGTCAGGCTGTTTACGAAGGTAATAACCTCTCTGACTCTGAGATCGGCACTGGCGTGGACACTGGCTTACACGCGTCAGCTGATGGTGAAAGTGCGTGGTTGGAGGCAGCAGCAGCAGCGTCATTGGCAGCAGAGGCTCGAGGCAGCTCCACCCAGGCTTTGGCGTTCAATGGCTCCGAAGATTGCTAGAGCCCTGAGGGAGGAGAAAGGTGCCTGGAGCGAGACAGATGCTCCGGCAGCCAATCTACGAGCAAAAAAATTGCTGCGGACTCAGGAGGAGCGCGAGGAGCAGCGTATCACTGATCAGGGGAAGAAGGCAACAAGAAGTAAGGAGACTGGTAATGCAGGGGAAAAAAAGAAAAAGGAGAAGGGCAAGGAAATGAGTAAGGCGGTTTCTACAAACAAAGGAAAATTGTTGGAGCAGGGAAGTCTAAGACAGCCCTTAGTTTCCGAGGCATTTTTTCCAGTTTCTGCTGTTTCTGCTGTTAACCCTCGTGGGATGTCAGATTTCGTGGCGTCCCCCGCAGACCTCGCAGACCCAGTCCCCGACCCCGGGGTGAGCCTAATAAATGTCGGCTCTCCTGCAGCTGAGCCTTCGGCAGAAAACTCTGAGTCAGATATGCCGGTGCCTGTCGGTGAGAATGTTCATATGGTCACTGAGCCATCGGGAGGAGGAATGGCACAGGAGCAAGGGGAAGATGGTAGTGAGACTGCTGCTCAGGTAAAACAGCCCAATAGTGTAATTGGTATTGATATTGACAGCGTGGAAGGGTTGGACCAACAGGGACATGGAAAAGAGAAAGAAATGGTAATTGATATTGATAATGTGGACAATGTGGACAATAGTAGTCAGCCGGTTGAGGAAAAGTCTTTGCCCAAGGAATCGGCTCCGGATAAGATTTTGGCGCTAACAGCGGCACTAACAGAGGCGTTAAGAGAACAAAATACTGATAATACTGACTATATGTATGAAGACTCCCTTCCTAATCCGATTGCTATTACGGGGGAAAATATTATTGGTCTTAATTTGAACAGTTTGGTTGAACGGGGAGTTAATGGGGATAATCTAACTGTCCCACTGACTTTACCTGGCACTCCAACGGATGAGTGTTTCTTTTCCGTAAATGAGGGGGAGGAGGAGGATGAGGACGTGGGGGCGGATGGAGAAAGGGGGAGTGATTTAGAGTCGGGGGACTCTTCTAATGTTGAGGAGGTGGCGAGTGATCAAACGTTGTCAGGTCTGGTAACAGAAACAGTAGCTACATCAGGCTCTGGAGGGGGTTCAGAGCAGGAGCTGTCTGCAAAGCACAAATCTAAAGTTTTGACAAAAAAAAGGAGAAAACCAAAGGGTACTACGAGCCCTGCAAGCACCAGTGTTGCGAAGAGACTTGACTGGGATTACTCAGCCACATCGCAGATGTATCAAGAGGGGGCTAGACGGTTAGATGGAAACTTGGGTACTTCAGGGGTTCTTGAACAAAGACCTAGACAAAGTCAATGCGAAAATCAGAGTCAGAGTCAGAGTCAGGGCTGCTCACAGGGGGAAGCCTCACCAATGGGGTTTGGAATAATGTTCTCAATGCTGAAGCAAATCCAAACAGAGGCAAGGGTGGAAAGTCGTAGAGCCAGACAGGAAAGTAAAAAGATACAAGGCTCCCTTCGAAAAGTAAACAAAGTTTATGCAGATTTGGCGGGGAGAGTTACGGAGGTAGAAGAAAGAACAGGGGTTCTTGAAGATGAAATGAAGGATTGGAAGGAATTTAGACAGGAGCAAGAGAAGACTAACAGTGAGGTGTTATGGAAGCTGGAATATTTCGAGAACAGGCAGCGGAGAAATAACATTAGGCTCTTGGGTATTGCGGAAGGAAGAGAAGGGCAGGATGTCAGGGCCTACGTTATAGAGCTTCTTAAGGGTGCATTTTCTGATTCAAAAGGCTGGGATTGGGAATCAGAGATCCAACGCGCTCATAGATTTCCATTTACACAGAGGAAGGGCGATGTCTCAAACAAGCCTAGAGCAATACTAATACATGTGGGTAATTATTTACTGAGAGAGGAAATAATGGCGAAGGCAAAGCCGCAGGCTAAGTGTAGGTATAAGGATGTTGAATTCTTTGCTAGACCAGACTTCTGCCATACTACGGTAGAACGCAGGTGGAGATTGCGGGAGCTAATATCACTATTTCAAAAAATTGGTTGTGAGGCATATCTAATGTTTCCAAGTAGACTGAAAGTTGTAAAGGATGGGCAGTTCAAAATCTTCTACTCTGAAATTAAAGCGGCAGAGTTCCTGTCATGGTTAAGAGAAAGGAACCCGGAGAAACAAACACAATCTCAGACACAGGCTGATAGGGATCAAGCGGTAGCCTTGGTTGCCAAAAGAAAATAAAAAAGATAGAATATGTATATGTCTGTATGTCTGTATGAAATAGTGAAGAAGCACAAAGAATATAGAATTGTAGGGTATGGAAAATCTGTATATAGGCATGAGGTAATGCGTTCACCTTGTTTGTTTGTTTAAAGTAGATTAAAATACAGGGGGGAGGGGGGGACGTGATGGTCCCATCCAGACACAGCTGTCACACATAGGTCCATGGACCTATTTGCCTGTAGGGGGGGTGGGACAGTCGGGGTGGGGGCTCAGGGGGGGGAAACGGGGGGGGTGAGGAACATCAAATAAGCTGGAGTCATAGTAGAGGGGGAGTAATTTGTAATATATGGATTAATAAAAAAATAGGGAAAAAATATAATCTATACATGGCTGTGAGTCCAATATGTGGTATGTATCAGTATGGTATTTGCAAAGTGAAGGGTAAACTACCTAAAAAAACAGGATGAATACCCGAATAATGACGTGGAATGTGTGTGGTCTCAATGACAAAACAAAAAGGCAGAAGGTGGCTGTTTTGATTAAAAGTCTAAGATTAGATTTTCTTATACTCCAAGAGACTCATATACAGGCATCCGAAATTAAGCTGCTTGACCAGTTAGGTCTTACTGTCATAGCATACTCTAGGCAGGGGGCTAGGAATAGGGGGTTTGCTGTAATGGCAAGACAAAGAAACATTACTACTAGGAAAAAATGGGAGGATGCCTGGGGAAGGTGGGCGTTAATAGAATGTTTGATAGGGGGACGATGGGTAACCCTTGGCTCTATCTATGGGTCCACAGGGGATGATTCAGAAATCTTTGAGGAGGTTGATATTGAATTGGCGACTTGGGCTCCATATGTAGTAATAGGAGGGGATTTTAATATCAATGGAGCAGGGGGACTGGGTCTGGGGTTAGGACCTCCAGTTAAATACAAAGGAAGGAAGAAAAGAGTGTTTCAAGCAGTCTGTTCCTTGGCAAGAAATAATGGGCTATTGGACGTTTGGGATACTCTTAAGCCAGGTCAAGATGGTTATACTTACTACTCAGCACCACATAGAGTAAGCGCAAAATTAGACTACTTTTTAATTAGTAGCCAAGGCATCGATGGTGCAGATATTGAGAGACTACCAAGAATTTTAGCGGATCACAATCCCCTAATTGTCACTTTAAAGGGATTGGTTGTTGCAGGGAAGGTTTCAGAGTGGACATTTGAAAAGGCACTGCTAGAGGATGAGGCATATATTCAACACATGAAGAGCTGGATAATTGAATTTATGTCAATAAACAGACATACAGCACCTGTAGGGATAGTATGGGATTGTTTTAAGGCAGGAGTGAGGGGAGAGACTATCAGCTTTGGGGCTAGGAGAAGGAAACAGGAGAAAGAGAGAAATGATGCTTTGAGGAGGGAATTATTGCTAGCAGAGGAAGAATTAAGCAATAGACCAGACCAGACTAGAGATGGAGGTGCAAATGACCCTGCATTTATGAAGCTTGCGAAATTGAGAATGGAAGCAGAAGAATTTATAGCAGTGAAGGCGGCTAAACAATATGCGGTTAATAGGGAGAACTGCTATGAGATGAGTGAAAGGGTTGGTAAAATGCTAGCAATAAGAACAAGGCAAAAGGTATCATTTGGAGAGATTAAAGCAATAAAAGATAGTTCAGGAGGGATCGTAACAAATGTCCAACAAATTAGAGAAGTCTTCAGGAGTTTTTATACGAATTTATACCACGAAAATGACATAAAAGATCCTGAAGACATTAAGGAGTATTTGAATCATTATGATGGGGCACAGTTGGATGTAATAGAGAAACAGAGGATTGATAATCCATTAGATGAAGAGGAAATAAAAGGAGCTTTGAAGAGCTTACCCTCTGGAAAAGCGGCCGGACCTGATAAGATTCCGTTAGAGTTTTATAAGGTGTTCTGGGAGGAGATAGGGGAAGACATGGTACATATCATGAAACAGACACAGAAGGGATCGTCAACACCAAATACCTGGTCAGGGGCGGAAATAGTAGTTATCCTAAAGAAGGGAAAGATACCGACAGACCCGGGGTCATACAGACCAATTACCCTTATGAACACTGACACAAAGGTCTATTCAAAAGCACTGGCAATAAGACTCGCCAGTGTAATAACACCTTTAGTCACTGTCAGTCAACATGGTTTTATACCTGGACGAGGGACCACGCATCATATACGGAAACTAATAACCCTTATGGATAAAACGGAGGTTAGTGGGGAGCCGTTTGCGGTATTACTTTTGGATGCTGAAAAAGCATTTGACCGCGTATCATGGATATATTTGTGGAGTGTTCTGGAAAAAATGGGGTTTGGAAATGGCTTTCTTACAGCGATAAAGGCTTTATACAGCGCTCCAGTTGCTACAATTAGAATCAATTCAGGAACAACAGAAAAAGTAATAATAAATAGGGGGACTAGGCAGGGATGCCCGTGCTCCCCGCTACTTTTTGCAATATATTTAGATCCGTTAATTCGGAGACTAGAAGCAAATGTGAGCATACCCCCAGTTGTCACACCTAGGGGGGACTGTAAGATATTGGCTTATGCCGATGACGTGGCTGTCGTAACACCAGCACCCACAGAGGCTATAAGATATGTGGAACAGGAGGCTATAGAATTTGGAAAAGTGTCAGGATATTCTTTGAACACTGGAAAAACACAAATCATAAAAAATAGTAATGCTATCTGTCAGGATTCACGGGTGGCACAGAAAGGAATGTATTTGGGCATAACTATAACTTCAGAACTGGGAAAGTTAGTAGAGCTAAATATAGACCCCATCATACGAAAAGTGGGGATAGAGCTAGATAGACTGAATAATCTACATTTCACACTGGTCGGCAGAGTAAACATCATAAAAATGCTAATATTGCCGAAGTTTTTATATTTGTTTAGGACGATCCCACTATGGTTTGATAACCTTTGGTTTAAAAAGACCGAACGAATGATTAACAGTTTTATTTGGTCCAAAGGTAAAACTAGGAGAGCAGCAAGATTTATGGCACTTCCACGGGAAAGAGGAGGATGGGCATTACCGGACTTAAAGTCTTACTATTGGGCTGCAGCCTTGCAATTTATGGTAGGATTAATAGGCGGAGCAGAAGCAGAAGGAGAAGATCATCTGGGTTCCTTAGCAATATATGGCATATTGTTGGGAGAAGAAGTTAAAAATATTTTTTTGAAAAATTTTGATACAGCTTATTTTAAAAGAACACGTTTTAAGACTATTTTGGGTGCGCATAATATTTGGAAGGCCTTCACTAAGAAATTCGGATTGGGAGAATTTAATAGATACACGAGGATGAATGAGAATACGTTATTCCCTGAAGATATTTTTTCTGACTCAATATATACAGAATGGCATCGAAAAGGGATAATAAAAGTGGGGGATTTGATGGCCCCACAGGGGATGAAACAATTCGCAAACCTACAAACGAAATATGATTTGTCAACAAGACACTTCTTCAAATATTTACAAATCAGAAGTTTCCTACAAAATAAAAGGGGGGGGATTGAGAGGATTTGAGAAAAACAGTATATTAGAGACAATACATAATGGAGTAGACTGCACAATTAAAAGGTTTTACGCTGAGCTAACTAACACTAAAACAGACGATATGGCTAAGTGGGGGGAAAGTTGGTCGGAGAAGTTGGGCATAGAGCAGGAGTGCTTTAATATATCAATAGAATTAGGAAAGAATATTCTGTGCTCTGCTTCTCTACAGGCACAACATTATAAAACCATTTATCGGTTATACTACACTCCAGCGAAACTTGCACAATGGGGGGAGACTACTGGTATAAATTGCCCTAGGTGTAGAAGTTCAGAGGCAGATGTTATTCATATGTTTGCAACATGCCCATGTCTATTGACAATACTGAATGAGATAGAAATGTTTCTACAAAGGGCATTGAAATTATTTACTAATTTAACACCTGCAACTATTTTGTTGGGGGTAGACTTGGGCAATGAGTATGAGGAGGGCAATTATTTTATCTTTGTCGCCATGGCAGTCTATAGATTATGTATTGCTTCAGCATGGTTAGAACAATCGGCACCAGTATTCCAGCAATGGTTAGCCAAGCTATTAAGTATATATAATCTAGAAAAAGCGATTTATTCAAGAAGAGGAAAGTGTGCAAGGAAACTAGGATTGGAAATTTGGGAGCCAATAATGAAATGGAAGGAAGAGGTGTGAAGTGTATATATAATGTATATAATCTGTATATAATGTAAATGGTGTAGAAAATGGTATAAGAATCATCGGGATGTAAGGGAGGTGAAAGAGTCTTAATAAGAATTAAAATGATGTATAATTTGTTTAATTGTAATATGTAAGATTAACGAAAACAACGTTCTTATGCTAAGTTTGGTTGATGTAAATATTTAAGTATGAGGAAGGAATCTTTTTTTTTTTAGGATTTAATGTGCCATACGTTTGGTATAATGTAAGAGTATGCATTAATTTTTCTCTCCTTTTTTTTCTTACATTTTTATGGTGTAAGCATTATTATGGATGTATTTTAGTTAACTGTTCCTCGCCCCCTCTGGGTTCCAGAAGGGGGATATAATTGTAAAAACCTGTCAATAAAAAGATTTAAAAAAAAAAAAAAAAAGAAAAAGGTGTACAGAAGTATCATCTGGGTAGGAGACGATGGAACAATAGACTGATTGGGTAGGTAGGATTGGCAGGAGACCTGTAGCAAAGATATGTGTGTGTAATCCACAAAATAGACCAAGCGGGCTCTTGGTAAAGTAAGTAGGAATGGAGAAGATAGGTGGGAGCACCAAGACCCAGCGCACAGACCATCTGACGGATAAATGTGTACGAGAAAGAGGTCTTTTGATCCAGCTGCACTGGCCTCTTCATTAGCCTTTCCAAGCCCAGAACTGATGAAAGGCCAAACGAAAGGGAATTTTTGATTATGAGTGTACGATACCTTTCCCTCCTGTCCCCATGATAACAGTTACTAGAAATAACTGAGAAACCCCTAACACTGCTTCCATTTCCTTCCTAATCCTCTCCAAAGAGCCGTGTGGCAGAATGGGGCAGCGACATTGGGACATCTGTTTGAATATTTTTTTTTTAAATGTCTGTTTTCTCTCGCAGTCCCCAGCACCTTCTTGACCCTAGCCCCTAGTGTATCGGTGGGTGGCAATCTTGAAATCGTTTTTTCCCCAAGATGGCTGCCTGTGGACATGCATGTGCAAGAGTGGGGATCATACAGTGCTAAATTACAGGGCCAGATTTAGGGCTGGTGGCACTCGATGCAATATTTATTTTTGGCGCTCCCATACCCTATGGCCATCTCCTCAGATTCCCTTACTACCAATATGCAAAAGTGCCTCTCATCTCTCCAAATTAAGGTATTGCTAAATACAGCGCCCCCTTCCACCCCCTTTATGAGACCTGCGCCCCCTCCACAGGTCAGCGCCAAGTGCGACCGCGCTACTTGCACTGACTGCCCAAAGCCGGTCCTCTGTGAACGATTTAGTGCCGGGACCAAAATGTAGCTGAGAAGCAACTATTTAATGTTGGCATGCCAAATGCAAAGGCTTCATAGTCTCATGCATCTTTAATAACCCAGCACCAGACACATCCTACCCCTTTATCTCATTTTTGTAGGTTCTCTTTCATCCCTGCTTTCTCCTCTTGTCACTGTTTTTCCATATTTCTCTTCCTCATTCTTACTCTATTGTACGCCTTTCTCTTTCTTTGCACTGGGTCAAAGTCTGATAAGTCTATGAAATATGTGCTTGTCCCCAAAAAAGAGTGCCAGTTGGTTCTAATTAAGCGCTGGCATAGTGCATGTTTGATTGACTTCCTTATGCTTTAAGAAAGTCTATCCACAGAGGCCATCCTTGAACTTACACTTCATGCATAGGCAACTCGATTTGGGGCATCTTTCCAGTGCTGCTTTTTAAAGGGCAGCTTAGTGTGTTGTTATTCCTCAGCTAAGCACAAGTCAGCGCATTTGAGTTTTTATTACATTAGGGTAAAGCAATTTCACTTAAACAGGGGATGTATTGGCAATAACCGGAAGGACTCCCGGAAATACTCAACAATGGACTGCAGAGAAAGTTAGTGTAAAACTTGTGTGCATCTTCTAACAAAATCCTTTGATGATCCAAACACCAATCCTTTCAACTCGAAAATTAAATTGACTCCAACCAATGTAAAAAAAAGCAAGTACTAGAGGAAGACTAGACTCATGTATAAGCAGTCATTGGTTTCTATATATTCTGCATTGTTTTTATTTTCGTGCTAATGTTAAATCGTGTATTCAACTTGCAGTAATATTGACTTGCACAGAAACATTTATTTTAAAAAGAAGTACTTAGTTATGTGTGACAATTGATAGTAAAGTAGTAAACCACATAAATTAAATTTATAATTCAATATGAATACTCTCTTTGAAAATAACTGTTGCTTTACCACCATCTTAATGCTCATCCTTCCTAGTTCCTTAGAGGGCATTTTGAAATCCACAATCCATAAGCAAACTGTAGAACTTCCTCGCCAGCTCCATATTTCCTGTAGTGAGAGAGAAAGCGCCTAATTCTTCAGCTTATCTTGGTCCAGTGCCATAAAAGTCAGTGCAGACAAAACAAAACAAAATCCAGAACATTTTAGCTGGTCCCAAACACTTTCTGACACAGACAATTGCATGCTTGCAAATGTGTCCACCCGATGAACAGATATGCTGGGGCTAAGTAAAGGTTAGACTAGTGCCCTCCCTAAATTACCCCAGCTGAAAAGCCTTAAGACTATCAGCTTTCAAAAGCACTGTAATGATGTGTACTTTTTAGGTAATGTAAAGCATTTTCTAAAGAACCAGAATGAAACAAGCATTGACACACACAATATGTTTCACATTTCTTAAACAGGCAATACTATCAATCAATCAATCAATCATAACATTTGTATAGCGCACTACTCACCCGGCAGGGTCTCAAGGCGCTTGGGGGAAGGGGTCCGCTATTGCTCGAACAACCAGGTCTTGAGTTGTCTCCTGAAGGCGAGATGGTCCTGGGTCAGCCGGAGGTGGATGGGGAGGGAGTTCCATGTCTTGGCTGCCAGGTAGGAGAAGGATCTACCTCCGGCGGTGGCTCTTCGGATGCGTGGTATGGCGGCGAGGGCGAGGCTTGTAGAACGTAGCTGGCGGGTGGGCGTGTAGAAGGTCAGGCGGTTGTTGAGGTACTTGGGGCCCAGGTCGTGGAGAGACTTGTGTGCGTGGGTGAGGAGCCTGAACGTGATCCTCTTGCTGACGGGAAGCCAGTGCAGGTCCCTCAGGTGGCCGGAGATGTGGCTGCGTCGGGGGATGTCCAGGATGAGTCGGGCAGAGGCGTTCTGGATGCGTTGGAGTCTTTTCTGTAGCTTGGCTGTGGTTCCAGCGTAGAGGGTGTTTCCGTAGTCCAGTCGGCTGGTGATGAGTGCCTGGGTGACCGTCTTCCTGGTTTCGGTCAGGATCCATCGGAAGATCTTGCAGAGCATGCGTAGGGTGTTGAAGCATGATGAGGAGACGTCGTTGACTTGTCTGGTCATCGAGAGGGAGGAGTCCAGGATGAAGCCCAGGTTGCGTGCATGGTCTGTTGGCTTGGGAGTGGTGCCCAGGGCGGGGGGCCACCAGGAGTCGTCCCAGGCGGAGGGCGATGGTCCCAGGCTGAGGACTTCCGTCTTATCTGAGTTCAGTTTCAGGTGGCTGTTCTTCATCGACTCGGCGACGTCTTTCATCCCTTTGTGTAGGCTAGTTCTGGCGGTGGCGGGGTCTCTGGTGAGGGAGAGGATCAGTTGGGTGTCGTCGGCGTAGGAGATGATGTTGAGGCTGTGTTGGCGTGCGATGGCTGCAAGAGGTCTCATGTAGATGTTGAAGAGGGTGGGGCTGAGTGATGATCCTTGCGGTACGCCGCAGATGACTTTGGTGGCTTCGGATTGAAACGGGGGGAGGCGGACTCTCTGTGTTCTTCCGGCGAGGAACGAGATGATCCACTCCAGTGCCTTCTCTTGGATACCGATGTTGCTGAGGCGTTGAACTAGGGTGCGGTGGCAGACAGTGTCGAACGCTGCAGAGAGGTCTAGGAGGATGAGGGCCGCTGTTTCCCCGTTGTCGAGCAGGGTTCTGATGTCGTCGGGGGCTGCGATGAGGGCGGTCTCGGTGCTGTGGTTGGCTCGGAAACCGAACTGCGAGGGGTCAAGGGATCCGTTTGTCTCGAGGAAGGCGGCAAGCTGTCTGTTGACGGTCTTCTCGATGACTTTGGCAGGAAAAGGGAGGAGCGAGATGGGGCGGAAGTTCTTGAGGTCGGTGGGGTCCGCTGTTGGTTTCTTCAGTAGGGCGCTGAGCTCGGCATGCTTCCAGCTCTCCGGGAAGGTGGCGGTCTTGAAGGAGGTGTTGATGATGTTCCGGAATTGGGGTGCGATGGTGGAGTCGGCCTTGTTGAAGACATGGTGGGGGCATGGGTCAGTTGGAGATCAGGAGTGGATGGTGTTCATCGTGCGGGCTGTGTCTTCAGTGATCACCGTGGTCCAGGTGCGGAGGGTGACGGTTGGGTGCGTGGATGGTGCATCGAAGCTGTTGTGGATGTCGGCGATCTTGCGGTGGAAGAACGAGGCGAGAGAGTCGCAGAGATCTTGTGAAGGAGTGATGTCGTTGTTGCCGGTGCTGGGGTTGGAGAACTCCTTGACGATGCTGAAGAGTTCCTTGCTGTCATGTGCGTTGTTGTCCAGTCGTTCCTTCAGTGATTTCTGCTTGGTGGTGCGGATAAGCTGGTGGTGCTTGCGGGTGGCGTGTTTGAGGCCGGTCATGTTGTCTGTGGTCTGGTCGAGGAGCCAGGCTTTCTCGAGGGTGCGGCAGTTCTTCTTGGAGTCCTTGAGTTCGTCGGTGAACCAGGAGGCTTTCTTGCTTCTGGGTCTGCTGCGAGGGTTCTTCATTGGCGCAAGGTCGTCGGTGCAGGCGGTCAGCCACTGTGTGAAGTTGCTAAAGTTGCTAAAGATAATAAGTTTGGCTTTTGTCACGGGAAGTATTTGATAGTGGTTGGGTGACTTTGTGTGAGTTGCTCCCAGTTGTCCGAGGAAGAAAATAAAATATCATAACAAAGCAACCTCATAGGCTGCAACAATATGGAAGATGTGGGTAGTGACCATTTGTTGAACAGACTTCATTAGAAGGTAAACTGTGCACACACAAAAAGAGTCATAGAATGATGTTTGCCTTGCAAGCGGTGAACTGAAAAGGTATGACCAGCAAAGTATTGGGTAGAAGATACTTTTCAAAATGGGCTAGTATGTTTGTGCAGCGGTATGAAACCCTATGCATGCACAGTCTTTACATTGTAAACAAACAACCTATAAATCTAAAAATATCTTACCAAGACAGAAAAGTAAAACAAATAAACTTGCAAGGGTGATTATTGAATAGTTTAAGCCTGCCATAAAGTCACACAGAACACACACCCTGTACAAAACAGTCATAAACATGCTGTTAAAATGTCATCATGCCAGTAAAGCAAATATATAAAAAAAACAGATCCTCATTCTAAACTACAAGCCACATGTTACTTTTCTTCTTAAATCTAACAAATAGATTGCTGACACCATCACCAAAGGGAACACAACTGGAGCAATGTAAATGTAGGGAATCTGCATTTCTTAGTTAATCCCAGATTTGTAACCTTTTCTAGAAAAAAGTTGTTGCTGGTCTAAGAATCCAGGGCATGTGGGTCAGCCATGAGGACAGAGTAAATTACTCCTTCCCCATGCTGGAGAGGCCACCCACCTAATGCATAATGACTGCCAAGCAGGTGGTCAGTTATAAAGGCATTGGCAGAAATTGCCATCACGGAGGATCCTGTCAATGCATTTTACTGTTTCCTCCGGAGTTGCATTAGAAGGCCGCAGCCCTGTAGCAGACAATATTATTTTTTCTTTTCAAAAATAAAATCCTGAAACAGAAAAGCCAAGGCTACAGGTTGAACGGGTGAAACGAATTACCCCAAATTTGGTAAGGAGAAGGGTCTTGGTCTAGAAAGCACGCTTTTGTTTATTTGGTGTAAATGTGTTCAGTAGTTTTTGAGAAATATCGAAATCTACAGATTTCGATATTTGGGAATTCTGCCATCTGATTGGCTGAGGCGTTACGAGCACGAGCTTGCTGCTTATTGTCTGCGAGCATTGCGAGCTGTTGCAATTATGGAGTGTTGGCTGCCATTTTGTGATTCTGTTGAAGTGAGTAAGGGGAAAAGAGGGCAAAAAAAGTGGGAAATAGGAGGGTAGGAGTACTGTAACCTCTTTGGGGTGTATAGGGTGTGCCATAGAGGGGGTGCGAAGCGTAATATTCACTCCTATTGTTGTTAAAGGTAGTAGGTAAAGTATTCTTGGAAAGGCTGTCTAGCTAGACAGTGGAGAAACATGCTATCCTATCGTATGTCCAGTATGGGTTTCACTCTGGACGGTCTGCTGTGGCCCAGTGCCTTAACGTATCTGTGATCCTGAATAAATATACAGTGGCCCAGGTAGATGGCAACATTGTCCGCTTTCTGGAAGACCTCCACCAATCAACCAATGCGAAGGTTAGATTTTCCCAAGATCTAAGGGTTTCCCACAATTTTGTGATAAGAAGAGGAGTACGCCAAGGGTGTATTTTATCCCCCTTCCTGTTTAATTTAAATGTAAAAAATCTGGATAAAGTTTTAACGAAGACAATGGTAGACTATCCGCAGATAGGCATTCGCGGTGAGCCTGCTATATTATATGCAGACGACACAGTCCTTTTATCTAGGAATGCAAGGGGGTCACAAACATTGCTTAACTCCTTCTCCTCCTTTATAGTAAATTTGGACTAGTCAATAAACAACTCTAAATCTTATGTGATGCAGGTGGGACCTCGCCCAAAAAAGCCTTTTCAATTTCTGGTTGGATCTGCTCAAGTCCCTCACACTGATGTCTTCTTGTACCTGGGGGTCCTAATGGACAATCAAATGAAATCAGGCCACTAAAACAGAGAAAAAGCGCAGATCTAGTGCATGCAAATACGGCTGTTTTAAACTTTGCTTCCAAATTAAGTAGGAGACCAATTGCTGCTATACCAGGCTAAGGGTGTCGCAAAAGCCGCTTACTGTAGTGACATATGGGGTTACGGCTCCATGAATGAGTTACAAATAGTTGAGAACTCATTCCTGAAGCTTTTGCTATGTGCGCCCCAGGGAACGTCGACTATGGGGGTTCACGAAGAATTGGGGGTGCCCTAACTTTGTGATATATTGGCTTTATACACTTTAACATTTTAGCTAAAGATTTGGATGAACAGGGAACACCTTTGAGTTGTTGAATCCTGAAGGAGTGTATGTCCCTTGATTATGCTCATTACAGTCCCTATCTTACATATATCAAGAGCAGTTTTGATAGTTTTGGAAGAGTGGAACTATTTACAAACTCTGAATCTGTGACTGTGACTAAGAATGATCTGGGGTGGGTCAGGGAGTCATTTTTGCAGCTTAAGGAAAATGGAGAGGGAAGAGCTAGAATTGAGACAACCCAGTGTTTACAAATTTTTAATTTTGAAAACAACACATATGACTGAGTCATATCTCCTGGGAGCTTTTAGCACTTATGAATGTTTTTTACTGACCAGGTTCCGATTGGATTTGTTTCACCTCCTGTTGGCCTTGCAACGGGGGAATAGTAGAGGTCATATTCTATAATCCTGTGGCTGCGACGGCGAGTCTCCACAGGATATGCTTCATTTTTTTATATTTTGTAATTACTATGTAACCACCCGGAAAACTTTTATTATCCCTGTCCTAAGGAGGTTTAAATTTAAGCAGGTGCACCCAGCTATCCATCCACAACTGTTGTATGAAGATTCTATTTTATTTGTTCTTAATTACCTAAAATCTGCAGGGAAGCTCAGAGCTTGCCTTGATTAAATGATTGTAGCCATAAGGGCATGCTTCTTTTGTTCTAGCTACTCCAATGATATATATAGTCTAGAGGAGGCCCCGGAAATCATCCTTTTAAATGTCTTTTTACCCTTTATGATCTAGGGTAATCACACTTTATAATTTATTTTATGTATTGCATGAGTTTCCAGGGTAGCTCTGTCTTCAATGTGACATTTGTATAAATATTTTATCCCTTTTATCATGTACAGTCTTTTAGAGTCTTTTATGGTTTCATATGTGAAAACCGAATAACGTTTGTTCGATTGATTGATTCTATTCAACCAACACTGGGTATCCATGTTTATGAAAAGCCTAAACAGAAGTTAGGCAATATGAACATGGCTGGTAATGTCAAAAATCATTTTCAAACATGGTTTTTCATACCCTGATGATAGACGAAAGCTCGACTAACAATCTTGTAGGACAAGGTTCTATGAATGTCAGTAATTGAATAGAATAATAATTTCACAGAACCTGGATTAGAGACTAAAGTGGTTGAGAAATGTCTATAGTTATTACAGGATTGAATGGCCAGAGAATGCTTCTTTAAAGTGGGAAGATACAGCCACTCCTTTACTAGCGCATGTTGATTCAATTGTGTACAAGACAGGCATTGATGAGACTCAATGAAAAGCAGTAACACTTGAACACATTTGTCAATAATATTAGAAGGAATAGGGTTGCTATTCCAATTAATAATGTTATATTAATTAACATCTCTGTTCTCAGGTTATCGCTGATCTCAGGTAATTTAATGTCTACTCTGACTTTCCAGAAAGGCCAGTTTCTGGTGTGAACTGATGACGAGTCTGTTGCCCTGAGACACTCCTGAGACTGTGACTATGGAGTACGTTGACTCCATATTTGGTACTTTTGGTAGGGATTTCCTGGCACAGGGACTGGCCTTAGACTGTGCCTCTGATTTACTTTGAACACACCTTAGAGATGGACAGTGGTCAATCTTTTTCATATGAACGTTGAGAATGAAGGTGTACAGTAATGCTACAGGAACCACTTATAAAGATAGTAGAGACAGAAGGTGGTCAAGCTCACGCAATATACTTATCCATATGACTGATATAATGGTTATGAAAAGTGTGAATCAACAATGCCAAGTGAACCTAAAGGACATTAAAAGTGATTGGACTACCTCCATTAGCAAGCAGGTAAAACGCTACCTGCCTCTTGGCCGAAACTGTTCCAACCATGTGACTGGCTTTGAATGTTTGCCAGAAGAAGTATGGGCAATGTGGCTGTTGTCTGCTGCTGTATGTTCTGTGTATAATAGCACTTCCATTCCTTTCCATGGTGCAGCTACTCCTACCGTAGGACACCAGAGACATGAAGTGAGGTAACTAGGTTGACACTGGGTTGTTCATCGTATTAATGAGACATACCTCATGGCTCTCAAGTGGCCCATGTCCTATGAGACACCAGAGACATGTAGTGAGGTCACTAGGTTGACACTGGGTTGTTCATCGTATTAATGGCCAATGTCCTATGTGACACCAGAGACATGAAGTGAGGTCATTAGGTTGACACTGGATTGTTCATCGTATTAATGAGACATACCTCATGGCTGTCAAAGGGTCCATGTCCTATGTGACACTTTCAGCCGGTCTTATCATTACAGAGTAAAGAACTTTGGATACTGTGTAAAAACGACCCCTTTTTTGTTATGGTTCCCCATTTTCCGTGCTGAACAGCAGTAAAGCACAAGTAGTTCTCCCTATAAAATATGTTGCACATTGGAAATTCCTATTTGGTCTATTTGACCTTTCTAGAAGCCCACCATTGATGGTGCCTAAAATTCACCACTGGCCGAAAGGTTACATTTTATATGTAGGCTGCAGTGTGTCTTTACACTACCCACATGTATGTCAAAGTGTACTCTTCCAGGAGCACCACTGTGCTTATGCTGACTGCTGTTTAAATGCCCTGTAGCAACACATGGCAAGGAAAAATATGTTTGCCATGTAGGCAAAGCCTACTATTACATATTTAGATGCCACCCCTAAAGTGTGACTAAATCACCCACATGGCAGTGTGTTACTATTTGAACATCTATTGGGGTTTGTGTGCTTTTTACAGTGAAATAAAACCCGAACTCTATTTCACATGTGGATTTTATGCTAGACCTTTCACTGAACAGGTTTGGATGGGATTCAAATCTTTATTTGCTATCTCTGCTTGGGAAGATACTAGAAAAAAAGCTTACTTCATTTTCGAAATGTGATTCAATGATTAATTCTGATTTTTGTAACCTAGGTAGGAAGTCATTTTCAAGAAATTTATGTTGTACTCCTTGAGCCAAAACTGGCCTATTTTTGACGTAAATCAAACACCTCTATCACCACCTCCTCAGAATATTTTACAACACAGGAAGATGTGCCCTGTAAAAGAAGGTCCAGCTTGAAGAAGGTTCTTGACTAATGCTGGAAGAAGAGTACTTTCTTAAGAACTTTTGAATCTGCCTGGATGCCCTCATGGGTAAAAAGCTGTGTGCCAGGGCCTGTAAATCAAATGCTAAAAGTGGGCTTGTGGCATTGATTGTGCCACCCACATGAGTAGCCCTGAAAAGGTAACTCAGACCTGCCACTGCAGTGTCTGTGCACAATTTGCTAACTGCCACGTTGGCTTGGCAAGTGCACCCACTTGCCAGGCCCTAACCTTCCCTTTTCTTACATGTAAGGCACCCCTATGGTAGAACCAAGGTACCCCCGGGCAGGGTGAAGTGTATGTGAAAGGTAGGATATGTACTGCTCTGTGTGACTTGTCCTAATAGTGAAATATTGCCAATTTCATTTTTCACTATTGAAAGGCTATCTTGCCCATTGTATAGAATGGTAAATGCTTTGTAACACCTTCTAAGCATAAATTCCCTTTGGGCAAAGATAGAGAAATAAAGTTTAAGTTTTCTGAACTCAGAATTTAATAACACATCTTTTAGTTAAGATGGTTTTTTAATTGTGTGTGAAAATGACGTATTTAAAAAGTAGGCATTTTCTGTCCCTTCCTGGAATACTCAGAGCTGGGCTGAATGGACCTTGGCTGAATTTAGAGTAGTTGGAGGAGTTTTCCTGGCACCTGAATAGGGTCTGTCTCCCTTGCACAATGCTATCTCCACAACCTGCGGTCAAACCACACCAGTGAGGACACAACAGGTTTGGACTGGGCTTAGAGTCCCTTGCACAAAGAGAACAAAGACATTTTGGGGTATAAGTATTACACCTAAAACCCACGAACTTTAGACTACTTCTGGAATCAAGAGGAACCTTTGCCAAGGAGAAGAGCTGGAGAAACTGGAGGAGGAGTACTGCCCCTTTGCTGTGTGCTGTCTGGGGTTGGCCTGCTGTAGCTTTTTCTGCCAATGAAAGGAGATGGACTTTGGTGTGTCTCCCTGCTAGATGAAGATCTCCAAGGGCTTGAGTAGAGCTTGCCTCCTGTTCTGAAGTCTCAGAGACACAAATACTTCATCCCCAGCTCCCATAAAGTTCCTTGCTGGGAGTTCTGACCTGCCAAGAGGTACCTGTGTTGGGCCTCTGGAGGTTTTTCCTGCTGTTGGGAGCTGGAAAAACAACGTAACTACAAGAAAATCGATGCATTGCTTTTCTTGTGGCTGTTTGTCCGACGCAGCACCACTGTGCGAGAAGAATATCCATGCATCGCCATGCCGCTATAGAAACCGAAGCAGTGCCTGTCGCCGCTGCAAGAACCGATGCATTGAGAGATTTTGGCTGAAGAAACCAATCGACAATGCTGCATCAATCGATGACGCATCCCGGATTTCCATGCATCGTACCTGTGCGGCAAGATTTCCAACGCATCATCCGCGGATCAGTACCATCTTGGAATCGACGCATCACTTCCCCCCACAAACCAGATTAGATGCATCACTTCTCCTGCGTGCATCAGAACTGTTGCATCGCCTCCCCATGGTCTCAAGAACTGACCAATCGCTTTGTTTTTCAATGCTTCCCTTCTCTGCGGCTATTTTGCCTTGTGAATGTTGTCACAATTACAGGTACTTTGAGAGAAATCACGCATGCTTAGTTTTCTATGGGCCAATTTGTTTGAAACCTTTTTAAAGTCATATCCTTATTACATGTATGCTGGATTTTTGACGTTTTGGTCTTGTTGAGTTTAGGCAACAATACTTTATTTTTCTAAACTGGAGTGGTGTCCATTTGTGGTGTTCTCACTGCATTACTGTGTGTTTTGAGTACAAATACTAAGTATTGGCGAATTTTACGGATCTGCTGTCCACGAATTCGTGTGAAATCGCAAAAAAATCCGCAAATTCGCGGATTTTCCCGCGAACTAGCGGATTTTTTTGCGATTTCCATCTACTCAACTGGAGTACTTTCTACTGGCTAATCCAGTAAGTGCTACCTCGTTGGGTAAATGCTAGTGCTTTTCCTACACTGCAGCTGCGTAAAGGGCCAGAAGATTTGTCTCCACTGACCATGTGTGCCTGTAACTTTGCCACAGCGACAAAAGGCGCCGAGGTCCATTGAGTGAGCTGTCCATCATAGTTGGGAAAGGGCGGGAAGACGTTTGATACTGCTAGTGTGTGGTGCGGGCCTTCCATGCGTGTCAACATGCCTCTTGTGTATAAAGGGTCAGAGAGCGAGCAGGGCAGCAGGTGAGGAAAAAGCAGCCTCCTGGTCACAGGAACTGCACGGGGATTGCGCTTGAGAAACTCAGGGATGCAAAGACCTCCCTCGGGTATTACAGCTAATTTTCGATAGCAGATATGGGGCTAAAGCACACTTGCCCAGCCTCGACCGTGCTCACTAATGTTTTGGGCTGATTAAAACGTTACTGAATTTGAGCTTCAACTCGGGCACCTGCTATATCTGTAAATGCTTGGCCTGCAGTAGCTTTTTCTGCCAAGGAAAGGAGAAGGACTTTGATGTGTCTCCCTGCTAGATGAAGATCTCCAAGGGCTTGAGTAGAGCTTGCCTCCTGTTCTGAAGTCTCAGGGACACAAATACTTCATCCCCAGCTCCCCTGAAGTTCCTTTCTGGGAGTTCTGACCTGCCAAGAGGTACCTGTGTTGGGCCTCTGGAGGTTTTTCCTCCTGTTGGGAGCTGGAAAAACAACGTAACTACAAGAAAATCGATGCATTGCTTTTCTTGCGAGCACCTGCCTTACATGAAATCCGCCCGCGAGCGGATTTGCGGATTTTTCGGCAATTTCGCAAGATTCGAAGATCGCGAAATTGCCAAAAATCCGCAAATTCCGCAAGCGGAACGGATTTTCTGCCCATACTCAACAAATACTTCACACATTGCCTTTAGGATAAGTGTGTCTGCTCGTGCCAAGCTACCCAGGGGGTGAGCAGGGGTTATCTAAAGTGTGTATTCCCTTACCCAGACTAGAAGCAAGGGTCCCTATTTGGACAAAGGTACCTACCTCTGCCAACTAGAGATACGCATTTCTAACAGACACCAATTAGCCATCCATTCTACAACTACGTTCAGGCAAGATGCAAATTGTTGTAATTTCAAGCAGTTTTCTGGAGAGATGGACCATACTACTGAGGTATCGTCTGCACATGTTACTAATGAAAGGCCAAATGCTTGTATAATCTCCATCAGAGGCCGCATATAGGGAATGAAAATAGTCAGGGTCAGTGAAGAGTTCTGAAGTACTCCACATTTAGAGGACTATAAATTTCAGTAGCATGTTTAGTCTAGCATTTGGAAATTCCTATCCTTAAGAAAATACATAACCCAGTCTCAGTGTAAGGACTGGGTGGACTAAAGCATGGAATGCAGCCCTTAGGTCTAAAAGTATAACTGCTGTAGAACCACCTTGGTCCAGGAGCATCTTAAGTTTTCTATTACCATAAATAGTGGTGTTTCAGTACTGTGTTGAGGCCTAAAGCCAGTTTGAGTAGGGTGGAGAATCTTATTGTATTCTAGAAACAGCGAAAGATGGTGATACATATACTTCTCCAGTAGCTTTACTACTCCTAACAGTAGGAAAAAAGGTCTGTAGTTTTTGGGAAGTAGCGTACCCAAGTTAGGCTTTTTAGCAGAGGTTTCACTACTGCATGTTCCCACGAGGAGGGGACAACCCCCCTCTTGAAAGACAGATTTAACAGTTCCTACAGGACTGGGGATATGTGCTCCGCCCCCTGCTCCAAAATGTAATGTGGGCCAGGATCAAGAGTTGAGCCAGGTTTAATCGAACTGAATAGTGCCGAAGGATCTTATGCTCTAACAGCAGGGAAGGTCTATAGAAATTCTCCAGGGGTGTCGGACTGCCAATGAGTGGAAATATGTTCTGATGCCCATGTCCTATCGGAGAATGATGAGCAAATATCTGTGACCTTTTTTTAGGAAACAATTGGCTAGGTCATTGCAACGTGCTACCATGGGTTCAGGTAGCGTGATCACCGGTCTTGGCTTAGTGAGTGAGGTAACTATTTGAAACATGTCTCTAGTCGTGTTGGAGGGCTTATCTATCATAGATGCATAATAGGAGGATTGGGCATTTCTAATCTCTGAAAGGATTTTTTTAATGCTTTTTGTATTTCTAGATTCATAAGACTTTCTCCATTTCCTCTCCAATATTTTACAATCCTTTTTAAGCAACAGTAGGTGCAAATTGAACCATGGAGACCATCTGCCCTGTTGAGAACCTTTGTGGAACTTAGGTGAAATGGTCTGGTCTAAGGAGTTATTGATCGACTCAGTATATTTGTGAATTGCAGAGGGGAAACTGTCACCTAATTCAGGTATGGAATTGCTGAGGATGACTTTCCATTTCAAAAAGATTTAATTTAGTTCAGCTACGATCTATCCTTGTAGTTTGTGGTGGATGATTATTCATTGCGTGGCTTAGCAGAGTAATTGATATATTTTTTTTAAATTCTTTTATTGTCGCAAGAACATATATTATCAATACCAACAACTGTTTGCTTTTGCGCCTACAACCCTGAGGCCGGCATAATAAAGGTTTCACATGTATGATCTTCAAGTATGTATTCTGCCCCACTCAGGTATTCTGTATATTAATGATCAGGTATGTTGTTGGATCCCTATGGATATGTTAGACAAGTGCGTAATGAAAACTTGCATTTTGTATTTTATGTACAACCTATAAACAACTCAAAACGTGACTCAGTTTTATCTCACAGAATTCACACTCTACAGTGCAACCTCATCGCTACCCTGATGCAGGTCACTCCCACAAGTCAATGAAAGCTATATCCCCCTCCCAACCGCCCCCCCGGCTGCTCTTATTACATCGGACAAGGTCTGTACCCATTGTGCATGCCCTCGGCTATACCCTATGGCCGTCACTCAATTTCTTCCTCCTCCTCCGAACTATCAATATCATCCTCCGGCAAAGGGTCACAAATGTCCCCTCTGTAGGTGTTCCAGGATTGCCAAATACCATTCCATTTACGTGGACTGGCTCTTGTTTGGTATACCGCCCTCTCCGTGAGCATGAGCATGTCCATATTTCTACTCCATTGTGCCAGGGTGGGGAGCTCTGCCGTCCCCCATTTTTGTGCGATATCCCGTTTAGCTGTCATGAGGCCTATCGTGACCCACAACCTCCCGTAAAATGTTAAATCAGTAGGCCCCCACACATTGAGCAAGCACACCCGTGGGTCTAGTGTTAATGAGGTGTCAAGTGTTTGTGCGATGGTGCGGAGCACCCGCTGCCAATAACACACGATGCTGGTGCAGCTCCAGAGTGTGTGGATGAAAGTACCTTCCTCGCCGCATCCCCTTAAACAATATGGGTGATCCGCCCTCAGTAGCTTATGTAGAGTGGTTCTCGTGTAATATATCCTATGTAGGATTTTTAACTGTACCAGGCGGAACCTAGCTGATATACCAGCCTCACGTGGGGAGGCAATAGCAGCGTTCCATTCAGAGTCGTCGAAATCGCCGACATCCTCCACCCATTTCTCTTTTAGTTTCTCCAAGGGGTCGGACATGTTATTAAGTAGCTTGCGGTAAGTTAATGATGTTGCTTTCTCTTGCATAAAATCTGTGAGCAGGCGGTCTTCGAGCGGTGAAGACTCTGGTGGTGTGGTGTTCTGAGGGATCACTGCTTGGAGGGCATGCCTAATTTGAATGTATCGAAATAGTTCATTTTCCCCCAATTCGTATTGGTCCTGAAGGGACGTAAATGATATCACCCCCTCTCTGGACCACATGTCTCCCACTGTCGAGATCCCGATGTTGTCCCACTGGGTAAAGCCCTTAGTGTGCCTCAAGTGCCCCAGTGCTTTGGAGTCCCACAGTGGAGTAAGTTTCGTAATGATCCCTTCCCAGCGTAGTTTTGTGTGTGCCTTGTACCATAGCTGTACGGTATGCTTAGTGGGTCCTATCAATTTCGTTGCAACACCCTTGTGATACAGAGGCGCCAGTAGGGTGTGAGTGCCTAATTGTGTTCTGTCCGCCTGAAATGCCGGGTCGTCCTGTGGGGCGTGTAGCCATTGATTAATAACCTTAAGTTGGGCCGCCCAGTAATACAGTTGCACGTCAGGCAGTGCAATCCCGCCATCGAACCAGCTCTTGTTGAGCTTTACATGAGCTATTCGCGCTGGGCGATTCCCCCACAACAGATTCGACATCAGCGCCGTCACCTTCTGAAAGAAGCTGGTGGGTATGAGCATTGGAGTGTTTTCAAGTATGTATAAAAAACGCGGCAGTGCCATCATTTTAAATAATGCTGCTCTGCCGAGCAATGTCAATGGTAGCTCCTTCCAGTGTTGTACGTCATTACGCAGCCGCACGAGAGGGGGTTGTAGATTAAGAGTAATGAAGTCTGTGGCCTCTCGGGTAACATGTATTCCTAGGTATTTAAAGGAAGCGCCCGCCATTTCCAGAGGGCAAGACTCCGGGAGGGCTGGGATCGGTCCCTTAAGCTCATAAAGTGTCGATTTCGACCAATTGATAGTGTAACCGGACAGCCGCCCGTGTGAGTCGCACAACGTGAGGAGGCTCGGAAGGCCACTATCCAGGTCTGTGAGATAAATCAACATGTTGTCCGCGTATAAGGACACCCTGTCTTCCCAACTATCATCCCATTTAATCCCTTTCAATAGTGGCGTCTTTCGAATAGTAACTGCCAACGGTTCTAGGACCAACGCGAAAAGGAGGGGTGAGAGCGGGCAACCCTGCCTCGTCCCTCGCGCCAAACTGATCTCACGCGATATGTGTCCATTGGCCACTACTCGTGCCACTGGGTCTTTGTACAATAGTTTGATCCATGCGATAAAGGTGGGCCCAAATCCCATGCGGGTGAGTACTGCGAATAGGTAGTTCCATTCCACCATATCGAACGCCATTTTGGCATCTAAGGACAGTATTGCAGCCGGTTCCTTCAACAGTGGGGTTCTTGCCAATACTCCCTGCACTCTACGAAGATTCAATGCCGTGCTTCTGTGTGGCATAAAGCCAGATTGGTCCGGGTGGATCAGCTGGGTTAAGCACGGCATGAGTCTGTTTGCTAACAATTTCGCTAGAATTTTCGCTTCAGGGTTCAGGAGTGAGATAGGCCTATATGACGTAAATTCGTTGGGCGGTTTACCCGGTTTCGGAATGGTCACTATGGTCGCCATCCGTTGGTCTGGGGGCAATGTACCCTCCCCTCTACTCTCCTTGAACATCTGAAGAAGGGGGGCACTCAGGGACTCCGACATTGTTTTAAACCATTCAATTGGGATCCCATTTGGGCCTAGAGCCTTGCCCGAGTGGAGTGCATTTATAGCCAACTGAATTTCATCAGTTGTCAGAGCGGCATCAAGGTCTTTTGCCGCCTCCTCCGTCAGTGTGGGTACGGAGACATGATTCAGAGCCTCCCGAGCTTCTTCCTCAGTCACAAGTACCGTGGGGGTATATACCTCAGAAAAGTAATCGGCCAATACATTGACAATGTCTTCCGGCCTGGTATGCACTGTCCCATGTGAGTCCGTAATTTGCAAAATATTCCTGTTACCCCCCTGTTTTCTATCGAGCCATGCCAAGAGTCTGCTAGCTTTATCCCCAATTTCGTACACCCTGTGTTTGGTGGCTGCAATATCTGCCAAGGTTAATCGCCTCAGGTGGTCGTCGAGGCGACGCTGATGCAATTGCAGTGAGTGCAGTGTGTCATCCGATGGATCCGCCATATGGGCAGTGTTGGCCCTTTCTAAATCTAGGTCCAGTTCTGAAGCTTCCCTCCCTTGCGTTCTCTTATGGTGCGTGATTGCTGCAATGGCTTGCCCTCTGAATACTGTTTTATAAGCCTCCCATAGTATTGAAGGCGATTGTACCGAAGACCGATTTTCTTCAAAATAATATCGGGTAGCTTTCTTTAATTCCGTACGGATAGATGGAATCTTAAGATACCCTGGAAAGATTGGATAGACCCTCTTGCGCGTTTTCCCTAAATTAGACACAGTCAAAGTAATCGGTGAATGGTCCGAAATACCCCTCGGTTGTATCTGCGCTTCGTCTATGATAAGAAGACCGCTCCCTAATGTGAGGAAGTAATCTATCCGTGAGAGGCTATTGTGTGTAGCCGAGTAATAGGTGTATTGCTGTTGTTCTGGATGTAACAGGCGCCACACATCCGTCAACCCTTGTGCTTCCAGAAAACTATGAAATTTACTGGGGCATCCTGTGTGCGGTCGGATTGGGAATCGGTCAAGAGTGTTATGCAGTATTGTGTTAAAGTCTCCCCCAATGATTAAGTCTCCGTCAGGGAGACTCAAGAGGAACCTGCCGAGGTCTGGCAGCGCTACGGCGTGCAGCGCCGGCGGGATGTAGACCGATACCACATTCAATGGCCTGCCTTCCCACTGGCCATGAACCGCCGCAAAGCGGCCCTGATCGTCTGTCGTGGTGGACTTCACAATGTATTGGGAGGATGTTCGTAGCAGTATGCCAGTACCGCGGGATCCCGAGGTGAATTCTGCGTGTGCAATCATGCGGTAGCCCCGTCTATCCATCGCCCGTGTGGCCGTACCCACTAAGTGTGTCTCCTGTATCAGGACCAGGGCAGGACCCAACCTCTTAATTCCTTGCATAACCAGGCCTCTTTTGATCTTATCGCCCAGTCCCCTAACGTTCCATGACATGATATGTAGTGGGGTTATCGGGGCGAGGCTATCTATCCTAGCCATGGCGGTGGCTTGTCATGTGGCCCAAGTAATGTCTCTGGATTCATTCCCTTCCGTATCCCTTGGGAAGTACTGATGTGAGGGTTAGCCCAGCGCTTCTTGCATTTGGCAGTGTGTCTGTGAAGGAGCAAAGCAGGCTGAGCGCCAGCATGCCTACTTTCGTGTGCCTGCACGCGAGTCTTGTGACATTGTGTGTTGATAGTGCCGTAGTACATAGTGTGAGTGTGAGTCAAGCATTGAACCGTGAGGACCAACTGGTCCCGAACATGAACCCTTAAACTACCTGTAGAACGCAATTCCCCCCACCCCTCAACTCCCCCCCTCCCTGCCCCCCTGCTAAACGGACTTGGAACTGCCCGCCCCCCCAACTCAGCAGAGTGCCTAACCCAATCCCAAAACATAGTACATGCTCGCTGGGGTGAAGGACTCTCCGGAGT
The DNA here is from genome assembly GCF_964261635.1 of Lissotriton helveticus. NCBI lineage: Eukaryota > Metazoa > Chordata > Amphibia > Caudata > Salamandridae > Lissotriton > Lissotriton helveticus. Next base: position 956,048,612 of record NC_136071.1, read on the forward strand.
CAGCGGCCCCTCATCCAGTCCACAGAGGACCTCCGCCCAGTGTCCTTGGCGGCCCACCCAGCCAGAATTACAGTTGGTTTAGCATTGTAATCACGGGAAGTCATTGTTCCTCATTGTCTTCACGTTCTTGAACCTCGCTCAGGGGTGAAGGCCGTCCCGCGTCTTCACCGGATGTCTGCGAGCTTGGCCGTGCGTCATGATTGCGGTGTCTGTTCGGTCTATTGGAGCGGCGAGGCAGTCCCGTTGTTCTCCAGCCCTCCAGCCAGTCGTGAGCCGCCTCCGGGGTATCAAAGAACCAAGTTTTATTGTCCGCCACTATTCGTAGTTTGGCCGGGAAGAGCATTGCATAGGGGATTTCTCTCGCTCGCAGTTCCTTTTTAACTTCAAAGAATGTCCTCCTCCTGCGTGCGACCTCAGCCGTGTTGTCTGGAAAGAACGCCAGTGTGGAGTTTTGGACTTTAATTGGGGGCGAGTTTCTTGCCGCTTGTAAGATCGCACCCCTGTCTCTGAAATTGAAGAGTCGAGCTATGATCGGTCTTGGGGATGCTCCTGTTTTCGGTCGACCCCCAGGGACTCGTGAGCTCTTTCCACCGAAAAAAATGCGGAAAGACCCTTGGGCTTAAGTTCTTGTTGGATCAAGCCCTCCACATACAGGTCCATAGCTCTAGTGTCTTCCGATTCTGGAACCCCTAGTATGCGGATGTTGTTCCGTCTTGAGCGCCCTTCCTGCTCGTCCAGTTTGTCACGCAGGTCTCTATTTTCTTTCGAGATCCGCTCCATACTGATTTGTTGTTCTGAGACGTCTTCCACTAGTGACTTTGTTACCACCTCCATCGAATTCACTTTTTCCGACATTTTGTGGAAGTCCGCTCTTATTAGTGTTATCTCAGTTGATATCGACCCCACTGTCGCTTGGACCTGTGTCAGAGCCCGCATCACGTCCTCCAAAGTCGCCTTCTTCCCTCCCGCAGTGTCGGCCATCTTGTTCGCCGGTAGTTTCGCGTCTGTCGGGGAGGATAACGTTTTTTAAAATGCGTACTTCTCGAGTCTTGACTGCGCGTTTCCACCCTTTGTCCCCTTACCCGCCATTCCGGCCGTTGCCGCAGCGGTAAACCACTGTGGAGCAGGTGCTAGGAACAGTGTGCGTAGGGAACCGAGGCCAATCGTAGGTAGTCCCGGTGAGGGCTCGCAGTGTTCCAATGGGTTATGGATGCGCGTGGGTCTAGCCGATGGATGGACCCTCAGTCTTCACCGTCACTCTCCCCTCCCTGCAGGCCACTTTATTGGTGGGTCATACGGTTCGGGCCGGCACGTCGTGTGGCTCGCCAGGGAAGCGAGCTGGTGCAGGTCGTCCGCGTCCAGGCGGCCTGGGTCACACTCGCCCACAGACGTCGCCCTCACCGTGCCCCTCTCACGCCACTTATCAATGTGGCCCCAGTCGGGAGCACTCTGGCTGCCGCAGGGGTGCGCCCACCGTCCGCCGCTGCCAATGTCCCTCCGCCGCCACGCTCTGCAGTGGCCACTCCAGCGACACAGTCCACTCCCTAGTCGGGCGAGCCAAAGGGGTGATGGCACCGCACTTTCACGGCAGTATACAAGGCAGGGCGTGTGGTGTGGGGCCTTGGATGACTGGGCCCCCGCCGGGACTTCTCTCACCTGCAGGGGCGAAGGGGCCGGAGCGGCGTCTCGGTGAATCCCCCCGCCAGGCTACCCGAGGTCCGGGCAAGGACTCCTTATCGGCCCCCACGTTACAACAGGGCACTTTGCTGAGGGTGGCGGCTCACTCGCCGTCTTCTGCCCCGAGCCGCCGGGGAGTCCGGGTCCAAGATGGCGGGGCCGCACTCGGACGCGGCTGGTCCGTCTGTCTCTGTGTAGCGGTCCGGGGTGCTCCCCGGCTTACATCTGGTCTCCGCAGACGACAGACGGTCTCCGGGCCACAGGTATCCGGGTTCAGACGTCCGCAACGGTCTGTATGCACCTCTCGCCCTTGGAGCCGCACCACCAGCGGTTGCTTCCGGTGCCGCGGCGCCCAGCCCGCTGCACTTTCTGTCGGGTCCCGGAATCACTCAGCCTCCCAGCTTCAGTTCCCCTCCGTGGCCTGAGCGAGTAGCGCGGCCAACTCCGCTTCCCTCCGATGGATTTTCGTTTCTGTTGCTGCCGGGTGTGCCGCCCGGTCCCGGGCTTCAGTTCCTTCCCGCAGGGTGTTCGTAATGAACGGATCAGTAGTCGGATTTACGAAGGGGCCGCGTCAACCTCGGAGCTCGCCCTCTAAGCTGCCGCCATCTCCGGCTGCTAGCCACGCCCCATGAGTAATTGATATTTGATAATGATCTTACTGTATAACTGGCAGGAGTTTTATTATCTGCCAATTAGGAACATTGCTAAAGACTGGTCAATTAGATGTCCTTTCTCATGGGTAGGGCCAACAACGTTTTGAGTCAACTGTAAGGATGCCAGGTCAAAATTGTCTGAATAAACATATATTTATTAATAGTTTAACCCCTTCCGCGCTCCAGTCGGCTGTTGGCCGACGGGAGCACTCCCTCCCCAGTGCTGCCGTCGGCCAACGAAGCCCCGCCCACCCTTTAGAACGCTCGCACCGCGGCGGAAAAACCGCCGCAGTTAAGGCGTTAATAGAAAATATGGTAAAAATGTAACATTGTATTTCTTGTTAAAAAGAATGTACAAAACATAAAATACCTATATATAATAAAAACACTGAAAAAATGCTTTTTTACAGAACTTTTTAATGTATAAAAATTAATAATTAAGCACGTGAAAAAATGTAATTCGTTTAAAACAAATTAAGTAACATATGTTTTAATAAATTCTATATTAACTTGTATAACTTAATGTACAATAAGAGGCCGATTCACAGAGGGCCTCAGCACTTGTGTCAAAACGACCATGGCAGTGCCTTCACAATGAGAAACTGCAATGACGAGGTCTCGCCAACAGTGAGGGGCCCCTACAATGACTGCGGTGTATGTGACACGAGTGTGGAGGCCCTTTGTGACTAGCGCCATATAAGCCTACTAAATGTATATAATTAGGGCCTGATTACGATTTCGGCTGCCCAACACCGTCTTGGTCCTGGGACGGACCGACCTCCGGTCAGCATCCCGGTCAGCATCCCGACTGGCTAATTACAATGTGACCGAACATTATTCGGTCACATACTCAAATTTCTCAATGGTAGCTCATGTTATGCCCGTAAACCGGCTGTAACACAAGCTCCCATTGAGAAATGGGAGGTGTTGTTCATCCCTGCACCATAGGTGCCCCCTCGGCCCCCAACCAGAGGCTGCACGCACAAGGAGGCCCTGCTGGGAGCCCCCAAGCACGATTTCTGACATGGTTACAATGTCGGACAGGCCGACATGGAAACCATGTATGAAACCATGCATTGTAATCTCAAGGGCAGAAAGGCCCGCCCTGATTTGCATATAGCTGTGTCTGAACTGGCGCGGCGAAGTGAGCTAAAGAACGATGATGGATTCACCCCAGATCTGTGACTGGGGATGAGTGTTGGAAAAGTTTCAGCACTCCGTCCATCATCTCCTGGTGTTTGCTTTGTTTGCCCTTAGTTGGCAGGGTATGCCCAGATGTGGGTCCCTTGCTCACATTTCCACTGGATTCAAGCTAGCCTGGCTGATGAGGGCTGTTAGCCCGAAACAGGTCCCAGGATGCTCATTTCCAGTCCAGAGAAAACATGGCTTGGCAGTTCGGGCTGGACTGTTCCCATGAGGCACAGGATCAAGACTGATTTGCATATAGCTGTGTCTGAACGGGGTGGCGAAGTGAGCTAAAGAACGAGG